>NC_050449.1:85864341-87204341 GCF_903995425.1 Onychomys torridus
CACCACTATTACTATGTCCTATCATAACATTCCATACATACTTAAAACCAAGTAAAGGGTGGAGTTCCATCCTTGAAAACTAAACAGGCATTTTAGACAACACATTCTTGGCAATGGAACCCGGACAACATTTATCAAACACAGTAGGAAAAGTTCTCACTTTGCATTATAAAAAGGACAGCCTGTGATTACACACCTATTAGAAGTTATGGCCATCATGGGAATACCTGTACAAATTAAGACAGATAATGCCCCAGCATATGTCTCCAATAAAATGAGACAGTTCTTTGCTTATTACAATATAAAGCATGTTACAGGTATACCACACAATCCCACAGGCCAACCAGTCATAGAAACATCCAATCGAACTTTAAAGGATATGCTAAATAAACAACAACAGATAACAATGACTCCTAGAAATAGATTGCATAGTGCTTTATTAACCTTAAATTTTCTCAATTCTGATGAGAAAGGAACAACAGCTGTGGAGAGACATTGGATGACAGACAAAACTCCTGAGCTAAACCAACTGGTTTATTTCAAAGATGTGTTGACCTCAGAATGGAAACCTGGATATGTTCTACGTTGGGGAAGGGGTTTTGCTTTTGTTTCCACAGGAGAAGAAAAGCTATGGATACCAACATAATTAATAAAAATTTGATTCAAACAGGAGAAACCCCTTGATGAGGAAAAGTAAAAGATAATCCACCAATGTGACATCTCTTTAGGTTGTAAGAAAAATTTAACAATCAAAGGTTGGGGTAGGGTTCTGTTTTTATCTTTCCAGGATAATGGAAATACCCATCTTCCAGAAATCATAAGGCCTTGGATTTCTGGATGTTTACAATAGAAAGAACGAATCTATTGGTACCAATCTACACAGGGTAAGATATCACTGTCTAACATCTATATCTCTATCAATCTAGAATAGTTGTAGTTCCAATTTAATTATAGACCAAGCTGGCTTTGGAGATGGAATTGGCTCACTCCTTCTCTAAACCCAAGCATATTGATAAAAGAAAAGGTTGAGAGATTCTTCAGTCCCATATCAGAAGAGCCCTCTGGTGTGAGACAAAAGGAAACCAATTATAAGGGACCATTATCTTCAAGATTCTAATTCTCTCCATGCTTATTCTTGATTTCTTGGAATCCTTTCTTACATGTCATGACATCTTTAAATCCAAACCTTCCATTCTGATAAAAAATAAGTTTTTTTTTCCAATACCAATCTCTGAAGTCTCAGAAGGAAGATGGGGCCCCAACAACAACAACTCTACCCAATCCAGAATGATGCCATGGTAATCACATCATACACTTCTTGCCAGAATTTCAGACAATCTGACCCATTACTCTGAGAGTTTCTACAGAATCTACAGTTAGTCTAACTGAGATTTAACTATCTGAGCTTTCTCATAATACCCAACAGAGATACCATCGCCCCCTAAACAGCAGTAAACAATTCTAAGAAAACGATACCCCTTCTCCCTAAGGTTTCATATTTCTCAGGGTTATGGATACTGGTTCTAGGGTTGGGGGTGGAAGATACTGTTAAACTCAGTACTCTCCTTAAGGAAACAAAATATGTCTCAAAAAATAAAAATAAAAAAAAAGAAGAAATGGAATGGATAAGTATAAGATATTATGGTAGACTATCATATACATTAGTAAACAAATTTAGTAATATAGCAGCCTTTGCACTGTTATGAATTCTTATATGTTGATACAAATATAAACTTTTTACATTCCTATTTAAGATAATTTGTATATTGATACAAATACAGAACTATGTTTGTTATATTGTACAAATATTTTTACTATTATTTGAAATATTTGTATATTGATACAAATGTGAATTTATATCTGTCATACTGTATGTATGTTCTACTTCTGTTTAAAATATTCTGTATACTGATATATATTTAGGATTATCATATTGCATATTGCACTATACATTCCTACCTCTGTTAAAGATATTTTGTGTATTGTCACAATTTAAAGTCATTGTCCTTTTACTGTACATTTGCTTACAGACTGTTTGCCTTATTTATAGGAAGCTTAGTCCTTAGGTTGTTTAGGTAGATAAGATTTACAGAGTTATTGTCACCTATGCTTGTCATCTCTATAATTATGTTAGTTAGGTTATCCAGATTTATAAATACATAGGTCAGATGGACAGGTAATCTTCAAACACTTCATGGACCTAGAGAATATGGCATTTAAATAACTTAAAATTCTGTTGACATGAGACACAATTGCTCCTGGCAGCACCAATTTGATCCCGAGAGAATGTTGGGCTTCTAAGACATTTCCATTTGGAAGTTTGTCTTCTTGGCATAAAATGGCCTACTGGGTAAAGAACTGCCCTTGCCTCAACTGCTGACAGTACAAATGCTGTCCTTTCTGAACAAGCGGGGCACAAGGAAAGCGACCACTATACTTTGCCAAGACAGGGTAAGATGGTCTTTCAGAATTCCTGCTTCTGAAAATGGTCTGTCAGATACTCTAGGCCTGTAGCCAATTTGAATGCACCAACGATGCTGAGAAACATTAGGTGACTGTCCAGGCTGCTAGCTGTCTCTGTCTACTCTTGCAAGACTCCCGAAAGTTGCTTGCGTCCTTCTCCCATTTCTCAGGTATTATTATATTCCTTCTCAGGCCTTTGATGAGGTTGGAGATTAGCAGTTATAGTTACAACTTAGCATATATGCATATATAATCTCTTAGATAGAATATATTAAGTATTAGACTCAGGTTTTTTAGGATAGGACACCTTTTGGAATGATCTTTGTAACATGCCACCTACCCATGCCCTAGACTTCTCTTGATTTTACTATGTGTTTTTTGCTTGATATTGTTTGCACTTATTGTAATTCCAACTTATCTAGGTCATTATCCCTCATTACTCCTGGACAATATTTGATAACCATCTCTTTGTATATAGTCTTGTATTATGTTAGAACTTTCTTATTTAGACAAAAGGGGGAGATGTAGTAGACAGCCATCCCAGCATTGGCCTGGAATTTCCAACCCCCATTGAGGCTTCAGTAATGGTCATGCCCACAAGGCAGGGTGGAGGAGGAAGTGGAAGACCAAGGATCGAGAAGAGGTCTCTCTCTTGGTTCCGGGACCCTGGACGCTGGAGGTAGACCGAGCAGAGTTCTCCAGAGAACACCACCGGACTGTGCTATACCTTTGCTAGACCCTGCAACCTACCCCTTCATTTGTAAGTTACCCCACAAAATAAACCTCCCTTTTAACTACATGGATTGGCCTTAATAATTTCACCAATAATCAAAAGATTCAAATCATCCATGATGAAAGAGAGTGAAATTTTAAACAAGTTGTATTTATTTGACTTGCAAAGAAAGTTTTCTGTCTGAGTTAGGTTTTCTATTGCTGTGAAGAGACACCATGACCACAGCAACTCTTATAAAGGAAAACACTTAGTGGGGTGGCTTACAGTTCAGAGGTTCAGTCCATTTATCATTATTGTGAGACATGGCAGCTTGTAGGCAGAAAATGATGCTGGAGAAGAAGCTAAGAATTGAGAAGTAGCTACATCCTGATCCCAAAAGCACCAGGATGTCAACTGAGACACTGGGTATATCTTGAGCATAGGAAACCTCAAAGTGTACCTCCACAGTGACATATTATTCCAACAAGGCCACACCTACTCCAACAAAGCCACACCTCCTAATAATAGTGCTACTCCCAATGAGTTTATGGGGGTCAATTACATTCAAACTACCACAACTTCTTATCTTTGTATGTGCTGCAATTCCTAACTGAACTATTGGTTATTGCCTTAGGAGGAATGTCTTGATGCAATGCTAAGCTTAAAAATTAGAAAGCCACCTGTTAGATGGGTGGGGAATCCATCTAAGATATTGCTTCTTGCAGTACAGAGTAGCAAACACAAAGACTCACAATAGGACTGTACAATGTGTACAGAATGTGAGAGGCCTTAGAGTACTTAGCCCTAAATGGAATGTCTTTATCACACCCCCTCTCTTCAAGTCTCTGGGATTTATACAAAATTGGATCAGGAAAGATTATAAGAGCCAGAGGTGGTGGATGACTCTGAGGAAGCAGTGTTATCTGCACACAACAGGGCTGAGATATAAATTCATAGAGGCTGTGACAGCATGCACAAGATTTGCACAAGTACAAATCATATGAAATCCCAGCATGGGGAGGAGGATGTCAACACAAATTCCTCCTCTTACCAAGAAGCTATTTGTAATCTACAGTTACTGTTCTGTTGCTGTGAAGAGACTCCATGACTATGCCAAACAACTCTTGTAAAAGAAAGCATTTATTTGGGGGCTTGCTTGTGGTGGTATTGTGTTCCCCAAAATATTGTGCACCCTGATAAACTTATCTGGGGTCAGAGAACAGAACAGCCACTAGATACAGAAGCTAGAAAATGGTGGCACTCACGCCTTCAATCCTAGCATTCTAGAGGCAGAAATCCCTCTGGATCTCTGTGAGTTCAAGGCCACACTGGAAACAGCCAGGCATGGTGACACACGCCTTTAATCCCAAGAAGTGAGCCTTTAATTCCCAGACCAGAAACTAGAAGCATTTGGCTGGTTAAGCATTCAGGCTTTTGAGCAGCAGTTCAGCTGAGAGCCATTGGGATGAGTACACAGTAGCTTCCAAGTCTGAGGAAACAGGATCAGCTGAGGAATTGGCAAGGTGTGATAGCTGTGGCTTGTTCTGCTTCTCTGATCTTCCAGCATTCACCCCAATACCTGGTTCGGATTTGATTTTGTTAATAAGACTCTTTAAGATTCCTGCTACACTTGCTTACAGTTTTTTTACAGGGCTAATCCATTATCATCATGGCAGGAAGCAGACAGGCATGGTCCAGGAGTAGCTGAGACCTTTGCATCCTGATCCATAGGTATCAGGTAGAAAGAGAGAGTGATACTGGGCCTGTGAGCATTTGAAACCTAAAGCCCACACCTTGTGACACACCTACTCCAACAAGGCCACACCTCACCTCCTAATCCTTCTAATCCTTCTCAAGCAGTTGTAGAACATTCTCATTCAAATCACCACTTAATTGATACCTGCTGGGAAATAAAAATCAGTTTTCTCCAACAGAGTGATACCAGGGTACATCAATCACATTCCAGAGTAGGTGTTATGCCCAGGGGTAGTGAGCAAATAAAAAATAGACTTTATATTTTTGTTGTTGTTTAAGTTTTAAGTGTGCTTTTTTTAACAGGGGGAAATTCAAATCTTTATTTTGTCAATTGCTTGAGAGTAGACTCACTGACAGACACTTGATTCTTTGTGTTCTTTTTTCTTAAGTTAGTATTATATATATATTTGTCTGTGTCCTTTATATCATGTCTATTGATCTCATTTATTTTCCTTTTCCTACATCTGCTCCTCAGCCTGCAAGAGTAGGAGAGCACAGGTGTGGTTTAGCCAACCCAGAAGTTTTAAATGCGGGAGAACTGTCCCCATTTCTCATCTGTAGCAGCCCAGGCCCAGACCTAGGGTTATGACTTGGTACTCATCAACATCCACCCCAATATGACCTGCTGGAGCACGTGAAAGAACCTGACTTGCAGACCCAAAGCTGTAGGATCACCACAACACAAGGCAACAACAGGATAGCTGGACCCAGCATCGACAGTGTAGCAGAAACCAGAGGCCTCAAACCAGATCAATGACTCTTTGCAATGAACACTTGCAAGTTAAATGTGCTTTTTCATTTGTCACACTTTTGATTTTTAAAGAGGAGAAACAGAATGAAATTATGTAAGGAGGCAAGTAATCTGGGAGGAGATAGGGGAGAAAAAAGTGATCAAAATATAGTATACACAAATTTAGGAATTAAAATTAAATTAAAAAAAGAAAGCAGACATTAATCCCTTTCCTACTCAATTACTAATAATCACATTGCTATGGTGATTGTCTGAAATAATTTATCTATTAATCAAACCTGTAATTTGGAGAAGGTAATAAAATGAATAAAGCAAAGCAAAAATATTTATAGGTATTTGTTGATGAATGAAAAATAAAAATTAGCTGTCTTCAAAAAATAAAACAATAATAAAACAAACAAAAAGTCCCAAATCAACAATATTCTACTGGTATTAGACTGAGAAAACCTTCTAAGAACTCTCCACAGGAAATTATTATGCAGAGACACAGTACATTATTTGCAAAGTAACATCACATAATACATGTTCAAAGGTAAAAATATGCAAATTGAAGGATAAATCCATTAAGTAGATGACACACTTCAAGCTTTCAATGCTTTTTCATGCCTAGTACTAGAAAGGCCAGTAAGGATAAATGTTATCAACTAGGGCCAAATTATTCATTACATCTGTCAAGAGAGTGATGTCAAGCTTTCTTTCAGTGTATAATTAAATATCTATAGAATTTTACTTACTATGCTTTGCATAAATGGATACTATGATGTAACATATATGACATATATAGGTTTAATATATATATAATTATAGGAGAAAATATTGTGGTGACATAGGAACTATAACTTTCTAAAATATGTCTATACTATGTCACTTATTGGGTACCTACAAATCATAATTCATATATAAATATATTTGTTTTTACACAAGAAGAGAAAATTGAATGCAGTGATGAAGTTTTAGGGAAAATTCAAATTAGGAATTAGGAATAAAAAAACAAATACATGGTAGAAACACTTGTGATAGCCTTATCTGTGTCTGTCAAGGATATAACTGCTATGATTCCTTCTCCTACTCAATGAATAAAACCTCTTGATGATCCCCCACACCAGAGTTATGGCAAACCATGAAAGAGACACTGAACTGTGCATTATGTATCCCAGGAGAAGAAAACTGGGACTGATATGGTACCAATAGGAAGGTGAATACCCCACAACAGGAAATGGAGATAAAAAAGGAGGATCAGACACAGCACTGATTCATTGGTCATTGGCAATGCAGCAACTGTTTTCATGCAGTTGGAAGAGAGCAGCATGTCTTCACATGCAGAGACAGAACTGCTACAGTTCACAAGTAACTTAACATTGAGTCCTCTGGAAAATCTTTTCTCATGCCTCCAACATGATCCATTTAAATACTAAATTAGTCCACTAAAAACTGCTAAAATGGGGGTGAAATGGGGGGAGATGGGGAGGGGAAGGAAGGGGCACTGGGGTTGGTATATAAAATGAAACCAATTTAAATAAAAAAATAAAATAAAAAAGGTTTAAGTTAGAGAAGATTTACAATTGATTACTAAAGGAAAATATTACATAAGAACATCTCTGGTAAAATTATTAGAAGAAAATAATTTATATTTTTGTGGTTTCTGATGTAATATATTGCAAATACAAGCGAATTTTGCAAATGGAATTATAGCATTCTATAATGAAATTTATGAATAATTTCCATGTATATTTCATTTATATTAATAAGCATACACACAAGTAAATACATATTTACTTCGAAAACCAATATAAGAATGATATAACCAATTAAAGTGCATGTTCTACATCCTCAGATTCTGAAGATGTCTTAATAATATTCAGATCACAAAGCTCATTAACCTTTATTCAAATACACCTGCATTAAGACTTGTTTGACATACTTCTACATTAACTATTTTTTCCATAGCTGTAAAAGGTCACCTAACTATATTTTATTTTATTTTCTCCTTTTTTATTTATTATATTTGTGTTTTAATTTTACACAGTAGCCATGGGTTCCCCTGTTCTCCCCCTTCCCGCCCCCTTCCCACCTCCACCTTTCCCCCAGGCCCTCCCCTCCATTCCCATCTCCTCCAGGGCCAAGACTCCCCTGGGGATTCAGCTCAACCTGGTAGATTCAGTACAGGCAGGTCCAGTCCCCTCCTTCCAGGCTGAGCAAAGTGTCCCTGTGTAAGCCCAAGGTTCCAAACAGCCAGCCCATGAACTAAGGACAGGTCCGGTTCCCACTGCCTGGATGTCTCCCAAACAGTTCAAGCTATTCAGTTGTCTCACTTATCCAGAGGGCCTGATCCAGTTGGGTGCTCCACAGCTTTTGGTTCATAATTCATGTGTTTCCATTAGTTTGACTATTTGTCCCTGTATACTACTGGTAATGGTCGAGAGAAAGCCTGATATGACCTAGTCTGGTGATCAGATGGCCAAACATCCTAACTGTCATGCTGGAACTCTCATCCAATAACTGATGGAAGTGGATGCAGAGATCCTTGACCAGGCCCCAGGTGGAGCTCCAGGAGTCCAATTGTCAAGAAAGAGGAGGGACTGTAAGAGTGTGAATTGTTGAGACCAATACTAACTACATTTTATTAATATTGCCTCAAATTATTTTATCTTTCTGCTTCTATATCAATTCAAAGAATAGTCTATTGGCATTTCTATTAGTTCTGCTTAAAGAATATTGGCATCAGTATTAGCACTTAATGAACACTTGTAGCTAGCTCATCTACAGATGGAGACATGGGTTTATTGGAATACTAAACAGTCTTCACTTAGTGGAATAGAATTGTCTTGGACAGTTAATGACTAAATTTATAAATTTATTGTGAGTTTCATATCCTTTAAAGATGCTCTATAAAGGCATCTCCAAAATACCTACAAGAATACAATCCTGTCTTTACGTTCAGAAGACAGTGTGATGCAAATGTGACCACAGACTAAAACATGTGATTTCAAGACCTGCTTTTTGGTACCAACCTCAGCTATGGGCAGCAACATCATGAAAGACACATTTTAATTTTAAGCATTGGAAATAATGGAGTTTCCATTTAGAAAATTTTGCCTATAACTTATATCCTGATATGCTTCCCTATGTTTTCTTTCAGTGCTTTTCTTATTTATACTTTTATATGAGAGTGTTTGATCCACCTTGATTATGTGTGTGTGTGTGTGTGTGTTTGTGTGTGTGTGTGTGTTTGCCTGAGCACACAAATACACACACATGTGCAAGGTGAGAGAAATGGATCAAATTTCATTCTTCTGCAGTTGACTATCCAGTTTTGCCAGTATCACTCTGTCTCCTCTGCTAGTACTCTACATGTCTGTTTTTGTTCTAGGTTCAAGCTCTTTATCATGGTGGTGGCTTTGTAGTTATAATTGAAAGTTAAAAAATATGTTATCTCTGCCTGAGTTCTTGCTGTTAAAATTGCTTTGGCTAGTCATGGACTTTTAGATTTCAATGTAAATGCTGAGGTTGTTCTTACAGTTCTGTGAAGAAGCATATTAGAATTTTTATTTGGACTGTACCAACTTGGTTATTTCTGATCTTATGGTCATCTTCACAAGGTACATATGCTACTCTAGGAGATTTCTAGTAACTAATGTAGTCTTCTTTTGTATATTTAAAATTCTTTATGAAATTGTTTACCTCATTGGTTAGATTTACTCTTAGAAGTTTTAATGTTATTTTTTGAACATAGCACAAATGGTATATCTCTCCTATTTCTTTCTCAGCAAGTTTATTACTGGTGCATATAAAACCACCAACTTTTGTACATTGATTTTGAATCCTACTGCATTACTTAAACTGTTTATCAGATCAAAAAGTATTCTAATAAAGCTTGTAAGGTCTTTTAAATCTAGGTTCATGCCATTTGCAAATAGGGATAGTTGAACTTATTTTACATTTTCTTTACTTTTGTAGTGTTCTTTTATCTTACTACTCTAAGATTGATAAATATTTTGAATGAGCATGGAGACTGGGCAGCCTTATATCATTGAAGATTTTAGATTAGATGGTTTCAGTTATTCCCCTACTTATTATAAGTCTAGCTTAAAATTTGATATGTGTAGTGTTTATATTGTTCAGGTATGTCCCATCTATTCCTAGATTCTTGTGTGAAGGTTAAATGTGCATAGTGAAATGGAAGTAAATGTGTGGCAAAGCCAAGAGAAAAGAAAGGGGTACACAAGACAGAATAAAAGAGGCTTTAAAGAAGGTGGTATGGAGAAGGCAACAGACCACATGTGCTATGAAAAAGGGAATAAGTGAAGAAGGAATGGTACTACAAGAAAAGGGAAGACTGAGAGAAAGAGGTAGGAGCAAAGGGTGGTATCTGTTTCTGAATATAGACATTTTTATTCTATTACCTCAATATAGCATTTAAATTGTCTTACATATCATGAATTTAAAAAGTGGTATGAAAACAGACAATAAACCTATCAATGAAACAATGCGTCCTAAAATATGTATTTTATAGGGATAATTAATGTCTATTAAAGATTATTCTGGGGGCACATGTACATATACACTCACACATGTGCCTACTACTGGGAAAGATGCTATTCAAGCATCTCTGGATGGCAGCAACCTGAAGAGGATAAGACAAACATCACAAGACAGATGACTTGTGGGAGGGATAGCTCAAACTCAGAAAATACAACACTTCTGTGCTGTGTACTCTTGTGTAACAAATCAGCCCAAAGCTTACAGATATAAAACTAAGGAAATGTTTTATGACTTCTTATGACTTATATGGGACTTTGACTCAGCTGCATAAACTTCTCTTTCATAAAATGTTATCTTAGATGTGTTGAACTAGAGGCTTCATTGGGGCTAACACATTCAAGATGGATGACTAACAATGCTAGCAGCAGTTGCTAGGTGAGATGGGGGCTAAGATGGGACTGGAGAGCTTGGCTTCAATCCTTTTTTTAAGATCTTTCCTCAAGTTCATCAGGTTTTCTGTAAGATAGTAGTATAAAAAAAAAAGGAAGAAAACTGAATCTCATGAAATATCCAGGAAGAATGTAGATTTCTTAAGAACCTGATTCACAAGTTAAACATTATGCCTTAAGTTATGGTTTATTATTTTAAACTAAATATTGGTTCAGTTGAGCACAAGAAGATAGTAAACTTTTCTACATTTAGCAATAAAGGAAATTATTGAGTCTGCAATAGGTATCTTAACAGAATATTACTTATAGAAGTAACTGGAAGTAAATAAAGAGAAAAAAGAAGTAAACAAAACAGAAATTTGTTTTTTTTTTTGTTTGTTTTTTTTAAAGATAAGACTGAACTCCAGGAACTCGCAAGGTGCGTGCCTGTGGATCTCTGCATCTGCTTCCATCAGTTGCTGGATGAAGGGTCATGTTTGTCTTCCTGAGTCTGGATTACTTCACTCAGGATATTTTCTAGTCCTATCTACTTGCCTACAAATTTCAAGATGTCATTGTTTTTTTACAGCTGAGTAGTACTCCATAGTGTATATGTACCACATTTTCTTTATCCCTTCTTTGGTTGAGGGGCATCTAGGTTGTTTCTAGGATCTGACTATTATGAATAATGTTGCTATGAATATAGATGAACAAGTGTCCTTGTGGTATGTTGAAGAAAGGGAAGAAGGATTGTATGAGCAAGCGGGAAGATCAATATCATGATGGGTAATCTACAGACACAACTGAACCAAGCTTGTAGGAACTCATGAACTTTAGACTCACAGCTGTGGAACCTGCCTGGGACCAAACTAGAACTTCTGTATAGGGAGACAGTTGTGTAGCTTGGTCTGTTCAGGAGCCCCTGACAGTGGGATCAGGATCTATCCCTGAAGCATGAGCTGGCTTTCTGGATCCCATTGCCAATGGTGGGACGCCTTGCTCAACCTTGTTACAAGATGCAACAAAACTAGTCATAAATGTTCATATCAAGGTTGGACAAAGCAACCCACTAGGAGGAAAAGAGTCCCACAAGTAGGCAAAAGAATCAGAGACATCCCACCCCCACTGTTAGGAGTCCCACAAATCCCCAAGCTAAACAACCACAGTATGTATGCAGAGGGTCCAGCACAGACCCATCCAGGCTCTGATTGTTGCTTCAGTCTCTGTGAGCCCCTAAGAGTCCTACTCAGTTAATTCTATAGGCCATGTTCTCTTGGTGTCCTCGACCAAGGGGCTTGGTCCTGTCTCGGTCCTGTCTCAACTGAATGTCCCAGGCTTTGCTGACTCCTCCTAGGAGGTCTTACCCTTTTGGAGAAGTGGATGGGGGTGGGGTTGGAGGGAGAATGCTGTGGGGGAGCAGGGAGAGGGATGAGAGGGGGATCTGAGGTTGGTATGTAAAATGAATTGAAAAGATTTCTCAAATAAAAAGGTAAAATTAAAAAAAGATAAAAATGGATTAAAAAACTCCATTTATAGATTCTGAAGGTTATTTCTATTTACTGCCACTTTGTGAAATTATTAATGTGTGGTGTCTTTTCAGGATACATCTATGTTGTTGAATACTAACAAAATCTAAAATGCTTGACAAGATTCTTGGTTGAACTTTTTTAGCAGCTCTAGTTCAGGTTTAGAAAGCAAGGAAGACAAAGACAAATGAGTCTGTTTAGGATGAAAACAGGATTTAGGGGTTGTCATGAGTTTGCAAAATTTCAACTTGAGAGAATAATGATGTATGGTTGAAGAAAAGAAGGACAGAAGAGAAACCTCGAGAATGCTCTCGAGGTTATTTAGATTGACTTTTCCTCTGTGAGCCCCAGGGTATCACTTCCCCTTCATCAGCCATGTCCCATGCTCAGGATTTGAATCAAACATAAATGTGTTCAGCCTATTCTTGAGGCAAATAGCATTCAGCATAACAATGAGGAGTTCTCTGTGCATAATTTATCATGGCTTTTGTTATAGTGTGCTATAATTGCTTGATAGAATTTCTATGATTCTAGACTGAGAGGCTCCTTATGCTCAGAAATATTCTGACTTACAACAAATGCTGCCATGAGGCTGTAAGGTTAGCTGTATTGAGGAAGACAAAACAATGTTCTTTATAAATATGATCTACTCTGTCTCAAAGGTTAAATATTTTGTTACATTTTAAATACATCTTTTCTGATTATTTTATTTATAAAGAATTATGTGACAACAGAATTAACAGACACATTCACCATTTTTTTAAAAGAAATATCATTTTGCATATTTCAGTTTAAGATTGAGTGATAACTAATTACAGTTTTGACTTTCCTTACATCAGATGTAGGATAACAAAAATGATTTTGCTTGATAATGGATTTATCCTGAAAATATGTTCAAAATATTAAAATTTGGAAAGACAAACAGCAGTTTTACTTCAATATTAAATTAGTTCTAGTGCTTAATTGCACTAAACGTCAACTTCAAAAATTCGGTATCATATCATTTAGATGCAGCTAGGCTCTTTAACCCCATTCTCTAGTCAAGCCTAGCAAGTCTATTATCTTTACCCCATTCCATCTGGACTTGCCTAAATCCTCAGATGGAGGCCTACTGTTACTATTCTCCTAAATGAACACAGTATTAAGCAGACTCCTAATGACTTATCCTTACACACATTAACCAATAGAGCTCTCAACCCTCAGTAGTGACACTTCTTCTTGTTGCAGATGGTATTTAACACAGAGCCTCACAACTGGCCAACATGCACAGAATAAGAGATTTCAGAAAGCTCAGCCCTGAATCAAACATCCACGTCACCCCCTTCACATAATGCTGGGAAATTTCTTGGAAAAGTTTATAGGAAAATTAAGGCAGATGACGTCATAAAAGTTGTTTTTCTGATGATGGTGTAAATATGAAACCATGGTGACTGTGAGAGAATACACAAGAACCTAAACAAGCTAAAAATAAAATCCCAGCATGGTGTAGGGCAAGAGTGGGGGAGGGGAGAATGATTGTCATCCCACAGAGAGCTGAGGAGCTACTGACATTTGATAACAGTAGGTAGAGGCAGCATCAGGTTTTTGTTTTTGTTTTTGTTTTTTGTTTTAAATAATGTGAACTCTGGTATATCAACCATACTTGAGAGCAGATCCATATCCAAGAGTAGCTGCCCAGTGAAAACTGGACTCAATGTTTTTTGTTTGTTTGTTTGTCTGTCTGTTTGTTTTACAAAAGAAGAGACAAAGTGACACAGAAATATATGAGCAGGCATGTGCTTACATATACAGGGGTGGTAGTGGGGAACAAAACAAAGTTGAAGTTGGTTGAGTAGGTGGAAGGGATAATCTAGGAGAAGTACAAGAAGGGAGGTGATTATGATCAAAATATACTATATGAAATTCTCTAAGAACTAATAAAAATATTTAAGAGCAAACAAAAAGACAGTGAAAGTACAAGCGGAATTAATGAGAATAGGTGGGAAGATGAAGGGGTGGAAGGGGACAATAGAGAATAATGGGGGCTATATATAATCAAAATACAGCATATACATATATGTATAAAAAGTAACAAAACTCATTGAGTGTAATTAATATATGCTAATAAAAATACAAAACTAAACCAAAATGAAACAATCTGGTATATTAGCAGAACAGATAATTTATAAAAGAATAATATTACAAATAAGCATGTATAAAGGGCATTAAGGAAGATACTTAATTGGTAAGCAACTTGTGTAACCACAAGTTCCTGAGTTTGAATCCCCAGATCCCACATTAAACCAGACACAGTGGTGCTTATCTGCAATCCCAGTACTTCTCTGGGAAGACTGGTGTATGTAGCACCAAGTAACAAATGTACCTTTCTCAAACAAGGTAGACGATGAGGACTGATACTCAATCTTGTCCTTTGACCATAACACATGTGCCATGGCATGCATGTAAACACACACACACACACACACACACACACACACGTACAGAAGATAACTAACAATAACAGAATGTGCTTAATATCATTAGCTATGATAAAAGTACAATCAGTGGCTACTTAGACCTGTATTATATGTTCAATTTGATTGACTAAAAGAAAAAAGGATAGACTGGAAGTATGTAATCCTGGAGCTTTGTGGAAAGCTATAATACTAATATATTGTTGACTAAAATAGAAACTGAATCAGTCACATGGAAAATTATTTTATAGTTTCTTTTGTTAATTTATGAAGTTGATTTCTTTAAAATATATATAAGAAAAAAATCTCAGGTTTTATTAAGTTATTTTGTTAACTGTATTAGTGTTGGAGTTGTATTATTTATAACATTCCAATTACAGACAACCAACTACCTATCAACAGGAGGACCAAGGCATTCAGGTAAATTTATGTTATGAAATGCTGTTCATCAATAGACAGGGACCAATTAAAATGGGTATGGCAATGTGGATGATGTTTCCACACTTTATTCTGAATGATACAAGTCAATATTGTATCATCTAATAAATACAGAGTTCAAATATGGGTGCAATTAAGCAATTAACCTATATTATTGAAATCATAAGGTTGCTGGTCCCTAGACATTGAAGAAATTAGATAACAATTCTTAAAAGGGGACTTTGTAAGATAATTTGATTTATGATATATAAAGTTTATACACACAAATAGATTATAGGTAGATAGATGATAGATAGATAGATAGATAGATAGATAGATAGATAGAGAAATCAATTTAAATAATTGTCAAATTCCATTGAACTTAACAGTCATGGTATATTTTATTAGATTTAAGTGATATTTTAAAAGTCATTCATCTTCAAAATTTCTGCTATTAGATTCTGTTGTGAACACTCTTCTTTCAGACACTGAAGCATAAGCATTCCATCTTATGTTTAAAGTGACTCTTGGGGCAGAATAGTAAAAGAATTGGCTATATAATACAATTTATATATTCATAAGTGAACATTCATTATATGGAAATACAAAGAAGGAATGAAATCATATTACTACAAAAATTAAAGCAAAATTAGCAAAGACATAATGTGAGGGAACACAAATAACTGTTAAGAGGGAAAACATATATGTGTGTGTGTGTTTATGAGTGTATGTGTTCTTTGTTATGTCATATACAAACTTTCTAATTCTCTGTTAGATTAGTATACTTGCTGTGGGATATCTTTCTATATGCTGTGAATATGTGTTGCTCTGATTTGTTGATAAATAAAGCTGAATTGGCCTATGGCAGGGCAGGATGGAGCCAAATGGGAAAAAAATCCAAGGAGAAAAATGTGTAAGGTCAGATGCCAAACCATTGTTCTAGCAGCAACATGTAATGGGATGCAGGTAATGCCACAGAACATGTGGCAATACAAAGATGAATAGTTACGGGTTGAATTAAGTTATAAGAGCTAAACAGCAAGAAGCCTGAGCCAATGGGTCATAGAATTTATAATTAATATTACGCCTCTGTGTGATTATTTTATAGGCGGCTGTGGGACTGTGGGGCTGGGCAGGACTGGAGAAACTTCTGGCTACACATACTGACATCTGTGGTTCTCCATGCTTACAGTGGCTTTGGTTTGAGTGATATTTCAATACAATTTGACTCCTACGGGCCACAGCACTTACATCCATCATGAAGTAGAGTTGTTTATGATACAATGTGATGCTTCTTGTCTTATTGAGTGATTTCTCAGGTACTCAAGGGACAATGATGCCAAACAATGTCAGATCCTCTACTAAGACACATAGCTCCATTTTGACTAATTATTTGGCTGACAAATATTGATTGAATACTAATAAGCCTTAAAAGATAAGGCTATGATTCTATCCACTAGGCTGTTTCAACTCAGGAATTGACTTTTATGTCCCTCACTTAATTTAGATTAGGAATATAAAAAATTCAGGCTCTTTAGTATTTGAAGCCATATTAAGCCACCAATAACATATAATATTTAGTTATAGAAGTGTCCTCCTATTCCAGGTCTCAAATAGTGTCATATCTTTATACTGTTCTGATGCTCATGTAAACACAAATTATATCAGTCAGTCAGTCCATACTGCTTAAAAAGAGGTACAATGGTGACTAATGGAATGAACACTGCTGAAAGCTATAGGTAAAATTTATCTATCTAAGGACATTATGTGTAAACAGATGAACAATGGATACTATGAAGCTAGGGACTTGGCTCACTGTCTAAAGCACTTGTGCTGTGCAAACTTGAGGACCTGAGTTTGGATTGCCAGCATCCAGTGAAAAGCTGGGCAGGTCAGTGCTCCTGTAATCTCCATGGTGGGAGGTAGAAATAAAAAGATTGTTTATGGCTCTCTGGCTAGTCATGTTTAATGAGAGGCTGTCTCAAAAAAAAAAAATAAAGTAGACAATAGTGAAGGAAGACATCTGATGTAAAACACTGACCTCCAGCAGTACAAAAATAGAAGCACAGGCGTTCCTGTAGGCCCCTTGCAAATACAATAAATGTGAAACAAGCACATTAAGAAAATATATATTGCCTACAATTATGTTCAAATTTAGTTCTAACTTTCATTAATATTTTCCTACTCATCTAAAAAGAAGTAACAATAAAATGACTCCTAATGATATTTTTCTATACTCAAAGATCAGTGCCTTATTCAACCATTATCCAAGAGGCTTCCTCTTGTAGCAGATGGGAACAAATATAGAGCTCCACAGCCAGACATTACAGAGAGAGAGACTTTTCACAGTTCTGAATGGGAAGTCTCCATCAAACCCCTCCCCTTAGAGCTTGGGAATTCCACAAAAGAGGAGGCAGAAGAAATGTGGGAACCAGAGAAGACAGAGGTCACAAGGCAAACAAGGCCCCCTAAATCAACTGAATAAAGCTCATCTGAACTCACCAAGCACAGGATTTACATTTGTCTGGACCAGGTCCTCTGTGTATAATTTATAGCTTTCAGTTCAGTATTTTTATGGGACTCCTGAGTGTGTGAATGAGTGGGTCTCTGATTCTAGTGTCTTCTCATGGGCTCTCTCCCTTCTTTGGGTTTGCTTTGCTCAACTTCAATGTGATGGGTTTTGTTTTAATTTATTGTATTTCTTTTACTATGTTTGAAGAAAAATTAATATTGCAATACTGTGAACCACTCTAATTCTTTCAAAAGTCAATATTCAAGGGCCTCTTCAAATCATATTATTATACCTTCTTCTGATATTACACTTTAGTTACTTATACAACCTGGCATAGACATCAACTGTCTAAAGTGTTTATGCTGTGCAAGAATGTCATCACAATGATAAATAAGAATGCAGCATTTTATTGTTCTATACATACAAAGAGAAGAAATTCTACTTATTTCACATTCCATATATTAAAATATTTTCATCCAAGTAACCTGTGGTAATTTACTAGAATAATACATGATTCAAAAGATCAAAATTGTTTATCTTAGAAACAAGCAAACAAACAAAAAAGCCTGCTATCATAGGTATTATTTGATAAGATGGCTAAAGAATCCCAACATCATAAGGATTGTAGAATTGAGCATTTGGACAAGAGTGAAGTATCTCAGAACTAATGCATGAGATCCTGAACCCTGTGACTCTCCTGTGGACACCATAATTCTGTGGATGATTATGGAAATTGTTGTGATTTGGTACAAAATGAGAATTGGTACATGGAAAACCTTTTTATATGTGAAATTATTCACTTCACCTCCTCAACCTCAGCATCTCATATTTCACATGACATATATGTAATAATAGGCAGAGCAACAAGGTACTATGCTTGTAAATGAAGTACAGTTTCGAGAGAAGATAAGGATCTGAGTTAATCAAGTATAAGTAAATAGTAAAGAATGGCTAGAAGTGCTATGAAATAAGGAAAACAGAAGCACTAAAACCTGTCATTGTGATCAGATCCAGCTAGACATAGTCCAAGTAGTCTCTCTCTCTCTCTCTCTCTCTCTCTCTCTCTCTCTCTCTCTCACACACACACACACACACACACACACACACACACACTATAATGTTGTGCACCATAAACAGCTTCATTAGTCAATGAACATACAGAGAAATGTGAAAATGTTTAGATGTTCATCTTCATAGCATATTTATTCAAAATAGCCAACAAATGGAAGCAACAAAATGTCCACCAGTGAATCAATGGATTAACATTACATACATTAATGGAATATTATCTATCTTAAAATATAACTTTTATATATACTATGCCCATCATCTTTGCATTGCTTTGATGAACAGTAGGGCTGGGAGATGACTCAGTGAGTCATAGCAATTGCTGAGTAAACATGAAAACTTGAGATCAGATCTACAGCTTTATATGACTTATGCACCTATAATCCCAGTTCTGGGAGGAAGGGGAAAACAGTGGATCCCTGAAGCTTATTTGCTACCAGTTGAGCATACCTGAAAAATAATGACCTCCAAATTCAGTGGTTAAGACAATAAGATGCAGAGTAAGAGAAGAGGACAGCTAACCTTCGTTCTCTGGACTCCAGACTCATGGGCACAGGCACTTGCACACATATGTGTACACCACACACTCATACACGCACAAAGAAATGTGAAATTAACTGATAAAGATATATCTTGTCTTTTGGAGGTTCTGGTCCATTTTGTGTTGGAATTGTTGATTAGGAAATTTGATAGGTTATAAATGGTGGCCTGGGCATGATATCAAAATTACCTCATGATTAGAAATAAAAGAAAACATTAAAAGAAGTGCAGGCAGACTTTTCTGTCCTACCAGTCAGCTCTGTCCAACCAGTCAGCTCTGTCTCACCAGCCAGCTCCCAAATAACCACACAGAGACATATTATTAATTATAAATGGTCGACCAATAGCTTGGGCTTGTTCTAAGCTAGCTCATCCATCTTAAATTAACCCATATTTATTAATCTACATGTTGTCACATGGCTCAGGGCTTGTTACCTCATTTCCTACACATCCTGCTTCCCCTGCATCTCGCTGGCAACTCCAAGTGACTCTATCCTTCTTTTTCCCAGCATCCTTTCTTTCTGGCTTTCCTGCCTAACCTCTTCCTGCCTAGCTATTGCCCAGTCATCTTTATATTAAATTATATATTATTATTTTCACAGTGTACAAAAAGTATTATTTTACAACAAAACAGAAATTAGTATCTCACAGTTGGCTCTTGGGACCTGACCCTAATATCATCAGGTCTATACACTGGATCTCTTAAAAATTTGGATCTCAATGTGTCCCAAAGCAAGGTCCTGAAGGCTTGATTGCTTTCCATGCTGATATTGTGCAGTTGTAGAAATTAAGAAAGTAAACTGCAGTGGAAGCAAGTTAATTCATTCCAGAAATATCCTTGAAGGGTTTATCGAACTCTGGCCTCTGCTTTCTTCTTTACTTCTCTGTTTCCTTGCTCTACAACAACTTTCTCCCTATGATGTTCTGTAAGCCACAGGCCTGAACACAGAAGAACTGTACAGCCATAGTCTAAAATGTCTAAAATCATTGGTAAGAGTAAATCTTTCTTTCTAAATTATTTTTGGGACATCTTGTCACAGCAATGGAAATTTGACTAGCAGAAGGTAGGTATCACATCTTAAGATTTCCACTATCTCCAAAAGCACCACATTGGGACCATAACACATTTGTAGGACATCTAACATACAAATTACATCATGTTATAAACACAGATTAATTTCAAAAGTTCTTAGGTGGAATAAAACCAATACAAAGGGACAGATCTAATCTTATTTAAACAAGTATTTGGAGTAGATAGAGTCATAGAGACAAAAACAGAGTGGAGGTTGCTTAAGTATGGGATGATGGAGTCATGAAAACTTCATGTTTAATGTATGGAGCACTTCAGTTTCTGATCATGACACAATTGTGTAAATGCTTGACTGTCATATAGGTACATCATCAAGAATATAATATCCTAATGTGACTGAAGTGAACTGTGGTTGTAATTGCTAAAGGATAAAATTTTATTTTTATTTAGTTATTTATATATGCATTTATTTATCTATGTATATTGTTACTTATTTATTGGTTTTTTTGAGACATGGTTTTTCTGTTCAATAGCCCTTGCTGTCCTGGAACTCACACTGTAGGCCAGGCTAATGGAGATTTACCTGCCTCTGCCTCTAGAATGCTGAATTCTGGGATCTTAGCTAAGAGGATCCATTTTAATTTAAGGACTTTTTCCAATGTTCCTTAAAGAGAACAGATTGGTTATTTTGAGGATGTTTATTTGAAATCATATTAGCACTTTTCCATAATGATTTCTTTAGGGGCAGTCTGAGGGGTAGTAATTAAAAGTAGACATTAAAGTAACCATTAAAAACCTAAATAAAAATTTAGACACATAATTAGAGATGTAATTAGACATGTCAGCTTCCTAATGTTGCAATTACAAAAGTGATGCTTCAAATAAAGATATTTTTACACAAAACTGAATTCTAAATAACATGAATACTTCCAGTTGGTTTTTGACACTTTAGATTCTAGAACACTCCTTATGACCTATGTAGAACCTGTGTCCATTGAAATCTTAGGCAGATGTTCTCTTCAAATAGATTTATATTTGGGAAAAATGACATCATCTGGTTTAGTTAGCTGGTGGATTAACAGTCAAAACTTCATGTGAAGTTTCAATTGTGTTGGAAGCTGTAAAATCATGTTAGGAGGTGCCACAGTGCCCACATTGTTTGCCTTTGTTATCCTGTTGGGTTTATTTCTCCAGGTAAGTAGTCGATAAACACTTTTGTAAAACATGGCTTCATTAGATCTCCCATCATTACAATTATAGTCATGCCACTCGACTCAGCCTTCTTCAAAGCACTGTCATTTTCACCAGGGCTGCTGGCTTCCTTGTTTTTCAGTTTATAGCAATCTATGTTTGAAGGCAGAGAGTTTCCTCTCTTGTTTTTGCTGCTACTATTGACAGTTTCCCAAGAATTGTTTCTTTCTTTCTTTCTTTTTTTTTTTTTTTTCCAGAGCTGAGGATTGAACCCAGGGCCTTGTGCTTGCTAGGTAAGCACTCTACCACTGAGCTAAATCCCCAACCCTAAATTGTTTCTTTATATTCAAAAATCAAAAGAAATACTTAAGTTTATTTATTAGATAGTTATTTAATCCTAAAATAACGACAATTTCTTCCTACCGGTATGATGGACATAATATATTCCCTCAAAAACTGGGACAATAACAGACAAAATGAATTTACTGTTCAACTGTCAGACAGAGATGGAACATGGTTGGCTTCCAGCTACAGAGCACATCATGCCCAACAAACACAAACAATCACTCCTTCCCTCATTCAGTAATCCTTGGAAAGAATTCTGGAAAGTTCACTATAGTTCCTTGCAATGTTTAACTTCACTTTTGAAGTTTAAACTGTGATTTTGACACTTCTTTTGAAATTCTTATATGTGAAGCTTTTTTTGAAAATATTAGAAAAGTACCCTCAGCTCCCAAGGCAACTGTGAAATACATATTTAATTTTCACAAATATCTTGTCTTCAAGAAAAAATAAACACAAACAACACCAAAAAACAAAAACAACAAACCAAACAGAAAATCTTCTACCTCTGTTCCGCTAGGAAGTAATACAAGACAATGCCATGACTCTTTGCTCAAGGCAAGGCTCCTCTGGTACTTTCTTTTTACAAGACTCATGAGCACACTAGCAAACAGAATTTCTAGGTCATGGTATCAGTGAGGAGATTATGCTTAAAGGAAACTCAAAATATAAACAAACAAGCAAAAAGGAAAACATGTCACTTCTGTATTCACACACTGTTCCTTTTGGAACAGATGGAAGCTGATTTGATACTAAACCATATTCTTTCACAAAGGAGTCAGTGTGTTGTTGTGTGATATAGTCTGTTTTTGTCCTGACAAATAAAGCTTGCCTGGAGATCAGAGGGCAAAACTAGCCACTATTTAAACATAGAAATCAGGCAGTGGTGACTCACACCTTTAATCCTAGCACTTGGGGGCTTATGCCTTTAATCCCAGGACTTGGGAGGCTCACACCTTTGATCCCAGTGCAATAGAGTAGGGGAGACAGGAATATAAGGCAGGTGAAGACAGGATCTTGACTGTAGTTGGAGTTTTCCTGCCTGGCCCAGTCAGGACAAATCTCTCTTACCCACCAGTCCCATAGTCGCTCAGACCCAACCAAGAAAGCACACAGAAACTTACATTGTTTAGAAACTGTATGGCCATGGCAGGCTTCTTGTTATCTACTTCTTCTATCTTAAATTAACCCATTTCTGTTAGTCTATACTTTGCCACATGTTCTGCTTCTCTGATCTTCCAGCATTCACCCCAATAACTGACCTCAGTTTTGATTTTATTAATAAGAACCTTTAAGATTCCTGCTACACTTGACCCCTCTTTTTATCTGAGGATCAAGAGAGGTAAGAAGTCACTAGTGGCTGCTCCTTTGCTTCTCTCATCTTTAAGGTTATTACTCCAGTCCTTGACTCCTGTTTTTTATTGATAAGACTAAATAGATTCATGCTTCACTGTGTGCCAGAATGCAGTGATGCAATAACATGTAGCAAGGGATTGATATTAGATTATATTCCAGAACTCAGGATGCAGAGCCAGGTGGAACTCTGTGAGTTCAAGGCCAGCCTGGTCTGCAGAGGGAGATCCAGGACAGGCACCAAAACTACACAGAGAAACCCTGTCTTGAAAAAAAAAAGAATGTCTTTGATCCCTAATAATCTTAAAATGATTGGGAAAGTAGTACAAAAAGGATAGAATGAAAAGAATCTATGTATGTTTGAAGTTCCATATAATGGTGGTTGCCAAAACGCTTATTTACTTTTGTTATACACAAAAGACACTTATTAGTCTGTGTGATCATGTTTTTATGCACGTGTGATAGCTTCTTTGACTACAACTCCTTATATATGTGTTCTAAGTGTGTATAATTATGATAGAGTTAATCTGACTCATTATAGAATGAATATGTAGACTTCACTTGTATATGAGCAGTGGATAAAACGTCTTAGTTTAGTGTTGAAAATTGACAGTTAACAATTTACAAATATTCATAACTTTAAGTTAACTTTTTAAGAGAAAAACATTGAAATTTGAAAAATTACTTCATAACTCTAAACTAAATGTCATACACATACCATTTAGTTTTGCTCTCCTAGTTTAGATGACAACTATCTGCAATCCATAGTGCTCAGCATCCTTTGCAATCTCAGATACCAAAATGAATGGAAACTCCAGATGAAGTGCATTCTTGAGCCACTTTGTAGTCTGTGAAATCCTGCTCCATATAATTTCTGTCTCCTTCTTTTTATAGTTTCTCTAAATGAAACGTTATTGAGATTATGCAGGGCACTCTGCTATTTATGAGGGACTTTCTGTTAATGCAACGTTATTGGTCTAAAGACAGCTTTATGCATTTGGTATAAATAATGCAAATGCTTTATAATTAGATATTTCTTGTAAAGACTAGAAAAAAATATATTTCAGAACTCAAAAGCATTTATATTAAAGTGAGGACTAGAGATAACAAAAGTCATGCTATTTAGTATAGGTTATGCCATGACTTGTGACTTGGGACATTACTCAATTCATCTCTCTTTCATTTGTAATAAGTACATGGATTTCTTCTTTCCAAGTCATAAAAGTGGAACCAAATGCACTGGAGTTATGAAATACAGCTCAGTGGTTGGGCACTTGGCTAGTACTTTCTTGGGGTAGGTGGGGATGGGAACAGAAGTGCTAGGGAATGTCTTTCTATATGCTGTGAAAATATATTGTTCCCATTGGTTAACAAATAAGATGCCTGCAAGGCAGCTTATGGCAAGGCAGCTTAGAGGCAGGCAGGAAAGGAGAGAGACAGAAAAGAGAAAGGCAATGTCTGGAAAGACACTAGCCTGCCGCCTAAGGAACAACATACCAAGAGACTGATAAACCATGGAACACATGGCAAAGCATAGATTAATAGAAGTGGGTTAATTTAAGACATAAGAGCTAAACCTGGTGGTGGTTGCACACGCCTTTAATCCCAGCATTCTGGAGGTAGAGCCAGGCAGATCTCTGTGAGTTTGAGGCCAGCCTGGTCTACAGAGTGAGTTCCAGGAAAGGCACAAAGCTCCACAGAGAAACGCTGTCTCACCCCGCCCCCCAAAAAAGAAAAGAAAAAGATGTAAGAGCTAGCTAGCAATAGGCCTGCCAAAGACCATACAATTTGTAATTAATATTAAGCCTCTAAATGATTATTTTATGAGCAGCTATGGGACTGTGGGGCAGGGAAGGACTGGAGAAAACTTCTGACTACAAGGAAGGGATCAGGTCAGGGAGATGGGGCAGAGGAGAGAATAGTAGGAGAGAACCCGGATAGGTAGTCATTTAGAGGGCTATGTGGAACCCTAGTGCAGTGGAAACTTCCTGCAACCTACTATGGTGCCGCTAGTGAGGACTTCTTGTAATGGAGGATTTGAGGTCTTAACCAGCCATCTTCCTTAAGCTAGCTAGGTTCTCAGTGGTGAGACTGGGACACCAATCTAGACATATAGCCTTCTACCCACAACCTGTCCTGCCTACCAGAAGTGGGGGACAATGGCAGCCCAGAGCTTGTGAAAGTGGCCAACCAATGACTAGCCTAACTTAAAGCCTAAGCCAGGAGAGGGAGCCCATGCCCAATACTGTCTGGATGGTTAGGAACTATAAGCAGGACAGACAAAGGATAGAACCAAACATGACTGGAAAAAAAAAAGTCAGTCAAATGATTCCTAAAGATATTCCGCTATACTCACAGATTGGTGCCTAGCCCAATCATCATCAGAGAGGCTTCCTCCACCAGACATTCCATCAAGGAACATATGCAAAAGTCCCACACTCAAACATTAGGCAGAGCTTGGGGAGACTCCACAGAGGAGGAGGAGGAGGAAGGATTTTAGGAGCCAGAGGGGTCAAGGATACATTCTGGCCTACAGAATTAATCGAGTAGGGGCTCACAGAAACTGAAGCAGCAATTAGAGCCTGCATGGATCTGTACTGGACCCTCTGCATACATACTGTGGTTGTTTAGCTTGGGGATGTGTGGGACTCCTAACAGTGGGGGTGGGATGTCTCTGATTCTTTAGCCTACTTGTGGGACCCTTTTCCTTCTAGTGGGTTGCCTTGTCCAACCTTGATATGAACATTTATGACTGGTCTTGTTTGTTGCATTTTGTTATGCCACGTTTGTTATGACTGGGAGGCCTTATCTTTTCTGAAGGAAAAAAGAGGAGCAGCAGATATTGAGGGAGAGGGGAAGCTGGCAGGTGGGGAGAGGCTGGGAGGGAGGGGAGGCACGATCAGGACATACTGTATGAGAAAAGAATAAAGAAAAAGAAAAAATGCAACCAATGAACTTCTCCCAAGCATAATATAGATAGCAAGTTTTTACACAATATTGTAGACTTCTCTATACTGTGAATTTCATAAGTCAGCTTTTCCCAACAAAAAAGTGCTTTAGTTGCTAAAGTGCATTGAGCAAAATTTAGAAATTTTTTGATTGCCATTAGTGCATGAAATGTATGGAGCACAGTTGCTGGCAGTCACTGGTCACTAACTGTTGCATGATGCACAAGCAAGCAAACCACACCACATTATCTGGCCCCAGATTAGTGGAGCTAAGGATGAGATAGCGACTTTGCCAAAACTTTCCCTCCAGTTGATTACTTAGGTGTCAAAATACTAATTAGTTTCACTTATGCCAACTCCCATTACTCAGCAAAAATTATTGGGAGCCATTTGCTTGGACAGAAATGGCATGGCTGTGCTCCATCTACTCAGAGAGGAAATGGCTTTACAATTTATTGGCATTGCAATTCATTTGTAGGACAATTCATCCTTTGAAAATTGGTGGCATTTGCTGCTGTTTCAGGATGCTGACTTAATAGTTTCAGTTTTTGTCACATCTAAAATCTTGTCTCCTGAGTTCATAACCTAGGAAGGGGATCTTGTTTTGTTTTACTCTCTCTCTCTCTCTCTCTCTCTCTCTCTCTCTCTCTCTCTCTCTCTCTCTCTCTCCCTCTCTCCTGAAATAAGCATATCTATTCCTTCTTTCTTGTGGATTATGTTTGCACAGGATGCTTTTCTTTATTTACTCTTTCACATTGTGTCTAAATACCTGTTGTAAAACACTGTCCTCTTTTGCAAGCATCGTCATAGCAAGTGTGATTACTTATAAGAGACCCTGAGGTCAGACCTGTGGACAGCTGTCATTTCCTCATAAACAGAGAGGAGTGGATCACTTGGTTCCCATTGAGATTTCAGCAGCTTGCTCTGCACCCCTGTCAGTCTCTGTAATTTTGGCCCAAATGCACATGGTCTCAGGTGGTGCTAAAGTACATAGGTTTTGAAAGGTTCATTTAAGGGGAGGTGCATGCAGCTATAAGGACATCATTATCCTTGCTGAAAAAGAAAAAGGTACATTTTTACAAACTGAAAAAAGAGAAAAATAAAAATTTCTGGCTTCCTCAGATTCTAATATTTACTGTGTCTTTGAAGAAATAACTTACCTTTGACTCAATTTTTACAAATCAAACAAAATCCAAATAATCAAAACTGAGGATCTAAAATTATGCCACTGGATTCTACTAATGATTAAATGAAATCTGTGGGTTTTCTGGCATAGTGCCCAGACCTTTTCACCTTAAATATGTGTTAGAGTATAAGGACAACATCTCTTCACTAGAAGGATAATAAAGAGTGTTAATATCAAAGTGTTTGGTTTACATTCCTAAGGAAATAATATGGAATAATTGCAAAGGGATATGGTCTATAATATTGCCTACACCACAAGTTAAATTAAGAGCTCCATAAAATTCCAGAAATTATAAAATACATTTGACAAGCATATATGTATTTGTCAAAATATTTACTTACATTAAATAATGAGTTATTTTTACTCTTACAAGTTTTACTTATGCTATGAAATGAAGTGCAGAATTTTATGAAATTGAACTATTAATATCAACAATTTTATGAAAATAAGAACAGATTCCTCTCCTAAATGTTAATATAGTTTTATATGTTCTTTGATTTATATGTTAAAAAATATAATCTAGGGGACTGGAGTGATGGTTCAGTGGTTAAAAGCACTGGCTTTCCTTGCATAAGACCCAGGTTCAATTCCCAACACAAATAAATAAATCAATAACAATTTAAAAAAATGGCAGCTCACTACCATCTGTAACTCCAGTTACAGATCCAGAGGATCTGATACCTTCTTCTGGCCTGCTCTGGCACCTGCATGCCCATGGTACACATGCAGGCAAAATAACTACACATGTAAAATGAAACAAAAAATATACATGTATATATTTGTTTATTCTATAATATATATGCTAATATATATGCACGTGTGTTATGGTAGTTACTGTAAATGAAATGATGAGACTGTTAGAATGTTAAGCTAAATGCACGATTTCAAAATAAATGCAAAATAAAAAAGTAAAAAAGATGCAGACATTGTGAAATAAGTAAAATCACCAGGAAAAAATGAAAAGGCAAAAAAATATTCTCCTCAGTGCTTACAAGACAGTAAATTACCCTGTTTAAGGCAGAACTGAGGAAGGCATAAAAGTTGCAGAAGAGATGAGAGAGAGAGAGAGAGAGAGAGAGAGAGAGAGAGAGAGAGAGAGATGCATAAATGAAGAATGGCAGAAGGCAGAAAGCAAGCCCAGAATACAAGACTGAACAGACCAGATCAAGCTTGTGTTCTCTAGCTACTATAGAAATGGACACTCACAAGACAGTTCTCAAGGAAGCACAGAGGATCACTAGGCTTGTGGGAAGGTAGCATACGGAACAATTAAAGAAGTTCATTGAGAAAAGTTATCTGTTTTTTATTATTTCTCTTTTGATTATAGGATTGCATTGTTTTAAAAAATATATATGAATACCACTTTACGGGTATTCTAAATTCAGACTTCCAGGGAATTTGGATATAAAGCCTGCTGTGTAAATAACGTTGTCTAACAGACACAAAGCAATACATGTAATGCACAGTTAACGGCTTATAACAGAAGGCAGAGTTGCAACACCTGCCACTCCCCACCCACCATCATTCAAAGCACCGTTAATAACCTTCTAGGTTTCTGAAGCAAAGTCACAGGACGTCACACAGAGCACCGCCTATAGACTGGACACTGCTGACCAATCACTGCACAAGGTCCTGCCACGTTAGAACGTCAGCGCTTCGGGGGCTGGGTGAGATCTCAGGTTGGCTGGTTGGTGGAATTGGCTTGATGCAAGGATTCTATATAGATTTCTAGATTCTTCTAGATATATAGATTTCTAGATTCTTCTAGGGGGTCTATTCTCCATCCTATGAACCTTCTCCAAAATTTAATAGAAGTCTATTGTGAATAAGTTTCAGTTTTCTGTGCTGAATGTAGGGAGAATTAAACAGAACTTTAAATTGCAGCTTGCTCAGTTACGTTTTCATGAGTTAAATGGCACCTTCCATTCCATGAAGTAAGGATTTCATAGGCATTTATAATAAATGCTGCTGTTTTCAAAAACATCATCTTATTGCAAATGTGTTTCTGAATATTTTGTTTGATCCTGTGGAATGTCTTTTACTTGAGAGATACCATGCAATGCCGACAATTGCAATTTCCTTCAAATAAAACACACAGAATTTCATTGGTAAATTTCATCAATGTCTGGCATAAGGGTCTCTCCAACACTTAGATAATAGCAACAAGGTGAATCCCTCACCCTAAGCTAGTCCCTATACTCCTTTGACATATAATCAAGCTCAGAGATTAAAGCTGTTAAGAAACCATCTCTGGAGAGTTATACAAGTGGAGTCATGGTGATACAGAGGTAAGGGGACTTGCCTTGTTAGTATGTGTCATATGTGTCAATATTCACTCTCTCTGTTCTACATATATATATGTATATCTTCTCATCATGAAATTATCTCCTCATACATTAACTATTTCAAAACAAGCTTGTGAGTATCAATGATCAGTTGTGTATGTCAGAATATTTAACTGTAAAGTTATTTTACCTCCTGCAGACATTATCATTTCCCATAGATTACATATAGTGTGCTTCCACCTAGAATATCTGAATAAAGTACATGTGCCTTGCCCAAAACACACTTTATCATCAATATGTTCCATATTCTACCCTGTTTCTATCTGACTTCTACTAGATAGGGCATGAGCATCTCTTATTTCTAGAGACTTTGTGCACTAAGAGAAACAAAACAAAACAAAATAAAATCTCATCTCATTTATTGATACATGTTGAAAGCACTTCCCCAAGTTTATGGTTTGTCTCTTATTTTTGTAGTATGTTTCATTTGATAGAATCTTATTTTGTGGTAAAGAGTAGGACATTTTCTTTTACTAGCATTACTTTAAAAAAAAAGATTTATTTATTTATTATGTATATATAAGAGGGTGCCAGATCTCATTCAGATGGCAGTGAGCCACCATGTGGTTGCTGAGAATTGAACTCAGGACCTCTGGAAGAGCAGTCGGTGCTCTTAACCTCTGAGCCATCTCTCCAGCCCCTAGCTTTACTTTTATGCAATACGCCTCTGTTAAAAAGGTATTTTCTCAAGGCTTTCTAAAGTTTTCATTCTGGACATTAATTTTCAAAAAAGTAAAAAAAGGGTCTCTTCTAAAACAACAAGAACATTAATAATAGCTCTTCAGTTAGGAAATACAATAAAGAAATATCTAAATAAAACAAAACAGGGAAGGGTAATATGAAATTACAAATGTTCCCCCTCAGAATTCAAAGTGATTCACAATAATTAAAACGTGACAATGTGATTTTCATTGGAAAGAAAAAAAAAGAGAAAAGTATACCAAGAGAGTGAAATTCTAATATATTGATGAGGTTTAAGGTCTTATAAATATAAATAACAAAAGGAAATACTTGTAACATGTGGTGCCATTAAAAGGTTTTATATACAATAACTCAGGATGCCTACAAATATAAATGAAACAAAAATAAAAAAAGCAGTCAATTGGGAAGGTATTTTCACATAAATGGACATTTTCTAGAATAGTTACAAATGATAAATAAGTGGCTGAAAATTAGTGATCAATTTGATTCCTTATTCTGTGTCTGAACATAATCTTTATCTTCATGTTATGTTCAACGTAGTTGTATGGTGAGGAGAGGAATAGTTTGTGCCATAGATAAAAATAAATGCTTTCATGTGCATATTAAGGATATTAAATGATAAAACATTAGACACAGTGATCACATGTGAGTTCTCATTAATTAGAAGCTGTTAAGACTTGGAAGATAAAATTTAACCTTAAAATATGTGTGATTTAATAAGTAACTTAAATACATCTAAGTCTATACAATTCAGAGTTGAAAAATTTTTACCTTTGTCTTTAGAAATGTGGCAAAGTTTAAAGACACACACACACACACACACACACACACACACACACATTCCATTTGCTATTTAAGTCACATGTAAACTAACTCCATAAATAAATATTTCCATTGTAGAATATTTCTATTGATGATAAAAGGAAATAATTTAGTACTATTACATGATTTTTCCTGAAATTATATTGTATTTGTTAGTATATTACCAGATGGATAGAATATAAGCCTATTGTCAAATATTTTCTTTCTAGTTGTGTTTCTACAAAAGGAGGATTCTTTCAAAAACAAATTAAATTCTTTTCATAGGGTTTTAGATATCGTGCTACCTAATCTCTTTCCACTTAATATTTTAGAGAGATTTTAATTATGGTATAGCCTTGAAATTGTATTTAGTAATTTATATAATTTCAGATTTTTTAAATATGTGTTTCACCTTTTGTACTGAAAATAAAGGAGATAATAAAATATAAAAACGTGATTTAAAACATGAATTCTGAGGAAAATTATTTTAAGATACAGTATCTAATTTTCAAGTCTCTAATAATTTAGCTTTTTTAAAATGATGAATTTAGTTAACTTTGATGTAGAGTCTATTCTTTTTATTTCTTCAATTTGTAAGATATTATGTTTGCATTGAGGGTTAAGCCAATGATGATATCATAGCATGGCAGAATTATAATCTTATTGTTATAGGTGGTCATCTATTATTACTAACTGCTAATGCATTTTACGTGTCAGTCTCTTATCCAGTAGGGACTCCTGTTATCATCTTTTAGTGTCTTCAATCCATAGGATGTTTTATTTCATATCAAAAATAAGTCAAATTTCTTTTTCTTCTCTATGTATATTTCTTTTCTGAATATGTGCTTTGGTCTGATGATTACAATTTTTTTTCACAATCTTTCATATCATCTTTCTTCATTTCTGATACAGGACTGATCAAGGTTGCCATCTAAATGGAGTTAAATGTGTTGTCTCATAGAACAACAAACTAAAGAAAATAATGTTTTGAACCTCAGTGGAAAACTTCAAAATAGAGGAGTAGCAAATTCTATAAAATTAAATGTAAAATGTGGCATAGAAATATAGGAGTCTGCAACTTAAACAATAAAAGCTGTCACGTGATTCTGCTTAGCAATTTTGTCTTGCAGAACAGTTATCTGCTCTTATTTTTGAACAGATTTTTATAGCATATATGTCATCCATCCTTATCACATACAAAATAATGTGTAGCAAATATTTGTTAGGAAAACAACCTAAGTGCTAGTTGACCTTAAGTGACAGAGAAAGCTGTGATCTCATCAGCTCCACTCACATGGTCCACACACAAAGTATCTGCCACTGTGTGATTTATGGAGTTCTTACAAAGAATGGCCTGTTGAATTTTTACAAAATTTAGCCATCTGCTTTTACCAATCCATCTATCTTCCAACCACTTTGATTCAACAGATGTAGAACAGGGCTTGAGAATTTCCAACTTAAGAAATACCAGAGAATTTCTCTTGTTCATTGATGTTGGATATACAGAGTAATTAAATACTTAAGTACGTAATAGACTTGTTGCCACAGAATAAAATCATGAAGATTGGATTAAAACTTTGGTCTTCAATTAGGCTTTTTTTTTATTTGTTTGAGCCAGACTTAGACTTTAATATTACTTAACAAATGCACTAGCATTCAAAAGGTTTATTAGCATATGGTACTAACATAAAGAAGTTTGGGGTTATCAGGGAATAACCTTCCCTCATTTCATCTGATGTATTATAAGAAATTTATTGTGTGTCCAATGAACATGATTTGCAGACTATGTGATCTAGTCCTGAGTGTTTTAAAAAATGTAAAACTCATGGCACTGCTTTAACTGAACCAGTCATAAAAAGGAAGAATGAACATTTAGAACATATTATTTATAGAAAGAAATGGTAAAGTCAGTGTTTCTGACTGGGCACCTTCAATGAAGTGAACATAAAAAGCTAATTGAGTGTTACAGAAAATAATTGCAGCATGCATCAGTTCTCTGAGCTCTTGTTTTGTGAGCATGAAATATGAAGCAGACAGAGGAAAAGTTGGAGATCCTTGTGCACAAAAGATTCTTTCCTGCCTTGATAAACATAACTTGTAGAGCTATTCTTCTGGACAGTCAACAACCACTAATGCTGCTCTGGACTAGTGGCTTTCAGGTTCTTTGTTTTGTAAATTTGGTGAATAGATAATATGGGCAACAGAAGGTGAACTATAGAAAATACTTTATTTTAGGTGGGAACTTTAGAGAAAAGAAACAAATGAACCTCTTGTATAGCAGGTGCCAAACCTAAGGATGGGTTGCCATCATGGATCTCTGTTTAGGAATGAATAAGGCTTTACATGGTTGAGTAATGGAAGTGAGCTACTCAGTCAAGTAGTCCTGTAAAGCAGGTATTCATGTACCTCTCCATCTCAGTGTCTGGACTGGTGTTTCAGACACACATTTGAGAATGAAATATTGTTTCCAGGCAGCTGTGTTAATTAAATTCTATATAAAAGGAAAAGAAAGATTAAAACAAAACTCAACCCCAGCATGGACAGAACCATGGACTTCTTTTCTTCTGGCTAAGATAGACAAGAAGCCAAACGGTTACCTTTGACTTTTTGTTCCTAAACTGCTGTGGAAAGTTCTGTATGCTGTGAATGTGTTGCTCTAATTGGTTGATAAATGAAATGCTGATTGGCCAGTAGCCAGGCAGGAATTATAGTCACGATAAACAGACAAGGAGAATTCTGGCAACAGGAAGGCTGAGTCAGGAGACTCCAGCCTGCCATCCAGGGAACGGCATGTAATGGCACACAGGTAAAGCCACAGAAAATAGGGCGACATATAGATTAATGAAAATGGGCTGAGTTTAAGTGTAAGAGCATGTCAATAGTTAGCCTGAGCTAATGGTCAAACAGTTTTAATTAATATACGCCTCTGTGTGTTTACTTAGGAGCTAGGCAGCCACAGGAAAACTTTCAGTTAAACTAAACTTACTCAAGTTTCTTTCTATTGATGTCATTATTTCCCCCCTCTGAAGAGATAGACCTACTTTTAGTAGAGAGGTAAATTAAAGATCTGTCTAACTATCTTGACAGGGAAACAGGTAAGGTATGACTCCAATGGCCTAAAAGACCTGGATAATCCATTGGTGGTTCCATTTGCATCATGATGTTGAGATTAATAGTTTGATGAAGTGAGAAAAGGATAGAGGAGCAAAGAAGAAAGCATAAATTTTATAGAGAAAAATCATACAGAAGAGAAATCAGAGCTTTTTGAACAGAGTGAATTATTCCATCCCCCAGGGAGTAGGACTGAGTTCACACAAAAGCTTTATGTTATAATCCCTAGGCAGACAACCAGAAAAATGCATAACAGAGAATGCTTACAGTATCCTAATTAAAGCTCATTAGAGAACTTATCCTCTCTCTTTTGAGAAGAGTTTTATGTCTTTTATAAGCTCACAGGAGTATCGCTCTCCATCTTCATCTAGTTTATTGGACTCCTCCTCACATCTTTTCTCCTCTGGCCTGAAAGGTTTGTCTTGAGAATGAGAAACCCCAGAGTTGATTCTGAACACTTTGATAACTATTGAGCTGACAAGATCAAAATGTGAGGTCCCTCCTCACAGATTTTCAGAAAAAGAAAGGAAAGATAGTTGTGGGACCTGAATCCAGCTTGAATGATAGTGATCTTCTCTCTCAGTTGTAGGTCCTATGTAGGAGCCACAGTGTTTGTTTAAACTGAACCAAAATCATAGTACCTTGCATCTGGGCAATAATCTCCTTATCAAGAGGAAAACTCATTAGTGAGAAAAGGTTGTCTGTCACAATATCTAATGGATTTCAACCTAATGTCTAGGAAGTGGAATTTCTTGAACTATTTAAAACAAACTAACAAACAAGCAAAAATAAAATGATAAAATTACTCTTTCTCTATACTCCCATGTTAGACCATGCAGGTGGCCAACATTTATCATTCTACATTTTATTGCCAAGAGCAGTTGCTCGGTCAGTCCTTATTGTTTCTCTGAGACTTAAGTAGAGCCTCTGGATCCTTAGGAAATCCATTCATTATTTGTGCCATTGCCTGGGCTTGGTAAAGATCTTGCTAACCATGTAGCTCCCGTTGGAAGCATTCAGGGTATTTTCCTTTGTGCTGGTTCTCTTCTTTGCAGAATGTGTTCTAGCAAGAGTCTGACCACTGGGGCCTCTGTGGCTTCTTTCTTCAAGAAGATAGAAGACTTGACAGAGCAGTAGGCCCTGAGAGGGGCGCTATGACATCCTCTGGATGATCCTGCTATCCTTATGTCACAGGCTTCGAAGTTTTGGCACTTTAACAACTCAAATAAAAGTCTTATTAATTATATAGTATTAAAGCTTGAGTAATATTTATTTGAAGCTCAGACAAAAAAAATAGTCTAAGTAAATTTTGATGTTTTTTTTTTAATATTTATTTTTCCTGAATAATTATATTGATCATACACATTCATTCTTTTTGTTCTTTAAACTAGTTCATATAAATGCTACAAAGACCAGATTAAGATAACTTCATTGTTTAAAATAGAGGTTTGATATCAATGTGTTCACTTTGACCCTAGAAATTTCAACATCTTATACCATCATACACACACACACACACACACACACACACACACACACACACACACATATATATATATATATATATATATATATATATATATATATATATATATATATATATATATATATATAAAACATTCCTTATTTGAGGAATTACCTAGAAGAGCTTGTACTGTAAGCATGTCTGTAGGGTATTGTCACAACTGTTTGTTGATGTAGGAAGACCCATTCTATATGTGGTGGCCACCATTCCTCAGGCACCATTCCTACTGTATAGGAGTGAAGAAGCCTTACAAGCTGGCAGCACTAAAGACATTTCTACTGGTGAAATTATTAAGGCCACTCCACGTAGTTAAAAGGGAGGTTTATTTTGTGGGCTAACTTACAAGTGAATGGATAGTTTACAGAGTCTGGGAAAGGCGTGACATAGTCCGGCGGTGTTCTCTGGAGAACTCTGCTCGGTTTACCTCCAACATCCAGGGCCCAGGAACTAAGAGAGCCCATGCATCTGGAACCTGGGTCTTCAGTGTCCTCTCTCAGCCCTGCCTTGTAGGTGTGACCATTACTGAAGCCTCAATAGGGGTTGGGGCTTCCAGGTCAAAGCTGGAATGGCTACCCACTACACGTTTCCTTATTTCTGCTCTTGAATAGATGTGATGCTTCAAGTTCCCTCCTTGACTTCCCCACAGTAATTAACTGCTACTTAGAATTGTAAAGGAAATAAACCCTTTCTATCCTAACTTGCTTTTGGTAGAATATTTTTCCAGTAACAGAAATGAAAATAGAACACTGAATGAAGCCAGGCCATACCCAGAATATTTGTCCTCATAATTTGCAAGCATTAACCTGGAAGAGTCTTATGATTTATAGAATCATGCTCTGGGGATGAGAATTAGCAAGAGACAGGAAATGACCACACCTACACAGAGACCATTTCTTTTTATTCAGAAACCATAAAAAGTTGTTAGAGAGGGAACACTTAATTTCAAAAAGCCACTCTGTGTTACTGTTAAACTTTATACAGTTTTGGGTACATGACAGTTAGGTCATGATTATCCAGCCATCAAGAATCTGTGACTTTATATATAAGCCTATCTTTAGATCATCCTGGTATATACTGGAGATTCACTTCTTAAAAGCTTTCTCTGGCAATCAGCATGTGCTTACAAGTGGAAGCAGACAATCCAAAGAACAAATGAATGTGATCCCTCCTGCTAAAGCAACAAGAGGTGGAGTAATATGGTATGATGATTGATAGCTGTTTTCTACTGGGAGCCACTTTTCAACATCTTATAGTTTATATTTTGGTCAGGCTCCAGTATAAAATGTATATAATGTATTTGAACAATGAACAGGTATTCATTATAAGATGAAATGAATGCTAGAACATTTCCTGAGTTTCCTTGCTGTCTTCCTCCCAAAGTATCCTCTGGTGATCTTCCTGTTTCTCATCCTCCAACCAGTTACTATGAGCAAAGGTGAGCTTTTGACTTAATTATTGATTACCAAAGTGACCCCGATATCTATGTTCTCCTCCATCATATCTCCCATAAGGGAAAGTGAGGTCTTTTGTCTTAGTCACCCTTGCTAACATGGTCTTAACACCTGCTGTTACCTTGAAACATTTTTTTTTTTCTGAATTTGATCTTGTTAAGTTAAATCAGTCTGTGTTGTACTCATCATCAATAAAATCTCTGGGGTAAATATTAAGCCTCACATGTCAAGGAAGCAGGGCAATTTCCATTTCTTTATGTAAGGCAAGGAGGGTCGTGGCTTCTTTGTGCATTGAGTCTCCAGTATGTTCTTAGAAATTCCTCATGGTCCTTCTCCCCTCTCAAATGCATAATCTGCAAGCCTGTATGTATTATGTTTTAAAGTCTGCTATAAGAAAACAAGCATAATAATTCTCAGATGAAATCCCTAATTAAGGTTGGGCTTCCAGATCAGAAGAGTTACATTTTAATTTTCCCCATCCAGCTTGGATTTATGCTCATGTAATCAAGAGAATATGAGGTCACAAATATATATATATATATATATATATATATATATATATATATATATATATGTATGTATGTATCAGAAGATGTTGTTGTCAGAATGCCCCATTCCTTGTTTATGCCACAGCAGTTGGAAAGTGCTGTGGATCACTCTGTATAAATAAAATGCTGTTTGGCCAGTGGCCAGGCAGGAAGTATAGGTGGGACAAGAGAGAAGAGAATTCTGGGAAGTAAAGGCTGGGTGGAGAGATACTGCCAGCCAGCCGCCATGACAAGGAGGATGTAAGGTACTGGTAAGCCATGAGCCACGTGGCAAAGTATAGATGAATAGAAATGGGTTAATTTAAGATAGAAGAAGTAGATAACAAGATGCCTGCCACAGCCATACAGTTTGTAAACAATATAAGTTTCTGTGTGTTTACTTGGTTGGGTCTGAGCGACTGTGGGCCTGGCAGGAAAACTCTAACTACAGGAAAGTGTCAGTCAGTTTTAGCATAGAAATATGGAAGATATGTAATGTAAGGTTAAAGCAGAAAAGAGAAAGGACATTGGTCTGTGCATATGCTTCCCTGAATTCCTGACCAATGGACTGCAAATGGAATAATGGGGAGTGAAGTAGGTTGTAATGGAGGCTTTGCTCCTTCAGATGGACATACCTCAAGTCTAGGGTCCCAGATAGTAATTGGCCACCAAGGAAAGTCTTCCAGGGCCAGTGACTTCCATTTCCTTTGTCTCTCAAACTCAAGAAATGAATTTCATGGACAAAAGCAAAGTAAGATTGAGAGAGTATTGTGATTATATTTTAGAGCTTAAGAAACCAGAAGCAAGCTGAACTCCTGTATCAAAAAGCACCACTCAGGGTGGGTTGCCACAGAAGGTCCCTATCTGACGGTTAATAAGCCTTTACTAGGCTGAGGCATGGGAACAAGTCAGCCAGTCATGTTGTTCTATTCATGAAGTGTTTGTGTATTTACTCCATTCTGATGTCCAGATAGGGATTTTGGTCAGAATGTCCAGGGCTTATTATGTATCTGATGATAGAAAGATTCTTGCAGCTGTGCTCACTAAATATCTATTTAAAAAGGGAAGATGAAAACAAGAAACCAGGGTGTGAGTCAGTGCCCTGAAACACTTTCGTTATTTCTTGCTTCTGACCTAGGTTGGACAGGTTGTCCTAAACAGCAAACAAAATTGGTAATTCTCAAGGTCTTGGGATATAAACGTCCAGGCCAGTTTCTTTCTCCTCTTCTCATCAGTAGGATCAGGGAAGTTCAGTATAAGGAACCATTTAGTTGATCCATGTGGCACTCTTTCAGTTAATGTCTCCCTGCTGGATGAATGTCTTGGTGCATTCTAGCAAGAGACCCTCTGTCCCTTTTTGTCTGCTATTGTTACAATATTCCTAAATTCTTTTTCACATTGATGTATATTTCATGTTTCCAACTCAGTAATGGAAAAGAAGGGCCATATCCACCCATTTCAATGAAGCAGTAACGTTAGTTTAGCTCATAGAATATTGATATTTTGAAGGAGAATGATCCTCATAGGCTCATGTGTTTGATGCTAGATTCCCAGTTAGCAGAATTGCTCAGAAGGATTAGGAAGTGTGGACTTGTTAGAAGACTTATGTCACTGATAATGTGCTTGGAGGTTTCAAAAGCCCATGCTTATGTGACTTCTGTGCTCTCTCCCTCTGCTTGATGCCTGTAAATCAAGATGTAAAGCTCTCAGCTACTGCTCTAGTCCCATGTCTGTCTGCTTCCCACCATGATGTTCATAGACTAAAATTCTAAGTAAGCCTGGAGTTAAATGCTTTCTTTTGTATGAATTGTCTTGGTCATGATGTCTCTTCACACAATAGAAAAGTAACCAAGATATACCAGATGCTGATTAGGGTAGTGTGATCCACCCTTTACAACCTTCAAAACAGCTAGAATTTAGTCAGAAGCCTAACAATTGTGTGCTGCTGACAGGTGCTAGAGGCTATTATTGATGATCTAAAGAAGCCATAATAGGAAAATTATGCTGTGTGGGAGGTATACTGTGGAGCTGTATGTCCAGATATTTTTTAATGCATCTCAATTTATATTCCACACATTTTTTCACAAGCCAGTGCATCATGAAATGTTCTTTCTAAGACACTAATAAGAGATGCATAATATGAAAATTAAATGGCTTTGTAAAATGCTTATGGCACAAACTGTACTGGAATAAGGGTTCAAAGATTACATATAAGTTTGTTCTACAGTATTATTCTGATAAACTACATTTTCCATGAAAGAAGTATAAACTAAAAATACATATTATACATAATTGCATTCCACTAAATTCACAAAATAAGATGCAGAAGCTTTGACAATGTTTTATGAAATATCAAATAGTGTGAACTCTTTTTAAACACATAGACGGGTTCTAATTATCTTTTGCCAAAGCAGTAAAATCGAATCAAATGGAAACTGTGTGGTTATGTGTAAACAAATTTAAGGATTCCATATCTCTGTGTTGTAAAAGTCATGGTTTGAAAATCCATATGAGACAAATGTTTTATGAAAGGGATCTCTATTAATTGAAAATTCTTTTTGAGATGTGACTATTTCACAATGTTTTGTAAGTTTGCTTCTTTTGATGATATGTTTAACATAAAAATAATTACAGACCTATATTCTTTAAAAGTTTAAAACTTAAATCTATTTAAAACATTTCAGAATGGAAATATCCACCCCACTGAGCTACGAAGCTGTCTCTGTGAATGGATTTTAGATTTATTATAGAACTGAAGTAGGAAACTTGAACAGAAAGGAATATTCCAGAGGCATTAAGATTAACACACACACACACACACACACACACACACACACACACACACACACCAAAACCAAACAAACAAAACCATTGACAAGCAAGAAGACTAGAAGTTTCCACCCAAGTGCTGTGTATAAAGGACAAAACATGTGAGAGAAAGTCCCTGGTATTCAGATGCAGGAGACAGCAAGGTGCCATGGCTACAACTGGATGGAGTCTGCAAGATTATGCAGTAGATTACAGCTGGTATTTAGAAGGCCAACCCACCAGAAATATACATATCTGATGGAGGACAAACTCCTATGCAGTGTCTTTGAGGATTACTGCCTTCTGAAAAGATGGCTGCTTCTTACTCTAAATTTCTTGTGTGATGCCATGGCCTTACCCCCTGTAGCAGCTTTTTTTGGACTTGTCCCACAATCTTAGCAGTATGTTCCTCATTTGTCAGGCACAATTATTCCTGTGTACTAATATAAGGTTGACTTCTACCCACCCACACTAATTAATTCTGGTGAAAAAAATAAGTCACACAGTCAAATCTTTGTTCCACATTCAGATAAAAACTTAGAAGTTTATTCTCTCTAATTATGTTTATGACAGGGTAGTTCGGTCAGATGAGGTGTTTATGTAAAAAGATCACAAATGGGACTTTTTTACAGATGGACTCAAGGACAGAATTGCAGCATTTGTTGAATCAAAGCCCCTCAGAGATAAAAACAAGAGTGCCCTGAAATCACCACACCTGCTAATAATGGAAACCCGCAACTTGTCTATCCCTGTTTTTACCTCAGAAAGCTATTAACACTTTCACCTGGGCTTACTGATGCAAGATTTTAGCTTAGGAGACTAACTGTTTATGTTTTAGCCCCGGGATCTGTGTGATTAGCAGAAAGAGGCTGTTAACCAATTGACCAGCTCTGGAGAGAGGTAATCGCACACAGTCACCTTAGAAATAAATGCCAAAGATGGGCAGAATGATTGGGATTTTGCAGAAAATAGTTACAAGTCGCCTCTTTGTTCTAATCATTTAGTAAAGGGTAAAGGGCAAATGTTTTAAGATCTGAAAGGTTCTTTACTGCCAGTTAACATTTGGTGAATATGATGATTCCATTCAAACTTCCCAAGCTTCCCCTGTGGTTGACTCTGGTTGCCATGGTTACACTGACACTGCTGCATTCCCAGCACACCGGGAGAGAAATAGCCTCTGCTGTATTTTGCCTTTTTCACATTTTATTGACCACAAACTTTTAGCTTATACATTTAGTCACACTTAAGGAATGTAGAACAGTACACGCATTCTCTTTTCCCTTCTTAGTTTTCTGTTCCTTTAGTTTCTCCCCTTTGAAGTCCCCTCCTCTTAAGAGATGGCCAGGACTTTTTACAGCCACCAGTCATAAAACATAGCTGACAAGTTATTGCCTTGTATAATTCTTATCTTTTATAATGCTGAGGAAAAAGCCTTATAACCTTTCTATTGCCAGAGAATTGCTGTTGCTTGTGTGTGTGTGTGTGTGTGTGTGTGTGTGTGTGTGTGTATGTGTGCGTATAAAGTGGAAACATTTGAACTTGTGGCATTTCACAACATGTGAACATGACTGGAAAAGCATGCCTGTGAGTTGTTTTTTTTTTTTTTTTTTTTTTTTTTTTTTATTACCCCTAAGACTAGAAATACCCTAAGTTCCTATTTTCATGCTGCAACTTCTGACCTGAACCTGGGAGGTAGCCTTGCAGAGCTGGACTCCAAGGCCACCAATAACAACCCATTGACATCACAACTCTCATGGCCTCAGAGGCCCATGGGTAAACTTATCTGTTCCCTACCCATTTCCTTACTCATAAGAATTCTAAGAAGATTTAGTTTTTATTTATGTTTATGTAAATGTGCATGTTTGTGAGAATGTATACCACATGGGTCAAGCCATGGAGACCAGAAGAGGATGCTGATCTTCTTGAGCAGGAAGTTCAGGCAGTGGTGAGCCACTTGAGGCAGGTGATAGGAACCAAATTCCATTTTCTGACAAAGTAACAAGCACTCCAAACTGCTGAGCCATCACCCTTGCTCCTTTAATTTTTAAATAAACTCTCTGTTTCTACCACTATCCTCATGTTCTTGGCCAAACTCTTTGTTTCAGGGCACTGGAAGCTGTAAATGTGAGCAAATGCCCACCATTGCATGCCTACAAGAGTTTAAAAAGCTATTATCTAGGAGTTAAGATTTACATGTCTAATCTCCTAAAAATGTTTAACTGAAGGGACCCAAGATGCTTTCCTCTCTTCTTCCTCTGCTTCCTTGTTGTGGGATACTTTTTTATCTCACTGTGAATCCCAAGATTGTGTTAAATAAATAAAATCAACTTGGGTCAAGAGGTAGAGCTAGCAACTACTTGACATGAAGTAGCCAAAAAGAGTTAGAGGGAGTCCACAAAACAGATTGACAGATAAAATACAAGCCTTAGAAAGACTTATTAATGAAAATAAGAAAAATATTCAGACACAGGCAGAGGAATTTAGAGAAGAACCCACTGTGCCACCACATGATACAATTGAAGAAGGACAGCCCAAGGTTATTAGAAAACCAACCTTTATCCAAATAATATACAAAGATGACCAGCAGATGATAGGCACCCTCAGGTTATGAAGAAATTAAATGGAATCCTATAAACATATTAGATTTGAGAAATTTAAGGAAGCAATGGTTTCATATGGTATACTTTCACTTTATGTAAAGCAGATGTTAAATTTTAAATTCATGGGCAACTCAGAACAGAATTATTCCAAGGTTGGAAAGAATCAGCCACAGCAGTATTGGACACTGGTCTTAAGTTACAATAAGGAACATGGTAGGAAAAGGTATTAATATTTGAAGATGAATTGGTGAGGCCAATATGCTCAGTTGTGAAGACAGTTTGAAGTTAATGATCATATATTGGCCCTATGTCAGTTAGCAGTTTTAAATGCTGGTGACAATGTTAAAAGATCGGGAAAGAGGACTGAGGAATTTACTAAAATTTTACAAGTCCTAAAAGAAGACTTCATTGATTTTTTTGCAGAGATTGACTTCAGCTATAAATAGAATCATATCAGATCCAGGAGTCAGGTAAATTTTAATCATTTTTGGCTTTAGAAAATTCAAATCAGAATGCTAAAGAATTAATAGGCCTTTGAAGGCAAGATCAGCTTCAATAGATAAGTGAATTAAAAATATGGCTGATATTGGATAACACACTAATGATGCTAATTTGATAGAAATAATTTGTAAAACTTTAAATTCAAATGTTTCAATTGTTGTAAACAAGGTCATTTGAAAACAGATTATTGGCAAGGAATTCCTAAAAACAATATTTTTTTTTCTAGAAATAATCCAAACAGGAAGCCCAACCTTCTAGAGTATGAAGGAGGTGTGTTAAAGGTGATATTGGACTGATGAATGCAAATCAACATGGGACAGCATGGTAGTCTTTTGCCATCATGAAATGTCTTAGGGGGCCTCTCTAAGACTAGAATATCAAATTTGGTTCAATCATCCCCTGCCAAAATCTGTGGTGATATTTTATTTGTGTTGAAATGTGGTGATATTTTATTTGTGCTTTAATCAATAAAGCTTGCTTGAAGATAAGATGGAATAGCAAGCTATTTTAAGTAAACAAAGAAATCAGGCAATAGTAGCACGTGCCCTTAATCCTGTCATTTGGCAGGTAGGGATCTGTCTGGATCTCTGTATGTTCAAGGCCACACTCTGAACAGAGTTAGGTGTGGTGGCGCATGCTTTAAATTCCAAAACTAGTTAACCATGGAGGTCTGGAGGTCTGTACAGACTGACAGTAAGTGACAGAGCTGGCCAAGAAGAAGAAGTGATGTAGCTGAATGAAGAGAGCAAATCAGACGGTAGAACAGCAAGACATATAGGCGTGAGTAAACAGGAAGTCATAGCATTTGGAAGCTGCAGAGTTGGTGAAGTAAGGTTGGCTGGTGGCTTTCCCTATTTCCCTGATTTCTCTAAGGCTTTCACCCCTCTATTTAGTTCTATGTGTTTTATTTCATAAGACCATTTAGAAATTTGTCTACAAGAATGAGACAAACTCATCCACAGAGCAATTAAAAGATTTAAATGTCAGTTGTTAAAAAACACACTGCCCTGGATGGGATCAAGAACAAAAGAGCTTCAATAAACAAACAAACAAAAACAAACAAAAAAAATTCAAGAGAGACAGAAAACAAGTATTTTGGCAGACTGCTATAAATAATCAAGGACCAAAGTTAAAAATACAAATAAATGGCAATGAAATTGAAGGCTTACTAGATATAGGTACAGATGTGACAATACTTTCCCCAAAATCTTGGCATCCAGATTTGCCTCTTCAGGAAGTAAATATTCAGTTTTTAGGAATTGGAACTTTATATCAAGTAAAATGAAATATAAATGAAGATAGGTCAATTGTATAGGGCCAGAATGATAGATAGGAAATTTAAAGCCATATGTCGCTAAAATAGCAATGATTTTATGGGGACATGATTTGTTACAGCAATGGAAAACACATATTAACATTTTCCCAATCTCAGAATCAAACCATAAAATTAAGAATGCCTTTGAGAAAAATATTAAATGGTACAGCTGGTACTCTCAAGACGTTGAAGAATTTTCCAGTCCTTGGATTTCTCCTATATTTGTCTTTAAAAAGACATCTGGAAAATGGAGAATGGTAACAGAGTTAAGAGCCATAAATAAGGTGAATCAGCCAATGGGTTCTTTATAGCCTGGAATTCCCTTGCCTCCTTTATTACCTGCAGGATAGTCTACTATAGTGATTAATTTAAAAGAGTGCATTTTTTTTAACTATACCTTTACAAAAACAGAATAGAGAAAAAAATTAGCCTACAAAATGTGTACCTATAATAATTTTCAACCTGTTAAAGGTATCAGTGGAAAGTTCATCCACAAGGAATGTTAAACAGTCCCTCCTTATTTCAATATTTTGTACAACAGCCATTCATAAACAGTTTCTTCAATTATAATTTACCATTTTATGGATGATATCTTATTGGCTGAATCAGATGCAGATACTTTAGAGAAAAGTTTTGATGAATTGATAAGAATTTTGCCATGTTGAGAATAACAAATTGTTCCTGAAAAAAAAAATACAAAGATGAGACTCTATAAATCACCTAGGACATAATAGGCTTACAGAAAATTCAACCATAGAAAAGACAAATCAGGAGAGCTCAATTGTGAACACTTAATGATTTTCAAAAATTGCTAGGAGATATTAACTGATAATAGCCCACAATTGTATTAAATACTCTTAATCTAAGCAAATTATTTCAGTACTTACAAGATGATTGTCTTAGGTAGCCCAAGAGAATTATTAACCGAGTCTAATAAAGAATTTGCTCTGGTAGAAAAGAAATGACAAGATGCAGAAGTAGATGACTTAGATCTAGACCTCAATTACATTCTAGTTATCTTACCTTCTCATTCTCCCACAGGAATCCTTATGCAGAGAGAACATAATATTTTAGGATAGATATGTTTAGGACACAAACAGAGTTAAAAAATAAAGACCTATGTAGAAAAGTTTTCTGAATTTATTCTGAAAGGAAAATTAAGACTTCATCCGTTAGTAGTAATAGACCAAACATAAATTACACTCCTTTTTACTAATATTGGAATTGCATTATTATGGGCAGAAAATGATGAATTACATTAAAAATTTTGCATTAATTTTTGGGAGATATTAGAAACAATTATCATCAAAGCAAGAGACTTCAGTTTATAAAAAGAACTAATTGGATTCTCCATCACATATTGAAAAAAGTCCCAATTTCTGGAACACCTACATTCTATACTGCTGGAAATAAAATCAGAAAAGGAAGACTAAAGTCAGGAAAAATAAGTAAAGTGGCTCAATGCACTTATGCTTCACTTCTAAAAATCAAGATTATATGCAATTCTCATTATATTATTGTATTTACTAGACCACTTGATATAGTTACTGACCCTCAATGTGCAGAAAGAGTTATTTTACGTATTGAAACTGCTGAACTTATTCCAGATAATTCAGAATGAACTTTGTTATTTATTCAGTTACAACAAATAATCAGAAATAGAAATCATCCACTGTATGTAATACTTGTCAGCTCCCATACAAGCCTATCAGGATCTCTAGCAGAAGGTGATGCTAAAACTAATCAGCTATTAATAGGAAATGTGCTAGAATTTCATAAGAAGTACATGTTAACAGCAAATGTTTAAAGAAAGATTTTTTCCATCACTTGGCAAAAAGCAAAAAAAAATATATATATAGGGAAATGTCTTACTTGTTATTTGTAAAACCAAATTTCATCACCTGCAGTAAGTAATCCAGAAGGTACTCAAATAAATGAAATTTGGCAAATGGATGTTTGTATTTTGCAGTTTGGAAAATTAAAGTATGTGCCCTATATCTTAGAAATATATTCAGAATTTCACTGGGCAACTTCTTTAAGTCCTGAAAAGGCTGATTCTGTAATAACACATTTATTAGAAATTATGGCTATTAGTGGGATACCTGTACAAAATAAGATTGAAAATGGTCCTGCATATGTCTCTAGTAAAATGAAACAATTTTTTGCATAATACAATATAAAGCATATTACAGGCATATCATACAATCATACAGTATAAGCAATTATAGAAGGATCTAATTGCACTTTAAAAGATATGCTTAATAAACAGAAAAGGGTAATAAAGACCTCCAGTGATAGATTACACAGTGCTTTATTAACTTTAAATTTTTTAAATGCTAATGAAAAAAGGAATAACAATTGTGGAGAGACATTAGATAGTAGAAAAAACTGCTGAATTAAATCAGCCTGTATACTTTAAACATGTGTTGACATCAGAATGAAAACCAGAATATGTCTTACATGTGGGAATAGGTTTTGCTTTTGTTTACACAGGAGAAGAAAAGCTAAGGATACCATCAAGACTGATAGAGTAGATTCAAACAGGAGAGACCTCCTGAATAAGTAGAGAAAATAGTTTATCAAGTAGCTTATCAAACAGTTCAACTCTGTTATACAAACAAACAAATGCCTTTCACTTAATCAGTTATGAAAAACTAAAAGTGAGAAAATGTAGTATTTTGAAAGATAATTTCAAAAGGCACAATTACCTTACTGGTCTAAAAGGAAAAATGTGTTTTTCTTAAACCATTTAGTTTAATTCCATGTTAAAATGTTAGACTGTAGATTTCCATGTGGCTCATGCCATCTTGGACATCAGCTTTTGAGTTTTCTTCTTAAATAAACGAGTATTTTCATTGTTTGGTATTAAAAACCCATTTAAGGGATTTAAAATGTTTGAAGTCAATTCAAAGGGTTGCTACAGTTTAAGCTTGTTTTACAAATTTCTAAGAGTTTGAATGATTTAGAGCTGAGATAAAATATTTGAATATATATATATATATATATATATATATATAGAGAGAGAGAGAGAGAGAAAGAAAGAAGAGAGACAGACAGACTGAAAGACAGACAGACACACACACACACACACACACACGGGGGGGGGGGATATAGGTATATTTATACATGTATACCAAGGTATATTTAATTTCAAAAATTCATAAAAAATATTACAATAACACTTTTTCTGTTCACCCCAAAACATTTTGCCTTAACAAAGATATAACTGGCCAAAAAAGGAACACCCCAAAGTTAGGATTGGGGCAGGGTTTTGTTTTTGTCTTTCCAGGAGAATAAAAGCATCCAACTAGGAATTCAAATACCACTGGCCGTATGATCCATCCAAAGAAGAAGGATGACTCCTCAAAAGAACATTTCCCAAGAAAAAGATTAAATTACCCAAATGGTATAGACTTTTCCAACAGGGCAAATGGTCATTTTGTAGTCCCAAATCAAGAAAAAAATTAAAGCTGGCTTTGGAGTTGGAGCATGGCTCTCTCCTTCTCTAAACCCATGTCTCATGTGCGATGAGTCACCTTGTATGAGACAGAAGAAAACCAAAATATAAGGGATTATTCTATTGCCACTAATCTCATAATACTTTGGTTTTCATTTGTCTTTAAATTGTTTCTTAAGGTATAAATATTATTTAAAAATATATAAAACTAATACGTACATATGGATTTTCTGTCATGATATTAGTGATCACACAGAGTACTAATTCAAGAAATAAGCTTTGTCTAGCTTTCTGTATGTTTTTTCAGGTTTGAGTCTGAAACAGGCTACTAGGAACTGAGTTTGTGTACCCTGAACGTACGTAATAGAGTGTGGTCCTTCAATCTATAGGGGATCTGCTGTACACATTACATATAGAATTTTTAAGTTTTCTGCAGTGAGCCATGTCCCTTCTTGGCAGTGACCTTTGAGATCTCTGAGAAGATAATGTGGCCCAATGATAAATCCACCTGGATTATGGTATTTCCACTAAGCTGACAAATACCACCCAAAGATCAGCTTTGGACTACAAACTGCTCAGGACAACTTAAAAGCAGTTAGCCAAAACTGTCCAGCCTCACAAACTACTGCATCAAGGATTTCAGATAAGCCCTGAAGTTTCCCATTACACCAAGACTAGACAATAAATGATACAGCTAGCTTTCTCAGAATGTGACCATATCTCAATTTTCTGAGAGTCCCCTAAAGATACCACCATGTCCAGACAACTAGAAGCAACTTTAAGAACATGACATCTATATTCTCAAGGGGAGGGGTGGCTTGTTTTTGGTAATTCAGTGGGTTTACTGATGTTTGTCATTGTTTAGGGAGGTAGGTTACAAGGTGTTATTGGTCATGGTCGGGGAGGAAACTAAGCAAAAGAGATTAGATTCAGGAATCTCCTTCTGAAAAAAAAAAGTGGGGGGAGTATGGGGTTATAGGATTAAAAAATTAGATTATTGAGTCTACTTTTAGACTAAAAAACAACTACTAGTCTCAAATATATTACATTGGTATGGAAATTTGACACAAATTTAAGGTTATTTTTGTTACAACATATTGTAAGTTCCTGTACCTATACAACTCATTCAAAATTGTAAAGTTCTAGCCTTTGTAAGCTACTATTAGAAACTATTTAGGATAATTACGATAACAATCAAATTTGTAGCAAGGGTTTCGAGGTAGACAGAAACACACTTTATTTAGCCTTCTATATTTTAGATCAATAGGTAGTCTTCAAACAGTTCAGAAATTTAACAGAATTACCATTTAAGATGTTTTAATAACATAAGGCTTTTCACAACAGTGAGATATGTCTGCTTCTAGCAGCTCCAACAGTCCCCTCATTAGCACTTCTAAAATGATTCAGACACCAAAGTGCCTACTGTAAATGAAAAGTCTTGGGGGATTAGGCAGGTAAATGCCCCAGATGCCCCTGCATCTGTGTCCAATATGTAAAGACAAAGAGGCTTGACATTGGAAGATTATTGTCCCCATCTTAAGAGAAGAAAGGGATCAATCTTTGACAGGACTGAGACTACCCAAGGAAATTTACTGGCAGACAAGTCACAAAGACAGCCTTATAAATCTCTTAAGAGTTAATTCTTTCCCTCTAAAGGCAGATAGAAAGAAATTTCTATTTGTTTTTACTAAGTACACTCTGATTTTATGAAGTTGTGTTATTTGTGTTGTCAATAAGTGTTTTCAGATAAATGTTTGTGCCACTTTGTTTCTAAGACAGATCTATGCTTGGGAATTTCTTCACACATGGCCCAATAACAAGACATAGTGTAGAGACTCCTAATTTAAAGGACTGGGAACATCCACAGACCCATAGCTTACCTCCAGTTAGAATCTTCAATGTGTTATAAACTTTAGAAACTAAATAATGCTGATAGATGAGCCTTATCAAAGATATATATTAATTCTATTTTGCCAACAGCTTTTCCAGGTGGACAAAGGCCTATGCCACCTGAATTAAATTAACTTGAAAAACCAATTTGAGTCTCTACAGCCTCAAGAGCACCTTAAAGACAAGGCTGTTTACAACTATGCACTATTGAAAGACGAGATTAAAAAAAATTCTACAAGAAACAAAGGCTGTCTTAACTTCCTAAATATAAAAAGTAAGTCCTATTCATAAATCCTTTAGTAATTATAACCTCATTTTATGTTTTGGCTTTCTTTATTGCTTTTATCATTGTTGGTATCAGTGGTTACTACCTCACAGTATTTTCCATTAATCTGTTTCATCTTGGATTATGTATTAAATTTGTTTTCTTATTTTATCAGATTCTCAATACGACTATCAGTATTTTTTAAAAAGCCCACCCCTTACCATGAAGTTAGTTACAAAGATGCCTGCTGGGAAAAGGAAAATGACTTCTCTCTCCAGTGGATTGTGCCTGGATATATCAATCACCGTCCAGGCAGGCCCTATTCCCAGGAGTTGTCCAACACAAGTGAACTCCACGTATTTTTTGTGGCCTTTTTTCATTTTGATATTTTTTTATTTATTGCTTTTTTGTTTGTTTTTTGTTTTTTGAGGGAAGGAGAGGCTGAGAGGGAACGGGAGAAAGAATATGAAGTTGGGTGAGAAGGGAGGTTGAAAGGACGTGAGAGAAATTAGGTAAAGAGAAAGAATATGATAAAAATTTTATTAAAAATTAAATCAAAATCAGCCTAAATATTTTAAATAAGAATCCCAAAAGAATATGAGTTTGGCATGCATAAACTACCCATTATAGTAATTTTAAAATAACATCTCTTCCCACACATGAGTTCCCTTCATACTCAATCAGAAAATAGCTATTTAAGTGTCTTGAATAAATTCTCCCAGAACTAATGAACATAGAGCATTTTATTTTCATGAAGACTCATTTATATTCTAGATTTTTCTTTTCAATGGGAAAATTGTGATTTTTGTCTTCTCATTTAAGTTAAATTAGCAAAAGAATAGAGATTTCTGATGGATTTCTCTTCAGTAAGCCACTCACATATTTATATTAATCAGTTATATTTGGCTCAAGCAATTCTAATAAATGGTTTTATATTGCCTTATAAATACAATCTATTAGTCAAATTTGCATGCCATTTTTAATGTATTTACTAATGCTAGAATAAAATTGTGCTTAGAAATCATTTCTTATCTTAAGGGTAAGAAAAGGAATTAAGCAAACATTATGTAAATATGTACTTATAACTAACATCTGCTAGCTTTCATTATATAAGACTCAAATTCTACTTATATAAAGTATTTTACATGACAAGAATATAATATGTTAACAATCGTACATTTTGCACAAAACCAGGAAGCCCATTTTACTGAGAGAAAATGTCAAAGATAACCAAATGTCCATTTAGTGCTGCTTTACCTGGAGAAAGAACGGTAACTTAGGTTTCATGGCCAGTTCTTACTACAGAGCACAAAAAAACTTACCTTACTCTGCTTGTCAGGTTCACCTGCCACCCAAAACCATAAATTCGTGTCCTTTGCGACTAAAATAAAGAAACAATTTCTATAAAAGACACTTTGTGATGAGAGCGTCACTCCAGCACAGAGCTGGACTGTTCCATCAGTCACTCACTCATACGTTCATTCGTTACTTATTGATCATTCTTTGAAAATATTTCAAGCGTTAGTGTGATAAAATTCCTGCAACTAATTACCCTATAAAATATTGTTTCAATATGTTTTTATCTTTCTTTTCATTTACCTTACCACTTTGTTGTTACAGCTACTTGTATTTCTCAAATATATTTTGCAGATCTCTATCTTTCAAACTTTATTTAATACCCTTTTCTCCACTTTGAAAAGTCTCTTGTTTCCCTCAAAAACATCTTAAAAAGTCTTCAAATCCTACATCCATCTTAGTTGTATATGTGAAATATCCTCAGACTTTCTCTTAATAACCAAATCTTTATCACTGCAGTAGTCTTTTGCATTTTTCTGTAATTCAGCCTCTCTGCCTCTCTCTTTTGTATACTTTCACTAGCCTGATATTCATTATGTATTAACCGCATACTGAATCTCAGAATATACAAGCTGCTGAGCCATGGACAGTGGGCTTAAATGAATAACTTCTAATTTTGACTTCTTAAGTGCTCACATATTAGTGGAAGATAAGAATACTGGAACAGCTACAATGAGCTGAGTACCATGAAGAATTATAGCAACCTGTTTTCTACAAAAAAATTACTTGATAATTTAAAATTGTAGATATAATTTGCCAATACCATGTTTGAAAATATGAGCAAATTATTGAATGTCTTAATTAAGGTAATATACTTGTACATTACTATACATTCTTGTTTTTAAAATGTTACAATTATTTATTTAGTGAGTGTGTGTGTATGTGTGTGTTTCATTTGTGTGTGTGCATGGTGAAGTTCATAAGAAAAATTATGAGATTCAGTTCTCTCCTTTCAAAGCATGGATTTCAAGAATCAAACTCAAGAAACAATATCACACATATATTTAATATGAAGACACTTTAAATACGTTCCCTCCTGATTTTCATATAAATTATATTCATATAAATCAATCATTTATTCATGGAAATCATGTAAATTACATAACTGTCTATTTTTTATGTTATACAATGATTTCATGAACTTATTCTTTTGTCCAACTGAAATTTCATTACGTACTTTTGTTCCCACAATGAGTTTTGATTCCAGATGTGAGTTAGATCATGGTACCTTCTTGGGTCTGTTTTATTCCATTTAATACTATCCAAGGTTCTCTCTCTACCACTGCAAATGAAAGGACTTCCACCTTTCTAAAAGTCAAATTGAATTCCTGTGGATGTAGACTGGATCAAGGTTTATTTTTTCACTCATCCCTAACTGGAATCCGATTGATTCCTTATTTTGGCTGCTGTGAAGGAAGTGGTGATGGTCACTAGAGAGCAGCTATCTCCTGACATCCCAATTTAATTTCCTTGGTTATGCTCAGTTGTATGATTTCTGCCTCACACTAGCTCTGTGTTGATGTTTTGAAAAGCCTCCATGATGGTTCCCATGAAAGCCAGGGAGCAGCCTTCCCACAGTGTACACTTTTTCCTCACCCCATCAACATGTGCCATCTTTTGTTTTTTTATTCTAACAGGAAAGAATATCAGTTTCAAAGATATGAATTTACATTTTCTCATCCTAGTGGTTTCATCATTTTTGTGTACTTTTGAATATCAGTGTGTCTTATTTTCAAATTGCCTTTTCATGTCCTTTACCCTTTTAGACTATTTGTTTTATGGCTAGTGAGTCATTTGGATATTATTTCTCATCAGATAAACAGTTGCAAATGCTTTCAGTAATTCTTGTTGACAGAATCCCATATGCCTATTTTTTTTAATCTGTGTTTTGGGGTTCATACCTAAAAATGTCATTTCCAGCCAGAAGAAAAGTCATGATTCTTCCACATTCCTACTTTCACAGCTTCACTCTTAACAAAACAGTGTTTCAACCACTTCTCTTGGTGTTTATAGATAATATGCCCTTAAGGGTTAAATTTTACTCTGTATATGGGTCTTTAGTTTTGTACAAATTTATTAAAGATACTATTCTTTTTCCCATCCTGTGATCCTGGTATCTTATTGGAAAATTAATTGACCATTAAAAAAGAAACTTACTTTGGGTTTTCAAAATTGTACCCACTGGTCTATATAGATGTTTTAATATTAGTATGATAGCAGTTTAATTATTGGAACTTTTCAATATATTTAGAAATAAGGTAGTGTGATATCTTCAATTTTCTTCTTTTTGTTGAGGTTGCTCTATTTGGGGTTGTGGTGTGTTGAATAAGAATGGCATACATTTAATTCTATAGTTTTCAGGATTTAATTCTCTTTTGAATAATTTTGAATCTCTAAATAATTTCAAAGAACAAATGTCTGGAAATACACTAAATATACAATTTGGAGATGATGTGACATGTCAAGGGGAGGAAATATATAATCACCTGAATTATATAACTAATTGAATTAGCACATTCCATATTTAGTAATTGAATTGTCATTTTCCAGATTGAAATGAGAAGGGACTTTCTTTCCAATAGGCTTTTAAGAAACACCACATTAGTTAAAACATTTTTATAGTTTTGAGAATTTCATATGAGTATTATATTTGCATCCTTTCTGCTCCACATTCTACCTTTCAACAAAAGTGCCACTATTGTACATTTGGTGATATCATGTCTATTTAGTCACTGCTGTTTTGTAGGCTTTTTAAAGGAATACTTTTAGTAAATAAAGTAAAGCAGGAAACTTGGAAGGGACTTTCATTAAATAAAAGAACAAAACAAAATAATTAAATGTATGTATAAAAATAAATGGTGGTCTTCATTTGGAAGTAAGCAGAAAGCTAAGAAAATCATTAATGATTCATCTTAAAATTCATCACCAATTACCTTTATGTAGCCATCATAACTGAATGTATCTCTTTAAGTCAGGGGTGCATAGTTGCTGTTACTTAGAAGTGGAATCTTCAGCCACTCAGTTTTCAGGCCAGTATCCAACCTACATCCTATTCCCCAGGGGTGTATATGAAAGTAAGGTTCGTTAACTACTGTACTGAGTAAATGGTAGTCATTTCCTTTCTAAGAATTGATAAATCAAAATTTTTCTAAAGGGCTTCACAACATCCATTCCATTAATGATGGATTAAAGTAAAGGAGGGTGGATTTCAATAATGATTTTGCTATATATCAAGAAATAGTTGTGTGAGTGAAGTTATTTTAAATTAATATACAATTATAGAAAGATATACATATAGATCATACATAAAATTATACTCTGTGACTTTGACATTTCATTTTCTATTTTATTGAGGTTCAAAAGAGATTAGTCCTATAATTATTGCATTTACATAACAGAGATTAGTAGAACTCAATTCCTAGCATTAAAGATATTTATTTTCCTTATTTTTCAGATATAAGAACTGTATTTAATTTAGATGTATTGCCTTCCTAAAATGGGCCACAAGACTAAGTTTAAAGATAAAACACATTTCATGTTCTGGGTTTGTGTAAACTTAAGAGTATTTCTTCCATAAGCACTCATTCAAATATATAAGGCTTGTTATTAACATATACTTAGTTCTGAAATTTTATAGATTGTCAATTTGTTTTCACAAAGAACTTTCATAATGTATTTGAAGAGGCAGTCAAATATTATATTCAGTTCCTCTTCCAACGAACATTTTATTATACAACTTGATAGTAACAGAACAGTCATACAAGGAAGTATCTAGCACTTGTCTGAGGTTGAAGTCTGCATTAAATTTGAGGACTGTATTACAAAAGAATAAATTGGCAGCTAGTTGGCCTAGATATATTCCAGTTCTTCAGCAAAGTTAAGCAAATGAGAATTATCATTCCCTGTTGCCTGAATGCCTGAATGTGCCTAACCAGCATGACTTTGGGTAAAGATTTATGCTTTAGTGCTCATGGTTTACTGAACATTAACAACTGGGAAGCAACATATAAATAGCTGCCTTAGTTAATAAAATTACATCTGAAAAGTCTACACAAGGTTATTTTATTTTTTCTTCCAATGCTTTGGAAAAATATATAAGAACTGATAAAATGGCAGTTATCATGTGACAATAAAGCCAAAGTAGTTCTTTGCATTAGATGAGTAGACAGGCCTGATCAATTGCCTTTAACAAGCACCTCCCTCTGTTGTGATCCCATGAACCACTTTCATTGTTGTAAACGTATTTGTAGCAAAGTTATTGATCTCAGATTTACATCTTTTTTTGTTTATTGTCTGTAATTTGTTTAACATTTTGAGCTATTTTAACACTGTATGAAGAAATACTATACTCTGAACACTTTCATCATACTGGCTTGAATAATTTTTGCTTCATTTCCCTGAACTTTCCAAACAAGAATAATGGATGATGAAGGCAAACATCTATGGATTTTCATCAGATGATGCATCCTTTTTCATGTCTTAGTTGTTTTTTTTCCACTTGAACCTTCTTTGCTAAACAAATTCAATAAGACAAATGGTGTTACTGTTTTTCTCAGATTCACTGCAGCTGTGATTCTAGCAGTTTACAGAAGCATGTTAGTAACCGCAGCAAATAACGAAAAACTTGCATTTTCGTATCCTATGATTCTACATTTTTCCAAACATATGCTAGCCCTAATTTACAGAAGGGTCTGAGATATGTAGAAGATTAGAAAAAAAATCATATTCCAAGTTATTTCATCTTTTAAAGGGTAGAAAGGAAAGACAATTTAATTGTGTGCCATTTAAAACTACATTATTGAGCTAATGAAATAGCTAGGTGAGGAAAAATGATTGCTTTTTTTGATTCCCTGGAACCCACATCCACATAGTGGAAGAAAAAACCTGCCTCCTGGAAGTTCCTCTGACTTTTATGTGCAGAAAATTGCATGTATGCCCCACAAGAAATAAATACACAAATGTAAAACAATTGAAACCAAATTATCAAATGAAGGAAACAAAATGATATAGCAATACAGACTATAATATATCATATTACATGTACATGTTTAATAATTGTCTATGTGCCTATAAATATACATATGAAAAATATTTAACTTCTATCATTGGTGTGGTGGTATTCTGTTCCCCAAAATATTGTGCTCCCTAATAAACTTATCTGGGGTCAGAGACAGAACAGCCACAATATTAAACATAGAGGATAGGCAGTGGTAGCACATGCCTTGAATCCTAGCATTCCAGAAGCAGAAATCCATCTGTTCAAGGATACAGCCAAGCATGTTGACTCATGCCTTTCATCCCAGAAAGCGAGCCTTTAATCCCAGGGAGTGATGGTAGAAAACAGAAAGGTATATAAGATGTGAGGACCAGAAACTAGAAGCATTTGGCTGGTTAAGCTTTTAGGCTTCTAGCAGCAGCTCAGCTGAGAGCCATTGGGATGAGGACACAGAGGCTTCCAGTCTGAGGAAACATGATCAGTTGAGGAACTGGTGAGGTGAAATAGCTGTGGCTTTTTCTGCTTCTCTGATCTTCCAGCATTCACCCTAATACCTGGCTCCAGGTTTGTTTTGTTTATTACGACCATTTAAGGTTGACCATTTAAGATTCATGCTACACATTGGCATACTTTAAAGTACACCTAAACAGTACCATGTAGAACCTCACCACAGAGAAGTACTACTGAAACGTATTTTTGATATCAAGAAACATTTCCTGAGTTCTGTCTGCATTGCTTTATACATGTGCAACTTTATTACTTTCACAATTAGTGGACAATCGACACAACATTTTTTCTTAGGTTTTCCAAGTGTGTTTATTGCTTATAAAAAAAGGAAAAACAGATGGTAAGACGAAGGTTCTCTCTTAGCCTCTGCCTACTGTGTTTTAAATACTGTTCTTGTAAGAAGAAATTAAAACCTTCACACAGTGGTGGGACCTTACTTATTTAAAGCTATAAATAGCACTCAGGAGGACCACTGTATAGCAGGAATATACTTATGTCACCAGGTGGTCCTCTCAGAGGTTAGAAATATCAGTAATTTTCCATTTCTTTGGGATTTACTTTTTAGTCTTGCAGTAATTATGTTCTATGTCATCATAATACAAATACATATTGTTCTGTATATGTTAGAAGTTGGCCAGAAAAGTAATTTAAACATATAATTTATGAGACTTTATAATACTGATTATTCCAGGAATCCTAAATGGTCTTATAATAAAAACCCAGAGCCAGATATCAGGGTGAAAGTTCAAAGATCAGAGAAGCAGAGCAGACACCTCTTAACTCACCAACTCCTATGCCAGCAAGAGCCTGAAAAGACCTGAGTTCCTGTCTCCTCCTGCCTTATATTCCTTTTTCTGCCCAGTCACACAACTTCTTTTCTCAACCTCTCCAGTACTGGGATTAAAGGCATGTGATCCCTAGTGCTTGGATTAAAGGCATGTGATCCCAAGTGCTGGAGTTAAAGGTGTGTGCCACTACTGCCTGGCTGTTTCTCTTTTAGACTGGATTAATCTCCTGTAACTCAGTGTGGCCTTGAACTCCAACAGATCCAGATGCATCTCTGCCTCTACCTCCCGAGTGCTAGGATTAAGGATGTGTGCCACCATTGCTTGGCCTCTGTTTAATCTAGTGGCTTGTTCTGTACTCCGATCTTAAGGCAAAATTTATTTGTTCAAAATATTACCACAACTGATCATAAACAAACAGGCATGTTTTGCATTTACAGGTTCCTATGCGGGCATTCTCTTATTCACATATTTGTTTCCAGGCACTGAATAAGCAGAGTTGTTATAGCAAGGCTTGGGATGGGAATTGTAACATTGCAAGAACAGGTGTTTATGGGATATTCACCTGGGTATTTTTTCAAATGAGGGTCACTGAAATAATTACACTTAGGTCTCTGCAGCATTACACCTCAAATCTTTCCAAATCCCATTGACCTTTCCAGTGGTGCTAGAGTTGCCATGTATGCAGTGCCAGTATTTGAAGCATCCTGCTATGAATAAGACAAAGCCCTATTAATCAGAAACTGCCTTAGTATGTTGCCAAAATTCAACTTCCCTTTCCCATCCCACACATTTCCAACCACTGCCATTTAACACTTCTTTACTCTGACATTTTTATTATAACTTGACAAGTAACTACCTTTCAATCAAAGACAAGCTGTAATTTCTTTAAGGGACAGCATGTACCTGCTCAGAGCTTAGAACAGAGTTTATGGTTCCTCTAGAATCCACTGTACTATCTTCATGATTTCCAGAAATGAACAGAATATAACACAGGCTTTTTGGAAATGTAGGCATGTCACATACTTCAGATTTCATATAAAATCTCACTGTGTGCTGTGTTAGGGGATTACTAAAAGGTCACAGTCATCCTGACATCTTCACTGTAACACTTAGAAACTTTCTAATTAATAACACCAGTCTGACTTTTTCCCTGTACACTTTTGTTAATTAGAGTGAAAGGCAAACCCAGATACATGGATTGTATTTATCTGTTATGTACACTGGAAAACAAAGTTAACAAAAGACCCGTGGAAGAAGATAATAAATATACTTTCATAGCCAAGATAAAGGTCTTTCTGCATTGTTGGTTAACTTATAACTCATCAGAATTATCATAGCAGACAGTACTGTTTCTTCTGACAGCAGTGTTCCTTTCTGGATTAGAGACATCCCCTTTATAAAGCTTCACAGATAGAGGGGTGAGTCCTCTGCTCACCTCTCAGTGGCCTGGTGTCAGTGCACAGAAACCTCTGGGTCAGTAAAGGAACACTCAGGTCCATGGCTTGTCAACTTGATTTTCTGTTTAAATATTGAAGGTTGGGTTGATTCCATGGATAGAATAAACTTTTTGCTAAGATATTGGAAGTAGAAATGCCTGAGAAGCCACGTGGTGTTAGACAACTGACTCTGTTGCTTGCTGCCACTGTCACTGTGGAAATTTCTCCAGAATTAATTCATCCTCTCTCCTCTTGACCACTGCAGAAATTAATCTTCAAGTAAAATAAATGTGGGCTTTCCCTTACACTTATTTATTCATACTCAGTCCATTGCTGAAGTCTCCAGCACTTAGCTTGATCCTTGGGAATCAGCAGGTGTTTGGAAAACCTTGACAGTTTCCTCACAAGTCCTGAGAGCATCCTAGAGTTACCCAGAGGGCAGGCTTCATGAATAGAGGAGCAACAGTGAAGCAAATTGCATCTGCCACCTTCAGAGAAAGTTACCTGAGGGCAGGTACTTTCCAGATAATGTAATTCATAAGTTGATGCATTCAGAGTTCTCACTTTTGCCAATTGCACCCCAATATCTTCCCTGTGGGCTTCAATATTGGTGATTATCAAAATTTTTAATCTATGACTTCTTTCTTTTCCCTTGGTTTTACAGGAAACTGTTAACACAAAAGCATAGCTCTCACCTCATAGGGAATAGGAGATAGTTTCTTCTAGAGACAAATATGAGTGACTGTAGTCTAGGAATGCAGATTCCAGGTGCTCTAACTCCCTTGTCCAAAGAAGTAGCAATTTCATGATGTATTCATAGTAACAACATGGAGGATTTTAAAACCAAGGCAGTCTTCAAATACTTTAGGAGAAACATTGGGTAAGCAGGTTCCCAAAAAGCCTGGAAATCTCAGCTGTATGTGACAGGGGCACTTTGAATGCATTCTTAGCCTTTTGATGAGTGGAAGCTGGTTCTCTGTACTTTCCAGAGGATTTTCCTAACAGGCACAAACATGTTAGATCACAAACAGAGGAAGACAGTGTGTAGCTATTAAGGGAGCTAACAACAGTTTGCCTCTTGACTTGAAACTCCCCAAAGTCTCTACAAACATCAAAGTTCTAACCAGCTAATCAGCCTTTTATTCACAGACCAGGGGCTTCCAATAAGTTTTGCTCAGTATGGAATCACACTGGCTTTGAAGAAATATAGGAATTATAATAAGTATAAGTTCTTATTTTAATTAGACTTGAGCTGGCTTCCTTTTCTTTCTCAGTGGCAGTCTCTATGCACTCAAATGAACCATAACCTGCCATGTCTCTAATGTCATTCCATTAGAAAGCCCACACCCTGCCTCTCTTATGCAGAAGGAAAATTGCTTTTAATCTTGGGTTATTTTTTCCTACAATCTTTAAAAATAATTTACCTAAACAAGATTTTGCTGTCTCACATATGAAAACTGACACTTCACTCAGCATTCACTTTCTTATGAACTTGAAAATTCTTATTGCAATTGTTAGGACATTTTCCAAGGAGACCTATTATGTTAAGCCTATTGCCTATTGTCTCTCTCACCTTCTATCCTCTTATCATCAAATAGGCTGAACTGAATTTAAAATTAAACATTTAAAATTTTCTGCCAGGCATTACATTAAAAAAAGGGTGAAACAAGAAAAGAATGAATTCTGGGTACTGGTTTAGCTCAAACAATTTTAAAATTTAAATACTTTCATCTATGTTCCTTAGGCTCCTGCAGTGAGTATCTCTCAGGCATGTAAAAATGTTTAATTTTCCCTTCCTCTTTTATGCACAAAATTGTATGGTTTGGGATCACAAAGAGCACAGATGTTACATGTTCAATGACTCCTTGGTGATTTTTCACCCTATGAGGCTTTTTGTTCAGTATTCCACTTAGCATCTCAGATGAGAGGTTTTTACAGCAAGCAATACACATTATCAATTTTAGCCCAAGAATTTTTTTCCAAGAAAATGGACACTTTCCTTCTGATAACATTTCTTATGAAAGGAACACACTTCCCAGAAAAGCCAACTCCTCCTGACCTCCCATTGGACTCCACTGGGCCTTGGTGCAGTGTAATCTATGTACCAGTTAATGGAAATGGGACAAACAAATGAAGAAATACTTATACTATAAGTGTGAATTGAGGTGGGATTCTAATTAATCTTAACAATAAAAACCAAGAGTCGAATATGGGGGTAATAACCTGAAAGATCAGAGAAGCAGAGCATCAACCACCAGAAACTTCATAATTCTTTTCTTTATTAAGAAATTTTTTATTCATTCCACATACCAACCACAGATTGCCCCCTTATCCTCCCATTCCCCTCCAGCCCACTCATCTATCCCTTCCTCCAAAATGTTAGGGCCTCCCATGGGGAGTCAACAAAGCCCAGAACATTCAGCTGAGGCAGGGCCAAGGCCCTCATCCTGCGTCAAGGCTGTGCAAGGTGTCCCACCATAGGCAATGGGCTCCAAAAAGCCAGTTAATGCACCAAGGACAGAATCTGTTCCCACTGTTAGGGGCAGCAGGGATAGATCCTATTCCCACTGTCAGGGCCCCTCAGACAGACCAAGCTACACAATGTCTCACAGCATAGAGGAATGGATGGGGTGGTAGGGCTGGAACAGGAGAGGAGTGGGAGAGCAATGATGGAGTTATCTTGATAGAGGGAGACAACATGGGGATAGGGTGAAACCTGGTACGAGGGAAGTTCCCAGAAATCCACAGGGATGACCCCGACTTAGGCTACTAGCAGTCAAGCATGTGGCCGAACTCTGGATGTCCAGTTGAAGTGAGGGAAGAGGGATTCTCTGAACAAGGGGCATCAAGACCATGATGGGGAAACTTACAGAGACAACTGAAACAAACCTTGGTTTCACGAACTTTGGACTGACAGGTGTGGAGTCTGCACAGGACTGTAGTAGGCCCACTGCATGGGCAAGACGTCTTAATTCTAAGAATCCTCAGATGGAAAGGAGGATGAGATCCTGCCTCCACTCACCTCATATTCCTGTCTCCACCTCCTGACTATGCTGGGATTAAAGACATGATCCTCCGACTGCTAGGATTAAAGGTGTGAGGCACAACTGCCTGGCCTCTATGGTTAACTAGTGGCTTGTTCTGCCCTCTGACCTCCAGGCAAGGTTTATTTGTGAGAACACAAGCAAAATACCACACAACAGTAAGCCTTCTTACTCAGTGCTTATTGATGTTAAGTGACTCATAAAGGTTGCCATTTCATGTTTCTTCTTATTTTCAGGTAAATTCATAATTGGAGTGGATTGATAAATCCTCTTTTATAACAACATAGGAAATAAACATTTTGCTTTTCTTCAAAGTTTTACACTTAGTCTAAAAATATAAGTAAATATAAGGAAAGGAAAGTACCAAGGAGTAAATGTCACATACCTCTGTGACACAAGAAAGAGTTTGGAATGAATGCTATTTAGCCATAATAAAAATAAAATCCTGTCACTTGAAATGTAGATGGGGCTGGAAGTTGTTATTGTAAGTGAAATAAACTAGACAGGGAAAAAAAATCATCTCACTCAGGTATAGACTAGAGGAGAGATAAAAAGGGAATTTTCTGGCAGTTGAGGGTAGAAAGGTAGTTACATGAGTTAAGAGAGGTTGAGATTGAGGGACAGATGGAGAGTTTGAAATATGGATACTGTTTAATATGTATAAGGAGAAGTCCTAATGTGCTCTGTGCAGTGGCCCAATTACTGGCCTCAGTAACATACTATACATTTCAAATAGTAAGAAGAAAGAAATCTGAATGTTACCACCTTGGAGCTGTGAGACATGCTTAGGAAGAAATATATTTGAAAGTTTGTACTACGTCCACAGTGGTCAGAGTTTCACAAGGCATCCTTAAATACGTGGAAGATTAATTTCTATATAGAAGGTAAAATACATTTAAATTTAAAAATCTGGAAGAATGATAATAAATAAAAGAATCCAGTATTTTGCTTGCTTCCTTCAGTTTTTAAAATTCTATGAATGTACAAAACAGGACGTACTCAAGTTCTGAACTAATATCTTCAATATCACAGAGATAATTTTAGAAAAATTAAAATTGTATGACTGAAAATAATCCCATATGGTCAATGATGGTCAAGGCATAAAATGTTGTACATTTTAGTCACTCGAATTCAGTGGTACTGCTATTTTATGTATTCCTTCTATCATGAACTTTATCTGTATTTTGGCTCTTTTAGAGAAAAAATTCTCATTGGGTTTTTAGTCATTAGTGTAAGAGCATCAACAAAGGCACATTAAGGGAAACCTTAACTTCTGATCAGAATCTTCAGCCTGAGTGAGACCTAAAATTCCAGTTGGAGAGTGAATCACCTGGCCTACTGAATTAGCTACTTCTTGTCAACTTGACACAAACTAGAGTCATTAGAGAGAAGAGAGCTTCAACTGAAAAAAAAATGCTGCCATAAGACTCAGCTATACCTGGCAGTAGGACCAGTATTTATCCCTAGTGTATGAACTGGCTTTTTGGAGTCCATTCCCTATGGAGGGATACCTTGTACAGCGTTGATACAGTTGGGTGGGGCTTCGTCCTGCCTCAACTTGATATGTCAAACTTTGTTGCTCCCCATGGGAGGCCCTACCCTCTCAGTGGAGTAGATGGAGAGTAGGGTGAGAGGGGGAGGTAGAGGGGAGCATGAAGAGGGAAGGAACAACTGTGGTTGATATGTAAATGAAAAAAAAATCTTTAAAATAAATAAAAAGATTCAGCTATAAGGCATTTTCTTAATTGGTATCTGATGGTGGAAGGCCTAGTCCATTGTGCGTGGTGCCACCCCCAGGCTAGTTTTTTGGGACCCTATGTTCTATAAGACAACAGACCAAGTAAGCCTTGAGGAGCAAGACAGAAAGCAGCAGCCCTCTAAGGTCTCTGCATCAGCTTCTGCCTCTAGGTTCCTGCTTTGCTTGAGTTTCTGTCCTGACTTCTTTTGATAATGAACAGCAATATGGAAGTGTATACCAAATAAACCCTTTTATTTCTAAGTTGCTTTGGTCATGACTTTCATCATAGCAATATTAACCTTAAACACATAGGAACTAGGTCTCAGGAAGGTAAGATCATCTTAAGCATGGTGAATAAGAGAGGCAGAATCATTCTTCTTATAATGGGATCCTATACTCTCCCTTCTTGGAATTTCTGTCCCATAGGTCCAATCCTATAAGTCAAAGTTCTTCTGGATTTGCCTAATCTTTGAAACAGAAAGGGAAATTACTATATTTTTCTATTTCTTTCAGATGTTGGTCAGAACTTGAGTATGAATCTTTACATGTTATAGCTCCCTTCTCCAAATGTGGCTACTTCTCTGACCTTCATGTTGACTTAAACAGCATGCTCTTTCTACCCTTCCTTCATTCTTCTCTTCTGAGTATCTACTGAGATTTAAAGTGTGCATCTTTTGAGGGGATTTCTTAAAAACCTCCAATAATATTGTCCTCAAGCTGAGTTTCTGTTTGAGTCCATTCTCAATTTTTTTTTCTGGGAGTCTTAGAATCTAAAATGGAACCTTATTTCTTTGAAATCATCTGGCAACAACAGGGTGACACTCCCAGAGACAATTAACAATCAATATTATTTTTGTTCTGTGTCATAATTATTATAATACATCATGCTATCTAAAATCCCTGACAAATCTTTGTCTAGATTAGACCACATACTGGATTCAAAAACTAGAGTAAGTTTAAGTTTTTCTTTCATAAATATTTCCTTTATAAATCCCTTAAAATTCTCCTTTCCCTCCCTGCTGTATAATACTGATCCAATCCCACAAATCCTTTGATGATAATAGGTATTTATCAACATTCAGTTTAAAAAGTTGTTGATATAGCTTACATAAGAAACTTAAAAATACATGGATGGGAAAAACAGTACATTTTAATTGTACTCATCCTTCAAAGAAGGAGTGTTCAAGCTGCTTTAAATATGGACTTGGATGGAGTTAGCATATCAACATGCTAGAAAATACAAATGGAAACAATAGTCCATGGCTGGCACAGTCTCAGAGTCATAAAGGAAGAACACTGTAGAATAGCACAGTGCAGCTGTTGTCCCCTCTCAGGTTTCCTTTCCTAGCTGTCTCTTGTACTCCTCTGTAGCCTGCTGTTTCTCTGGAATGGAATCACAATAGGTATAATCAAGACCATGGAGGAGTTATAATAGAAAGGAAACAGTGGTGAGATGAGATGGCAAAATTGGTGAAAGCTTTAGATTTCTGCAGTTTCCTCTTTAAGTAGTAGAGAGTAAAATTTTTTTAAAAAATGCCATAGAGTTGATTTGAAGCCTGAAACATTGCGAGTTAATGCTGAGTTCCATGCAAGCATCATCAATGATAATCAGGCTATAGCCAGTGGTGAGTCCTTGCTCAGAAGTTCTGATTTTGAATTCTTATGGAAAGCCTAGAAATAGGAGAACCATTCCAGGATTCATTGAAAGTACTGACTAATAGCAAAGAAATCAACAAGAACACAAGTAACAATTGATATTACTGTTATATGGACACTGCTACATACAAATTCCATCCACATGCACATTATTATAAAAGAAAAATCCACAAGTACAAGAGCAGCACCAGTGAGTGTATCCCCCTGGTGAGCCCCTGAAACTGTGTCTAATGGCGCCATCTCCAGCCATCAAGCCTTGATGCACAGTCTGTATGCTGATCTTGCCTGGGACAACCTAAAATATTACATCACACACACACACACACACACACACACACACACACACACACACACTAAACTAAAATATGATAACAAACACATAACCCATAAAGGATATCCACTTGTTCATGCCTCATCATGAAATCACAGTCTCTATAAAAGGCCAAGACAATATATTTTACCTCAAAGCCAACAGCACTATAGAAATGTTCTCCAATAAGAAATACCTAGATGAACTCTAGGACACAGAACAAAAACAAAAACAAAAGCAAAACAAAACAAAACAACAACAACAACAACAACAACAAAATCCCATCAAATTTCATCAAACAATTCAAGGAGTTTAAAGAATACTTGAACAAACAGTTCAATGAACTTCAAGAAAGTGGCAACAAGTGCCTGAGTGATTGCCCAAGAAAATAAAAACATAAAGCTGAATGACATGACTAAAATCTAGAATTTGAAAACTAGATTCAATAAAGGGATTTAAACTTTGAAGAGAACATAAATACACCTCCAAGTACTCACATTAAAAATCAAAAAGGGAACCAACAGATGATTTAGTGATGCAACTTAAGAATCTGTAAAAGCAGAAATGAAACAAACCCAGCAGATGAAAGAAGTAACAAAAGTTATAGCAGAAATGAATGAGATGGAAGAACTAGCTTGAACAGTAAGACAAGAGAGAGAACTTAAAGTATTCAAGTAGGGAAAACAATAAGCTAAGCTACCTCTAATTGCAGGCAATATAGTATGCTAAGAGGTCTCTAAATTTGCAAAAGAACACTTCTAAAAATTATCAATAATTCCAGCAAAGCGTCAGAATAAAAAAAAATTACAGTACAGAAATCAGTAACCACTCTATATACCAAGGATAAACATGCTGGAAAGGAGAGGAGGTCATGCACTCAGTCCCTTCACAATAATATTAAAGAGTACCTAAAAATAAACCTAATCAAGAAGCTGAGACATCTCCACAATGAAAACATCAAAGTTTTGAAAAGATTACAGATGACACTAAAAAGTTAAAAGGCTTCCCTTGTTCATACCTTGGTAGAATTAATGTGAAAATGACCATTCTATAAAAAGCAATTCACAGGTTCAGTTACTCATACTCAATATATCTGAAACATTCTTCACCAAAAACAAAACAAAAAGCTTCCTAAGTTTGTATGGAACCACAAAAGACCAAGGACAGACAGAGTAGGCGTGAGCAAAAGGAACAATGCTAGGACGATTACCATTCCAGGCCTCATGATAGATTACAGAGATGTAGTAATAATAATGGTACTGGTACAAAAAGACGCATGTAGACTAATGGAACACAACAGAAAATGAACGACAGTCTTTGAACACACCATCCATCAAGCAGACTGTGTCCCTGGTAAAAACAAAACAAAATAAAAACAAACAAACAAACAAACAAAAACTTGCCAATCATATTGGCTGAGTAAAATGATTTAAAAAACCCATATATTTGAACCATGCAGTAAAGGTTAAGGGAAAATAATTCAATGTTTCATTGTAGAAGTATAATATTCCACAGCTTTATATTTATAAACTAGTTGGAACATCTTTTAAAACAATTAATTATGCCTACACCATTTATGATGTAGCTTCTAAGTGTGCCTAGCTTTATAAGGATCCCACCAAATAAACTTGGCGGATAATATTCATGCCATTGGGCTTTTGCATGATGTCAGATGAATATATTAATATTAAATTCTATTATTGCTTATTTTCATGAAGCCGACTGTCTGTCAAAAAGAATAATGGGAGATGTGAGATAACTGCTGTCAAACTTATGATCGAAAAATTATTTTCATTGTGACCATAAATTACAGCTGTTCACTCTTGCTGAGCTAGCATTCTCCGACACCCTTTGCAGAAACAAATTCCAGAGAAACACTTGGTAGAACCTAGTCCAAACAATAGATAAGGGAGTTGCCAATTTGGAACACCAATCAATCAGGAAACAGAACTCTGGGCTCCCAAACTAGTACTTAACTGTTACGATGAAAAATCACGTTACACCGCAGAATAAGTTTGGAGTAACCTAATTACAGCATTCATATGTCACACTCATGAGTAAGACCATGGGAAATCAAACAGTGGAGCCAGGCTCAGAAATGTGAGTCTTAACAGTGCAGTACCATTTGGAAAATGCTCCAGATGCTGAGGGAGAAGTTATGGACAGGAAGGTAAATGAAGCACCAGGCATCAGAGCTTGCAGCTGACCTTTCCACTAGTTATCTTCTCAGGAATTGATGGGGACCATGATGGAGTTTGAAAATTCCGGTGGTGCTAATGAAGCATATACGTAAGAAACATATTTTATACATCTCATGAAGGTGCTTTAGAGAGTCCACACCTAGATTGTTTCCCTGATTAAGCTCAATAGAAAAACCAAAATAACCCATGCCACTCCCTCATCCAGAGAGGTTTAATTGAAATGGACAAAAAGGACACTCCACTTTCTGTCCCAGAAGAGAATCTGTGTTAGTCAGCTGCCCACCACTGTGAACATATTGAAATGATGGCCTCAGGAGTGGGAACAGCTTGTTTTGGCTCCCATTTTCAGAGATTTTAGCTTGGCTTGGTGTTGTTTGGCCTCTGGTCAGGCAGTGAATCATGGTGGACGTACAGAACATTTGAAACCACTCATGACATACAGCGGGCATTGAAAAAGGAAGACAGTTGTGCAGGTATGAGTGTCTCCATTAGGTCATCCCTTCCTCTTCTATGTATGTCCCACTGATACCTCTTAGGACCTCCCAGGAGCACCAGAAGCTAAGAGGGAGCTTTGTAATAAATAGACCTTTCATACCCAGTCTGTAACAACACTGTGGTTGATTTGCTAAAGTTCATAATTAAAGATGGGATTTTTTATTAGATGTCCTGTTATCTCAGATGAAATAACATATGCAAAAATACAAATATATTTTAATGGTTTCCATGTCATTACTTTACACTTTAGCATACTCTTACGTGTTTCTAAATCTTGTATGAAAAATACAGACACTTAAAAAGAGCTTTGATCATTCAGGATTTTAAAACTTCTAAATTACATAGATATTTTCCATTTTACTCTACCAGATTTAGCAAATAAGAGTGCCAGTAGGCACATTACCTTTACACTACAGTTTTTGAAGTGATTTTTTTCCATAATTATAAATTTAGCTAACAGAATAACTGGTCGTAAAAGTATTCATCTGTGTAAAAATGCTAACCGTGCTAGATTCAGGCTTAAGAAGATTAATCTTTGGTATAGTATGTGTGGAGAGGATGAGGAGAAATCCAGTTAAATTTCAATGAACAGAACACTGAAAGACTGTGTGGGATGGAGAGTTAAGAAAAGGGGCAGAAATAAAACATTAGCATGGATTCCCTAATGAGCTTATGGTACACCCCATGCAATCCAGCCTGAGGAGGTTCACTTAGGAAAACTGGACATTTTTTTTCCTGTTTTGTAGAAGTTCCAGAAACTTGTATATTGATGATAGTAATGGTAAGAATGAATAAACTAATATTATTTTTGTAATACAGACTGACACTTAACTGAAGTCCATTGCAACAGTTAGTATATATATATATATATATATACATACTGTATTTGTCTCTAACAATTGTTCCTGATATGTGTGTGGAATTTTTAAATGCTTTGGGAATTATTTTACAAACATATGCTTCTCGTGTCAAAATACAAAAATATATATCCATGTTATTGGGATTTGTGGGAAGACAGAAACTACAGAGCACTACCAAAAGAAACACCTCTGAGAATTATGTAACTTTCTTGATAACAGCAATTAAAGATACCACTTAGTGCCAAAATGAGTATTCAAAGCTACTCAGAAGGAAAAATATACAGAGAAAATAGAATCAGCCTTAGAACTTACCAGAGTGTTTAGAAGGGATTTCACAGGATTTCTGTAATTCACATGGGTTTATAACCTGTGACATTTTAAAATATAGTGGAAAGAAATGCAGAATTCATGAGGAGTTTAAATCACTCTTTGGCTTAGGGTTATTTCTAGGTAAAGGTTATGGTGGTCTAGCAAAGAAAACTCACAGCTTCCAAACTACGTTCTTACAGCATGTGATGAACATAAAAAGACTGGCGTTAAAGAACATAATTATTACGCAGATTGATGATATCTTGTTCCCTTAGGACTTTATATCTGTAGTTACCTTCCTGGCAACTCTTTCAGTGTTCATCCTATGCAATGATTCACCCACCTACCCCTTCCCCTAAAATGTCACTATTTCATACCACAAACCTACTTGTCATCTTTAGAACTTACTGTAGCATATACTCAGTGCTGTATTGTTATTACTTATATTCCATGGTAGACCTACATTTATTTTTTGCAAAAGTCTAGTTCTAAACCAGATACTCACTTGTGTAATAGGCAATCACTCAATTTTTCAAATAAACAAATGAACAACAGAATGAATGAACAGATGAATTAAAATTCCTATTTCTAGCACTAAGCAATCATAAAACATAATTGAGCACTAGTGTATTTGGTAGTTCTCATTTCCCAATATTGAGAAACTGTTTCTTACTCTGTGTATGTGATCTAGTAATTTTTCAAGGATGAACCAACAGAAGTAAATTTTAGAGAATAATGCTTTTATTATGGGAGCACTTGAGCATATTGTATAATTAGTAAAGTGAGCATTTTCCCATTTAAATACTGAGTGTGTGTGAGATGAAACATGCCTAATTCTACTGGAAAGCAGATGCAGTGTGTTTCATTCCACTGTAGAACAGATGCAGTGTGATCATTCCATTGCAAAACAGATGCAGTATGCTTCATTCCACTGTAGAAGAGATGCAGCATGCTTCTATCACTGTAGAACAGATACATTGTGTTTCATTCCACCGCAGAGCTGGCAAAGCATGATTTATTCCACTGCAGAGAAGATGCAGTGTGCTGCATTGAACTGTTGAACAGATTAAACATACCTCAGTCACTGTAGAACAGATGCAACATTCTTCATCCTACTGTAGAACACATGCAGCATGCTGTATTTCAATGGTAAAACAGATGTGGTATGCTTCATTCCACTATAAAGCAGGTGTACAGTGCACTCCAATCACTGCAGAACAGATTCAGTGTGCTTCTGAACTGGAGAACAAATGCATTACAGATTTACATAGAAACAAGTTGTTCTTGATCATCATCATCTGGACCTAAAAGATGGACCTAAAAACTTTTGTTTGAAAGTATGACCTCTACAAAGATGATGATTTCTTTTGCCACATCTTAATAAGGGTCAAAGCATTCTCACATGCATTAGGCCTGACAAAGCTTCCTCAACCTCCTACCCTCTACCATTGGGTCATGATTGGTTTCAAGTTTACTTATTTCTGCATCACTGCTATGCAAAGCCTGCAATATTCAGTGGTATCCAAATCTAAGTTATTAGGGACAAACTGATCAGATCAATCCAGAGCCTTTTTAAAAAGAATTACTATCCAATCTGAGACTCTAGTGTTTTACAGAAAAAAAAAAATCCACAAGCAAGTTAATCACCAAAAAAGTGCGAATTGTGGACCTAGTAAAGTAGGCCTTGAGTGGAGCTGCTTCCATGGGTAACCCTCATTTCAGGGGGGCTTCTGTGCCAACAATACGACATCGTCAAGGTCATACCAATATCCCTCACCTTTCCCTCTGCTCTCCTGTCAGCATGTGTATCAGCACTGTTCTCAGGTCTGACTCTACCTCTCAGTGGGCTCTATGACACATGCCTGAAATTCAGGTACTTTGAGACTGGGGCAGGAAAATTGCAAATTCAAAATCATCTTGGGCTACATAGAGAAATTCAGTCAAAATATTTTTTACTCCATTAAAAAGCTTAATAACTAACAAATAGCCAAACTAATGGAAACACATGAATTATGAACCAAAAGCTGTGGAGCCCCCAACTGGATCAGGCCCACTGGGTAAGTGAGACAGGTAATTAGCTTGAACTGTTTGGGAGGCATCCAGGTAGTGGGACCAGGACCTGTCCTTAGTGCATGATCTGGCTGTTTGGAACCTTGGGTTTACACAGGGACACTTTGCTCAGCCTGGAAGGAGGGGACTGGACCTGCCTGTACTGAATCCAGCAGGTTGAATTGAATTCCCAGGGGAGTCTTGGCCCTGGAGGAGATGGGAATGGAGGGGAGGAGCTGGGGGGGAAGGTAGGGGCGGGGGCGGAAGGGGGGGACAGGGGATCCCATGGCTGATATGTAAAATTAAAACACAAATATAATAAATAAATAAATAAGAAAAAAGCTTAATAACATCTAAGTACATTTTTAATAGGAAAAAGGCCAATGATTTTGATATGCAACACTACTTTAAAGTTATAGATTTTAATGAATCCTACTTTTAATGACAACAAATTTAAAGTTTAGCAAATATTTGAGCTACTGCTTGTGATCATTTAAATGAGAATGGCCCCATAGACCCATATGTTTAAATACTTAGAACCCAGTTGGTAGAACTGTTTGTGGAGATTAGAAAGTGGCTTTGTTGAAGGGGAGTATGTCACTGTCTCATTGAGATTGGGTTTGAGATTACAAAAAGCCTACACCATCTCCATTTGCTCTCTCTGTCTTGTGTTTGTGGATGCAGATGTGAGCTCTCAGCTACTGCTCCAGTGCCATGCCTACCTGCCTGCTGCCATATGCTACCATCATGGTCATGAACACTAACCCTCTAAAAACATAAGCCCCAAATAAAATCCTCTCATTTATGTTTCCTTGATTGTGGAATATTATCACAATAACAGAAAAGTAAGACACTGTGTAATATGTAGTATAAAGGATGTTAATTCTATGAAAACATCAACTGTATGGAATACATGTGATTCTATGAAATGTATCACCAGGAAAGAAATTCATATTCTTATCCATCTCATAAGAACAGCAATGGTAGCAAAAAGAATTCCAATATTTACAGAGCAGACTGTACTGTCTTTATGCAGCCACTGAGTCTCTGACATAATAGTAAGTGCCACAGAATCCAAAATCTAATAATATGTAAATGCCAGAATTATAATATTATGGCTAATTAAACATTTTTGGAATGTTTTATACTTCCTTTTATAGCTAATAAATATCAATGGAATCTCATATTATCTAAAATAAATTGGTGTATATAAAAAATCCACAACTTTAGCTTTAATGAAAAGTAACCAAATGTATATAGTTTGGAGAAAAGTCTTTTTAAGTTAGACTTTTGTATAGAATTACTAATTTTTCCCATATTTCATAAAAAATGGACTTAATTGTCAATTATGAATTTGGGCCTTTCAACATACTTTCTTATTCAGTGAAATAAGGATGAAGCAGAGCAAAAGCTTTCAGTTATTGTTAGTTAACAGTAATTTTATTAATGTACAATTAAAGTGAATTAATTATGGGACATGTATGAGAAGCTAAAGACTATAGTGTTTTGGGGAGACTGCTGACAGACAGTGGCAGTGGGGGTGTCTCTTACTCTTTTGCCTGCTCTTGGGACCCTTTTTCTCCTGTTGGATTGCCTTGCCCAGACAGCCTTGATATGAGGGTTTGTGTCTGGTCTTATTGTATCTTGTTATACTATGTTTGGTTGACATCCTTGGGAGGCCTGATCGTTACTGAAGGGAAATGGAGAAGGAGTGGATCTGGGGGAGAAGAAAAGTGTAGAGGGGGACTGGGAGGAGTGAAAGAAGGTTATTTTAGAATAATCTTTTTGTATACTGTGAAGATGTGCTCTCATTGGTTTAATAAAGAGCTAAATGGCTAACAGACAGACAAGGAGAGATTAGGTGGGACTTACAAACAAGGAGAGAAATTGCTGGGATGGAGGGTGGAGTTGCCAGCCAGACACAGGGGAAACAGGATGTGTACAAGATGAGATAACAAGCCATGTGCCATGTGGCAGCAGGTAAATTAATAGAAATGGGTTAAGTTATAAGAGCTAGTTTAAAACAAGTCTAGGCTATAGGCCAACATTTACAATTAATAATAGGTTTCTGTGTGTTGATTTGGGAGCTGACTGGTGGGACAGAAAACTAAGCCCACAGAAGAGAAAGCAGCTGTCAGTATAATTTGTATAAGAGAAGAATAAATAAAACATAAAAATCCCATATTTCATTGTTTTTACCAAATAACAACAAACAAACTTTACCTGTTTATTTGAAAATATTTCTTACAAAACAAAGGCAGTACATTCAAAATTAGACTACTCTAAAAAATACATGGCCTTGGTCCTGGAGGACATGGGAATGGAGGGGAGGGGCTGGGGGGAAGGTAGGGGTGGGAGCGGAAGGGGGAAGACAGGGGAACCCATGGCTGATGTATAAAATTAAAACACATAATAAAAAAAAAAGAAAAAAAAGAAATACATGGCATTAGACTACATTTAATTCTCACCTAACTTGAGCAGGGTCTTCCCCCTTACACCAGTGAAATTTTTGTGAGTGCACTTGCATCTGTCTAAGCTTTGGATGTCTCAATTCCAACCATAAGAGAGCAGATATAACGCAGTGACTATTACTGCAAGTTTATTTCTTCTAATGCCAGCAATATTAATCTGTTTATTTTTTTATATTATATGGTCTCCTTGTTTTTCTTTGGGGGTACTTTAGAATTTTTATTTTATGTTTGTTGTTATTTGTAACTTTCTAGTTAGCAATAGTGACTTTCATTATGATATTTTCACACAAGGACATAATTATACTGGGATAATATTCATCCTGTCACTATCTTTACCTGTCCTTTCCTATACCCCCTGGTCTCTTCCTTCTCTCAGAGAGTACACATTCTGCTGGTATTCTGTGTGTATATGTGTAGTATGAATTCTAATTGGTTTTAATAATAAAAACCCAGAACCAGATGTAGTTGGAGAGCTTCTCTCCAGGTTCCACCAAGGCCCTGCGGTCCCACAACCCATGTATAAAATAATAATACAGACACTTACATTATTTAAACTGCTTGGCCATTAGCTCAGGCCTACCATTGTCTAGCTCTTACTCTTATATTTAGCCCATTTCTATTAATCTATACTTTGCCTTCTCCTCTTCCTTATCCCGCCTACCCTATCCTTCCTGCCTGGCTACTGGCCAATCAGCATTTTATTTATACAGAGCAATATCTACAGCCTGGCCTCTATGGTTAATTAGTGGCTAGCTCCACATTCTGATCTTCAGGCAAGCTGTATTTGTCAGAACACAAACAAAAGATCACCACATATGTATAATTATGTACATTATACAGATTATTAAATCTATATTCTACTTATAAGAGGAAACAAATCATTCATTAGTTCTTTGCCTTCATTCTCCTTTCCCCCTGTCCCTTTAGAACCTGATTATCCATTATAATTTAAGATAACTGATTTCTTGCCATATTTGTTCATTCTTCATCAGTAAATACTCCAATATTTTTACAAAATAATCATATAATTGAATATTCATCTATGGCCTGCTAGAATGTAGAAAATTCAACTGTTAAAGAAGGGTTGGCTCTGTCTAAATTTCTTTTTTCCTTTCATTATAATATAATTCACAACAACATGAGAGGAGCAAAATATTGGCTTTAAGTGTGTGTGTGTGTGTGTGTGTGTGTGTGTGTGTGTGTGTGTATGAGAGAGAGAGAGAGAGAGAGAGAGAGAGAGAGAGAGAGAGAGAGAGAGAGAGCACATGTACATATGTACATGTGTATGTCCAAGAAAGAATTTCAAGGAGAATAAGCAGTGTATTAGAAGTTAGAGATAGAAAGAAAAAAAATCATGGCATTTAAACCAAGCAGTTTCCTCAGGAAACACAGTACAGATGTGGATGTACTCCAGGCACTAAAAAATAAAGCAATATAAGCAAAGAACACTAGTGCATGAAGACATTTGAAACAAGTGGTCTGATACTTGAATGGGTCTTTATTTTATTAGATAGATACTTTTCACTATAATTATTTAAATATATAGTATATAGTGATGTTCTGTTCCTAAAAATGTTAGACATGCTTGCAAGATAGGCTAACAAGATCTTAAAGAATGTAAGATTCTATGGAAATACTTCAGAAGACAATGTTGGTGATTACATACAGATTTAGAAGACTGGACTCTAGTTGGAAATAAGAGGAAGGTATGGGGAGTGATTGTGATAGAGTTACTATGAGACAAGTGATCTTGTTTTACAAAGATAAAAGGAAGAAATGTTTTCTGTCTGTTACCCTAGGAAGGGCTCAATAGTAATCAAGTGGACTGCTGTCTAGTCAAAAATCCTGAGAGTGAAAATATTTTAAAGAGAATTTCCCCTTAGAATTTGACAAAATGAAGAAATATGAGTCAATTGTAAAATTCACAAATATGTTTTTCATTTTATTTGGATAAAAGACATTTACAAGCCATGTACTACGTAAAAATCGCAATCTGCAAATAAACAATTTCACAAAATTTCTCAGTATAATCTTTTAGAAAGTTAACTGGTGTTCCTACTGACCAGTGGAGTAGAGAAATATAATTACTATTTTCATAGATTTGTGGTTTCAGATCGAGTGAATTTATTTTCTGTCTGTTTCTCGTGTCTGCTATCCATCATTCAAATGAATCCCACAGTAGCTTTTCTGGTGATGTGGAGTGTTTTTTTGTTGTTGTTGTTGTCTGTTTGTTTGTTTGCTTGTTTGTTTTTGTTTTTTTGCACACTTATGTAAGTTATTTTTTCCTTTTGCTGTTTAACAATTAGTGTTTAGATTTAAAATGAAGACACAATTTTATGCCTCCTTGTCCATACAGTGCACAAATATGAAATGTATTTATAAAGAACATGTGCAGGCATGCATTTGGTACATAATTAAAGACCTGAAATGAAGATTTTCTCTGTGCCCCATAGCTTCACTTCCACAGTGGGGATGCAGTTTATCAAACCAGAAATACAACTAAGAGTTAGAGACACCTGGTATTTACAGTCTACATAGTAGAAATCTGTTCACAAGCCTTTTTATAAGAAACAAAATCATTATGCAGACCAGAAAATGGAGAGAAAGTTGTTGGAAAGATTATGGTTACATAAGGGAATACTCTCTTCTTATTTTACTTACCTGATTTATCTGAATATAAAATTAATTATCATATATAAAATGCTTTGTGTGGGCTTTGTCAGAGAATATATGCTAAAAGGGATTTCCCTTCCTCTATACTAGTGAATGCTTGTTGTCCCTTCAAAACTTACATTTTCATTTAGATTTATTTAAAGCTGAAGTTTTTCAAGGAAACATTCTTTAATAGTAATTGATTTATTGTTAATCTTAAACACTCATTAGGTTTTTCTATTCCTACAGCCCTAAATATGAAGAGCAAATACAAATTTGGGCTTCTCTAGGTGATTTTCTTATTTGTTGGTTCCAAGTGAATTAAAAATGCTGAACGCTCCCTAAAGGTTTGTGCAGCATTAATCCAGTTCTTGCTTTAATCCAATTTCAATGACTTTCCCAGCAGTTGACAGTAATATAGCCCTCATGATAACCAATTAGGTATTCCACATAAAAATCACAGCTGCTTCAGTGGAGAAAATGATTACTGTAGCATCTGGTAGTGTACTGATAAGGTTATCAAACAGGAAACTAAATCTTGAATATCAGCTGCTCTTTATTTCAGCATCTTTCAACTCCCGAAGAACTCATGATTTTAGGACATATGCAGAAGTCAGCAAAGGAGGACTATCAAACAACACATCCGTAATTCATGGTAAGCATATCTGCAGTTCAGACAAAAACGTGATTCTAAAGCTTTTAAGTTTTTCGCACATCTTAAACAATATTTCCTCAGTCAGGTATGTATAGGATAATGATGATGGATGCTTTCTCTGGAGTAAAGCATATAATATTTCATGTGATGGGTTGTATGAACACATGAGTAGTACCAATAAAGATTCCATCAAGGTTAAAATATAACTAGTGAGTAAGTATCTGCAGCTTCATCTACATGGTGACTCTTTTTGTATTTCTATGGAGGCACACCTTGCACAGCCTTGATGCAGGGGAAGGGGGTTGGTCTTTCCTCAACTGAGCATACTAAGCTTTGCTGAATTCCCATAGGATGCCTTATCTTTTTGGAGGAGGGGATTGGGGGGTGAGCTGTGTGGGAATGTTGGGGGCAGTAGGAGGAGAAATGAGAGGGAGATCTGTATTTGGTATGTAAAATGTATAAAAAATTCTTAATAAAAAAGTAATATCATTTTAAAAGTATAAAATGAATTACCATGCAGTATTACATGACAGAAAAGACATGATATGGTGATAATCCCATAAAATGTAACAATATTTCAAGAAAATATATAATAAAATATTTATGTTCATGGACAAGAGTTTTCTTTAATTAAGGCAAATAAGCACATAACAAAAAAGTGTTCAGCTAAGATACTAGCTAATAGTAAAACAATTCCCTAAAATGTGTAAAGCCCTTGATTATGTACATGAAACACTGAAACAGAAAAGGAAATATTTTATGGTAAATTCAAATTTTACAAGATGAAAAAAATTACATATTCTCCCAAATATAAGTGGGTATGCAATATATTCATATCATAGAATAAGGGACAATGACAATTCAATGTTGATTGATACAGGTAATCCAGAATACCAATCTATAATAGAAGGGGATGTTCTAGCTCCTTATATAACAAACAAGTAGCAAATCATAATAACATGTTATTATATAAAAGCATCATATGCAGACAGATTAGACACATAGAGAGATGTATAGCTAGCTAGATGGTGGCTAGCTAGAAGATACATAGATAGTATACATAGATGGATGAAAGATAGATAGATAGATAGGTAGATAGATAGGTAGATAGATAGATAGATAGATAGATAGATAGATAGATAGATAGACAGAGGTACATGGTGGCTAAAATATTGATGGAGACATTTTCCATTAGACTTGAATTAAGAAAAATTTCCTTTGTTTTATTGTTATTTTTATTGTTTGTTTTTTTAAGATAGGGAGAGATAAAGAACAAGATATTGGGTGGGTAGGGAGGTGTTGAGGATCTTTGAGGTGGAGTTGGGGGAGGATAAAATATGTGATCAAAATATATTGTATGAAAAGTATTTAAATAATTTTTTTATAGTTAAAGTTCAAGGGATTGTAATGAACTATTGCTGTTCTCCTGAGCTGGTAATGTTGTAAATCTTCCACAGTCTGAAACACTCCTTATAGCACTAAATAATAACTAAAACATGAGTATCTAGTAACCAAGGCATTCTATTCCTCAGTGGCTTCCTTAGCTAAAATTTACAGCTGTGTTCAAGAAGGAATTCATGACTGAAAACAGTTTGAATCTCTCTCTCTCTCTCTCTCTCTCTCTCTCTCTCTCTCTCTCTCTCTCTGTGTGTGTGTGTGTGTGTGTGTGTGTGTGTGTGTGTGAGTTTAAGTGTGTGCCTGTGGCATTTGTGTGTAATAAGATATACTGACAGTTTTACAACATATTTTATATCAACATCCTCCAGGTGTATAGTTGAAATTGAAAAGAGAACATAGGATTATATCTAGGACATGTATTTACACTTAAATCCATACAAAATCTGATACATCTTTATTAATTCATACATATGTCTGTAAAGGTATGAAGGATGGCATGGACTGCTAAATAATTTTCCGAAAACAAGGCAATGAGAAATGTGTGGAATTTAAGACCTTAGTGTAGGTCAACAGACTTAACTGTTTAAATCATGACAATTTATTTCATATGAAATAAATTGAAATGAATTCATATTGAAATTTATATTGAAATAAATTGAAATTGAATTCATATGAAATGCTGGGATGGCTACCCACTACATGTTCTTTTGTGTAATATCAAATATGTTTATGTACTACTTTCTATATTATTTATGATTTAAAAACTGTGCATCAAAGTGGACCAACACATGGAAGCAGCAGGGGAAAGAAGCAGGAAATGGGGAAGGGAAGAAGGAAGGAAGTTCTGTAGATGGGAAGGAGCTATGTAGATGTTTAGATAGTAGTGACATGGGGTTAGTGGCACCTTCCTGTAATTTCAGTATGTACATGGAGGAGACAGGAGAATTTTTGTGAATCCAGGGTCAATCAGGGCTCCATAGTTAGACTCTGTTTCAATTAAACAAACAAATAGCAATTAAAATTTAATAACACACACACACACACACACACACACAAGTGCTCTTGGGTATGTTTGGGGAAAAGAACCCACTTATTTGAATGTCATAATAAATACAAAGTAGTCAATGTATTTTAATATTGATCCCAACTCCTAAAGAGCATTCATGACATCCTTTATTGTATATACTGTTTCTTAAGATTTATATGTTACTAATGTGGAAGGCATTTGATACTAGAAGTGAAATGCATGATTTTATATCTGCCATCTATAAATTTAGGTGACAACAGTTTTACATAAAATACTATTGTCACTGTGACATTCAAGTTACCTAACAGAACCATGTGCAGAACATCTGCGAAACCATATGGAATAGGTAATATCTATGGCAGACTGTTTTGAGATATTTCAGGCTTCCTAGTCAAGGCAAGTCAGCTATTGCCCTGGAAGCAAGGTATGATGTAGTTGTTAATTTAAAGCCTTACATTACAGATTTTATTTAATACAATAAATAGTAATAACCTTTATAGAGACAGATTGTACCTATTCTATATGGCCAAATGTAAAATACTTTGGTTTGGAACCTGAACTAGACTACCACAGAAGCAAATAATGTGATTTTCCTCAACCCGGGTGATCATTCACATTAACTGACTAGCTCTGAGAGTGAAACAATATGTTCATGGTCTCTTCCATGAGCAGTTAGTCAAACTCTGTGGAGTGAGACATGTTGACACTTCCATCTTTTCCCCACGTCACACTGATGGTTGAAAATCATTACACGGCAATGTATCAATGGGATACCAAAGACTGAATGCTAGTGGATGTCTGCTAAACTAAGAAAAATAAACTTCAATATAAAACAGTCAAGTTTAAGAGAAACTACACTAAATTTCTAACTCTTTTGATGCTAGCTGAGTTACAGATGTTAAGTCACACAACACTGTCAGGGAAATAATACTATCTGCATGAAATCGATATTTACAAAGATTTGTATTGAAGGCCATGGACTCAAAAATTAGCAGACCTAAGCAAACCTACAGAGATTTCCTTCTTTTTCTTTTTCTTTTCTATTTTTTGCAATTAATCATACTCTACACTCAACTTATCAAGATTGACTTTTATACGTCAAGAATGTCTTTTTTTAAGAAAAAATGTTTTCTTCCTCCCTTTCATACAATAATTATTCATTTTTCTTTCTCTCAGGAATAATCTGAGTCTTGCTGTCATGACAGAAAATGTTTGAACTTTTTTTATATGTCTCATCAACACAACTTTATCTAGAACTTTAATATTTTACTGTATATCTAAGCCATTAATACAGGAAAATGTACATGTATTTGAGCCTCCATAACCCACCCAGTTCCTGGAGAACCATTCCCTGAGCAAAGGTCTATACTTAGCTTGAGAATCAGATGAGAAAAGTTGTTCTTTATTGAATTAAGCTTTATATTGTGAGACTATCGGAGGTTTACATGAGAAGTAATACAGGTAAATGTCATCATCATTCTACCCAGTTTACACAATTGTAACGCCTTGAAAAGGTCCAAATTAGGTATACTGGCATATCTTCCAAATGCTGATTAGTCCCAACCCTCCATCATTTCCATTTTTATCTTTTACACACTTATTCCCCCTGACCCCTCAGCCCCTTGCCCTTGACAATCATCAAATTTGTCTACATTTCTATACTTTGTATTTTCAGGATATTCCATAGGTTCTTAAGAAATTGATTCTGCCATTTACTGTTGTCTATACAGTCTCATGTGTCATTCAGATGTGTAAATTCTCCCAGTATTTGTATCTGTATCTCTGCTGATTTTCTGTCTGGATGTTGCTGTGAGTAGACCAAAGCCTCCAGTTGAATTGATTCAGTGATAAAAATGAGTGATATCCTGCCATTTTCAACCACACATAGAATTGAGATCATTATGTTAAGTGAAATGTGAGGCATAGAAAGAGAACACTAACAAATTTCATCCATATGTGGACTCTAAAATATTGATCTTGTGGGAGGTGAGAGCAGAGGCTGCAAGGAGGGGAGACTAAAAGGTGAAGTTCAATCGATGGATGCTAAATGACAGATGGGTCAGAGAAAGAAGTTCTGTGCTTCCATTGTTCAATATGGTGAATATAAGAATATTTGTATACTGTACATCCAAGCATCCAAACACAAGGATTTCTAAGTTTTCCATGTAAAAATTGGTAAATTTTGATAAAGTAAATATACTGAATTGGATTTAAGCTTTGATCTATGAATTTAGGTATCAAACATTATTAATTGCTCCATTTCATTCATACATACAACTTCTAAGGGTTTGTAACATTTAAAATAAAAATAAATAAATAAAATTGAGTTGATTTATATTTTCTTTCCTGAGGGACCTTTTGACCAATTGTGTGTGTACACTTGTTTTATTGAAAAAGACTTTTGCTATGTGGTCCAACTTAGCCTTGAACTCCCAATTCTTTCTTGAATTTTAGGTCAAGAAGGAAAAGAGGGCAAAATAATCCTTATAACAGTTATACTTGTAAAATTAACACAACACAACAGTGTAACACGAATCTTAAAAGGTCTTATTAATGAAATCAAACCTGAGGCCAGTTATTGGGGTGAATGCTGGAAGACCAGAGAAGTAGAACAAGCCATGGCTATCTCACCTTGCTAGTTCCTCAGCTGATCCTGTTTCCTCAGGCTGGAAGCTTCTGAGTCCTACTCCACATGAATGTCAGCTGAACTGTGTTGCTCCAAAGCCTGAATGCTAAACCAACCAAATGCTTAACTAACTACATGCTTAACTAACCTTTAGTTCCTGGTCCTCACGCCTTATATACCTTTTTCTTTCTGCCCCCACTCCCTGGGATTAAAAGTTGGGTTTCTGGGATTAAAGGTGTGGGTCACCATGCTTAGCTGTTTCTAAAGTAGCCTTGAACTCAGAGATCCACCTGCCTCTGCCTCCCAAGTGCTGGGATTAAAAGCATGCACCACCACTGCCTAACTTCTGTTATGGCTTACTCTTCCCATTTTCTAGCCACCATTTTTGGCTTTGTTTCTAGTGTCTGTCTGTTCTCTGACCCCAGATATGTTTATTTCAGGGAACACAATATCCACCACATTTCCCCTGTTTTTGTCTAAAATTTAAAAAAAGGTTATAACTAATACAAGAAAAACTATCCAATAAGTATATACAATATATACAGTCAAGAATTACATTAACAATGTCTAGTCCATTAACATTTGACAAATTCAGATAAAAACCCCATTATATATATTAACAATGTCCAGTCCAGTAACATTTGATAAACTCAGACAAAAAAAAATTTCATTACTTATGCTATTTAAAACAAATAGTTCCTTTTTTAAAAAATAGATTCCATAATCTCCTTTTATCTTATCATATCCATATTCTCTCTTTTCAAAATAGATTCAATAATCTACCTTTTGTCATCTTTCTCTTTCTCTTTTTAGAGTAGATTCAATGATCTACCCATTTATCCTATTATTTCTTTATCTTTTTTCTCAGAGTAGATTCAGTGATCTACCTCATATCTATATTCTCCTTTTCCTTCCTTCCTTCCTTCCTTTCTTTCTTTCTTTCTTTCTTTCTTTCTTTCTTTCTTTCTTTCTTTCTTTCCTTCCTTCTTTCTTTTTTTTTTTTTTAAACCTCAACTCTATTTTTGGGTTAGTTGTCAAGTCCTGTATCATTTGTCCAGCCGCTGTATAATGATAAAGTGCAGGGCTTGTTTCAAGTCCTTGTTCAAGTAGTCTGTCAGGCTGTATCCTGTATCATCTCAGCCAGTCATCTCGATATTGTCCTGAGCAGTTTGTAATCCAAAGTCGATCTTTCCATGGTGTTAATGGCTTTACCATAGTCCATGGGGCATCATCATTGTGGAGTCCCATCATCCTTTTGAAGATTTCAAAGTCACTATTAGGTGTGGTCATGGTTCCCAGCAGATTTTGTGTGTGTGTGTGTGTGTGTGTGTGTGTGTGTGTGTGTGTGTGTGTGTGCCTCCTCTGTGGTTTGGAGCAATCACAGTCTGATAAATGTCTCTCTCTCAGGACCATGAACGTTCTTCCCTAGAAGAGAAAATCTTCACAGCAATTTCTCCCCAGCATTTCTCTTGCCAAACGTTTCCAAACTAACCTTTGCTGATGCTTTCTTGTAACACGATGATCCTGGCAATTCTTTTCTGAACAAGAGGTAGTAAACACTTCGTCCCAGGTAGCAGCATCACCGCAGTCACCAACAGGATGAGAAGCAGCCGGCAACTTGGAGCAGCAGTCACTGCCTCCATACTTCAACCGCAAACATTTGTGGCTGGGTCCTGGGCCGAAACTTCTCCTTAGCAAGCCTCCTGGACGTCCTCAAACTCGGGATCCTCCTGCCTCTGCCTTCTTCAGTAAATCCTACTGGCATGCACCACCACAACTGGCCGAGTGTAGCTCAGGCCTGAGCTGGGGCTCACAAGGCCACAGGCAAGAGGCTTTTTCATGAATTTGTACCATGAACGTTGGGCACCAGATGTAGCAGGAATCTTAAAGAGTCTTGTTAATAAAATCAAACCTGTAGCCAGTTATTGGGGTGAATGCTGGAAGATCAGAGACACAGAACAAGCCACAGCTATCTCACCTTGCTAATTCCTCAGCTGATCCTGTTTCCTCAGGCTGGAAGCTTCTGAGTCCTCATCCCAATGGCTCTCAGCTGAACTGTGCTGCTCCAAAACCTAAAAGCTTAACCAACCAATCCGAAGTTAAACAATCCAAAGTTCTGCTTCTCTGATCTTCCAGCATTCACCCCAATAACTGGCCTCAGGTTTGATTTCATTAATAAGACCTTTTAAGATTTGTGTTACACAATAGTACATGCATTAACTTGGTTTGTTGACCTGCTCTGTAATGAACATCATAAACTCTTTCTATATATAACATTTAAAAAAAATGTTCTTTATTCATACATTACATCCTGACAGCAGCAATTTTCTCTTCCTCCACTCCTCCCAGTCCCTCCCCTAACCTCCCTGCCCTCCAGATCAATTGACCATCTTCTATAAGAAGGCAAGCTTCCTAGCAGTGGGACTGGGGCAACAACCCAGCCACAAGAGCCCTCTACCTACACTCTGTACTGCCTGAAGTATGTGCTGGAGTGTAGGGCTTGCCTGAAGCTAAGACAGTGTTGAAGCAAGCCTAAAACACTGGATTTTTTTCATCCTGAGATCAGCAGGAGGTTGACTGCTGCTCACTGCTTTGTTCAGACGCCAGCTCACCAAAGCAATTAGGTTTCTCCAAATGCAGATTTGTCCTGATGCACACAGCAACCTATAAGTTCATGTGCCTCCAATCCTACAGAGACTGATTGCAGCTTGTCTGACTGACAAAAATTGCAGGCTAGACTTGACCTATATATGACCTATATGGTTCCCTCCCCTGGCCCCTGCTGTCCCTGAATATGCAAATGAAGTGCCCTCAATGTTCTTGCCCCAGCCACTGACATTTCACCACATTTACCTGTCATTCTTCCTAGGGTATGAATGTCCCTTTCCCCCTCCAAACAAAGGAGCTGTCCACTGACACAGTCTCCCAGGTCCTTTTTTGCCATTGTAACTGTGGGGGCTCAGGATCCGCAATTGGCCCCACAAATGCTCATCCTATTTCTCCTCCCATCGTCAGGCTAGTGTTGGGACTAGGGTTAGGCCATGCTGGGATTAAGCGAGGCTCTGGGGCAACAGTGGCACAGGACTTGTGAGAGTGGCCAAGCCATGGTCCAACCTGAGGCCCTTGCCATGACACCATGACACCTACTGGATAGCCAGGAACCAGAAGCAGTGCAGCCCCGAGACCCAGTATAAAACTAAACACTAACTGGAAAAACAAACAAACAAACAAAGAAAAAACAAAACAAAAACAGTCAATGAAATAATTCCTAATGGTATTCAGTACATTACATTCATTAATTCTTACCACAACTCAGAGATTGTTCCTGGGATGTGATAAATTTTCCAGACAGGATAAAAGTGTATAACAATAGATGTATTTTCAGAGGTTTGTTTGAATCTGTTCTACCTATGCTAAAGCAAGTGTTGATTACTGAAATTGGTGGATGTTGCTTGAATGTCAGAATTATTTCAAATTTGATGAGAATGTTTAGGTATGATGTCCATGAGGTCTACAATTTTGTTATTATTATTGTTTTACAGAGTTACATTGTGTAGCTGTGGCTGGTTCATAATTTGCGATGTAGACCAGGCTGCCTTTGACCTCACAGAGATCCTCCTGCCTCTTGAGTGCTGGGGTTAAAGACATGCACTGTGACATGTATTTTAATTTTTGGTTAAGAATGTTAATTTCATAGATTTTATATTTTCAGTAAAGAATGTTCTTTGATTTCAATAATAAAGAATCTAATATTAAATATTCCATATAGTACAGAGAAAATAACTTGTTATAATTTTGTTACTATTGATTTTACTCTGTACAAAATACTTCAATCCAGTGTCATATAAAACTGAATCATCACTGTAGGAATAGTTTGTATCCAAACCTGAGGTTGAGACAAACTGTAATCTTAGTCACCTGTAGTTTTTAATTACCTTCTAGATCTATTATTTTGATTCCTTGTTTGTCTAGCTTTAGATAAAGTTGGTGGTGATATATGGGAATCACTGTCAAGTAAATGACAGCTGTGGATCCTGTTTATTTCAGCATGTGCAGATCCATGAATATGGATTATATGGACATTAGGAAGGGGAAGAGTCAGGTGCAACTTAGATCTTAGTCTGAGTCATTATGTAAGTTGACATCAAGGTTACTCTTTCTTGATTAACACTGCATTACACTGTGCTCTAATTTTTTGGATATTTTAACTAATTTAATATTTACAACAATCATTTGAGGGTGATATTTCTGTCACCATTTCCCAGGCAAGAAATATGAGGAATCAAGATTGCTTGAGGTTCTGCACCATAAATAACAGAGTGAATGCTAGGTTCCCTGGCGCTTAACAACTAAATCACTTTGATATCCAGCCTGGATTGGTGAGATATTTACTGAGACCAAGACAAGTCTATGAGTTTCAGAAAGAAAAATGAGCTGAATTTTGGAGTTCTTTGGAGGAGCTTGTGCTACAATTGGATGAAGATGTCTGCTGTATACTTGGGTTGGATGGATACATCCACATACATGACTGCAGCTGAGAGAGGTAGACATGAGTTTTCAACTAACTAACAGATGAGCACTGATGTCAAGGAGGGAAATGAAGTGGACATTAGAGGAGTCCTGCTTCAGTTCTGTCTGCATGAATACATTAAAAATGGGTATAAAGATGTATACTCCTCCATAGGCTTTCACCTTCCATGGGAATAAATGACTGAACACAGTATGGAATGAAAAGGAATAAGTCAGAAAGCACAAGGACCTCGGACGGCCGACTGACCTCCTATAAAAGGGGCATGATCCATGAAGCTACATCCCAGCTGTGAAGCTATGACGGCTTGGAGTAATTGCCACTTAGTTTTGAAAGTCCGCTTATCTCAGAAGCAGTCCATCAGCCAGGAAAAAAGAGCTTCACCCCCGTCTACCCAGCACGGGTGCTACCTGAGGACATGTGAGTTCTCTAGCATGGCTGGAGGGTTCACAGGGAAAGTGCTGACTTCTGAAGCTGTGAATGAGGGTCTGGCTGCAAAGAGCTGTGCACATGGCACTCCTGGATGTATTTTGCCCATCCTGTGTTGTAACATAAAGTAATGCATTACAGATACCAGAGCACCATATAACCTTCTGTGTTTCATTGTTCAGAAGATGCACATAAAGGTTTCATATTTAAATAACCCAATACTAAAGGGTCTGTTTGCCTCCACCTCTTCAAACTCTCACTACTTAAGGGTGTCACTAAGGCAGGAAGAGTTAAAAGAGCAGTGTTCCTGGAAAAAAAAAGATGTAAATTTCTCTGTCACTGTGAATATCTCTACCCTTCTTGGCATTCCACCTTCTAAATTCTGTTGTCATAACAGACTCTGCCAGGTAATTGGAAATCCCCAAAAGCAGAAACCACAGACTCACACATCTGATTGCATACAGGAGTCTAGCCCCAGCACTGTTGGCAACATAACAGCTTTCAATTTAAATTCAGCATTTCAAAAGGAGAGCAATATAGAAGTCATTCTTCTCTAAACCTAGTTTACCCAAATTAGATTCTGATGGGTTTCGAGTTCCTTGTAGATAACCTCTGCCAAAATGTTAAAGCTTAACTCTCAAATTCATGAAAGACAAGTACATAGATTTATGAGCTTTGTGTTTTTGCTTGCTTGCTGAAGACAGGATCTTACTGTACAACCAATGAAAGCTTTAAATCCAATCTTCTTGTCTCAAACTCCAGATACTGCTGGGATTTCAGGTGTGTGCCATCATACCCTGCTTACAGATTATGATTACTCTTTATCCTGCTTATTTATTGTTGTAAAGTCAGATCAAGTAACAGGTCCCCAGCCTGGTAGTAGCTAGCATTCAACGAGTGCATTTTAATTTTAATATGATGAGGAATCTGGGTAGAACAAAAAAGAACTGTATATAATGTGAGGTTAGCAAACCAAATTTATGTAATTTTATATGTGTATGGTAATGTATTACTCACTTTTTTCTAATTTCTCATTGGGAACATAATCTATGATTTTACTATGATTGGCACAGATATTATCCCTCCTATCACATCTACTTGTTTTTCTAATGCATACATCATTTAATGTTTCCCAAGAGTTAATAAGCCATGCTGCATTATCTTAAAGTTGTATATGAAACAAAACTGGACTTCAGGAGAAAGGTGAAGGTCCCTGTTTGTGGGCTAAAAATACTATGTTAGGACAGTTTTGTAGCTCAGTGGCAGTCTTTTTAGCTAGAATACCCAAGACCACATAGTCCAGATTCTCAAAACTGCAACACAACACACATACACACACACACACACACACACACACACACACACACACACACACACACAAACACACACCCCACACAGAGTTTTGTGTTTTGATGGAATTATGTAAACTTTACATTAAAATTCTTAGAGATTGCTATACAGTGACATATTATGTTCTGTTTTATAGGAGAGCAGACAGCTATATGTTATGAATGCAACACTTGAGCTAAGTGATAGCAATAATTACAAAACCATTTTCTCTTCCATACTTCCAACCAGTGTAGTGCATTGTGAAGTAAGTAAATTTTGAGTTTTTAAAAAAATGAGCTGTTCATCATGTCACAGGATGAAGAAATTAAAGCCAGGTGTAGTTGAGTCATGTGTGAACAACAGAAACATAAGCACTGTGTCATTGAAGATATCTTCTTTCTCATGCTTTCTTCACCTTGAAATTCACACCTTTTTTTTCATGAGCTTCTAGGATATATTTGTGTAGACATTGATATGTGGTAGAGATTTCTTTCCTTAAATCTTGTTCTCACTTCATCTCCTGGAGGAAAGCTAACCTTGCCAGAATGGACCAACCAGACAGAAGGACAGAATAAGATGAGCACCTCCCCATGAAGATTCTCGTAGTATCCAGCTCTGCCTCAGCCCTTTTCATAACCTCAAGCCTCTGTGATAACAAGCTGATGTTATACTCCCACTGTGAAGAAGAGATCACTGGGTCTTCTCCAACATGGCTGAGTTTCAGCATTGGTTTTTATTAGCATTGGCTACTGGCTTTTTTAGCTTAGCTGTATTCTACAGTTGATTCCCTTACACAGGAAACCCAAGAAAACATGGAGGGGAAAGATGCATTTAATGAGAGTTTTCTCTTCAGGCTTGAAGTAAGATCATTAGATTTATTTGCCTTTAGGTTTTTTAGAGCTAACAGAAACAGAACAACAACAAAAACAATGGAAGGCTTAAGAGGTATTAGAGAACTCAGTCCATCAACACATCCCACACATGAAGTTGGAGGAGGCTAATGCTTCTGGTGTTATTTATGTTCTGAAATCTTTGCTGGAGTCATGAGTTGTTCCCTGAGCAAATCACCGGATCGACAGCTTATCCTTACCCTCCCCTGTCTTTTGCCACATTTTCATCGCAAGCTTCTTCCTCTGGAAGTCCACAACTCAAAATACAGTAAATAGTGTTAATGCAGTAAAACCAAGTCTCCCTGAAAAAAAGAAAAAATCAATTTTCCCTACATTTCTCTTATTTTTGTCCTTTACAACTAAAATATCTTAAAAACTAAGAGCTTCAAGTAAAACTATTCCGTCTTCTCACAATCATCCTTTCAAGCTCTAAAGGAGTTCAATAAGCGCCCAGATGGTTGATAGAGTACATCCCCAAACATAGATGCAGAATGCTGCACAAAGGCTACTGAAACTGAAGGACATATCCCCACAGGGCTGTCAGACCCCATATGTAACGGTGGTCTCAGAGTGCTGTCTCAGATTCTAGCTGTCCTTTTAAGAATCTAAGAAGAAAAGTCATCTTTTCTCCCAGTTCCATTTTAATAATGACCAATAGTTTCACCATTACTTCCCAAACCACCTTTTATTACACACACACTGGGATACATGCTGTTATATGTACAACAATGCTGTTCAGGATAGCCCTATATGTGTGAATTTGTAGACACATAAGCTTTCTAAAATTTTATTAATTTTAACTCATAAAATACAATACTACAATATAATTGTATTAAGTTTAGTTTTAGCAATGATTTTGTGATAACTGCCTAAGAACAGGAACAACATTGGACCTCACAACCATCAAGAGCTCACTCCTGTGACACCACAGCCAATAGATATTGTCATTATAAATATCCATGTGAAAATATTCATCTCAAAAGGAATGAGACAATTTACTGGAGAGACATAGTCTACATGTGCATGAACAGATGAATGGATAAATAAATTATAAGGCTCAGTAATAAAAAGAAGCAAGCTAGTAGTGGAGGAGATGACTGAGTAGCTAAGAGATGTAGATGTAACCGGCTTGTTAAATAAGAAACACAGAACTGATTGCAGAGTTAAAAACCACGAGGTCAGAGCAAGAGTGGAAAACCTTACCCTTCGCTGCTTCTGCTGTTCTTCCTCTCCGCAAGAGACCTACTTCTGTGCATCCTGTCTATTTAAAAACTTTCTGTCCTGTTTTCTCATTGGTTGTAAACCCAGCCACATGACCTCCTCATCACTGCCTGTTTGTACAGACCTCCAGGTCTTCTATGGTTGGTATTGAGATTGAAGGCGTGTGTCTGCCATGCTGGCTGTGTCCTTGAACACACAGAGATCCACCTAGCTCTGCCTCCCAAGTGCTGGGATTAAAGGTGTGCCCCACTACTGCTCAGCTTCTGCTGTGACTTGCTCTGACCTCAAGGCAACTTTATTGACATACAAATAAAATCACATTTCAATACAAATAAAATATCACTATATTTCCCCTTTTCTATTTTAATAAAAAGAAAAAAGGAAAAAGTTATAACTAATATAAGAAAAACTATATACAAAAGTACATTAACTATATATACCATATATACAAACAATAAATACCTGAACAATGTCTAGTCCATTTGCATTTGACAAATTCAGAGAAAATAATTCCATTATCTATCCTATTTTGGTAAGTCCAGAATGTACCTGATTCACTTTCTATCCTAACTTATATTACTAACGGAACTGTCTTACAACGTCTTTCAAATTTATACACTTACAGCTCTTAGTGAGTTTTTCTGAAATCCTTAACAAAGATAATTATAACTATAACTAACTGATCTTCAACTCCCTCAGAGATCCAAGAAAGAAATAATACTATCTAATAAAAAATAAAAACAAGAAGTGCATGCAAGCAGCCTCCAAAAAAAAAAAAAAAATGTGAGTTGACAGAAACAGCCAGCTGCCTGGACAGTCACCTGAGGTTTCTCCGCAGTGTTGGGGCATCATCTTCAGCCTATAGGCTTAGTGTATCTGACAGACTCTTTTGTGAACTAGGATGTATACAAGGTCAACAGTTTGACCTCACATTTGGTGAGAGAAGTCCATGTACCAGAAACACCTGAATTCCATTAGTGTCATGTCAAGATTCAGGATTTTAAATTCTGGAAATTATTGATGTTTCTTCAATTCAGCTGTCCATTTTTCTTGGCTGTGTATATGTGGCTTCATCTCAGCATCCTGTTCTTCTCCACATCCCTCTATTAAACGCCAGTCTACTATTGAGAGGGGTGAGCTTAGTTATTCTTCAAGAATAACTGTTTCATCTGCTGTTCCATTGCACATCAGAAGCCATTGGCCCACTCCCTGTTCAGCTGCCTTCGAAGGAAAGGGCACGGTACCTTTTACAGATTGCAAAGGTCACTCACTTCAGGGATGGTGCCATATTGTCCTGGCTTCAGAAGATGCCTTTTGTTAAAGCCACAACCACACTTGTTTTGGCAAGAATTGGTAGTCCTTTGTTTCATGTCCGGTCTGTCCTGTTTGTCAGCAGTTGATTCGAGGATACTTTGTTGTCCAGTGGCTAACTTTTGCCACAATGAAAGTTAACTCCATATGCAGTTTCTTCAATGCCCATATTTTCTCTGAAGTAGATTGGTACTGCCAGGAGCTGTCATGTCTCATAGTCATAGCAAAAAAGAAAAATTCTTAAGTTATTAAAACATTTTAAATGCCATATTCTGTAGATCTCTGAAGGGTTTGAAGTTGACCTGTCTATCTAAAATATGTCTGTTTGATCTTGAAAACACACCTAATATGACTACAAGTTCAATTATAATGTCTAACCACTAATTTTCATTTCTATATGTCCTAATAGTTGGTAATACTAACATTCAAGGATTAGCAAATTGCATTAAATTGTTAAATGAATGGTATAAAGACAATATCTCGAGCAAGATTAGAAATACATGTATGGTATATTCTAACAATCTCAATCTCAATAATAATAATTTATATACAATATAAAACAATCCAATCGCATGTAAAGTATTTAAAACTAGTAATTGTCTTTTTCAATTTCTTTCTTTCTTTCTTTCTTTCTTTCTTTCTTTCTTTCTTTCTTTTTTTCTTTCTTTCTTTCTTTCTTTCTTTCTTTCTTTCTTTCTTAACAAGCACCTTTTGCCTAGCCCTTTTCCTAACCCTTAACAACAACTTGTAACCAACCCTCCTAAACAATGAAAACTATCCCAGACCCAATACCCATAAAAAGACCAAAAAACCACCCACCCCACACCACCCCTTTGGGAATGTGGGTGTTGAATTCTTAAAATTGCTTCCTGCTGGGTATGGGCGAAGTTATCTTTATTCTGAAAAGAAAAATTTTGGGTTAATTGACAAATTCTAGGAAAGGTAACTATATTCTTTGTTATCCAAAATACCAAAGTTCAGGGTTTATCTCAAGTCCTTATTCAAGTAGTCTTTGAAACTGGATCATCTCAGCTAGCCATCTCAGAATTGTTCTAAGCACTTTGTAGTCCAATGCTGATTTGTAGATGATGTTTGTCAGCTTAGTGGAATTATTTTCCACGTGGAATTGTCGTTGTGGGGCCCCATCTTCTTCCTGGAGATTTCAGTTGAAGTTAGGCCTGGCCGTGATTTCCTGCAGAAAACTGAAAAGAGACTCGAACACAAAGACATGTATAGGCAGCTAATTGAAGCCTTTTCTCTAGAATTAATTAGTACTCTATATGACCATTATTATCTTAACAAAGTTTAAAAAATATATATATCTTGTAAATTTTGATATAAAATTCATACTTTAAGAAAAGTTTAAAGAATCAGAATAGAATCAAAGAATTGAGATTAGTAATAGAATAGTCCCTTAATTAATTTGGTTTTTCTCCTGTCCCATGTCAGAAGATGGCTCTTTCTTCTGGTATGATACAGGGAGTTTTCATTTTCCTTTAAAAAACATGCTTGAGTTTAAAGGAGGAGGGAGCCATTCTCCAACTCCAAAATCAGCTTGAAGCTTTAATTGAACTGGGACTACAAAAAGACTAAGAGTATTAATATTTTAGAGAAGAGCAGAAACAAACATTTAGAAAGATTTATGAAGTTTTGTAGATGATATACCAATAGACCATTTTACTCTTTTTCCTGGGACAGATGATTTGTCCTTTTTCTTCAGTTGTCTCATTTGTCCAGTGTTCTTCAGATTCCTTAGCCTTCATTCTCCTAAAAGACAAAAACAAAAACCCTTCCCCAAGACTAATTTTGGGAGGTCTCCTTTTGGCAAGTTACATCTGATTAAATGAAAAGGCATGTATTAATGGTATAAGTGAGTTTAAACTGGATGGTCATGTTGGTTGATGAACTATCACCTCTTCTAATTAAGAGGTCTCTCTTGTTCAAATCAAACCTTTATCAGTTTTGATGGTGCCCACAGCTTATCTTCTCCTGCAGAAACAAAAGCAAAACCTCGTCCCCTATGTAACACATACCCTGGTTTCCATTCTGAGGTCAGCACATCCTTGAAGTATATAGGCTGATTTAATTCTGTTGTTTTTTCTATTAACCAATGTCTCTCTGCAGCTGTTGTTCCTTTCTCATTAGCATTGAGAAAATTCAGAGTTAATAGAGCATTGTGCAGTCTATTTCTGGGGGTTTTTGTTACCCCTTTCTGTTTATTTATCATGTCCTTTAGAATTCTGTTGGATCTTTCTATAACTGCTTGGCCTATAGGATTATGTGGTATACCTGTAATATGCTTTATATTATAATAAGCAAAAAAACTGTTTCATTTTAATAGAGACATATGCTGGAGCATTGTCAGTTTTAATTTGCGCAGGTATACCCATGATGGCCATAACTTCTAGCAAATTAGTGATTACAGTTGCCCATTGAAATCCTGAATAAGTATCAATAGTATGGTGTACATATTTCAATTTTCCAAATTCTGCAAGTGAAACACATCCATCTGCCAAATTTCATTCCTCTGAGTACCCTTTGGGTTATATCCTGCTGGTAATGGTGTCTGATTGTAGAAGGAACAAGTAGGACATTGCTTTACAATTTCCTTGGCTTGTTGCCAGGTTATGGAAAAATCCTTTTTTAAACCTTTACTATTGACATGATGTTTCTTATGAAATTCTGAGGCCTCCAGCACATTTCCTATCAATAATTTATCAATCTCATCATTACCTTGTGCTAGAGGGCCTGGCAGACCAGTATGGGATCGGATGTGAGTTATATATAAAGGGTGACTCCTTTCCCTGATTGTATCTTGTAATTGAATAAATAGTGAAGTTAATTCTGAAGCATCAGGGATAAATTCTGCAGTCTCAATATGTAATACCACTCTTTCAGCATACTGAGAGTCAGTAACTATATTGAGAGGTTCTGAAAAATGCATTAATACCAACAGAATATCATATAATTCCGATTTTTGAACTGAATTATAAGAACTTTGAACCACTTTACCTAAATTTTCTGATTTGTAACCTGCCTTTCCTTGTTTGTTGGCATCTGTATAAAATGTTCGAACTCCAGATATGGGTTTTTCACATACAATTTGAGGCAAGATCCGATCAACTCTCTTTATAAGATCAATTCTATTGCTTTCAGGATATTTGCTGTTAATTTCTCCCCAAAAATTACTGCAAGCTCTTTGCCAAGGTTCATTTTCTGTCCATAATTTTTCAATGTCTGCTGGGTCTATTCCTGCTAATTGACGAAGTCTCAATTTTCCTTTCAAAATTAAGTCAGAGATTTTTTTTCCACATAAGTTTTTAATTTTTTATTTGGTTTATTTGGTAAAAATATCCATTCCAATATAATATCTTCTCTCTGCATTAATATTCCTGTAGGAGAATGCCTAGAAGGTAAAATAACCAAAATGCAATCCAGCTTTGGATCAATACGATCTACATGTCCTTCATGTACTTTTTTTTCTACCAAGGCCAATTCTTTCTCAGCTTCAGGTGATAATTCTCTTGGACTATTTAAATCCTTGTCACCTTCTAAGGTTTTGAACAAATTATTCAGTTCATCATTTTTTACCCCAACAATAGTTCGTGGATGAGAAATGTCCCCAAATAATCTTTGAAAGTCATTAAGAGTCTGTAAGCGATCTCTCCTAATTTGTACCTTTTGAGGTCTAATTTTTTGTAGCTCTATTTTATATCCTAAATAATTAATAGAATCTCCTTTTTGTATCTTTTCAGGAGCAATTTGTAATCCCCAGCAAGGCAATATTTTCTTTACTTCTTCAAACATTCTTTCTAAAGTATCTGCATTTGAGTCAGCTAGTAAAATATCATCCATATAATGATAAATTATAGATTTAGGAAATTTTTTATGTATCACTTCCAAGGGCTGTTGTACAAAATATTGGAACAGGGTTGGACTAGTCAACATTCCCTGTGGGAGGACTCTCCATTGAAATCTTCTAACCGGTTGAGAATTATTTTAAGTAGGCACTGTGAAAGCAAATATTTGTCTTTTTCTTGTAGGGGTCTCCTCTATGATTGCAGGAAAGGTCTGTACTGGATTCATTGTAGGGTCCTGCCTGAGTCCCCTCTGGGAGTTTCCCAAAGACTGAGGCAAAGTATTACCTTGTCTGTCCCTTGTTGATCTACATTCATTGGTCCAATGTCTTCCCTTACCACACCTTCTACATACTCCTGAAGGCAGGGGCATTCTGTTGCCATTGTTCCTTGAAGAAACATTGTTTCTAGAAGTGCCCTGTTTACAGTCCCTTTTCAAATGTCCTTGCTTTCCACATCCAAAACATCTGACATTCCTCAAACCTCTTGAAATTGCTTCTCCTACCCACATATTATCATTTTCATGAGCCTCAACATTAACCGTGTCTCTAATCCAATCTTCCAAGGGTGCAGATCTCACCTTTAATGGCCTGATTATTCTCTTGCATGCTTCATTTGCATTCTCAAAAGCCAAAGATTCAATTATTATCTGGCTAGCTTCTGAATTTGGGACCATTCTCTTTACTGCTGAAGTCAGTCTTTGTAAGAAATCTGTGAAAGATTCTTTTGGGCCCTGTATAACCTTTGTAAATGACTCAGTTTTCTTCCCTGGTTCCTCAACTCTGTCCCATGCATTCAAGGCTGCCATTTGACATAGAATTATAGTTTGGATATCATATAAACATTGTGTTTCTACTGCAGCATATTGGCCTTCTCCAACAAGCTGATCCTGGAAGATTTGTATACCTCTATCCCTACATTGTTTTGGTATGCTTTTAGCTTCCTCTTTGAACCACATTTGCCGCTGGAGCTGCTGTCTGGGTTCCAGAACCGCCTGTGCCTGCTCCCGCCAGTCCTGTGGTATAATCCTATTATAAGTTGACCAGGAGTTTAACATTTGCTTTACATATGGAGAATGCATGCCATAAGATACTATTGCTTCCTGAAACCTTCGTAAGTCTAACATTTCAACTGGAGTCCAAATATTTTGTGTATTCACTTGACCAGGTTGCTGTTGTATGGCTACTGGATAAATTAAGGGTGATTGTGTGTGAAAACAGGCTTTCTTTCTGTAACCTTATAATCCAATCCTGAAACAACTTCACTGTTAATTTCTTCTGTCTGAATCTGAATTTCTCTATGATTCATTTTAACAGGTTTAACAAGTTTTTCTAAAATTTTTATCCTGGCACTTGTCTTTTTATATTGTAAAATAAGGATAAGAAGAATAATAATGTACATAATTTGATCAACATTAATCTTCTCATATAGTTGTTCCATTACCATACTGCCTAAAATTTCAAACAAAGCCCAATTTTCTTCCAGTGTATACATAAAACCCATTTTTTTTTAATGTGGAAAAAAAACTCTTTTAAATAGCTTCCTTTAAAATATCTGATAGAAATGACTTACCAATTCTGCATAGAACAGTAGAAATCCAAGGGAATTTCCAAACAGCTACCTAGCATTGAAGGTGGCAATCCAGAGAGAGAGAGAGAGAGAGAAAGCAAGAAAGCATAGCCACGTTCTGGCTAAAAGCTTGAATCCAACCGCTTCAATGTTCCCGTCTGAGCTAAGTAGAGCCTGGGCTCTGGCTTCCTTAAGCTCCGACAGATCACGTGTGCTGGCGTTCCAGCCAAAAGCAGCCTATCTGCAGTTGCGTGTAGCTACTGCAATTAGCGGTAGCTCCGGCAGGCCTGAGTTGTTTGTAGCACCGGCTTTTTAAGCAAGTAACTCCAGCTGCGGCTGTAACCGCCCTTAGCTAAGGTAGGTTGTCCTGAGTCCTAAGCTGAGCTAGGCCTGGGTTAGGCCAGGGCTAAGTCGGAGCTAGGGAGCCGGGCCCGCCCAGGCGGGAAGCCGGACCCACTGCCAAGGCAAGCAGGTTTTTTAATGAATTCTTGCCACATTGGGCGCCAAAAGTAGATGTAACCGGCTTGTTAAATAAGAAACACAGAACCAATTGCACAGTTAAAAACCACGAGGTCAGAGCAAAAGCGGAAAACCTTACCCTTCACTGCTTCTGCTGTTCTTCCTCTCCGCAAGAGACCTACTTCTGTGCATCCTGTCTATTTAAAAACTTTCTGTCCTGTTTTCTCATTGGTTGTAAACCCAGCCACATGACCTCCTCATCACTGCCTGTTTGTACAGACCTCCAGGTCTTCTATGGTTGGTATTGAGATTGAAGGCGTGTGTCTGCCATGCTGGCTGTGTCCTTGAACACACAGAGATCCACCTAGCTCTGCCTCCCAAGTGCTGGGATTAAAGGTGTGCCCCACTACTGCTCAGTTTCTGCTGTGGCTTGCTCTGACCTCAAGGCAACTTTATTGACATACAAATAAAATCACATTTCAATACAAATAAAATATCACTATAAAGAGTGCTTGTCACTCCTTCAGAGGACTTAAGATTGGTTCTCAGCTCCCTAATTAGGAAGCTGGCAGCTTCAATAAATGTAATAAACAATTCTTATGTAATGTATTTCAAAGAAACACACAAAAGCTTTCATGACAATTATGTCATTCTCTCATTGCAACCTTTTTAAAAATCCTTCTTAAGTTTTCCAAAGTTTTTTGTAATGTTTCTTGTACCTTAAATAAATTTAGAAGTAGCAATAGTTAAAAACTATCCTTAAACAATAAAGAAGTACTTTGTTTAGGAATACTTCAATCATATTCCTCATGCTTAACACAGTTATTTTTAAAGCGCAACCACCAAAATGTTGTATCATTAGCTATGCTAAAGTCTGTACTTGATATGTACAACTTATAATTCTACTTATTAAGCACCCCACGTACAATGCTTTCTAAGAATATCACCATGGAAACAAGCATTTCAGAGAATTTAATACATTTTAACATTTATTCAACATCCTTTCTCTTGGCAATTATTTTGAATTACAAATATCACTTAACACCCCATGAGTCATCAGAATGTGAATCATGTCACCCAATGCTAACTTTTAAAACTGGTACATGATTAAATATTAAGCATGGCATTTCCTTGTTTTTCTACTACAAAGAATATAATCAAGAAACAGTAAAGAAATAGAATTAGAAACTTATCAACACTTTTAGTTAATATCTTGAAAATTATATATATATACATATATATACATATATATACCATACATTCACACAGTTTAATGTCTGCATGAACACAAATATATTTCATACACATTATTGCATAGTGCCTTCAGTATTCATGTTGTTAAATACAAATTGATTGTCACATGAAAACAGTTTAGTAGCTGTTATTTCCCTTGAGATAGACATGAATTCATAAAACCACAGTAATGTTGTGTGTGTTTTCCTGGTATAATTTTCCTATAAGTCAGCTTCTGTCTATATGTTTTGTTAGATATTGATGTAACATTTATACAAATAACAAGTCCTGCCCAAACTGTAGTCTACTTCTGTTGTGATTATCCTTTATGGAATTGTGGATCTAGTAGAAATTTAGTCTATGAAGTCTTTCTGAATTGTAAAGTTTGGGAAGAGACCCTGAAGTCTGCTAATATGTGCAGCACTCACATTCACTTCTATGTTCTAGAGGTTCTGAATAAGCCATAGGCTCTGGTTTTAATCATTCATCAAATTTTTCTCAAATGCATAATTTTCCTTGATCAGAAGTGGTTCTCATCAGTGGTTCTGCATCAGTGGTTCTCAATCTGTGCAGAGTATTAGGATCCCAGAACTCAGGTTCCTGGAACCAACCGTGAGAATTCTAACTTAATGGGTAAGCATTAGGAACTGGGACTTTCAAAAGTCCCCTAGAGGATTCCTACACTAATAAGCAATTTGGATTGAAAACTACTGCACCAGATGTTTTCCTAGATTGACATGGGGACTCTTATTTCCTCCAGCTGGTCCAACACCCTTTGGCTATATAATCAAATTTCTTACTTTTATGGTTTCCCAAATCCGCAAGCATCTTTGAGTTTCATAACCAGTAAGATTTGTTGTTCATTTACAGATTATCCTACTTTCTCTCCAACCTTCACAGTTTCAACACAAGCTGTTGCAATTATAATGTGAAATGTCCCCCACAGGCTCATGTATTTGAACACTTTGTCTCCAGCTGGTAGGATTATTTGGGAAGGTTGTGAAATCATTAGGAGGAGAAGCCTCACTTATGTGACTAGGTCAATGGGAATGGACCTTGTTGTTTGACAACCAAGCTTTGTTTCTTCTTAGCTTTCTGCCCCTGGTTCCTGCCACACGGCCTTTTCTGCCTGATAGACTGTAACCCTTAGGTTGTAAGTCAAAATAAATACCACACCCCCTTATGCTGCTCTTTTTTTTTGTTGGGGGGGGGGGACTTGGTCACAGTGATGGGAAAAATAAATAATACAGAAAATTGTGGCTGAGGATTATAACCATTGCTTTCACAAATTTGGCTTTGGGCCCTTTGACTTTGGCATTTGTCTGTAGGAAGAAGGTAAATTAGTGTAGGATGTCTACCTAGAAAACTCTGGAGTGCAGTGAACAGAATGTATTGGGCCTCGCTGCTGTGAGTTGGGAGAACAGAATGATAAAAATGGTCTGAGTGTACAGGTCTGCTCAGGAGGTACCAGAAAGGAGCAAATGCTGTCTCGGGAAATGAGATCATATTCGGGAAACCAAGATCATATTATTCTAAGAATCTGAGTGACTCTGAATTTTAAACTACTAGATGAAAATATTTAGCAGGAATAATTTCAAGGTAGGAGAGCATTCATGATGCATTATGAATACTTCTTACTGCTTCCATCCAAGATCTGCAGTGTGAGAGAGCAACTGGTCCAGAGGTTAGGCAAAGAAAAGTGCAGGAGCAAGATTAAATAGTCAGGCAAAGAGGGTGCTGAATAAGAGGGGCTGTAGTAGTTAAAGAGATTAGTGTCATCAAAGAGAAACCAGTTCTCTACCATAATCAGAGGACTGGTGCTCAGGCAAGAACATACTCATCTAATGATCCAACTGTAGAAAATGAAATTTTGTGGAATCAGCCATCATAGTTCATAGAGGCCAACTGAGTTGTGGCTAAGCTTGTGACAGACATTGCCCATATGGGATTGGGTTTGCAAGCATGTAAGATGAAGAAAGATGCAAAGCATTACATCGTCTTGCTCTAAAGTTATATAAAGGTGGCAGGCTCCGGTAATGTGTTGTAGGGTCAGCATCTACACAAAGGGATTCTGTCAATGAAACTGTGAGGTGTGACACCTAAATTGGAAGGGAGACCTTGGTATGTTGTAGATGCTAAAACCTTGAAATATTTCCAAGGAAAGGTGTAGACATAGAGTAGAGTTTACTCAAGCTAATTCATGATTTGGGTGACATTGCTTTGGGCAGGGACAAACTCTTGGAACTGGGGTTATTTAGTCACTTTGGGGAGCATGTGTGCTATGGGGTCTCATGAGCAAACAATTAAAATGGAAATAACCCATTCCTAACATCCAGCTGGTTTTCACTTGGAAGCTTCAATTCTTTGGGCTAGCTAGTTTTGATGTCTTGATTCTCATTTAAACAGTACTATGATTTGGATGGTGTCCCAGACATCCGACTAAGGCTTGGTTGCATGGTAATGCTTTGGGGAGGTACCTTGGAAAAGGCACTCTAAGGTCTTTTTCTTATTCAAGTTATCATTTTTTTCTTCTTGCCTCATGTTTTCTAAATATGTTCCTTGCCAGGACATCCTGCATCATCATAGGCACAAAGTCATGGGGTTTATCCAGTTACAGGCTAGGAACCCCCCCCCCCCATATTATGAAGCCAAAATAAACCTTTCCTCTACATAATTTACTTTTCTCTATATTTTGTCATAATATGAAACATTATTTAAACATTTAAACATTCCAATAATATTTCTGGAAAGCCTTATTATTTATCTTATTGTTCTATTTTTTTTTCTTAGTAATACACTGAATATGAAGTAACATTTATCTGAATGACAAAAATGAACTCAATATATATCTCAGGTCAGAGTTATGATATCTCTTAACATACAATTTAAGTTACTGTTTATTAATTTACCTATGTATTTGGTTTTTCTTGAGAGGGTCTTGCCAACAACTTAGGTTTACCATGGACTCATGATCCCATCTGAGCTTCCTCAATGCTGGGATTAGAAGTCTTTGGCATCTTCATATCTGGTGTTAAAGTGTGGTTTCCCTGGCTAAAATCATCATGGAAGAATCCAACAAGAATCATCATCAGTTGTTTATTCATGAATGTACTTAATATTTTTAGCTTTAGGATTTTTTTGTATGAGAACAATTATATATATATATATATATATATATATATATATATATATATATATATATATATGAAATTATTAAATTTGGTCCTACCAAACCAAATGAAAACATGATCATTTTAGTCATTAGTAAGTCTCGTTTTCCTTTTTTTCTCTTCTCTATTATTGAAACTGTCCAAGTGGATACCTTGGAATTGTATCACTTACAAATCAAATGTTTGCTCTTCTTCCTTTGTTGTGTCATTTGCCCAAGAAAACAGTATCTGTAGCTCACTAAACAAACATTCATTAAAAATGCTTCTAACAGAATTGGAACCTTCAGTAACATTGTTTGAGTGAAACTGGTTTGCATCTTGGTGTTCATTCAGCATTTCTGACAGTATAAAACAAAACTGTAAAATAGAATTAGTATTTACATTTATGCCATTCCAGAAGCAAGTGTACTCACCTCTCTGCAAATTGTGATAACTGCAAATCTTGAAAAGATCTGTTCATACAACTAAAAAATATTTCAAATTTAGATTACAAATTATTTCACTTTATAAGTATGTGCCACATTATGCACTAGATATTTATTTTATATTAAAAAATGTATGTGATGAACAAGAGAGGGCCTAATGTTCTTTTCAAGGGACATGAAAGCAACAAAACCCACAAAAACTATTTGTCTCTTTTCACTGCCTTGTCAAGTGGCTCATTATGTATTCTAGAAGGAAAATGCACATCACTTTTTTTTCTGTGTGTATGTATACTTAGTAGACAGTTATACTCACCCAGTTATACATACACCTGAGTCTATATGACATCTCAGAGCAGATCATCTCTATCAACAGGGCACAATGAGAGTTTATGGCAAATTTCTATGGTAACCACCTTTGAAGTGGCCCTGATGAGTTTTAAGATTCTAAGGACAGGCTTGTCTATTTACTATTCTATACAGATGAGTCTATACCTGCCCTAGGCATGTATGCATATATTTGGCCAGTGATGACTGGGAAATAGTTTGCCTAAATATCTTGTTTGGTTTGGGGATAATGATTCTCAAAACAGTTTGTGTACATTCAACACAAAGGCTGAAAAAATGCCTACATCACATCTACACATCATCTTTTTCATATGCTAGACATAGTTTAAGACATATGCATGCGCACCGGAGCTGTGAGCAGATATTCTGCAATTTCACACTGGAGAACAAAGTCATGGATTTATTGTGCAAGAAATGGAAGCCCTCAAATAAAAACCCACAAATCTCCAAAAATGACTTTGATATATGCCCAGACAACTTCAGGGATTTCAGCCCTTAGCTGTGTAGCAGTGACTCCAACCGGATGGGTCACAGTCGAGCAGAACAGAACTGGACTTAGCTGGTGTCTACAAACCCCTCACTATGAGGAACATATCTCTGATTGTTTTTCCAAACAGTTATCTTTGCACTAGGATTTCACCAAAAGCCTTCCAGATTTCATCAGTCTGGCAAATTCAGGTACTGCAGCATCTGTGTGTTGTTGCAGATAGAACATCGTCGAGCTCTGTCTAGCTCTTTGAGCACTGTAATTCTAAGCTCAGCGCCATGGTCCTGTGGTGTGTCTTTTAGATTTGGAGAAATGCTTCAGGGTCCGAACTGGCAGGTGATGTGTCACCCTTTACCCTCTTACATGGGGCAATTATGGTGGAAGCTGAAAGTCAGTCTTAGTGATGGGCTGATTATTATCATCCTCAGTTTCCTGAGATACCTATCCAGAAAAAAAAGGCTGACAGAGGGAAAGATAGAGACATTTTAATGGCTCTCAAATTGATGAACTGATACAATTTAATCTGGGCAATCAAAGCTGTAAAGAAAGCAAAGGCAAGCCAGGTTTTATGGCCTTTGAGAATCTCCTGCCTGGACAGATGCCAACACCAGCCTCATTGGATTGCACTTTGTGTTTCTAAATCGTGCCTTCACTTTCTAGTTCCTGCAGAAAGCAGCACCTTTGTTATTTGGCAACAATTTCTGGTACTGAAGTAGTCACAGAAATGCTGGATTAACCTCCTGTTGCCCCTCATGCTTCAGGTGTCTAAATCTCAGAAATCAGTTAGTGCTGGGGGAACGTGGCAGGGGTGGGGGAAGGTCATCTCAGCCCAGAGCAGACTGGAGTGCAGCCAGTTTCTCAAGTGATATGGCCTCAGCTTTGTCAGCCTGTGACCTAACTGAGTGACAATGTCCCCAGAAGGAGGAAAACCTGCCAGACATACAATGGTCTCGGACTCCCTTCTGTGTGAGCATGTCAGACCAGGAATGCTGAGTTTGCTTTGAATAGGGTCTGTATCATGAAGCATCCAGGAGGCAGCATGTTACCTGTGACAATGCTGGCACTACTTCACCTTCGCCTCTAAATGCTGTCAAGAATTGTTAAGCTTGAAAGACACTATGCTCTATGTTTTCAAATGACAGTCTTTTATGGAAACTGGATAGTTTTATAATTTTGCTTCCTTTGTCCCACATTAAGTCTATTTTTTTATTTGTGTGTTTGATTTCCTTTCCTATTTTTTTTTTCTAGTGGTCGGTAAAACTAAAGTTTTCTTAACAGTAATTTGATACTAATTCTGTAGTAAAATGAAATTGAAGAGTTGGATGTGTGAACTAGGTGCTGTGGTACATGCTTGCAATCTCAGCATTCAGAAAGTAAAGATGGATCAGGAGTTCAAGGCCAATTTGGGATTTGTTAATGTGTTAGAAGCCAGTCTGGACTACATAAACCTGGTCTCTCTCTCTCTCTCTCTCTCTCTCTCTCTCTCTCTCTCTCTCTCTCTCACACACACACACACACACACACACACACACACACACACACAAAAGAAAAAGAAAAAAAAAGAAAAAAAAGTTAATTAGAAAAGTAGGTGAGCTAGTGGGGGTGGCTCAGTAGGCAAATTGCTGTGTGACTTAAATCCCAAATTAAAAAAAAAAAAAAAAATAGAGAACCAAACAACCAACCAAGGAGACAAGACATGTCAGCATGAGCTTGCAGTGCTGGATGCAAGGAGACACAGACAGGAGGATCCTTAGATTTTGTGAGTTATGCAACATAGCTGAATCACTGGGAATCTCTGTCTCAAAGTTTAAGTTGGACCATAGTTAAGGGAGATTGCTGAACTGATTTCTGGCCTTCACAAGCATATGCACAGACATGCACATGTAAATACACATACACATGCATGTGTGCATAGATACCCACAAATATCATCACAAACATACTCATAACTGAAAATTAAAAAAAAACTTTTAAAATTAGTAGGGATAAAGGTAAAATAAATAAGCGGGAAGTGTATATGTGGTTGTCAAACAAATTTAAGAAAAATGGACAAAATGCAAATATTGAAAAATAAAAATATGAAGAGAAATGATCACAATTCCAAAAGAAGTTGTGTGACTTAATATTGGTGGCCAAGTGAAAACTGAAAATAGGAATATAATTATTGGATAATGTTTTGTGAAAATAAAATCAAACTGACATGTCACCAAACAATAAAAAAAAAAAAACCCAAAAAACAGATACTTCTTACAATACAAATGCAGCCTCTTTCTCAAAGAATGAAATACTCAGGCTGAAATTCCCATGAAAGAACCTCCCAAACCAAATCTTTTTGTGGGGGGCTGAGAATCGAACCCTGGGCCTTGTGCTTGTTAGGCAAGTGCTCTACCACTGACCTAAATCTCCAACCCCCAACCCCAGCACTCGGGAGGCAGAGGCAGGAGGATCTCTTGTGAGTTCCAGGCTAGCCTGGGCTACAGAGTGAGTTCCAGGGGGAAAAAACAAACAAACAAACAAACAGCCAAACCAAATCTTTAAACACAGATGATAAGATGCTGTTTATTACTGTCCAGACATATTTTTAAAGAAAAAGAGAACTTTTAAAAATGCTGCTTTGGTGACTTTTCTAGGCTATTTTTCTTTAGTTCCAGTAGGATTTTTCCCTCGTGACCTTCGATAACTTTTCCTTGTTTTATTTCCAAGGTTGTCCATCTCTCTTTCTTCTGTACTAGAAGTCACACTGAAAGCCTTGCACATGCTAAGCAGGCACTCTGTCACTGGTTACATGCCTGCTCCCACCACTCCTTCCTCCTGTTACCAGGTTCAGTCTTCCTGCAGCTATTTTGAAACATACTACATATTGTTATTAATTATATCCACTATACTGTTCAATAGAGCATCACAGCATAATCCTCCTGTCTGTGAATTACATGATATCTGTAGCCCAACCTCTCCCTGTTTTCCCATGACAGCTACTCTGCCTACCTCTGGTAACCCCTATCACTCTTGGTTTCTGTGAAGTCACCCTTTTAGATAGGTTAGATCATGTGGTATCTATCCTTCTGTCCCTGTTTTATTTTACTTCACAAAATGTTCTCCGGGGGGGGGGGGGGGGAAGAAATGAAGCGAAACAAAAACCTGCAGATCATTCTAATCTTCAGAGTCCTTTAAAATATTATTTACAAATAAAAGAGTAAGAAAATACTATCATATATAACGTTATCAACTTAGAAAGAAAGGGAAAGAACCAACATTGATTGTAGCATTATTTTGTAATTATCATTAAAAAGAAAAGACAAATTCAAAATATAAAGTTTGTAAGCACTGGCAACAAATTATTTTGGTTACCACATGCTTGAATAATTAGAAAACTCAAGATAACTGATTTTTGTGGAATACTGTAAATGGTGGTAGTTAAATAAATTTGATTTAATAAAGTTGAGAAGATACAAAATGGCAATACAGAGGATTCTTATTAAGGGAACAGTATCCATTGTATCAATAACAACATACTAATATTCACAGTAGCCAAAATTTGCCTATCAATAACATATGTGCTACACAGAAGTGTACTGTAATATCTGGGCATGGATTCAATACTGCAAACATAAAGACATTACAAAACAATAATATTAAAATTGCTTCACGGGTAAAATAATACTAAAGTCCAAATAACAAATAACAATGAAATGACTTGCAAGAGGTAATAAATTGCACATTTAGTGAAAATATATAAATGGTATAGTATTAAAACCAAAACAGAAGTCAATATCCAATTGCTACTCAAATTTAAATTTTGAGATATTATCCTAAAATTAGATGAAGAATTGAAGGCAATAAAGAACTGCTAAGAGAGGAAGAATTGGTTTTCAGAGATGATTCCTATAATTGGCTGTCTAATACCAAATGCTGAGCCCTAAAAACATATATATTCAAGCATACTACATGAACTCACAGGTTGTATTTACATATTTTTCCATATGTGTTTAATTTGCTTATACGTTTAAATGACCTTAAGGAGTCATATTTTTCAATGATGCATTTGAGAAAATTGGAATCTACCATAGCTAAAATTTTCCATAGATAAAATTTGCAGATTTTGCTAGACCAGTGGCAGCAGCATCAGGGCATAGAGGTCCAGGGCAAGCATATAAATCATTCTAATAAACTAGTGGTTGAACCCATAATAAAATGTTTACATTATATAAAAGGGTGTTTGGAATTATGGGTTTTTTGTTTGTTTGGGTTTTTTTGTTTTTGTTGTTGTTTGTTTGTTGTTTTTTTGTTTGTTTTTGATTTTCAAGACAAGGCTTCTCTGTGTAGCTTTGCATCTTTCCTGGAACTTGCTTTGTAGACCAGGCTGGCCTTGAACTCACAGAGATCCGCCTGCCTCTGCCTCCCGAGTGCTGGGATTAAAGGCATGTACCACCACTGCCCAGCTAGAATTATGTTTTTAAACCATATATCTATTTACTTATCATCTATCTGTCTGCCTATCTGTCTGTCTGTCTGTCTGTCTACACCAGTGTCTTCAATACTGTGCACCTATGCTAGTTTTTGGGGGTGGTTTGGGTTGATACTGAGGACAGGTGCCAGGACTCTGTCACTGAGTTGTATCCCTAGCTACAAAATTTTATTTAGGTAAATTTCAAGGGTTTAGAACAAAGAAGTATATCTTCACAACCTTACATCCTATCATATGAAGCAAAAGCAATAAAAACATAATTATTTGCAGTTGAAATAAGATAGGCCTTTTACCTTTATGCTGACATAAATACCTCACAGTTGGCAAAGGCATACTTTTTCATTAGATCCATAATTTTATTTGAGATTTAGGAAATAAATAAGAAGAAATGAAATGGAAAAAAACAATATAAAGCTCATATATCACATCAGACTTAAGGAAATAATGTGTGTGAGTGATAGGAAGATTAAGGCATAATTGTCAGATAAAGTAATAATATATCTTGCATTTCAATATGTGTGACTACCTCAGGTCATAGCATATTTATCAAAGTTCTCTTCACATTCAAGGAAAAACTCAATTATTGGAACAATTTGTCTTTGTATAGATGTCTGCTCTTCTCTCAATCTTTTTATATCTGTCACAGCTCCTTTGGGAGGAGAATATTTTAAAATATTTATTATTACTAGATTTGTAATTTGCTCCCATGTAGTTTTACAAGATATTTATTTTAGACTTTGGTTTAGTAGATGACAATGAATTGACACAGACTAGCAACACTTATGCCACAGAAAGTGTTTATAACCATTTCTTAATTGAATATGAATCAAACCTGATTCATAACTGACCTCAGTATTCTCTCTGCCACCAGAAACTGAGACATAGATGCCCTCTGTTTGTATGCTTCTATGAAGGTGTCCATTGCATGACTAAGCATGGCTATTGAGGCACTCTGTCCATTTTCGATAGTCATGGTGCCAATGATTAGAAGTAGATGCTAACTAAAGGAAAGAGTTAATCTGTAATAATTCCATAATACTCAGCTGAAAGTATGGTTGGCTTGTCTGAGAAACAGAAGAAAGTGATAGCATAGTTTTACACTCAGAAAACAGACAAACTATGTGTTCATTTGAATTATCCATCTGAGAGCCAGAATAGCTGCCTTTATCATAGTCAGTGATGTTCCCACCTTTCCAGCCTCAGGAGGAAATAAACACTCTGTGCAAACTTTCAGATCCATCTGTTTCCTACTTAGGGTAACATAACACACAGGAAATGCAGGGGGATCTTAGTGCTTTCTTTATCCAAGTGGGTAGATTTTGTCTGTTGCTTGCTTATTTGGTTTTGGCTATTTATGTGTGACTGACTATCATTTTTAGTGTAGAAGGAATATCATAATTGATATATCATAAAGGAAATAGGTCCTTTGAAAAGTTTGGACCAGAAAAGTCTCTTGATAGAAAGCTGAGGCTCAATAATAAACTGGAAATGACAAAATGTGGGTGTGTACAGGTCACTCAGAATTGGTCTCAGCCAAGTACCACATACCCACAGCCCTGTGAACAGCCTCCACACACCGAACATGGATCATTCAGGACTGTCCTTATTCACATATCAACAATTTCCACATTGATGGTTGCATGTATAGTGGCTCACCATACCTGTTTAAAAATTGGGCCAAAGTAGTCCTGACCAGGATGTTACCTATGTGTTTCTTCTGTTACTATCATGCTCACTGTGTTCTTTGCCCATTACTGTATAAACCTTTCCTATTCTTATGAGAAGACTGAGTTCTTTTGCAGCTTGGCCAACACCTCCAGCCATGCTGGTGGCCCATATGAGGAACAGGAACTTTCTGTCTGCTTCTTGGTTCTCTCAACTAGGAAACTTTTCAGGGCTTAGAGAAACCTGAGGGTTTCTGGCTATGACATCCCCAAATGTTACCAGAAAGTCTCTTACTTCATTACTAGGTTTGGGATACCCTAAAACACTTGGAACAGAGCTTTGAAATGGTTAAAAGCTATGGCTTGCATACCTCTGCCTTCTTGTCACAGGCCTGCATGTTTTGGACACAAGTTTCTCACCATCCACAAAAGTAAGTAAAGCAGCACTCTACTGCTCTGATGAGTGAGGTACTTAGCCTACTCTACCACTGTTCTGTCTATGTCTTGGGACTCCTGGAGGACTCTGCTATGGCTAGGTCCCCTAAGGTCCCCTTTTCTGACAGCTCCTACAGTCTCAGCAGCCAGGAAAAGAGTCTCTTTCAACACATCTTCCAGTGGAAAGTCCTTTCTCTCTTGGAACTGATGCTTTCTAGCCAAACTAACACTTTGGTGAGATTCTTCACCTCATCCCAGCACTCTTTCCTAAGGAGCAAGCGTTCTAGGCTAGACATTTAGAGCACCCCTCTCCATAGTATTAAATCCATGTGTTTCACATAGCTACATCCTGGCTATGATTTGGTTATCAGAGTCTTCAAGTGTTGGCTTTAGATAGGTCACTGTAGCACACACACACACACACACACACACACACACACACACACACACACACAAACAGGATAATTGTCCTCATATACACCATTCAGGTTAGGGAAAACATGAGGCTTAATGTCTACCACACCCCAAGTTATTCCTTCCACATGGTTCAAAGTACATGTCATCACTGGGAATAAAAGGAGACTATTAATAGCATAAAATACCCCTTTCAAATATGTTCTTGAAATTGTGGTTTACAAAAGGCTCACAAATTCTCAAAGCAGGTAGCAATTATTCACTGTATGGGCCACAAAATAATTATTTAGAAGACTGTCACTCAGTAAAAATGATGCTGGCCAACAGGCCAGGCCAAGAAAGTAGTTACACTACATACAGCCCTTGTACAGTTTTAGTCTTTTACCCTGCATAGAAAAGGCAGCTGAGAAAGCCTTAGGGAAGAAGCCAGGAAGCAACATTCCTCCACAGCTTCTGCTTCAGTTCCTGTCCACAGGTCCTAGCCTGGGTCCCTACCCTGACTTTCCTCCATGATGGACTGTAACTCATTAGCTAAATAAACAATTTCCTCCCCAATCTGATTTTGGATATGGCATCTATCTATCATAGCAAGAGAAACCTAACTGGGACAGAAATTGGTATCCGGAATAGAATGTTGCAGAGACCATGTGTTGGCTGGGAAGGGGGTGGGTGGAGCTTTGGGCTAGAGAGAGCTATTGAATGTTCAGAGCTTAATGAACTCTAGTAAAATCTTTGATCATAGGAGTATTGAGAGACATGTAGATGGTGGAGGCCTGTTTTCAGATGGAAGCAAAGAATTTATCAGGACTGTTCATGTGACAGTTTGAATTAGGAATCTGTGGTTTGCGGTTAGCTGGGGCTAACAATTCATCTGTTTAGGAAGCCACCATCACTGAGCTGAAGTTCTCTGGGAAACATTTCCACTGCTAGTAAAGGGATGTAGAGAAGCTGAGGCTCTGCAGTGCATGTCAGGGCCAGCGTCCCTGAAGACCAGCGAGAAAAGGCCACTGCAACCTGAATGGAGATCTCCACACAGTGTAGATGCCGGAACTGTGGAGGGAGGGACCAGCAAGGACAGGAGCCAGTTGGTAGGCGCCATTCCAAGGTAAGCTGTGTGTGTGCTGTGGATGGCAGAGCCAGAGAAGGGGAACTGCTCTGGTTGTTAGGTGCACAGAAGACATTTATACTGTTGGACTTTGGTTCTGCTTGAATGCTATTGTTTTATGCCATGGTTCTTCTTTTAAATATGAATTGTGTGGGGGAAAAGGTTGAGCATACTTGTTGTGCTTGCAGAGGACCTAGGTTCAGTTCCCAGCAACCATAAGATGGCTCAAATCTGTTTGTAACTATAGTTCTGGGGGATTGGACACATTGTTTTGGCCTCTGAGGATAGCTGCACATGTATGGTGTACACGCATACCTTCAGGCAAAACATTAATATAATTGATGTTTAAAACTTTTTAAAATGTAGACTTGAAGTCAAAATGAATCTGAAGCAATGCAGAAAGCTATCCTTCACTCTTCTGAGAAGGAAAAGAAGCTAGCTAGAGGATATTAGAATTCTGAACCTATACATACTCAAATTAGGAATATTGTCAAGTAAGAACAGATTAGCCATAACAAAATCATAGTCGATTATTTCAAAACCCCACTTTTAGCAATAGAAAATCCAATCCAGATAAAACAGAAATAGAAACATGGGACTTAAATAATACCATTGGTCAAATGAACCTAACAGATATCCAAAGAATATATATATATCAAAATACTACCAAACACAGGTTCTCTTCAGCTGCCCACATAGGTTTCTCTGAAACAGATCACTTATCTGTGCACAAAGCAAGTCTGCACATCCCATCAATACACTCTGGCTAAAGAGGTCATGGTCCTACTGGGGAAATTTATTATAATTGTTCAGCTAAATAAACATAAAATCAAACTGCCTTCCTAGTATCTGTGTTCATACTCATAGAGAAATGCTATTGTTGGCCTTAATCAGATAAGCCCATCTTTATATCGAATGGTAATGAGTGCAGAAACCCATGGCAGCTGAGGATGGAAAAATAAGGGGCAGATGAGTGCGCTAAAGAAGACGTTTGTGCCTCCTCTGACGCTCAGAGAATGTCACAGAAGAGGAGGCAGAAAGATCTAAGAGTTATAAGACAGGGAGAAGGTTTGGAAAATGCTATTATTTTGGGCAGACAATAACTACTGCAATTATCATCTCACAGTAGCTGTGGTGGCCTGAAGTGTGCTCGCACAGCATAGGGTCTGACAATAGTTAAGCATGTACTGATGAGATGCACATGGAGCCCGACTTCTTGTTGAGCTTTTGGATTATAGAAGATTACGCAGAAGGGATCTCCCATAAGAAGATGATTAACAGAAGCAGGAGAGACTAGGTAGAGGGTGGGAATAGTCAGAACGTATTATATGCATGTGTGAAACTTTCAGCTAACAAGTTTAACTAATCAAAACATCTTTTAATATAGTCAGAAGGGACTGGAGAAATAACTGAGTGGTTGGGGCACTGGGTATTCTTCCAGAGGACCCGGGTTGGATTCCCAGCACTCACATGGAGGCTCACAAACAACTGTGACTCCACCTCCAGGCTATGCAATGCCCTCTTCTGGCTTCCACTGCCACTGCTTGCAAGTGGTGCACAGAAATGCAAGGAGGCAAAATAGTCATGCACATAAAATAAAATATATAGGTTTTTTTTTGTTTGTTTGTTTTTTTGGTTTTTCGAGACAGGGTTTCTCTGTGTAGCTTTGTGCCTTTCCTGGAACTTGTTTCGGAGACCAGGCTGGAATAAATAGTATTTTTAAAAGTTAGAAACAACACAGTTGTTTTTTACCAACCTATGTATAATGAGGAATTTTACATATCTACAATTGCAGGATGTTATCCAAGCAGAAAAATGAGAAGTGAAGAACTGTTACATGCTACAATTCAGACAAGCCTTGACATTGTTGTTTTTTCCTGATCAAGCTGGGCAGTAACTACTCTGTGTATGATTTCACTTATTTTAGATATCTATAACAGGAAGTTTATTTCTGTTTTCCGGTTTATTGAAGTAAGGAGGGAATGGGGCTTCATTAGTTAGGATTGGAGCAAAAGAACCAATAGGATAAAAGTGTGTGTGTGTGTGTGTGTGTGTGTGTGTGTGTGTGTGTGTGTGTATGTGTGTATGTGTGTGTATGTGTGTGTGTATGTGTGTATGTGTGTGTATGTGTGTGTGTGTGTGTGTGTGTGTGTGTGTGTGTGTGTGTGTTCAGTTCTTAAGGTTGAATGTCTGAGCATAGTCCTCAATGGCTGTCTCACACTTGAGGGCACCCTGACAACTAGTAGTAGCTCAGTTCACAAGGCTGGGTACCTCATTTGCCCCACTATGGCATCAGAAGCCCACCCTCCTTCTCTCACTCTTTGTCCTCTTCCTCTTTTTCTTCCTCCCCCTACTCCTCCACCACCAGTTCCCTCTCTTCTTCCTTCTTCTCACAAATAACCTCACACCTATCTCATCCTCAGAGGTACTCACCATTATCAACTAGGCTTTTTTGTTTTTGCTCCAGTTAGCTAATGCCATATAACAAAACCCCAGTGCCATAGTATAGGCACTTATAGCTGACCTGCCTGTCATGTTCAGCACAGTGGTCCTGTTCATTTTGACTTTGTTTGACTGGCAATCCAGGATGACCTTGACTAAGACAACTGAGAAGTGCTGGACTTGTCCTCCAGCAGCTAGCTGAGGCGTTCTGTCAGCAGGAACAGCAGAGGAACAAAAGGCAATGTGGTATCAGAGGCTCAGAAAATTCCTAAAGAGCCTCTGCTCCTCAGTTCATGAGGAAAGCTTAGAAATTCTGGCCCTGATATCAACAATGTGGTCAGAATCAGTGTTAATAGGGCAAACTAATCCAGTGGTAAAAAGGAAGGCCAAATGAAGGAAAGAGGAGATGATTTTTCTGCTATATACTTTTTACTGGGACTGCTATCATAAGGGGCCAGCCACAACTGGATTGGTCTTTCTACACCAATCAAAGCAAGCAGGGCACTTCTGCAGGGGAGGCTTTGTCTTAGGGGATTTTAATTTATGGCAAGTTGACATCAAAACCAACCACAATAGAGGGTTGTTGGCAATTAATGAATTTAGATAATTATTTCGGAATTAGGGACTACTGGGAGAAAGGAACTAGATCAGCAACAGGGGCTGTAGACGTGAAAAAAGAAGGTAGTGGGGGAGGAGTTAAGTAGAAAAAAAAACAATGATACATACATGTAAAACATGCCATACCAAAACCTTTGTGGGCTAATTGTAAAATTAATTTAAAAGTAAATTAAGATGGCAGACAAAGAGGAAAACTTCTCCTTAACATGTGGAAATGGATAAATTTTAAAGTTCTTCTACAGGTTAAGAAACTCTCTTAAGCCCTTGGGATCCACCATATTTTCCTCATTCCCACTGTAGTTAAGCTGTGTAGATTTCTCCATAAATTCCTAACTGATACATCTATATCATAGATTGTGCATTAGAGCAGGGGATGGCAGAAAGATTGTTGGAGCCAGAAAACAAGAAAGTCTGCTGTGAAAGTCCCTCCTAAAATTGGCTGAATAAAGAATACTGAAATAATAGCTTTATCAATGGACTTGTTAACGTGGAAGGGGGAAAAGTTTGCAGGGTCCCACCCCTAGACAAAGAAATAAAGGAAACTATTGACTGTTGGAAAGATAGTCAGCCTTGAAACCATATAAATGTAAAAAAAAATAAAGCAGACTTAGCAGGTTTTATATACATACCTATATACGTATGCATACATCTATGTGCATGTAAGTACATACATATATGTATATGTGTGTATGTGTATACATATATATTTACATACATATATATGTAACAAATCTAATCAAAGAAAAAGATTATCAATTTGAGAGTGGGGGGCATGGGAGAAGTTCGAGGAAAGGTAGCTGGGAGGGACTGGAGGGAGGAGAGTGAGGGAGAAGGTGATGTAATTCTATTTCAATGAAAAACATTTTAAAAATGCAGTGTCACACAGAAGGGAAGGAACAAATAGCATTTTCAGGCAGAGTTGAGAAGTAGGAGGTACAGTTTTCTTCACAGACTCTTGTAAGTCCTTCAGAGTTGACAAGTGTGCCCATGGAACCGGATTAGTCTGAGTGGCAGCCCAGAGAACACGGTGGGAGCAGTGCAGAGTCAGCATACAGAAATCTGCGGCCTGGAGAAGGAAATAAAGTATTTCATGTTTTTATTTATGTGTTCCTGCTTTTTCAGTCAGCAAGCAGCTGTTTTATTATACAGAAAGAAGCCAAGCTCCAAATTTGACACAAAAATAAAGTCAGCAAAAATAAATACAAGAGTTAATTTTACTAAATGCACACAAATCACATGTCCTACATTCCATACTGAATGGTGTCAGGATTGCAAAGACAATTAGAAGCACTGAAACACTGAGGATTTGGTCAGCAGAGTTTTCAGGCGGTGAAATGTACTTTGTTGATGTAAATCCTATTTACTTCACTTGATGAAAATAAGTCTATAAAAGGAATACCAAGTGTATATGCTGCCAACTGATACTAAGTGGCCCAGTTGTGAGATTGTCAGTATTATCAGATATAGAAAAGAACCTTGCAAGCAATTTGATATAGGCTCTGCCAAGATTAAAATGTCTTCTTTTTGGTTTTATGTATTTTTATTAAATATGAGAGCTAGTTTTTCTCTCTTTCTTTTCAACTTTTACCTGTATGTGTATATATCTTTATGTTCATATGAATTTATATTCACGCTTATTATAATATATGAAAATAAACATTATAGCTATCATTGCATAATTCCAGATAAACTATAAAATAGTCACTAAAATCTGTTAGCTTCATAAAGCACAAGTACAAAAATAGGATTTGACTTACTCTAAATCAATAATTACTTCAAAATGAAATTAAAATTAATTCAGTAAATAGACTGTTGTTTAGCTTGAACTAGTTAGGGGGGCCCTAGGCAGTGGGATCAGGATCCATCCCTGGTGCATGAGCCGGCTTTTTGGAGCCCAGTGCCTATGGTGGGACACTTTGTGCAGCCTTGGTGCAGTGGGGAGGGGCTTGAACTTCCCTTAACTGAATGTACCAGGCTCTGCTGACTCCCCATGGGAAACTTTTCCTTGGAGAAGGTGGGAATGGGAGATGACTTAAGTGTGATTTTTGACCCAGCTCCATACAAATGAAACAAACCCCTTGCTGTCCAAATGATAGGTATTGTGCTCCAGCTGTATGGTAGGACAGTGCTGCTTAACGCAAATTCAGTGTTGCCCCAGCCTGCATATTCCCATTACTCTGAAATAGAGCCAAGCTGTAACACTGAACCAGACTCCCAGAGGGCTGTTTCTATCATACTCATAGTCCATACAAAGCCCAGCCTGCTGCTTCTGATCCCTTTGCCCTTGTGGCCTGGAGGCCAACGGACCAGGAGGGAAAGGGAGACCCCTACATCCAGCACCAAAAAAAAAAAAGTCAGGGGGCGGGACTTCTGATCTACACAGAATTTGTGAGAAACGCCCTGGCGTTATCAGAGGGTGATGGAGTTCATTGCCTGGCCTTCCTGCCAGAGGACTAACAATTCTCTTCTCTCTTTTTCTCTCCTCTGCTATACTTTCAGTTTGTGCCTTTTTGCCTCTCACAAAAGCCTGGTAATGTAGCAACCAGTTTAGTCTCTAACATGGTTATATCTCTCAACTCTGGGGACAGGCTTGCATCTAGGACTGGGGAATCCACCATGGCACTGCCCTGGCAATGTTTCCCTCTGGCCTTGGTGCTTCCATACTTTGTTTTGAGAAATTCTGCATCTTACCAGCTAAGGTATGATGTTCCTTCCACAGTGGAAACAGTCTGTAGCTCGTTGTCTCTGCAGCTACACATTGAGCAGAACCAGTTCTCTGTGGCTGCGGTGGAGGCAGAGCCTCTGTCTCCACTGTGGCACACGGGCAGAGCCTGAGTCCTGGCACGTGGGCAGCCTGTCTCTCCCGGCTTCCCCTGCTATCCACCCTCTGCAGCAGTCTTAAGCAGATGACATGGTTATGTCATCACATGTCCCTGGGTGCTTTACCACGGATTGAGCCATGGTGAAATGAGAAATGATTTTTAGCTCTTTACTCCTTTTTCTTCATTCCAAAACGTGCCTGTTTCTGTCTGATCTCCTCCCTAAACTGTGTAAATGTCCTGTCTATATGATTGTTACAACATGGGAGGCAGAGGCAGAGGCTCCTGCCCGCTCTCTGTAACGTCTGCAGCTGCTCCTTCTCTCTGCCCTGCATCACCCTCCACATGGGCACTCCTGTGCTCATCTGGCTCCTGTATCCTGGTGCATCACTGGGAAAGTCCCTGCTCCTCCTCTCTCCTCTCTCCCAGGACTTGCACTTCTGCCTGCAGCAGCCTCAAAGACCCCCTAAAAATCTTGTCTCTACATTTTAAGATTATACTGTACATTCCTATCTCAGGATAAGGAAGTTGCCCGTCAGGCATGATTTAAAATCGATGTAATTCATAAGAAAGTGTCTTTCCCATGGAAAGTTTGGTTTGTCTGTTTCTCCAGAAAGTTGTGCCTGCCTGGGTCAATAAAAAGTTTGTCTGTGCCTTCTTGTGTGTCCATAAATATTATTTAAGTACGTCATGGAGACAAAAATAGGTCAATTTATTTATTTATTTATTTATTTATTTATTTATTTATTTATTTATTCATTCATTCATTCATTCATTCATTCATTCATTTATTTATTTGTTTAATTATTTATTTGTCTTTGCAGCCACTAGTCACCATGTGGGTGCCTGGGCCTCAGAATATATCTCTGAGCCCTCTGGTTACTGGATTGGGATTAGCAGCAGTTTATATATCTTTTTGGTGTGGATAAAATTAAAGTTATTTTGGGTGATCCCTGTGTCTTTCCTAGGGTCCTGTTTTCTAGGTAGCCTCCCTGGAGTAGCAGTCTAGTCATCTTTGTTTTACATCTAGTATCCTCCTAGGAGTGAGTACATACCATGTTTGTCCTTCTGAGTCTGGGTTACCTCACTCAGGATGATTTTTTTCTAGATCCATCCATTTGCCTGCAAACCTCATGATGTCATTGTTTTTCTCTGCTGAGTAGTACTCCATTGTGTATATGTACCATATTTTCTTTATCCACTCTTCAGTTGAAGGGCATCTAGGTTGTTTCCAGGTTCTGGCTATTAAAAACAATGCTGATATGAACATAGCTGAGCAAATGCTCTTGTGGTATGATTGAGCATTCCTTGGGTATATGCCCAAGAGTGCTACAGCTGGGTCTTTGGGGAGATGGATTCCCAATTTTCTAAGGAAGCACCATATTGATTTCCAAAGTGGCTGTACAAGCTTGCAGGCCCCAGGTGGAGCTCCAGGAGTCCAATTGTCGAGAAAGAGGAGGGACTGTAAGAGTGTGAATTGTTGAGACCAAGATTGGAAAAAGCACAGGGACAAATAGCCAAACGAATGGAAGCACATGAATTATTAACCAAAGGCTGTGGAGCTCCCAGCTGGATCAGGCCCTCAGGATAAGTGAGACAATTGAATAGCTTGAACTGTTTGGGAGGCATCCAGGTTGTGGGACAAGGACCTGTCCTTAGCACATGAGCTGGCTGTTTGTAATCTTGGGCTTACACAGGGACACTTTGCTCAGCCTGGAAGGAGGGGACTGGACCTGCCTGTACTGAATCCATCAGGTTTAAATGAATCCCCAGGGGAGTCTTGGCCCTGGAGGAGATGGGAATGGAGGGGAGGGGATTGGCGGAAGGTGGGGACAGGGGCGGGAGTGGGGAGGACAGGGGAACTCATGGCTGATGTGTAAAATTAAAACAAAAATATAATAATTAAAAAAAATAAAGTTATTTTATGTTGTTTTGTTTCATTGGAAAACTGATTCTAGAGTTGGTTTCTGGCATCCCCCTTCTCTAGACTCAAGCATGTTTAAAGCTTCCTCCATGCGCTGCGTTGGGTTAACTTGCTTGGCACAGAGAGGAAAGCAGAGCAGCCAACAATTAGGCTTGGTTGATGTAAACGTTCTATACCTCAGGATTAATAAGTTAATTTTATTGAATTTGGTTAAAAATCTGTTAAATCTATGAAAAGTGTTAACTTAAAACTAGTAACATATGGTTAAAAATAAATACATAGGTAACCTTTTTTAAAAAAAAAAAAAAAAAAGCATGTGGCATGATTCCATTTTGGGACATAAGCAACATGTGACTGGTTGGCATTTTTGCTCGGGTTGAAGAAGATGGATGCCATGTGAGTTTCAACACTATCTTAATTAAAGGGGACCAGGTGAGGTGGCAACAATATATCCCCAAGATATTTTAGATTAGGATGGATTTTTGTGTGATAATTCCTATCTTCACATAAAAAAAAGTTTAAAAATCCCAGATACTGAATATTAAATAATCTACACTATTAGAGCTTGTTTTTATATAATGTATATATTATGATTGTAACTGTTTTTTTACCTTTTGAAGTTAAAAAAAAGGTAATTATTTTTGAGAGATTTTAAACCAAAAAGGGGTTTTGTTTTATTAAAACCAAAAAGATGAAATTTTAAAATTTTACAATTAAATCACAAATATTACTGCATGTATTTTAAGAAATAGCTTTTAAAAATATTTATTGTTTTTAAAGCTATAAAGCACCTTAAGTTCATAAATTTTTTTATTGTAACATCTTATTATCGTACAATCTTGATAAATAAATAGCTCTAACAGCAACAAGCATCCAGTTCCTTTCCCAAAGCTTCAGCTGCCTTCTTAGATCTCTTCATGTGCAACATTTAGGCCGCAAGCCTCACTTTTCTAAGAGCTATTACTAGGTCTAGACTCAAAAAAGGAGATAAACTTATAAAACAGGTTTCATTTCGATGTAACTTTTTCTATCCGCTTATTTAAAGGAACACTCTTTATAATGATGTTCTCAGGAATTAACCACCTATTTCTTGTGATGAATGAGCAAATAAAAAAGGTATAAGATTTAGGTAAGCTTAAGCTATAAGGATCTAAGAACACAGAGTATGTCTTAAGGCATAAGAAGGTGTCTTGTGGTATATATAAAGTTCTGAGGATATCAAGACCTGGGTTGTGAGGATACAAAAAAGTGTTTTGAGGTACATGGATGGATGCAATTTGTAAAGATGCAAAGAGATCGCTTAAGGCATGTGAAAAGGCCTCAGATTTTGTTTCCTTGCTATGCTATTGTTATAGTAAAACTTCAAACGTTCAGAGTTTTAGCATTAAACAGTGGAGTTCTGACAAGCTTTTATCTAGCTCTGGGAAAACATTGAATACTTACTCTTTAATCACAAACTCAAGATTTTAAAATCCCTTTGGTTGTCTTCCAAATATAGGCTTAAAAGTGCTACTAATTGAAATAAAGTCATTTCCGTCCAATCTATACCTGGCTCTCTGGACACAGGAAAAAATGTTCATGCTTTTTAGCCAAAAATTATAACTTTTGCCAAGACTTGAAGCCATGAGTCTACTTCAGCTGTTTTACAGACACCAGTTAACTGCCTTCTCTACAATGTGGATTTAAATAGAATGGTAATGCTAATATATCTAAAACTCTTATCTCTTTTGGTATACTAGAATTCAGGTAAGTGTCAAGGAATTAAAGTCATAAGATTTGGATTCACTTGTCAACAGATCAAACAAAAAGGCCACTGAGCTCAGGAGTTGCTGAAAGCTGAAGTGAACCAGTCCAGCTGATGTGAGTGCTCCCTGTCTCTTTACCTGGAGCGGCTAATCAGATGCTTCTGATAAATGACCATATTGGTCAGCCTTTGACTTGACTTTGAGCCTTTCTGGGCCCTGACAATCTACACCCAGTTCAAATGGAAGCAGTTACAAAAGAGAGTACATCACCCCTGGCCCATAACAGCTGCTAAAAAAGGCTAAGTCAAAAGGAAACTCCACAATATAGGGGACAAAATGGCTACCTACAAAGCCAATTGACATACCAGAAAAAAAATGGGCTCAGATTTATCAACCATTTAATTAAAATGGTTCTACAATGTGATAAGACACTTGGCTTGCTTTACGAAGATACTGTCCATTGTAGGGCGTTTGGCCCTTCTGCTTTCTGTTAATTACTGTTGGCTCTTGCATCCTTGATATAATAACTAAATGTTAATTCTTATACAGATACCATTAAGCTAATGGTTATTAGATCCTAATGTAAACTAGTACCCATCATAGAGTCAACGATTTGACTCAGGACACAACCTCAGGGGGAAATGTTAGACCCCAATTTAGCCTGTGAGCACCACCTGTCCAAAGACAAAGTAACTTCCTGGGATTCAGGGAATTTTAGTTCTTGAAAGATAACACATGCCCAAGGACCAGGTAACTTCCTGGGATTCTTGCAGTTGTAGTTCTTAGAAAACAATAGCAAAACCTCATAAAAAGGCACTGTGGCATGTGGAGTTTGTCCATATAAAGACCCAACAACATGTATCTTGAAGTCACAAACCAGGAAAGTTTCCAGATGATGGTTCTGACCAAATTCTATCTTTGTCATGTTTTAAAATTTTAATAAAAGCCAATTTTTAACTTTACCTTCTGTCCCTAATATATGTATCTGTTTGAAACCGGGGACAAGAGGCTGAGATGTCTATTTGACATATGAAAGGTGGACCTGGCTTCCAGGCTCTCCCAACATCTCTCAGCCTGTACCTGTTACAGGGTATGGCTCACATACCCTGCCCTCAAATTTTAAAAACTAACAATGGTCCCACCTTTATTAGTTCCCAATCTGAGGCCTTAAATTCATAATGGGAAGTTGACCATCACATAGGGATTCCTTACAATCCCCAGAACCAAGGGATCATAGAAAAAACACATCAAATACTAATGTTCAACTTAAAAAACAAAAGAGAATACCTATACCACAAACATGCAATGACCCTGGCCACCACAAATATACTTAATACCTACAAAAGCTCCAAGAACCCTCCTATCTTGGTATGATGGCATTATCTCCCGACACCCTTCTCAAAATGGAAAGGGAATTTTTGCTTGTATTTTTTTTCCCATAGGACCAATGGAGACCTATTTGGGTTCTAGTCAGAAATGTCAAACATCACCTTGCCAACCATAAAGATGGTCCACCTCTAACTGACTGGTCAGAGACAGAGGAAACTCCACCCCTTCCAGAACAATAAAATCTCCTGGAAGGACACCCATGACCTGGTGACCACTGCCCAATCTATGTGCCCCCACCCCCCAAGCCTCCTTCCTTTCTATTTTAATGGCAATCTTTGTTATATTACAGGTCTATCCTGACACTGCCCAACCCCCTAATTCTCAACCTAACACTCACAGCTGGTGTTTTTCCCTTTAGGAAACCTATGAGGGCAAAAATAAGGAGATTGGGTCTGTGGACTGCCCCAACCAAGGATGCCAAACTTCTACTCTATTCCTGTTTATGCCAGCCCCACCTCTGTGACTCCCAACCCCTTTCTTTGCTTCCCCTATATAAAACAAGGTTACAGAGGAGAAGCAGATTGCCTCGCGAATCAGGACCATTCTGATGGCTGCCATTACTAGTCTTGCAGAACTAAACTCAGTTCCCACAGAAATGGCCTGTTTCAATACCTAAATAAACATCTCACAATTATTTTAGAGAACCCCTGGGATGAAAGATGGAGAGCAGGAGTTGTGGGAAAACTGCATCCCACCAATTATACTGCACATCCCTGTGCTGATATTCATATTTCCCAACATTTGGTACAGGCCTACCAGTCCACACTAACCCGTAAAACTTCTTAAACAAGAGACACAACTAAGAAGAAATGCTTTATCTACCCTGGCTACAGTATGTTCAATATGTTGTTGACTTTCCCCCTTTCACTACCTGCCCTAATGCCTCTGTTTCTTTTGCGAATCCAACAATAGGCCTCTGCTGACAGCTGTACCAGTCAATATCACTCTCCTTTATCCCAGGACCACAAAAAAATTTCATTGGTTCTTGCCTGTTGGATATTCCCCTGTTTGACCATCTGTTCAACTATCCAGTTGGCACTTTCAATCAGGACAAGTCTACTCATTACCAGTATCTCACTAATATCACTCTTTCCAGGCTGAGTCCTCCCCTTCTTTAGTGCAAGGGAAAAGCCCAACCATGTGCTAACTCCTCTTTGTCCACCTTTGCTTACCTGTGGTGATTACCCCCCAAGGTATACCTGTTCAAGGAAGAAAAAGCTGCTTTTCCTCTTAATAACCCACCCACAAAGAGAGATTTCTATCCCTCTGCTAGTGGGACTTGGGCTTGCCCTTTCTCTGGGAGCATAAGCTACCGCATCTGCTACCATTGTATAAATCCATCCTCTGGCTGGGGACTTTTGGGCCAAACTTGATCAGGCCATGACATCAATGACTGAAAGCCCCAAGTCACTCCAAAGACAGATGAACTCTTACAGGCATGATTCTCCAGAACCAAAGAGCCCTTGGCCTAATAACTACAAAATCGGGTGGGGTGGGTGGTGGGTGGGGTATTTGTGTAGTCTTGGGAGGAGAATGTTGTTTCTTTGTCAATGAGTCAGGACCCTTAAAGCTCTACACAGAGATCTCCTGGGCCACTATCAATCCCTGGGTCTTTGTCCTGGTTCCCAAACTCTAAGTTTTCTTGGCTCCTCCCTTTAACTAACCCCCTGGCTACATTATGTTTTATCTTGATGCTTGTCCCCTGCCTTATTCACTCCATCCAGTGGCAGATTACCATGATTGCTAGATCTACTATCAATCAAGTCAAGGTTCACTACCAGTCCCTGGATCCTTCTGATACTGATGACAGACTTCTCAAAGCTTACATCAACATCTTTCCATTAAAAAATAGAATGGGGAGATGTTGGAGTATCCTGCGTTTAAGGTTGCAGTTCATCATGTCCAGATAGCTCTCTGAGCTCAGTGTAATATGGAGGACCCCCTTTGCAGCAGGGCTCTCTCTCTACCCTATTTGGATAGTGTCTCTAGACCAGGATCCCTGGCCATATTTTGGAAGCTGTCCCTGATCCTGGATGCCTGACTTATCTTAAGTGTGACCTTTGACATAGTGCCCTACAAATGAAACCCCTTGCTGTCCGTATGATAATTAGGTATTGTGCTCCAGCTATATTGTGTGTGTGATGTCAAACACAAATTAGGTGATGCCCCAGCCACTGTCCCCATCCTGTATATTCCCATTACTCTGAAATAGAGCCAAGCTGTAACACTGAAACAGATTCCCAGAAGGCTATTTCCATCATACTCTCAGACCACACAAAGCCTAGCCTGCTGCTTCTGCTCCCTTTGTCCTTGTAGCCTGGTGGCCAACAGACCAAGAGGAAAAGGGAGATTTCGCACCCTGGGACTATTTGTGGGCTGAGATTCCATGCTCTTTATTTCCATTTGTCAAAGTCTTAGCTCTTTCCTTTCATTCAAACAGCCGCGTTTTCTCTTATTTCAGGAGTGTTGACTTGGCCATATTATTTTCATTGTCTGGTGAAATTAAGTTAGAGATGATTCATATGACATTTTGATGGCACACAATTTTAAAGAATAGTTAAGTTGTTTGGGACTTCTCACAGCCAGTTAACATTTCACACTCTGTCCTCTTTTTCTGGGATGTCTCTGTCAGAGATAAAATGTGCCGAGGGTAAAGTTGTAAGCTTTCTTCTGAACACAAAGATCTTGAGCAAATAAAAGAAATTTCCATGAATGTGTTTGGGGAAAGTTTTTGTTTATAGCATAACTTAGGTAATATCAACTAGAAGTTTTCCGAGGTCAATAGATAAATATATGCCATAGTTTGTTGGTTCACTAGGAAAGAGGAATGATTAATAATAGCCTGAGAAAATGAGAACTTGCTTTGGTGATGAAACAAAGCATTTAATAAAATTATCACCATCTCTAACGCAGGAAGGCTATCAAGAACTTCATTGACCAACTGATTGGTTTATTTTCAGATATATTATTGCTATTTAGCTCACGCTGCCTTTAGCTAACCATGTTACCCAACTTGCCCTTAGGCCCAACATCTACCTCTCTCAGCCTTCCAAAGTTAAGATTATATCTGTGTACCATGCAGCCTTCCTATAAACTTTGTTTTTAGAAATATATATTTGGGAAAGCTGGGTATGAGAATATGAGTATCCTTTGGCTACTTTTGTCTGTATTTGTGGTGGTTTGAATAGGCATTGTGCTCACAGACTTGGGTGTTTGAATGTTGGACCCATAGAGAGTGGCACTATTAAGAGGTATAGCCTGTGGAAGTATTTATAGCTTTGTTTGAGGAAGTATATCACTGTAGAGGAATAATTTGGGGTCTTAAATGCTGAAGCTATGCCCAATGTAGTTTACAGTTTCTCCTCCTTTTGCCTGCAGATCAACATATAGAACTCTCAGCTACTCCTCCACCACAATGTTTGTCTGCATCCTGGCATGCTTCGTGCCATAATGATAATGGACTAAACCTCAAACTATAAGCCAGACCTAGTTAAATGTTTTCCTTTATAAGAGTTACCATGGTCATGGTGTCTATTCACAGCAATAAAACCTTAATTAAAATAGAAGTTGGTACCAGAGACTGAGGTATTGTTCTGATAGGCCCGACCATGTTTTTCTTTGGAAGAACTTGGACTTTACTACTTTGGGTTAGGAAAGTGGTAGAAGGCTTTAACCCCTGCTTAATGAGTCATACTAGCAAGAACAGAGTATTCCTGTCCCACAGCTGCTCTCAAATAACCAACACAGAGACTTACTATTACTTATAAATTCTCAGCCAATAGCTCAGGCTTGTTAATAGCTAACTCTTACACCTGAATTAACTCATATTTCATATCTATGTGTTTGCCAAGTTGCCTGGTTCCTTTTTTTCAGTATGACATTTCCATCTTGCTTCTCTATGTCCCCTCATGATTCTCTCACTCTGCAGTTCTTTCTCCAAACATCCTCTATTTGATTGCCTTGCCTATACTTTTTTCCTGGCTATTGACCAATCAGCTTTTATTAGTCAATGTGAGTAATACATAATCATAGTGTACAAAAGGATTATTCCACAGTAGACCATGGAAGATAGTGGTGCTGAGGGTGATTTGAAGTGTGGGGATGTGGTTCAAGAGGTTACAGAGGAAAATAATTTAATATGTTGCCTAAGATCATTGTTGTAATACTTTGGTAAAGAATGTGGTTGCTTTTTACCCTAGTCCAAAGAGTCTGTGTGGGGCTAAAGTGTAGAGATTTTGATTAGTTCTATTGGAAGAAGAAATCTCAAAACAGCTTACTATAGACTCTGTCATATGGTTATTAGTGTTAATTCTAGTGAAGATTTATGATGAAAAGAAGCAAGCTGAACAAGTAAAACTACTAAATGTACAGATTGATAAGCAAAGAGGCACCAGGTATTTGAATAAAACTAAGTCTTCTATTCAAAGAGATAAACAGATTAAGAAATGGAATAAAGAGAGTGGTGACCTCAGGACTAGACCCCACCCAGCTAAAATGTTCCAATTCATGAAAAGGAGTTAAAGAACAGCTTACGTCTAGGTATGGTGATGCATACCTTTAATCCCAATACTTAGAAGGCAGTGACTGATAGATGTTTAAGTTTAAGGCCAGCTTGGTCTACAGATTGAATTTTAAGACAGCCAAACTTAGACAATGAAGGAAACCAGTGAAAACAGAAAGTTGGTGAGGTTGTTATTGAACAATGGGGCCATGTTTCAGCTCTAGCAAGCATTAGAACTTGGCAGCTTCAGCCATGTGGTTCTGGCATTAGAGTCAAGGATAGAAGAAAGGGGTTACGGAATCTATCTTGGCAACTTAGGAAAGTGATTGAGGCCAGGTGTGTGACAGGGTGTGTCCCTGCATGGAAACTCAGAGAAGCCATTGTGTGAAGCTGTGAAGTTGAAGCCTGCATTTCCTTGGTGACCCCAAGATGGGGGAGATGCCAGAGTCATTGCATACCCATCAAGGAAAGCTGCTAACAGGGCATAGAACAAAACCAAGAGAAGAAAAGTGTGTTTTCGGTCAATAAAGCTGAAAGGAGTTGGAGATCTGAAGATCCAGAAATGGAAATGCAGAGTTTGGAGTTTGCCCAAGAGATTTTCAGTCTTGCTTTGGTCTGTACTTCTTCACTATCTTCCATTTTTGAACAGAAATGTATATCCTGTGCCATTATATGTTGGAAATAAATAATAGGCTTTTTATTTTGATTTTTACAGGGTATGACAGTGAAGAAATTCCATGAGTCTCAGAAGAACTTCGAATTTTGGACTTTTAAGCAGAATTAAAACTGTTATAGACTTTGGGAACTTTTGGAGTTGGACTTAATGCATTTCTGGATTATTTTATGGCTACAAGTCTATCTAAGGGGACCATAGATGTGGTGGTTTGTATAGGTAAGGCCCCCATTAACTCATGTGTTTCAATGCTTGGTCCATAGAGAGTGGCACTAGGAGGTGTGGCTTTGTTAGAGGAGGTGTGGCTTTGTTAGAGGAGGTGTGGCTTTGTTAGAGGAGGTGTGGCTTTGTTAGAGGAGGTGTGGCTTTGTTAGAGTAGGTGTGGCCTTGTTGGAGAAACTGTGTCACTGTAGGGGTGGGCTTTAAGGTCTTATATGCTCAAACTTCGGCCAGTGTTGTACATAGTTTCTCCTTCTTGTTCCTTCAGATCAAGATTCTCAGATTTTTCCCCAGCACACTGTCTGCCTGCATGCTAGCAAGCTTCTTACCATCACAATAATTGGCTAAACCTCTGAAAACATAAGTGAGTCTCAATTAAATGTTTTCCCTTCTAAAAGTTGCTGTGGTCATAGTGTCTCTTCATAGCAATAAAATCTTAAGACTGCTTGTTAAGGTATTTAACTAATACATTCCCAAATACAGTCAGCTGATTATATGTGATGATTTTCAAAGATATCCATTCAAAATTAATTATGTACTTCCTTGCCTGCACATATTCATATATACATATTTTATTTTGTCATGTGATGATCAGCTCTTGTCATATATTAGAAACTGCTTCAGTAAAACTATAAGGAGTGAATGTTCCCTGACTCAAATAATTTATTCCAGAGGCTTCCCTCATCCACTGAACATGGTACTTGTTCTTCTTGCCCTACTTCATGAAGACTCTCAAAAGGGCCTTCAAGCTATAAAGTTTTCTCCAACATCCTCCATTTACCTCACAGTTCAATTTCATCTTCCACTCTACCTGCTTTCTTTCTTCCTTTATATCACTCTTGATCATATAAATACCTTAATGAATATTTTTTATGTTAAGCTCCATTCACAAATTCTTCTGAGGAATCTGAGGTTGCTTATTTGCAGCATTAAATGACTACCTCTGAGTCTATAAAATATCCAAAATAATAGTGAAATATTTTGAGAATTAAAGATTTTTGTTTTATTTTGTTTAGATTCAACACAGATTTAAGTAATTTTTCAATATCAATAAAACTGCTTACCATGAAGGAGTTCACACAACAAGAGTGAAATCACTCGATCTAAAGACAAATACAGGAGTTGAAATTAGTAAGAAATTCAGATATGGAATGAATAATGACATTTATGAAAAAAATTACTGTGATGAATTGCTCAATAAGTTCAGTAAACAGGTCAGAATATTAAAACATCAACGGTATTGTAACTATTATTAAAATCTCTCATTAAACCTCTCTCTGCCTTTCCTGTTTACACTTCTCTCTCTCTTTCTTATGTGAACATATGCATACTTGGCATAGACTATTACTAAAGCAGACAAGACTAGAAAAATAAGCAATTTATTTTCAGAAATAGTTATTAGGAAACATGAAGTAACAATCAAAAGTCACTTGTCTTTAGATACTGAGAAAGCCTGCTACCTACCCCTCTATGTGTCTGTGTGTGCATGCATGTGTGCGTGCATGTGCACACATGTATTACTGAGCTTAATTTATCAAACTATCTATAGCCTCCTATAGCCCCTCCCCCAATATGGGATATAACATTTTCTTGTCAAAAAATTATCCATAAATGCTAATATACCTACTAAATTGAGCATAAGTAAATCTGTGCTGAATAGTGTGCATGCTGATGAAGTATGGTAGCCTGGACCTCTGTATTGAGCTCAGGGGCAGTTTCAGCACAGAAAGATAGTAAAATAACAGCTAACTCTGTCAGGACAACCTTAGACTTTGTGTTAGTTTGGTTTTCTATTGATGTGATAAAGACCATGACTAAAAGCAACCTGGGAATTTATATCATAGTACACTGAAGGAAGCCAAGGCATGAACTCAGATCAGGAATCTAGAGGCAGGAAGTGAAGCAGAAGCCATCAGGGTACAGTACTTACTGAATTGTTCCTATGGCTTGCTTAGCTTGCTTTTTTATTTACCCAGAGTTACTTCGCCATATAAGCTATCTTGTCACCAACCACAGTGGGCCTGGCCCTACCACATCAATCGTTCATCAAGAAAATACCCCACAGATTTGCCTACAGGTCAATGTTGTGGATAAATTTTCTTAATTAAGGTTCCCTCTTCCCAAATAACTCAAAGTTGACAAAAATTATGTATCACTATCAAACAAATCACCTTTTCTTTCTGCTTTATCTTCAATATCGCTTGTTAATATAACAATATAAAACTTGTATAATTTGCTTCCCTCTGAAACTTCATAAGCCAAGCCTTTCATGTCTTTTTGAATATTGCTATCTTCCAAGCTCCCACAACAGATCACCAGGCTATGAACACTCAAGAACTTTTCATGTCCAGGGCTCTAAATACTTCTATAATCCTTACCAGAACAGCATGGTGAGGTCTGTCATAGAAATACACAACAAACTTGAGAGGGAAATGGTTTATTGAGTTGGTAAGGTATATTCTATTGTGAAGCAAAGTCAAGATGTGAACCAGGGCATGAACCTGGGGACAGGAACTGAAGGAGAGTCCATGGAGGAACATTGCTTCCTGGCTTGCTCCCCAGTGCTTGCTCTGCTATCATTCTTAGACAACAAGATAACAGATTATTCAAGAGGTTTAAGAAACATTCATTGATTATACATGGAGTCAACCTTTGCTGGTGTAGCAAAGCTTCATAGCTCAGGAGTTTAAATAGCCAAAGTTTACCTTCTCACAGTTCATGAAGCTAAAAGTCTGATATCAGGGTTCTGACATGGGTGGGCTTTAGGGAGGTCTCTCTTCACTATCTATCAATAGAGCACTGTTTCTTCAAAAGAAGGAAAGCCAAAACTCTCTGGTGTCTTTCCTCATAAGAACACATATCCTCTTTTAATGAGGGCTATGTTCTGTGACTTAAATTATTTCTTTGAAGCCATTATATCCAGATATAGTCACAGTAGAGGTAGTATATCAATATTTGATTTTGGAGAAAATGTGTTTATTCTGTGTATTGAAGCTTAAATTTAAGTAGAAATTTTATTGTATTTTTTTGCTTTTGTTTTTGTTTGTTCAAACTACCCAGATTCCACAAACAAGATATTAAGAAACCAAGACTAGACTGCATGTATTAGAACTTTCCTCTATTTTTTCTTTATGTTCGTGGGTGTTTTGCCTGCATGTATCCTTGTGCACCATGTGTGTGCCTGGTATTTGGGGAAGTCAGAAGAGAACACAGATCCCCTGAAATTTGAGTTATAGACTTTTGTTAGCTGACATGTGGGTGGTAGGAATCAAGCCTAGGACATTTGGAAGAGCAATGCTCTTACCCTCTGAGCTATCTCTCTAGGCCCCCCCACATCAACTAAACACCCCACATAGCAGCCTCTTTGTAGGGCTTCTTTAAATGGAATTTTCTTTTCTTTTACAATTTGTTAGCAAAGACAATGCTCTGTGCTTACATTTCCCACTCTCCTAAAAGACCACAAGAAACATTTTCACAAATTGTAGATTTTTGTCAAAGGCCCTGCTTTTTAAGCACTCTGACATTTGTCCCTGCCATCAGTATCCTATAGCAACACATGCCATATATATGCATGAAATAAGCACACTTTGACCTCAGAAGCTGTCTCTTGGAAGCATTCACCCTTCTTTTTACTACAGATGAAAGTATCTCTTCATATTTAGCAGGGGAACAATACTGCTAGCTCTCTCAGCAGCAGCACCTGTCATGATAGAGGTCATTTCTGAATGTTATGAGGCCTTAGAAATAAATAAAATATGGAGACTCTCGGTCTACATTTCCTGCAGACACATCTCCACAGGTCACTCAGACTTGATCTCATTGGTCCCATCAGATCTCTGATAAACCTAACAGAATACTGCACCTGGTATTTCCTGGTTTTCTCAATAGATATGCAAGTTCTATTCATGGATGACCTATTTAAACATGACTATAAAATAAATATATCTGAAGTAGTTTCTCTTGAATTGTAGTATTTTAACAATAATTTTGCTAATGTACTCCACTATAGTTTTCTTTAATAAAACTACAGTATTATAACCTTGAAATCTCTTTTCTCTTTACTACTTGTGTACAATTTTTGAATTAATGTGCAGCGTTTAGTATTACTTTTTTTCTCTTAGAGTTTATCATCAATCAAAATTATTTTTCCATTTCTGTGCTTCATGAATTTAAATGCCATGCTAGCAATTGCTGTTTATCTTCTTTGAAATTTACTTCCCTTTTTTATTAGTAAGTGCACATTGTATGAATAACAACACATATTTAATTGCTCAGAAGTCTGGACCTTAAATAGTTACAACGTCAAATTTGAATTTAAAGGAAGCATATATTTAGCTAGAGACCACCATATATGCATGTATCTATTTGATGATATCTGCAATATATTTTGCATGAATTTGTTAATTTTTAAAGTACAGCCAGAAAGGATAGCTAAATTCTCAGATTACTTTACAAAAAATATGTGCTTATTTTTCAATAGGTTGACAGATACATAGTTAAGAAATCTGAACTGTAGAAATGATCAGACTGAACTTTATTCTGTATATATTTACTCCTCCCAATTTCATCCCCTTGCTTCCTTCAGAAACAGAACTATAGAAATGTTTTTTACCATAACAATCTACACATATTTTAAAATGCAGATTCAAACCTAAAATAACTTTGAGCTGAGTTGGCAGATGTATTGCGTCTTTAGTCACACACACACACACACACACACACACACACACACACACACACACAGAGCAATATAAAGAAGAAAAAGAAACCAACCAATTTTGCAGGGAGAAAACATGTGAATAGTGATAATTTAACACTGAAAATGTTAGGAAGGTGTTTAATGACAAATGCAAATATCTTTGCAGATATGCACTCTAGACAAAGCTTTCTCCTACTTTTGATTTTTGAATCATGTAGTAAAATTGAGGAATTCAGTTCTCCCAAATACAATATATACATTTTCATATAAAGATTTACAAATTTGAATCCCTATTAAGGAAAACTAATTTACCATAATTATAATATAGTTATAATAAAGATAAGGGCTGTTTTAGGTTTAAGATTATATCATTCATTGTTCAGTTTATTTCCCTATATATTTGCATACATAGTTTTATTATATGTGTATGTTTATATACATATTATGTATGTATGTATGTGGTTAGAAAGAGTGTAAGAGCCAGAAGATCAGGATATCTGCTGTAAGAAAATAGCTTCAGTTTATAGCAAAAAAGCAGAATGCCTGAATTCCCAACAATACAGTTGCCTGAACAGGACCTGAACAGTGACACCAGTTGACATGTCAATGTTGATGGAGGAAATCTCATAACGTCTGATCTCTACATGAAACCTATGGGCAATTAATGACTGTGAAGAAAGGATCAGTCTTCTCTAGTAATGAGCCCCCTTATTAAATACCAAGTGGTCAACACTAAACATGTATACACAAGTGCAACACTAATTGTAACTCAGCAAGTTGTACTGCTTGTGCACACATGTTCCCACTCTCACACCTGTGACAGTAGTAATGAAGGAAACAGATGCTGTGCATTTGAGAATTGGGTGAGGGCGGACAGAGAGACACAGCAGGAGTTAGAGGGGATAGAAAATGATATAAAAACAGTACTCAAATGAAATTAAAAACAGCAAGCTTTGGAACATGAGTAATTGAAAAAATAAATAAACAATACACAGATAAAAAGTAATTAAGACATCGTAGTGCAGCATTATGGAAACTGCCTCACAGAATGACAAATTTAATGATGTTCCTTTGATTATACATATATCCACATAATTTTTGTTAAAGATCAGTGTACAAGATATAATGTATTGGAATATTGAAATTTAAATTCATTAAAAATTTTCACATTTAATATTTAAATTGAATAAGAGCATAAAATTGAAAATTAAACATAATGCACTAAAGCTCTGAAAAAATGGACATGTTTGAATTTTAAATGGACAGAAAATTAAGCAAAAAGAGAACAGGAATAAATCAAGTAGGGTAAAATGCAGGATCAAGTTTCTGGCCTGATGGTAGTATTAAAGGGGTGGACAGCATTCTCACTGACACTTCTTCATTACTGTTCCGAACCAAAGTTATTGCTAAATTACATAAATCATAACAGTAAATGTGACACTTTTTCTTTCTAGCAGGGAACAAATTAGCATCTGACCAGGTGTCATTGACCAGTTCTGTATTGACTATTCTGTGGCCTCCATTGCCTTATGGATTAGGGAATTGTACTAGGTCTTAGTCAAAGACTAAGACGTTGAGTCATCAACTTTCAAATTACAAATTGGTTTCTCATTAATGACAGTCCACGCAGTGTCAGGACAGAACACTTCTATGGGCATTATCATTGTTTTGGTTGTTATTAATACCTACATTCTTATACACCAGTTCACATTCAGTGGGATTCAGTTGGACTTCTTCAGACATATTGCAAGTTCCTTATATTATTTTCCATGAAGGACAAAAGACATCTCAATTAATTTTATGAACACTGCAATCTCTTCTAATTCATGTATGTGACTTTCTTATAAAATTGTGAATGAAAGTTGTGTTTTTTCACATTACAGTACCCCATATCCAAGAAGAAAAGACCCTAGGACAATAGGGTCTGTGATTTGCTCTCAACTTCTCAGTTATTAATATTAGACTATTTCATACAACCACATTAAAAGTATTCCCAGCATGGGCTGTGTTCTTCTCCATAATATTTAGTTGCCTCACATGACAGCCTGTATCAAATGCACTTTTCTTCCTAATTAACTTGTTAGTTACTTATTACACAGGAATTTGAAGGTGCTAATCAAATGTTCTGTTTGTAATTGTGTTGCATTAACCCTGATTAAGGTTGCATTTGTCTCTATGAGGATTACATTAAAATGTAAATGCTACAACTGTTGATTGATGTTCAATTATATCACTAGCAAAGCAATTACTAGTGAACTTGATCAACTGATAGACACTGTATGTATTGAATTCATAACTGCATATGTATAGAAATATACTGATTTTCCTTGAAAAATGTAAGTTTCAAGAATAAACAAAGCTTTCTTTTTGTTAATCAGAACAAAGTCTTAAAATTTAACCAACTTAAACAGCTAAAATATTTTCAGTTGTTTACCTTGATCTTGTGGAAATCCTAACAGTGGGAACAAGGGCTATCTCTGACTCTTTTGCCTGCTTTTGGAACCCTATTCCTCTTACTGGGTTATTCCTTGCCCAGCATTAATAGGAAGGAATATACCTAGTCTTACTGCAACTTGATATGCCATATTTGGTTGATATCCATGGGAGGCCTGCTCTTTTTTTGGGAGAAGTAGAAGAGGAATGGATGGAGGTAGGGGTTGTGACAGGGACTGAGAGGAGAGGAGGGAGGGGAAAATGGAGGTAAAGATAAATAAATAAATAAAAATGAAAGGAAAAATTAAAAAATTAAACCAGAAGAACAGTAAATAAAATAGTTATAAGAGGAAAAAAGCAGAAAGCAAAAAAAAATCTTAAAAAGCTCTATCTACTAGCATGTTTTAGGAAGCATCATGTAAATGTCTTTGCTTTCTTCCCCTTGTGGCAGAGGAAAAGCATAATAGATAGGTACTACTCCCAGCTAAGAAGCTATAAGTAATTAATATCTACTAGGAGAGGGAGAGTCACCTCATGTAGGTCAACTACACTTCAGTGGAAGGCCACATATTCAAAAGTAAAAGAAGAGCAAAAACTGTAACTGATGGGTTAAAAAAGAAAAATAACACAGCATTGGATGGGTAGGTATCTGGAAGGAGGTGAAGGGGAGTGAATATGATGAAAATTCTCATCCCAAAGAATTACTAAAAAAATTATTTAAGGCCAGGCAGTGGTGGCGCACACTTTTAATCCCTACACTCATGAGGCAGAGGCAGGCAGATCTCTGTGAGCTCAAGGCCAGCCTGGTCTACAGAGCAAGATTCAGGACAGGCTCCAAAACTACACAGAGAAACCCTGTCTTGAAAAACCAAAAAACAAACAAAACATACTATTTTAAAAAAAAAACAACTGAATTGGTGACACACAGATGGTCCCTTCCCCAGACTTATGGAGGCTTTCAGGGGTCACAATCAACCAGGAACTGCAGGCCCCAGGGCCTGAATCTGCAATGGACACAGAAGGTACCTGCCCTGAGACTTTGGAGTCTGTGAGGGACACAATCAGCTAGGAGTTCACCCCATGCCTCTGGCACTGGGGCAATCAGGTGCCATCATACCAAATACTGCTCGACGTCTGTAGGTCCTAGCACTGGAAACAGAAAGGCAACAGCTCTGAACCTTTCATTATAGCTGGGTAGGCAGTACTCACCAAATGCCACCTGAGACCAAACCAAGAGCAATGGGAAGTTGAGTATCATTGTGGTAAGAGCGTATAGGGTGGATAGGTGGGAGAAAGGGAGAGACAGAATGGTTTGTGGGCTGGGGAGAGAAGCAGGTCTGGAGAGATGAGGGTGGTAAGGAATGGGCTGATATGAATGGCCAGATGGCCATCCCAGCCCAAGGAGTTGTCTGGGCCTGGACTATGGCCAACAGCCAAGACCTGATCAGGGACCCTTGAGCAGCTTAGAAGCCTGTGGTAAAGTCTGTGGCTCCTGTCATCACTGGGGGCCATACAGGAGCCTGTGGTCTGGGCCATGATCTGGGGCCACATTGGTGTCTGAGGGCTGTGCTGCTGTGGGGGCCATGCCAATTTGGGTGGCCTACAAGGCCACATGGGGCCATGGTGACAATCTGGCCTGGGATGCTGCTGAGGACCATGTCTTGGTCCTTGGTCCTGCAATGGCCAGGGTCTGTGTTGATGTCCCTGGCCCATGTTGCCACCAGGGCCCACATGGATGCCCAAGGTCTGGGTTGCAACCTGTGACCATATTGGTGTCCAAGAGTTGTGCTGTTGCTGGTGCCAGGGCAATTTGGGTGGCCAGGGCTGTCAACTGGAGACATGGTATAATCCAGACCAGGGCTGTGGCTGAAGGCTATGTTTGGGTCTGTGGCCCTGATGCATCCAGGATCTCTGTTGATGTATGTGGCTCCCAAGACCATAGAAGAAGGTATCAATGCTGGGGGTGAGGGGATCTAGGTTGCTACCTGGAGCCATGTTTCCAAGGACCACATTGCTGTGGAGACCATTCCATGCCTGTCCAGATGGCCTACACTGCCCCCTGGAACAATGGCCCTAGGCTGCTGCCTAAGACCATGTCTGGGCCTGTGGTCCTATCATAGCCAGGATCTGTATTGATGTCCATGGCCCATGTTTCTACCAAAGGCCACATAAATGCCTGGATTATGCACTGCAACCCGTGACTTTGAGGGCATCTGAGGGCCATGCTGCTACAAGAGACATCCTTATGTGAGTAGCCAATATGTTCACCTGGGTTCATGGTGTCATCCAGACCAGAGCTGCTGCAGAAGGTCATGTCTGTGTCTGTGGCCCTCTAGCAGTCAGGGTCTAAGTTGATATCCAGGGTTCCTGTTGTCATAGAACGTCATGGAGATGAGCCAGTTGGCCACCTAGACCATGTGGCACCCAGGGCCATGCTTATTTGGGAGGCCAGTGATGCCATCTAGAGCCATGAAGAGATCCAGGCACAGGATGCTACTTAGGGTCTTGTCAAGGCCCATGGCCCTATGGGGACCAGGGTCTGGAGTTGTGTCAATGGAGGTCTGTGGATGCCCCGTGCCTGGTCAGCCATCTGGGACCATGTTGATGCCTGGGGGCGATGCTGCAGCAGGGGCTGTGCTGATCTAAGGGGGCTGTGCTACCACTGAGGTTGTAGTGGTGTCTGGATCTGAGCTGTTGCCAAGGGCCATGTCTGGGTCCCTGATTCTGCTGCTGCTGGGGTTGTGGTGATGTCCATGGCCTGTGTTAGCACAGGGGACACTGGAACTATGCCCTTTACTGGCCCTGGGATGGCTGATCCTGCCCATTGCTTGATATTCCTGGCTCCACCTCTCAGGGGAGAGCTCACCCCCCTTATTCAGGAAAGATGGCCCCAACCCTCACCATAGTTACACACTTCACCTGGGAAGCCCACTAGAGTTGACCCTGTGGTCATGTTCATGAATGCAGGTGAGCTGACCCTTAGGGCAGGAGTGCTGACCCTTCCCAACCCCCTTTTCTGCCATGTGTTGCCATAGCTGGGGGAGAGATGTCCTTCAACCTCTGCCTCTTGTTTGTTTTTCTTTGTTTTGTTTCTCTGGTTTGTTTTGATTTTGTTTTTTAAATTTGGTTTTGTTTTAGGGGGAAGTTGCAAGGGCAGCGCGCAGATGAGAGGGGGCAGAGAGATTAGTGGGATCCAAATGCATGATGTGGAATCCACAAAGAATCGATGGAAGTTAAAAAATTCATAAGCTATAAAAACTGTCTTTGAATCATGGATGACATTTCTTAAAGCTTGGATAGCCTGAAACATAATATTTCTGACGAACCTTGACCCTGTGGCAATCCTTCTCCCTCTACTGGACTTAATTACAGGCATCGACTACCCTGCACAGCTTTTAAAACATATTCTACTTTGAAGGCTCTATCACATATTTTCTCATCAAAATATCTAGCAGAAGTAAGTTTTAGGAGGAAACAGTTGTTTTATCCATTATCTGTGGAGTCACAGTCTATCACATGTGAGGCATTGTCTGAGTCAGTGGCTGCAGAACGTGGTGGACAGCCCTGTAAGTGAGTATGGCAGGTCATGAAACAGAGAGAGCAGCTGGCAGCCAGAAAAAGCAACTTTCAAAGGCTGGTTCTAGTAAACTGGACTGGCCAGGTACGCTCTCTTTGCAGATGGTTGTACACCTGCCACAATATTACATCACCAGCCTACATGAGAAAATGGGTTGGGGACGCTTACCAGCTAACAGTAGTGGCATTATGCTTCTGGCTGTGCTCTCTGTGTCTACCCTGGATCTGTTTTTAGTGTGTCATGTCACAGCTTCCATGTATGTGGCAGGAGACATGTTTAGATTCATATTATCCACGTTTCTTAGTCTATTCTTGTTCTTCATTTTGTTTGTTTTCCCCCCCTCTGCTACTGCATTTTCTATTGTGTGATGCATTGCTTATCCAATATGTTCTTATTGGTTTTAATATTTTGTGATTAGTGTTTATAATGTGAATTTTATCATCAGAGTCTATCTTAAAATCTACCTTACATGACATGCCTCCTTTCTCCCTTTCAATTCAGTGGTTTTCTACATATTTTGCTTTTTTTTATTCTGTATTTGTATACTGTATTGTTAATTTTGAAGAACTTACCAGATATGTTCTTCACAGAGATTACCATATTTTCATTTCCATTCCATGCTTTCTTTTATTTCTTATATAGAAAATATAACAATGGGTAAGATGTACTGTTTCTATATACAAATGCATTGTGATGATTGTTTCAGGCCAGATCTGATTCTATTGAAACATCCTTTCCTTATGTTTAAAATCCTTCTTCTAGATCTTGAGTTATACAATCCATGACTGCTATCTATAGTTGCTCTATTGTGTGTAAAACTGCTTCTTTCCAAGTGTAACTTAATGACCGTTGGTCAAGCTTTTCCCATGGCCTGTCCTTCACCCTTATACTACTGGTCTGTTGTAACTACTATACTACCTTTTAAAAAGATGATAATAGATACTAGTATGTATAGTCTTTACATGTATATATATATATATATATATATATATATATATATATATATATATACATGTATGCATATATACACATTATTAGTAATGTGTATATGCATGTATCTGTGGGAGGATTGGTGTATGTCAGAGTAGAGCCTACAGAGGCTAAGGGAGCAATCAATGTCCTAGAGCTGGAGTCACATGCCATTGTGAATTGCTCACTGAGGGTGCTGGGAACTCTGAGAGCAGAATTACCTCTTACCTATGATCTCTCTCCAATCCCACTATTAAACTTTCAACTTTGTCTGTTTGTTTGTTTTTCTCGTGTATCCCTGGCTGTCCTGGAACTCACTCTGTAGATGAGGCTGACCTTAAACTCATAGAGATTTGCCTGCCTCTCCTTCCTGAGTGCTGAGATTAAAGGCATGTGCCATCACATCCAGCTTCAACTTTCAACTGTTATGATTAAATTTTTATTTTATTTAATTTTAGAAAAATACTTTCACAGGTATAAACTGTGTTAAGGATATTTACTCACATGCCCCTTCCTCATCTTTGTTCCTCACACAATTATACTTCTGTTTTCATTTCATTTATACATATAGGATTTTGTGACTATTTAAAGTCTAGGAACCACAAATAAAGGAAAATATGCCACGTGCCTTTCTGAGACTGGCTTGATTTGCTTAATAAATTAATCTCTAGTTTCATCTATTCTCTGCAAATGACATAACTTCATTCTTTTGTGGCTGCAACAATTCCACTGTGTGCACACACTACATTTTTCTTATCCACACCCCTGCTGGACAATCCCATGTATGAGTGGGAATATGAAATATTTGTCTTTCTGTGTCTGACTTGTTTCACCTGATAAGATCTGGTTCCATTCATGATCTTGCAAATGACAAGAGTTCAGCTTTTGTGATTATATGGTATTCTGTGGTACCTGTGTACCAAATTTTCTTTTTCTATTCTTCCGTTGGATACCTTGGTTTCTGCCATTTCTTGGCTATTATGGAAACTCTAGTCTAAGTTCCCTAAAGTTTTCTTTTGAAAACCTGCCCAGTAGTGGGATTTTTGGATATATGGCAATGACAATCCTCTTTTTAATTTTGAGGCACACCTTACTATTTTCTGTAAGAAGTATGATAATTTGCATATAAGCCACAGCTGAGAATGTGGAATTTCTCCAAGGCCTTCCTGACAGTATCTTTAGTCTTTTGATGATGTGTTTGTTATGGTGGAGTGGTATCTTATTGTAGTTTTGATTTGCATTCCTTTGGTAATTAGTAACTTGATTATACTACATTCATTGAATATCTATATCTATCTGTTGGCCACTTTTAGAAATGTCTGCTTAGTAATGACATTTGTCTGATGAACTCATACTAATCTTTCACCACATATACACCTTGAAAACATCTTCTCCCCTTTTGTATATTGTCTCTGCACTTTGTTGGCTGCTTCATTTCTTTGCAGAAGTTTTCTTTTTTTTTTTGATTGAGGTAATCATGGTTTTGCTAACTGTTTCCCAAGCTTCTATAGTTCCTGTTCACTGCAATGTCTGAAGATTTTCCCTCTGTTTTAGTCTAATAATTTTACTTTCTCGGTTCATAAAAAATAAGCTTTTGATCCACTTCTGTACAGGAATATTAAAAGTTCTTATTAATAAAATCTGTTTGGAACCTTGGGCTTACACAGGGACACATGCTCAGCCTGAAAGGAGGGGACAGGACCTGCCTGTACTGAATCCACCAGGTTTAAATGAATCCCCAGGGGTGTCTTGGTCCTGGAGCACATGGGAATGGAGGGGAGGGGCTGGGGGCAAGGTGGGGGTGGGGGCAGGAGGGGGGAGGACAGGGAAACCCATGTCTGATATATAAAATTAAAACACATAATAAAAAAAAAGGAAAAAAAATCAAACCTGGGCCAGGTATTGGGGTGAATGCTGGAAGATCAGAAAAGCAGAACAAGCCACAGCCACCTCACCTTGCCAGTTCCTCAGCTGATCCTGTTTCCTTAGACTGAAAGCCTCTGAGTCCTCATATCTGAATGGATTTCAGCTGAACTGCTTCTAGAAGCCTAAAAGCTTAACCAGCCAAATGCTTCTAGTTACTTGTCTTCATGCCTTATATACCTTTCTGCTTTCTACCATCACTTCCTGGGATTAAAGGCTCACTTCCTGGGAGTAAAGGCTCACTTTCTGGGATTAAAGGTGTTAGTCACCATGCTTGGCTGTGTCCTTGAACACACAGAGATCCAGGTAGATCTCTGTCTCTGGAATGCTAGGATTAAAGGAGTGTGCTACCACTGCCTAACCTCTATGTTTAATATTGTAGCTGTTCTGTCTCTGACCTGAGATAAGTTTATTAGAGTACACAATAGTTTGTACACACACTTCCAATGATTTTTGTATTTGGTAAGAGACAGATTTTCAGTATCAATCTTCTGTAAACTAGAAACCAAATTCTCCCAAAAGCTATTAGAAAGACCATCTTCCAATGCATGTTCTTAGAATCTTTGTCAAGTCTCAATTGGCTGTACATATCTGGGGATATTGTTTGGTTCTCAGCTTTATTCATTGGTATGTGTGTCTGGTTTTATAACATTACTGTGATATTTTGATTACCAATGTGTTATAACATTATATGAAGCCAGGTACTTTGACATCTTGTTCTTTCTTTTTTTTCTGGACATATTGCTTTGTGTTTTTGAGGTCTTTTGTGGTTCATGTGCATATTAGGATTTATTTTAAGTTCTGTGGAGGAGGCTATTATTATTTTGATTGGAATTTCACAGATACCATAAATAACATGAAGTGTATGATATTTTAACAATAGAAGTTTTTCTAATCTGTAATCAGAGAGGTGTTTCCAGTCTTTGGAGTCCTAATCAGTATCTTTCATCATTTACTGATTTCATCCCCATGGTTACTTTGTTTCCTAGTTACCTTTTACTGTGTCATAACTTAGCCTCTTCATGGCTTCTTTACCAGCACTCTGCTTAGTGGTATGTGCAAATGTTGCTGAGTGATGTCAGTTGATTTTAATACTATGCCTTTAATAGTTATCTCTTAGTTGAAGTTTTTATACAATTGAAGGCATGTCACCAGCAGTCAGGGATGACTTCCTTTCCTCCATTCCCATTTATATGTCTTTTATTTTGTTTCCTTATATGAATGTTCTTGCTAAAAATTCTATTACCATGTATGAAACAGGAATAATGAGAGAAGATGTTCTTGTTTTATTCCAGATCTAATCCACTATCGCAATGTTGATTTTTTTTATATATTTTTCACGTTTCTACTGATTTTGCTCATTACTCCTCCCAACAGTTCATTGTTCCCAGTGGAATTACAACATACAAAGCAATTGTTCTGTATCTTCTGTATATGCCTTGTATTTTCTTTGCCAGGGACTGAACAATTTATTTAAGACAACAAAAACTGAGGTATGTGCTATAGGATGTTCTGTATATCAGATGTGTTGCTCTGATTGCTTAAAACAAATAAAATACTGATTGGCTAGCAGCCAGGCAGGGATAGGGTAGGCGGGACAAGGAAGAGGAGAAGGCTGGGAACAGGAAGGCTGAGGAGAGAGATACTGCCAGCCGCCGCCCATGACAAGATGTAACGTACTGGTAAGCCACAAGCCACGTGGCAAAGTATAGATTAATAGAAATGGGCTAAATATAAGAGTAAGAGCTAGACAATGGTAGGCCTGAGCTAATGGCCAAGCAGTTTAAATAATATAAATGTCCGTATAATTATTTTATACATGGGTTGTGGGACCGCGGGGGTTTGGTGGCACCTGGAGAGAAGCTCTCCAACTACAGGTATGCTTATGTTACTAATACAAGGCCTCCCTTTCCTTTTATTATGCTTTTGATGTGCAGGTTTGTGCTGTTCCTGCAGTCTTGAAGCTGGCTTTGAGGTTTTCCATTCTTAGCCTCATTGCACCACTGGTTTCAAATTATTTTAGCAACATTTTGTGCATGTCCAGAAGATTTCCTCAATGTCTGTTCCCATTTTAGCACAGGCCTTTCTCTGTTCTGTTTGCTGGTCTTCTTCTTCGAGTTCACTCAGCAGTATTACTTGGCACTTCATTGTCTGACGGAAAGGACAGCAGAGAGCTGTTTCCTGATGTTTTGGTTACAACTCTGTTGTAGCCAATTGCTGACTTGTTCATTCTTGAAAGCATCATCACTTTGTGTCCCTGATTCTTGCTTAGCTTGGTTTCTAGATTCAGCAGGTATTCTTGTTTCTTTTCTCCATCTTAGTAGAGTGTATGTGTGTGCGTGTGTGTGTGTGTGTGTGTGTGTGCGTGTGTGTGTGCGTGTGTGTGCGTGCGTGTGTGTGTGTGTGCGTGCCTGTGTGTGTGCGTGTGTGTATGTGTGTGCGTGTGTATGCGTGTGTGTGTGCGTGCGCGCGTGTGCGTGTGCGTGCGCTTGCGTGTGTGCGTGTGTGTGTGTGTGTGCGCGCGCGTGCGTGCGTGTGTGTGCGTGTGTGCGTGTGTGCGTGTGTGTGTGTATGTGTGTGTGTGTGTGTGTGTTTCTTGGCTTCCCTAAAGGCTGAGTGAGTCTTCTCATCATATTAGTTTTTTTCTTTAAGATGTTTTGGGAGAATGAGGCAAAGGAGAGGGAATCGGTGAATTTCTTACTTTGAATTTGTTTTTCTCTTTTTCAAGTCCTGCCACTAAACAACATTTCAAGGAGTCTCTTTCTCTCCTGCATGAAAATCTGGAGAGTAAAAGAAAAGAAAATTTCACAGGACATTGAATCCTTTTTTGCATTCATTCCCCACATCAGCTGCCTTCAATTCTGCCGTCATTTGATTGATCCTAAGTTTTCTTAGTGTCGTTCTGTATTATCTTGAGTAATCAAATGCTTCCCTCTTTCACTTATTACCAAAACTTGTGTCTCCTAGATTATAAAGTGGCTTATCAGTTAATGGGTTAAAACACACTGTCACAGGCAGGAAATACTTGCTGTAGTTATATGTGTTGGCACGGACATGGAAATTATACTTTTCAAGACACTGAGGCAGGAGGATTATAAGGTTAATGTATCAGCCTTGGTTACATACTGAAACTCTGCCTCATAAAAACTAAATACAAACTAATCATGACTTGTAGCTTATCTGATTTATTTTGTTCTCATTTAGTGGCTGCTAATCTTTCCAGGTACTCATAGCCTCCGGGGGAAAATGGATATTAAATTAGGGGGACCAGTATGCAGGACCTTATACCCCACATTAGGGGCCAGTTGAGAGGAACCCTGCTGGTGGTCATGAAGAAGGGAGAATGAGAACTCTCAGTTCAAATTGACTTTGTCAACCTGGATCGAACCTTGGCCAGTCTGATGCTGCATGGTTTATTGCCAGCGTGTTTAAAACCAGAATAATTTGGTAAAAAGTTTCCTGGTGTAATACAATCCCCAGTGCACTAGAAAGCATAATTACATCAAAACGCAACTCAGGGTAAATGTAATTCTTCCATGAAGGTAAGTTCTAGAGGTGGGCTACCTGTACTAGGTTAAGGGCCTATGGAAGAATATGGCCTGGTTTTTGGTTTTACAGATAGTATAGGGGTCATTTGGGATATTAGCCACCACTGGTAGTGGGAACATGGGGGAGCCTCTGGCTTTAAGAGTCATTTAGATTACTAGATACCTCTAGTCCTAGTTGTATGAGCTTGATATGACCTAGCCCAACAGGTATCACAGATAACTAGGCTGTTAATTACCTCTAATTTCCAGCTTCTTGGATGGTAGACCAGGTTTTAATAGCCATTTAATTTAGAATATAATCTTGTATGCATAATACTTCTGGTTTTCCTGGAGAACTGTGGGTGCAAGGACCTTCATGTTATGCTCCCAATAATAATGGTGATTTAAAAATCATATAATTTATAGTCAGAAAATAGCTAAACAACAAAAACAAAAGCAAAAGTAAACTGTTTCTGGTACTGATGTGGCCACATTGCAAGACCCCTGAGCAAGACCACCACAGAGCCAACATCCGATGAAAAAGACACAGGGGTTTATTGATAACAAGCAAGCCCGGGCTTGATCCGTGTCCAACACTTGACACAGTGAGTGGAGGGGCACAGCCCTCAGCTCTCAGGGTGAGGGGTTTTTAAATGGAAAAACTGCAAACAGGGTGGTACAAGCCTTGGTGTCATATGATTGGGTGAGGGTGAGTAACCTTTGAATTTACTGGTTGGGGGACACAGTTATCATTTTTGGACAGGCCTGGACAAGTCTCAGGCTCTGTCCTTGAGCTGCCATGGAGGCTGGCTGGCCTTGCACATTCACCTTGACCCATGCACATAGTTCTAAATTGGTGAGGGGTTCCAGACATTAAACAACTGGCTGAACCTTGAGCAGTCAGAGTACATACAGAAAGGAAGCTACTACAAGGAATATGGCATAAGTCCTTGCTTGCTTAAGGCTCAGGAAACTGAAATTGAGGCCTGATTTCTGAGAGAAGATGGAGCAGCCAGCCTGTTATGGTGTCTGCTTGGTCCCTTCAGTACCTCTGCTATGCCAGGAATTATGCAGGTCTAGTCATTGAACATAAGATTATGGTTACGTTTTATAACAGTTCCACTTTACAGATACAACATGAACTCCCTGAAGATGAGAAGCCTGCCAAGACAGCCAGGAAGTAATTATGTTTGGAGCCTTATCTGCTTAACTGGGTGGTGCTGAATGGGGTGCCAGTGTCCACAGCTGTTATCTTACATGCTTTAAAAATGGAGAACAAGGAAAGAAATCAGTAACAAAGTTTTATTAAAGCATTTACAGATAGTAAAGGAAATAATGCTGCCAAATTTGTTAGGAAAGTACACACTAAGTTTTTAATCATTAGAACCAGAAACACATGGGATTCAATGCAGGGCCAGGATCACAATCTTAAGACACGACTTCTCAAGGAGATAAAAAATGAAGAGGCACAATGACATTCTTACTCCTATTGCTTCAGGTTCTGCCTTCTAATACATGCACTACCCTAAAAGTATAAAAGTACAAGAAAGGAATTTAGATACTTTCCTGTTCTGATCTAGATCCACATAGGAGACAAGCTCTGGTCATGCTCCCGAGGTTTACCTAGCTTAGAATATCCTCTAAACACATCTCTAATAGATTATCCAGATCCGTTTAATTGAACTGAGTATGTAAACTGACGACAGGAAGGCTCCATGTTACAGGAATGTTTTGTTGTAGATATTAGGGAGAGAGAGGACACCCAGAGTGCCTGGAATGGTCCAGAACAGAGAGAGAAAGAAGAAAACTGAATTTGGCCAGCAAACTGGACATGGCAAAGGCTATTTGCAAGAGAGGGGAGAATAGCAGGATCATGGAGATAAAGAACAAAGCACAGTGGGGATAGCCAGAGAGCAGAGAATAGTGAGAACTGCCAGGTTATGAAAAGAAGTATTGGTGAAATTATTAAGGCCACTCCACATAGTTAAAAGGGAGATTTATTTTGTGGAGTAACTTACAAATGAAGGGATAGGTAGGTTGTAGGCTCTGGCAAAAGCATGGCACAGTCCAGCAGTGTTCTCTGGAGAACTCTGCTTGGTCTACCTCCTGCATCCAAGGTCCGGGCACCAAGAGCTCCCTCTCATTTTGATCCTGGGTCTTCAGCGTCCTCTCTCAGCCCCGCCTTGTAGGTGTGACCATTACTGAAGCCTCAATGGGGGTTGGAACTTTCAGTCCAAGGCTGGAATGGCTACCCACTACAAAGAAGGTTAACTTGACTAACTTGGTGTAGGTGAACAGAGGACTGGCATGGGGACTTTAAAATGTATAACAAGTACTTGTTAGTAGGGACTGAGGAGTGCTGGAAGTTAGTGTAGATAGTGATATGCTTATAGGCAACACAGGTAGATGATAATTGGATTGCTATATGCTCCTTTTGCAAAGGTAAGTGAATGACTCCTTTTGCCAGATGGGAACCTGCTTCATGAGTTCCTGAGGAATGCTGATTTTTACCTAAGTGCCAAAAGTCCTCTTATAGTCAAGCTTGAGCTCATTTCTGGTTGGGGAATTGGAGTTGTTTTTTTTTTAATTTTGAATCAAATTTATTTATTGAAAAGTATAACATTGAAGAAAGAAAGTGAATAATACACAAATCAATGAGAAGGTGTTTTATTTTCAGGAATTAGACAGATGAATATTGTTAAAATATCCAGTGTACCCAAAGTAAACTGTAAATTTCACATAATTTCTTTTTTTAAATTTTATTTCTTTATTGTTATGTGTTTTACAATTTATACATCAGCCATGGGTTCCCCTGTCCTCCCCTCTCCCGCACCCCCACCTTCCCAAAAGCCCCTCCCCTCCAGTACCATGTCCTCCAGGATCATGACACCCCTGGGGATTCATTTAAACCTGGTGGATTCAGTACAGGCAGGTCCTGTCACCTCCTTCCAGACTGAGCAAAGTGTCCCTGTATAAGCCCAAGGATTCAAACAGCCAGCTCATGCACTAAGGACAGATCCTGGTCCCACAGACTGGGTGCCTCCCAAACAGATCAAGCTATTCAATTGCCTCACTTATCCAGAGAACCTGCTCCAGCTAGGGGCGCCACAGCCTTTGGTTCATAATTCCTGTGCTTCCATTCCTTTGGCTATTTGTCCCTATGCTTTTTGCAATCTTGGATTCAACAATTCACACTCTTACAGAACCTGCTCTTTCTCGACAGTTGGATACCTGGTGCTCCATGTGGGGCCTGGCTGAGGATCTCTGCCTCCACTTCCATTATTTATTGGGTGAGAGTTCCAAGACGACTGTTAGGGTGTTCAGTCATCTGATAACCAGACTAGGTCAGATCAGGCTTTCTCTCGACCATTGCCAGCAGACTACAGAGGATGTATCATTGTGGATTTCTGGGGACCTCTTGAGCACTCTGCCTATTCCTGTTCTCATGTGGTCTTCATTTATCATGGTCTATTATTCCTCATTCTCCCTTTCTGTTCTTGATTCAGCTGGGATCTCCTGTTCCCCTAAGCTTTCTTTCCCTCAAATCTTGCCCTTCATTACTACCACTGTTGTCCATGTTGTTCATGTAGATCTCATCCATTTCTCTGTCATTGAGTAATCCTTCAGTCTTTCATAGGGTCCCGTTTTCTAGGTAGCCTCCCTGGAGTTGTGTAGCAGTCTACTCATCTTTGTTTTACATCTAGTATCCTCCTATGAGTGAGTACATACCATGTTTGTCCTTCTGAGTCTGGATTACCTCACTCAGGATGATTGTTTCTAGATCCATCCATTTGCCTGCAAACCTCATGATGTCATTGTTTTTCTCTGCTGAGTAGTACTCCATTGTGTATATGTACCATATTTCCTTTATCCATTCTTCAGTTGAAGGGCATCTAGGTTGTTTCCAGGTTCTGGCTATTACAAACAAAGCTGATACAAACATAGCTGAGCAAATGCCCTTGTGGTATGGTTGAGTATTCCTAGGGTATATGCCCAAGAGTGCTATAGCTGGGTCTTGGGGGAGATGGATTCCCAATTTTCTAAGGAAGCGCCATATTGATTTCCAAAGTGGCTCTATAAGCTTGCATTCCCACCAGCAGTGGAGGAGAGTTCCCCTTGCTCCACATACTCTCCAGCATAAGCTGTCTTCTGTGCTTTTGATCTTAGCCATTCTGACAGGTGTAAGATGGTATCTCAGAGTCGTTTTGATTTGCATTTCCTGGACAATTAGGGATGTTGAGCAATTCCTTAAATGTCTTTCAGCCATTTGAACATTCTCTGTGGAGAATTCTCTGTTTAGTTCTATAGCCCATTTCTTAATTGGACTGTTGGGGATTTTGATGTCTAATTTCTTGAGTTCTTTATATATTCTGGATATCAGCCCTCTGTCAGATGTGGGGTTGGTGAAGACCTTTTCCCATTCTGTAGGCTGTCACTTTGTCTTGTTGACCATGTCCTTTGCTCTACAAAAGCTTCTCGATTTCAACAGGTCCCATTGATTGATTGTTTCTCTCAGTGTCTGTGGTACTGGTGTAATATTTAGAAAGTGATCTCTGGTGCCAATGCATTCAAGACTACTTCCTACTTTCTCTACTATCAGGTTCAGAGTAGCTGGATTTATGTTGAGGTCTTTGATCCACTTGGACTTAAGTTTTGTGCACTGTGGCAGATATGGATCTATTTGCAGCCTTCTACACATTGACATCCAGTTATGCCAGCATCATTTGTTGAAGGTGCTTTCTTTTTTCCATTGTATATTTTTGGCTTCTTTGTCAAAAATTATATGTTCATAGGTGTGTGGGTTAATGTCAGGGTGTTCAATTTGATTCCATTGGTCCACATGTCGTTTTTTATGCCAGTACCAAGCTGTTTTTATTACAGTAGCTCTATAGTAGAGCTTGAGGTCAGGGATTGTGATGCCTCCAGAGGTTGTTTTATTGTAGAGGATTCTTTTGGCTATCCTGGGTTTTTTGTTTTTCCATATGTAGTTGAGTACTATTCTTTCCAGATCTGTGAAGAATTGTGTTGGTTATTTGATGGGAATTGCGTTGAAAGTGTAGATTGCTTTTGGTAAGATCACCATTTTTACTATGTTAATGCTGGCTATCCATGAGCATGGGAGATCTTTCCATTTTCTGACATCTTCTTCAATTTCTTTTTTCAAGGACTTAAAGTTCTTGTCATATAGGTCCATCACATGCTTAGTTGGCATAACCCCAAGGTATTTTATATCATTTGTGGCTATTATAAAGGGTGATGTATCTCTGATTTCCTTCTCAGCCTGTTTGTCTACTGTATATAGAAGGGCTACTGATTTTTTTTGAGTTGATCTTGTATCCTGAAATGTTGCAGAAGGTTTTTATTAGCTGTATCAGTTCCTTGGTTGAATTTTGGGGGTCACTCATGTATACTAACATGTCATCTGCAAATAGAGAGAGCTTGACTTCTTCCTTTCAAATTTGTATCCCCTTAATCGCTTTATGTTGTCTTATACCTCTGGCTAGAACTTCAAGTACTATATTGAATAAGGATTGGGAGAAGGGACAGCCTTGCCTTGTTCCTGATTTTAGTTGTATTGTTTTGAGTTTCTCTCCATTTAATTTAATGTTGGCTGTTGGCTGTTGGCTTGCTGTAGATTGCCTTTATTATGTTTAAGTATGTTCCCTGTATTCCTGATCGCTCCAAGACCTTTATCATGAAGGGGTGTGGGATTTTGTCAAATACCTTTTCTGCATCTAGTGAGGTGATCATGTGGTTTTTTTCTTTGAGTTTGTTTATATGGTGTATTACACTGGCAGACTTTCGTATCTTGAACCACCCTTGCATCCCTGGGATGAAGTCTACTTGATCATAGTGGATAATTGTTTTGATGTGTTCTTGGAGTCTGTTTGCCAGAATTTTATTGAGTATTTTTGCATCAATGTTTATGAGGGAGATCGGTCTGTAGTTCTCTATCTTTGTTGCATCTTTGTTTGGTTTTGGAGTCAGGGTAATTGTAGCCTCATAGAAGGAGTTTGGTAATATACATTCTGCATCTATTGTGAGGAACAATTTGAGGAACAGACAAACAAAAAATGGGAAGAAGGCTATAAAAATCTAGAGGAAAGAACAATTAAAGCAGAAGAAAACAATAAATCCTTGAATGAAAATCATGACAAATCAAGGGAGACAATCCAAGACCTGAAGAGGGAAATAGAAAAAATGAAGAAGACACTAGCAGAAGGAATGCTGGAACTAGAAAATCTGAGTAAACTAACAGGAACTTCAGAGGCAAGTATAACCAACAGAATGCAAGAGATGGAAGAGAGGATCTCTGGTGTTTTAGATACAGTAGAAGAAATAGATTCATCAGTAAAAGAAAACACTAAAACCAACAAAGTCATGACCCAAAATGTCCAAGAAGTTTGGGACACCATGCAAAGACTAAACCTATGAATTATAGGGATAGTGGAAGGAGAAGAATACCAACTCAAAAGCACAGAAAAGATATTTAACAAAATCATAGAAGAAACTTTCCCAATTTAAAGAAGGAAATGTCTATGAAGATACAAGAAGCCCATAGAACACCAAACAGACTATACCCCCCAATAAAGTTCCCTCGCCATATAGTAATTAAACAACTAAACGTACAGAATAAAGAAAGAATATTAAGGGCAGCAAAGGAAAAAGTCCAAGTGACATATAGAGGCAAACCCATCAGAATAACACCCGATTTCTTGATGGAGACTTTGAAAGCCAGAAGGACCTGGGCAGATATAATGCAGACACTAAGAGACCATGGATGCCAGCATAGAGTAATATACCCAGCAAAACTCTCTATCATCATAGATGGAGTGAACAAGACCTTCCAAGACAAAACCAGATTTAAACAATACTTATCCACAAACCCAGCCCTACAGAAAGCACTAGAAAGAAAATTCCAATCTAAGGAAGGCAGATACACCCATGAAAACACAGGCAATGGATAACACCACAGTAGTAAACCCCAAAGAAGAGAAGTACACACACACTACCACCAAAAAATAAAAATAACAACAGGAACAAACAATCACTGGTCATTAATATCCCTTAATATCAATGGACTTAATTCACCTATAAAAAGACACAGACTAACAGAATGGATACGAAAACAGGACCCATTTTTCTGCTGCATACAAGAAACACACCTCAAATTTAAAGACAGACACCTCCTAAAAATAAAAGGCTGGGAAAAGACATCCCAATCACATGGTCTTAAGAAGCAAGCTGGTATAGCCATCCTAGTATCCAGCAAAATAGACTTCAAACTAAAATCAATCAAAAGAGATGATTAAGGACATTACATACTCATCGCAGGAAAGATCCACCAAGATGAAGTTTCAATTCTGAATATTTATGCCCCAAACACAAGGGCACCCACACATGTAAAAGAAACTACTAAAGCTTAAATCACATATAAAACCCCACACATTAATAGTGGCAGACTTCAACACCCCACTTTCACCTCTGGACAGATCAGCAAAATTGAAACTTAACAGAGACATAATGGACTTAACTGATGTTATGGCTCAAATGGATTTAATCCATATCTACAGAACATTCCACCCAAACAAAAAAGAATATATCTTCTTCTCAGCACCCTGGGGAATTGGAGTTTCCTCTGGAGCTGACCCTGAGAAGATCTACAATGAATGTATGTGACCGCATTCCCTGGGATGGGGTCCTAGACTGTATATAAAGGAGAAAGCCATCTGAGCATGGGCATCTGTTGCTTTCTGTTTTCCTACTGCAGATGAAAGGTGAAAAGGAGCCTCAAGTGCCTGCTGCTATGACTTCTCTGCCATGATGGACTATACCCTCAAACTGTGAGCCAAAGCAGACCCTTCTCTCTCCACATTGCTTTAGCCAGGTATTTTCTCATAGCAATGAGAAAAGAAATTAGTACATAAAACTGGTACCAAGGAGTGCAACAGATTCTGTGATGAAACTGACCATGCTGGTTCTTTGGGGTTAGTTTTCACAAAAAATGTAGTGGTTTCTAGCTGTGAGAATGAAAGACTTGCAGTGCTGCACACATCTTTTTTTTATTATTATTATATTTGTGTTTTAATTTTACACATCAACCATGGGTTCTCCTGTCCTCCCCCTCTTGCCCCCACCCCTACCTTCTTCCCACCCTCTCCCTTCCATTCACATTTCCTCCAGGGCCAAGACTCCCCTGGGATTCATTTAAACCTGGTGGATTCAGTACAGGCAGGTCCAGTCCCCTCCTTCCAGGCTGAGCAAAGTGTCCCTGTGTAAGTCCAGGGTTCCAAACAGCCAGCTCATGCACTAAGGACAGGACCAAGTCCCACTGCTTAGGAGCCTCCCAAACAGTCCAAGTTATTCAATTGTCTCACTTATCCAGAGTACCTGCTCCAGCTAGGGGCGCCACAGCCTTGCCTTTGGATCATAATTCATGTGCTTCCATTCATTTGGCTATTTGTCCCTGTGCCTCTCCAATCTTGGTCTCAACAATTCATGCTCTTACAGTCCCTCCTCTTTCTTGACAATTGGAATCCAGGAGCTCCACCTGGGGCCTGGCTGAGGATCTCTGCATCCACTTCCATCAGTTATTGGATGAGAGTTCTACCTTGACTGGTAGGGTGTTTGGCCATCTGATAACCAGACTAGGTCAGATCAGGCTTTCTCTCGACTACTGCCAGCAGTCTAGAGAGGATGCATCAGTGTGGACCTCAGGGGACCTCTCCAGCACTCTGCCTCTTCCTGTTCTCATATGGTCACCATTTATCATGGTCTGTTGTTCTTTGTTCTCCCTTTCTGTTCTTGATCCAGCTGGGATCTCCTGCTCCCCTAAGCTCTGTTTCCCTCAAATCTTGCCCTTTATTACTCCCACTGTCGTCCAGGTTGTTCATGTAGATCTCATCCATTTTTCTGTCATTGGGCGATCCCTATGTCTTTCCAAGGGTCATGTTTTATATGTCACCTCCCTGGAGTTGTGTTGTAGCAGACTAGCTATCTTTGTTTTACATCTAGTATCCTCCTATGAGTGAGTTCATACCTTGTTTGTCCTTCTGAGTCTGGGTTACCTCACTTAGGATGATTTTTTTCTAGATCCATCCATTTGCCTGCAAATCTCATGATGTCATTTTTTTTATCTTTTGAGTAGTACTCCATTGTGTATATGTACCATATTTCCTTTATCCATTCTTCAGTTGAAGGGCATCTAGGTTGTTTCCAGTTTCTAGCTATTACAAACAATGCTGATATGAACATAGCTGAGCAAATGCCCTTGTGGTATGATTGACCATTCCTTGGGTATATGCTGGTTCTTGGGGGAGATGGGTTCCCAGTTTTCTAAGGAAGCACCATATTGATTTCCAAAGTGGCTCTACAAGCTTGCATTCCCACCAGCAGTGGAGGAGAGTTCCCCTTGCTCCACATCCTCTCCAGCATAAGCTGTCTTCAGTGTTTTTTATTTAGCCATTCTGACAGGTGTAAGATGGTATCTCAGAGTCGTTTTGATTTACATTTCCCTGATAATTAGGGATGGTGAGCAATTCCTTAAATGTCTTTCAGCCATTTGAACTTCCTCTGTGGAGAATTCTCTATTTATTTCTATAGCCCATTCCTTAATTGGAGTGATGTCTAATTTCTTGAGTTCTTTATATATTCTGGATATCAGCCCTCTGTCAGATGTGGGGTTGCTGAAGACCTTTTCCCATTCTGTAGGCTGTCACTTTGTCTTGTTGACCATGTCCTTTGCTCTACAAAAGCTTCTCGATTTCAACAGGTCCCATTGATTGATTGTTTCTCTCAGTGTCTGTGGTACTGGTGTAACATTTAGAAAGTGATCTCTGGTGCCAATGCGTTCAAGACTACTTCCTACTTTCTCTACTATCAGGTTCAGAGTAGCTGGATTTATGTTGAGTTCTTTGATCCACTTGGACTTAAGTTTTGTGCACTGTGACAGATATGGACCTATTTGTAGCCTTCTACACTTTGACATCCAGTTATGCCAGCACCATTTGGTGAAGATGCTTTCTTTTTTCCATTGTACATTTTGGTTTCTTTGTCAAAAATTGTATTTTCCTACGTGTGCATGTTAATGTCATAGTGTTCAATTTGATTTCATTGGTCCACATGTCAGTTTTTATGCCAGTACCAAGCTGTTTTTATTACAGTAGCTCTATAGTAGAGCTTGAGGTTGGGGACTGTGATGCCTCCAGAGGTTGTTTTATTGTAAAAGATTCTTTTGGCTATCCTAGGTGTTTTGTTTTTCCATATGAAGTTGAGTATTATTCTTTCCAGATCTGTGAAGAATTGTGTTGGTTATTTGATGGGAATTTCTTTGAAACTGTAGATTGCTTTTGGTAAGATCGCCATTTTTACTATGTTAATCCTGCCTATCCATGAGCATGGGAAATCTTTCCATTTTCTGACATCTTCAATTTCTTTTTTCAGGGACTTAAAGTTCTTATCATATAGATCTTTCACATGCTTAGTTGGCATAACCCCAAGGTATTTTATATCATTTGTGGCTATTATAAAGGGTGATGTATCTCTGATTTCCTTCTCAGCCTGTTTGTCTATTATATATAGGAGGGCTACTGATTTTTTTAGCTGGTCTTGTATCCTGCTATGTTGCTGAGGGTTTTTATAAGCTGTATCAATTTCTTGGTTGAATTTTGGGGGTCACTCATGTATACTGTCATGTCATCTGCAAATCCTGAAAGGTTGGGGCTAGAGAGATGGCTCAGAGGTTAAGAGCACCAATTGCTCTTCCAGAGATCCTGAGTTCAATTCCCAGCACCCACATGGTAGCTCACAACCATCTGTAATGAGATCTGGCACCCTCTTCTATCTACATAATAAGTAAATAAATCTTAAAAAAAAATACCAAATAGGGAAAGCTTGACTTCTTCCTTTCCAATTTGTATTCCTTTAATCTCTTTATGTTGTCTTATAGCTCTGGCTAGAACTTCAAGTAATATATTGAGTAAGCATTGGGAGAGGGGACAGCCTTGCCTTGTTCCTGATTTTAGTGGTATTGCTTTGAGATTCTCTCCATTTTATTTGATGTTGGCTGTTGGCTTCCTTTAGATTGCCTTTATTATGTTTAAGTATGTTCCCTGTATTCCTGATCGTTCCAATTCCTTTATCATGAAGGGGTGTTGGATTTTGTCAAATGCCTTTTCTGCATCTAGTGAGATAATCATGTGGGTTTTTTTTTTCTTTGAGTTTGTTTATATGGTGTATTACATTGACGGACTTTCATATGTTGAACCACACTTGCATCCCTGGGATGAAGCCTACTTGATCATAGTGGATACTTGTTTTGAAGAGTTCTTGGAGTCTGTTTGCCAGTATTTTATTGAGTATTTTTGTATCAATATTCATGAGAGAAATTGGTCTGTAGTTCTCTTTCTTTGTTGCATCTTTGTTTGGTTTAGGAATCAGGGTTATTATAGCCTCATAGAAAAAGTTTGGTAATATTCCTTCTGCTTCTATTTTGTGGAACAATTTAAAGAGTATTGGTATTAAGTCTTCTTTGAAGATCTGGTAGAATTCTGCACTGAAAGCATCTGGTCCTGGCCTTTCTTTGGTTGGGAGACTTTTAATGACTGATTCTATTTCCTTAGGGGTTATTGGACTATTTAAATGGTTTATCTGGTCTTGATTTACCTTAGGTATGTGCTACCTATCCAGAAAATTATCCATTTCTTTTAGATTTTCCAGTTTTGTGGAGTAGAGGTTTTTGAAGCATGACCTGATGATTCTCTGGATTTCCTCATTGTCTGTTGTTATGTCCCCTTTTTCCTTTCTGATCTTATTAATTTGGCTGCTCTCTCTCTTTCTTTTGGTTAGTTTGGATAAGGGCTTGTCTATCTAGTTGATCTTCTCAAAGAACCAACTCTTTGTTTCATTAATCCTTTGTATTGTTCTCTTTATTTCTATTTTATTGGTTTCATCTCTCAATTTGATAATTTCCTGGTGTCTGTTCCTTCTGGGAGACTTTGCTTCTTCCTGTTCAAGAGCTTTGAGGTGTGCTGTCAAGTCACTAGCATGATATTTCTCCAGCTTCTTTATGTGGGCTTTAAATGCCATGAATTTCCCTCTTAAAACTGCTTTCATAGTGTCCCATAAGTTTGGGTATGTGGTGCATTCATTTTCATTGATCTCTAGGAAGTCCTTAATTTCTTTCTTTATTTCTTCCTTAATTCAGTTGAGCATTATTCGGTTTCCATGAGATTGTAGTATTTCTGTAGGTTTTTTTTTTTTAATCTAACTTTAAAGCTTGGTGGTCCAATAGAACACAGGAGGTTATTCCAATTGTTTGTTATCTGTTGAGATTTGCTTTGTGGCCAAGTACGTGGTCGATTTTAGAGAAGGTTCCATGGGGTGCTGAGAAGAAGGTATAATCTTTTTTGTTCGGGTGGAATGTTCTCTAGATACTGATTAAATCCATTTGAGTCATAATATCAGTTAAGACCAATATTTCTCTGTTAAGTTTCAAATTGGCCGATCTGTCCAGAGGTGAAAGTGGGGTGTTGAAGTCTGTGTGGGGTTTTATATATGATTTAAGCTTTAGTAATGTTTCTTTTACATATGTAGGTGCCCTTTGTATTTGGGGCATAAACGTTCAGAATTGAAACTTCACCTTGGTGGATCTTTCCTGTGATGAGTATGTAATGTCCTTCATCATCTCTTTTTATTGGTTTTAGTTTGAAGTCTATTTTGCTGGATATTAGGTTGGCTACACAAGCTTGCTTCTTAAGACCATTTGATTGGGATGTCTTTTCCCAGCCTTTTATTCTTAGGTGTCTATCTTTGAATTTGAGGTGTGTTTCTTGTAAGCAGCAGAAAGATGGGTCCTCTTTTCATATCCATTCTGTTAGTCTGTGTCTTTTTATAGGTGAATTAAGTCCATTGATATTAAGGCATATTAAGGACCATTGATTGTTTTTTCCTGTTACTATTTTTATTTTTTGGTGGTAGTATGTATGTACTTCTCTTCTTTGGGGTTTACTGCTGTGGTGTTATCCATTGCCTGTGTTTTCATGTGTGTATCTGCCTTCCTTAGGTTGGAATTTCCCTTCTAGTGCTTTCTGTAGGGCTGGGTTTGTGGATAAGTATTGTTTAAATCTGGTTTTGTCTTGGAAGGTCTTGTTCACTCCATCTATGATGATAGAGAATTTTGCTGGGTATATTAGTCTAGGCTGGCATCCATGGTCTCTTAGTATCTGCATTACATCTGTCCAGGTCCTTCTGGCTTTCAAAGTTTCCATTGAGAAATTGGTTGTTATTCTGATGGGTTTGCCTTTGTAAGTCACTTGGCCTTTTTCCTTTGCTGCCCTTAATATTCTTTTCCTTTTTTATTTTTATTTTTCTGAGATAAGCTGGCAAGGATCTTCCTTTTTTTTATTTTTTTTTCCAAAACGAAGGACTCAAAAACTTTAATTAAAACAGTCTTACCTCTTTTAAGGAAGTCCAAGTGAGGCAACCTCCTTAAGAACTTTATAAACCCGACTCCCTGTGATATGTGAGTCACCTGAGCATTTTAAATCAATCTAAGAAAGCAACGGGAGGCAAGCACCAGGACCAACATGTGTGCCCCTCCCTGGCTGACCTGATGAAAGCAGACAGACACTTGGAAGTACGAAGGGAAATCAGAAGGGGTTGGCGGCTAGAAATAGCAATGACACTGCACTCAAGTAGTGAACCTTAAAGAAACTTAGACCCTAAACAGAGGCAAAGCCCATGAGTCACCTGATGACATTCCACCTAATGTTACAGGGTTATACAGAGGGCTTGACTAAAAGTCACTTAGACTGAGAACCTGTGGGCAGATGAGTGGATGCCTTGGTGGCAAAATAGTACCTGAATGTTATTTAGTCATTATTTAAATAATTTCTCAATTTAAATGCTTCTGCACTACATGTCACTGCTATCAACTGCAAATCCCCAAACCCCTTTCCTCCTGGCCCTGCTGCTGTGGAACCCACCAGAGAGCAGAAGAAAAGGCAAATGCTCATTTTACTCTGTTTTTATTTCAATGTTACATGCAGTAAGAAAAAAAAAGCCAACAGGATTGATTAGCATTTACAATGCATACAGAGAAAAAGGTCTTAAAAGCAACTTAGTTCAGATTTAAGGAAAAGCACTAAGTAAACACAAATCTATTTCCAAATACTCACTTGGAACCAAAATGTGAGAGCATTTGGTAAATACTTATGTCTGCTGTTTAGTTGCATTATTTTATATAATCTCTGATACTTGAGATATCCAGCTCCCATTTTCCTAACGCAGCAGGGAATACATATACCTGTGAGCAATTAAATTAAAGGGGGAAATGGAGCTGGGAGACTCAAGGGCTGCAAAAATATATACAAGCATTTAACTTTTCCAGAACAAAACACTTCTTCCATAAAAATATTAAATAGCTAAACCCTATAGAACTAGGGCCAGGACTACTTCAAATACAACTTCTGTATTTTTAAGAATATTGGGCAGAAAGCCTTTTGGGTGATATTTATACATTTTCACATACTGTCTCCAGGACCCTAATGAATCATGAACCACTGTGCAGAATCAACAAAGCTGACTTTCTTACATCATCTCTTCATTTAATCTCATCAATTATTAACAAAGCAAAGGGGAAATACTCAGGAAACTACAATCCTCATTTCAGCATCTGCATAAGATATTAATGACTATCTTCTACAGCTCACTATCTATTTCTCTCTGCCTTCATTAAGCATGTCAGAAGATTATGGGTATTTCTTCCTCTTCTTTTGAGACAGTATCCCATTGTATAGCCTAAGTTGTCCTAGAACTTGTGACAATCCTCTTGTCTGTCTTTCTTAGGCTAGTATTACAAGTATATATTTCTGCTTCCACTATGTTTTAATTTTTTAAATAAAAGTATTACCTACACATTCATTTCTGGAGGAGATGGGCCATTTGTTGAGTTTCCTGGATATGTTATTGTAGTTTCTCATTGAAACTCAGTAATGCTTTGAGACTTCTTAGACCTCAGATATATAGTTCATATCTCTATTGTAGAGTGGTGGTCTAGTTTTGCCTTGGTAGTCTGGATCAATTATCCCCTTCCACAAACACTGAACCTCCATTGTAGCCTGTTGATTTCGAAGCATATGGAACCAAAAGTAGCCATGGGAAAGTCTTAACCTCTAATCCAATGGAATCATATTATGCATTCTCACAGAAGCAGTCCTTTCTTTGGAACAAAGACTTATAAGCCAGCATAGCAAAAGATCATGAGAAGTAGCAAATTTTTTGTTTATATGTCATATAAGTTTATAGTAAGATTATTGGTATTTCAGTTCTACCCCTTGATAACTAGACATATAAATCTAAAAATAGACAAAATAGTACCATTATTGTGCTCTAGTTTAGAGATTACACAATCTTCTGGAAAGCCTTGCACAATCCCTGAAGGATATCATTACCTACCTAACACTCTCACTGTGTATCTTCAAAGTCCAGTCCACTATTCTGTCATGCCAGCTGCTTTAGGATGATGGCTAACATGGTACAATCAACTAATTCCATGAGCATGAGCCTGTTGCCACACTTCTTTCTCTGTGAAAAAAGTACTTTGCTAGAAAAATGATATGTGTGGAGTACCCTGATGTTACATAACGCATTCTGTGAGTCTCTGTAAGGTATATTGTAGTTTGGAGAGGAGTATTATATACTGAGAAGGCAAATCCATATCCAAAGTGAATGTTTATCCCAATGAGGACAATGTGAGGCCCCTTCCATGATGGAAGTGGTCTAGTGTAAACCTGCCACCAGGTCATTGAATGATCTCTAAGAGAATAGCAACACATTGGAAGATCAGTGTTGATCTATGCTGTAGGAAGATTGGACAACATCACTGGCTATGCACAAGACAGTATTGGTGAGTGGACATCCATGTTACTGAGTTCATATATAAGTTTTATTTATGCCATTGTGGTTAATGAGATGATAGGATGCATGTTGTTTAATTATTATGTGGTGAGGGGACTTTTTTGGGGGGTCTAGTCTGGTGTTCTATAGGCTTCTTGTATCTTTATAGCCATTTCCTTCTTTAGGTTGGGAAAGATTTCTTCTATGATCTTGTTAAATATATTTTCTGTGCCATTGAGTTGGTATTCTCTTTCCTCTATCCCTATTATTCATAGGTTTGATCTTTTCATGGATGTCCCAAGTTTCTTGGACATTTTGGGTCATGACTTTGTTGGTTGAAGTGTTTTCTTTCACTGATGAATCTATTTCTTCTAACGTATCTTCAACACCAGAGATCCTCTCTTCCATCTCTTGCATTCTGCGGGTTATACTTGCATCTGCAGTTCCTGTTCGTTTACTCAGATTTTCTATTTCCAGCATTCCTTCTGCTAGTGTCTTCTTCATTTTTTCTATTTCCCTCTTCAGGTCTTGGACTGTTTCCCTTGCTTTTTCATGATTTTCTTTCAGGGACATATTGTTTTCTTCTGCTTTCATTGTCCTTTCCTCTAGTTTTTATAGTGTTCTTCCCATTTTTTGTTTGTCTGTTCCTCCACTTTATTTTTGATTTCTTCTATATAAGGCTCTAACCTCTTCATGATGTTACTTATAAGGTTGTTTTCTTCTTCTTCTTCTTCCATTCTGTGATGTTCAGGTCTAGCTGTTGGAGAAGGGCTAGGTTCTGGTGATGCTGTATTGCTCTTTATTTTGTTGTATGTACTTCTGCCTTGGCATCTGCCCATCTCCTCTTGGGTTCATTCTTGGTCTTATCAGTGTACTTGGTCTAGACATAGCTGACAGGTTTAAGGAGCCTCCCTCTGGTCCAGATGGAAGCTCTGGGCTGGATGGGAGCTCTGGTCCAGATGAGAGTGCTGGCTGGATAGGAGCTGGGTGGCTGGACTCTGAGTCACAGGAAGTCCCTGGGGTCTCCTTATCTTGTCCAGAAGGGAGTTCCTCTTGTCCAGATGGGAGTTCCGGGGCAGGATGGAATGCTGGATGCTGGTCTCTAAGTCTCCAGAAGTGGCTGGGGTCTCTGGCAGATGGGTGTGGGAGCAAGGCGTTGAGGTTGTAGTGTCCACAGGAGGGTCTCTCTGGTCCAGATGGGAGTTCCAGGGTGGATGGGAGCTGGGGGCTAATCTCTGATTCTCAGGAAGTGGCTGGGGTCTCAGGCAAATGGGTGTGGGGGCAGGGTGTAGAGACTGCAGTGTCTGCCTGCAGTCTTGGAAAAGGGGAGCCTTCCCCAAGGGCCTGACGAATGGCTGGAAACTGGGGCCAAGTTGGGCAGGTCCTCCAGGTATGGCTGGTGCCCAGGGGTGGGATCCAGAGGTGGTTGCCTCTCTGACTACAACCCCAGGCATTCACCTCTGGTCCAGATGGGAGTTCTGGGGCAGGATGGAAGCTGGGGGCTGGTTTCTAAGTCTCAGGAAGTCGCTGGGGTCTCAGGCAGATGGGTGTGGGGGCAGGGTGTGGAGGTTGTAGGGTTCACCAGAGGGTCTTGGAGAGGGGGAACCTTCCCGGTGGAGATGGGGGGTCCTGCCCTATGGCCAGAACCTGGGGCCCAGTTGCGCAGGTCTTCCCTGGGGTGATGGTGCCCCGGGGCTGGGACCCAGGTGCGGGCCTCTCTGTGTGTGACCCCAGGCACTCACCTCTGGTCCAGGTGGGAGTTCCAGGGCAGGATGGAAGCTGGGGGCTGGTCTCTGAGTCTCAGGAAGTGGCTGGGGTCTTGGGCAAATGGGTGTGGGGGCAGGGTGTGGAGACTGCAGGGTCTGCCTGCAGTCTTGGAAAAGGGGAGCCTTGCATGCAAGTCTTAATGGATCGTTCTGATGGTAGTTTGGAAAACGAAAGTGCTAAGAGCAATGTGTACAGTTTAGTCCTAGCTGATGAAATTTCACAGGTTGTGTACTTAGAACATGATCGAGGTTGAAAAGAAAGGTAACAGATGAATGGCTTGGTGGGGGGATTTCAAGAGAGTACAGAATCCCACTGTGCCATGATTCCTGTGACTACTCTTATGAAGATCTACAGTAAGAGAGCAAAGAGTGGAACATAAATATGGGACTAACCGTGCCATTTGGCCAGAAAATGTGTATGAGAACGATTAAAGTTATCAGCAAGGCATGTTGCAACATAGTTGTGGTTATTTAAAGAGATTAACACCATCAAAGAGAAACCTGGTGCTTGCTGCAGTGCAAGGGAACAAGTGCCTTGAAGACAAGGCTTTACCATGGAAGGCTCCAGTTTGTAAAAATGCAAAGCCATTTGGAAGTGAGAATGCCACTGCAGTGTTTTCTTGCTCAAATCCACTGCCTAGTGAAGTTTGTCCCCAAAGTCAGCCTGGAAAGCATACAAAGACCAAGGTAGTATAGCCTAAGGAGACCAACCTACATTTTGAACAGAAGAAGAACGTGGCAGCATTATCCACATGGAACTGTTTTTAAAGTCATGAAATATACAAGATTGAAGGTGCCATGGAGTCTTGCCATAGTTTCAGAGTACTGTTTAAGGCAAGTGATGATGTTAGAGTCCGTGCAAGGAAGCCACTGTGTAAATATGTGATGATTAAGTGTAAGTTTTAATAGAGACCTCAGGATTTTGGAGATATCATGACCTTGGGATATTTCCCAAAGAAAGTTGCAGGCTTGCAAGTGATCCAGCCCTCAAAAGAAGCTACATGCCAGGTGGTGGTGGCACACGCCTTTAATCCTAGCACTTGGGAGGCAGAGTCAGGCAGATCCTTGTGAGTTCGAGGCCAGCCTGGGCTACCAAGCAAGATCCAGGAAAGGCGCAATGCTACATAGAGAAACCCTGTCTCGAAAAACCTAAAAGAAGCCTCATGTGTGTTCCAGGCAGCAGATATATATTGGTGGGCTACCTAAGCTAATTCTGGAATCAGAATGAATTGTCAAGAGCACCAGATGCTAGACATCATGTGGCATGAATTGGTTTTATCTGTTGGGTTTTACTTTTCTTTAACTATTCCTTGCACTGTTCTTACAGATCAAAAGGGAACCCCAATTCCCCAAAAGGCAGTGGACAACCCCAAGATAAGAACTTTGCTTAGTTCAAGTTGGACTGTAGAATGAATAGCATTCCTGGGGAACCTGTGAAATGGATTTCTGTCCATGAGGAAGAGCCACTTCCCTACTGACATGGTGTATGCCAAAATTTAAGCTAACCTCCAGGCTCCTCAGGTCCCTACTGAACTGTACAGAGCCTTCGGCCCCACAAGACCCCTCCCCTGTTGTCCTAAATCTCTCCTCTGTTCCAGTTCAAAGGATTCCCTCTCCCTACCCCATAGCTACTGGCTTTTCACTATAATCATGAAGTTTTCCCTGCTCTGGCTCCTGAGAGAGACAGCCGTGGTCCTTGCCATTTGGCCCTCTCCTCTTTCCCAGTTAGGGTTGGCATTACTGTTTTGAGCTTCCCACAAAGCCTCTGCCTGTTCTTTCTCTTATATCCATATAAAACTGTCTTCCCACCCATGGGTCAGTCATTTCAACAGTTTCTCTGTATCCTTGCTTACACCCTCAACTCTTTGTTTTAGAGCTGGACTGTTTATTCTATACCATTGTTTGTTGGGAACTTGTAACTTGTTTTTTAACTGTATGATAACTAATAGTTAAACAATTGCTGTAAGTCTCATATGAGACATAGACTATGGACTTTGAAAGCTTGATGAACTTGGCAAAGACTGAAGCTGGACTGAGTATATTTTGACTTATGAGATAGCCATGAGCCTTTGGGAACAAAAGTTAGAAGGCTGTAACTTAAATTAACATAATTGGGTGTCAAGTTGATAAGATGGTATAGCTGTGATGGTGAATTTCCATGGTCAGCTTGATGTGATTTAGGATCACCATGGAAACAAATCTCTGGGCATGCCTATAGGGGCTTTTTTATATTGATTTAACACAGGTGGAAAGACCCACCCCAAATATGGGCAACAGCATTTCATGAACTGCGGTCACAGACTAAACAAAAAGAAGGAAGGGAGCTAAGCAGTTGCATGCATCACTCTCTGCTTTTCATTGGAGTTCACCTTGTAGACCATAGCTTCATGCTCGTAGGATCCCAGCTCTCCCATCTGGATGGACTTCCCCTAGAACTAAAGCCCAGATAATCTCGCTCTTCTTGAGTTCCTTTAGTGGGGTACTTCACTGAAGCAATGAGGAAAGTAACTAATACACATGAGCAAACCAGTTTTGAACCCACAAAGCAAAACTTTATGCTAAAGGTCTAGTTAGGTTGTGTGTGTAATAGGTGCTTAGGAATATACTGTTATAACCTCAACATTTTTGAAAGTAAAATCTCAGACTCTTTCTAAATCTTCTACAATGTTTTAAGCTAAAATGTTCAGTGTTTCTGTTCTGCAGATGGACAAATTTAGAAATGTCTTCACTGCGTATGAAAATCAAATTGCTTATTGAAGAAGATATGTTACTGGATTTTTTCAATGATATATTGAGGGAAACAGACACTGAGATATCTTTACATGTGAATATTTTCAGCATACAGAAATATCTTGCCATTACTGGGAGTCTAACAAAAAGATTTTAAAAAGAAATGAGTATTTTCCTGATTTATCAAGTTAACATATCAGTAATCATCTTTAGTGGCACAGTGTCTTCTCAGCATTACATGGCCATTGCTGTCTTGAAATCAGAGCACAGGATGTCATCACAAAACTGGGTCAATCATAGGGGAACAAGCACACATGAGACAGCATACTCTATACATGGGACTCTCCTTCCCTGAAACTACACAGCAGGTAAAAGTGGTGGGGTTTTTAAAAGAAAGAGTACAGGTGAGAATTACTAAAATGTCCCCAAGGTAACCTGGGTACATTTCTCTCCTGTAAGAAAGTACATTGCAAAGGAAATTGTTCATCTATTTTGGGGTCTTTGAGAGTCTGTGACTTAGCCATAGTATTACACAAGACCCAGGACCCAGCTCAAGCAACAGATATGAAATATGCTAAAGGCAGAAGCAAGCTAAGTATATAGGTCTGGCCCATCAAGCTTTTTTAAGAAGGGGAGATATGTGGTGGCTGTACAGCATCTTCCAGGATGAGGATGCAGAATGACTCAGAAAATGACTGTGGATTGTGGAGGGCTAACTAATATAGTGCTTCCCATTCATAGCACTGTCCCTATCATTGATCTTTAAAGAAACAATCAATACAAGTGATGACATTTCATGCTCTATTGGATATTGCTAACATTTTTACTTAGTGGTTCCTTATGTATTAGGTCCCAAGATTAACTATCCCTTTCTTGAAATGGTGGGTGGTGGGCATTCAAAGATCCTTCTTAGTCTTAGTACAAACTCTTGAGTTCATATATCATATAATGTTTATGTCTGAGTATATTATTTTATTCAGAAAGGTATCTGAAGTATGTGCAAGCACACCTAAAGGATCAAGAATGATAAGTTAGTTACCATAGGGTGTAAGAGCCAAACACAAGTGCGAAATTTTGGAAGATTTTGATTGGGTTTGTCCCAAATGACATCCAATATGATGAATAAGAAAAATCCTACAACAATCTGTATCTGTAAGCATTTAAACAATGATTTAACAATGTGCAAAGATACCCTGCAAAATGATAAAAGGTATGTTCAGAGCCATAAAATAAAGATTGAACTAACTTTATGTGAGCTATCAGTCAGGGAGGTCTCTGGAGCTCCCAAAGCAATACAGTCCTTTGCTACTGTTGTGGGTTCTCCACTAGAAGTAGATGAAAAGGAATTGTTGAAGACACCTCATGATTTGCCTTCAAGACAATGGAAAAATCAATCTGTACTAAATTAGGTGTTTCCTCCCTAAAGTCTAGTTTTCTTAGTACCAGAAGTTACTATGCAGACTGCTTTAAGAGAATTGCCTCCAAAGGTCCTAGTCCTACTCAATGGCAGATCTTACATAATATATTACTAGTGTGCCAGGCTGGCATAGCCATATCTGATGGGAACAGCAAAAGTCATAAAGGCAGCACAAAGATCCTTGACAAAGATCCAGCAAAGCTGAACCACATCATGGCCGCTGTGTCACCTTTGATTTTCATCTCCACCTGTTATATACTTGCAAAACTTTTAATATTTGTACAATTTGGGGCTATTGAATTATGGAAAAATTCTCATGAACCATTTTTTCCTTCTCCCAGGAATATTACTTCTAAGCTTCCCCAGGACTGTCATGAACATACTACCCCTGCCACATTTAGGGAGATATTTTTATCTACTTAAAGGTCCGCCTTATGTCTTGGAGGTTGTGACACACATTAAGAAGCCAAAGGTCTCTTTATTAGGCTATGAGACTTTCTTGGAGCATCTGTCCCTGTGCTTACTCAGAAACAAGATAACCAAAGCAAAGTAAACTGAAAAAGGTCAACAAAATTTGGTGGGCTAGAGGAGCTGGCAACAGATCAGAGTGCATGTCTCTTCCCAGTACACCCTCAGGCAAATACATGGCATACACAACAATAAAGTTAGACTAGCTGAAGTCACCTCTGCCCTGTACAGAGACTTATACTGATGGACAAAGAATGATGTAGAAAGATGACAGCTACATTGGCTTTGTTGCTCATGTCATCTCAAGGATACTTTGTTCTGCCATGGCCTTTAACAACAGCATTTTCTGTTTCGGATGATGCAAATTTATTGTAAAATGGTAATCAGTATGTTGTTTGCACTGACCTTATCACCTGAAATGTGGAAACAGAAGAATAATGTTCTCCACAGAGAGCATGAGAGACTCACCATGTGAAATCTCATATACTGTAACAGCTGCTGCACATACACTCATTGGAAGTATCCCAATGATAGAACAATGAGAGAATGGAACAACACAGCTGGCACTTTTTAATTTGAGTCCAAATTATTAAAATAATTTAAACTTGATTTTTCTTTTCCTCACTTGTGTTCAAGAATGGCTTCATCTCTTCCTAAGAATAAATGCATCTAAGTTCAAGTTCATTTAAGAAAATAAATGACAATAATGTATCATAGATATTCAAACATATGGGGTCATGCTACTACAGTGTAATGAAGTTATACCTGCTTATAACACAAAAAGGAAAACTCAAATATATTTATGTACATGTATGTGCATATATGTAGATACATATTTAAATATATATGTATGAGTCATTCCTTATGAACATTCTACTATAATATCATGTGAACCTTAAATTATATTTGAACCTAAGTAGACAAGCCAGCAAAACTCACTTCCCTTGTGAAGACAATGCTGGGAACCACAGGTGATAAGGAGAAAAATCTTCCCTTTAAAATCACATAAGTACAACCTGAATCTCAAAGGTCCAAAGAAGAGTGATTAAAAAAAAAAAAAAAAAAAAAAAAAACAGAAGGGAGACTCACCCTTAATGAGAAGTGTGGCTGTAAACTCTAAAAAAATCCCTCCATTTAATGCAGTGACCAGAAGGCCCGTTGCTAAGCCTTACTCACAGTCTTTCTTTCTGTCTCTGATATTTCTACAACTAACTGTAGCACCCCTAAGCCCGATTGTCTAATACTAAGCTTCTTGCCTCTGTCTGAAGACACCCTCCTCTCACTGGCAGGTGGGGAGCCACAGCCTTCTACTGCTGAGCTGGACTGACTCCTTAATCTCTAACTCTGAACTGTAACTCCATCTCTTTCTCCATTTCCCATTCTCCATTTTCCACTTCACTCCTCATGGCAGACTTCCTGGGTTTTACCACGTAATTCTAATGAAATTTTCCTTATGTTCCTTTTTGAATCCATTTCAGATTTATTTTATTTTTAACTGTGTGGTGTGTGTGTGTGTGTGTGTGTGCGCGTGCGTGCATGTGTATGAATTCTTGTAGGTAAGTATATATAAGTGTGGGAGCCAGAATTGTTAGATTTCCTTGTAGCTGGAGTTACAGTCATTTGTAAGCCACTAGTATGGGTTCTGGCAAACAATCTCAGGGCTTTTGCAAAAATAATAGATGTTCTTAACCACTGAACTATCTGTTCAGCCCACCATCCACCAAGCCCAAGTCCATTTTATAATCTGTTTATCTATGAAGCAAAGAAACTGCAAAAGTTACTCTGGTAATAAATGTGAAGAAGCAGAGAGAAGATAAAACCATTGATACAAACCCTGGAATCATTAACAGCTGGCTGATGTTTGCATGTTGCTCTATTATTGTTTGTAACTAAACTTCCATGAAGCCTTTAGCACATTCTGACACCTTTCAGATGGAATGTTAACCATGGGGTAGGATAAAACTTGCTAGAGTGTGTTACTCTCATCTTTGCAAAATTGAATGCTTTTGTTAAAAGAAAAGGCAGGCTTTGCTTAAATTTAATTATATACAGTTTTAGATTGGTGTGTATTCTGCTTGTGTTATGGAGGAGAGATCCACTAATGCTATCTTGGCTTATTAATATTTCTTTATTGAGAAAATAAAATATGCAGGCAACATAATAATCTGAAAGGTATCCCATTAGAATGGGTGCAAACCAGACTGTTCTACACAATCTGGTATCTTTGGTATGTTTATTTTAAGTCACTAAATAAACAATTTCATTTCTGTTCACTGAACTGCAAAGCTGCTATTAGAATTTGGGATCTATAGATGAAAACACCATGGATAACTCTGACAAAGACACAAAGTGGTACTCATGTACCATTCATGGGAATAAAAATATGTTCATTGTAGCAATGACCACTGTTGTTAACAAATCAAAGCAATTTAAATGTTTATCACTTTAATGGATAAAGAAAATCTTGCACGTGGACTTTGTGGAATTATATTCAACCATAAAAATGAAGACAATGCTGTCATCAGTGGCAACATATGGACATGGGGATAATCGTGTTAACTGATAAAGCATTGAAAAGGAAAAAGCAAGTGCCATTGTTACATAGATTTAAGTGCTGATTCATAGAGAATGAGAATGGATGGCACTCAACAGTTTCCAGGCAAAATAGGAGAGGGAAAAAAGGAAAGGAGTGGGCACTGTGTGTTGATTGATGGTGAGGTGGGAACAAGTGTTTCTGGTAAACTATTGTACTGCAGTGTGATTATAGGTTACAAATGTGTTCTTGGTTCTAGCAAGGTCTTAAGCTAGAAAAACAAAATCTGTGAAAAATTTCAATATCAGTAAATACTTAACATCTAGGATAAATGTGTTTCTCTCTCATGTAAGCATCACACAGTCATTACATATGCCACACACTATTTTGCTTCCTTCATTCTTATGTACTGTGTTTGTAGATGTGATGCAATTTCTTGAAGACTGACTGCTGAGCCATCTTTCTTTTTCTCTCTCTCTTTTCCCTCCCATTAAAAAGTAAATGCAGTGAATGTAGTTAGTGCTTAAGAAGATTTTATTCACTAATAATTGTACATGTATAATTTTAAGTGAAATTATAAGATTCATATGTGGTATTTTAATAAAGACTATACAAGAAGAGGAAAATTGACTGGCATGTAAACACACTAGGCACAAACAGGAAGACAATGACTTCAAATCCAGTGACAAATTTGATGTTGAACATTGGATTGTTACGTGGAATAATAGAAAAAACAAAAGAGTAAAGTATCATTCAGGAAACTACAGTCCCACAATGCTGTGGAATAATCCTTCTTAACCCTATGTGAATATATGTTCCTATGATTGGCTTAATAAACAAGCTGACTGGCCAATAGATGAACAGGATTAAATTAGGCAGGGAGCCAAACTAAGGATGCTGAGATGAAGGAGGGCAGAGTCAGGAGAATTGTGAACAGACATAGAGAAGCAAGATAAATATGCTGTACTGAGCCACATGGTAAAGCACAGTTAAGAAATATGGGTTAATTTAAATGTTAAAGTTATCTAGTAACAAGCCTGAGCTATTTACTGATCATTTATAAGTAATCTTAAGTCTCTGTGTTGGTTATTTGGGAGCAGGCAGTTGGAACAGGAAAATTCTACCTACCACAACATAATGGATAGTCTGAATTTAGAGAAGTCTAACATCAAACCTGTGGGTCTAAAAATAAATACAATGCTATACAATGAATTTAAGTTATTAAGCAATATTTAATAAATTAATATCTGAAATTTTCAAGTTGACTATGCAAGTATCTAATCCATAAAGGAAATCTCTGTATTTAATAATAATAATAATAATAATAATAATAATAATAATAAGCATATTCATTAATTTATTGTTATAATGTAAAATTTCTAACCAATATTTTGGCAATATTTGTACGATAATATAGGAAAAAGGCATGAGTCAAATTGTGATGTTAATCATCTTATATAATTACATTTATTTGAATGATTTAATTTGTTAAATAAATTTATTATCAAACGAATATTCAGGAGGCTACAAGGATGGCTCATTGGGTAAACTGCTGGCTGCAGATCTGATTTTGGCTCCTTATCATCCACATAGAAATGTGGCTAGTACGTGTAATTCTAGTACTGGAGACAGTACGATACTAAGGGCTTCTCTGGCAAGCTAGGATAGCTAAATTATTTAACACCAGGTTCAGTGACATATCTTGTCTTAAAAATAAGATGGAAAGAGATAGCAGAACATACTGGATGTTGACCACTGCCCTTCTTATGCGCATGTATAGATACACATATAAACACACAAAATTAAATCAACAAAAAAGGATCTTTAAGAAATCAACATGTGTGCCATTGAAGCATTTATCTCAATTATTCTTTTATCAATAAAAACTAGGGAATCAGTTATCAGAGTAAAAACCTAATTAACCAAAGAAGTGGTGAAGCAACCAGTGTTCTCCTACCTCTCTTCTTCCTCAATATAAAAGGGCCACTCACCTTTCTAAGCCCTTCCCTACAACTTCTTATGTCTCTCTATGTCCTTGGGCCACCAAAACCTCTATGGTTAATTTTGGTCAGCTAGTAGTTAGCTCCACCCTCTGATTTAAGGTAAACATTATTGGTAGTCTCAAGAGTGTCAGAGTATGATCAAACTATCCCACAATTTTCCCACTTTTTGTCTAAATAAAAAGGGGAAGGCTTTAACTCTAACACAGTAAAACTATATATAATAAGAACAATTGTCATCTAAGCATTACATTGACAATGCCCTGTCCTTTTGCATTTGGCAAATTCAGAGAAAATATTCCATGATATATCCTACCATGGTGAGTCCAAAGTTTTGCGTGTAATTCATTTTTCTGTCCGAATTTGTATTACCAACCCCAAACTATCTTTTTAGACCTCAGAACATTTTCTTAAATAAACAATTTAAGCTTTTATGTCTTTCAACCTTATGTGCTTTAAGCTCTTTTGTGGGTTTCTTTTTTGAACTTTGTAACAAGGAAAACTATAAATACTATCAAGTCTTCAGCTCCATCAGAGGCCAGAGAATGATATATTACCTGAGTAAAGAGGAAGTCCAGAGTAAACAAATTCCAAAACTATAGAAATGACAGAGACATGTGGAAGCCTAACAATCACCCAAGATTCCTCTGCAATGTTTGGTCATCCATCATCAACCTACAGGCCTAGAATATCTGACAGACTTTTCTGTGAAGTAGCAATTTTAAAGGACTGCCCTGCATTGTCTTGGAAAAGTTTAGCAGTAACCTTCTTTGGTGTTCTGTTTGTCCAATTTGGACAACCTACTGCCAGCAGTTAAGTAAAGGACAGTTTCTTGCCCAATGGCTAACTTTGTCTTCAATGACCATCATCTTTTTTTTTTTTAAGTAAATTTGTGCTGTTAGTGCAGACATGTCTCACTGTCATGAAAAACCTTATGTTATTAAAACATACTAAATGTCATATTCTGTAGGTCTCGGAAGTGCTTGAAGACCATCTGTCTATCTAAAATATATTCTGTTTGACGCTAAAAACAAACATTCCTAAACTGGACACAAATTTGATTGTTAGATAACTAACTACTAACCTGTATTTCTTAATTATTCAAAATAGTTTGTAATAATAACTTTCAAGGAGTAGAAATTAACATATTGTTAAATGAGCTGCATAGGTACATGTATACTATATAAGAAGAGTAGAAACATGTATACTATATAACAAAAATCACCTTAAATTTGTATCAATGCACAAAAATCCCTTAAACAAGAGTTGAAATAGATAGAGTATAACAAAATAATCTTAAATTTGTATAAATATACAAAAATCCATACCAATGTAAAATATTTAAGACTAGTAGTTGCTTTTCTAGTTTAAAAGTAGATTCAATAATATACTCTTTCTCCTACCATTCCTATATCACCATTTTCTTTTCAGAACAAGACACTTGAATCTAATTTCTCTTGCTTAGTTTCTTCCCTGACTATGACCAATAACAAACTTGCAAACAAACTCCCTATATAATGATGAGCATCCATAATCCATAGAATGACCCAAAACTACCCATCCCACCTCTTGGGAATGTGGGCATCATAATGTTGTTTCCTATATTAACTTGGGGGAAAAATTAAAAAAAAAAAAACAACAAACTAACTTCCCCCCTTAAGAATTCACAGGTGTCTCCCCAGATCGGCTGATGATGACAAAAATTGTGAGGCTAGCTTTTGCTATGTAGCATGGCTGGGCAGAGAACATAGATGTCGCATGGCCTAGCAAAGGACAGCTGTAGGTGCTCCTGTGTAGCTGGGTACTGAGAGTATGTAGCAGTGGTAGCAGTAAAGGTGTAGCAGGCGGCGAGGCAGGAGACCTGGCATGGCAGCAGTCCTAAGAGGGGGCCAGGGGAACCCCTCAACCCATAGGGAGAATGAGCAAGTTGCATGAAAAGTAGACACGGGGACATGCAGAAGAAGCCTATCTGGTGGGAAGTAAGGGCACGGAGCCACCTGAATGACAGAGCCCAGCTGCATGTGGCATTTGGAACTGGGATCAGATGGCTGCTGGAGGCTCACACAAAGGGCCTGGGGAAGGGGCAGAGGGGGAAAGTCAGATGCTAAGGTGAGTCCAGAGGCTGCAATGCAAGTGGCTGCCTTGTGATCTCATGCCCCATATTGGATGCTATATGAAGTGTTTAATTATTCTGTTATCAACAAAAACTTGGGAGTCAGATACTAGTGTAAAAACTTGAATGTTCAGAGAAATAGTGGAGAGAGTCCAGAACTTTCTCTTTCTCTCTTTTTTTGTCTATCCCAAAAGGGTTGAGCATCTTTCTAAGGCCTTCCTTACTACTTCCTGGGTCTCTCTGTATGTCCTTAGTAATCCAAAGCCTCTATGACTAATTTTGGCCAGCTTGCAGCTAGCTCTGCCACCTACTCAAGGTCAACTTCATTGGTAGTCTTGGGAGTGTCAGGGTGCGATCAAAATATTTAACAGCGTGTTATAAACTCTTTTGTGCACACTTTCAGTGAGTGTTTACTGTGTACATACTGTGGTTCAGATCTGAGCAATATGCATTAGCTGTTGATCTTATTCCAATGTGAAAACCCTCAAGTCAGAGGCTGATCCTTATAACCTTTAGTTCACATTAGTTGGCCAGGTTAGAAATAAGATATCTTGTACAAAAGTTTGCTGCTCTTGGCAAAAGGTTTGAAGCTTTTTTGAAATCTTGGCAAATATCTTAGAATCTCTGTTATTGATTCCACAAGATTAAGACCCTATCTGGTTAAATGGTCTGAGATTACAGCCCCAAGAACAAAGCCTACAGTAAGTATTGTTTGTGCTCTTGAATTTCTCTCAGTTTAAAGAACTTTAATTTGCCATTACAGCAAGTTTCTTAGGTTTTTTTGACCTTGTACTTTATATCTTCTTATCCATATCAGTGCATGCATGTATGTGTGCATGTGTTGTGTGTGTGAAGAGTGTGTATGTGTATGTGAGTGTGTGTGTGTGTGTGCGCGCATGTGTGTGTGTGTGTGTGTGTGTGTGTGTGTGTGTGTGTGTATGTGTTTATATGTTCATATATGTGTTTGCATACACATACTGTCTGCGGTAACAGTCTTATATCATTTTGTCTTTACAACATGGATAGTTTCCCTGTTACCTCTAGAGGTAATTAAATTTAAATATTGATATTGAGATCAATTTATAAATGTGTATTCTATCTAATAACATAGCATCTTCCATGGTTTGAAAGTAAAATGTCCCTCATAGGCTCATGATTTTCCGGCACATTTTAGTAAGTTGAGGTCTGAAGCTTTCCTGGAGTAGGGGGGGTCACTAGGAAGATTATGGAGGAGTGGGCCATGATGTTTATAAACTAGAACCCTTCCTGTTCTGTCTCTGCTTTCTGATCTATCAAGATGTAAATGTGCAGCATCATATTTCTATTTCAAATAAATTCTGCTAGCTATCATTCCCCACAGTGATAGACTGCATCCTCAAACAATGAACCAGAATAAATCCTTACTTTCATGAGTAGCTCTTGAAGTATTTGGTCAGAGAGATGAGAAAATTAACTAATATAGCACTCCACCCCCTTCTTATTCAACTTTGTATCTATAGAACCTCGAAAATTAATCAATAAACCATAGCAGAAGAACTGTACAACAAAGGAATAAAGTTTTATTACTTTACATTTAACATGATAAAATTAGGATGTTTTCTTAATGAAGAATATTTATAACACAGTATACACATGGCTATATTTATTGTAGTATAACAAAAAATATAGCCCTTCTTCAGCAGCCTGCATAGAACCTTTTGGTACTATGAAATCTAGCCTGCAGGAAGGATAAATCCTGCCAAGTATGAGAAAGTTTTCTCTAAGTGCTGCAGACAAAGAGTATGGTCTCTTCAGGAAGAGCGTCTCAGAAAATTTTAAATGCATGGAACAACCAAAGTTTCTTTCTATTTTAGTAATATAGTGATAAAGCAATGATGCAATATGTTCTTGTTCACGAGAAATCTCTGCATCTTCCATGGCTAATGGTGTTTATAAATATTTAAAGAATGTAAAATCGATAATAAAAATGGAATTCATTTGCATTGAGAGTAAAGCAAATATGGTGAAAGCTGTAAGTGATTTAAATGAACCACACTGTGTTTTATTTACACTCTTCAGGTATGTGAGCAGAATTTAAGTTTAGTTATTCTATAATGCAATGGGATTCCTTTCTACACATAGGTAAATGATGGATTGCTTCATTACTTCTTTCAAAGACAAACTAAATGACACATAAGACATTTGGAGATTATTTTTCACATTCTCAAAGGAGACATTATGCCAAGTTGGAATTTCAGATAGTACATCATTAAGAAACATCTGGGACAAAAGCCTTAACACTGGATTTCATTTGAACTCATGTGTATTCAGCACACACACATACACACACACACACACACACACACACACACACACACACACATACACTTAACAACTATGTTTAAGTTCTTTTTTGTTGTAGAGATATTTGCTCAAATCTAAAGTTTAAGAGTATTTTAGTCACAATTTATAAATTAACCCCTCTAGCTAGAGAATGAAGCTACACAATATGAATATGCTAATGAACTGAATTGTTGAAGTAGACCAACCTTTTGCTTTCTTAAGTTGAAGTTAATATGCTATTAGAGGCAAGGATAAGATACTCATTAGTATTTTGATATCTCTCAACGAATAGGAACATACACTGTAAAGCTAACCAAAACATATTTTGCTTTTCATGGTAGTTATATCAAGAATGGTTCTAGTTTAATAACTTGCCTGTGATAAAATTCTTCATGGCTCAACTGTTATAGAGTGTTACTGGAATGACAAAGTATAGCCTTCTATTATTACATTATTATTGTATCTCTGTCAGTCTTATTTTCAAAAACTTAGTTTGTTAGTTCTACCTATGTGTATACCACACCTACAATGCTTTTACATCTTGGAAAACAGTGATTTTCAATTTCCTGTGTTTCTATTTAAAATATTTATTTTGTGTGTATAAATGTTCTGACTGCATGTATGTCTGTGTACCACATGTGTGACCTGTGTCTACAGACTCAGCAAATGGCATTGGATACCCTGTGACTGAAGTTATATATAGTTATGTATTTTTTTAGGTATGAGTGCTCTGTCTGCCTACATGTCAGAGAGGGCTTCATATTTTATTAGAAACTGTTGTGAGCCACCACGTGGTTGCTGGGAATTGATCTTAGAATCTCTGGAAGAGCACCCAGTGATCTTAAACACTGAGCCATCTCTCCAGCTCCCAGTGACTGGAGTTATAAATGGCTATGGGCAGCTATGTAGGGGCTGGGAATTGAACCAGGGTCTGCTGGAAAAGCAGCCAGTGTTTTTAACTATGAAGCCTCCAACCCTCATTTTCTTTTTTATAATCTGTAGAATTTTAAACTGTAATTTCTTTAAGAGTTTTTTTGATGTATGTGGTAGGTAGCCATTCCAGCCTTGGCCTGGAAGTTCCAACCCCATTGAGGCTTTGATAATGGTCACACCTACAAGGCGGGGCTGAGGGAGGATGCTGAAGACCCAGGATCAAGAAGAGAGGCTTCTCTTGGTTCCAGGACACTGGAGGTAGACCAAGCAGAGTTCTACAGAGAACACCTCCAGATAGAGCCATCCCTTTCCCAGACCCTGCAACCTATCCCTTCATTTATAAACTACCCCACAAAATAAACCTCCCTTTTAACTACATGGAGTGGCCTTGATAATTTCACCAATATCTGGCACCCAACTTGGAGGGCTCGTGTGTGTGTGTATGTGTGTGTGTGTGTGTGTGTGTGTGTGTGTGTGTGTGTGTGTGTGTGTGTGCTCGAATGCATGTCTATGTGTAAGTTTGCCACGAGTGTATAATTTCCATGCAGACCAGAAGTGGGCTTTAGCATTTGAGTTTAAGATAGTTTTGTCCAATGATGTGGATATTGGGGGTTTGTTCTGAAAAAGCAGCAAGTGATTGTTGCTTCAGTATCTATGATTCCCCGGCTATTTGATTCTGTGGGCCATATTCTTGTGGTGTCCCTGATCCCTCTGATTCCTCCAATCCTCCCTACCCCCTTCTGTGGGATTTCCAGAGCTCTGCCTAATGTTTGGCTGTGTGTTGCTGCATCTGATCCCATCAGTGGCTAGATGAACCTTCTCTGAAGATGATTATTCTAGGCTCTGGGCAACAAATATAGCAGAATATCATTAGGAATCATATCATTAATTTAAATTTTTCTTTTTTTTTTTCGCCATTTGTGTTTGGTTCTATCTAAGACTCTGGGTTATGCAGCCTCTGCTTCCACTCAGTGTCAGGCATGTGCTCCCTCTCTGGTGTGGGCCTCAGGTTGGACCACTGACTTCATGAGTAGACTAGGGTCTGGTGGGGATGGGAACAGGAGAGATCAGATGGAGGTAGGATGGGGGAAAAGAGTACTGAGAGAGACATCTAGAAATTAGAATTTTGCAAAACTTCTTTGTGTAATGCTTCTCTAGAATTTTCTCTCCCTGAGGAGACTCGATTCTGTATCATGCAATTCTTAAAGAGCCATTGGTATTATAGAAATTTAAATATGGATGCTTCATTCAATTATTTTTATTTATTTGATATGAATATCATTTTTAGCACCTTTAAAGTCAGTTTATGAAGTAAAGCAATGGGTTACAGCCACATCACTCACAAGACACCAAATATGAACTCTCTTTTGATAGGATACTCAATTGAACCACTGTAACCAAATAGTCCCATTCCTAAGACAGCATTGATTTGAAGTTATCTATAAATAAACCTTAAAATATAAATTATCCTGTATATTTACTATTATTTATTTCAGTACTAATCATTTAAGGATGATTATAAATTAGCAAAACCTAGGGGAAACACTTAAAGCTATACTCAAAAATCCTCATTCTGAATAAAATACCTTGCATTCTAGTACTGTAGTATTTTTAGACATTTTTGCATCAAGTCAACACTTAGGTGGGTTTCCAGTCTCGCCATATCTGGACTCCATCTCTGATGATGCTATTTTTGGCTTTTGTCCTCCACACTGACACAGACTTATGATTGAAGCTGTCCCTGTCTTCTGTACCCACTGCTTCTCTTGAAATAAGATTTATTCTGAGGGATAAAATAGACAATCGTAGAAAATTAAAAACTGATTCTGTAGTCCAGGTGTAACCAAGATCTTCTGTACTCTGGCCATTAAAATTCACTGGCCTCCATTTACTGATTATTATTGTGGTAATCCTGCTTGCTTTTAACTGAACTGATAGAGCTCAGTAACTGGTGTTACTGGCCTGACTTTTTTTTTTCTGATTGTTATTTCTAATTGTTTTTCTAATTGCTCGCAGAGTAACTCTTGATAGCTGAACACCCCTGTATGTGAAATGATTACACATGAAAGATGATCTAATGTTCCATTAACACCTTTTTCACTTTACTGAATTCTATTATGAACCCACATGGTCCACTACAAGAGTAGTAAGTGTTTTTAACTACTGAGTTGTCTCTCAAGCTTCCTCTATTATTTTGTTTTCATACATTTTTCTTAAGAAGTTCATATGGTTCATGAATAATGGAGAAGAAAATACTATAATCTGAATAACTGTATTTGATTCCTAGTAGAGATTAATATGTTCACATCTCTTTGTAAATCATTTATATTTCTTATAAAACATTTAATCATAAAATGAAGAAAACCACGACATTGTAAATTAAATATACCAGTAAAATCAGGGCACTTTGAGTGATCTAAAGTATTGGATGCTCATTTTGGAAAGCCATTCTTGGTGTTACACCACCTCCCCTCTGGCTACCTCACATCCTTCATCTGGCATGCCTTCATACAGATTTTATTTGCTTTCTTCCCTTTACCTGTTTTTTTTTTTCTTTTCATAGTATTATACCTTCGTGACTGAGAGTCTTAGGTCTAAAATTCAATTTTCATCTCTGCTTTATTTCTTTTCATCTGCCATTGTGTTCCAGTTCTCTAGGGATCTGGCTGAAGGACATGCTTTACTTGTCATTTCTCTACAGTTTCAATTTCACTCTCTGGTACTATCATTCTTACGTTTGTTCTATAAAATTATCCATTTATGAGTGATTTTCCTGCAGTCTTTACATTTCGTTCTGTTCAAATATTGCTGCGATGCCATTCTTATTATTATTTATTCTTTCAATCCCCCTCTCCTGCCTTTCCATTCCTCCCTCCCTTCTTCTTTCCATTTTGGCCTTATTCTCATTCTCTCTTCCTTTCTTCTTTCTTCCTTTGTGATTTCCATTTTTCCTCTTATTTTGACTATTGTTTATGTAATTTGAACACCATATTTTTCTTAATTGTTTTTTTTTTCTTATTTGGTTATTTCTTGACTTTTGTTATTTGTTTCCTATAGGGTTACATGGAATGCTTTTCTGACACTTCAATTTGCACTTTTACAACTATGGCTGATTTCTTGTCTTGCTTCCTTAGTCTCTGCTTCTTTCCCTCCTGATTTGCATAGAAGTTCATGGTCTTTGTGGTATCTACATTGAGACTACATTTTAAGGACTCAACATGTTAAACCAAGGCTTGGGACGAGGCTTTGTTGGCAATGTTTTAAGCACTCCCTAAAAATAGTTTTAAAAGACACCCCTCACAAGGGCAGTGTATCATCAACAATTCTTTGAGCCCTAAGGCATTTTTGCAACTCCTACTCTTCTGGGGCTCAATATCTTTTGGAAGAAGAAAGAAAGGTTTTTATGCTTTGTCTTCAGTCAACAATTTTTTTTTCTCTCAAGAATACAACTGAGTCATTTCCAAGTGCCAAATACCAGCAACTGAAAAGGTTTGATAACCCCTACTGAAAGCATGTAAGTCTACAGAATTTCTGTGATTCTACTCATTGAGATAGTTATCACAACAACCTGCTGTGTCTAGTTGCTTTAAAACAACAAAATTTTAAAATAAAGCAGGTTTCATGTAAACTACTCTATAAACAAAGTGCTATCTTACATATAATATTTAGTATCAAATTAGTAAAAAAACTTAAATAGCATAGATATGGAATCTGAACGTGAGACCATAATTAAGTGTAGCATCTACACATTATTGGATATTTGTGAAAACTGGCTTGCCTTGGCTGTAATAGTTGGCAATATGTCTAACGCCTGTACAAGCTGAGAATAGTTGTGTGGCCACCTGAGTCCTCAATAGTGGTTTTAGATGTTGATGTTGTGAACTGGATACATCCTTGATAGGGTTTTAGGTGCTGATGTTGTGAACTGGATATTTCCAGGCTTTTATACTCACAGAGTAGAGTTCAGCTTGTCTACATCGAATTTTTCAATAATCTCCATTTTGCTTCAGTGTATGTGCCATCTCGAGCTAAATTCAAAGCTGTAATTAGCTAAGAATCAGACTAATGCAATTTTAGGAAAACAAAGACTGCTTCCGTACAAACCATCTTGAAGATAATTACAGCTTAATGTTTTGGTCACTAGTGAATTTTAAAACAACAATTTTGTTGTGAATCATGACTGTTCATCAATTTAGCTAGAGCCAAGCTGCAAAAGCAGAGTTCCAGCTTCAGAATGCCGAGAACTGCCACACAAAGCAAGTGTGCTAGTTTGTCACTGAACTCCCTCATTACCTTAGTCACTGCTGTGGACAGGAAGAGTCACCGCTGCTCTCATCTGACACAAATGCTCCTGAGTAGACAGACTCACAACAGTCAAAGTAGGACGGCGGCTAATCTTTTCTTCTCTCTGCCCTAGGTATGGATTGCAGGAGACCCTTTGGTTCCAGCATAGCTTATATAGAGCTCCCAGCAAAATAACCACTGTAAGTGAGGACACTCATTTTTGCATTCACAATTGCTTTGCTGTTTGAGTTAGAATAACCCCTTTTGGGTCATCTGGAATAGTAGGGTGTCCACTAACACACATTGAAATGAGCATTTTTTCTAAAGGGCTGCTTCTCAGCAAGTGCTGTTTCTCTAAAGGTTCACAGCCAGAAACATTGTCCTACAGACAAATCCTTCAGATGCTGTTTTTGTAATAACTCACCAGCAACTCAACTGAGACACTGAAATGATGGCATTTTGATTAAAAATGCATGACTGAAAAGCTTCTCTTAAAAAGAATGTGGGAAGCACTGTTAAGAGAGTGAACAATGGGTATGTCTTCACTGCAAGGGACTGCTTAAATATTTACAAACTCAATTAAAAGTCTAGAGACTCTGCAGTTGCATTGTGGCACGTGTTTCTCTTTTGCCAGTATTTTATTGAGTATTTTTGCATCAATGTTCATGAGGGAGATTGGCCTGTAGTTCTCTTTCTTTGTTGCATCTTTGTTTGGTTTAGGAATCAGGGTAATTGTAGCCTCATAGAAGGAGTTTGGTAATATTCCTTCTGCTTCTATTTTGTGGAACAATTTAAAGAGTATTGGTATTAAGTCTTTGAAGATCTGGTAGAATTCTGCACTGAAACCATCTGGTTCTGGGCTTTTTTTGGTTGGGAGACTTTTAATGACTGATTCTATTTCCTTAGGGGTTATTGGACTATTTAAATGGTTTATCTGGTCTTGATTTAACTTAGGTATGTGGTACCTATCCAGAAAATTATCCATTTCTTTTAGATTTTCCAGTTTTGTGGAGTAGAGGTTTTTGAAGTATGACCTGATGATTCTCTGGATTTCCTCATTGTCTGTTCTTATGCCCCATTTTCCTTTCTGATTTTGTTAATTTGGATGCTCTCTCTCTGTCTTTTGGGTAGTTTGGATAAGGGCTTGTCTATCTTGTTGATCTTCTCAAAGAACCAACTTTCTGTTTCATTAATCCTTTGTATTGTTCTCTTTATTTCTATCTTATTGATTTCAGCTTTCAATTGGATAATTTCCTGGCGTCTGTTCCTCCTGTGACAATTTGCTTCTTCCTGTTCAAGTGCTCAGGTGTGCTGTCAAGTCACTAGCGTGAGATTTCTCCAGCTTCTTTATGTGGGCATTCTGTGATATGAATTTCCCTCTTAAAACTGCTTTCATAGTGTCCCATAAGTTTGGGTATGTGGTGTATTCATTTTCATTGATCTCTAGGAAGTCTTTAATTTCTTTCATTATTTCTTCCTTAACCCATTGGTGATCCAGTTGAGCATTATTCAGTTTCCATGAGATTATAGGATTTCTGTAGTTTTTTTCTGTTGTTGAATTCTAACTTTAAAGCATAGTGGTCCCATAGAACACAGGAGGTTATTTCAATTGTTTTGTATCTGTTGAGATTTGCTTTGTGGCCAAGTATGTGGTCGATTTTAGAGAAGGTTCCATAGGGTGCTGGGAAGAAGGTATATTCTTTTTTGTTTGGGTGTAATTTTCTGTAGATATCGATTAAGTCCATTTGAGCCATAACATCAGTTAAGACCATTATGTCTCTGTTAAGTTTCAATTTGGCCAATCTGTCTAGAGGTGAAAGTGGGGTGTTGAAGTCTCCCACTATTAAAGTGTGGGGTTTTATATGTGATTTAAGCTTTAGTAATGTTTCTTTTACATATGTGGGTGCCCTTGTGTTTGGGGCATAAATGTTCAGATTGGAGAGTTTATCTTGGTTGATCTTTCCTGTGATGAGTATGTAATGTCCTTCATCATCTCTTTTGATTGATTTTAGTTTGAAGTCTATTTTGCTGGATATTAAGATGGCCTTACCAGCTTGCTTCTTAAGACCATTTGATTGGAAAGTCTTTTCCCAGCCTTTTATTCTTAGGAGGTGTCTGTCTTTGAATTTGAGGTGTGTTTCTTGTATGCAGCTGAAAGATGTGTCCTGTTTTTATATCCATTCTGTTAGTCTGTGTCTTTTTATAGGTGAATTAAGTCCATTGATATTAAGCGATATTAATGACCAGTGATTGTTCGTTCCTGTTATTATTTTTATTTTTTGGTGGTAGTGTGTGTACTTCTCTTCTTTGGGTTTTACTGCTGTGGTGTTATCTATTACCTGTGTTTTCATGGGTGTATCTGAGTTCTTTAGGTTGGAATTTTCCTTCTAGTGCTTTTCTGTAGGACTGGGTTTGTGGATAAGTATTGTTTAAATCTGGTTTTGTCTTGGAAGGCCTTGTTCACTCCATCTATGATGATTGAAAGTTTTGCTGTGTATATTAACCTAGGCTGGCATCCATGGTCTCTTAGTGTCCCCACTATATCTGTCCAGGTTCTTCTGGCTTTCAAAGTCTCCATTGAAAAATCAGGTGTTATTTTGATGGGTTTGCCTTTATAAGTCACTTGGCCTGTTTCCTTTGCTGCCCTTAATATTCTTTCTTTATTCTGTATGTTTAGTTGTTTAATTACTATATGGCGAGGGGACTTTTTTTGGGGGGGTCTAGTCTGGTGTTCTATAGGCTTCTTGTATCTTCATTGGCATTTCATTCTTTAAGTTGGTAAAGTTTTCATCTATGATCATGTTAAATATATTTTCTCTGCCATTGAGTTGTTATTCTTCTCCTTCCTCTATCCCTATTATTCATAGGTTTGGTCTTTTCATGGTGTCCCAAATTTCTTGGACATTTTGGGTCATTACTTTGTTGGTTTTAGTGTTTTCTTTGACTGGTGAATCTATTTATTCTACCCTATCTTCAACACCAGAGATCCTCTCTTCCATCTCTTGCATTCTGCGGGTTATACTTGCATCTGCAGTTCCTGTTTGTTTACTCAGATTTTCTATTTCCAGCATTCCTTCTGCTAGTGTCTTCTTCATTTTTTCTATTTCCCTCTTCAGGTCTTGGACTGTTTCCCTCGTCTATTTCATTGCTTTTTCATGATTTTCTTTCAGGGACTTATTGTTTTCTTCTGCTTTCATTGTCCTTTCCTCTAGTTTTTTATAGCATTCTTCCCATTTTTTGTTTGTCTGTTCCTCCACTTTATTTTTGATTTCTTCTATATGGGGTTCTAGCCTCTTCATGATGTTACTTATAAGGTTGTTTTATTCTTCTTCTTCTTCTTCTTCTTCTTCTTCTTCTTCTTCTTCTTCTTCTTCTGCTTCTGCTTCTGCTTCTGCTTCTGCTTCTGCTTCTGCTTCTGCTTCTGCTTCTGCTTCGTCTTCCATTCTGTGATGTTCAGGTCTAGCTGTTGGAGAAGGTCTAGGTTCTGGTGATGCTATATTGCTCTTTATTTTGTTGTATGTACTTCTGCCTTGACATCTGCCCATCTCCTTGTGGATTCGTTCTTGGTCTTAACAGTGTACTTGGTCCAGACATAGCTGACAGATTTAGGGAGCCTCTCTCTGGTCCAGATGGAATCTCTGGGCTGGATGCGAGCTCTGGTCCAGATGAGAGTACTGGCTAGATAGGAGCTGGGTGGCTGGACTCTGAGTCTCAGGAAGTCCCTGGGGTCTCCTTATCTTGTCCAGATGGGAGCTCCTCTTGTCCAGATGGGAGTTCTGGGGCAGGATGGAATGCTGTATGCTGGTCTCTAAGTCTCTAGATGTGGCTGGAGTCTCCAGCAGATGGGTGTGAGGGCAAGGCATTGTAGTGTCCACCAGAGGGTTTCTCTGGTCTAGATGGGAGTTCCGGGGTGGATGGGAGCTGGGGGCTGGTCTGAGTCTCCGGAAGTGACTGGTGTCTCAGGCAAATGGGTGTGGGGGCAGGGTGTGGAGACTGCAGGGTCTGCCTGCAGTCTTGGAAAAGGGGAGCCTTCCCACAGGGCCTGCAGATTGGCCGGAAACTGGGGCCAAGTTGGGCAGGTCCTCCCAGGATGGTACCTGGGGTGGAATGCAGGGGTAGTTGCCTCTCTGACTATAACCCCAGGCACTCACCCCTGGTCCAGATGGGAGTTCCGGGGCGGATGGGAGCTGGAGCCTGGTCTCTAAGTCCACATGTTTCTCTTTTATATTGTAGTATGATAGCACAACCTTCTATGGATTGTAGATCAAAATGTGTCCCTTGAATAATATTTCCATTTTAATTCTTTACATGATATTGTCATCTGTACATTGGTAATGTATATCAAATTGCTAGTGTGAAAAACAGTGATTGCTAATGCAAGAATACAGCTTGAGTGAATGTGTGCTTGTGCACCCATTTGCACACACACACACACACACACACACACACACACACACACACACACCATCAAATGAAGGCAGTGTGTTATTTTTGACTGTCTTTTCCTGTCTATTTCTTGTGACAGAGCACAAATGACAGCAAAGAAGTGATTTCTTTCCAGTCTGGATATGTGAACCAATGAGTTCATTGCAGTTGCTTCTGGGAGTTTTAGTGAGGGGTTGCTGAAACATAAAGCATCATCAAGCAGTCTACTTGTATCCCATGGTAGGATTTGCATGCAGGATGACTGGTTGGCAGCTGCTACTGCTCACAAACTTGGGGGAGGGGCCTTGGGAATTGTGTGAGATTCCACAGCCTCCTAAAGCTCCACAGCCTCTTCTCCACCCTCCTCACTAAGGTTTTTTTTTTTTTTTTTGGTCTCCTCTTCCTCTGTCATTTTTCTAAACCTTTAAGAAACAACATGAATTTACATTATTATTTTTTTTTATCGTTTCACTGTATTTTAGGGAAACAAATGTACAACACTTAAAGTCCAGAAATTAATACAATTGCATCAATTATTACAATGAGTTAGTGCATGAACACTGATACAATGCAACTAAAGCAACTGGTAGTGAATTTATTTCCATTATGCCCTTTAAGCATTAATTATGATTTATTATTGAATGTGTACATGCATAGGATGTGGGAGAGGCCTCTGTGGAGACCAGGGGACAACTCTGTGAATAGGGTTCTCTCCTTCCATTTTTATGTGGTTGCTAGGATCAAACTCAGGGCATTAGGCTTAAGTGGCAAGCTCCTGTACTGATTGAGCCATGTTTCTATACCTACCACCTCATGTTCATGTTATCCTTTGACTCATCTTCCACTTAATGCCTGTCAATAACAAGAAAGAGTCTTCAGATCAAATAACTCACAACCTGCAAAAGTATACTTATCCAACATGAAAACAAAGATTAATTTAGTGTCTATTGTATCTAAATTTATTTTTTTGTGAAGAAAAAAAAGTAATTTCACTTATATGTCTAAATACAGTGGTGAAAAAACAAAAGCTCACGCTCTTACTAGATGTGTTAGTGAGAATGTCAGACCAAACTATAGTTTTTAATCACAATATTGAGTCTACTATCTCTTCCTGTCTTACCTAGTTTTTCAGTCACAAAATAAATATTTGTCCTCTCAGTTAAAATTAAAACACTGTAATTCAGTTTGTGCCTTTGCCTATAAATGTACTCTAATTTAATCCAGGAACTAAAGTGTCTTGTGTTTTAGAATGTTAGCTTGTATTGGCTCTGTGAATTGTTTAAAGGAAGGAGCAAGGTGTCAAAATAAGCAAATGGAGAATTCCAGATGGCCTGATGCATCATCTTTCATTTGCCTGTCAGTAACAACAAAGATAATTTGAATGTAATAAATTATGCCCCTCTGAAAAGGAATGGTATAGAACATGAAAATATAGCTGCGTCAGGGATTAGTGAACCAGAGCTTCTGGTAGAGGAAAAAGTCATTTTGTTCATATTTATAACTGCTGTGGTGAGAACACCATGTGTCTTACTTATTTCTGTATTTTAGGTAGGAAATTTGCATAAAACATCTCATCAATTAACAGCAAATATTAATTATCCAAAGCAGAGGATTTTGTAATTTATATTGACAAATGTTTTGTAAGATGTATTCTCCTGCAAGTCTCCTGCAAGTTTATTCCATATTGCATTAATTATGTGAATTCTGTCTATAATAAAACATAAAGTAGTGAAATCATCCATGACTCAGTAAAATAGACTTCAAACAGACATTCATGGCCTACAGAGACATGAAACAGGTGTCCTGGAGTTTTGAGGAGAGATCTCTCCACTATATTTGTAGCTCTGAAATTTAATGTTTAGAGAGTGTGAATGTACCAGTTTTATCTCTCTAGCACAGAGGCCTTACTGCATAGTGCAGGATGAAGATTACTGACCGAGGGTAGATGCCATCAATTCTTACTTGCCCTCTGCAAAGAAGCTACAAATCACTGGATAAAGCATCAGATGTTCTAGATTGCTTATTTTGAGAAAATATGTGTCTGTAAATTTTATTTGTAAATGATTTGATTGTTCTTATATCTAAAAAGTTGGTTAAAGTAAAAATACTTTGTCTGATAAAGACAGTATACAATTTAATGCAAATATAAACATTCTCCAGTGATATACAGACTTAGAGCTGAATGACATCTACTATATATATTAATGGGTCAATTAACACAATTAAGATATTAGTCCTATGAACATAATCTATACATTAAGGGAAAGCCTTATCAAATTAATTGTTTTTCTTCTCTTTACTGGGGAATCAATGTTTCTAACATATTATTCAAAATTTACATAGCTATTAATATGTAAGCCATTTAGATGCAGCTGGGTCACAGTACTGAGCATTATGTCATCAATTAGATTATCATGATGGAATAAAATACTTAAATGTATAATAATTTATTTGGGTAGAAGACACATACAAGAATTTGTCTTAGATCAGATATGTGAAAACCTTGAAAGGTGCCACTGTATCTCTCTATAAGGACAAAAACTACAAAAATTAAAACAAATAACTTTATTTAGATCCATTAAATGACACATACCACAGGTTAGCTTTTGCCTTAAAACTTGGAGAGTGAAGCAACCACTAGGAATTGTAAGTACCCATGAGCAGAACCTTTAACAGGAGTTAGCCCAGTAGTATTATCTAACATATGTCAAGATTACTCACAATTCAAAAGTAAGAACCTCTGCAAATCACACCCAGGAGTCAAGACACGATGACAGTTTCATGTGGGAGGCCAGCATGGGCTATATAGTTCCAGGCTAACCTAGCTACAAGGAGAGGACCTGTCTTAAACAAACAACCAGCAGACAGAACTCTAAATGAAATGTGGTTTGAAGCATTTGGCATGCCCTCAACAAGGAAGCTATGCAAAAGAAAGTGTATGAAAGGACCATTAATACCCTTTGTCACTAGGGATGTGTATAGCAGAACAATAGCAGCAGAATATAACCAATCTGTTAGAGTGGCCAAAATCCAAAACACTGCCAGGGAACACTGAGGAGTGCTCAGAGCACCAGGCCTCTCCTTCTTTACTGGTAGTGATGAGGACCAGGGTTCTGCCTCTTATGATAGAGTTACTGTCTTACAAAACCAAATACGTTCATATATTTTAATAGCACAATACATCTCTGTGGTATTTACACAAATGCACTAATAAATCATATCAACAAAATGACAAACTGGAGGGGCAAAGTTTATAGCACTTTAAATCACACTTGTCAAAACTTAGAAACAGCAGCCCACAGGTCGCTTCTGAGTTTTATATATTAATTCATCAACAAATTGTGATGCATCATAGAAAACGATATTCAATAACAAAGGGAAACATATTAATGTAACGTAAGAAATGCGAATATATCGCCAAATGAATGAAACCAGTCTTAAAGGAGAGCATGACTGCAAAATGGTGGCATTGTTCAAAATACAAAATTGAAGAACCACACAAATATCAGAGACCACAAGGAGATAAGGAAGGATAAATAAATAGAACACACAGAAAATTTAGAGAAGAGAAACTAGCTACTGGCTCTCTGGCCCCCACTAGATATCTGTCCTGTGCAGCATTGCCTAGGTATATCCACCCACCTGCTCTGTGGAATGCCGGCTTTACATGCTCCTGCAGTCCTGTGTGCCCCTGCAAAGTCTTGTATAACCCTGCACTCCTCATGTGCCCATGCATACCTTGTGTGTCCCTGCATGCCTGTGTGCTCCTGCACTCCTCTTGTGTTCATGTTCACATGTCTCATGTGACCCTGAATATTTCATGAGCTCCGGCATGCTTTGTGTGTTTCTGCTTGTGCTGTGTGCTCCTGAATGCTATTTGTGTCCTACTCAGTGAGGGTGGTAGTTCCTGGAATTGTGCTAGTATGAAGCCTGTAGAACTACACTACTCAGTGTCAATCTTTTTTTTTTTTTTTTTTTTTTGGTTTCTCGAGACAGGGTTTCTCTGTGTAGCTTTGCGCCTTTCCTGGAACTCACTTGGTAGCCCAGGCTGGCCTCGAACTCACAGAGGTCTGCCTGACACTGTGTCCCGAGTGCTGGGATTAAAGGCGTGCGCCACCACCGCCGGGCTTCTCAGTGTCAGTCTTATTGTGAACTAAACAATCTAGTTAATAATTCATCAATATTGGTTTCTCTGTTGTAATGCTGTGTTATTAAAGGATTGCTAATAGAGTAAAGTGGGGCAGGCTATCCCACTTATAAACTTTGGTCAGTTCTAAATAATTTTTCTATAAATTGAAAGTATTTTAAAAATAAAATCCTATATTTTTGGTTGTGAGCCTAGCCTTTAATGGCTGAGCCATCTCAGTGGTAGAGCGCTTGCCTAGCAAGCACAAGACCCTGGGTTCGATCCTCAGCTCAAAAGAAAAAATAAAATAAAATAAAAATCAAAATAAAATCAATTTGAAACACCAACAAAACAATATATTACATACATATCAATATATGAAAATCATTAAAATAGAAAGGATATAAAAGGAACTTTGGGTGTTAATCAAAAAATTGGAAAAATCGAGTTGTTGGTTAAAGACTAAAAATTGACAAATGGGCTGGTGAGATGGCTCAAATAGTTAAGAGTACTTATTGATCCTGCAGAGGACCCAAATTCAATTCCCAGCACTTATGTTCGGGGCTCACAATTGTCTATAAAGTCACTACAGGAGATCTTATACCTCTGGTCGTTGAGCACTTGCATTCACATGCACATCTCTACACAGAGATATATACACATCCACATAATTAAAAATAAGGAAGCCAAGTTGACCATGCTAGACCTATGCCTGCACTGGGTTAATAATATTTTATCGAGGATTATGCATCTATGTTTACCAGAGGTAGTGGCCTGTTACTTGTTTTGTGTGAGTGTGTTTGCCTGGTTTGGGTATTAGAGTATTACTGGCTTTGTAGAAGAAGTTTGGAAATGATCCTTTTGTTATGTTTTATTAAAAAAATACAAAAATGTGTGTTTGGCTGTATATGTATGTAGCTATGTATGTCTATGCATGTGTTTTTGTGTGCCTATTTGCATGTTTGTGAGCTTGTGTACATATGTGTGTGTAACAATGTGTGTCTGTGAGTATGCATGCTGATGTGTATGCACCCAGATGTTGACATTGGGGCTTCTACCTCTATAGGTCTCTAACTTTTCTTTTGAAACAGAATTTCTCACTGAGATTGGAACTTACATATTGACTAGACTGGCTAGTCTAGCCAGTGAGCTCTCAGAATTGTCCTGTCTGCTTGTCTCCATGCTTAGTGCTAGGGTTACAGGTAGGAGTTACCACAAGTTATTTTCCATGTGTGCTGGAGGTCCAAACTGACGTCTGCTTGATTGTATATTAAGAACTTACCATGGAAGCCATCTCCCCAGCCTCTGGAATTGGTTTTAATTTCTGATCACCTGTTGTTGAAAACTGAGCACGTGACCTTGTATCTGGAGAATCTGTTTCTGTCTTATAAATATGCAATAAAGGGGTGCAAAGCTCAGGATTTTCCATGATAGCATAGGAACATACATTGCATGAACTTCTCTGTACTGTTTGCTTGTATGTTTTGGATTTTAGGTTTGTTCTTTTAGAAAATAAATATTCGTGTAGTAGTTTTCTTTTTAGATGAAAAGTACTTAGCAGGCATTTCTATTCCATTTCCAGTCTAATAAAATCAGCTTAGCTATAGACCTAATACTGATGAAGGGACCTTGATGATAATGTGGTTGTCAAGGCTAGAAACCAATAACTTCACACTTACAGTAAGAGATTTTGACTGTCATGATACTCATAATATTCTTACTTTATTAATAGATATGAACAACAAAGTTTTAGTTAATTATATTTAATGAAATATGAAACAGTAAAAGATCTATACACCTACAGCAATTAAAGCAAACTAAATAAAATTTATTTCCTTATAAAATACAATTGGGTCTCATAGATGATTAATAAATACTGTCTGTTATCTCACCAATTCAACTTTAATATCACACTTGAGAAAACATTTGTAAACACATAGGTGATCACCAATAAGCATGTATCGATCTGAGTGTGGGGTCACAGGCCTGGAATCTCAGCCCTAGGTGGGGGACGTGGGAGGATCACTTTGGGGTCACCTTCAGCTACACAGAAAATATGAGGTCAGCCTGGGCTACATGAGAATCTGTCTCAACCCTGCAACCCCCCTCAAACCCAGAACAACAAAAAGTCACATTTAATCATTCCAGAACGTGCAAGTCTTATGTATCACACAAACTAAATAGCTGAAAAATAACAAGTGTACAAAGTTACAGCTTTAATCAAAACCTTGTTAGATACAAAATAAATTGTACATCTTTAGAAATTAATGGAAGTGATCAGGTTTCAATAAAATAATCAAAAGCACACAAGACTATCAGTCTAAAATCCTGACTGAGATAAGATAAACCCCAAAAGGCAAATCCTGATATTCTCACATATGTGGAAACTAAAACTGAATGTTTATAAATGTGTGCTTATGTATTTACATTGGATTCCCACAGAAGGCAAGAAACCAGTAAAGGATCTGGGCTGTGATTTAGGTTGGGCTTCCTGCTTACTAGCCAGCTTTGATGGTGCTTGAGGGTGTGCAGCATGAATCATAAAGAGTCTTATTAATAAAATCAAACCCAGGCCAGGTATTGGGATGAATGCTGGAAGATCAGAGAAGTAGAACAAGCCACAGCTACCTCACCTTGCTAATTCCTCAGCTGATCCTGTTTCCTCAGACTGGAAGCCTCTGAGTCCTCATCCAGAATGAATCTCAGCTGAACTGTTACTCAAAAGCCTAAAAGCTTAACCAGCCAAAATGCTTCTAGTTCCTGGTTTTCATGCCTTATATACCTTTCTGCTTTCTGACATCATTTCTGGGATTAAAGTCATGAGTCACCATTCTTGGCTGTATCCTTGAACACACAGAGATCCAGGTAGATCTCTGCCTCTGGAATGCTAGGATTAAAGCGTGTGCTACCACTGCCTAACATCTATGTTTAATATTGTGGGTGTTCTGTCTCTAACCCCAGATAAGTTTATTAGAGTGCACAATATTTCAGGCAACACAGTACCAGCAAAAGGGTGCCATGTAGCTATGCATGCTACTGCAAGGGAAAAGTAATTAACAGTTTTACCCACCTGTAAAACCAGCAAGCTACTATAATGACTGACTTAGTTAAACATACCCCATGGTGTGATAGTGGCACAAATATCACAGGAGTAAGAAACTCATACCTGCTACCAATAACTGGGCCCCTAACCTGTGACAGGCTAAGTCATGGGCCCTGGGGAGAATCTAATACTAGTATCCTGCTAAATGAACACATAGTAACAAAGTGTCTCCTAAGTTCTTGTCTTTATACCCTTGCATCTAACAACCCTGATTAGAGAAGCTTCATTTTGCAGTAGGTGGTGATTAATACACAGATCTATAGCTTGTCAATTTTCAGTGAATAAGAGGCCATGGAATCTTCAGCTTTAAATGGGGGCATCTATTCCATTCTCTACCTTAAAGACTCAGAGATCACCGGACAGGAGTAGGCACAAAGAGTCTACAAGGCAGACATAGTGGACATTTGCAGCAAAACAGTATTTTATTGGGTATGACAGTGCTGTTAGAAATGAACTCATGGTGGTTGTGACTGTACACACAAAACCTGCATCAAGATAAATACAGGCCAAATCCCAGCATGGATGGGGAGGGGTTCATGAAGCTCTAGCCTTAGCTAAGAGGCTATTGGTGGCTACTGGCTTCTTTGGGAGGGATTTAGGTTTCTTCAGGGATATGTTCTATGAAAGGATACTTGTGACTAGTAGATGGTTTTACATCTATGCTCTATGTACACTTACTGAATTTCAAAAGATGAATGCATGAAACTGGAAGAGAAAAGTGGTGGTGGGGAATGGGGTTGGATTTGATCAAAATGCATTACACGCAAGCATGAAATTCTCAAACAAGAAAATCTGTTCACCTCTTAAGACTTATCTAGAATGGGGAGTGGTGGCACATGTCTTTAATCCTGGCACTTGGAAGTCAGAAGCAAGTGGATCTCAGTGCGCTTGAGGCCAGCCTATTCTATAGGACTGTTAAATAGAGAAACCCTGTCTAGAAAAACAAAACAAAATAAAACAAAAACAAAAAAAGACTTAACTAGAAAACTCATACAACGAATTTAATAAATAGCATTTTGAAATTTTACAATTGAATGTTTAAAAATTGTGTGTTTTTATTATTATTATATTTGTGTTTTAATTTTACACATCAGCCATGGGTTCCCCTGTCCTCCCCCCTCCCGTCCCCACCCCCACCTTTCCCCATGCCCTCCCCTCTATCCCCATCTCCTCCAGGGCCAAGACTCCCCTGGGGATTCATTTAAACCTGGTGGATTCAGTACAGGCAGGTCCAGTCCCCTCCTTCCAGGCTGGTTGTTTGGAACCTTGGGCTTACACAGGGACACTTTGCTCAGTGTGTTGTTTTAAAAGAGGATCCATTGATTTTTTAAACATTGAAAAGTGATTTAAATATCTGAGTTAAATGGAATAGAAATAAAATGTGTAGCTCTCCAGAGGCTGTTGGAATGCAAAACTCATTGAAGTACACTGATTAATTCAAACAATAATCAAATTCAAATACTGATTGAAGATTTTCAACCAAAGAGCGTGTTTTATAGGTGAATATGACCATCTATAATAAATCTATCAGAGGACCTAGTCCAGTCCCATGGGGGCTCCAAAGCAACCAGTCCACAGTTCATGGGCTTCCACTAGTGTGGCTGGTCATCTCTCCACATCCTCCCATCATGATCTTGACATCCCTCACCTGCAGTAGCTCTCCTCTCTCTTATCATTTGGATTCCTGGACCTCAGCCTGGTGCCTAGCTGTGGATCTCTGTATCTGTCTCCATCAGTCACTGGACAAAGGCTGTGTGATGACAGCTAGGTTATTTGTTAGGCAGGTCACCAGAGTAGCACCCTCTGGACCACTGCCAGCAGTCCAAGGTGGAGTCAACCTTGTGGATTCCTGAGAGCCTCCCCAGCACCCTGCCTCCTATGATGTCCTCATATATCATGGTATCTTCCTCCATGACCTCCCACTTTGTCCCTGTTCCAGCTCTACCCTCCCATTTCCCTATGTTCTCATCCCTGACTCCTTGCCCTCTGCCCCCCCCCTCAAACCCAGTCCACTCATGTAGATCTCATCAACTTCTCCTTCACAGGGTCACCCATGTAGGCCCTCTAGATACAGAAGACGGTTGTTTGGCTCGAACTGCTTGGGGGGTACCCAGGCAGGGGAATCAGGATCTGTCCCTGGTCTATGGGCAGGCTTCTGGAATCCAGTGCCTATGGTGTGACACATTGCACAGCCTTGGTGCAGTGGGAAGGGGCTTGGACCTGCCTAGGCTGAGTGTGCTGGGCTCTGCTGACTCCCCATTGGAGACCTCGATTTGGGGCATGTGGGGATGTGGGGTGGCTTGGGAAAGAGGACTGGGGGTGGAAGGAGGGAGGAGGGGGAATCTGTGGATAGTATGTGGAGTGTGTAGAAAATTTCTTAATAAAGAAAAATGAAAAAAAATGAAATCTTTTAGTGTTGCATCTTTAGAATGAGGCATTGCTAATCCTGAGTTACTCAGGTAGAATGATTAATTGCCTTGGCTATGTTATTATTGAATGAGACATTATTTATGAAAACCTGTCTCTGTTTTCATATGGAATATATATCTGAAATATGTAAGCCCCTGGGGAAAAAAAGCCATGGTAATCTCCATGCTACCTAGTAGCAAATATTTACAACTGAGAAATTAGAAACATGTACTGTAATAATTACAAGAAAACATTCCTGACTTCCCTCCACCCTGAAGAACACATACATGTTTCTCAGCACTATATACCACATTGGCAAAGCATTTTTCAAAAGGTTTAGGGAACAATATATGTCATGAAATTTAGATCCACACTAAGCCTTTTCTACATAGATCATTTTTAAAATATAAATATATTTTATTATTTGGTTGTGTGTCTTTTTTCATTTTTCTTTATAAAGAAATTTTCTACTCACTCCACATACTATGTGCAGATCTCCCTCCTCTCTCCTCCCACCTCCCAGCCCTTTTTCCCCAAGCCACCCCACATCCCCACATCCCCCAAATTGAGGTCCCCTGGAAACATATTTTTTACACAGAAAATTCTTGAATACTGTACCTAGAGCAATACAAAAAACATCAACATGTAGCCTTCAGTTAACTACAGATATAAGTCCTGATTACATACTCATGAAGAGTTTGTCACTTGATGTTGAGAAGTGACTGGCCAGCATTTGATGTTGTGCATAGCAAGCTCTGGTACCACACAGCTCAGAAGATGGAGAGATGCAGGCATGAGATGATAAAAACAAAAACAAAAACACTTTCTCACTTTCTGGATAAAGTTTGAAAATATCCCTAAAATAGAGAGCAGAGTTGCCATGAAACATATATTTTATTCATTATGAACCTTTATCAAAACACCTCTTGATATTTTCTCATGTGTTAATCAAATGACTTCTAGGCTTAAATAACTATGAATTTTAACATTCAATTAGATATCTTCAGTATAACATCTCATTATAATTCTATTCAACATTGAATAAAGGTAGTGGCTTTCTTTTTCTGAGAAATTGAAAACATTTCTGAAATACTTCTATTTTTCTTATTAATCATGAGATTGACAAGATGGTAAAAGTTACATATAATACATATTTCATGTATTTTCCCCAATATATCATTGTTATGTTCTTTCTTAGTATTTTGTTTTCAATATTTGTAGCTTTTTAATATATATAACTTTTAAGAAAGTAAGACTGTAGAACAAGTAAGAGTTCATGCATCTTTCAGTCACTCAATAGGAATTAATCTCAAAATTATTAGCTTAAATTATGTACATGTTTAACACACTTTTATATGTACATATGAATTACATGTTTTGTTTTCTGCAATGCTGGGGATCTAATACAGAAGATCCTGTATGCTGTACAAGTACTGCATTTCTGTACTACAAACCCAGGCGTGTATGGTGGGTGTTGTGTGTACAGCAAAAAGGTTTTAGGATTTAAGTAAAATTTTTATCACTTTGTGATTTTTAATTGTTCATTCATATATGAATCAAATCTTCATCAAGTGCAGCAGATAAAGAGGTAAAGCTCTGAAAGTTCTCAAGAGACGGGATGTTCATATTGCTAGGAGACCATTTACGAGCTCCATAATAGTGCAGTAATGATATGTATGCTTCCTGGAGCAGAGCATTAGAGGGACTGTAAGTTACATGTCAGCATGCCTCAGAATTAGCTCACACAATCTTCCTCATCTGCTGCAAGAAGCTCATCTGCCAAGATGACCTATACTGTAATCAAACTAAATTGTATGTTTTTGCTACATTGGCTCTTTATTCCCAATTTATATGTATGCTTTTTATTCATTTTACAAAACAGCCTAGCTGCAAGGAAGACTAGTACGTGAATTTCTCCCCTCATTTTCCAACCCAATAGAAGGATAACATTTTTGAAAGTTAAAAATCCCATTATATTCAATATATTCATTTTTAAGATTTCATTGGAATAACTTACCTTGGTAATTTGTATGTCCTAAAGCAACTGAAGAATGAATTAATTCAATTTTATTATTTAGATTACTTGAAAGAACTAGTACACTTTTATCTTCCAATGTCAAGTCCTGAAATTATTTTAATAATTTGTCTTGGTACTAGAAAGTAAAAGTCAATTTAGAATTTGGAGGCACTAAATGTCCTTTCAATTCATAATGAAGCAATATCCGATAGGAAGAACATTACCGTGTTATTTCATGACAATATTAAACCCTCTCAACCTCACTGTAAGATGAGTATAATTTATTTCTCATAGGGTTAGTAAAGTGATAACTTGGTAAATGTATGAAGGATTTAACCTAGTGTCTGCAAATATGTATATGGTAGTTTGTTGTACATGATTCTTTTCTGTTCTACATCACCTCAAAGTCTTCTTGACATTTTATCATCCAGTGGATTTAAGAAGAAAGACTTACTTTAACAATACAATGTGCTTGTATATATGTGTGAAGAACTGCTTGTATATGTGGAGTTTCATAAAAATTTAGTGATAACTCATTTATCTTCCTATCTATAATTTATCTACATATCTATCATCTATCTATCTCAATGTATGTATGTATCTATATATCTATATCTATACCTATATCTATATATTCTCAGTTCTTGAAAGTAAACACATGGCCTCATCATGTTAGGCAAAAGCTCCCCAACCAAGCTGCACAATATGTCTAAATGTTGATTTATTTAGGCACAAGTCCTTTAATGTTTTAGGAGTTTGTAGAACTGTTAGAAATATATCTTCCATACTGGGCTGGTTTCATTCATATCAACTATCATAATGAATCTAATATAGTTGCAGCAATATTTCCTTCACATAATTCTTGGGACAAAATCTCCTAAGGTAAAATATTATAAATAAATGATAGAGGTAGATTGACTGTGTTTGTTTCTCTTTAATCATGTGGTCACAGAAGTCACATGTTGCCTTTTCTAACATTTGAACTCTTTTCTTGGTTACAATATCTGACCTTTAGATCCCACTGAAATAAAAACTGAAAACTTCTTCCTTATTTGAAGTGGGTGTGGCCTGGCCTCTGTTTTCACCATTGCCATTATTGGGCAGCCTTTACCTGTACTTTTGCTTTTGTTAAGTGCCCTGGAAATTGTTACCCCCCATGCTCATTCCTCTTTCCTGCTGGCACAGTGAAGAACTAATCAATATATCTTTATCTAAAATCTTTTGATCTTGTGCATTGAACACTATCTTTAGGATTGCAGGAAAAACACCAAGGAGCAAAAATATCCAAATTAAATGTTTTGTGATTATCAGTTTCATTTAATTTACAAAGTCAGTTGGAATCTTCTTTAAGTACAACTACATTGAGTTTTAACTGCTACAGTGGCAAACTGGTGGTGAATCTAGCCTTTAATGACTGAGCCATCTTTCCAGCCCTACAGAGGCAAACTGAACATACCCTTAAAAGTTTGATTTTCTAAAGTTTAGTAAACTTGAAAACCAGAGTGACTATTTTATTTTGATCATATTATGTCACTACTTTATCATCATGTTTTAAGAGTAATTCCTAGTAAATTTTTCAAAAAAATCAGTAAGGAAATAAGTTGAATTAATGTTGAAATACTGGGAGGCAAGATGTCCTCTCCTAAGCTTTTCTACTATTATCTGATTATTGATAAATTATTCCTGATAATTATGGTAATTCTGACATTCTTTCCTGAAAGAGTTAGACACTTAGATGGCAATGTTAACTTTCTGTAGTTATAGTTTTCAGCAATATTTTAAATGTACCCTCTGTTGCATTTGTTGGATGGTAAAAATCCTAACCTTTGGATTTCTTATTATGGTTCTAAAGCATGGACCAATAGAAAATAGTAACACATATCCTTTGTTGACAGATATTGTTGTGCATATGCTTCATATGTAGTAGATGATGAGCTTAACACTAGATTAAAAGTTTTGAAATAATTAAAATTCAGAGATTGAAGCAATTAAAAGTAATTTACAAATTCAAAAGTACTAAAATAGCATTGTAGTAGGTCTTTTTTGTTAGAACCATTGGCTCCCCAATGATGAAATGGAGACTTATTATTAATTATGAAAGCTTGGCTGATAGCTTAGGCTTGTTTCTAACTAGTTCTTACAACTTAAATTAACCCATTTCTATTAATTTATATCCTGGCTCATGGATTGTTAGCTCTCCTCCTGCATGGCCTGATTCCTCTGTGTCTCATGGTGTCTCTAAGTTCTTCTCCCCAGCATTCTCTTTCCTGAAAGCCCTGCCTAGCTATTGGCTATTTAGCTTTTTATGAAACTAATCACAATAACTCATCATACAATGTAAAGGAATATTCTACAACATTTCCCCCTTTTTGTCTAAATAAAAAGGAAAGGTTTAAAACTAACCTAGTAAAACTATATACAATAAGAAAAATTATCAGGTAAGAATTACATTTACTATATCCAGTCTATTTGTATTAGGTATTTTTGGAGAAAATACTGCATTATTTATTTTATTTTGTTGAGTCCTAAGCTTTGTACCTAATTTACCTTCTACCATAATTAAGGAAAACAGCAACTATAACTGCCTAGTCGTCAGCTCCATCAAAGACCCCAGAAGGACATAATATTACCTGAGTAAAGATTAAGTGCAATGCAAGACACTTCCAAACCTGTAGAAATGACAGGCATCTGGCTGACTGGACAGTAATCCCAAGTTTCCTCTGCAATGTTGGGTCATCTAATCTTTGGCCTACAGGCCTAGAATATCTAGCAGAGTCTTCTATGAAACAGGAATTTTGAAAGACTACCATACCTTGTTTTGGCAAAGTTCAGCAGTCACTTTCCTGTGTGTCCTAGGGAATGACTGGCTATTTCTATGAAGGAGGAATTTTGAAGGAATGTCCTGCCTTATCTTGGCAAAGTTTAACAGTCTTTTTCCTTTATGTCTTGCCTGTCCAGTTTGTAAAGCATACTGTCAGCACCCAAGATAAGAATAGATTCTTCATGTAGATCTCATCCATTTCTCTGTCATTGGGTGATCCTTGGATCTTTCCTAGGGTCCCATTTTCTAGGTAGCCTCCCTGGAGTTGTGTAGCAGTCTAGTCATCTTTGTTTTACATCTAGTATCCTCCTATGAGTGAGTACATACCGTGTTTGTCCTTCTGAGTCTGGGTTACCTCACTCAGGATGTTTTTTTTTCTAGATCTATCCATTTGCCTGTGAACCTCATGATGTCATTGTTTTTCTATGCTGAGTAGTACTCCATTGTGTATATGTACCATATTTTCTTTATCCATCCTTCAGTTGAAGGGCATCTAGGTTGTTTCCAGGTTCTGGCTATTACAAACAAAGCTGATACAAACATAGCTGAGCAAATGCCCTTGTGGTATGATTGAGCATTCCTTGGGTATATGCCCAAGAGTGCTATAGCTGGGTCTTGGGGGAGATGGATTCCCAATTTTCTAAGGAAGCACCATATTGATTCCAAAGTGGCTGTACAAGCTTGCATTCCCACCAGCAGTAGAGGAGAGTTCCCCTTGCTCCATATCCTCTCCAGAATAAGCTGTCTTCTGTGGATGACAGTGGGAGTAATGAAGGGCAAGATTTGAGGGAAAGAAAGCTTAGGGGAGCAGGAGATCCCAGCTGGATCAAGAACAGAAAGGGAGAACAAGGAATAACAGACCATGATAAATGAACACCACATGAGAACAGGAATAGGCAGAGTGCTGGAGAGGTCCCCAGAAATCCACAATGATACATCCTCTGTAGACTGCTGGCAATGGTCAAGCCTGATCTGACCTAGTCTGGTGATCAGATGGCCAAACACCCTAACAGTGGTCTTGGAAGTCTCATCCAATAACTGATGGAAGTGGATGCAGAGATCCTCAGCCTGGCCTCAGATGGAGCTCCAGGTGTCCAACTGTCGAGAAAGAGGAGTGTCTGCAAGAGTGTGAATTGTTGAATCCAAGATTGCAAAAAGCACAGGGACAAATAGCCAAATGAATGGAAGCACATGAATTATGAACCAAAGGCTGTGGAGCCCCCAGCTGGATCAGGCCCTCTGGATAAGTGAGACCACTGAATAGCTTGATCTGCTTGGGAGGCACCCAGTCTATGGGACCAGGATCTGTCCTTAGTGCATGATCTGGCTGTTTGAAACCTTGGGCTTACACAGGGACACTTTGCTCAGTCTGGAAGGAGGTGACAGGACCTGCCTGTACTGAATCCACCAGGTTTAAATGAATCCCCAGGGGTGCCTTGATCCTGGAGGACATGGGAATGAAGGGGAGGGGCTGGGGGTAGGGTGGGGTTGGGGGCAGGAAGGGGGAGGACAGGGGAACCCATGGCTGATGTATAAAATTTAAAACACATAATAATCAAGAAAAAAAATAAATTAAAAAAAAAAAACAAACAACAACAAAAAGAATAGATTCTTGCCCAAATGGCTAGTTTTGCCACATTGAAAGCAAACTCCATATAGAGTTTCTTTGATGCCCATAATCTTCTCTGAAGTAAATTGTTGCTTCTAGGAGCAGATATGTCTCATTGTGATGAAAAGCCCTGTTAACAAGACATTTTAAATTCTATATTCTGTAAGTTTTTGAAGTGTTTGAAGACCATCTGTCTATCTAAAATATATCTTTGTATGACATGAAATACATACCTAACATGATTATGAGTTTGTTAACTACTAACATATATTTTTTATCCTAAATAGCTTTCAGAACTAAAAATTTACATTAAAATTTAAATTAGCTGCATAGATACAACATCTTAAAAAAGAATATAAACATATACACAGTATAGTGTAAATAACTTTAACTTTGTATTAATATACAAAATCCATATCAATGTAAAATAGTTAAGAACGGTGGTTGTTTAAAAGTAGACTAAAAACCTACCCTTTTATCTCATCATTTTTATACTATAACCTCCTTCTTTCTCTTCTGAAAGAGACGCTAACCTCCTTTGTTCTTTTTTTTTCTGTCCATGATGAATAATAATTTGTCAACAACCTCCCTAAACAATGACTAACATCCATAACCCACCAAATGACTGAAAACCACCCACCCCACCTCTTGAGAATGTGGACATTGTGTTCTCTAGACTGCTTTATGCTGTCTGGGGGTGCTGAAATCTTTAAAGGATCCTGAGAAAATCAGGATAATGGTCAAGTCCTGGATAGATTAGTTTGTGAGGCTGGACCATCTCAGCCAGCATCTTTGAAACTGTTCTGGACACAGAAATCTGAGGAAACTGCAAAAAAGGCACTCTGAGAGGCTGGATCACCTGGACTACCTTTGCCTCCTTTGTGTCTGATGGCATCTCCACCATCTTCCCAGCATTCTCTCTGCCCTCCAAATCCTGTCTTGCTATGGGTCATTTAAACTTTTATTAAACAAATCACAGTGACATATCTTTACACATTGTAAAGGATTATTTCTCAACACATGAGTGTTGAAGTGGGGCAAAAATTAAAGCTACCAAATAAAGAGCAAATAGAATTCCCCAAAGGCAGAAGGAAGAAGGATAGTATTAAATAACCAATTCCTCAAATTATTTCAAGTTTGGGAAATAATTTAAAATTGTAGATTGATACAGAGCAAGAAACAAATAAAAATCAAGAAATTTTGCAACCAAGTCACTTGACTCAGTGATAAACATAGAATCTGAAGAGAAGCCAGGAAAGTGGATTCAACACATGTTGCATGGGGCAACAACCTGACAAAACTGAACATAACTTGATGAGTAAAATATCAGAAAGGAAGTACATTCTGTTAATATGTAATACAATTCTAGATAAAGCAAACAATTGGTAATTACAGATCTTAAAGCCTGGGCTGTTATAAGATTCACAGTTTTCAGTGCATGTAAAAGGAAGTATCATGATAATACATTAGGGTACTTTTGTGGTAAGTAGATATATTTATTATCTTGATTTTATTTGTTCTTTCATAATTGTATACATTTTTCAAATTGCATGAATTACTATGTAGATTTTAAAGCTGGGCAGGATGGTGTAATTCTGCAATTCTAGCATTTCAGAATCTGAGGCAGGTAGTTTATGAGTTTAAGGTAAAGCTGAACTGCAAGGCATGACTCTGTCTTGAAAAAAACAAAAATCATCCACTGGATAGCTAAATCATGGTTTACTCATTGAAAAGAGTACTTACCAGAAGTATAAAGACATGGACTACTGATATTAATAACAACAGTACTTAAACACTAGCTAAGTTTCCTGAAAGAAGAAAAAAGATAATGCGTAAGGATCGTGAGATTTATATGAAAACCTCAAAGTATACAAATTAATTAATATGAATTAATATAACATAAAGAAGTTATTGAGAGAAGTATGAGGCAAAGAACATCATGTAGCAGGGAAATGTTAAGGCCCTCAAGGGATGTTCATTATTTTTAAGTAATAGTTTCATGACACTATATTGAACATCTTCAGTCAGTTTTGGGGTCAACCCTAACTCAATTATGGTTTCAAAATTATCTTCAACTTGTATATCCTGCCCATTCCAGTAATGTTAATGATAATAACATGACCGACCTGTAATCTAAATCCATGAATAATTTGAATGAGAGGTCAGGTGTCTTACCCTAAAATAACTCCTTAATGAATCTTCCTTTCCAGTTTGAGGGGGATGTCTGCTATTTTCACAGAGGACCATAAATCTTCTTATATCCAGGAGTTAATTTCTGATATTTCCTTTATCCTCTTATGTGTAGAAATAGGAAACAGTGTTAAGTGGGACTCTATGTGCTTTAAAGATGCCCTAATCAGTGCTATATTTACAAAACAGATGAGAAACGGAAATACATAAGGCCTATCGACAGTGTCTACCGGGAACTATGAAGAGGAAAGAAATGGCTACATTATGGTCTCTGTTTGGAAAAAGCCCACATGAATACTTTCTGGAAGCTAATTCATATTCTGGGAATGAGTTACAGTAACAGCTGGCAAGATAGTTTAGACCATGTAATATATTTGGAATTCTATGAAATTGCAATCATTTTCTCCTGTTTCATGATTAGAAAATTTAGTTAGCTTCCAATGCTTGAACAGTACTCCAAATCTACACAAACTTTAAGAAAATAGTTTCTGTGAAATGAACAAGGACAAGGTTTTGGGAAACAAATTCTTAGACTGATACTTTCTATACTCATCCAGACACAGACAAAATTTATAGAAAATCAATACCACAAACTAACTGTGTAACTACTGGGAATCAACTCTATATTTTTGGAATTTTCTTTTTATCAATGAAAATAGAAAAATAAGTCAAATGTACTCAAATATTCTTTCAGGGTTGAGTATCAATTTTATGTTCTTTTAAATGCAAGCAGTGTAAGTACTATGTAGGATCATGAAGCCAGCAAAATGTGAAGACCTATGCATGGAACTTACACTGTCTCAGTAGAAATAAAACATAGCCTCCTTGCTGAAAGAGTGGATAGGTATTTGGTCTTTACTATGACAGTGTAGTTGGAAGTTGGTAGCCTATAACTCAATGACTGTTCTTTAGAAATTTTACAATTTCAATTACATATTGTTTGTTAAGTTATTGATTGTAAACTAGAGATCATCTGTTTTAACTTGGTTATCAATGCATTTACTTTTATATGGATAGAAATTGTCTCCAAATTAAGAATGTACAATTCTCAAATCTAATTTAATGCAATATAAACTACTGTCAGTATGCTCAGCAACAAGTGAAGGTTATTATTGAAAGGTCTGGAGCAGTGGCTCAGTGGTTAAGATCACCAACAGCTCTTAAAAAAACAAACAAACAAACAAACACAAAACAAAACAGTTCAGTTCCCAATACCCACATTGGGTGGTTCTCAATTGCATCTAAATACAACTCTAGAGAATTAATTCAACATCCTCTTACAAGTCCAGTAAGCACTCACAGGCTTGTATATACACCCCCATTCAGACACACATGTGTACATTTCTTAATGTTAAAAGAAAACAAAGTTCTTATTGGATAAGAACACTTCTATTCCTACTTATTAACATGCACACCAGTATCTATGCATAATTCATGGTTTATTTATGAAGCTAAAGGCAAATTAATTCAAGTTTATTTTCCCTTTCTTTCAGTGTTTTCTTTCTTTCTTTCTTTCTTTCTTTCTTTCTTTCTTTCTTTCTTTCTTTCTTTCTTATTTTTTTCTTTAACCAAAATCCAGTCAGATTTATATGATTACCAAGTACCCTTGTGGAAAATTTTATGTTAATGAAAACAACATAACTGAACTCGATTATGCACATTTACAGAAAGTAAATGTTACTCTAAGAGTGAGCCTTGGAAGAAATAGATGCAAACTTCATCAGGAATGCTGATGAATTTTCAATAATTTGCCAAAGAAATCCTTTAATACGCTCCAAGGCAGGCCACCTCGGTGTCGTGGAGACACAGAAATTCACAATTCTAATGGAGGTTTTAATTCACCTGCTGGGTGACCCATGCCAAGGCACTTTACACAATGAAATATCATCTGTATAATTGAGTTGGCAGGAATATGGCTGTTAACAAGTTGTAAATAATTGCAAGTAGCTATTGGTGAATGAAGTCCAAGTTTAAGGTGCAAAAGCATTAATATTATATAACTTCTATTGTTTAGCAAGAAATACCAATCTTGAAACGAGCATTTAACAGAAGAATTATGAATCATGGATTATGTTGTGAGCCATTCAAAAGCCTTAATTTGACACAATGCTGAAGAATTAAGTTAAATAACAACACTGATTAAAAACAGATCATAAAGCACAAGTGGAATTCAATATTAAGTCAGAACATAAGTTCCTAGAACACCAAGAACATTGCAGTTCATAACTGAATTATACTCAGCTCTATGTGTGTGAGGTGTTTCACTTACTTGGGTAGAAGCAGAATGACTAAGTATAGATAATACACAGCATCCCCATCAAAGAAAAAAAATGAACCTTTATTGGTTCATTTTTTATAAGTTCATTATTTTATTATAAGCAGAGAGAGAAAAGTTAATATTACATCATCACACTCTTCCCAAGGGATTTAAGAGTATAAAATGGTGAAATCTAAAAGGAGATAGCAATGGCCAGGGTATCTCAGTAACATCTATTGCCAACTTTCACTGAACTCAAACACCTTCCTGCTCTCAGATGTTCAAGGAGAATCATGAGCTTGAACTCAACACCTTCAGCTCAGCTTCACATACCTGAAAAAGTGTTCTAGAAGGAAAATAATATCTGTACTAGATGAATTAATTCATAACAACTTTTAAATATCATATTATTTGTTTCTTGTTATACTGCTGCCCTGGCTGGGGCTTGGGTGAGGTGGGGAACCTCCAACAGCACAGGGTTCAAAAGGAATCCATGGAGTCGGTGGGTACTACACTTTCTATTTGAGGGCCTAAAGGAAAGACACACCCACACACTCTCTAGATGGTTTTCTTTATTCTTTATTATTTCCTGTGTTCTTTCTACTGTATACATTTTTCTACAGCTTATATTCCCCAACCATGTTTTTCAGGCAATATAGGAATTACAATGTGGTTACATTCCGTCTTTTAAGTGAATGATTGCAATGAACATAAAACAAACAGATAAAAAGAGCATGTCTTCCATATCCCTTACATGTTTAAACATTTTATGTATTACAGGTGAAAAACAAGTTATCTCAAGAACCCACATTCATTCCATACTCAAGCAACTTGTTATAGATGAGCTATATGGGCAAGCAAGGTATTTTTCTTAGTCAGGTCTTTTACTGCCAGGCTACATTTTGTAGTTGCAAAGAAAGGGTCAATTACTTTATTACTTATCTTGAAAGGTAATCTTATAGGGAATTTTAAAGGAATTACAAGTCTAAACTTCTATATATGAAAAAGAATCAGTCAACTCTACTCTAAATCTTTGGGGTACTTACCCACTCATTAATAGTTTCTTATATCAGGAGGTTGAAGGCAGATATGGTTATAAGGAATTAGTCATCACCTTTGTTCATCAACCAATCCTAGTAAGAAAGGCTTGTCAGCTAATTATAATTGGGCTTCTTTGTTCTTGTTTCCTGACTATAATGAGTTCCTCAATGAAATAATGTCTTCTTGGGGGTTTTTTAAAGTCATTTTCAAAGCTTTGTTTCAGCTGTTATGCACCCTGAGAATCATGAACACATCTCCCAACATTAAGATTAAAATAATTTAAGCAAGTTGGGCTGTCAGGACTCAACTGTTTTTTTTTTTTTTTTTTTTTTTTTTTTTTAATCATTAGCCTAAGCCACAGTCTATACGGCAGGAAGACGGAGGAGAAGGGATTCTGTGATTGTTATGTAGAATGAATAGAAAATTTCCTAATAATAACAAAAGAAAAAAGTTTTACTTATTGCTAAAAAAATAGAAACTCGTGTTTTTCTAGCTATGTGACACTTCTTTCTTTTATATTTTAATCATCAAAACCCTATTTAAATTAACATTATTATCAATTAGACAGTACAGCTTAGGAAGAAATCATCTTCATGATAATCCACAGGTAAAAATGCATGGGATGTTTCCCTTAGATAAACACACTATATTACAGTCAGTGGCGATCGCCCCATATCCATTCCCACCATACCAGATACCAAAGAAAGATAGCACCAGCAAACTTGTAAAGGCACAACAGAAGCAAAAGACATTCCAGCATCTGTGGTTTCAGGGCCTTCATTTCTGAGATTTACCCATCAGAGTTTCCATCTAGTGGGCTGACACCTTCAATTTCAATTGTCACCTGCTGCTCCTCTGACATGGTCATCATACTGTTAGTCTTCAAAGTTAGGCAGAAACCATTAATAAAGCTATGCAAGATTATTAAAATCTCAGCAGCAGTAGTTCATAAATTCCTTCTTCCCAAATTGCTCGTTTCATAAAGCTTAGTTATCACAATCAAATGCATCAGAGTTCTCAGTGATAGCAAAAGGCAGCATCTTCATGGTCCTAATACAGCAAATGCCTAAATTTCCACATCTCCCCACCATTTCAAGTACACTTACCTCATTTGGTACACTACATAAAGGATAATCTAATTAACTGCAAAATTGCTGATGCAGAGTTATGTGAGACAGCAGTACTACGTATGTTTCCATACCATTCCATCACCATTAAGCCTTGACAGGGGAGTCCCACCAGAAACACTCCCTAACTCTCCCGGGCCAGAGAAACAAAGCTCAGACCCGGTGTTTAAGCACTCATCCATCACATTAAAAACAAACAGCTGACCATCAGAGACACGTTGTCAAAGGATATATAAATTATTCTCATTAGGTGGCTTTAATTCTAGAAAATATAAAATCTTTAGGCAAATTAAGAAATTCATTTAATAAAAGAAAAGGAACTGTTACCACTGCATTGAAAACAAAATAGTACTGCATATAAATAGCAGAGAATTGGGACTTCATCATAGAAGAATAGCATATATTTCCTTTATATTACCTTTGAGACACAAAATATTTCTGTCAGTCTTATCTTAGTGTGGGATTTGGTGTATTTTATGTGTTTCTTTTCTGTAGTCCCTCCTTCCTTTTTCTTCCTAAGAGTTTTTGAGAGAGGGTCTTATTAGCTCAGGCTAGTCTTGAAGTCAGCATGTAGCAAAAACCCATTGTGAACTCCCAATCTTCCTCTTTCTCCCTTCTATATCCTGGGATTACAGGCATTCACTGCTAGTTCAAGATTCTGTTATTTGACAAGTCTCACAATGATACATTCCCAGTTATGGTTAAAGGTCAAAGTATTATACACTTTACTTTCAGCCAAAGGAGCTTAGGCTCAAATTTGATGAAATATAAATTATATGTGGATGCAAAGTCACTCCTTCTGTGGAAGTTAGATGATGCAGAAATAATGGACCAGAGTCCATAAACCATCAGGAAATATCGTTCAATAGTATCAGTACCATTGATAGTCTAGTTGACAGATGTTTTTTTTAAAATACCCATTGATTCTTCACTTCACTATAATGCTGGATATAAATTGTTAGATTTATCCTACTCAACTCTATAAAGTCAAAAGGAAAAAAAATCATAGCAGATAAAGCTGATATACACATGTATATATACATACATGTATATATGTATATATATGACCAAATACACCTTGATATAATTTGGTGAACATTTAAAATGCATATAGGCAAAGCCATTCATCAGGATGCTCAATAATTAAATGCACAAGGGAGACTTTTGTCTTTCCAGAAACTCTTGCATAAATTTTTTAATGCAAATTCATCTTAAGTCATAAATATTATGGTGTGCTATAAAGTATAATGCCACTTTCAGCTATTTTAATAGATGTTTAATGTGAGGTTCAGGGAGGGAATGTGTGATTATTACACGGCTCCACTTATTTTATTTGACTTTGGCATCGTATTTTAATACAGCCAGTGCAGCTATTGATGTTTGAAATTTATATTGAGGTGGATGAAATTCTGAAAACTATTCCACCTAACTTAAACTGTAGTAACAAGGACACTGAAATCACAGCAGGAGAAAGCTCATCTATCAAGCCAGGAACAACGGTTGGAAGTGCTGTAATATTGAGAAGAGAATCAAGAAATCAGTCACCAAAGGTGTCTTTATGGTGAAAACAGCTGTCATTATGAAGAGCAACAGTCTTTAAGCAATGGCAGCCAATTGCCAAGAAAAGGGAAAGTCCATTGCTACAGGGATCTGCTGTGGGATGTTCTCAATGCTGTGAATGTATTGCTCTGATTGGTTAATAAATAAAGTGCTGATTGGCCAGTAGCCAGGCAGGAAGGATAGGGTAGGCGGGACAAGGAGGAGGAGAATGATGGGAAGTGAAGGCTGGGTTGGAGAGAGCTGCCAGCTGCTGCCATGACAAGCAAGATGTGAGGTACTGGTAAGCCACGAGCCATATGGCAAAGTATAGATATAGAAATGGGCTGAATATAAGAGTAAGAGCTAGACAATGGTACGCCTGAGCTAATGGTCAAGCAGTTTAAATAATATAAGCGTCTGTGTGTTTATTTTATGAGTGGGTTGTTGGACTAACAGGGCCTGGTGGGGGCTGATCAGAAGGTCTCCAGCTACAGGGATCAATTTACAGGATAGTTATTAGTTGTCTAATATGTCCAGGCATAATCAATGAAATGCCTTCTGATAAAGACTAGGAATAGTGTTGGATATTTACAAATGAGTTGGCATCAATAATTTATAACTGATATACAAGACATACCTGGACAAATGCAATCAAGGATAAATAGAGGAGCTTCTTTTAATTGAACTTAAGCAAAGGTTTATAATTTTATAGGAAACATAATTGACTCTCTTATAGCCTTTCCAGTAATTACAATATAGTAATTATCTGAATATATATGTGAATAAAGTATATGCAAATAAAATATAAATGTTCATATTCAATAAAGATACTTGTGGAATCAGAATCATTCTTATGTTTAAATAGAGTTTTTGGTTAACATTGTATTCAGAAAACTTGCCTGCAAGATGACATCTAGAAACTGCATTGGTTGAGATTAGAGGAGGCTGTCCAGCTGAGGAGCAGCAAGAGAGAGTGTTACCAGGTGAAGAATTCTTAGAGTAGCTGCCCATTCCAGAAGGGATTTCTCAGCCAGCCTTTAGGAAGGCATTTCTTTCTTTAAGATGAAATAATTGGAACTAAATATCAAAGTCAACATGAAGACTAAGAGCCTGAAATCTATCCCAGGACAAACTCCAGCTTTTTTAACTTTCTACACTAGTAAACTATAAACCCTCTGAACCACTCAAATGATAGCTATTATCATTATAAATGTCCAACTTTTAAATATGAGTTTTATGGAAGGAAAGGTAGTGGGGATTTTATACATAAGACATGTATGGCCAGATTGCAGCTAAGGAGGATGAATGATGTCTCTGCTTTTTAGTAATTTATTATTTTAGTTTATTTATTATGGATTTATTATGTAGGAGAAATTAATATACGAACTAAAAACTGGTAAAAAAAAAAAACCTTTCAATGTAGATAAAATTTCGTTTCAAATTGAATAGTCAGATTTGCAGTTATAAAAAACTGCTCATCAAAAGTAATTTTCAGGTACCATACTTTCAACTCAAGAAAGAGAAAGGTGAGTTTGCAAAAATAGTAGCCTATTCTTCTGTGGGAAAGAGAAGAGAAAGAGGAGAGAAGGGAGAGAACAGAGAGTAGATGGGAGAGAGGAGATGATAAGGGACACAAGAGGAGAGGAGAGGAAACAGAGAGGGAGGGAGAGGAGGAGAAGAATGAAGGAGAGGGGGAGACGGAAGGGGAGGGGATGGGCAGAGAGAGGACACCAGTCACACTTCCATTACAAACTCGGCAAATAATACTTTTAATGAATAATATCAGTGTGGTGGGTATTGTGTTCCCTGAAATATTGTGTGTTCCCCAAAATAAACATATCTGGGGTCAGAGAACAGACAGCCACTAGAACAAAGCCAAAATTGGTGGCTAGAAAATGGGAAGAGTAAGCTATAGCAGAAGTTGGGCAGTGGTGGTACACACCTTTAATCCCAGCACTTGGGAGGCAGAGCTAGCTGGATCTCTGAGTTCAAGGCCACTTTAGAAACAGCTAAACATGGTGATCCATGCCTTTAATCCCAGAAACACAGCCTTTAATTCCAGGGAGTGGGGGCAGAAAGAAAAAGGTATATAAGGCATGAGGACCAGGAACTAAAGAGGAAAAAGCATGTAGTTAGTTTAAGCTTTGGAGCAACACAGTTCAGCTGAGATTCATGTGGAGAAGGACTCAGAAGCTTCCAGCCTGAGGAAACAGGATCACCTGAGGAACTAGCAAGGTGAGATAGCTGTGGCTTGTTCTGCTTCTCTGATCTTCCAGCATTCACCCCAATAACTGGCCTCGGGTTTGACTTCATTAATAAGAACGCTTTAAGATTCTTGCTACATGTCAGGAAGTTTATTATTTAGGAATATTGTTTCAATCATATCAAAAATTAAGAATATTAATTGTTTATTATACTATCTAGAATCTTTAATTGCTCTATTTGGACTTTAATATCTTGAAGCACAGAATTTAGTAACCTCCATGGTTAGAGGAGTCTATCAAAACATAAGTGCAGTCACTCTTTTGATAGATGAACAGCCATGACAAGCTCTAATAACTAGGTATGTTTATGTGTCCTTGTGTTGTTTTCAACAAAGCTTTTGTCTTCTGAAACAATAATTGAGCTCCAGGATCTTATTTAAAGCATGTTTTGGGAAAATATTTGTTTCTAAAACAAGAATGTTAAACAGAAAGAGAGAGAGAGAGAGAGAGAGAGAGAGAGAGAGAGAAAGAGAGAGAGAGAATAAAACTTAAGCAAAAATATCTGTAATTTATGAAAGAGAAAGATAAAAAGATGCTGAATTGCCTGGCAGTATGCTAGGAGGTTAATATGTGTTTTTAATTGTAATAGATAGAGATGTGATTATCAAATAGTTATGACTCATACATAGTTCTGAGGACTCAACAGCAAACAAAGGCACTTTGGATTCTAGGATTTTGACTTTTATGAAAAATTGTGCTTTGACTTGCTTTTTCCTGTCCTTTCTCTCACTTTTGCACCTATCCCCCCCTCCAAACATGTTCTACACCCATTCTTAACACACATTTCAAAGTTAATTCTAGTGTACATATTCTGCAACATTGTTCAGGCATATGCCTGAACGTAGAGCTACATGATAATGTGCTTGCAACAAGGGAGTTAGCTGAGAAACCAGGACCTGGTTACAAACACCTAAGGTGGTATTTTGCTAAACAGAAACAGGTTGATCTAATTCTAGTCATCTTTGAAGGGAGAAGCTTATATTCAGTTCCTTAGTAGCTCTAGTCAGATGCTATATATAAATATCCAAATATCTACCATACTAAATGTTGAATTGAGATAATTCATGTAATTATCATACAAAGTAAGATACTGCTACAACAAATTTTAACTAGTAAAAATAGAGAATATCCCCCACATAATGTTGCTATCCCCTACCTCTGCCTTAGTCTCGGGAATGTCAGTCCGTATTTCACTCTTAGGAGCTGTAGACTCAATAGTGTCAAAAGAAATGTTCTTGTTATTTATTGTACATGCCTCATGTGGGTTGACAGAGGCCTCTGCTCATTGTTGTAACTTATAAAGCCAGGTTGACTGGTGGCTTCATTCTGACAAACACTTCATAAATACTGCACCATGGAGAGAAGCAGAAATTGACCATCAAAAATAAATGATCTGACCTGGAAAAGGAATATATTTCTTCTGCTCATACATCACTGGACAGAAATAATCACATGGCTACATAAAACCTCAGTGGGAAGGAAGACAAATTCTTATTCTAACTGTTAGCTAAACTGAGTGATATAAAATTTACCCAATTGTTCATCAGTTTATTCATCTGTCTTTTTTCACAGCCATTACATTGGACCATTATTCTTTGATAATATTGGAAACATTGCTACTATTTCCTAGACATAACTTCAGCCAACACTTGAGAGACTCAGACATGAAACACATTTCAAGCACCACTGGACAAAGGGAAGTTTGAATATGAAGCTAGAGCTTTGTTTTGAAAATATTAAAATTACCCATGAAAGAAAAAAACTCCAGAGTGCAGTAATCACAGCCCATGCCTTAGATTTTCATGCTCAGTGAACCACAGATTAACAATAAAGACATCCAATTGCTCACTCTAGAGATGCTTTCTAATTCTTTCAGATCAATCATTCATGAGTTGAGATTTATTAAACATGCTCATAGCATGAGAGAGTCTTTGGCACCTCCTAAACATAAGACATTATTTCTCAAAACCAAAGAACAATCACTTTTCAAAATTAACTTACAAATAGCACAAAAAGAAAGTGTTAAGTTCTACTTTCTATTCCAAATGTTAAGATAAACTCTGAAATGACCATGAAAGGCATGTTTCCTTTTTATTTGAACATCACTTTAAAGTGGATTGTAATAAACATGTATTTTACCTTGTCGCTGAGTCATAGGCTACAAAGCTAGCCTATGATTTTGCTATTGAGATTTTAAATGCAGGTTCATGCAGATGCCATTTATTTTGTCACAGTAGCAAACAAATTGCTCTGATAAATGATTATTTCAGAACACTACAGAAAACTGCAGAACACATATTCAAGTACTCCAGAAACATGTTTAACGGAATCATCTTTTACTCTCAGAAAAAGCTGTGGTTTATTTTAGCTAGGTGAACAAGTCCTTGCCTATAGATAGGTTTTGTGATAACATTTTATTTGTATTAATGTTAGTTGGGATTCTAAACTACTCTCAAAAGTGCCATGCCTTGTAATGTTCAGCCATTGCTTCACACAAAATTCCATTAAACACAGCTTATCTCAGGTCTGTTATTGACATTGTTCTTCAAATCCAAGATCTGATGTTTCCAAACATGAATGAAGGTAAAAAGACAAATGGATTCATCTAGCTACTGAGATGAAACGTTTGGCTTCCTCTTCTTCTTCTTCTTCTTCTTCTTCTTTTTTTTTTTTTTTTTTTTTTTTTGGTGGAGCTGAGGACCGAACCTAGGGCCTTGCGCTTGCTAGGCAAGCACTCTACCACTCTCTGTGTAGCTTTGCGCCTTTCCTGGAACTCACTCTGTAGCCCAGGCTGCCCTCAAACTCACAGAGATCCACCTGCCTCTGCCTCCCAAGTGCTGGGATTAAAGGTGTGCACCACCACCAACACCTCCTCCTCTTCCTCCTCCTCCTCCTCCTCCTCCTCCTCCTCCTCCTCCTCCTCCTCTTCCTCCTCCTCCTCCTCCTCCTCCTCCTCCTCCTCCTCCTCCTCTTCTTCTTCTCCTCCTCCTCCTCCTCTTCTTCTTCTCCTCCTCCTCCTCCTCCTCCTCCTCCTCCTCCTCCTCCTCCTCCTTCTTCTTCTTCTTCTTCTTCTTCTTCTTCTTCTTCTTCTCAGGCATATAGATCTTTTCTTTTTTCTTGTTGCACATTGAATAGGTTGTCCTGTAGTGGAGACGGGGATTTACATGTGCTAGTAAACCAAAACTCATTTGACTTTTCTTATTGAGATACTTTTATCAGTGGTCTGTAACCAAGCCCATAATCACTTTTGTAGTATACTTTGAATTATACATTGACTGTACATATGTATTATATATTAAAAACTACACTGTAGCTGTGTCCTGGCCTCCAATTCCTAATTTCTTCAGAAGATGATTACATGAATCATAAATCCCTAAAATCTCCACACACAACCTATTTCCTGTTTCAAATTGATTATTTAATCAATTGATTTAATAAGTAATGTTTCTATTAGTCTGTTTCAACTACAGTATGCAAGTCTTCTTTCAATAATACACACTGTGAAAAAGTACCTGAAGAAATAGATGTCAGAAAGGGATGATTTGCTTTGACTCATTTTTGACTTACAGAAGAGAGAAAGAAAGAAAGAAAGAAAGAAAGAAAGAAAGAAAGAAAGAAAGAAAGAAAGAAAGAAAGGAAGGAAGGAAAGAAGGAAGGAAGGAAGGAAGGAAGAAAGAAAGAAAAAAGAAAGAAAGAAAGAAACAGCAAAAAAAGGGAGAAAGAGAAAGGCAGAGAGAGAATCCAAAAGCACTCAGAGAGAGAGGTACAAGAGACACCCTTCAAAGATATTTTTCCAGTCATCTCTTCTTCCAATGAAGACCCATGTAATACCATTTCTTCCACTTTCAATGACAGCATCAAATTATGAATTCATCCATGAACAGAGACCTATAAAATTGTTATGTTGAAACTAAGCCTTCAACATACATGATTTGCAGGGGACACTTCATATCCGAGTCACAGCTACTCAAATATACCACCCAGCAAGTACTTTAGAAAATGCCAAGTCATTTTGCAGGAATTTACTTTCTTTTACTCTTGTTCATGTCAAATAATTTGGTTTGGGATTATATGTAGTTGAAAAAAATGGTTAGGTTCTGCCTTTTAAAGTCTCATGTTTAGGACTGAATCTTTTTGTTGTGTAATCTGCATAAATTAAAATCAATAAATAAAATTACACATAATATCACAAACTTACATATAATTGAACTAATGAGGATACTTCAAAGTCAACCTTGAAGAAGTTAACATATGAAGCAGAAGTCTAAGGAAAGTGAGAAGAAGAGATTAAATGTGAGGAAAAAAATAAACAATGGCAACCATTATAATCTAAGATGTTAGAGTTAATGAAGACTGTGGGAAATACAAAATGTGAACTGATACAGTAAGTCAAGCACTGTAAAGAGCATTGAACATCATCAGCCTTTGGCTTCATAATACTTTAGGAACATTTATAAACTTTGTAATTTTAGGCTATTTCACCCTGGAAAGCATCAGTTGATTTCCCAGTAGCGTATTGAGTAAGTTGAAGCTACACACTTCCTTGTGTGGTGATATAAACAATAAATGGCTAAAGACTGAGGAAGTGGGAGAAAAGGGGAAGAGCTTCATGTTTCCTTGTAGGTCTAGTTTCTGTAGATGTAGGGAGTGGGCAGGAAAAGAAGGGTTCAGACTGTAATAACAATGTTAGAGAATATTCTCCTGGCCAGCAAAGAACCATCTGGTCTACATGTCCCTATTCTGAGTCCCATGTCCCACAGGAATAAGCCTATACATTTTTCACTGGGACCTTTCCAGGAGAGGTAATCTTAGGTAGACCCAGAGGAGTGGCAATGGAGCCAGTAAGGGAACTATGTTCCTTTGGGTAAGAAATACAAAAGATGTATTTTTGAAGTCCTCACAATCTATGACGTGAGTCAATGCATGCTAGAAAACACAAAAATATGCAGACTAGACTTGTGTGATGGCTGCCTATTCTTGGCTGTCAGCTTGACTACGTCTAGAATGCACTAAAAAACCAAGCATCTGGGCATACCTGTAAGGGCTTGTGGTGGTATTGTGTTCCCCCAAATATTGTGCACCTTAATAAACATATATGGGGTCAGAGAACAGAGGAGCCACTAGATATAGAGGCCAGAAAATGGGGGCATACACACCTTTAATCCTATCACTTGGGAGGCAGAGTTCCATCCGGATCTCTGTGAGTTCAAGACCACACTGGAAACAGCTAGGAATGGTAACTCACGCCTTTAATCCCTGAAAGTAATGACAGAAAGCAGAAAGGTATTTAAGGCATGAGGACAAGAAACTAGAGCTGGTCAAGCTTTTAGGCTTTGGAGCATCACAGTTCAGCTGAGAGGCATCAGTTTGAGGAAACAGGATCAGCTGAGGAACTGTCGAGGTGGCTGTGGCTTGCTCTGCTTTTCTGATCTTCCAGCATTCACCTTAATACCTGGTCCAGGTTTGTTTTTATTAATAAGACCATTTAAGATTCATGCTACAAGAGTTTTCTAGTTCATTGACTCATGTGGCATTGGAAGTCCCACCATGACACTGAGCCACACCTTCTGTGGCAGCCTATGTAAAGAACGAGGGAGAAAGCAGCCGTTGCTTTTTTGCTTGTGTGCCCCCCATTCTTTCTAACAAGTTCATATAGCCTGCTATTGAGGCATTCTTTCACTTGTACTCATTCAGGATTCCAATATATTCTAAAGACCAGATGAAACATCCAGTCTCATGGACTGAACAACTACTGGATTCTTGAGCTTTCTTTTGGGAACAGCCATTGTTGAATTAGCTGGCCCAAAACCTATAAAAAATTCTATAAGTCCCATATGTATATATATATATAATATTATATATAATAACTTATGATATTATATTAGTTTAATATATTATTATTGTTATATATATTTAGTAGACACTTATAGGCATATATTATATCGTCTAATAAATCCAATAATATATGTTAATATATTGATTTTATTAGTCTGTCCTGGAGAACCCATGCTAATATAACATGTACATGGTACACAGACATATTTGCATCATAATAAACTCTACCAATTTAATTATATACTTCCCACAAGCAGCTTCCAAAGAAGAATTTGGCCAGTACCCATTTTGTCATCTAGGTTTCAGAACAAAGATGAGAAAGAGGATGTTTGTCAAGGAGTGACTTTTTTCAGTGGGAATGTGTGAAATGATTAGAAATGAGAATTACAGGGCACAAAGGAAGCTGAGGATTGCTGTGTTATGAATATCTGTGACTTTCTTTCACATGTGATAGTTATACCCCCACCCACATGATAACAATAGTAAAATCTTGACCTTTAACATGTGATTAGGCCATGAGTGTGCCATCAAACTCTTAAACAGTGACTTGGGATGGCTAGCTAGCCCTGCAACCAAGTTAACTCAGTGGCATTGAGGATATATGTTAGCTCAGTGACATTCAGGATGCATGTTACTCAGTGACATTCAGGAAGTATGTTAACTCAGTGGCAGTCACATGTCTTAGCTCAGAGGTAATGGATGTATAACAAAGAGTGATCTATTCTATCATCACAGGAACACAGTTAGCACACACTGCTGCCTTTTGAGCAATCTATGTTCTGTGTGTCTTATCTCACCTCTGTTTGCTGGTTTCAAACTGGCAGAGCTTCTCTCATCCACAGAACTCATGTCAGTAGAGTGTGATTTCTAAATACATTAATCGTCAGCTGTATATTATGAAAGTTCCTCTCAAATATTCAAGAATTCATGAATTTTATGTTTAATATTTCCATCATAGCTACTTTAAGAACTGTTCTACTCCATAGAATTATTGGTTAGAAGCAACTTTAAATAAGACATCTGAGTCTTACTTTCATAGCAAGAAAGATTATTTATTCATCATTTTATATCAACTTTTACATCATTAGTTTTAGATAATTAATACTTTACTAATGAAATCAGACAAAGCAAAAACTAATAATTATCAGTTTGATTACCATTTTATAGCTATAAGGTATATAAATTTGTAAAGTATAAAATTAATTTATTTCTAGAAATACTTTCCCTCCAATGAATTGTAATTGTTTAGTTATACTCTTTCACCTTTAGGCTGATTTCTAAATGCAACTGCATGAACAAGGCAACAACAGTTCAGTTACCACTGACATTCTTCCAGTGCAGCACAAAGCCTGGTATAATAAAACAATACATTGTTCTTAGATTAATTTTTTTTTTAATTTGGAGATACGCATGTCTCACATCCTAGTATGTCAACACATTTATCTTTTTCTAATACTTTTTCTGAGGCATAAAGTTGATTAAGCTCTATCATATTGTCAGAAATAAGCAGGCATAATGTCACACAAAACTGAATACAGATCATCTTTAATGCTTTCTTGCCACTTCATTTCTGCATCTTTATTAATATTTTAGATATAGCATATTAGGAATGCAACTATATAGCTAATATTTCAAATTTATGAGCAGTTGGTTCTATCAAAAATGTTTCTGTGCTTGATGGTCCTACATACCCATCTGAATATTTGAACTACATGAGAATGGACTATTGAATAAATAATAGTTTCTCAAAATTATTTTTGTGCATGTTTAGAACATAATATGAAATCAGTCTCTGTGACTTTGCTTATCTCATGGGATCATTTCTGATAGTTGTTATCATACCAGGAAATAAAAAGAGACTGACTCAAACTGTATTCAAATGAATTAAACTGTTATATTTATTTCGCCACAATGGAAAAATAAAAGTAGTCCAGATGCCCTACACTGAACAATAAATATCAACAAATTCTCAATGTACCAAGTAAGTAAATAAGTGAAAGCTAATAGATGAAAAATTGTATCATGTCCATGAAACACATGGTTTCTGAGACTGAGATCAAATCCAAATGCAAATGTATATTCCTGAGAAAATGAAGAAGGTGCCATGAATTGGATCATTATGGTGCCCATATCTCCGTACTACCATATAGAGTCCAATGTGTGTATGCCCAAGAGTGGTGTAACTAGAAAATATGGTAGATATATTTTTAGCTTTCAGAAAGAGCACTGTACATATTTCCCTAGTGGCTGCACCAGTTTTCATCCACACCAGTGGAAAAGTGTTATTTCTCATTACCCACATCCATGCCATCATTACAAAAAAACAATCTTAGTCATTCTGACCGAGGTAAGCTAAAACCACAAAGCAGTTTTTAATTGCGTTTCCCTGATGGTTAAAATTTTTAAGTAATTTAAAGATGTTTCTTAGCCATTTGTACTTCATCTTTCATATTTATTAATTTATTTGTTTTCTGACTTTTCTTTTTTATTGAAAATAGTTTTTTTTCTTTCATACAATATATTCTGATCATGGTTTTCCATTCCTCATCTCCTTCCAGATCCTCTCCACCTTCCCACCCATCCAACTTCAGGCCTTCTTTCTCTCTTTTTAGAAAACAAATAGGAATTTAAAAAACAGATAAAATTAAAAAAAAAAAAACAGAATAGAGCAAAATAAACCATCTGGGGGTGGATACAAGCACATACACATGCAGAGACATATGCACACACAGTACTTTTGAGAATTCTGCTTAGATCTGTAATCTACTTTTCCCCTTTGTACTTAAAACAGATTCTTTTCTCATCTAGTATATCTTGATTATGGTTCCTCTTCACTATACTCCTCCCAGTACCTCTTACCTCCCCTGCCATCTGGATCCACTCCCTCTCAGTCTCTCATTAGAAAAGAACAGGCTTCTAAGAGATAATATTGAAATATAACAAAAAAAATATAGTAAGTTAAAACAAAAACCAGTGCATCCAAGTGAGACAAGGCAAGCCAACAGAAAGAAAAAGCCCAAGAGAAGGCAGAAGGATCAGTGACCCAATCGGTTGCGCACTCAAAAACAACTAAACTGAAAGCTATAATGTATACACAGATAACCTGGTACAGATCTGTGAAGGATCTGCACTTGCTGCTTCAATCTCTGTGAGTTTATATGAGACTTTCTCATGTTTATTTAGAGGACCTTGATTTCTTGGTGTCCTCAATCCCCTTGGGCTCTTAAAACCTTTCTACTTCCTCTTCCCCTGGGTTTCTTGAGTTCTGAGAGGAGGGATGTAATGGATACATCCTATTTAGGGCAGAGTGCTCCAAGGTCTCTGACTCTACATGACTCCTGATCTCTGTGTTTTAGTTCCCATCTGCAGCAGGAGGAAGATTCTTTCATTGTGCATAGCCCTTAACTAGATTGTTTTGTTTTGTTTTCTGGCAGTTCAGTTTTTGTTCTTGTTGCTGTTTTTGCTGTTTTTGTTGTTGTTGTTTTTGTTTTTTGTTTTTGGTCTTCACATATTCTTAACACTCACCTACTGCAAAATAAATAGATATAAAACTTTCTCCCATTCTGTAGGTTGTTTTGTTTCTTCACTCAACTGATAATTTTTGATGTACAGGGTTTATAATTTCTCGTGGTCCCATTTGTCAATTTTTGGTCCTAATGCCTGCAGTACCAGTGTCCTGTACAAGTCTTTACTTTTCCAGTAAATTTAAGTATTTTTGCTACTTTCTTTTTTATTAGATCCAGGGTATTAATGTTGATTCCTTTGATCCATTTGGAGTGGAACTTTGTGTCGAGTTCCAGATAAGGATTTTGTTGCTTTCTTATATTGTATAGGGATACAGTATGACCAGTACTGGTTAGTCAAGATGCTGTCTTTCATTTCTAGTGTATTGTTTTTGTCTTGTAGATAAGATGGTCAGAGTTTGTTCTGATGTGTGGGTTCAAAATTCTATTTTGCTAATCAATGTGCTTGTTTTACATATCTGTATCATACTATTTTATTACTATAGATAAGTAGTATAACTTAAAATCACAGGTAGGAATACCTCCCAGCAATTTATTTTATTTTTGAGGATTATTTCGGCAGTCCTGAGGGTTTTTTTTTCTGTTTCTTTGTTTGATGATCGATTGATTGATTGATTGTAGTGTGTGTGATTCCATATGGAATATAAGATTTTTTTCAATTTTTACAAAAAGTTTATTGGAGTATTTCTTTTATGAAATTAAGTACCCTGTTTTGGGGAGTATAAGTATTTAAAACTGTAGTATTCTCTTGCTGAGTTTTTTCTTTAATGGTTATGAACTGAATTGTCCCTGCCTATCTCTTGTGTTTTTTCATATGTGAGTATAGTCATGCTTACTTACTTCAATTTGTTTAGAATATTGTTTGTCATTCTTTTACCCTAAGGTAGTGTCTATCATTGTTTAGAAGGTGTTTCTTGGTGGCAACCAAAAGAAGAAGGATTTAGTTTTGTAATCCAATCTGTTAGTCCACGTCTTTTTATCTATCTGAAGTTGCTGTCATGAATGTTCATAATCATTATTGACATTTTCTTAGATTGTTTTGATTAACTTTTTTTTTCTTGTTTGTTTGTTTTTTGAGACAGGGTTTCTCTGTGTAGCTTTGTGCCTTTTCCTGGAACTCACCTGCTAGCCCAGGCTGGCCTCAAACTCACAGCGATCTGCCTGGCTCTGCCTCCTGAGTGCTGGGATTAAAGGCGTGCGGCAGCACCACCCAGCTGTTTTGATTAACTTTTATGCAATTGTTTCTTTAGGAACTGTGACTTTTCAAAAGGTTTTATCCTTTACTTCAGATTGATATATTTCTTCTAGTGCTTTCAGTAAAGCTAGCCTAGTAGTCATGATTCCTTTAATTTGCTTTTGTCATGAAAAATTTTTATTTTTCCTTCAATTTTGATAAATTTATTTATATGCAAATAATCTAGCTTGACATTTGTGGTCTTTTGGCACTTGAATTACATTGACTTTGGTGAATTTAGCTATATAAAATATACCTACAGAGCAGGGTAAAACAATCCTCTATAAATCCACAAATTAAGAAACAAATTCTTAGAATTAAATCTAGAGTAACACTGACTAAGAATCAAGGAAGGATGGCTGTGAGAATATACCCAGGAACTTGGAAAATGAGTGTGACAGGTAAATATTATTTTTTTCAAATGGCAAAGGTCAAAATTTTAAAATGCAACACTAAATTATTCAGAAAACAAACCATTGACATATTCTAAGGAATTGCTAAATATGTATCTTGCTCTAGGATAAAATAATCTTTGGATAAGGCTTTGTAGCATGCTGGGTTAAAGAATGAATTTCACTGGATTCATGACACAATTTCACTATTTTTTTTTTAACAACTGACATTTGTGATATGGGAAAAAGTCATAGACATTTGCTTTCATAGTTCATATGTCCTCACCTGTGATACACAGGTGGGTATTTATCAATGGACTATAAATAAGACAAAAACAAAATGTCTTGGGTTGAGAATGTTCTGTACACTCTACCACTAACATCATAAAACATCAGAGGGGTTATTGTTTCCTTCTGAGTAATAATTTTGGCAGGCATCTCTCCAGCATCAAGCAGTATTTGTGTCAAAAAAAACTGGCCTCCATTTTCAGTATATTCCTGCCCCTGAGTCAGTCTCCATGTCTTGCATTCGCATCTCTATTCTGTCTTAGCACTGGGGCTGATCACAGAGTGCTCCATAACTCAAGTGCTGCTCTTACCTTGGTCAGGAAATCCGTATATTGTTAACATTTTGGGTGCCCCTTTTCACAGTTTATTGTATCTTTCACACACTATTTTGATTAAGGTCACTCCATTAAAATGACTGACATAGGTTCTGTTTTCCAGGGGCTCTAGCCAAGAACAGTTTTGCGTTTGATCCAGTGAGCTTACAGCAATGATTCTGAGTTTTCATTAGATACAATGAGACATAGCAAGTTAATTCTTTATTACTTGACTGGAAGTCTTTCCCAAGAGCTACACATCAATGAATATTTAGCGCATAAATGTTAATTTTTAGGATTGTCACTAAGAATCAGTAATAATTATTTTATAAAATTATTGTTAGTCATAAACAAAAGTGGAATGTCCAGTAGTCTAAAAATACTTGAAAAGAAAATATTCTCTAGAGTTCAGACTGGGTCAGGCTTTCCTACAAAGCACAACTAAAACTCAAAAATTAATGAATTATGATTATACAAATTTGTTATTCTCTTTGACAACCTAAATAATTACTTATATTCATCTTCAAAATTAATGTCATAATTGTAAATGATTTAGTTCACTTGAATTAGAGAATCATGGAAACAATTGAAAAATTCTTAATATTTTCAAAATTATAGAAAATGAATTTATATATCTAAAACTCAATCAGTTAAAACTGATACATTAACACTGATGGTAAAGTGCTAAGACTATATGTAACTTCTCCCACAACCTGGGCCAAAATTCCCCACCAGGTCACCTGGTACTTAAAGCTCTGCTTCCTTTCTGTAACTTTGACTTACAGAGGATTTATTCAGATGGTCATCTTTTCCTTTCCTTTTCCAAATATCCAGCAGAAGTATTCCAGATATACTCAGATCATTATAAGCTGCTTGCTTTTTTTTTAATAATACACATCTTCTCCTCTGTGAACATTTTGCTGTGTGACTGTGAGGCTTTTTCTAGGCTTTCTAGTTATGAAGTGAGCAGTGATGAATAGTGTGTGAGAATTATTGTGTATATTTTCTTATTTCAAGCAGCTGAAACAAGCCAGAATTACAGGAAGAGCTTGAGTGTATTATCGTCAGCCTCTGCATCCTCATTTGAAAGGTGGCATATAAATGAGCATTTTGATGTTCATTTTAAAATTCATTTCAGCCTAGGATGCAAATGCTATAGAGACAGCAAATTAACCAATAAAATCCATGTCCCCATCTTAATTAGAAAGTTGGCAAGGGACAGAGCACTCTGTGTGTTCCAGCCTCTATGGCATCTGGATGTGGCTAAGTAACTAGATTCTGCCAAGAGACTATGAGGCAAAGTATTATCTGCTACTTACTGACCACAGTGAATAAAACAAGCCATGAAGTTCACCAACTTCCATTCTTTGTGGCTGTTGCAAACACACAGAGAAAGAATAACATGGCACTGACTGCAGCTCTGAGGCAAGGTGGTGGGGACCAGGAAGAAGCAGACAGTGTCCATGTGAAGAAGAGCAGATGAAATCAAGAGCCTGTTCTGTGCTCTATAGATATGAACATTACTACCTTCTGTCACTTTGAGACCTTAGAAGCTTGTTAATGTGGATCTGTGCTTTCTGTAAAAGTAGACTGTTACAAGTCATTTGTCAATCATGGAATAGAATTTGGAAATCTATGGATGGTGTATAGGAAAGGCAGTGATATTTGCTTAGGAAGATAATGAAAAACTACATTTATGTGCTTATATATGTCAACTCTATAGTTATTAAATATAATATACTCTATACTTCATAATTTTTCACAAGCTCTATTTTTACTTAACTGAATTAAGAGATAGTCACAACAAATTTAATTCTTGTCTACTTTGAACTTATTTTATTTTCTTTAAATAAAAATTAAATCCATCTCTTTTCCATGCATCACAATGAACTAAACTGAGATTTCAGTTTTAAAAAATGCAAATTCAATCTTAATAAAATCATGCTATTAATTATATATCTGACTCAAAATTGACAGCAGATCCACTGAGTAATATTTAATTAAATTTTATAATGTTCAGCTATAAGAGTATTTTCATTTATAGCAATGAAACATTAGTTAAATAAAGCCTCCAAAGAAACATTTAATTGAATTAGCATGATGATATTCAAAATATCTAATTGATCTTTTTTCTTTTAGGTGTCCATAGCATTAAAATGGAAACCAGCTAGCAAAGAGTTTCATCACTTTCTAAATTATGGTGGTTTTTTTTGTTTTTTTTTTATAATCCAGTAACTTCATTATATGTTGAAGAAATCATAATGTGAAAATTCATTCATTATATCTACTCTACTGAGCATCATGAATTGGCCTTTCCTACCTGAAATATGCTTATGACATTTGCATTAAACTAAAGTTGAACAGGGTTACTAACTATAATATCTATTGTGCAATAAAGTGTTGACTATCACATGAAAATTATTAAACACCTACATTACAAAATTTATGGAGTCTGAAAAGATGCCTCCACCAGAAAAAAAATAATAAGTTTGCTATTCAAGCATGAGGCCCAAAATTTACCTTAAAAGCCAGATTCTGTAGTAGGCCTATAATCCTAATGTTGAGGATGCCAAGTTCTGAAAGACTGACTGACCAGACAGACTAGCCAATAATCAGTCTCTAGGTTTATTAAAAGTCTCTATCTCAAAAAGTAACGTGGGAAAGCAAATGAGGAAGGCATCCCAAATCAACCTTTTCTCTTTCATGTTCACATCCCACACATGCACACACAACTGAACATGTATATAAATACAATTTTTAGAACATGGTTCCCTTTATAGTGTCAATTATTCACTCTTGGGATTGTATGTTTGACTAGAGCTGTGTCTATCTGACACTGTCCAGAATCACAAGAGGGTATTATTATACTTCATACTACTAGACTATAAAAAAGTAAAATTGTGAAGTTAAAACATGCCTTACTGCTTTTTTTCTGTACTGGTTTATTTTTTATTTTGTTTAATTATTTTTGTGTTTTAATTTTACACATCAGCAATGGGTTCCTCTGTCCTCCTCCCTTCTGCTCCCACCCCCACCTTCCCCCCATCCCCTCCCCTCCATGCCCATCTCCTCCAGGGCCAAGACTTCCCTGGGGATTCATTTAAACCTGGTGGATTCAGTACAGGCAGATCCAGTCCCCTCCTTCCAGGCTGAGCAAAGTGTCCCTGTGTAAGCCCAAGGTTGCAAACAGCCAGCTCATGCACTAAGGAAAAACACAGGGACAAATAGCCAAAGGAATGGAAGCACATGAATTATGAACCAAAGGCTGTGGAGCCCTCAGCTGGATCAGGCCCTCTGGATAAGTGAGACAGCTGAATAGCTTGAACTGCTTGGGAGGCATCCAGGATGTGGGACCAGGACCTGGCCTTACTACTTTTTTATCATTGTAAATTGAAAAATTATGAGACAAACTACTATAAGTCAGTGGCCATCTATATCTAATGGAAATGTAAAATATATTTTTTAGATGTGTTAATTGTATATAATGTCCAAGGAATACAAATGAATGCATGGTAGCTTGCATAAAATTATTTTGATCTTTAATAACTTCAAAGCATATTTGTAAATAAGCACATTAACACAATGAGTACCTTCTAGGCTCCCTGTGTACTCCTCAGTTCTGTCTTACATTCACTACAGTAGAAGGAAGAGACTACCAGCATCAACAAATTGCCACCTGGGGGGTCATCAGTACCAGGACCATCTAGTAACTTAATAAAAATGAATATTGTCAGGCCTTGATTAGATCTACCAACTCAGAAATTCTAGAGATAAGCCTCAGTGATCTGCAATTTAGTAAGTGTTCCAAATGATTCTGAAACATGTTAATGTGGAGAAGAACTGGCATAAGACACTGAACTAGATCTTCAAAGGGAATGTGTGTCTAGAGTAATAACACTCTGGTAAGTGCTCTGGATTCTGCAATACCCACTGGTATATGGAGGATGCCTGTGACTAAAGTTGGAATACCACACAATTTTGTAGAATTAACTTCTCAAAGCCTAGCAACATGCATATGCAAATAGCACATTTAAGGACAAACTCTGAATTTGTAAGTAATACGCATATCCATACTTGACAACAAAGCATGGGCCTGAGCAAGATATAATCGTTTTGTTGTTATGCCTGACTTTTATGCGTCAGTAGTTCCTCACTGCAGATATTCATGTTTACATCACTACACAGTATGCAGACTTAAAAATGGCAGTCATGCAAGCATCTCTGGTGTATAGATATAGCAGTCCATAGGATTCCACTTTTCATAAGACTAATCTTGTCTTCTGAGGCTGTTTGCAAATAATTCTAGCATATTACTAAAGTGTTATTTATTTAAACAAATTAGAGCAGTGCAAAGACATATCTGTAAATTATTCATCACAGCTAAGAAAACAGACACATACATTGAACACCTAGAGACCAGAAATGTATTTTATATGAAATATATTAAAATATTTATATCAGATAAGATTGTCAAAACAGTTTATTGCTTTAAATCAGCAATAAGAACATAACTGTCAGGCTGTCAAGATGATTCGTTGTGTAAATATGCTTGCTGACTTCAGTTTGATCTCCAGAACCCTTGTAAAGAAAACTGGGGGAACCAACCCCACAAAGTCATCCTCTGACCCTCAAATGCTCCCTATAGCATGCACACTCTCTATATCATGCACAAATACACTCGATAAATACACACTCACAAATACTAACAATATAAAAAATGATTTTCAATCTTACACAGTATTGTGTGCCAAAAGAAAAAACATTAAGTTTTTTATGTATAGTCTCGGGATTTTATGTATTTCTCCAAAAGATGAGTGTTGTCATAGATGTATTAAATATTGGAAATCAGTAGGTGAAACCATGTACTTCAAATCATTAAAGACACCTTATATAGAATATATTGTATTTCCAATATCCTATGAATGTTGAGGAACTATGTAATACAAGGTGCAAAATATAAAAGGAAAATCAATCAACAATTCACCTTGTATGAGTAAAGAAATACATCTGATAAAGGTCAATTATCCAGTGATTTTTCATATATTGTGTCATCTTCTAGAGGTGAGTGAATGTGGATTTATGAGTGCATTATTGAGCAGCACAGCACTGCTTCATAACTAACTGCATGTTTACATATCTGTATTCCCACAGGCACCATGGGTTTGTAAGACACTCTAACAAGCAAAACTTGCTTTTATTGCTTTTATCTTCACAGTGGTAGCCTGAAACACAGTTTCCCTCTTTAAAAAAAAATGCTTAGATTGATTTCCACGTGAAAGCTTTTCAGCATTCCATTAAATTACTAGGTTGCAATTGATTATTTAATAAAACTATTTGATAGCTTCTAAGAAGATTATTTCAAAGCATTTAGCTTTATGTGAGTCATTAAATTTGCAATGAAAATCAGTAAGAAACAGGAGTGACCATAACAGGAGTTCTGTAATTGCTTCACTGAATAATTCCACCATTCCCTGGTCAGCCCTGAAGCTCCCACACAGCCAAATATATTACTAAGCATCTCTATGAACATAGGCATGTATGTATATACTAAATGTTTAAATATTCATTACCACTTCAAGACTTTAGGAGTTTATTTAATTTACTCTGAAAGTTCTTGGAAACCATTCTCTTTAAACAAATGTTTGTTTAGTATCTCTTGTGGTTGTTATATCATTTTCAAACTCCATAATATTCAGAACAATATATGTTTTCCTGGGTTGGCCTTCTAAATGGTATGTACTTAATTTATCAGTCAACATTGAACTATGTGTAGATTTTCAAAGAAGAACATAAAATATTCATGTTATTAGGATAGATTCTCCTAGAAAAGCATGCTTTCAAGATCAAAAAGAGATGTAGGTTTCTCTTTAGAATATCTTCTCATTACCTGACCTACATGAATAATATCACTATACTCCCAGGTTGTCTCAGAACAATACTCCAGCATACAAATGAGCCTAGACTTCTGAAGGCTTTACATCCCTCTAAGTCTATCAGAATTTCAAGACATGATAAGTCAAAAATGTATTGATGCCTCTATCCTGACAAAAATCACGGCATACAGTGCCTAGTAGAGGAGTGATTATCTGCTCTTATGAATGTTGTCTGAGTGGGAGCTATGATTCATTGCATCTTCCAGCATCAAGAAATAGTGTGATGCTGCACATCAACAGCCTGGAAAATGGACAAACTTCAAGCTTCATAGTCAAGTGTGAACTGAACGCATGCTGTTTTTGTACTTCTACACAATGAAACAATTGTAAGTTAGGCCATCTGCAGATCACTTGTAGACAGAACTTAAGTATCTTCAAAGTGTAAGAAAGAAAATAATTAACTTTCAGCACTGAAAGCCATCATTGAGATATTACAATATACTCTTGATGATGAAACTGAAGTAATACAGACATAGCTTTAATTTATATCTTTCTGCAACATGAAAATATAGGTGAGTTTTAAGAAAAACAGTAAATTTACTGTATTGGATGAGATTTTCAAATAATAATAGTCACCTTATTTTCAAATGATGTGCATCTTAGGCAATATTATGACATCTATTATAGAAATAGCCCTCCAGGTGACTGTAGTATACCAACTGGGTAAATAGCTGAAAGACTGAGCATTTAGCCTGATCCAGACATCCTGAACTTGTTAAGATGCTTTATCAATATGAACTTCTTGAAGAGATGGCCTAGGGTCATCATTTTATTTCATTTCTAGCAATTGTCACACAAACTGCCTTTGAATGCCCCCACCCCCCATGCAGACACACACACACACACACACACAGAGAGAGAGAGAGAGAGAGAGAGAGAGAGAGAGAGAGAGAGAGAGAGAGAGAGAGAGAGATGACCGTTATTAGTCATTATTAGTCATGTGTTTAAATTAAGCTAGATTCCAATTCTAAGGATGGGCCTTTGAAGGTTTAACATAATCAATTTATTCCCATTCCCTGGAGCAATGTTTGGGTTTTACTTGGCTGTTTGTTTGGATGGTTGGGTCTGGTTTGTTTTATGGAGAGGACTGAGTCAAATGAAAATAAGGATAAGTGAAACTATTAACCTGCTCTGACTTAATCAAAGGAAATTCATGTTTTCTTCTGCAAGCTAGGATAGCAGTGACATTTGGTCCTCTTCCGTTAATGATACCGTGAAGGAAGCCAGTATCCAGTGCAAATTGAAGAAACCAAGGAGAGGATATTAACCGCCTCATCATGACACCATTGGTTCTATGAATCATAATATTTTTAAGGATTATTACTCTGGTCACGGACTGTCAATTCTATAAATCAATGTAGATTTTTTTTTTGTTTCCTCCCTTCCTCCTCCTTTTCTATTTTTTTTACTAAAATAATGAATATAATTTTGAGTTAATTTATTATTCTTTACCAGTGAAAGATGCCTAGAATACATGTAACAGAAAGTAGAAGTCCTATTCATAGAAAAAATAATAAGACCTGTGAGATATAATAAGGCAGTAAGACAAAAGAAGTAGGTATTTTTAAAGTGGATTCATATGTGTGCATGAAAATCCACAGTTAAACCTATGCTGGGTGTGATAATATAGAATTTAATGCTTCTGTATTTGGGTGAAAAACCATAACTATGAAATTTTAATGTAATATACGCACCCATGTACAGTCTTATGTTAGCTAACTAAGTTGATTCTTGGGAATTCAGTCCCTATTGGTTGTCAACAAAAACAGGTTATTAAAATTACTTATGTTCCTTCTTCTAAGTAATGGAAACAATGCCTATCTGTAGTACCTAACAGAGTGTACCACCTTAAACCAAAATCAGCAGCACTGATAATCGATTGAACTGAACTTAAAGGGTGAGATAATAAAGAATCTGCCCTCCACAGTGTGTAATAATTTACTTAGGATTGTTAAAATGTAGCTCACTTTCGCAATCAGATGCTAAAGATTAAAATCTCACAGGTGTCAAAGGAAGCCATTGTTTAAATTTGAGTGCATCTCTTTTTGACGCTTTTTAATTAGCAAACATACAATAACTATCACATTTTAGGATTTGACCTATTTTCTAACCTATCTTGAGTGATGTGCCTGCGCTCACACTTTATAATCCACTCAGAAAGCTTTCATTTCATTTCCGTAATTAATGTATTTAATTGATAATCTCTTCATCATTTATCAAAAGAACAATTTTAATTACTTTCTTTTAAAATGTAAATAAAAGAATTAAGACTAGTCCAGCGGTGGTGGCGCACGCCTTTAATCCCAGCCCTTGGGAGGCAGAGCCAGGCAGATCTCTGTGAGTTCGAGGCCAGCATGGGCTACCAAGTGAGTTCCAGGAAATGCGCAAAGCTACACAGGAAACTCTGTCTTGAAAAACCTAAAAAAAAAAAAGAAAAAAGAAAAAAAAATAAGACTAAAGAAAACAATAACTATAAATCTGAAATGAGAAATGTCTATGAAGTCTCACTAATGGTATAAACAGTGAACAATCAACTCATGAGATTTGGGCTAAAGGATGAAAAAGAGGTTTTTAAAACTATGCCTTAGGTATGATAAACTACAAATTATAACAAATATCCAGAAAGTTTACCCCTTTCCCAGTTATTCTTATAATTGTCAAAAGAAAAATCTTTCTCTAATAATGTCAAATGTTTTAAAAATATTAATATATGATCACATTTGCAGTGTACAGGGTTCTCTGTCTCATATCCTACAACATGCACTAAACAAAATTATTTTTGAAAGCTCATAAACAAAAGCTCAATATATTTTTCATAAAACATAGGCTATTTTATGTCTTTTGAATCTACATAAGATTTTATCTATATAAAATTTTAAACGGTAAATATGTAAATTTAATTTTACAGTTATTATCTCCAGCTATGTTTCATTTGTCTTGTAATTATTTTAATCTAATTCCTTATGAGAAAAATTAAAAGCTTATTCTTTATTATAAAGCTCATGGTTATTCTCTTGTCTGATTTTATAATAGTTAGAAAAATATCTATCTTCACCAAAGATTGGAATATTATATTTCAGGAAGCAAAAATTTCAGATACATTTTGTCAAGATTTATAGTTAAAAATAAAACAGCAACAAAATAAATAATGGTTCATTTTTTAAAATTTCCTTTTCTATAATGTTATATATCTAAATAAGTATGGGAGGTTATAGTAACCTCTAATAATTTCATACCACGCTTGTGTAATTACATGGACAGTTAACCAGTTAACTTTATTAGATTTCTTTTTCTGAGTTGATGTTGAATCACAGATGGATTAATGAAATGTGGCATGGATGACTTGCTCTAAACTCACATTTCAAACCAGCTTCTTCATTTTGATTTTTATCTGAATTGATGCATTCATATCTTACACCTATCATGCTTTACATATTGAAAGCCTTATTTGAAGACGATAACCATGCCCTTTCAACTTCTAGGTGTGATGTACTTTCAGTTCATAACTGTAACTGTGGTTACTGTCTGCTTGTGTGTTATTAATGTGTCTCCTCTATTTTAAATAGATGATTTTTCACCAACGATTATCTCAACCTAAGGGGAAAATGCTTATTTTTTTTTCACAAATGTTTTCATTTCATTGCTCTACATTGAATACAAAGATCTGGGCCCAAAGTGAAACATGACACAATTTATATTTACAAATCTGAACCTTCCAGCCCTCACTGGCTTCTCATTTAATGAAACTTGCCCTTTTATCTTGATTTAAAACTGAACATTTTTCTCTCATTTGAAAAAAAAAAAGTGTGATTTCCCAGCAATCTCTCCTTCTTCTTCTTCTTCTTCTTCTTCTTCTTCTTATTATTATTATTATTATTATTATTATTATTTTTATATACAGAAAACATCCAGACTCCAGTGATCTTGTGTTATTTTACTGGTCACCTCTGTGGCAGAGATAAACTGCAGAGAAGCCAGTTAGGGCTCCTTTACTGTGCAGATCTCTGTGTGCCAGGCAGGTGATTCTTTTTTTAAAAAATTAATTAATTAATTAATTTTTCTATTATCAGCTTGATACAGTATAAATTCTTATCTTAATAGTGAAATGTTTCATTGAGCCTTGCTCAATAATTGAGTAAAACCAAACTTATTATAAGCCACAGTCATCCTAGGGCCCCCATGCTGTATATAAGCCTCCATGGTTCTGTGGGTTGCAGTCTGATTGTTCTTTGCTTTATATCTAGAATCCACTTATGAGTGAGTACATACCATGATTGTCCTTCTGGGTTTGGGTTACCTCACTCAGGATGATTTTTTCCTAGTTCCATCCATTTGCCTGCTAATTTCATGCTGTCATTGTTTTTCTCTGCTGAGTAGTACTCCATTGTGTACATGTGCCTCATTTTCTTAATCTATTCTTCAGTTGACAGGCATCTAGGTTGTTTCCAGGTTCTGGCTATTACAAATAGTACTGCTATGAACATAGTTGATCATGTATCTTTGTGGTATGATTGACGATTCCTTGGGTATATACCCAAGAGTGTTAAGGCTGGGTCTTGAGGTATATAAAGAACTCAAGAAACTAGACATCAAAATACTGAACAATCTAATTAAAAAATGGGGAAAAGAGCTAAACAGAGAATTCACAAAAGAAGAATTCCTAATGGCTGAGAGACACTTGAAGAAATGCTCAACATCCTTAATCATCAGAGAAATGCAAATCAAAACAACTCTGAGATACCACCTTATACCTGTCAGAATGGCTATGATCAAAAACACTAATGACAGTCAATGTTGGAGAGGATGTGGAGCAAAGGGAACACTCCTCCACTGTTGGTGGGAATGCAAACTTGTACAACCACTATGGAAATCAGTATGGCGGTTTCTCAGAAAACCAGGCAGGTGATTCTTAAGTGTCAAATGAGAGATGTGTAATTGTTCCTGCCATATGTTTTACCATCTCCCTATTTTATCTCCTCTAAGGGTCAAAATCATTTATGGGGCTTCTACAGCCCTGTAAAGTCTTATCCCTCACTTATCGTGCTGTTTTTCAGCGCTACCACCACTGCAATATCATAACACATGCATTTCCTGAGAGCATCATACCATACAGTAAAAAGCAGGAGGCTAATGTAAAACTTGTGAGAAATAAAAACACCCCCAAACTTTAAAAATAACAAAATTGTACAGTTACAGATGTCAAATAGCTACAAAGTAGGGGCCTGAGAAGATGGTTTAATTGTTAAGGTATTTGTGCTGCAATTATGGAGACCTGAGTTCCCATCCCAAAGAATCCACATGGTATCTAGGCAGAATGGACGTGTTGGAGTTAATTTTTGTGATCTGGACACAAACTAAGGACACCTGAGGAGAGGAACCATTAATGGAAGAATTTCATTCATCAGAAAATCAGTAGGTATATCCTTGGAATGATCTCTGGATTTATGATTACTGTACAAGGGCCTAGTCGTGTGTGTGTGTGTGTGTGTGTGTGTGTGTGTGTGTGTGTGTGTGTGTTGTGTGTGCAACTGCCTGTACTTGCCCACGGACCCTTATTCCTTTGAGGTAGCATGTCTTACTGAACCCAGAGAAGTATTTTTCATGTAGGTTAACAGCCAGAAAGCCTCAGCAAGCCTCCCATCTGATTTGTAATTTGATTACCTGATATGTAAAACTACAAACAAAATTGCTATAATTTCATTGATAGTAACACATAAATGTATTCCTAGTTGGTATTTTAGTAAGAAATATGTTGCTACACTCCTATAGCTTCTATCGTGATATGTAGATCCATGCAATGATATTCACCATTTTAAGAAAATTTATTTTTCAATAGTGTCAGTTACTCTGGCTGTTGCCATGACTTCTCTTTGGGTTCCTGCTTATTTTTTATGACATTGAGATATGTTAGTATTAAATTGATCATTATTGAAAATTGATGGGTCAGTTTTGTAAAATCAACTTAACTTAAAATTAATTGATGGAGAAGAAACTATAACACAAATTGCTAAATGGTCTTATTAATAAAAAACCTGGAGCCAGATATTGGAGGGAAAGCTGAAAGATTAGAGAAACAAAAGGTGCCAGTCACAGTCTTTCCTCTATGAAATCCTCAGCCTCAAGGCAGTGAGTTCCTTTTTCCTCAAGCCTTATATACCTGTCTGTGCCCAGACATTACTGGGATTAGAAGCATGTGTGCTTCCGAAGAAAAGCATGAGATCTCAAGCATTGGAATTAAAGTTGTGTGCCACCATTTCCTGCCTCCGTTTCTCTCATGTAGCCCAGTGAGGTCTTGAACTCAGAGATCCAGATGATTCTCTGCCTCCAGAATCATAGGATTAGAGGTATGTGCCACCACTGCCTGACCTCTAGGTCTAATTTAGTGGCTGACTCTGTCCTCTGATCCCCAGACAAGTTTATTAGGGTACACAGTATATCACTACAAGGAACTAAGGTCATTTTGTTGTTGATGCTGTTGTTTAGACCTATTGATATCATTCCTGATTCATAATACATAATATATAAGAAGTATTATGTTCTTTTTTCCTGGTAACAACTTTCTAAAAAGGACACTATTTTGAAAGTTAGAAGAAGGAAGTGCAATGTAACAAAATAACAAAACAGTCCATGAAAAGTAGGCAAAGCAACAGAGAGAGAATCTGCTCACCTACCCTCTCATTGGCAATATTCTCACAACATTCAGTTTCTAGAAATATGGTCCTTGGCTTTCTGGGAATTTGGAGACATTATTTTCCTACCAGAGATACATTATACTTTAATCTCTGTGTGGTACCCTACTTTCTATTTGCTTTTATAGGTATTTCATTTCTATAATCATCAGCTTATACTTGGTCCCTCTTTGTTTGAATTATCAAAAATGGTACCTGGATTTCTGACAGTATTGAATTTAATAAATAAACTAAAGTCTATATTTATGTAAGAAACAGAAGACACTTTCAGGATGGATCCAAGTCCCAAAGGATACAGCAGATATAGTGTATTTAAAGGCTCATGAGAAGTGGTGTGGAAAAGATAAGTGGGCACAGGAAACAGTACAGCGAATGTTACAGATCTGTTCAAAATGAAATAGTTCAGAAAGGGCTTTGACCACATGGGGATTTCAGTTTAGAATGAATCTGCTCAAGTTCTTTTTGCAAATGATCATAGCTTACCTGGGACTGAACTGGGTCGCCCAAGTGTTAGGTTTCCCAACTCCCCCATCTGAGTTGCAGCATCCTTCACAGCACTGTATTATCCATCGGTGCACATAAGCTGACCTCAGGTGGTTTGCAGCTCTTGTTAGCATCAAAATGATTTGATATTTTAAGTGTTCTCTGGCTACTGAACTCGAATCAAAGTGAAGATGAAGCTCTGATATGTCCTGTCTGTCACACCGCTCCTGCTATATGCAGCTGCCTTGTGTGATGAAAGTGCTCCTGCAAGTGAGATTTCCTTCCTCACTATTCTTTCATTCACAGAAGTATTAAAGAAAAAGAAAAACAACACACAAAAGGAATAAATGTTCCCCCAGGAGAAGCAGTGATCAGCATCTGTAGGGATCCACAGTGCTATACTTCCTTCAGACCCTTTCTTCAGCATCTAGAGATTTGTGTCAAGATGATCAGTTCATCTTAAATGTAGAGTCCTGCATGGTTATAAATGTTTGTTGTTATAACTTATCAAGGACAAAATTTTGTCACCAAAATTTTAGAGTTCTACTTTTGTTCTCCAAAAGCTACTGTTTATGCAGTTATTTAAATTCCCTTACATTTGGGGGGGGGGTGTTTAAAAACTCGTATTTATCTTTCTAGGAGAAGAGGTGAATAGTCATATAATTTCTACATTCCTTGTCTGTAGTACTATGTTCAACAAAATAATTCTATAGTTTATCCCCTACTTGGCTGTTGGATTCATTAATTCCACACTGGAATTGAAAGCGAAAATTAAGATTAAACTTGAATAATAGATAATTTTCAATATATTACTAATGCAATCATAGCAAATATAAAAGTATTTTGAAAAGTTATGAATGCATTTCAAAGTTGTATGTATTAATTTTAGAGCAGTATTTAGTATATGTTTGTCACATTATACTGAGAATGACTTCTGAAGTGTTCCAGTATATTCCCTGAAGAAATGCAATGTCAAGAATGGGTCAAGACAGTAGGCTCTATCTTCCCATGGAGCTAACTGAAAGAACAAGTTCTGCCAAAATAAAAATGAACTTTCCTCCAGAATTAGCATGCTAACATGCTATGATAAATATATGTCCTTATCTTAGATTGATTAAATGTTCGGGTACTAGATTAGAGCAACAATACGGATATGATTTGTGTTCTTATACTACTTAAATACTGCTCTTTATAGTCTCTATAAATTAAAACCAATTTTAGAACAGTATCCTGCATAAGGAGAAGAAAATCATGAAAGGCAATGTAACAGATTAATTCTAAAACTCGTCATCAAATACAGTCTTCGTGTATGTAATAGGGATGTTAGAAATTATACTGTAAGTTGTTTCAGATTTAACTGCTTCAGCAGTCACACCTACACAAAACATTACCATAATATACACTATGTTTAATTAATAGTTAAAATTTTCCTTTTCTAGCAATATTTAATATGTATTTAAAGTTTTAAATATATATCATAAAATTATTGTCATTTTTACCTCCTTGTGAAGAATCACAATTTCTGCTTTGATTATGTATTTCATTTATGCTAAACTGATTAAGTATTGTTAATAAAGTACTCTATTTCAGTCTTTTAGGGTCTAGCAATTCATTGTTGGTCAGTTATAATTTAAAATTTTTGTTTGTTTGTTTGCTTGCTTCTTTTTAATCTTTTCTTTATAGTAGTATTATTGACCAGTACTCTGGTGTTAGTACTTTTGAAGAAGGGTTTTAAGCCTGAACAATATATACAATAAGTTATTAAATGTAAAAGAAGACCAGAGAAGCCCTTTTAGGTACACATAGAACACATTTTTGTTTTCATATAATTATTACTAAATTATATTACTTGTACTAGAAAAGTTGTCCATTTTATCATAATTTGTACAGGAAATATTAAAACATTCTAGAAAAAGGTTTTTCACACTCAAAAGTGTGCTTGTGGAGGAATATGACAAGCAGGAGATAGTAGATATTTTCCTTTGCTCCCCCTGCTCCACACTGTACCAAGTTTCAAGAGGCTATGGCGGCATGCTGTCAAGGAGAGGTTGGTAGTATGATAAAATAGGGTTGGAACAACAATCAGTAGACACAGCCCAGATAAAATTCAAAACTAATATCTTTAGATTTGTAGAGAAATAACAACACCTGTTATTGGGCATGTAGCTTGAACTCTAAGAAGAAATAAATCAGCCACAGATGAATATGATGGGAGCATAGGATGGTAGTGCCTTCCTCAAGGAATTTGTGTCATTCCACAGCACAAATTACTTTCACTTCTCTATTTTCAGCATTGAGATCCTCAAAGATATTTTGTCAACCAATTGATTTGCTCTTTTGGGGGAAAGCCTGTAGACAAATTGGTAAACAGTCTTATTAAATAAAAAACACAGAGCCAAATATAGGGGTGAAAGCCATAGATATCAGAGAAATAGTGATAGCCACCAACTAACCTTACTCACCATGCCTTCATGGCTTCCCAAGAGAGCTGGCTTCTTCCTGTCTAACCTGTGCCATGATTACCTTGCTGTTCTGCCTTCTCATTGGCTCTTAGCCCAGTCACCTCACTTCCTTGTCACTGCCTATCTATAGAGACCTGGAGGTCTCTATGGTTGGTACTAGGATTAAAGGCATGTGTCACCACTCTTGGTTGAGTCCTTGACCACATAGAGACTCTGCCTGCCATGTGATCAGATTAAGGCCATGTGCTACCACTGCCTGACTTCTGTTTATGGCTGGCAATGACCTCTGATCTCCAGGCAAACTATTAACATACAAACAAAATATCACCACATTTCAGCACAAATAAAATATCACCACAAAGGCCACTTCTCCCATTCCTAGTTTTCCTCAGATGCTTATAGTTTAGGTTTGAGCCTTATGTACTTTTTTTCCAGCTTAGACTGCTCCCCGGTGTCACACTTATTCAGTTCACTTTTGGAGAATCATATTGGTGAGACTTTATGGGTGTCACTTCTGATATTACTAGAAGACAATCTCACAGAAAACTCCTTAATTTTCTGGTTCATTTCGTCTTTCTGCCCCTTCTTCTGCAATGCACTCTGGACCTTGAGTGCAAGAGAGGATGCGCTTACTAGGACTGAAATCTACAACTCTGCATGTGATTGGATAAGGTTTTCTGTTTGATGATAACAGAAATTTCCTTGCTTGGGGTGAAAACTACACTTAGTTGTGAATATAACAACAAATGTTTATAGGTTGTTGTTAGGCATTATGCTGGTGTAGTAAATCAGTAGTTATAGATTCTCCTTCAATAAGTATGACTTCATTAGCACTGGGCAGTTAGCTAGGTTTGCAGTACCAGACCACAGTCTGCCTTCTGGTTGAACAGGTCTCAAGTCCAACTTGGAAGCTGTTGGTTACCATCAAGTTTTGTGCCACCACTGCATCCTTTGGGTCATCACTGAGCTGCCCTGAAAATATCCATACAGGTAGCATTATCTGGACTGAGCAGATTATATTTAGGAATATATATAATCGCATGTAATAACAATTAGTGAAAAAGAAGACATGAATTTGAATAAGAGCAGGAAGGGTTATATGGGAAGGAGGTTTGGAGGGAGAAAATAGAGAGGAGAAATGCTGTAATTAATTTAGAATCTCATAAATTAAAAAAAAATAAGGCTCCTCAATCACTTCCAATGCCCCCAAATGCTTCTGCTATGATGGTATATCCAGCTAAGGTGTTATCAGCCTCAGTTGGCAGGAGCATCATGAGAGTATCTCCTCTACTAACTGATTTTCTGGGCCTAAATATGGAAAAACACTAACAAGAATACAGCCTAGGAATGCATAATAGTGTTTTCCTCAAGGCAAAAGTTGGGACCAGGCTAAGTCTACAAACAGCTCTTTCTTTCCTAACCAGTTTGGCTATTGCAACAACAACAAAATATCCACAACCTCCACAGCAAGTAAACTGTAAAATGACAGATCTGGGGACAGAACACCACAGACCCATCCTCTATCTCCTTGAGAAGGGAGAAATAATGCCTTGTCTTTCGTGTCTACTTTTCATTCTTTTGTCCTCTGTGTTTGTCTTGTTGTGGTTCCCCACATTGTAATTATGCCCAAGTAAATTAAATATCTTAGAACAAATAGGTAGGTTTCAAGGAATGTGTTATCTATGAAAACTGAATCAAGAGACTACAAAACAACCTAAACAGACCTATAATTAGTAATGACATTGAAGCAGTCATAGTTCACATAATAAAAAGTCTAAGACTCAACAGATTTCTTGGTGATTTCTACCATATTTTAAATAGGTAGTAATAAAAATGCTGCTCCAAACACTTCATAAAGAAGTGTTACAAATTCATTCTACCAAGCCATAACTACTCTGGCATAAAAATAAGATACGGACACAACAAAAACTAATATATAGACAATTTCCTTGATAAACAGACACCAAAATTCTCAATAAAGCATTTGTAAAAGAGGCTCAGAAACACATTACAAATATACACATGGAGATCAAGTAGGTTTCATACTAGAAATGCAAAGATGGATCAACATGCCATCAAAAACAGAGTCAATACAATCTAAATAAAACATGTATTGGATAAATAGAAATCACATGGGAATCCTCATACATAATAAATGTTACACATGGAAAATCAACAGATAAGAGAATATTGAATGTGAATACCTCAAGTACCTCATCTAAAATCAGAAATGAGAATAGGATATCTGTTGACCCTGATCCTCTTATTGGTCTGGTTCTCAGAATCTTAGCAGAATCATAACACAACAGAAAAATAAGATGGACGCCAATAGAAAAAGAGTTGCAGATAATATAATACTACTTAGTAGACCTTCACAACTCCACCTGAAAATATTTTGATCAACTATCATTTTCAGTAAAGTATCAGGATGCAAAAATCAACTAATATATCTCCATAGCTCTCCCATAAGCTGATAACAAACTTGTCAGAAAAGAACATAGGAAGACAGACACCTCATGATAACTTCAAAACAAAAGAAAATAACTAATTGCAAACTTAAGTGAAGATATCAAACAATGGAGCAGTGAGATGGCTTAGTGAATAAGAGTGCTTACCATACAACTTTAGAAAAACCCCTAGAAAGGAGGAAGGAGAGAGCTGACACTCCAAAGTTCTCATCTGACCTGCATAACCACAATGGCAGGCAAACCCCAACACAGATCATGAACACACAGTTACAATAAAATATATTACTTAAAGAAAAACACACAGTAATGGTATCTAGATACTAAAAATACCTGAGGAATTAATTTGTAGAAGACTCTAGAATCTGGACAGGACTGCCATACATGTGGAATGGTATAATTAATATTGTTTAAAGGATGACATTTCTAAAAGTGATCTCTTGATGTGTCTTAATACTCATGAAAATTGCTATGACATTCTTCCAAAAAAGTTTTAAGAATAACACAATTTATATCAAAGTAATCAACAAAAGCATTATTTTTAGTAATGTTTATTAAGATTTTTTTCATTCATTTTACACACCAATCAAAGGTCTCCCTCTTCCTTCCTCTTGCCTCTCCAGCATCCTCCTCCCAACCCAACTCCCACTTCCTCCCACAAGAAGGCAATGCCTACCATAGGAAGTAGTCTTGAACGCATTGGCACAGGAGACCACTTCCAGAATACAACACCATTAGCACAGACACTGAGAACAACAATTAATAAATGGGACCTCCTGAAGCTGAGAAACTTCTGTAAGGCAAAGGACAGAGTAAATAAAACAAAATGACAGCCTACAGAATGGGAAAAGATTTTCACCAACCCCACATCTGACAGAGGGATTATTTCCAAAATATATAAAGAACTCAAGAAACTAGACATCAAAATAATGAACAATCCAATTAAAAATAAACTTGCAATGCCTGGGGTATCACATATGCATCTTCAGATTATTGTACTCAGCCAAATTAACAATAACAAAACAAGCAGAAAACTGATGAGATGAAATAGAAACCCTCAAAATACACTTTTAACCAAATCTGTCTAATCCTTTTTGTCTGTTTCATTTGTTTTTAGAGTAAGGCCTTCTCTCTGTAATGTCCCTAGGTGTCCTGTAGCTTGATTTGTAGACCAGGCTGGCCTTGCACTCAAAAAGATCCGACTGGAGCAGCCTCAGAGTGCTAGAATTAAAGGGTGTGCACCACTACTCATAGCCACCCACCTGATTCTTAACAAATGATGCTCCTGAACACACACACGCACACACACACACACACACACACACACACACACACACACAGAGAGAGACAGAGAGACAGAGAGACAGAGAGACAGAGAGACAAAGAAACAGAGACAGACAGAAAGACAGATAAGCAGACAAAGACAGAGACAGACAGAAAAAGAGAAAGAAAAGAAAGCCTTTTCAAGAAGTGATGTTGTGAAACCTAGATATTTCCATCTGAAAGATCAATATTGCATTGCAGCCTATTATCTAGTATAAAAACCAACAGAAATTAATGAAAAGACTTATTATTTATATAAGATATGAACTTTGAAATCATTAGGTAAAAAATAGAGAAAATTTCTATATAAAGTCAGCTCATACTGAAAATATTACTTTAATAGCTCAAAAATGATAGTGAGACTTTACAAGTAGGGATTGTCAAATTAAGAATATTTTTAAGAATAAAGAGAATAATTAAAAGGGTAAACTGACAATTTACAGGATAGATGAAAATTGTTCAATTATTGATTCACTGAGGCATTAATATTCAGAATCCATATGAAAAAATAAATAAAAGAGCAAATAATCCAATCAATAAGTATACATCTTATCTGAAAACACATTTTAAAAGATTTATTTTTGTAATTGTTTAGCCATAAAAAGAAAATAATGTATGTGAAGAACAACAGAACTGAAGATTTTCTTACTATGTAATATCCCAAACTCAGAAAACTGTGTTTCAGTTTTTGTCTTATGAAATTCATAGGTGTGAGGACTATTGGAAATCTGGAAATAAGAAAGGGGTTAGAAAAGTATCAGAGACTAGAAATATGATCAAAATATAGTATATGCATGTGTGAGAATGTGATAGTGATTTTCATTTTGCACTATTAATATCTGGTAATAAAAAGAAAAAAAGTGAAATGAGTATTGCATTTGAAATGAGATGTTTGAAGTAATATAATTAAAATTTATAAATGCAATTAAGCTGTATTCAAGGAAATTTTGGAAAATAAGTCAACAAGCCAATAATTATTCTTAATAGCCTCTAAAACCTTCTGTTTTAATGCTTTCTTAATGGTTATTGCAAATTGAGAAACTTGAAATTCTATAAATTGGGCAGGTGCCATCTAGGGAATACTATACATTATATTCAAATAAATTTGTTCACAAAATATAAGGACTCCAGTCTCAGTGGGAGTTGGAAGTACCTGGATCCAAGAAATTGTGACTATACTGATTTGTATATTTTATTACTTTAAACCAGAGTCCAGCATTCAAGAATCATGCTCTGCTGCTTATTTAGCTCTAAGCCATCATCCATGGTCTACAAAAGCATTTTCATCAGTCTTTACTGTTAAGGTCAATCATTGATCCAGAATAGATAAACACTCGAAATCCTAAGTAAGAGATGGCTAGGAAGTAGTTCTTTGTATGGATCTGTGTGCAAAGAGAACTATGAAAGGAAATCCTGAAGACCAAGAACTGGAAACAAAGTCTACAGGATGACTGAAAGGGTTGAGTCTAAAGATCTTCAAAGCAGAATCTGACATGTTAGCCTTGAATTTCATGAAGAAAACTAAAATGAAGGTTTAGATGGAGGTATTACTAGGAGCAGAGAGAACATTTGTAGAAAAGTGGAAATTTCAATCACAACTTCATTGGTTTGCAGGGGTTACCCTGTTGTGAATTATAACACACACAGAGAACTGTATATAAGCCTCCTACTTTTTCCATAAAGTAATAACTAAATGGGTTCTTGTACTCCTCTAGGATAGGGTTATTTTGTAAATAAATTTCCAATTTAGGAAATCTTCAAAATAAGAAACCAATCTTAAAGATTCAAGACAGTGTTTCAATTTGTTAATTAATGTGGTTGTGAACATTCAATTCATGAACATTCATACTTCTTGTACTTCCATAATAAGTAAGCAGGTTTGCATTTCTATAATTATTTCACAATAATTTTTTCAAAATATTTATATCTTACTTAATGCACTTTATCAAACACAGTGTGACACAGATGCTAATGAAGAATGTAGTCTCTATGGAGTAATTTACCACCAATCATGAAGGGTTTACATTAATGGCCAAATAATGGAGGCATCTGAGCAGATTAATTGGCATGTTGGATGTGGATTGTGTGATACTGCTATGAGTTATAAATTACTCTCTAATTACTATCTTAATATCTAAGATGTGGGAGACTATGAGATGAGTTGTTTTCCTGAAAATATTGAGAAACTTCTTATAGTAACTGTCAAAATTTATTTACCTGACATACTTTCAAGGACCTTCCCACCTCTCTCTCTCTTTCATGTATGTTTGTGCAGGTACATGCTTGCTATGACACATGTATGGTGGTTAGATTATATGTATGTTGGTCCACACTTTCTACCTTGTTTGTGGCATAATCTCTTTTTTGTTTGCTGTTCTTTATCTCAGTATAACTGGCCAAGAGGTTCCAATAATTTTCATGTCTCTACTGTCCATTTCATTGTGTAAGCCCTGGATTTATAATGTGTGACACCACAAGTGGGTTTGTATAGATTTATGTCATCACACTTGTGTTGCAAGCACTTTGCCAATGGAGCCATCTTTCCAGGTCCCAGGGAAGCTTTTGTATGAACAGACATATACTATAATCTAAAATTTAATAAAGTATCAGAGCCAGCAATAAAGGTTTGGCTCATTAGAACATAGACAATATTTATAGCATTATATTGGATCCAAGGAATGGCAGGTACCAAAACCTGAAATCTGTGTAAGTGTAGAGGTAAGTATTATGAAAAGGATTCAAGAACACATCTAAGATCTTCCACAGTAAATCACAAAATGTAATTGTACTGCCCTAGTATCCAGGCCTTAATAATGTTGCAAAAGCTAAATAATAATCACTTGTATCAAATGTTGCAAATGGATTAAATAAAGAGGATTCTCTGTTGACAGTTAGATTTGGCTACATGGAGGTAATTGTGTTAGGAGTGCTTTTTGAGAGAAACAAAGGAAAGTAAAGCCCTATTAGAGAGAAAGGTAAGACAAGAACTGGACTTTGGGTGTGTAGAAATCTGAAAACAGGTTTACTTCATGGAGAAGCCCAGGAGTAGGGGTTTTCACAGAAGCACCTAAGACTCGAGACACTGAAGCTTTTAAATACTGAATTTTTTTGTTATATTTGTAACTAAAAGGAATGAATGAAGACTAACAATGCTTAACATATTACTAAGTAGTTACATCAGAAGGAGACCTAAAAGCTGGCCCTAACGGGAGATGGATGCATAATGAACCTAGGCATATTTAGAGGGAAACCTGGTAGTAACCACTCATAACACTCTTCAGATCACCTTCCCATCCTATGCACTTAAGCTATGCAGTATCTTACTTTGTTAAAGATGATTACATTGTTTTCACAAGTAAGTAAATCAAATATACATTATCTTCCATAACATGCTTCTTTTGTATGTAATAAAGTTATTTGAATCAGCACCCTTAATAAATTTTATTATACAACACCTACTAACTATTGTTTTGTTATATCTCCTTATTTATTTTTCTTACATAACTTCAATTGTATGAGACAGAAGTGGAAGATCCATTCCTTCCTGGGGCACTGTGCAGGTGTTAAGCATTGTCAAAATACAGTTAAAATTTGTGGGAATCACTTGATAGTAGGAGTTCCTTAAATTCTTATTGTAAGTACTCCTTCTGATACTCATTTTCTTGCAAGTAAGCAAGAGTACTGGTGGATGGGAACAATTTGACTCTCCAATTAGAGGATGTTGCATTCTGCCTTGCTGCAGATGCTGCCTTGAGAAAAGGGACTGTTAGTCAGAACCAGCAGGACTACTATTTAGCAGTACCAGCTAGGTTGAACACTGCACAGAAAACCACACAATGTTCACAGATGACTGCTTTGGTTCCTGAAGGCACATTTTTAGCCAGGGCTGTTTTAAGTTGTTAGTATCAGAATGTTTGCTATTAAATGCCTGGGTGAACTCTAGATGATCCCTGTAATCATTTCTACCTACAACAAAAGAGAAGCATTTATCCCGACTGCCTAGCAGAGGGCAAATGTAACCAGTGTGGCAAAGCTTGGTTGTGGTGATATATTGTGTACCCCAACATATTGTGTACCCTAATAAACTTATCTGGAGATAAGAGGACACAGCCATCCACTAGATTAGACATAGAGACCAGACAGCGGTGGCACACACCCTTAATCCTATCACTTGGGAGGCGGAGATCCGTCTGGATCTCTGTGAGTTCAAGGCCACACTGGAAACAGAGCCAGGCTTGGTGACACACACCTTTAATGCCAGCACTTGAGATCTCATGCCTTTGCTACCAAGTATTTGGGAAGCACACACACACCTTTAATCCCGGCAGTAGGAAGTAAGTAAGATGGCAGGGCACAGAAAGGTATATAAGGCATGAGTAAACTTGAAGTCTTGCTCTGGAGTCTGAGGAGTTGGCAAGGTGAGGTTGGCTGTGGGTTGTTCTGTTTCTCTATCTTTCAGCTTTCACCACAACATCTGGCTCTGGGTTCTTTTTTATTTTTTTATTAATAAGACCATTGAGCAATTCATGTTACTCTTGGTGCATGCAAATGCAAACATTTATGTATGGGTGAGGATTCCATGATTGGTCCAGTTACCTCTCCTCTGGTTATATCATGAGGGTGTTCACACAGTGAGACACTGGGTGGTGCTCTCTGGTGCCACTTACCCTGGGCTGCACCATTAATTCCTATAAAAGGTGTTCTTTTCTTGGTTGCTTTTAGTAGTGCAGGCTGATCCCATAGCACAAAGAAACAAGAATCAAAGACAGCAGAGAGGCGGTGATGGCATGAGCCGTAGCAAAGCAAGCCAGGAGGAGCAAGTCAAGGGAAGTAAGCCAGTAAGCAACACCCCCCCCCATGATGGACTATAACCTATGAACTGAAACAAACCCATTGCTCTCCAAGTTGGTTTTGATCAGTGATTTATACAGCAACGGAAACACTCACTAATACAGGAGGATGTGGGGGGATTGAAAGAGAAATGGGGCCTGGATATGACCATATTTCAATGGAAATGAAATTATCAAGAATGAAGTATTTTTCAAAAAACCAATAGTTCTGAAATTCTAGTCTGACCCAAGAGCTGTAGGCCTTGTGGAGCTAAGCATCTGATAAATGAGGTTTGTGTGAGGTCTGCCACTCCAGAGTCAGTCACCAGCTGCTGCTCCCAGCTGCTGCTCCTGTCACCACTCCTGGCTGGCAGAGGGACATCAAAGCTGACGAAGTCTACACCTGATGAATTTCTGATCTACTTACCAATTTACTAACCTATTATACGGATTCCACAAGTAAGGCACTCAATAATTGTCTTTCTGTACTGGAGATTTCTTCCAAATTTGTTCATGTCATCACAAATGGAAGTGCTTATTCCTTTTAAAGCAGAATAACATTTCCATTGTGAATATATGTGGTGTGGACTGAATTGTTTTTGTCCATTCATTGTTGGTAGTATTTTGAATTTTTTTTGTCTTGTATCTTGTGACTAACTCTGAAATGAACATAAGATTGACTGTTACAGCTATGGGGTGCTGATCTCATATGTTTAAGGGTATAGGACCAGAAAAAAAGATTACCAAGGAATAATGTATTTTGATTTTCAATGTTCTAAGGAAGCAACAGATACTCTTCCATGAATTCACTAAATTCTAGTTGCACCAACAGTAAATAAGGACATCCTTTTTTTTTGTTTTACTGTATATGCTTATCAACATCAGTTATATATTTTCTTGTTTTTTAAAATCTATTCTTTGAGAATTTCATACATATATGCAATGAATTTTGAGCATATCCATCCTATACTCTGTTTCACACACTTCTTCTGGACCATGCTCCAGTTTTCTTCTCCCAAGTTTAAATCCTCTCCCTCTCTCTTTTTTCTTTATAATTCATGGTAATAAGGATACCCACTGGAGCAATGGAAAAATACAAGTGCTCACACTTCTACAAAAAAACATTCTCCCTACCCTAGCAGGCACCAACTGCCAATAATTCTCAGATAGAGGTGGGACCTCATGATCTGATCCTCATTCATGCTGAAATGTTGACTAGCTTGATCTTGTGCAAGTCACTTATTGGCAGCTATGGCTGCTTTTTCTTCATGCATCTAATGGCCCTGTCGTGTCCAGAAGACACTGTTTTGCAACAGTCTTCCCTTATCTCTTATAGTGATATTTTATTTGTATTGAAATGTGATTTTATTTGTATGTCAATAAAGTTGCCTTGAGGTCAGAGCAAGCCAGAGCAGAAGCTGAGCAGTAGTGGGGCACGCCTTTAATCCCAGCACTTGGGAGGCAGAGCTAGGCAGATCTCTGTGTGTTCAAGGACACAGCCAGCATGGCAGACACACGCCTTTAATCTCAATACCAACCATAGAAGACCTGGAGGTCTGTACAAACAGGCAGTGATGAGGAGGTCATGTGGCTGGGTTTACAACCAATGAGAAAACAGGACAGAAAGTTTTTAAATAGGATGCACAGAAGTAGGTCTCTTGTGGAGAGGAAGAACAGCAGAAGCAGTGAAGGGTAAGGTTTTCCGCTCTTGCTCTGACCTCGTGGTTTTTAACTCTGCAATCGGTTCTGTGTTTCTTATTTAACAAGCCGGATACATCTACAATCTCTGGCTTTTATAATCTTTCTTTCCCCTCTCTATGATGTTCCCTTAGCCTTGGTGGGGGAGGGTGTTTAATGTAGATGCCGCATTTGGGGCTGAGCACTGCATAATAAATGATTCTCTACACTTGATTTGTTGTGAGTCTGTGTTAACTGTTGTCCACTACAGTAAGAAGCTTTTGTGATGAACTAATATATGACTATAAAAAAATATTTAGAAATCAGCTTGCTGCTATGCCCATTTAGCCAACTAAAAATAGTTTCTTTCCTAGGGCATATGCCTTCCATAACTACAGATTAATGGCCAGATATACAGTACTGTGTATGAGTTCCCTCCTGTGGAGTGAGCCTTAACTGAAATCAGAAAGCAGTTGGTTAATCCCATCACAGCCAGGCAACTATTGCCAGGCCAGTCACTATTGTACCTTATAGGGCAAACTTCTAGGTAATACTCTTGATGTCTTTTCTTATCCAGGAGCCGAAATATCAATTTCTGACACTGGAAAACAAAACAAAACTAGCCAGCAGGGAAGAAATTTTCATGTCAGCTTGATTCTCTATGTCCTGTTACAAAGGTTTATAATGTCTTCAGCAATGGGGTTGTACCATGAAATATGGCAACAATCACAATAGCCTGGATTGTATTGGGGGTCTCTGGAAATTCTCTGACAAATAACTCAAAAGGATCTTGAGTTTGACATCCTATAGCTTCTGAGAGGAGAGTTATGTAACTCTCCTTTTTAAATATTTTAGTATATACTTTTAGGAAGTTTGTAAAAGTCGTAGTTTTTAATATGGCTTTTTCCAACATCCTTTATGTTGCTTTTCTTCTGCACACCCACATTTACTCCATCCCTATTTAAATACTCTCCTTATTACTGCTTTTCCCCTTTTATGCTAAATATTTTACTACTTGTCTCTTTATGCACTTTCTAGATTCATGGCGTCTACAAATACTCCAAGAAAAAAACACAAATCTAGAGATCCTAAAATATTCTAAATTTGGATCTGTATAAGAGTAGGAACATATGAAGGTGGTGTTCAATGGTCTGGGCTACCTCACTTGATATAATATTATCCAGTTCTAATCTATTTACCTTCAATTTTCATGATTTCACTTTTCTTGACAGTAGAATAATATTTCATTGTTTTTGTGTGACATGTTTTCATTATCCATCAATCACTTGATTATCCAGGCTGCTTTCCTTTGCTAGATAGCATGACTACAGCAGCAATGATGCCAGTATCTCTGTAGTAAGGTATAGAGTCATTTGGAAATCTATTCAGTAGTCGTAGAGCTGTGTCATGTATCTTAGCTAGAGCATGTAGACAATAAAAAGAATTAAAGGTGTACTAATAATCCCTGTTTGCAAATTCCATGGTATTATACATAAGAGATCTAAAAGATTTAACCATTAACCACTAAACTCCCATAATTGACCAACACTTTCAGAAAATTGTCAAGATATAAAATAACATACAAAATTCAGCAGTCCTTATATATACTCCAAATGAATATGTTTAGAAAGATATCAGGAAAATAATTCCATTCAAAGAAAAACAAAACAAAACAAACAAACAACAACTTTGGAATAAACCTCTACAGTGAAAATATTAACTGACCTAAGAAAGAAATCAAAAAGTGATTATATCAAAAGTAATTTTAATATTTGATGAAAACTTAGTAAAATTTCTCATGCTGTTTTCCAAAGAAACAGAAACATTTTAAATTTATATGAAAGGACAAAAATTTGAAATAGACAAAAAAATTCTGAGCAAGAATAATGAGAATAATAACCTTTAGTTATACTATAGGCCTATAGTAAATGGATCTTTATATAAAAACATCATGGTCCTGGAATAAAACCAGGTATGTGCATCAGTGGACTAGTATAACAGACTAAAACTTACACAGTAGTAGCCAACTGACTTTAAACTAAGATGTCAAAATATATTCTTGAGAAAAGACAACACTTCAACAATGATGTTGGGAACACTGGGGGTCCACATAGAGAATAATGAAATTAGACTCTTACCCATCACATGGGTCAAGAAAACAACTGCAAATGGATCAAAGACTGCAATGAAAAACTTGAAGAAGCGAAACTTCAGATAATGTATGGAGACACCAGTGAGAGAATTCAAAACAAGTCTCACTTCAATCAGAAATTAATGTCATCAACTGAACAATAGGACCTTATGTTATTAAAATTTTACCCAATAAAACATTCAATGGAGGATTAACATTTAGAGTACATGAAGACTCAAAAACAGATCATAAAGAAAAAATAATCCAGGTTTGAAATGCTATTTTGATCTGATAGAGAATTCTGAAAATAAAAATTATAAAAGATTAAACATATTTTTAAAGTGTGCAATATATTCAGCAATAATAGAAATCCATATTAAAAATAGTTTGAGATTCAGTTCCCTCTGGTCAGAATCTTTTAGCTTAACAAAAAAAATTAAAACAGATGATAGTGTGCATGTGATAAAAGAGATCCTTCTTTCACTGTTTGATGAATTTGCAAACTTGTACAGACACTATGGAAATCATTATGGAGATTCTTCAAAAAACTGGAAATAGAAATACCACATGATCCAGATTATCATTTTTAAAAGAGACATTCTCTGGTGTGATATAATATTTCAGTTTGGTTTTGATTTCAGCATATTTCTGATTTGCATTTTGTTAATTATTATACTGATGTTGAACATATTTTATTATATATGTGTGTACATATATGAAATAGATGTACATATATTATATAGATGTATACTTTTTAAAAGAAATCAGGTTATTAGGTTTTGTTTATTCATTGTTTTATTTGCTTTGGTTCTGTGAGTTGCTCACATGTTTTGGATATGATTTCCTCATCAGAACTTTGCTGTATGTTTTCGCTAAAGATATAGAATACGTTTTAATTATAGTTATCATTGCCTTTGCTGTGGGAAACTGTTTATATAAATAAAATTTCCACTTGTTAACTTTTAATTCATTGCCTCAGCTTTTAGTATGAAATTTTAAAAATATTGTAAGAACCAATATAATTTTTATCCCACTAAGTGCACAGCCACCATACTATTTCCTCTTAAAGTAACAAATAATATTATTATAAAAAAAATCCCAGAAATCCACATTGTAGGCATTCTATATTGTTATAATAGGCTGTGTACATATTTTTTTGAGTTGATGTCCCCTCATACCCAAAACTAGCCCTTCTGGGTTTTTGTAGTCCATGCATATAATAAAGAAGCCACCACAGATGGCTTCATATTGGTGACCAAACACAGTGCAGAAATGTCTCTAGGACAAGAGTCCAAAAGTATTGAGGCCAGAAACTGCCTCTAGTACAAAAGTTAATGAATTTTTTTCCTATGAAAGGATAGATGCAGTTAGGAGATACTAATAGATGTGTGAGTGATTGTGTTTACAATCTTCTTCATATTTTTCTCTAAAGGAAAAAGCACAGGAACAAATAGCCAAACTAATGGAAACACATGAATTAGGAACCAAAAGCTGTGGAGCCCACAACTGGATCAGACCCTCTGGATAAGTGAGACAGTTGATTAGCTTGAACTGTTTGGGAGGCACCAAGGCAGTGGGACCAGGACCTGTTCTTAGTACATGAGCTGGCTGTTTGGAACCTGGGGCTTATGAGGGGACACTTTGCTCAGCCTGGAAGGAGGGGACTGGAACTGCCTGTACTGAATCTACCAGGTTGAGCTGAATCCCCAGGGGAGTCTGTCCTGGAGGAGAGGGGAATGGGGGCAGGGGCTGGGGGGGGGAGGCAGAGGCGGGGGCAAGAGGGGGGAAGACAGGTGAACCCATGGTTGATGTGTAAAATTAAAACACAAATATCCGTATGAAAATAAATAAATAAATACATTTTTTAAAAAAGGCTTTAAACTGTAAAAATCCATTTTGGCTTCTGTGCTACATATTGTAAGCAGGCTTAGGCTTGGTCTGTAGCCAGGGTTTGCTAGCTCCTCTTATAAGACATCAGATTCCTTCATATGTAAGCTGTACCTGGGTGACAGTTTATCCAAGTATCTGTGCTTCAATCATTAAATCACAGAATCCATATTCATGACATTATGGCTATGGCTGTGTATACATTTAAAACCAGCGTTAGAAGGTGGAGTTAGTAAAGTCATAGAATGGCTCAGTCTAACAAGGTTAGTGATGTGGCATTAAGAGGCTTTCTGTTATAATTCAGTCAGTGTTGATTTAAAAAATAATTCTTAGCATATTTAAGTTCTCAAACACCATTTGGTTTATAAATTTTAGGATTTTTATAAAAAATCATTACAAATTTTCTGTACTATTTGTTCTCAAAATCTGTATGTTTTCTACTTCAACATACTCCCAACTTTGAGTCTTAAAGTAAGTGCATGATAGTAATCACTGTTTTCATCAGAATTTGAAGCAATGATATGCCTGTATCTGAAGTATCAACACCTATCATGCGATATTATTTCTTTAAATATTTGTACACTTGGCTCTCATTTCTACACTTTGGACAATTTTTTTTTTGCTGAACCCTCTTGAGTTGACTGTTTATTACTCCCTCAGATATATAAATAATCCTCTAAGTTAGAAAAACAAAATTGTTTCAATTTTGCTTTTTTATAATATTTTGCACAATCTAGAATTCATTCTGAATTTTAGGATTTTCTTCCCATTTTATGTATATTTTTGCTCTATAATAGTTTTGCTGGCTGTTTTCTAGGAAGAGCAAAGAAGTGATCTTAGAATACAGTATCTTGAATCAGGTTGACATCAGGTTATATATTCAGTAATTGGAATGATCTCTTCTTTTTAACCTCATAACTAAGTTAAAATGTCCTATTTCATCTCCTCCATCAAAATGAATGAACATCAGCAGATGTTTTCTGAAAAGCAGTGTAAGTGAGTTTAGTACAAAAGAAAACGACTTTTACTGACATTCAGTATTTACACAGATTTTGCCAGGCTAATTAAGAAGGGAGAGAGTGTGACAGTAATGGAAATACATTTGATAAAGTCTGTACACTTCAGGCAGGAAGTAAATACTTTAATAAATGAACAGCGAACTCCAGCCTGAAGAGAAATTCAAAGGGCTCTGCAGTAAGTAAATTACTTCCACCATCAGGAAGTAGCCTCGGTGGGGTGGGATACAGTCAGTGCAGAAGAAAGAGCTGACCATAGATTGGTTCAATACAGGAAGGTGTTCACATAAAATCAGACTGCTCTGCTCTAGCACTGAAGAAGAAAGCTTGCTTATATGAAAAAAAATGTTAACAATTTCACCAATATATGGTTTCTACTTGAAATATAATGGGGCTCAGAAGATTGTTCCACACTTAAGAGCACTTGATGATCCTGTAGAGGACCTGGATTCAGATCCCATGATGGCAATATTGATTATCAGATTGATAGTATGCAGAATCACCTAGGAGGAAAATCTTAGGCATCATATAAAGGAGTTTCCAGACTGAATTAATTGGGTCATATTTCAAAGCAAACTTAAATAGAAGATAAAGAAAATCACTTCATACTGATCAAGGGAACAATTCAGCAGGATAAAATTAAAATTTTAAATAATTTATGCACCAAAGGCTCACTCATTTTTATTAAACAAATACCACCAGATATAAAGCAATAGTAATAGAACAAACCTTAACACCATGTTTTTGTGATGTTGTGTCTTTATTTCTATTTAGTTCAAGGAATGTAAATTTTTTTCCACAGTGACCCAGTCATTATTTCTTTTATGTTGGGTATTTTATATATTTTCTTGTGTTGTGTACCTGTAAAACTTATTCTACTGGGATCAGGTTATTTCTACTTTTCTACATTTGTTGAGACAGGCTTTCTGCCCTAATACATAATGAATTTGGAAATAATCTATGGGATTATGTGAACATGTGTAAAAGGTTACTAAATGCATTCTACAGATTCAATACAATTCCAAACAAAATTTCAACACAATTCTTCATAGAAGTTAGAAGTGCTTCTGGAGATCACTTTCTAAATATAACACCAGTAGCACAGACACTGAGAGAAACAATCAATCAATGGGACCTGTTGAAACTGAGAAGCTTTTGTAGAGCAAAGGACACAGTCAACAAGACAAAGCGACAGCCTACAGAATGGGAAAAGGTCTTCACCAACCCCACATCTGACAGAGTGCTGATATCCAGAATATATAAAGAACTCAAGAAATTAGACATCAAAATGCCCAACAGTCCATTTAAGAAATGGGCTATAGAACTAAACAGAAAATTCTCCACAGAGGAAGTTCAAATGTCTGAAAGACATTTAAGGAATTGCTCAACATCCCTAATTATCTGGGAAATGCAAATCAAAACGACTCTGAGATACTACCTTACACCTGTCAGAATGGCTAAGATCAAAAGCACAGAAGACAGCTTATGCTGGAGAGGATGTGGAGCAAGGGGAACTCTCCTCCACTGCTGGTGGGAATGCAAGCTTGTACAGCTACTTTGGAAATCAATATGGTGCTTCCTTAGAAAACTGAGAATCCATCTCCCCCAAGACCCAGCTATAGCACTCTTGTGCATTACCCAAGGAATGCTCAATCATACCACAAGGGCATTTGCTCAGCTATGTTTGTATCAGCTTTGTCTGTAACAGCCAGAACCTGGAAACAACCTAGATGCCCTTCAACTGAAGAATGGATAAAGAAAATATGGTACAAATACACAATGGAGTACTACTCAGCAGAGAAAAACAATGACATCATGAGGTTTGTAGGCAAATGGATGGATCTAGAAAAAATCATCCTGAGTGAGGTAACCCAGACTCAGAAGGACAAACATGGTATGTACTCACTCATAGGAGGATACTAGATGTAGAACAAAGATGATTAGACTGCTACACAACTCCAGGGAGGCTACCTAGAAAATGGGACCCTAGGAAAGACCCAAGGATCACCCAATGACAGAGAAATGGATGAGATCTACATGAACAACCTGGACGACAGTGGGAATAATGAAGGGCAAGATTTGAGGGAAAGAAAGCTTAGGGGATCAGGAGATCCCAGCTGGATCAAGAACAGAAAGGGAGAATGAGGAATAACAGACCATGATAAATGAAGACCACATGAGAACAGGAATAGGCAGAGTGCTGGAGAGGTCCCCAGAAATCCACAATGATATATCCTCTATAGTCTGCTTGCAATGGTTGAGAGAAAGCCTGATCTGACCTAGTCTGGTGATCAGATGGCCAAACACCCTAATGGTTGTGCTGGAACTCTCATGTAATAACTGATAGAGGTGGATGCAGAGATCCTCAGCCAGGCCCCAGGTGGAGCTCCAGGAGTCCAATTGTTGAGAAAGAGGAGGGACTGTAAGAGTGTGAATTGTTGAGACCAAGATTGGAAAAGCACAGGGACAAATAGCCAAACTAATGGAAACACATGAATTATGAAACAAAAAGCTATGGATCAGGCCCTCTGGATAAGTGAGACAATTAAATAGCTTGAACTGTTTGGGAAGCATCCAGACAGTGGGACCAGGACCTGTCCTTAGTGCATGAGCTGGCTGTTTGGAACCTGGGGCTTACTCAGGGACACTTTGCTCAGCCTGGAAGGAGGGGACTGGACCTGCCTGTACTGAATCTACCAGGTTGAATTGAATCCCTAGGGGAGTCTTGGCCCTAGAGGAGATAGGAATGGAGGGGAGGGGCTGGGGGGAAGGAGGGGGCGGGAGTTGGAGGGGGGAGGACAGGGAAACCCATGTCTGATATGTAAAATTAAAACACAAATATAATAAATTTAAAAAGGAAAAACTAAAATCTAGACATCAAGAAAAGAAATAGTCAATTAGAAACTGAGATACAGATATAAAAAGAGAGTTCTCAAAAAGGAACTCTCAAATGGCTGAGAAACACTTTTTAAAACATTCAACTTCCTTAGTCATCAGTAAAGTGCAGATCAAAACTACTTTGAGATTTCATCTTACTCCAGTCCAAATGGCCAAGATCAATAAAATAAATGACAGCATATGGTGGCCAGGACACAGGGAAAGAGGAATGCTTATTCATTGCTGGTGGAGAGCACTGTGTTCGGCCACTATGAAAATCTGTGTAGTAGTTCCTCAGGATGGTAGAAATCAGTATACCTAGAGATCCAGCTATACCACTCTTAGGCATATATCTAAAGGACTCCATATCCTACTGCATAAAGATTTGCCCATCTGTGTTCATTGCTGCTCTATTAATAATAGCCAGTAATTGTTACAGTCTAGATGACCCTCAACAGATGAAAGAACATTGAAAATATGGTACATTTACACAATTGAATGAATATTACTAAGCTGTTACAAAAGTGAAATCATGAAATTTACAAGGAAATGAATGAATCTGAAAATTTTATCCTGAGTGAGGTAGCCCAGACCCAAAAAGACAAAGATAACCAGTGTTTTGCTGAGCCATCATCAGAGAAGCTTCTACCTGAACCAGATGAAAACTAATACAGAGACCCACACCTGTACAATGTGCAGAGTGAGAGACCTTGAAACTCCAAATTCTAATAGTTTGTCTTTGCCAAATATCTTCCCTCAGTGCTCAGGAAACTATGCAGAAGAGGGAAAGAGAAATGTTGGGAGGGCCAGAGAGGATGGATGGCACCAAGGAAACTGTGTCACCAAGGAAACAGACACAGCAGAAATGATGTACAAATGAACTCACAGAGACTGTGGCTGTAAACACAAGGCCTGCACAGATCCAAGCTAGATTGGCACCAACACTGAGAAGAGGAGCTAGATGAGCTCCTACCCCTGTCCAATTAAGTGGAGAGGAGGCGTGAAGAACGGGAGAAAGCCTTTGCCTGGCATCTGGCAGAGAAGGTTAGTATCTAGAATAGAGAAACAACTTTAAAAACAAAACTCCAAGAAAGTGAACAACCTCAACAACAACAAAACAAAACATAAACATAAAGAAAGTGAGCTGGTTGGTGCATTGTCAACTTAACCACAAATGACAGTTATCAGGGAGTCAGAACCTCATTTGAAAAAAAAAATGTATCCATTTGATTGCCCGTAGGCAAGTTTGTAGTGCGGTTTCTTTATGAATGGTTTATGTGGGCGTACCTAACTCACTGGAAGTGGTATCATGCCTGGAAAGTTGTCTCAGGTGATATAAGAAAATAGTTTGAGCAATATCAAGTCAGTAAGCAGCCCTCCTGAATGACTTCTGCTTCAGCTATTTCTCCAAGTTCCTACCTTGAGTTCCTTTCCCTGATCACCTTCAGTACTTGAGTATGACCTGAGAATTGTAAGGTGAAATAAACCTTTTTCTCCACAAAGCACATTTTGACATGACAATGTTTTATCACAGCCACAGAAACCATAATGACAAGAACAATTGTACTAAGAAATGGCCTATGTAACTGAGCAGTAAGTTATCAGAAGATTAAATACAAATGGATAATAAATAATTTAAAGCGTGTTCAATATACTTAGCCATCATGGAAATAAATATTGAGACTCCCTGGGGTTTTATCTTATTTCAGTCATAAAGAAACAAATAACTACAAATACTGACAAGGATATGGAGAATGGATAATCCTTATTAACTATTTAAGGGAGTATAAACTGGTGCAGCCACTATGGAAATTTCCTCAGACAGCTAAAAGTAGGACTATATGCAACACCGACGAGTTATATGCCAGGGAATATGATCAAAGGATTCCATTCTTTACAATCCATAAGAGCTTTTAGTGTAGTGTTCATCACAATGAGTGCTGGTAAAGTCCAGGAAGACAATAAAGGACAATTAGAGGAAAGGAATTGTACAGTTGAATTCACATCATCCATGTAAGTGGAAAGAATATTGTGAATGGAAATGCTTAGGGAAGAAGAGGGTAAGGTTGGAGGGGTAAATCAGACTTAGTATATATCATAAAGCCACGTGGAATCTAGTAGTCAAGAAGATTATTTAAATGCTATAATAAGACTTTGACTAGAGGCCCCCTTCTTGAATGGATAATGCTCTCTCAGAACCCATAATTATTAAACAAAAATCCCAGTGGTAGGTGTGGAATGCCTCCCCGTGAGTTGTTGGTCATGGAGTTCCTAGACACTCCTCAAACAATACAGACCATTGCCATCCCTCTTGATATCCATCAGAACTTGACAATAAAGTGCTGTTGAAGACACTGTATACTTTGGTGACAGGACACAAAGAAATCAAGCTGGGTATGAGCTGGAGGTTTCCTCCCTACTGTCTGCTTTCACATGCCAAAGATGATACACAGTTGCTTGAGCAACTGTGAATCCTGTGAGCTATAATAATCATCTGCAGGAAAGTGGTGCCATATAGTGCACTAGAGTAGGATTGTTATGGGGATTGCCAGTCACATTCTCATCTGATATGAGGCTAGCACTTTATCAAATAAGGCTCTTCCTACAATAGGCAATGGTTAATATAGAAACTTACAACCAGCCCCAAGTGCTGAAAATAAACTATAATTGAGTGCTCAACCCCAAGTGTGGCAGCTATATCACTCCCTCAAAATTCAGAAAACGTCATGAAAGAAAGGGCAGAAAGAACACAAGAGCCAGAAAATGAAAGATAAACAGCAAACAAAAAAAATCTTCTGGGCATGACATAGCTATCATACTATAAACTGACAGCATCTATGGCTATCCGCAGAAGACCTGCACAATATTGGGCTCAACACCACCACATCATAGATGAGGGAGGGTCCTCATGCTTGCATATTGAATGCTTTGGCCCCGTAGGCATCTATCCAGCCTTCATGCTCTACTTTTTGAAGTAGACATAGTTTATTTGCACACTCAAACAATGTGCTTGTGTTATTCATCTTTCATTTCATACTATGTAAAGTATTTTAATTGCTAACATGAGCTTTCTAAAAGAGAGATTTAGGGATATTACACACAGCATGTTCACATGTACACAGAAATACATGTACACCACAAACAAGTTACATGATTAATTTTTAGCAGGAATAAAATAAAGTTCCAGCAAAGAATATTGCTATTGAGCAGTACCAGTGAACCTTCCTTCATTGTCCTTCAGCAGCACACTCTTCATGAAAACAGCAATTTCACTGCAGAAAAACACAATTTTGTTTTAACCTTGCTGAGGCATGTAAATGATGTGCTAAACTGTGCATCTAAGTTGTTTACTTTCATGGCTTATAAGAATATGTTGTGCTACATTTCGTCTGTTTATTAGAATTGGTAGGTTTGGTTCAGATGTGAAACCAAAATATCATTATTTATAACTGATGTATAGTCTGTTGACAACTGATGTGTACTCTACTGAGCTTGGTAGGTATTTCTGTAACTTTAAAAAATAATAATATGATTTACTCTGTTTGGTTTTTAACATGTAAAAAGTTAACAGTGGTCCTATGATCTTTATGTTGAATTTAGAATTGGGATTACATCATGACAGGGGTATTGTTGAATTTTCTTTAACTTGACCACTCAAATTTAATTTATTTGGAGATACATATGAACAATATCACGGATCTTCATTTTAATGTGTCTTTACATTTATACAGATACAGAAATTTACTTATCACAAAAATTTTGAGACCGCCTTTAATCCCAGCCCTTGGGAGGCAGAGCCAGGCAGATCTCTGTAAGTTCGATGCCTGCCTGGGCTACCAAGTGAGTTCCAAGACAGGCACCAAAGCTACACAGAGAAACCCTGTCTCAAGAAACAAACAAAAAAAAATTGTGTAGCATGAATCTTAAATAGTCTTATGAATAAAATCAAACCTGAAGCCAGGTATTGGGGTGAATGCTGGAAGATCAGAGAAGCAGAACAAGCCACAGCTACCTCACCTGGCCAATTCCTCTGCTGATCCTGTTTCCTCAGACTGAAAGCCTCTGTGTCCTCATCTAAATGGATCTCAGCTGAACTGTGCTGCTCAAAGCCTAAAAGCTTAGCCAGCCAAAAGCTTCTAGTTTCTGGTCTTCACACCTTATATACCTTTCTGCTTCCTGCCAACACTCCCTGGGATTAAAGGCTCACTCCCTGGGATTAAAGGTATGTGTCACCATGCCTGGCTGTTTCCAGTGTGGCCTTGAACTCACAGAGATCCAGATGGATTTCTGCCTCTAAAATGCTAGAATTAAAGGTGTGAGTGCCACCATATTCTAGTCTCTATCTAGTGGCTTTTCTGTTCTCTGACCCCAGATAAGTTTGTTAGGGTGCACAATATTTTAGAGAACACAATACCACCACAATTTTGGATGCTTTTTATTCATCTTTTACAAAGTTTAATGTCCTAATCATAATTAGAAATACACATGCTCTAAAATCATTACCACCTATATTTATCCAGATAATTTAATATTTACAGTTGTGAGTTGGTGAGTCACATACACACAAAGCATGAAGTGGATGGTGGAGTCTTGATTAGAAACTGCTGTCAGACTCTGTGGTGAGATGTACAAATAAAGCCTGTGTGAGGGGCAGACCAACCCTGCAAGACCAGACTACTCTGCTAGTTCACTCCTTGCTCTCTTATTCTTATTCTGCCATTTTAGAGAAAAGTTAATGTTTAGAGGCATTTTGTAAGTCATGAAAACCTCCATTTGCATAATTACATCTTCATGGGTTGTTCCTCTCATGTTAAAATGTGGGTTATTTTCATCTAGTTTTATCTAGTTTCAAAAGCTGAAAAAATGTAAGGCCAAAAAGAATTGTTAACAGAACAACCAAGACTCCAACAATCCTTGAATTTCTTAGGAATATTTCTCTGAAGTCCCCTCACTTCTGTAACTTTACCTGTAAAATATTTAGAATGACTGCGAAAACAAATGAAAAGTTCATAATAATAATAATCTCTAAAATGGGACTATACTTGTCTTTAAGATCACATTTAGTTCAACATGTTACTCTTGTGACAATATAACACATGCTAAGAATATTATTATATATTGACATATATATATATTAAGTACTTGTTTAGATATATTATCAATTACACATTAATCATAATTAATCCAAAGTATAACATATATTAATATAAAATTAATATTCAATTTAGCATTGGCATATTAATTTAATTATTAACATGCTTTTATTATAATCAATTTTATATAGCCTTTCATGTATTAATATTGCTATATATTAATATTATTAGAAGTAACTAAAGCTAATACCGTCCTGTTTATGAATCATGGGGGTACATCATCATAATGGAAGTCATATTCTTATTAATTAGCACAAAAAAAGCCATTTGCCTTTCACAGCATTACCTAATCAGCTGAGCAAAGAAATGAGTTAGTACAGTGCTTAGACTAATGAGCCTATAAATCCACAGAGGTCTTTGGTGGGAGAATTCTTTACAATATTGCTCATAAGAACCAAAATACTATATGTGTTGGGAAGTGTTGTGCTTTATAGTTTCATGAAATCAGAATCATGGGACCTGTTAGAAACCAAATCAATATTACTGAAAATGTTCTTTGTAGCCAGAATTTGCTGCTGCTTGCATGAACAGTGGACCAGGAAAGTTACATCCAATGCTATAGACTAAGGAAATAGCCTGTGTCAATTAGTTATAGCAGCTGCAATAAATCAAAATTTAACCAAAGCCAAAGATGCCATCTGAAATCATGCAACAATAAAATTGTGTGCTGGGTAAAAAAAAAAACAAAGGCCCTTTTTGCTCTCTAAGATCTCCTTGCTGTGAAGTGAAGGGGATTATATGCAAGTATCAGCTGTCAGAATTCTCATTACCAAATATTATCAGTCACTGTGCAGGGAGGAGCAGAAACCTCTGATGGTGACAATATGACAGTAACAGATGAGACAAGACATGAAAGAAGAGGGCCAGAACCTGCTGTCAAAATGGAAAATGAAGGTCATCACTAAATTGGAGAACAATAACAATACTAAGAAGACCAAACGGGAACTATAACACAAATAAAATCTCTAGCAAAGAAAGTAGATTCCATTTTGAATCTTATACTTACAGTATAACTTAATGGTTATGTTATGAAGTAATGATTACTTAAGATGTAAATTGAGAATTAGAGTGTCTTTATCCCCTTGTTTATTGTTGCTGAGGATGAACACCACAACACACAGAGAAACAACAGAACAAAAATAAAAATATCTCACGAATCTTCCAAATACTGTCATTCTGTTTTGCTAGTTTTCTAGACTACTGATACATCCTTAAGTTTACATCAAAGTTACAATTTCTCAACTACTAAGCCAAGAGCATCTAAATACAAAGAGACCCTTCAGACAGACTAGTCAGAAAGTGAGCATGCCATTACTAGGCCATTGGCAGTGAGTATATCCAGAAGCAGTAGACCCTGCCCACAGAGCAGGCCCTCTCCAGTTGTCCCTTGCCTCACATACCCAGCTGCTATATCCAGCCTTCAGTTTTTGCTTTGAGTGTGACTCTGGTCCCTTCTCCATGTTTCCTTAGTACCACCTTTGTTAACAGACAGGAGAATAAATAGCATTACCTCTTCTCTTTGAAACTCACTATTTTTCTTACAATTGGTTATGCATTTTTCTGTGATTTACAAATAGTACTTATGAAATTTTATTTTTAATTCTGAGCAGTGTCAGTACCAGAATTAACCTAAAAATTTAAGTAAACAAAGTAAAATGAGTGCTTTATTTGCATGAATGATGAATGTTTTTAATTTACATACTTAAAGGAGTTTTACTTCATCTATTACATAGTCCAAAGGTATGCTTCAGAGGTCCTACATAGCATTGCCTCTGTGAAGAGTATATTGCTTGATGTATAATGCCCACAAATTTATATTAAGGCATGGGAAGTCAATTGATAGAATTATTTTGCTTGTCAAACTCTGTCACCAGTTGTGAAAGTATTCAAAAAGAGAATATTACCACTTTGTTAATGTATTGGCATGTGTAGACAGCAACTAACATATTAGACAACACTTAACACTTAATTTTGGAATAAATATTGAGTATATTCAGACATTAGTAGGCAAAAGTAAGGATATAGTTAAGGAAAAGTGCTGACTCATGATGAATGTGGGTGTCAAGTAAAGTTTGTCTGAAATGTAGATAAAGATAATATGGAGAAGAGAAATTTCAGAACAAACAGTACTGTGTCTGTATTATATCTATAGGCAGGATTTCCCCTAAGTATTCTGAATTAATTTTAACAGTGGAAAATAATTAATTGAAATACAGTTGTCCATTGTCCCCTCTGTTGCTCTGTCTGGGATCATTTTGTAAATTTTCCTTTCATAAAACAGAGGATAGAGCAATATGTTTCCCCTAGAAAGTCTAGAGATCAAGAAGCACAGAGCAGTAAGAATGGAGTGGTTGATATCATTAATGCAAACATTTGTATTCATACTGCATCCTGATGTATATTTACACTGTAACTGAATATATATTTGTTGTATGCTAGTCTGTTTGCTGAGACTACAGATCCCCAAAGGAAAAATAATTTGTAATAATATTCTACAACTAAATCCCTATCATAGCCAATAATAATATGAAAATCTACATTCAATAATTCAGTAAGAAATGTAAATGGTCTTTGTTTACTACAGAGAGGCATGACATTGATCAACTTCTGGTATTCCTAAATGGAAAAGTCGGGATTTTTCCAAGGCAAACTCCAGCAAGTTTAATAAAAGGGACTTAATGGAACCTTTCCACCACCCTATCAAATCAACTACAGAAGACATGGGAGATATTCATCTAGTTAAAAACATGTTACTAGGAGTGTGCACATGCTATGAGATTTCCTTGCTGCCTCAAAATTACTACAATTTATTTAAAAAAGAAACCAAAGTGAGATTAAGTAGGTGAACATATACAAGATATAAAATCAGTAATACTGAAGGAAAAGTAGAATATGGAATGAGAAATTAAAAAAAAAAAAACAACCAACCTTAAATCTATTCCAATTATCCTTATCTAGTTTAACAGTGAAACAGGTCATAATAATTGAGTAAATCCCTAAAGAGAAAAAGCAATAGAAGAGAGCCCCAAAGCCCTAAGAAAAGCAGATTAACCTGTAAGCCACAATAGAACTTGTCTCATCATGCAAGCAGCCTTATTATAGTCTAACAGGAATTATACAAGAAAAGCATAATTATACATTCAAGAATTACTTAGTTGTTTGTAAACTAATACTGTAATAGGCATTAAAAGACACACACACACACACACACACACAAACTCCCTCTCTCTCTCTCTCTCTCTCTCTCTCTCTCTCTCTCTCTCTCTTTCTTTCTCTTGGTCTCATTTTCTCCCTTCCTTTTCACACAAGAACATACATCTGAGGAGCTGAGCTCTTAAAAGGACAGAGGGACATTAAGATTACAACATAACCCTGAAAGATGTTCAGGTGTCTGTAGTGGAAATGGAAGGCTCCTACCTGCCCTTACTATGATGGAAAAGTGGAGTGCTGTCATGGGCTGAGCAGCTGGACTCTATCTCCTTGTTTAAAAACATGGCTGAAGACTTTACATCTGAGTTCCAGGCCAGCCTGGTCTACAGAGTAAGTTCCTGGACAACCAAGGCTACACAGAGAAACCCTGTCTCAAACCACCACCACCAACCACCACCACCACCACCACCACCCCCCAAAAAAGAGTTTGGCACTGGCATTTCAGTAGTAACACTGCTGCACTAGAACTTTGAAACAGACATGGCCTTGAGACACCTCATGGACCCAGACATCACTATGGCTACAGGTGGAAATGCAGGCCACTCCTCTCAGTAGGGCAGCTGGGGACAGCAAGGCCCATGGACATCAACAGGGATTGAGGCTGCAGCACAGCCAACAGTCATCTGCATACTGATGGGAGTGGTAGTTCTGCGGATGTCTGTGGTTTGTGCTGCAGCCTGAAATCATGTTGATATCTGCTGAGCCTTGCTGTCGCCTACTGCCATATTGAGGTCAGCGGCCCGCGCTTCCACTTGAGGCCATTCCAAGGCCTTTGTCTGGGCTCATGGTCCTACTGCAGCTAGGGGTCTTGTTTGTGGTCTGCACTGTCACCAGAAACCACATAGAAACTCACATCAGTGCTCCTGCTGACTGCGAAGAGCAAGGAAGCTACTTTGGCAGTGATGTAGACGACTGCAGACACACAATTGAGAACCACCCCTCCACCGCCCCTCTTGCCTCCCGCAAAGTACAACCTAAACAGGAAGCCATCTAAGAGAACGCTTCAAAGGTATAATAAGGATCCCACAATGGATGGCTACTGGTGGAGGTACGGGAAGGGGAGAGTTTGAGACTTTGTCCATGCTCCAGTGAGTATACAGACATAGCAAATTAATTTTTTTTCTACTCTTTCTTTTTATATTTATTTTTTTTAACATTTTTGGTCGGGGGACAGACATGGAAGGACTGGGATGTGAACGCGATCTGGGTGCGCAATGTAAAATTTTTGAAGAATAAATAAAAATATTATGTTAAAAGAGAAAGAGAGGGAGAGTTTGGTATAACACAAATCACCCTCACTAAGCTCTTAAGGTTCTTCATCCCATCACTCAGGAACACAGAATGTCATTGAGTCCCAAGTTAATGAAGAAAATGAAAATAAATAAAAATATTTGAAGTCTATACACATAGGAATCATAGAGAAAATTAAACAACAAAAATAAAATAAGTGTCCTGTTGCTTGAATTCTCAATGGTCTTATGATAAAACAAACAAACAAACAAAAACCAGAGCCAGATATTGAGGTGAATGCTGAAAGATCAGAGAGAAAAAGAAATAAGTCCCTGCCATGCCTTCCCTCACCACAAACAACTCCACAAATCCTCTGACTGAATGTCTCTGAGACCTCATCCAAAACGGTCCAGCTGAAAATTGATTTAGTTCTTGTCTACTCATGCCTTATATAACTTGTTCTGCTTAGCCATGTTACTTCCTTCTTAGTTCTAGGATTAAGGGCCTGTGATTCGCAAGTACTGGGATTAAAGAAGTGTATCACCACTGCGTGGCTCCGTTTCTCTCCTAGACTGAATCAATCTTATATAATCCAGGGTAGCTTTGAACTCAAAGAGATCCAGACCGATCTCTGCCTTAGAGTACTAGGATTAAAGGTGTGTGCCACAACTGCCTGGCATCTATGCTTAATCTAGTGGCTTGTTCTACTCTGATCTTCAGGCAAATTTTAGTAGGGTACACAATATATCACTATGATCTGGGTGCATGATATGAAATTGTCAAAGACTCAATAAAAATATTATGTTAAAAGAGAGATGAACATAGCAGAGCAAGTGCCCTTGTGTTATGATTAAGCATTCCTTGGGTATATGCCCAAGAATGGTATAGCTGGGTCTTTGGGGAGATGAATTCCCAATTTTCTAAGGAAGCACCATATTGATTTCCAAAGTGGCTGTACAAGTTTGCATTCCCACCAGCAGTGGAGGACAGTTCCACTTGCTCCACATCCTCTCCCACATAAGCTGTATTCAGTGTTTTTGATCTTAGCCATTCTGACAGGTGTAAGGTGGTATCTCAGAGTCGTTTTCATTTGCATTTCCTGCATAATTAGGGATGTTGAGCAATTCTGAGATTCCTCTGTTGAGAATTCTCTGTTTAGTTCTGTAGCCCATTTATTAATTGGACTGTTGGACATTTTGATTTCTAATTTCTTGAGTTTTTATGTATTCTAGATATCAGCCCTTTGTCAGATGTGGGGTAGGTGAAGACCTTTCCCCATTCCATAGGCTATTGCTTTTTCTTGTTGACCATGTCCTTTGCTCTACAAAAGATTCTCAGTTTCAAGAGGTCCCATTGAAAGTGTTCCCATGCCAATGCGTTCAAGACTACTTCCTCCTTTCTCTTCTATCAAGTTCAGAGGAACTGGATTTATGTTGAGATCTTTGATCCACTTGGACTTAAGTTTTGTGCATGGTGACAGATATTGATCTATTTACAGCCTTCTACACATTGATATCCAGTTATGCCAACACCATTTGTTGAAGATGCTTTCTTTTTTCCATTGTACATTTTTGGCTTCTTTGTCAAAAATTATATGTTCATAAGTGTGCCGGTTAATGTCAGGGTCTTCAATTTGATTCCATTGGTCCACATGTTGGTTTTTATGCCAGTACCAAGCTGTTTTTATTACAGTAGCTCTATAGTAGAGCTTGAGGTCAGGGATTGTGAGGCCTCCAGAAGTTGTTTTATTGTACAGGGTTCTTTTGGCTATCATGGGCTTTTCCATATGAAGTTGAGTATTATTCTTTCCATGTCTGTGAAGAATTGTGTTGGTAATTTGATGGGGATTACATTGAATCTGCAGATTGCTTTTGGTAAATCACCATTTTTACTATGTTAATCCTGCCTATCCATGAGCATAGGAGATCTTTCCATTTTCTGACATCTTCTTCAATTTCTTTTTTCAGGGACTTCAAGTTCTTGTTATATAGGTCCTTCACATGCTTAGTTAGAGTAACCCCAAGGTATTTTATATCATTTGTGGCTATTGAAAAGGGTGATGTATCTCTGATTTCCTTCTCAGCCTGTTTGTCTATTGTATGTAGGAGGGCTACTGATTTTTTTGAGTTGATCTTGTATCCTGCTATGTTGCTGAAGGTGTTTATAAGCTGTATCAGTTCCTTGGTTGAATTTTGGGGATCATTCATGTATACTATCATGTCATCTGCAAAGAGGGAAAGCTTGACTTCTTCCTTTCCAATTTGTATCCCCTTAATCTCCTTTTGTTGTCTTATTGCTCTGGTTAGAACTTCAAGTACTATTGAATGCATATGGGGAGAGGGGCCAGCCTTGTCTTGTTCCTGATTTTAGTGGTATTGCTTTGAGTTTCTCTCCATTTAATTTGATGTTGGCTGTTGGCTTGCTGTAAATTGCCTTTATTATGTTTAGGTATATTCCCTGTATTCCTGATCTCCAAGACCTTTATCATGAAAGGGTGTTGGATTTTGTCAAATGACTTTTCTGTGTCTAGTGAGATGATCATGTGTTTTTTTTTCTTTGAGTTTGTTTATATGGTATATTACATTGACAGACTTTCGTATGTTGAACCACCCTTGCATCCCTGGGATGAAGCATACTTTATCATGGTGGATAATTTTTTCATGTGTAATATCCAGAACCTGGAAACAACCTAGATGCCCTTCAACTGAAGAATGAATAAAGAAAATGTGGTACATGTACACAATGGAGTACTACTCAGCAGTGAAAAACAATTACATTATGAGGTTTGCAGGCAAATGGATGGATCTAGAAAAAATCATCCTGAGTGAGGTAACCCAGACTCAAAAAGACAAATATGGTGTGTACTCACTTATAGGAGGATACTAGATGTAAAACAAAGATGACTAGATATCTCAGATTTTCTTCATCCCAGAAATAGTTGCTACTCACAACTCCAGGGATGCTACCTAGAATATGGGACCTTAGGAAAGACACAGGGATCACCCAATGACAGAGAAATGGATGAGATCTACATGAACAGCCTGGATGACAGTGGGAGTAATGAAGGGCAAGTTTCGAGGGAAAGAGAGCTTAGGGGAGCAGGAGATCCCAGCTGGATCAAGAACAGAAAGGGAGAATGAGGAATAACAGACCATGATAAATGAAGACCACGTGAGAACAGGAAGAAGCAAAGTGCTAGAGAGGTCCCCAGATATTCACAATGATACATCCTCTGTAGACCACTGGCAATGGTCAAGAGAAAGCCTGATCTGACCTAGTGAGGTGATCAGATGGCCAAACACCCTAACTGTCTTGCTGGAACTCCCATCCAATAACTGATAGAAGTGGATGCAGAGATCCTCAGCCAGGCCCCAGGTAGAGCTCCAGGATTCCAATTGTCGAGAAAGAGGAGGGACTGTAAGAGTGTGAATTGTTGAGGCCAAGACTGGAAAAGCACAGGGACAAATAGCCAAACTAATGGAAACACATGAATTATGAAACAAAAGGCTGTGGAGGCCCCAGCTGGATCAGGCCCTCTGGATAAGTGAAACAATTGAATAGCTTGAACTGTTTGGGAGGCACCCAGGCAGTGGGACCAGGACCTGTCCTTAGTGCATGAGCTGGCTGTTTGGAACCTGGGGCTTATACAGGGACACATAGCTCAGCCTGGAAGGAGGGGACTGGACCTGCCTGCACTGAATCTACTAGGTTGAATTGAATCCCCAGGGGTGTCTTGGTCCTGGAGGAGATAGGAATGGAGGGGAGGTGCTGGGGGCAAGTTGGGGGCAGGGGCGTGAAGGGGGAGGACAGGGGAACCCATGTCTGATATGTAAAATTAAAACACAGATATCCATATAAAAAATAAAAATTGAAATATAAAGAGAGAGAGAGAGAGAGAGAGAGAGAGAGAGAGAGAGAGAGAGTTTGGCAGAACATGAATCACACTCACCCAGCTCTTACAGTGCTTTAGGAACCTAGAATATTATTGAGTCCTAAGTTGATGAAGAAAATGAAAATTAATAAAAAATATTTTAAGTTCACACACACAGAAATTATAGAGAAAATCAAACAATAAAATTACAGTAAGACTCCAAAGGAAAACTAAATTTATTACTGAATAAGGAGTAATAATAATAATTACCAGCCAAAACAATAGTGATTCCAACCACAAGACCCTATTTTGGAGAACCCCATAGATTCTCTTTGAGAATATCTAACACACAGGTATTTCAGTAGATGGAGAAATAAACATTCCCAATGTCTATTTAAATAAAAATGGTTTGCCTTAAAATGATAAAAGGCACCCTCCAAAACTAACAGCAGGGGTGAATTTGAAACTCATCCTATGATGGCTGCTGCTGCCTCTCTGCCACACACTTCTGACAATCTTAATTGTCAATGTGAGAATAATCAATAAATTAATACTGAAATTTAAGAAAATTAAAAAAAATAGAGATGCTGCTGTTTTCAGGTGATTTGTTCTTTATATTTTATACTTCATTTCTTTAGACCAGGAATACCTGCAGAGAATTCTCAGCACTAATACAAAAATGTCTAAGGAATAACAATACATACAGCTGGGCAGTGTTGGCACATGCCTTTAATCCCAGCACTCCACTCGGGGGGGGGGGGGGGGGGCAGAGCCAGGTGGATCTCAGCGAGTTCGAGGCCAGCCTGGGCTACAGAGTGAGTTCTAGGACAGGCTCCAAAGCTACACAGAGAAACCCTGTCTGGAAACTACCCCCCTAAAAAAAAAATAGATACAAAAGTCAGTGACCTGGAGGCTAGTGTGTTCAAACAGCGACCAAAGTAGGTCTCTGAACAGCTGCACATCAGTGTGTGAGACACATGCTTAAAATCTGTGATACCTGTTAAGTTTCAAACCCAGGGCAATCAGCTGAGGTGCCTATTTAATATGTCAGAACAAACATGGTCTCCAGGTTATCCCAGCATCCTTCAGTCCCTATCTGTTGCAGGGTGTGGCTGGCTTCCCCTGCCCTCAGGTCTTTCCCAGATGCCCCTGCCTCTTTATTTCTTTTTTTTCAAAGACAATTTGGGCGTACGTTCTTCTTCTTCCTCCTCCTCCTCCTCCTCCTCCTCCTCCTCCTCCTCCTCCTCTTCTTCTCCTTCTTCTTCTTTTCTTTTTAATGTTTCTTCATTTTTCCAAAGCATTGCTTTTCTTTTTATTTTTTTTACTTTATACAATAGAAATTTATTTTCTCACCCAAACTGGAATTCCACAGTCAGGGTGCAACAGGGTTTCCAGGAAACCATTCTTGGCTTGCAGATGGCTCTCTTTCTGTTTCTGCACAGTCCTTTCTCAGTACACGCACATTCCTGCTACTTCAGCCTCTTCTTAGAAGGCCATCAGTCACTGGACTAGGGCTCCAGCATAGTGGCTGCACTTCAACATAATCACATTCTTTTTTATATATAATTAATTTAATTTTACATATCAGCTTCTAATTTAATTTTACATATCAGCTTCAGATTCTCCTGTCCTCTCTCTTCCTGTCCCCCCAAACCACCCCCCATTTCCATCTCCTCCAGGACAAGGATTTCCCTGGGGATTCATCTCAGCCTGGTAGATTCAGTTGAGGCAGGTCCAGTCCCCTCCTCCCTTCACCCAGGCTGAGCAAAGTGTCCCAGCATAGCCCCAGGCACCAAACAGCCAGCTCTTGCACTAAGGACAGGTCCCGGTCCTTCTGCCTGGGGGCCTTCCAAACAGTTCAAGCTCATCAACTGTCTCATTTATCCAGAGGGTGTGATCCAGTTCCATGGGGGCTCCTCAGCTATTGGTTCATAGTTCATGTGTTTCCACTAGATTGGCTATTTGTCCCCGTGCTTTTTCCAATCATGGTGTCAACATCTCTTGCTCAAACAGTCCCTCCTCTCTCTCGATGATTGGACTCCTGGAGCTCCACCTGGGACCTGACAATGGATCTTTGCATCTTCTTTCACCAGTCATTGGATGGGTTCTATCATAACAGTTGGGGTGTTTGGCCATCCGATCACCAGAGTAAGTCAGTTCGGGCTTTCTCTCGACCATTGACAGTAGTCTATTGTTAAATATGGTGCTCAAGGCTGAGAGAATTACAAGTGTGAGTCATTCTGGGCTACAGAGCAAGGCTGTCACAAATAATGCCACCACCAACAAAAATGGAAACAAACAACAACAACAAAACACCCATACCACAAAAGCAAAATGAACAAATAGGGAAAAATAATAGAAGACCACAATCTTTAAGCCTACATGGTTTTCTATATAGACTGATCAGAATTCAGTTAAAGAGTTAATTTTTTTGCCAGGCTTATATATTCATCGGAAAGAAATTCTTGTAAAGGTGTTCAGCTCTTACAAGTATACAAGTCCTTTATGCAACCTTCCCATTAGTGAATTAAGTATACAACGAGAGAAGTAAGGACTTACTATACAGTTTTCTTCTTCAATCTAACATTACTTTTCTATTTTCCAACCAGCATGCCACTCAGGGAACTTCATTGTTTTCAAACTGTGACAATTCACCAGGACGTTATGGTATGAAAACATGTCAGGGAGCCCAGGTCTTCTTTCTGAAATACCGACGTATTACATGACTCCATGAGTTTCTCCTAGCATTCCTCTTGGGATCTTGAGCACATTCAAATTCACAACTGGTCTCTAAAAATGTATCTCTTTTGTGCTTTTATCCTTGTCAGGGAATAGTATCACTTGATTTTCAAAAGAACCTCCTCAAATCAATTTGACAATGCTGACTAAAACTCTCCTGCATAGCTGCCCTCTGTCCTATCTCTCCTGCCACCAAATGCACATAAGCTCTCCCTGTCTTCTTGCTTACTGACTCTGCCTGCCATTACATCTTATCAGATTCTCCACCAGGATTTCCTTGGAGTTTTGTTTTGTTTTCAAAAATATAATTTGAAAGAAAATATGATTTCATTATTTTTCCTCTTCCATTTCTCCCTTCCAAAGCACCCACTTTGTTCTCTCTCAAATTTATGGCCTCTATTTCTTTAACTATATTGCTGTTTACATATATTATATATATACATACATACATACATATATATACATATATATATATATGTATATATACATATATCTCTGTTTGTGTGTTACTTAACATGTGTATGATTTCAGAGCTGACCACTTGGAGTGGATAATCAATCTGGGGACTCTTCTCTGGGGAAGAATATTTTCCCCTACTCTCAGCACTTCTTAGTTGCCTATAGGTTTATAGGTTAATTTTTGTTTTGTTTTTGTTTTTGTTTTTAATTAAAGTACCATGAGATTCCCCCCCCCACCTCCCCCACTGGCCATGTTGGTATGTCTATTAGTATTGTACTTGCTCAGTGCTTGTTTAAGCAGCAATACTGGTGACACTTCATAGGTAGCTTCTCTGGCATTTCTAGGACAGAAAACCTCACAACAGACATTTTTTTTTTTAAGTTCTTTTGACTGGCCACCACAAAATCACTTGTTCTCATTTCGATGCGTGTGGTCTGTGTAGTTGTCTCTGTTGCAAAGAGACATTTTTTTGGTGAAGTATGACCAATACTTATCTATGGGTAGAAGGGTAAATGTTTAGATGAGGTTAGGACTTATGCTGGTTTAGTAAGTGGTGCTTGTAGGTTCTCCTCCAAGATCCGTGATTTCACTAGACCCTGGTAGTTAGATCAGTTTCCTGTACCTCATGTTATTTTCTTCTTGTTGAGTGGCCCCAAGTTCACTGAGAGTGCTATTCATTATTGTCAAGGAATGTGTGTCACTGCTGCTACTGTGCCCTGCCTCTTGCTGTCTTAGTCCAGGGGCATCATAGTTTGTTAGGACTGTTGGCTGCTTCCCTCCTTTGGAAGTTTACATGGAGTCTACTGGTACCACGAAAATTAGTCCTCAGGGAGGGGCTTTTTGGTTAAGGACCAGCTCAAATCCTCTGAGTCCTGTATTCAAAGTAAATGGTATCTTTAACTTCTGGGAGGCAGCCATACACAGGAAAAATAGCCTATGTTTCAGAGATTTTTGAACAATGCTGACCAGCAATTCACAACGGGGCTTCTTATGCCAGCAGTGGAGATTTTGTTATATAGTCTGTGGATACTGGAGTGAGCATTGTCAGCCCAAATGGGAACATTTTATTTAAACCATAGCTACATATGTGGTGGTATTGTGTTCCCCAAAATATTGTGCACCCTAATAAACTTATCTGGGGTCAGAGTACAGAACAGCCACAACATTAAACATCAAGGATAAGCAGAGGTAGCACACCCCTTTAATCCTAGCATTCCAGAGGCAGAAATCCCTCTGGATCTCTGTGAGTTCAAGGCCACATTGGAAACACCCAAGCATACTGACTCATGCCTTTAATCCCAAGAAGTGAGCCTTTAATCCCAGGTAGTGATGGCAAAAACAGAAAGATATATAAGGCGTGAAGACCAGAAACTAGAAGCATTTGGCTGGTTAAGCTTTCAGGCTTTTAGCAGCACAGTTCAGCTGAGATCTATTCTGGATGAGGAAACAGAGTTTTCCAGTCTGAGGAAACAGGATCAGCTGAGAAGTTGGCCAGGTGAGGTAGCTGTGGCTTGTTCTGCTTCCCTGGTCTTCAAGAATTCACCCCAATAACTGGCCTCAGGTTTGATCTTATTAATAAGAACTTTTTAAGATTCCTGCTACATATATATCTATATATACAATATATATACTATATATATATATATCTATATCTATCTATATCTATCTATCTATCTATCTATCTATCTATCTATCTATATATACACACACACAGCCATATGTAATTTTAGGAAAATACACAATAATATGATTCCTTTTAACTTTTTCAAATGTCCTTATTGTTATCTTGTTATCTTCCATCTTTATTCTATAATCAAAGTCTCTCCCCTATTTTTCCCAATTTCCACTCACATCACTTGGGCTCCTATCTGTTGTCCCCTCCCCATTCATGGTCCCATTTAGTTTGCTACTTTATGCACTTACTGTAGCTAATATATTCTCATCTGAAGATTTGGCAGTTAAGAACTGCAGATGAGAGAACAGATGTAACAGTTGTTTAGCTGTCTGGGTTACCTCATCCAATATGATCTTTTCTATTTCTACACATTTCCATTAATATGCAAATTTCATGACTTCTCTTTTTTTATTTTTTACAGCTGAGTAGTAGTTCATAGTAGTGTATATGTATCACATGTTAATTGTCCATTCATCAATTGAGGCTGATCCATTCATCATTTGGGCTTTTACCATGCTCTAGCTACTGTGAATAAAGCAACAATGAATAGGGCTGATTAAGTATCTATGGAGTGGGAACCCTTTGACCATATGCTAGATTATTTATATCTTTTCTGAGAGGCCTCTGCACTCAATTCCAGAGTGGCTGGATCAGTTTTGTTGTTTTACTACAGTAATATTTCAGTACTTCTTCATTTGCTTAAAATCCTTCAGTTACTTCTTTGAACTTCCAATAACATCTAAAATCCTTGTGCTGCAGGTCAAGGCTTTGATTGACTCTTTGCCCCTTTTCATTACACCCTGGTGACCCTGTTATTATTCCTTTATTGCAAACATGTCATGCTAGCTTTCACACAGGACCTTTGCTTCTGACAGCAAGTGCCTTTGCTACTGTTCACAAGTACCTGCCTTTCCCTTTTCCCACACCAACAAAAAACATAATTCACTTGTAAGGTCATCTTGAAATATAAGTATCATCATTTTTTACTACATCACTCTTTTTTTTTAAATGTTACTCATTAGAGATGGAGGTTAAATAATGATTTGTGATTTTCCTTTAACCTTTAAGGAAAATTTTTAATTCATAACACTAAAACTCAAGTCCATATCACAGTGTCTGGTTCTCAGTATGTAGTCAGTAAATATTTCTTACATGAATGAAATAAATCAAATAAGTAGAATTTTGCAAAAAAAAGTATGGAAATTTATTCTCAATTATTTAAAATCATATGCATAGGATTTTAAATAAACACCATTGATAATCAGTAATAAAATATATGTTAAAAGTTAATTTGTTTACAACATTATTCATTTACTTAGATGACTTATATGTGGTCTTTCTTGTCTTTAAAAGCCTTAATTGAAATTAGTTTAATTAATGCTTGCTTTTGTTACATTTCAAACAATTAAAAATGTGTCATTTAACCTAAAAAAAAAAAAAAGAATTTCATTACAGACACAGAGTACATTCTGTTTTGATTGATTGAAACATTGGCACATTTAAACTGGAATAGAGATTTTAAAACCATCAGAAATTAATTGTCATTTGAAAACACCCAGTACAATTTTTGAATATGTAATTGAATTGAAGTCTTAGCATAATGAAACTTAGGAACTCTCTTGTGAGAAATAAATATGAGCTATGGAAGATGTTAAATTGAAATATTTTAGGAGGCATTTTAAACCAGGTCTTGATAAAAATGTCATTCAATTTCTTTGAATATTTTAAATGAAATAAAAACTGCTAGAAAGAAAACCCTCTCTTGAAAGCTTAATTTTTATTTTTTATTTTTTTGGTCAGACAAGTCTCTTTGCAGTCTTTCCTCAATTGAACTGTGTTTTATAAAGAGCCAGGGTCTTCCTTGTCCTGATCTAATTACATCAGAAATACAAGGTGGCTTCCTTGTGTTAAAGTTAAATCTAGTTATCAAAGGAGCCAAGCCAGCTTGTTATCAATCAGTCTGCAGGCAGTCGAGATCAGAGACTTCCCTGCCAGAATTCTCAGCACTGAAAATTATGAATAATCTTTGTGACAAAGTGAAACTCTCTAGTCTACATGGACAGTATGTTTCTCCCAGTTCTGCTGTACAAAACCCAAACAGTGCCAAATGCAGAAAACATGATGCCCACAAATAATAAGCAATGCACATACCCGTGACATATACATACAATTCTGAGCTGAACATGTTTGTAGTCTTCCATACATATATGTATATGTTTCAATCACTACAGGATCTGAATTCATATATCAATTTTTTTTAATAAATAATTTTTTCTTTATTATTATGTGTTTTAAATTTTATACATCAGCCATGGGTTCCCCTGTCCTCCCCACTCCAACCCCCCACCCCCGCCTTCCCCCCAGCCCCTCACCTCCATTCCCATGTCCTCCAGGATCAAGGCACCCCTGGGGATTCATTTAAACCTGGTAGATTCAGTACAGGCAGGTCCTGTCACCTCCTTCCAGACTGAGCAAAGTGTCCATGTGTAAGCCCAAGGTTTCAAACAGCCAGCTCATGCACTAAGGGCAGATCCTGGTCCCACAGACTGGATGCCTCCCAAACAGATCAAGCTATTCAACTGTCTCACTTATCCAGAGGGCCTGATCCAGCTGGGGGCTCTACAGCCTTTGGTTCATAATTCATGTGCTTCCATTCGTTTGGCTATTTGTGCTGGTACTTTTTGCAATCTTGGATTCAACAATTCACGCTCTTGCAGACCCTCCTCTTTCTCGACAGTTGGATACCTGGAGCTCCACCTGGGGCCAGGCTGAGGATCTCTGCATCCACTTCGATCAGTTATTGGATGAGACTTCCAAGACGACTGTTAGGGGGTTTGGCCATCTGATCACCAGACTAGTTAAGATCAGGCTTTCTCTCAACCATTGCCAGCAGACTACAGAGGAGATATCATTGTGGATTTCTGGGGACCTCTCGAGCACTCTGCCTATTCCTGTTCTCATGTGGTCTTCATTTATCATGGTCTGTTATTCCTTCTTCTCCCATTCTGTTCTTGATCCAGCTGGGAACTCCTGATCCTCTAAGCTTTCTTTCCCACAAATCTTACCCTTCATTATTCCCACTGTCATCCAGTTGTTCATGTAGATCTCATTCATTTCTCTGTGATTGGGTGATCCTTGGGTCTTTCCTAGGGTCCCGTTTTCTAGGTAGCCTCCCTGGAGTTGTGTAGCAGTCTACTCATCTTTGTTTTACATCTGGTGTCCTCCTATGAGTGAGTACATACCGTGTTTGTCCTTCTGAGTCTGGGTTACCTCACTCAGGATGATTTTTTCTAGATCCAACCATTTGCCTGCAAACCTCATGATGTCATTGTTTTTCTCTGCTGAGTAGTACTCCATTGTGTATATGTACCACATTTTCTTTATCCATTCTTCAGTTGAAGGGCATCTAGGTTGTTTCCAGGTTCTGGCTATTACAGACAAAGCTGATACAAACATAGCTGAGCAAATGCCCTTGTGGTATGATTGAGCATACCTTGGGTATATGCCCAAGAGTGCTGTAGCTGAGTATTGGGGGAGATGGATTCCCAATTTTCTAAGGAAGTGCCATATTGATTTCCAAAGTGGCTGTACAAGCTTGCATTCTCACCAGCAGTGGAGGAGAGTTCCCCTTGCTCCACATCCTCTCCAGCATGAGCTGTCTTCTGTGCTTTTGATCTTAGACACTCTGGTAGGTGTAAGGTAGTATCTCAGAGTCGTTTTGATTTGCATTTCCCGGATTATTAGGGATGTTGAGCAATTCCTTAAATGTCTTTCAGACATTTGAACTTCCTCTGTGGAGAATTCTCTGTTTAGTTCTATAGGCCATTTCTTAATTGGACTGTCGGGGATTTTGATGTCTAATTTCTTGAGTTCTTTATATATTCTGGATATCAGCCCTCTGTCAGATGTGGGGTTGGTGAAGACCTTTTCCCTGTAGGCTGTCACTTTGTCTTGTTGACCATGTCCTTTGCTCTACAAAAGCTTCTCAGTTTCAACAGGTCCCATTGATTGATTGTTTCTCTCAGTGTCTGTGCTACTGGTGTTAAAATTAGAAAGTGATCTCTGGTGCCAATGTGTTCAAGAGTACTTCCTACTTTCTCTACTATCAGGTTCAGAGTCATTGGATTTATGTTGAGGTCTTTGATCCACTTGGATTTAAGTTTTGTGCACGGTGATAGATATGTATCTATTTGCAGCCTTCTACACGTTGACATCCAGTATGCCAGCATCATTTGTTGAAGATGCTTTCTTTTTTCCATTGCACATTTTTGACTTCTTTGTCAAAAATTATATGTTCATAGGTGTGCCGGTTAATGTCAGGGTCTTCAATTCGATTCCATTGGTCCACATGTTGGTTTTCATGCCAGTACCAAGCTGTTTTTATTACAGTAACTCTATAGTAGAGCTTGAGGTCATGGATTGTGATGTCTCCAGAGGTTGTTTTATTGTACAAGATTCTTTTGGCTATCCTGGGTTTTTGGTTTTTTCCATATGAAGTTGAGTATTATTCTTTCCAGATCTGTGAAGAATTGTGTTGGTAATTTGATGGGAATTGTGTTGCATCTGTAGATTGCTTTTGGGAAGATCGCCATTTTTACTATGTTGATCCTACCTATCCATGAGCATGGGAGATCTTTCCATTTTCTGACATCTTCTAAAATTTCTTTTTCCAGGGACTTAAAGTTCTTGTCATATAGGTCCTTCACATGCTTAGTTAGAGTAACCCCAAGGCATTTTATATCATTTGTGGCTATTGAAAAGGGTGATGTATTTCTGATTTCCTTCTCAGCCTATTTGTCTATTGTATGTAGGAGGGCTACTGATTTTTTTGAGTTGATCTTGTATCCTGCAATGTTGCTGAAGGTTTTTTTTAGTTGTATCAGTTCCTTGGTTGAATTTTTGGGGTCACTCATGTATACTAACATGTCATCTGAAAATAGGGAGAGCTTGACTTCTTCCTTTCCAATTTGTATCCCCTTAATCTCTTTATGTTGTCTTATAGCTCTGGCTAGAACTTCAAGTACTATATTGAATAAGTAGGGGGAGAGGGGACAGCCTTGCCTTGTTCCTGATTTTAGTGGTATTGCTTTGAATTTCTCTCCATTTAATTTGATATTGGCTGTTGGCTTGCTGTAGATTGCCTTTATCATGTTCAGGTATGTTCCCTGTATTCCTGATTGCTCCAAGACCTTTGTCATGAAGGGGTGTTGGATTTTGTCAAATGCCTTTTCTGCATCTAGTGAGATGATCATGTGGTTTTTTTCCTTGAGTTTGTTTTCATGGTATATTACATTGATGGACCAGCTTGCTTCTTAAGACCATTTGATTGGAAAGTCTTTTCCCAGCCTTTTATTCTTAGGAGATATCGGTCTTTCAAATTGAGGTGTGTTGCTTGTATGCAGCAGAAAGATGGCTCCTGTTTTCATATCCATTCTGTTAGTCTGTGTCTTTTTATTGGTGAACTAAGTCCATTGATATTAAGGGATATTAATGACCAGTGATTGTTCATTCCTGTTATTATTTTTATGTTTTGGTGGTAGTGTGTGTGTACTTCTCTTCTTTGGTGTTTACTGCTGTGGTGTTATCTATTGTCTGTGTTTTCATGGGTGTTTCTGCCTTCCTTAGATTGGAATTTTCCTTCTAGTGCTTTCTGTAGGGCTGGGTTTGTGGATAAGTATTGTTTAAATCTGGTTTTATTCTTGGAAGGTCTTGTTCACTCCATCTATGTTAATTGAAAGTTTTGCTGGGTATATCAGTCTATGCTGGCATCCATGGTCTCTTAATGTCTGCATTATATCTGTCCAGGTCCTTCTGGCTTTCAAAGTCTCCATTGAGAAATCGGGTGTTATTCTGATGGGTTTGCCTTTATAAGTCACTTGGACTTTTTCCTTTGCTTCCCTTAATATTCTTTCTTTATTCTGTACGTTTAGTTGTTTAATTATTATGTGCCGAGGGGACTTTTTTTGGGGATCTAGTCTGTTTGGTGTTCTATAGGCTTCTTGTATCTTTATAGGCATTTCCTTCTTTAAGTTGGGAAAGTTTTCTTCTATGATCTTGTTAAATATATTTTCTGTGCCTTTGAGTTGGTATTCTTCTCCTTCCTCTATCCCTGTTATTCGTAGGTTTGGTCTTTTCATGGTGTCCCAAATTTCTTGAACATTTTGAGTCATGACTTTGTTGGTTTTAGTGTTTTTTTTGACTGATGAATCTATTTCTTCTAACGTATCTTCAACACCAGAGATCCTCTCTTCCATCTCTTGCATTCTGTTGGTTATACTTGCCTCTGAAGTTCCTGTTTGTTTACTCAGATTTTCTATTTCCAGCATTCCTTCTGCTAGTGTCTACTTCATTTTTTCTATTTCCCTCTTCAGGTCTTGGATTGTCTCCCTTACTTTTTCATGATTTGCATTCAAGGATTTATTGTTTTCTTCTGCTTTAATTGTCCTTTCCTCTAGTTTTTTATAACGTTCTTCCCATTTTTTGTTTGTCTGTTCCTCTACTTTATTTTTGATTTCTTCTATATAAGGCTCTAGCCTCTTCATGATGTTACTTATAAGGTTGTTTTCTTCTTCTTCTTCTTCCATTCTGTGATGTTCAGGTCTAGATGTTGGAGAAGGACTAGATTCTGGTGATGCTGTATTGCTCTTTATTTTGTTGTATATACTTCTGCCTTGACATCTGCCCAACTCCTCTTCTGTTCATTCTTGGTCTTATCAGTCTACTTGGTCCGGAGAGAGTTGACAGATTTCAGTAGCCTCTTTCTGGTCCAGATGGAAGCTCTGGGCCAGATGGGAGCACTGGTCCAGATGAGAGTGCTGGCCGGATAGGAGCTGGGGGGCTGGACTCTGAGTCTCGGGAAGTCCCTGGGGGTCTCCTTATTTTGTCCAGATTGGAGGTCCTCTTGTCCAGATGGGAGTTCCTCTGGTCTCTGGTCCAGATGGGAGTTCCAGGGCAGGATGGAAGCTCTGGTCCAGATGGGAGTTCTGGGGCAGACAGAAGCTGGGGGCTCGTCTCTGAGTCTCAGGAAGTGGCTGCGGTCTTGGGCAAATGGGTGTGGGGACAGGGTGTGGAGACTGTAGGGTCTGCCTGCAGTCTTGGAAAAGGGCAGCCTTCCCTCAGGGCCCGCCAATTGGCAGGCAACTTGGGCCAAGTTGGTCAGTTCCTCCCGTAGTGGCCTGTGTCCAGGGGTGGGACCCAGGCACAGTTGCCTCTCTGACTATAACTCAGGCACTCCCATATATCAATTTTTTTGAAGTCAGTGAGAGACAACACACTGTATCTTTATATGAGCAAGGAACATTAGTTCATTACTTTGTCATAGAAGCAACAGAAAAAAACAATTCCAAGATTGTTTTAATCCTCTGATCCATAAATGACCAAAGTCAATTAATTTACAATGAAGTATTTGCTATCTATTCCTGGTAAATTTAAAAATGTATGCTTCCATGATACACAACTGAATAACATTAGTTTGTAACTGTAATTCTCTCCATCCCCCAAAGCACACTGTCTGATCTCTTGCTAGAGTTGTGTGCAGCCTAGGCTTTAATTGTTCCCTTTATAACTGTACATAGAATTTGACATTTTCAATGAAAATATAATTAAATCTTCTAAACATATAGAAACCATATTTGAAAAGTCAAATAGAAGAAAAGAAAAAAATTTATTGAAAACAGCAGGACTTAAACTTTTTAGAATTTTTATAGTGTTATTTTCTTGCAACTATTAAAGACTCCTCCAATTTGGAGATGATAAAGATTACATTTTTATCAATACTTTGACTAATTATAATTTAAACAAAGGAAAAATCATCTACTTATTGATTTGTTTTAAAATTATAATATAAAGTTATTGTATGTAACTTTTTCTACAAAGTAATATTCTCCCCACAAGTCAGAAGAATTATATTAATGTTTACATGTGATTTGATATATAAAAGGACAGTTCCAAAATACAATAATAAATTTAATGTTTGCTACATATTGACTTAATTGGAGCTATTCACAAAACGCAACTACTCATATGTGGTTACAATGGAAGAAGTCTTTTAATAGGCTTTCCAGATACTGATGGATATTCTGCTTTGTTACCACACCAGAATTCCATGGGTGATAGTTTCTTGATCTGTTTTGTTTAAATTAGTCAAAATATGGAAACTGAAATGAGACCAAAAAGCTTGTCCTTTTTTTCAATGGTAACTTTTTGCATATAATATTGTCATGAGTAAAATAGAACATTCACTGAATGCTCTTCAACTTTGTAAAGAATGCTTTATGTCATTCTATAAGACCTGTTGATTTATCCTATGTTTTAACTGGAGCACTTAAAAGAAAGGATTTTGTGAAACTGCCAATTAACTATGTAGAAATATCAGGTCACAGAATTATACAGATCTTTAAAATGTTGAAATATTTTATTTATGATATAAAATCATATTTACCAATATTACCTCCAATTCCAATGGAAAGTGGTGTAGCATGTGGATAGAGTACCTGCAAATGTGAAGCTAGAGCCCAATCTCCAGTCCAAGTTACACAATCACCAAGCATATCAGCTCATGGTAGCACATAAAAATGTTTCAGCAACCTGATTTTCACAAAAAACCTGTGAATTGTTTAATGGAGAATTATTACTGTCAATTGTTTTCTTTAGACCTATAGACCCATCTCTTGTCTGAGAATGCCAGTTACTTACTGCAGTCTAAATAACCTTGCTGTTGGCCATTCCAAATGCTTTTGATGGACAAAGGCAAGTAACCCAGCTCACCGTGCAGAAGCATGTGTTTGTTTGTCATCTTGGGGCTACCATAACCATGTAGTACTGACTGTGTGGCTCAGTAGCACAAGTGAGTTCTCTCAGAACCAGTGTGTACGAATGCATTATTGTTGCTGCTGCTGCTGTTGTAGCACATCTCTGTGCTCACACACTTTGGTACTCTCCTGTTACACTGTAGAATATGTAATTTCCTTGCCTATAACATGACACCCATACTTAATTCTTTTATATAACTTATTGAAGACAAATGACTTACATGTCAAGACAACACACAAAGAGCCCTGTGGGAAAGTTTAAGTGCTGAGAAAATAAGAGTGGGTTATTCAGTTGGGTGTTAAAATGTCTTGCAAGGAGCCACCTAGGCAGACACCTTGAGAACAAATCTTCTAAGCTGAGTTTCTGGATGCCCATAGGACACAGAGCCTGGCCTATCATGTAAAGTACTATCTGGGTTTCTGATCCATGGAATCTGTAAAATAACAAAAGTCCATTGCTTTAATGGGCTACACCTTCAAGTAATTTTCCAAAATGGTAGATAAGAATAATGAAAGTATATAAAATATTCTTCTATTAAAAGTAAACTCATTAAATGAATGACAAGATATTTATGTAATTAAAAGTTCCTCTAATTATATGAAGTTATATGAGAAAGAGACAGTAGATGGAAAATGAAGAGTAGTCAGAAGATACAGAAAGCAAAAGGAGTTTGAAATTTCTGTAAATGAGGAGATAATAAATAAAATGTTCTAAAATATGATCAAGAACTGCATGTAGCTTTAAAATACAGCTAAGCCAGTTCTTCTGTATAAATGCATAATTCATTTACCACTGAGAAATTAAATAGGTCTGTACTTCATGAAAGCCTAAATAGCCAGCTAGTAAAGGAAATAAATTGCAAATGAGGCAAACTGGCTTTTCAAAAAGGTTTGTCAAACAAGACAGAACTTTACTAATAAAATATCACTTGTTACACTGTTTATAGTAGCCAAAATAAATAATAATATGTGTATCTCAGAAAAGATAACCACACACATAAGCTTAGTAATTATGCATTATTTGATTATATATAGAGGCTTTTTTGATAACATGCTTTATTTTTAGCATCCTGACTCAATGGCTACAGGAACACTGGGATTTCTGTGCAGAAGGTAAGATGGTAGACACTAATTCCTTCATTATCTTGCTAGGAGGATTGAGAGAGTTAATAGGTCATAGAATAATTGGGATATTCCTGGCATGTGATAAGTGATGTAAATCTATAAAGTTCATTTTGTGTTTTCACAAATGGCAATTTTGTATTTAGTGTATGCAAGTGGGACTAAATGTCTTGACACTCAAGAGCTCACTGGAATTTTCAAGGTTCCCAACCAGAAACACTATCTCTTAGCATTTGTAGAGAATGGTTCAAACCAGGCCTAAATAGCTGCATCCCAATATCTTTCTTCTCTTTCCAATAACTGAAACATAGGAATATGTGGAACAGGGTGGACATCTTAACTCCTGCACATAATCTTAGGATGCTGGAAGCTGAATGGGGAGGATTGCTTTGAGTTAGAAGCCAGTCTGGGACCTCAGTTACAAAAAAAAAAAATGTAGAAACAAAAAGTGTGAAGCACATTAAAAATGCACAACAAAATGGGAGAATACTTTGGTGTATATCCTACAAAGGAATGCCAAGCCTTAAGTCTATTGAATGCTTTGAAATAGTTAAAATATATTGAAAATGATATTTTCTATATACTTTACAGTTGGCGTTGGAGGTACATACTGAAGTCTGCTTTCCCAGAAGCAGAATGGATAGGATTTGTTTTTATCAATGTGTGGATACATTTCTGATCATTACTGGCATCTGATGGTTAGAAACCTTAGATGCAGTTAAACACACTACAATTTATGGTACCTCATCATGTGACAAACAGCTATGAATTGTGTAACCCCATGTGTCAACAATGCTGAAGCTGAAACACCTCTGTGCACACAATTGTGATCATGTGTCCCTGCCATGCAGACTGAAATGCAACAGGTTAACATGCACTAGAGTAGCAAGCTTCCCTCTGGCTGCCTTTAGTTCTGTTTATTAATTCTTACATATATTCTGTCCCAATAGCTACTTTTTCATAAATTCTGTATATCCTTTTCCTTGCAGATAGGAAGAATGTCTGATAACCTTCTTCTTTTCCCTTATGTCTCAGAATAGAGCTTTGTGACCAACGCATAATTTTCCCTTTTCTTTCTTCTTTCCAACCCATGTTATGTACCAACTCTTGCTCTTTCTCAAATCCAAGGCCTCTATCTTATGTGTATACATACATACATACATACATACATACATACATACATACATACACACACACATATATATGTGTGTGTGTATACATATAACATAAACATATATATGGATATACATACATATTTACAGTTAAAGAAATAATATGTATTAATTACTAGTATTTCTAAATATACACATAGAACATACACATGTGTGATGTTGCTTGTATGAACATTACTTGAGGGTTGACCACTTGGTATTGGATAAACTAATGTTGGGGTGTTTCCCCAAGGAAGGCTGTTACTCCAGCTCTAAGCATTCCTTCCTTTCCTGTAGTTCTTGGTCTAGAGTTGAAGCCTTATTAGATTTCCTCCTCTTATGTCTATAGGTGTAACTTCTTGACACATTCCCAGAGGAATGGTAGAATTCTAAAGGCACTGCACACTGCATGCCATTTCTCTTCAAATTTGTTAAGTCCACTGCAGAATTTATAGAAATACTCTGATGAATATTTCCAGTATATTCTAGGTCATGTCTTGAGAAACTTCTTTACACTCAATATATCCTGCAACTCTTGATGGGCAAATTCAATATTTTTTGAGTGGCTAAGTGTTTTATTTTGTACTAAAAGTGGAAAGGTCAGGGCTTTAGGGCCTGGTCTGTGATAGAACACATACTTGGAATAACAGAGTTCAGGTTCCCCTCTCAAATATGTACAAACATGGAATACTTACTGAGCTTGTTCTGTGTGTTTTTGTGCAGGCATTTCATCTGTTAAAATGACTGAATTAAGAAAACTCCATGTCCAGAAATAAAGTATGATAGAAGTGGCAGGCTTAGAAGCCAGTGCACCTCTGGGAAAGCATCTGAAGGACCTCAGGATACATGGGGATTCAGTCACTCAGCTTTAGATGTACTGCCAGGGGCTCAGGACTGCCAAATGTTCTAATATTTTTTCAATTAAAAACTGAAAATCTAGTTCTTTTGTATAAATTATGATTACATCTTTTAAATGTCAACTACTTTTAAACATATTGTGCTGGCCAACCCAAACACAACTGTAGGATATTGTTTGATTTAATCTTGGCAGTTAGGAATGCCTGAATTAGAAATGTTCTCCTGCCATTCTTTAGAAAGCTAGAGTAAGGTTACTGTCATTCTGGTATCAAAGTCCTGATAAATTCATTTAAGTGTTTTCCCATAGCACTGTTCTGTTGATCAGTAGAAGACATACCAACTGAATAGAAGTTCTCAAAATGGAAACAAAACCTAACATGAATTTGACCCAGGCTTTCCTTGAGAACATTCATTGAAATGAAATCATTTTTTGCATTTAAATCGAAATTATTGCTATATACAGGTAGGCACTTATGACTTCACTCTGCACCCATGTGTCTCAGTGAACAAAGATCTCTTGAGCCCGGGTGGCCCTCAGTGACCACCAAAACCTAACCTAGAGTTCAAGGCACATATCTGTCAGGAACAAAACATAAATTACTTATGCACTTTTATTCCTTTGTTCAATTTCTAATTTTTTGTTGTAGATTTTAACAGCACACAGAGAAAGTCAATTCTACCCAAAAACAAAGAATTGTGGTATATTTTTCTGAAATGGGATACATTTTTCTATAAAAGGAAAAAAAATCACAGATTTCAGTTTTAGTATTTTAGCTGATTATAAGGCAGTCACAAAGGAACAATAGGTTAATCAATATACCGAACAACTTTAAATAAAAAGGAAATTCCACTCACAATAATTACCCCCGGCGGGTTAAGATATGAAATATGGCAGAAAAATGTTGATTGATAGCTATGAATTTTTGGCAGATGTAGCCTCTGAAGCATGAAACACATTAGTGTTGTCTCTTGATACTTCCAATAATTGCACTGAGTCAATATTTGCCCTGTGCAAAAGGCACTTACTTTGCTTACTAAATAGCCCATGGCTAAAAATTTAACTTGAATGAATAGAATAATCCCAATTTTTTTTCATTTGACATTCAACTGACCAAAGTCAAAAATAGCTTTCACCATACATAGTTGACAGGGATGTGATTTAACATTTATTGTTGAGACACTTGAATCCTGAACCAGTTGTTAATATAACCAACTTCTAGATAAATTTACAGCATTATTGCATTTTTGGTATGGAGTATTCCATTATGAGAGTGAGTGTTATGCTGTGAAGGGGAAATAAAATGGCATTTCTGGGGACTGCATTTGTTGTTAGGTGAAGCTTTAATGTTTACATTCTAGTAAATAAATGATATTCAGAACAAGATGAAAAATGAAAGGATTTATTGCACACCAAGGTTTTAACTAAAGATTTTATTAAATATAACTTCATAAAGAAACATTAATGGCTTATTTTATCACAATTATGTACCCAGCACTATGCTATCAGATGTGTACTTATAAATGAATACACTAGTAGTATTGCATAAAACAAAATATTTTAGAAAAACAGAAATATAGCCCTTTAATACTAAATGATTTTTAATTTTTTTTAAAAACTAAAAATGTAAACATATGTATACTCTTGGTGGAAATTCATCATTCTTGCCAGAACAACTAGGAAGCCTCAAAGGGGAAAAACATAAGATGAAATTTTAGTTTATGCTATTGTCTTTCAAATTCTGAAAAATAGCAGGATCCAACTGATGTACTAGGGATTAAACATGAGTTGCTTCACGTTTTTAAGATAAGAGTTTGCTGCTATTTGTATTGGTTTCCATTTAGCAGTACAGTTAAGACTGACTGGCTTTAAGCTTTCCTAAGTTCACGCTTTGGAAATGCTAAAGAAAATAGCAAAACTTCCTCACAGGGTCACAGTAATGAAGAGATGAATGTGGCTGTATCAATGTATAACACTTCTTAATAGAAAGCAAGCATGCACTAATTACTAAATGTAATATTATTAATACAAGTGCTATTTAAGTTCAATCATTAAGAATATTCTCCTGAGAAGAAAAACTAATAGTTTTGCTAAAGGCTGACAATGTGATTTGTCTGAAATTAAGAACAGATGGTCATTATACTTGTTGTGCCAGCCCTGTCAGGGCATCTACCTGAAATAGCTCTGCTCAGGAGGAGTCAGCTCTTTCTGTTTTAACCCAGGCAGCAGCTTGAGAAAACAGTCCTTCCTTTCACCTAAGTATATGATTATATGATACTGTTTCATTTACAAAACACAGCAGTTCATTTTCATGAAGCCCGATGCTGAAGAAAATGTCAATAATTTGTGTGAATTGAGTTCACTTCTGAAATGATTTTTGTCTCATACAAATGGGTATTCTTGTTAAAAACTAAATCCATGAATGGTTTGACAAAGTTTGAGATAATGGAAACAATCCTTTCCTTGTGAACTGAATCTAAAAGACCCAAATGAAAGACAAAGCAAATTGGTGAAGTTTATTATTAGGCAAGAATCAGTCCCTATTTCTAAACCACACTTCGCCTGCTTATAATCAGCCTTAAAATATTACTATAATGGCCAATTGCTAAACTTGAATCATTTAAGGCTACTGAATAGGATCTCTTATTGTGTGTTTAATGAATATTAATTATGTCCAACAGCTTTGGCATTAAACAGAATAATCAGAACATATTTAGATGACCCGTCTTACTGATGGGCTTCATGAAAATAGGGTTTTCTCTCACGGTAACCTTCACATATCAGTCTACACTAAGTTAGAACTTACATCACAATTAGTCAGAACAGCACATCACAGTATACCACGACAGTGCTTTTCACTAACCTAAACAAAAGAAATATCCATTTAACTTTTATTTTGTAAGGTAATATGAGGTCAAGATGTACAAATGGAAAGAGAGTCTTTGCTGAAATATAATACATTTTTCAAAGCTTTTTGTTTCCCTGAGTTTCTTCCTTGGACTTTGCACTATGGTATAGATATAGCCTCCTCTTCATCATTACATTTTGCTATGGAGAATCAATCAAACACTCGTGTCTAGGAAAATCTATCATATTTAAACATTTTCCCTTCTAGAAAGATTTCCATATTGAATTCAAGAATCACTTTGTAATTTTGGCCCCAAGGACTAGTGATATCTCCATATTCTAGGGGCTAGCAATGTCTCCATGATCTGGTAGACAGATTATTAAAGTAAAACCTTATACATGCAAATAGGGCATAAAAATATGCCTTACTTCATTTTATTAATGTTTTACCACAATCATATTTTATAATGACAAGCATTAAGTCTAAATGCATATTGTAATAAAGTTATTAAATATTAGGCTACTTAGAAGTCAGAGATGTCATTTTTCAAATTTGAAGACTTAAAAACAGGAATTCCTTCCTTTCCTCATATAACTAGTAAAAGTACACACTTGCTACTTTGTTTATTTTATGTTAGCATTTAGTAGACTATATCTTATATGTAAAATGTACAGGAACATGTTCTGGTAATAATCAGCTCGTATAGAAAGACTCTATTCTTCATTGTTTGGATAAATCACAGAGAAAATATTGCAAAAGAACAAGTGGGTTTTCTGTGTGTATGCTTCTGAGCTTCCTTTATCTCTTTCTCTGTCTTTTTATTTTCCTCAGTTTTCTAAATTCCTTGAAAATTGCATACAATGTTTATAATTATATTTCTTCACTCCACTTAATCTTCTGGATCATCTCTTGAGCCATACTCACCCATCTTAGTGTCCTCATTTTTATAAACACTAACAGTGTTGTTCCATATATTCTTAGATGTATGGCCTTCCTCTGGAATGAGGTCAACAAACTAGGGGCCACAAACTTGAAGAAAAGTGATTCTCCATTTCCCACTCACTATCAATTATCAATAAATAGTCCCTTGAGTAAAAGTAAGCTGCAATGCCTATTTTCCTTATGCAAGCTGAAGTTTTTCTTGAATTTGCATAGATGTTGTGCATGTGTCTGAACTACTGTGAATTCACAGATGCAACTACCCTGCTCTTTCTAGAAAACACTGTTTCTTTGTCATCCACAACAATATTCAGAGAGCTCTTCAGCAATGGAGCCTTGAGAGAAGGGAATGTAGAATAGATATTTGTTTAGAAGCGTTCCACAGTCTCTTATTCTTTCCGCTTTCAGCCATTGTACTTGTCTGTGTTCCTTACCATCTACAATAAGAAACTTAAGTAATAAGGATTGAAAGATGTACTCACATATGGGTATAAGTCATAGTGTGGCTTACCTTTATTCTGGGAGCTACCATAAGAACTGCCTGGCAAGATATGCCCCATAGTGCTATTGTAGAATTAATGTCATGGAAATCAACAACCACTTTCTGATTGGATTCAAGATTCACTCCAAAAATTGAAATGCATACCTGGCATCAGTAGCAGGGCTAAGAACCTGAGGCAAGACAAATGTCCCTAGAGAAGAACCTACTAGTACCATCTTTCTAAATAGACATATCATTAAACTAGCTCCTAATGAATTTTCATTATACTTAGATACTAGTGTATCCCTCTTTCCCTTTTAATAGGGAGTTAATCCTAGTTACCGATTAGATGTATCTAAAGCACTGGGGATATAGAACAGCCTTTTAATTCACTGAACAATGCAGAAGTGAACCACTTTCTTCACCTACACATAATAAGAGTATAATGATTGTTTAAAAAAATAAAATACATCAATAAATGTTCAGTAACTGGATTGTCCAGTGGAAGTATGTGTGTGTATGTATGTGTGTTCACATCATGAAGTTAATTGTGATTTGGCTGGATAAAATATTATCTTTTTACTGGAAGTAAACACAAAGAAGATCATATATATATATATATATATATATATATATATATATATATATATATATATATAAAGCATTATCACAACAAATAGACTGTGTTTATTGGCAACATTTTAACTTTATCATGCTTGGAGGGTTAATTGCTATCCCTGTTTTACCCCAATTTTCTTAATTTTTTTCCTGCTTCTGTCTCTCTTATAATTAATGTCAAAATGAAAATCATAAGGCAAATTGGTTTTTTTCTCACAGATTATTTCAAGGGGCATGTGGTTTAAAAGATTAAAAGTTGTTCAGACAAAAGGAGATCAATTGAGCAACAATAAGCCATTATGAACTGTTAAAATAGCCACATTAAAGATGCAATGGATTTATTTGACCAAAATATATACATTTCACCCCAATAGTATTAGAAATAATAGTGAAGACTTAGCATAAAATTAATCTTAATGACTTTAGGAATAGAACTCCAAAGTGTCGACAAAAAATGACTTTATAATATTTTAAAAAATAGACATAAAGAGCTGCTTAATGAAACCTCTTCAGGCTCCTAGGAGCACAAATAAATAATTAAAGTAGTTTGGGTAAGAGCTGACTTTGAGGGAATCAGAAACACATGGATTTGAGAAAAACTCCTTTAGGCCAAACACATTAAAAGCTTTGCAAATGCAAAACATTTGAAAAACAGGGAATATGATGCAGAATCTAAAACAGCTCTGGTTTTCACTATATTTAATTACCAAGGAGAAGGAATGCACATTTGCCCTTTATAATATCACCTTCCACAAAATATTTACATGATCATACTAAAAATTCCATTTATTCATTCCTGAAACCTTTATACATATTAGTTTCAAAACAATACAACAGTGAGACCTAATAATGTCAGAGCTTCCTAAGGTCTAGCAGAAGACTGTCATTTGGAGAGAAGAGGACACTGACTTGGCCCATGTAGTGCATGTAAATGAAACATGATTTTAAATTAAATTATTTGAAGACAGGTTTTTAATAAATGAACACAATTTGCATCATCTTAACAATTTCAAGGTTTTCTTCTGTGTGTGTGTGTGTGTGTGTGTGTGTGTGTGTGTGTGTGTGAGAGAGAGAGAGAGAGAGAGAGAGAGAGAGAGAGAGAGAGAGAGAGAGTGTAAAAGCCAGACAACAGTTCTTGATATTTTCACTAAGGAACTGACCACCTTGATTTCTGAGACAGACTCTCCCTGTAGCTTGGGACTTGCCCAGTAGACACAGGCTGGCTGACCTGTGAGCTGCAAAGATATGCCTGCCTCTTTCTCTGCAGAGCTGGGATTAAAAGCAAGTGTCCCCGTGCTTTTCCAATCTTGGTCTCAACAATTCACACTTTTATAGTCCCTCCTCTTTCTCGACAATTGGACTCCTGGAGCTCCACCTGGAGCCTGGCAGAGGATCTCTGCATCCACTTCCATCAGTTATTGGATGAGAGTTCCAGCACGACCTTTAAGGTGTTTGGCCATCAGATCAACAGACTAGGTCATATCAGGACAAATAGCCAAACGAATGGAAGCACATGAATTATGAACCAAAGGCTGTGGAGCTCCCAGCTGGAGCAGGCATTCTGGATAAGTGAAACAATTAAATAACTTGAACTGTTTGGGAGGCATCCAGGCTGTGGGACCCGGACCTGTCCTTAGTGTATGAGCTGGCTGTTTGGAACCTTGGGCTTACACTTTGCTCAGCCTGGAAGGAGGGGACTGGAGCTACCTGTACTGAATCCACTAGGTTTAAATGAATCCCCAGGGTAGTCTTGGCCCTGGAGGAGATGGGAATGGAGGGGAGGGGCAGGGGGGAAGGTAGGAGTGGGTGCGGGAGGGGGGAGGACAGGGGAACCCAAGGCTGATGTGTAAAATTAAAATACAAATATAACAAATTTTTAAAAAGGAGAAAAAAAAAGCATGTGTCACCAAACAGTTTTCTTACACGGATTCTGGAAACCTAACTCGAAACCTCACTCTTTGTTTTTGGGAAGCAGTTTATTAATTGAGGTATCTCTCTAATACCTTTGCTCTCATTTTTAATTCTTGTACTTCAAAACATAAGGTATTTGAACCATTAAAAGCTAATCAGCTTTTATGTTCCTTATAACTGAGCTCCCTTAGTTAAATATGCATAGGGATGTGGAAAATGTCCACAAAGATGGAGAGCCATAAAAGTGTTTCCATTCCATTTAAACAAGTATGGGAAATTATTGCTGGATTTGTAACTCATACTCATGTTCAAGATTAAACAGAATATAAGAGAATGAGTGTGCATAGTTTGCTCTTCTTTATAGACACATAAATGGAAAGAAACAGAGGGCAACATACAGACAAAGTTATTGACACTGCATGTGCTAGTTCCATGGTGATTTCCAATGTCACTTTTATAACAACTCTATGTACAGAAACCATATTATGGAATCTGGACAAAGAACTGACAATATTTGGTAACACCTTCTAAAGGGAAAATTAAATAACCACAACAATTCAGGGGTTAAACAAGAGAAAAAAAAAAGGAATGAGGCAATAGCACCTATAATTCACTGAATTTTGAAGGAAGATGTGAGTAAGATGCATCTCCAGAGTCACAAGGTCTCTTCTGCAGGAGCCAAGTTTGAGAGAAGGAGATGCTTGCAGGAAATAATTGTCACTAGCCTTGGGACCCATCATGAGGAATACCGATAGCTCTTTGCACAGTAATATGAATATGAAGAGGCACAAGAAAATTGCATCTCCAGTAAAATAGAATAATTATGTTTACACTGAATGCAGGGAGATGAGGGACTCAAGATAGGGGGTTAGAGATCTGGCTGGAAAATCAGAGCAGGAAAAGAAATTGAAGGACAGACATAAAAGAACATGAAAGGATAGATATTTTTATTATATTTGTATTTTAATTTTACACATCAGCCATTGGTTCCCCTGTCCTCCCCACTCCCACCCCTGCCCCCACCTTCCTCCCCCCACCCATACCCTCCATTCCCATCTCCTCCAGGGCCAAGATTCCCCTGGTGATTCATTGAAACCTGGTGGATTCCGTACAGGCAGATCAAGTCCCCTCCTTCCAGGCTGAGCAAGCCAACAGCCAACATCAAATTAAATGGAGAGAAACTCAAAGCAATACCACTAAAATCAGGAACAAGGCAAGGCTGTCCCCTCTCTCCATACTTATTCAATATAGTACTTGAAGTTCTAGCCAGAGCTATAAGACAACATAAGGAGATTAAGGGGATACTAACTGGAAAGGAAGAAGTCAAACTTTCCCAATTTGCAGATAGCATGATAGCATAAAAGAGTGACCCCAAAAATTCAACCAAGGAACTGATACAGCTTATAAACACCTTCAGCAACATAGCAGGATACAAAATCAACTCAAAAAAATCAGTATCCTTCCTATATACAATAGACAAACAGGCTGAGAAGGAAATCAGAGATACATCACCCTTTACAATAGCCACAAATGATATAAAATACCTTGGGGTTACTCTAACTAAGCATGTGAAGGACCTATATGACAAGAACTTTAAGTCCCTGAAAAAAGAAATTGAAGATGTCAGAAAATGGAAAGATCTCCCATGCTCATGGATAGTCAGGATCAACATAGTAAAAATGGTGATCTTACCAAAAGCAATCTACAGATTCAACACAATCCCCATCAAAATACCAACACAATTCTTCACAGACCTGGAAAGAATAATACTCAACTTCATATGGAAAAACAAAAAAACCCAGGATATCCAAAAGAATCCTGTACAATAAAACAACCTCTGGAGGTCTCACAATCCCTGACCTCAAGCTCTACTATAGAGCTACTGTAATAAAAACAGCTTGGTACTGGCATATAAACCAACATATGGACTAATGGAATCGAATTGAAGACCCTGACATTAACCGGCACACCTATGAACATATAATTTTTGACAAAGAAGCCAAAAATGTACAATGGAAAAAAGAAAGCATCTTTAACAAATGGTGCTGGCATAACTGGATGTCAATGTGTAGAAGGCTGCAAATAGATCCATATCTGTCACCGTGCACAAAACTTAAATCCAAGTGGATCAAAGACCTCAACATAAATCCAGTTACTCTGAACCTGGTAGAAGAGAAAGTAGGAAGTACTCTTGAAGGCATTGACACCAGAGATCACTTTCTAAATATTATACCAATAGCACAGACACTGAGAGAAACAATCAATCAGTGGGACCTGTTGAAACTGGGAAGCTTTTGTAGAGCAAAGGACATAGTCAACAAGACAAAGTGACAGCCTACAGAATGGGAAAAGGTCTTCACCAACCCCACATCTGACAGAAGGCTGATATCCAGAATATATAAAGAACTCAAGAAATTAGACATCAAAATGCCCAACAGTCCAATTAAGAAATGGGCTATAGAACTAAACAGAGAATTCTCCACAGAGGAAGTTCAAATGTCTGAAAGACATTTAAGGAATTGCTCAGCATCCCTAATAATCTGGGAAATGCAAATCAAAACGACTCTGAGATACTACCTTACACCTGTCAGAATGGCTAAGCTCAAAAACACTGAATACAGCTTATGCTAGAGAGGATGTGGAGCAAGGGGAACTGTCCTCCACTGCTGGTGGGTATGCAAGCTTGTACAGCCACTTTGGAAATCAATATAGCACTTCCTTAGAAAATTGGGAATCCATCTCCCCCAAAACCCAGCTTTAGCACTCTTGCCCATATACCCAATGAATGGTCAATCATACCACAAGGGCATTTGCTCAGCTATGTTCATATCAGCATTGTTTGTAATAGCCAGAACCTGGAAACAACCTAGATGACCTTAAACTGAAGAATGGATAAATAAAATGTGGTACATATACACAATGGAGTACTACTCAGCAGAGAAAAACAATGACATCATGAGGTTTGCAGGCAAATGGATGGATCTTGAAAAAATCATCCTGAGTGAGGTAACCCAGACTCAGAAAGACAAACATGGTATGTACTCACTCATAGGAGGATACTAGATATAAAACACAGATGACTAGACTGCTACACAACTCCAGGGATGCTACCTAGAAAAGGGGACCCTAAGAAAGACACAGGGATAGCCCAATGACAGAGAAATGAATGAGATCTACATGAACAACCTGGATGACAGTGGGAGTAATGAAGGGCAAGATTTGAGGGAAAGAAAGCTTAGGGGAGCAGGAGATCCCAGCTGGATCAAGAACAGAAAGGGAGAACAAGGAATAACAGACCACGATAAATGAAGACCACATGAGACCAGGAATAGGCAGAGTGCTTGAGAGGTCCCCAGAAATCCACAATGATACATCCTCTGTAGACTGCTGGCAATGGTTGAGAGAAAGCCTGATCTGAACTAGTCTGGTGATCAGATGGCCAAACACTCTAACTGTGTGCTGGAACTTTCATCCAAGATGGAAGTGGATGCAGAGATCCTCAGTCAGGCCCCAGGTGGATCTCCAGGAGTCCAATTGTCGAGAAAGTGGAGGGACTGTAAGAGTGAATTGTTGAGACCAAGATTGAAGAGGCATAGGGACAAATAGCCAAATGAATGGAAGCACATGAATTATGAACCAAAGGCTGTGGAGCCCCCAGCTGGATCAGGCCCTCTGGATAAGTGAGACAATTGAATAGCTTGAACTGTTTGGGAGGCATCTAGTCTGTGGGACCAGGACCTGTCCTTAGTGCATGAGCTAGCTGTTTGGAAAGGATAGATTTTGAGAGGTAATTCATGACAATTCAGATCATTCCAAAGCTGCAATTTTCTACTGAGCATCCTGGGCCTCTCAGAAGGCATAGCTCTGCCGTGGATAATGGAAAAATTCAGTCTTTATTAATGATGCAAGTGAGAGGACAAGAATCAGAATATGACTCGATATCACTGTCATTCAGTGACACTGACTGATGAATGCCTGTGTCCTCCTCCATTCATGATCAGGAGCAAAGGTCATCCTTTTCCACATGATCAAATCAGATGTAGAGAACATTCAAAGAAGTGTGAGGATCTCTAAATAGTAGCCCCTTCCAGAGCATTCAGACATAGCAGAGCTCAGCAGTGTTTAGCCTTAGATGGGAGTCAGTTCAGGTTCACTTTCCTGGTCAGAAAGATATGAAAGAATGTAATATGGATTCTTGACATTTCATGTGTAAGACAATCAGCTGAAATATGTGTCAAAGGGTATATACTTTGTAGCAGCTCATGTTAGTTGCAATTGAGGAGGCTCATTCTATGATCCTCACATAGGCGTACAATGTATTTGGCCATATCAATCCCCATTATTACCTTTCTTAAGTCCAACCCTCTCTTCCTGTTGCTTCCTGTCTTTTCCTCTTTCTTTCCACATATAAGATGAATATACAGTGTGTGTCTTTGTGACTCTGACTCATCTCTCATAATTTGATAGTATAAACCATCATCCCCTTTTCTGCAAACAACATAATTTTCTTTTTGTTTTGTAGAATAAAACTATTTTATGTATAAATATTACACTTATTCTATCTAATTCATTCATTGCTGGACACCTATAAAACAATTAACTTGAATTGTAAAGAATATAAAATGTGTTAATGAAGTATTTTTTGTTGTTGTTATTGATGTTTTGATTGCTGTTTTCTGGAGAGGGGAGGCAGGACTCCACGTGACAAGCAGGGCTAATGACATGGACTGGAACATGGACTGAGGGGAAGACAATTGGTTCTAGAAACTGTGTGCTGTTCATTTTTATAAACCTCTGTTATTTCAGAATATGATCGTGTAAGCGTTAATCCTCCATCATTAACTTTCTTTTAAAAATTATTTGTAATATATTTAAGATGAAAACAAAAAATACTATTGGCATTGCATTGTTATTTAAATTCAAACCAACTTCATTAAGTCTTCAGGCAGCAAGTTTTGAAGACTAATTTAAAAATCAAATTAATAAAATTGTATAAAAACTGAGTATATTACAAATGAAAATTAATTTCTATTAAATAATTATCATTGTCTAGTAGAAACAAGTGTGTGTGTGTGTGTGTGTGTGTGTGTGTGTGTATACATATACTTAAAATCCTGAAGATAAGGCTACTGAAAAGTAACAGGTGATCCCCTAGTTGATAATTTCTGTAGTGATTTGTTCATTTTGGTTATGAACAAGTCATAAAAGAAGACATATAACATGAGAAGTATAGAATACTTCAAATCATAATGTTTTGCCATACACTTGAAGCCATGGTTTTCAGACAAAGAAGTTCTAGCTTTCTAGACATAACTAAATTTTTGTAAAGAATCTAACAAGAAAATAGGAAGTTTTAAAAAGTCATTATTTAGACATTTACCCACTGTAAACTCAACAATTACTTCAAGATAGAGTACAAAATATGTATTAAGATATATCCTTGGTGAGCAAAGTGTCATTAGAACAACTATCTACCAATTGCAATAGAATTTGTTTTATTTTGGTCACGGAGGTTATCAAAGCAGCTAAGATACTGATTTGCTTTGTAAAACTTTGTTTTGTTAAAGTGCAGGTCCAGTTCTGCACCTCTTCCCTATCACCTTCAAATTTCAAGCAGTGTAGAGCTTTGCAAAAATATAGCTAAGAGGGAAGAGGTGGATAGCTTTCTAGTAACAACAGAATGAAAGCACACCTAATTGAGCTAATGACACACTGTTGATATTTAAATATTAACAGGTAATCAATAGTTTCCTCTTTCATAATCTTGTATTCATTAGGAAATGTTTCCCCCACCCCTGAAAAAAAATAGGTCATCAGGAGTCTAGAAGATTAATAGGCTATAGAAAATGTAATATTCCCTGGGATATAATTACATGACATCATTATTTCCTTTGTAGGCTAAACTGAGTTATGACAGCAAGCTGCATGGTGGCATTCATAGACCATTAAGGAAGTGAACTAAGAGTTTATATTGAGCTCATTCATTCAACATTCAGCTGATATAGTATCAATTACAGTTGAGCAATGATACTCTTAATTATTGTCTGTTTTCCTTACCTTACTATACATCAGTCATAATTCATGACCTAATCTTACTTTCCAATGTAATTGTTATTTCTTCATAAATATCAAATAAAGTTATGAAATCATATGAATCAAACATGTGAAATTATAATTTGACATATTAAAAACACAGTGAGGTCCTTTAGATCCCCCTTAATTGCTTGGGTGATGCTCTCATAACTAATATAAACAAATTTGGTAAAGATTTCACCCTGTAAGTGTATTGTCTCACTAAGAAATTTATGCATTTGTGAATCAGCTCTACACAGAGATTCTCAGCAAACCCAGGAAAGTGAGATTCACTTAGGTTACTGTGATAGCTTGAATATAATTGGCCCCCATAAGCTCATAGGGAGTGGTACTATTAAGAGGTGTGGCTTTGTTGGATTAAGTATGGCCTTGTTGGAGGAAGTGTGTCACTGTGGAGGTGGGCTTTGAGGTCTCATTATATGCTCAAACCACACCCAGTTTCAGACCACTTCTTGTTGCCTGGGAGTCAAGATGTAGGACTCTCAGCTCCTTCTCCAGTACCATGTCTGCCTGCATGTCACCATTTTGCACCATGATGATAACAGAATAAACCTCAGAAATTGTAAGCTACACCAATTACATGTTATTCCTTCATAAGACTTACTATAGTCATGGTGTCTCCTCACAGCAATTGAAACTCTAAGACAAAACTTTGTACCAGGTATTGGGAAACTGCTGTGATAGGCCTGACCATGCTTTTCTTTGAAGGAATAGAGGAGACCCTATGGTTAGAAAAGCAGTCCAATGCTTTAACTTGCTGCTTAAAGGGACATCCTACTAGGAACACTGAAAAGAGTGGTGCTGCGTGTGATTTGAACTGTGGGGGCCCTGAAGCAAGAGGTTTCAGAGAGGAATGTTAATATACAGTTTAGAAATCAGTTTTGTGATATTTTTGGTGAAGAATGTAGCTTTTTTTTCTTTTTAATTTGTCCTAAGATTCTGCCTGAGGCTAAGATGAAGAGTCTTGATTTAATTCCATTGGCACAGAAATATCCAAACAGCCTAGCATAGATGCTGCCATGTCATTATTAGTGTTAACTCTAATAAAGATTTAATTTTTTATTAAGAAATGTTATACTCATTTTACATACTAACCTCAGATCCCCCTCACCCTTCCTTTCTCTCTCACCAAGTCTTCCTTCCCCCCAAACCACCCTCATGCCCTCCTCCAAAAGGTAATGTGTAATGTGAATCTTAAAAGGTCTTATTAATAAAAACACTCAGGAGCCAGGTATTGGGGTGAATGCTGAAAGATCAGAGAAGCAGAACAAGCCACAGTTAACCTTACCTTGCCTACTTCTCAGCCAATCCTGTTTCCTCAAACTGGAAGCCTCTGAGTCCTCATCTAAATGGATCTCAGCTGAAGTGCTACAAAAAACCTAAAAGTTTAAAAGTTTCTAGTTCTCGGTTTTCACACCTTATATACCTTTCTGCTTCCTGCCATCATAATGAAGGCTCTATGATAACAATTAGGGTATTCACCAATCTGATTACCGGGGTTGGCCAGCCCAGGCACCCTCTCCACTATTGCTACTAGTCTAAGATGGGGTCATGCTTGTGGACTCCTGGGAACTTCCCTAGCATCAGGTTTCGCCCTAACCACATGATGTCTCCTTCTATCAAGATATCTCTTCCATTGCTCTCCCATTTTTCCCTGTTCCAGCTCCACCATCCTGTTCCCTTATGTTCCCATCCCCCATCTTCTGAGTTTTGTACGTAGTGATAGATATGGATCTATTTACAATCTTCTACATGTTGACCTCCAGTTATGCAACACTATTTGTTGAAGATGGTTTCTTTTTTCCATTGGACAGTTTTGGGTTCTTTGTCAAAAATCAGGTGTTCATAGGTGTGTGGATTAATGTCAGGGCCTTCAATTTGATATCATTGGTCCACATGTCAGTTTTTATGCCAATACCAAGCTGTTTTTAATTACTATAGTCTATAGTAGAGCTTGAGGTCAGGGATGGTGATGCCTTTCACAAGTTGCTTTATTGTACAGGATTATTTTAGCTAGCCTGTTTTTTGTTTTGTTTTGTTTTGTTTTTCCAAATGAAGTTTAATATTGTTCTTTCAAAGTCTGTGAGGAATTGTGTTTGAAAGCTGCTGAGGCCAGGGATGTGTCAGGAGTATGCCTGAATGGAAGCTTAGAGATGCTGTTGCATGAAGCTGTGAAGCTGAAGCCTGGATTGCCTTGGTGACCCCAAGATGTTGGCAATATCAGACTCATGGGAGACTTGCCAAGAAAAGCTGGTAACAGGGAGTGGAGCCAGCCCAAGGGAAAGAAGTAGTTTGCCAACTGGTTTTCAGTCTTGCTTTGGTCCAGTATTTCTTTACTATGCTCCCTTCCCTACAATTTGGAATGGTCATGTATATCCTGTGTCATTATATGTTGCAAAAATGTGATCTCTGTTTCGATTTTGATTTTATAGGGGATTGCAACTAAGAAATTGGATGAATCTCAAAAGAGAGTTTGAACTTTGGACTTTTAAACATTATTGAGGCTGTGATAGACTATACGGGGTTTGAAGTTGAAGTAAATGCATTCACATTATGTTATTGTTACAAGCTTATGGGTGCCAGGGAATAAAATGTGGTAGTTTGAAAGTAATTATCCCTATAATCTCATAGGGAGTGGTACTATTAGGAGATGTACCGTTGTTGGAGTAGATATGGCCTTGTCGGAGGAAGTGTGTCACTGTGGAGCTGGGCTTTGAGGTCGCATATATGCTTAAGCTGTGCCTAGTTTTTCAGACCATTTCCTGTTGCCTACAGGTCAAGATGTAGTACTCTTAGCTCCTTCTCCAGTGCCATGTCTGCCTGTAGAAAACCATGTTGTACCATGATGATAATGGACTAAACCTCAGAAAATGTAAGCCACACCAATCAAATGTTTTTTCCTTTATAAGAGCTGTCATGGTCATAGTGCCTCCTCACAGCAATAGAACCCCTGATTAAGACAGTTACCTTGATCTAGATGGGTTCTGTTTAAGCTAGTTTCTCTATGTATAATCTGTATATTTTCTAGGCATATAAGTTAATTTTTGAAATTGTTTTTTTGAATTGATATTTTGAAACAAAATATATTGCAAAAACAATATATTATAATAAAAGCTTATTTCGGATCATGGTATAATCTAATCACATCAGCTGAGGTAGCTCTGTCCATGTTACCGAAAGCCTGTGGCCTGGTTTATTCATACTTTCACCCCTCTGGAATCAGAGAACTTGTGCTATACCAAAAGAGAATACATCCTTCAAGACTTGCCCCCAGCCACTCACTTACTGACAAGGTGAGTCCACAGTCCTAAATGCTCCATAACCTCCCAAACAATGGCACTGGATTGGGACCAAGTGTTCAAACCCTTGAGCTGTGAGGCACATTTCATACACAAACCATAGCACCACAGATCCAGATTTCACATTATTGAGTAACTAAACTGCCTGCCTCTGGAGAAGAAAAAAAATCACCAAAACATCAATGAATCTTTAGTGTTAGTGCTGACAGATCTACTCCAAATGTTAATAATGTTTCAAAAACACTTCTTTCTAGAAAAGATGAAATGAATACTACCTTCTAATATTCATTAATAAGTCAATTATAACTTCTTTTGTGAGCATTTATATAAATGTATTTGCCTAGTTTGAGGAGTGACTATGTAGCCTGTTACATAGCAATTGGACATGTTCCACTAACTCTCAGGAAGGATGACATCTCTCCCTTATTACATTTCTATTAAGTTCACTAAATTGTCAGCCTGGGAATTTCAGTATGGGATGGGATACATCCTGAGTGAATCGTTTACAGCCCATTTGTGGAGAGACAGCATCCCTCTTGAAGCATAGATGACTATGTTCTCATCATTTTGCATACAAGGATTCATTTGGTTTTGGAAATGAGACTCTATATGATAAGCAATTCACTGATTTGTCTTGTACCCCACCCCACCCTCGGCTCCCACTGCTATGATGTTATTCTGGGATTACTCTTAGAAATGTCTCCAATTTTATAATTTTGATGAATCTATTCACTGTCATTTGAAAACTTATATGCTGAATGGCATAAATGAAAGGAATAAATGCAGGAATTTTCCTCAGTACATGATTTCTGGAAACAGCTTCATTTCTAGTCTCAGCACAAGGAGATGAGCGAGAGCATGTCACATTATTAGAAGGTTTTTGTTTGTTTGTTTTCCCCTGGAAACTGGTGAAAATCGCAATTTCATTTCTGGTATGTATTAATGTTACAATGATTAATTTAGGATTTCAAATCCTGAATTACGATCAAGTATATCTCCTTTTATTTGAAAACACAGTGCAACTTGTTCATCTCTACACATACAAGGGATTCTTTCTAATGAATGTCAAGAAAGTCAGCTTCAATAAATAGTAAGTGTACATGTTTTTCAAAACTCATTTTGATGTATGCACACACACACACACACACACATAGATTCTAGACTCTAAAATTACAAATTAAGCCTTTAGGTCCAGGGAATAAAACAAGAATAGAAATCAGGTGGCTGGCTAGGAGCCTCTAGCACCCTCCTATTGCCTCCCATCTAAGCTGGGTTTATAGTGGGATCATTATGCCTAGCTCACAGCACAGGTCCTCATGCTTTTTCAGTAAACACTCTACTCACTGAGCCATCTCCCCAGTCCTCATATAGCTCCTTTGAATTGTCCTCTTAGTTCTTATGTATTCAATAAAACTTAACTTTTAGATGCTTATGTTATTCTACTTGGAGCACTCATGTATCTGGTATTGCTTGATACAGTTTTAAATAAGGTTTCCAAGGTTTTAAGGAAGAGTATAAATAAATTCTGAGTTAACATGCTGCTAGTAGAGTTGGTTTTCCTGGAATGGTTGTGGCTAATGTATTTTCTTGCTTACAAAAGCTTAACAACAGCTTCCTTGATTCTCTTAAATTTACAGCATCTAATAAACCTGACACCCCGCTGCACAAAACTGAATAGACATTAATTTGAATATTATGTGCAACCAGCATATCTAGATCCATCTATCTATATATGTTGCTGAGAGATTTACTGGTGTTTTTAATACACCATAGTAAATTCTTATAAGAAGAATAAAATAATATTCTGAATCAAGTATTATACTTCAAATGGCTTCTATAGAAATTTTAAAACTATAAACAAAAGCAGCTACTTGGTCAATCAGGGCCCATCATTTGTAAATATGAGCCAATGAACCTCTTCCTAATGAGATTGAATACCTTGTCAACCAGTTTGCCTCAAGACATTAGAAGACATAAAGTATGTGTCAGTGGTATATTTTGTTTTATGATAAATGGAAAATTTAAATAAAACTTGAAAATAAAGGTCTTTGGAGACAGATCATTCTTGTTAAAACTGTCACCAAGTTCACCTTGAAATCCCTACAAATAAATTCAGGACTTTGAAGTTTATATCATAAGATGTATTTAGTCTACAAAAGAAATGTTTAGTTGGTATTCATACAAAGATGAAATTTGTTTCTATATATGGAGAAGTAAAATAAAACTAGCAAGTTGTTAAAACTTTTGTTTAATGGTTCACATTGTGTTTGGAACAGATAATTTATAGAAACATCTATATAGAAAGGCACCAAAAGAAATACATAAATGAAACAATAAGTGTATCTCAAAAATCAATACAATAAATTTATACTCAGAAGAGGTGAGCAGTAATACTAAGAGCAGTTTTGATGAAGGGCTATAGAGGAAATACCCAAAATGGCATTCAAAGTTACTTCATTGGCTAGAGATTACATACAGAGTTGGGTGATGTTTGTTTTTTAACCTCCATTCCTTCCTCAAAAGAGTCATGTGCCCCGCCTCTAGATGTTCAGGCTATAGATTATCCATGATCCTGTATAAGGTTTATCACTTGGTACACAAACATCTATTCTGAGTCTTTTAAAATACTACTTAAATCCTAAACACAAACTGTGAAGACAATAGAAACTGTGCTGATTTTGAAAAACTCAACTAATATTCTCCTTCAAAAATCTTGAAACTCTTAATGATATCAAAATCTCCCCTAAGCTTTATCACTACTCTGAATAGTCCTTTAGTCCTTCCTGGGACATGGATCCTCTAACTTTGAAACTCATTTCTCATACTCAGCCCACCTCTACTTTCCCAGACCAGGAAAGCTTCAAATAATACACAAAGTTCCATAATTTTTAGAAATACATTTTGAGACATATGAATAACAGTTGCAGTTATCAATTTATTGAAGACATGGTCTGTTTTCTTTGCCATTGAATATGATCACAAATGCTTTGGTCTCAATGAAAAATAGCCAAAGCACCTGTAAAGCATGTTCTCTATAAATGTCCTGGTTGTTACCAGTGTCTTAGTTAATGAGGCCATTTATTCCCATATGCTAAGGGAATTTGGCAGAACTCTATTAAACTCATACACAGAATATCAAATCCTTTTCATCCTATAGTGTAAGAACAGTGGACTTATGGATTCCAAGTCAATGATACTATCATGAATTCCATAAAGATTTTTGAGATTCTAATCTGTCTGCCAATTCCACTAAAATTGCTTGCTGCTATATTTGCTTTTAATCACATGTTTCTTTATGACAGAATATCCAATATCATGCTATATTTTCATCAACTATAGACTACACTGGCTCTATTCTTAATTTCTAAAAGGAGTTTGGAGTTGTTTAAATTATCTGAAAGGCATCGGTATATTAAATGGCATGCAGTGGCAGAGTACTGCAAAGTAAAATTCAGAATATTAAAAACTAAATAATGTAGCCATGTTTATTTTCAATGAAATGTTTGAAGAATAATAACATTGCTGTCAGTATATTTTGATCTAAACTACTTCATGTAGAAAATTTACTTTATTGCATTAAAATGAGTTTTTCATTAATATTTGATAGTTTAAAGAAAAATGTTTGGCTATAATAATTAGAAAGAAGTTAATCCTAAATCAGAGCCAGCAAAATGGAACAGCTGGTAAAGGTAATTGCAGTACCAGCAATTGAACAGCCTGAACTCGGTCCAGGAAAGCCATATAAAGATGAAAGGAAATTGAGTCCACAATGTTTTCCCGTGACCTCCATCTATGTCCCATGAGTGCTGTCTCACTCACACACAGTAATAATGAAGTAATTAATAAAAATTAATCCTAAGTCAGAGAAGAGTATATAAAAGTTAAGCTTGAAAAATGACTCAGAATAATATTTAAAATGCAGATTCACTAAATTAACAGTGCTTATCCAAATAAACTCACATAGACCTGTAATTATATATATATATATATATATATATATATATATATATATATATATTTATTTATTTATTTATTTATTTATATTTATATATATATAGTCGGTTATCTTCAGTTTCATGACGTAGTAAGGCCAGAATTTGTATTTATTTTACATGTGATAAAAGGGTCTGGATAAATTACTCCTATAGGTTAAAATTGCTTGCTGTAATTGCAAAATACTCAGTTCAGTTCTCAGTACCCTAATGATGGAACTGTTGGTAATCCAGTCCTGTGGGTTCTAAGACCTTCTTCTGGTATCCACAGACACAAGGAATACATATGATATGCATATATATTCAGGCCAACACTCACATATAAAATTAAAATAAAAATGAAATTAAATAAATCTTTTTTTAAAAAAATAAGAATTCTGTTTATATATTTCTTTCCTTCTGCCCAGTTTAAGCAAATACAAACTTCAAGGTATAACATACAAAGGAAGAAGAGGGTTTGCCTAGTTTAAGGATTTGGGTTCAACCCCTGGTTCCAAAAACAATCAAGCAAAACCCCACACTTAAATATTACCATAAATGTAAATACAGAAAAATTAGTTTCCACAAAGTAGCACTAAAATAGAAATGCTATACTTCTCCAAATATTTAATAATGACTAATAATATACATTTTGTTGTCAAAAGTGTCAGTTTAAATTACATTATAGATTAAGAAGTGTAAATATTAATAGTCAATATATGTGCTAAAAATTATTTATTCTTAGATAATTATAATGTTTTCTCAAGCAAAGCTAAATGAGATGTGTTATTTATTCACAAAAAAAATTCATTGGAAAATAACAAATTTTGCAATTTTTTTTCTCTTTTTTATTTTTTAGCCATGGGTTTCCCTGTCCTCCCCCCTCCCTCCCCCCCAGCCCCTCCCCTCCATTCCCATTTCCTCCAAGGCCAAGACTCCCCTGAGGATTCATTTAAAACTGGTGGATTCAGTACAGGCAGGTCCAGTGCCCTCCTTCCAGGCTCAGCAAAGTGTCCCTGTGTAAGCCAAAGGTTCCAAATAGCCAGCTCATGCACTAAGGACAGGTCCAGGTCCCACTGCCTGGGTGCCTCCCAAACAGTTCACACTATTGAATTGTCTCACTTATCCAGAAGGCCTGATCCAGTTGGGGGCTCCACAGCTCTTGTTTCATAATTCATGTGTTTCCATTAGTTTGGCTATTTGTCCCTGTGCTTTTCCAATCTTGGTCTCAACAATTCACACTCTTACAGTCCCTCCTCTTTCTCAACAATTGGACTCCTGGAGCTCCACTTGTGGCGTGGATGAGGATCTCTGCATCCACTTCCATCAGTTATTGCATGAGAGTTCCAGCATGACCATTAGGGTGTTTGGCCATGTGATCACCAGAGTAGGTAAGATCAGGCTTTCTCTCGACCATTGCCAGTAGTCTACAGTAGGGAGGCTACCTAGAAAATGGGACCCTAGAAAAGACACAGGGATCGCCCAATGACAGAGAAATGGATGAGATCTACATGAACAACCTGAACAACAGTGGGAGTAATGAAGGGCAAGATTTGAGGGAAAGAGAGCTTAGGGGAGCAGGAGATCCCAGCTGGAACAAGAACAGAAAGGGAGAACGAGGAATAACAGACCATGACAAATGAAGACCACATGAGAACAGGAATAGGCAGAGTGCTCGAGAGGTCCCCAGAAATCCACAATGATACATCCTCTGTAGACAGCTGGCAAATTTGGCAATATTTTATTTGAAAGAAGAAAACACACTTTTTCTTTATGTAAATGTTTTCTTAAATTTTTAAGCTATTACTCTAGTTGAAGGGGTTCATTGTGGCATTTCAAACATATACAAAATCATATTTTTTTTTGTTTATTCTCATCTCCAATGCCTTCCCCTGAGCCTTTTGCCCACTCTGCATATCCCCATTTCCTTCTCTTTTTTTCTTATCACATTTAATACATTACTTTCATCAAATAAACAATATTTGGAATATTTTCATTTTGTGTATTAATTTGAAATCATGCTATAACTATTTATTGTTTCTTCATTTGTAAAAATTAGTTTGGAATAAAGAAACGACACCAACGGCATCCACTTACAGATTGCATTTCAGGAAAATAGTTTTTCATTAAATTAACTCAGAAATCATTTTTTCTTTAATTAACTAATTTCCCTTGCTTTTGTCTAAATTAAGTCAAGTAATTTCATCTCCAATTACATTCAAAATTAGACAGTCAAATTTGGAGATAAGAAACATAGGTGCAGAATTTCAATGCATGTAACAAAAATAGCTATACCTAATGATTTAAGCATTTATCTTAGTATTCAAAAAAGATCCATTTATGTTCATGAAATATAGAGTTAATAATAACCAGTAAAATGTGTTGAAACTGAAATCTTATACAACAGTGAAATCAACAAAATCAAAAGCTGATTATATGAACTGATTATTATAATTTATTAACCTTTAGACTAATGAGAGAGTGAAACAACTCAAACTGCTTATAAAACAAATGAAAACAGGAGTTTGTTTGTTTTTTTTACTAGATTGGTAGAAAGAATAACATAAAATACTATGATGAGTTCAGTTTTCACAAGTGCTTTTATTTAGGGAAACTGGGAAAATTTCTTGAGGTTACAAACTATCAAAATTCCTGAAGAAGAAAATCAGTAATATAAATTTCTAATAAATATTTAAAATTAGAAATAACTAATTCAAAGTAAAGTATGAAACCTAATGATTCCACTAGTAAATTTTAAGAAACATTAAATAAATAATTGTATGTACTACCTGAATGTCCTCAGACACCAAAAGTAGAACAAATATCCTAGTTCTTTTTCGAGATTGCTATTCTCCTAATACCAAGAGGAAATAAAGCAACTAAAAGACAACTTTTACAAAATACTGGTAAATTAAATCCAACAATGGATAAAGATGATCATTCAGCCTGCCCAGGAGCCATTCATTACAATACTCAAGCTGGTCTAATAATAGTAAGGCATTGTAAGGAATATCAAAATACTGAGTAGGATATCATAGGATCTCACTGGTGACTGAAAAACGGAAGGCATCTGATAAAAACGTGCTTTCATTATTAATATAGAAAGCTGTCAGAAATTTGAAGAAGGAACTCTTCAATGTTATAAACTTTCTGCAAAAACAACATACATACACACACACACACACACACACACACACACACACACACACACACACACACCAACAAGAAAATGGGCTCACTTTACATTATCCCTAATAAAATCTAAATGGAAAACCTAGCTTGTTTGAGGAAGACAGAAGATATCAAACATAGTTTATTGATTGAGAAAAAAAGAAATAAAACTTTACACTTTTACAGATTTGTAACAAAGTCCTGTGGCCTGCTAATACAGATATTGAAGAAGAAACTAATGTTGTTTTCAAATTGGTGTCTCTGTCTAGTTAAAGCAATGAAGATCAATTTGAAAATCAAAGCTGCACAATAGAGGAAACAACATTTTTAATTCAATATCTATTCAATATCCTATGTATTCAATGTAGTAGCTGAAGTTTTAGCTAGAGTAAAAGGAAAACTAAAGGAGATGAAGGAGCTGCAAATTGGAAAGGCAGAAGTCAAAGTAACACTATTTGCAGATGATATGATAAAATACATAGGCAACATCAAAAATTCTACCAGGGAACTGCTACATCTGATAAACACCTTTAGCAAAGTGACAGGATACAAAATAAACTAAAAAATAAAATAAAATAAAATCAAGTAGCCCTCCTATATACAAATGATAAATGGTCCAAGAAATTAGGGAAACAATACCCTTCACAATAGCCACAAATGATATAAAATATCTTCATATAACTCTAACCAAGCAAATGAAAGACCTGTACAGCAAGAATTTCAAGTCTTTGAAGAATGCAATTGAAGATGATATCATAAAATGGAAATATAGGACATGGATCTATCAGATTAATACAGTAAAAATGGCGATCTTAACAAAAGCAATCTGCAGATTTGATGCAATTCCCATAAAAATCCCTATAACAGGGATCTTAAAGGTACTTGTTAATAAAATCAAACCTGAGGCCTTGGGGTGAATGCTGGAAGATCAGAGACACAGAACAAGCCACAGCTATCTCACCTTGCTAGTTCCTCAGGTGATCCTGTTTCCTCAGGCTGGAAGCTTCTGAGTCCTCCTCCACATGAATCTCAGCTGAACTGTGCTGTTCGAAAGCCTGAATACTTCTCTAGTTAAATACTTAACTTACTACATGCTTAACTCACTTAGTTCCTGGTCCTCACGCCTTATATACCTTTCTCTTTCTGCCCCCACTCCCTGGGATTAAAGGTTGGGTTTAACGGTGTGGGTCACCATGCTTAGCTGTTTCCAAAGTGGCCTTGAACTCAGAGATCCGGCTAGCTCTGCCTCCCAAGTGCTGGGATTAAAGGGTGTACCACCACCGCCCAACTTCTGCTATGGCTTACTCTTCCCATTTTTTGGCTTTATTCTAGTGGCTGTCTGTTCTCTGACCCCAGATATGTTTATTTCGGGGAACACACAATATTTCAGGGAACACAATACCCACCACAAATCTCAGCACATCTATCTAGTTAGCTAGCTAGCTAGCTATTATACCACATTATATTATACCACTTTATACCATATTATATCTAATATACCACAAGGGCACTTGTGCAACTATGTTCATAGCAGCTTATTCATAATAGCCAGAAAAGAAATCTAAATGTCCCTCAATTGCTGAATGAATAGAGAAAACATGGCACATTTAAACAATGGAGTGTTACACAGCTGTTAAAAACAATTACATTATATAATTTGCCAGCAAATGGATGGAACCAGAAATTATCCTGAGTGAGGAAACCCAGGCCAAAAAAAACAAACACAGTATGTACTCACTTAAAGGTGGATATTGGCCATAACCATGCTACAATACACAGACCTAAATAGGAAGCTAAATAACAAAGAGGGCTCAAGAGAGGACACATGAGTCTTACTATGAAGAGAACATAGAGTAGACATCACATGTGGATCCAGGAGGGAGTTGTCTGGACAGGGGCCTTGGGCATGAGAACAAAAGGGATCAGGTGAGGGGGGGAATGGAGGAAGAGGGTACTGGGAAAGACAACTGGAATCAGAGGCATCTTTGGGATGAGCTAGAAACCTAATATAATCAAAATTCCCAAGAATCCATAAGGTTATCCTAAAACTCCTAACAATGGGGGATACATAGCCTGACCTGGCCATCTCCTGTAACCAGGCAAGACTTCCACTGGAGCGCTTGGGACTCCAATCCAGCCACATAATCTTTGATCTACAATTGGCCCTGCCTACAAGATATGCTGGGATAAAGGGGCACAGACATTATGGGAATGGTCAACAAAGGTCTGATCCAGCTTGAAACACATGCCATGAAAGGAAGCACACACCTGACACTGCCTAGAGGGCCAGGACCCAGAGGCTAGACTGCCCAAAGTTCTAGGATGGAACCAAACATGACTTGCAAAAAAAAAAAAAAAAAGAAATGTAAAACAATTCCTAATAGTATTCTGTTCTACTCATAGATTAGTACCTAACTTAATTGCCATTGGGGAGACTTTACCCAGCAACAGATGGAAACAGATGCAGAGATCCATAATCAAACCTTAGGCAGAGCTGGAAGAATCCTGTGGAAGAGGGAAAGGAACAATAGTGAGAGCCATAGGCGCTAAGGACCCCACAAGAAAACCACAAAATCAACTAACTTGGGCTCAGAGGGACTCACAGATGCTGAATGGCCAACTGGACAGCTTGCACGAGACTGACCTTGGCTCTCTGCACATAAGTTGTAGTTGTGTAGTTTGATCTTCTTGTGGGACTTCTAACAGTGGAAGCAGGAGCTGTCTTTGACTGTTACCAACCTCAATAAAAGAGGAGGTGCCTAGTTTTACTGCAACTTGACATACCATGGGTGGGGGATATACATGGGATGCGGATGCTATGCATGCTTTTGTCTGAAAAGAAGGGAGTTTGAGTGGATGGGGAGGGTGAGAGAAGGTTGAGGAGAGGGGCCGGTTGGAGAGGAGAGAGGGAAGGGAAACTATAATAAGACTGGAACAATGAACTAATTTATTAATAAATAAAAATAAATATAAAAGAAGAAAGTAATATCTCTGTCTCTGTCTAGTTAAAGCAATGAAGATCAATTGTGTGGAACTAACATTTTTTAAATGCACACCCCCATCTTCCCTAGAGCAGTAACTCTAACTCAGTGGTTTCTTAACCTTCCAAATGCTGTGACTACAGATCCTCATGCTGTGGTGACTCCAACCATAAAATTACTTAAGTGCTACTTCAAAACTGTAATTTTCCTATGAATTAGAATATAAATATCTGATATAGGACCCAAAGGAGGTTATGACCCACAGGCTGAGAACACCTGCTCTGGCTACTGTGTAGGAAGATGAAAGCTTTCAAGATATGTCTAAAGGATCACTAACAAATAAATAGTTGCTTTCCTAACAGCACTCTTTCTATGTGGATCACCTTATCCATGAAGCTGATTTAATGACAGTGCCTTTCTTAAGGTATATCCAAATAGTCAACAAAAAAGAAGCTAGATAATGAAACATGATGAGAATAAAGGGACTAATAGGATTATTTGTTCAATAAAATAAAAAAGAGTTCTTTTTTGCTACATTTTACTTATGTACTTTAGTGTGTGGGGCAAGGAAGGTGCTTTACAAGAGTGCACATGTGGAAGTCATGGGATAATTTATGGGAGGTTTCTTCTTCCACTATATGAGTTCTAGGGATGGGACTTTAGTCTTTAGAAGCTGAGCCAGCCTACCAGGCCTTGAATTATTCTTGAAGAAGATATTTAAGTATGAAAATCCTTGACAAAATGGTATCTCTTGAAATTTGATGCAATGTTTATGCAAAATGAAGCAGCTTTAAAAAAATAATTCTCATATGTCTCTCATGGTTTCTTTTTTAATATATAAAAAAAGAAAAAGAAACAGTTTTGTGACCTGGTCCCAGAGTTTGGAACCAGTTGTAACCTTTAGGTAAACTTAAGAAGGAAGATAGAATGTTCTGAAAAGAGCACCTAAGTGATGCATTCTGGGAGCAAGTGAGAGGACAGGGAAGATCAGGAAGATCAGGTAAGACAGAGTATATTTCGGTTTGTTTTTTTATTATTTATTTCTTTAATTTTGAGGATAATGGAACAACAGTTTTTGCTACTAATTCAATTATATTTTATGAATGGTGGTGGGAATTGAAATCTCAAATGAGCCAAGTCTCATTACCCCTACAGGCTGATCTGATGTGGAATCATGGGCACTGAATCAGATTTTAGAGTTGGGAAGCCAATTGTGCTTTTATCATTTCACAGATGAAAACTTGGTTCATAAATTCCCTTTGTTGCTTGTGATCCCCTTTAGTGACTCTCCTCACTGATTATAAATCAGAAAGTGTTACATATACAACAGCTAAGCCATATTTTAAACAGCCTTCAAAACTATCCCTTTCTGAGGCTCTAAGCTGTTTAAAACTCTGTTCAGAATCAAAAGACATGAAGTCAATTTTCCATCCTATAAATTCTGACCTAAATATTCAGGTTGTCAAATCTGCCTCCACATCTTTTCCCAAACTCTGATACCTTACTATCACCAGTAAAGCAAAGCTAATCTCAAAACCCTTTTAGGAGTACATTTTGCTGTTTAAAAGCAAGCCTTATTGAAATACACTTTGATGTATAAACAATTGCACATGTTCAATGTATGTAACCTAAAGATTTCAGTATATGCAAACATCTATGATACTATCAACATAATTCAGGAAGTAGACATATTCACCATCTCCCCAAATCCCTTGTTTTCCTTTGTTTTTGTTCTGTGACAAGAATATTTATTAGAAAATGTAATATCAACCAGTTTTAAGTACACAGCAGTCTCAGTCATGCTAAGCTTTAAAGGCCTGTGAAAGAGACACAATCGGTATATTGCCCTTAATACATGAACAAGTGCACACATTAGCATGTAGCATTATTGTCTAAATCTAAACAATTAGCAGTAAACAATTAAATCACAATGCTGCATTTAGGTATTTGAGTTGCTTTAAAGGCACAATCAAACTTAGGTCTCTCATGGTTTCTTTTTTAATATATGAAAAAGAAAAAGAAACGTTTTTGTGACCTGGTCCCACAGTTTGGAACCAGTTGTAACCTTTAGGTAAACTTAAGAAGGAGTACAGAATGTTCTGAAAGAGCACCTAAGTGATGCATTCGGGGAGCAAGTGAGAGGACAGGGAAGATCAGGAGGATTAGGTAAGTAGCTTCGTCATGTCAGTATTTCAGGTTAAATTTTTGAGATTTCTACTAAGTACCACATTTTTTTCTTTTATTCTTCTCTCATATGTAGACAAATTTCTAAATGGTCATATTAAATTTAAAAAAAAACCAACAACAACGAGCCAAACATAGGGGTGAAAACCTTAGAGATCAGGAAAATAGAAATAGCCATCAGCCAATCTTACCTCACCAGCTCTGCAGCTTCCAAATGCGAGCTACTTCCTGTCTACCCACACCTTTATATGCCTCGCTTTCCTACCCTCTCATTGGCTCTTAGCCCAGCTACCTCACTTCCTTGTCACTGCCTGTCTGTACAGACCTCCAGGTCTCTGTGGTTGGTACTGGGATTAAAGACATGTGTCATCACGCTTGGCTCTGTTCCCTAGTACGACCTTGAATACACTGCCTGCCAAATGATGGGATTAAGGGTATGTGCTACCACTGCCTGACTTTTGTGTTTACCTTAAAATGGCTTGCTATTTCCTTTGATCTCTGGGCAAACTTTATTTATTAACATACAAATAAAATATCATCTCTCTTCTCCCCCAGATCTGTTTTCCAGTTGTGTTTAATTCTATCCTGGGACTCAGGGCTGTCCTGAAACTGAAAACAATGTAGATATTCCTCATCTGAAGAATGGCTAAAGAAAATAGAGTATTACTCAGCTGTTAAAAATAATGGCATATGAAATGTTCAGGCAAATGGATGGAACTAGAAAAGATCACCCTGAGTAAGGTAACCCAGACCCAGAAAGTCAAACCTGGTATGTACTCACTTATAGGTGGATATTAGCCATAAAGAAAAGGATAAACATGCTACATTCACAGACCCAGAGATGGTGAGCAACAAGGAGGTTTCAAGGGGAGATGCATGCATACCCTGTTTAGGGCAAATAGGATAGATAGATTTTGCAGGTAGACTGGGGGCAGGAGGGAATGGCATCACAAGGAATTAGGCAGGGGGTGGAAGGGACAGAGGGAGAGAGTACTGGAGAGGTAACTGGAATTGCGGGGCACTTGAGAGGCAATATAGAAACCTAGTGCAATGGGAACTCCGTGGAATTGATAAAAGGGACCTTAGCAAAGATATCTAGCAACAGGGGATGTGGAATCTGAACTGGCCATCTTCTATAATAAGGTAAGGCTCCCAGGCATGGTACTGGTATAACAATACAGCCATAAAAACTTTGACCTACAATCTGTCCTGCCTGCAAGATGTGTTGGGGTAATGGTGATGCAGAACTTATGGGAGTGGCCAATCAATGACTGATCCAACTTGAGACCCATGCTGTGAGAGGGAGCCCCTACCTGACACTGCCTAGAGGGCCACATTTATAAAGGATCTTATGAAAACTAGAGTAAATTTTACAGAATACATTTCATTGCAAAGTTGTGTCATAGGAAATCGCCCATCTACAAAATATGCAACCACCATTTTCATCACATAGACAGAAAATACTCTTTTTATAACCCCAAGTTTCATGGTATGGTATTTTCCAAATCTCTTGTCTCACTTAGGAACAATGAAAGACACTCTGACGCTCCCACAAAGGACTCCAGCAGCACTGTCTCCTTCTGTAGTTAGGGCATGTTTGAATGTACATCTTTTTCACATCTGTGTGTAAAACTCTGGTAGAGCAAGGTTGCCAAGGAACATCTGTCCTTTGTTTATAATAGCCACTCTTCAGTGGCAGCCAAGAACTATTAAACATCTGCAAACCTTTCCCTTTCTCATTTTCTTCCTCTAAAAATCAAATCATAGCCTGCCTATTCAAATTACATACACACACTGACATGTATTTTAGAACTTCCACCTGACTTAGTGATTTATTCCAATGACATTATTTACACCCTTGAGTAAAGGAGTAGAAACAACCTCTATGCTACAATTAAGCTCTTCAATAACATGGCATCAATGGGGAAACAAGCAGACTATGTAGCTCTTTCTCATCCCATAAGACAGGAATGAGGGACATAGAAAGTTGTAGATTGACTGGAGAGAAGTCGGAGGTTTCTGCCTCTCAGAAGAGCAGCACATGCAATAAACAGGTAGACAATAGGTGAGAATTAGAAACATTCTCTGTGCATGTTAGGTCAGTCTGGAAACAGCTACATTCCGCAATGTTTGTTCACCTACTGGATTTAGGCAGAAAGATGGACATAATTTGTCTGAGTGTAAGACTACATTATAGATGTCCATATTTCTGTTGAATCCCACCAAAACTCTTTTTAAGGATGAAATTCTTTACACTGTAGCCCATTTTACTGTCTAGTTCTGTACCTGGTTACTTTGTCCTCATGAGTCACATGGGTCTTCATTGACCAACAGGGCCAATACCTACTGTAGCTATCTCAAAAGAAGCAGCTCTCACATCAAAAGAATTAAAGAGATGATCATTCTAGAGCCAAATACACATGAGCATGGCCCACATACACAGTTTTAAGTTCCCCCACATAGCATGTTCCAATAAGGAAAGCATTTCATGAACTTTCTATGTAGAGTAACATAACCAAGAAGGCCACATTAATGTAGCCAACCTGGTAAAGACAGGGATGCTCTAAGGAAACACAGTGTCTCTCTCCATCTATCTCACTACTAAAACAATGGACCTCCCAAATATGAGAATTTTACATCTTACATTGAGAAAAACAAAAAGCCACTATCTAGAGGCAGTACTTATCTCTGAGAAAGATTTCATGCATTTCTAATGACTCCTCAGACCACATTACAGGATGAAAATGAGACTCAGACATTGATGGGGTCTATAGTGGGCAGGACCACACCTTAGCCAGGACTGCTTAGATGTACACATCCTTGGCCCTCTGTTTCAACTTAACTTCACTTCAGGAACCAAAGATCTGCTGGATTGGGGAATCACTGGATCACTGGGTTTCTGCTTCCCTCTTCCCAACATGACCACATTGAATATCTCTCTTTTCTGCTTTCCAATATTAATTTTTCCCTTTTTAATTATCTTACTGAGGACAAGTGGGCAAACCTGGCTTTGGGCAGAGGTTGTGATCCCAAAGTTCAACAACAATAACAAATATTTTAAATGCATGGGTGTCTGCAAGAGGTAGGCAGGTTGTAAAAAAGAGGACAGAATTTCTGCTAGAGGTCATAAATGCTGTTTGACAGCATTCTTAGCCTCTCTATGCTCAGAAACTAGGAGTCTGTTCATACATCCCAAAAGATGCACATGATGGTCACAAAAGTTGTTAGGTCAAGTACAGAGGAGGGCAAAACTGGCTACTAAGAGCACTAAAGATGACCCAAGATAATTTTTGTTCTAGACCTGCAAACATCCACAGCTTTCCAGTTGAGTGAAGTTGTAATTAGTCAACCTATCTTTGTATGCACACAATCAGGAATTCTCATTCACATTCCTCTGTTGGGGTATCCTACCTGGTGCTGCTTTTTAGCCTACCTCAGGGTGGCCACTTGCAACACTTGTACCTTTAAGTTCTCTCTTCATGCACTATATTAAACAGGACATCCTTTAAGCTTCTTATGAACCAGTTTTCTCTTTGACTTCCTCTGTATTTCAATGCATCATCTGCTGCAAACATCACCCCTCCTTACATCACATTTACTTGGGCATGCATGTAGCCATGACATGGCACCTAAGATTAGGGACTGTTTGTTCATCATTTTGTCTCCTAGCAAGAAAGTGTTGACACACTGGGCAGTGGTGGTGCACACCTTTATTTCCAACACTGGGAGGCAGAGCCAGGTGGATCTCTGTGAGTTCGAGGCCAGCCTGGGCTACCAAGTGAGTTCCAGGAAAAAGTCACAAAGCTACACAGAAAAACCATGTCTCAAAAAAAGAAAGAAAGAAGGAAAGAAAGAAAGAGAAAAAGAAAGAAAATGTTGACAATGGATTGTTAAACTGTAGAAGGCAGAGTAGGAGAATTTACTTGCTTCTATTGCCAAAATAGAGAAGAGATGCTTGTTATATGAATCCTCATTGACATATTGGGTTAACAGAATTTTAAGTCTCTCTCTCTCTCTCTCTCTCTCTCTCTCTCTCTCTCTCTCTCTCTCTCTCTCTCATACACACACACACACACACACACACACACACACACACACACACTCAAAATATGTGGGAAATCTGCTCTGTTTTATAAACTACACCCAGACCTGGACTAGCCTACCTTCTTATTCATGTTTCCCTGCAGCTGCCATGAAGCAGGTTGTACTGACAATTTTAAAAGTTACAGAGCCAGACATAAACAGATAATTAAATATTGAAGTGTATTTTCCCTATTAATGGTAAATATATGTTCCTACCATAACTCTAGATATAACTTAGATTAAAATGGCTAATTGCACTATAAAAAAGTCCATCAATGAGATAGGTTTAATTATATTTATAAAGTGTGTATTTTAGTCTAAGGCCCAAATAATAGATGATTAGAAAAGCATAAGTATTTGTTCACTAGGTATTAAGCAATATATTTATTAATGTTATAGTTAGGCAGAATTTTAAAGGAAACAATGAATATAGCCTCAGAGACACTCATTTTTTTTTCTTTCAATAATCTCAGAAAAAAAAAAAAAAAACTAAGAAACTATGCCCAAAACAGAAAAGCAAAATGTCTGTGTATGTAACTGTAGGGAGCATGGCATTTCAATTTTGTTCTTCTCTTTAGTTACAATTTATACCCTCGTTTACAGTGTAGTGTGAGAATCAGAAGACTTATCACAGGGGAGCTCATTAAAAACACTCACTTGTGGGTTGCATGTTGCAGCTCTGACAAACTGATTCAGAAGTTGTGTAGTAACATGTTCCTGAAGAGATTTTTGTCTACCATTTTAGAACACGGACTACTGTAGGCCTGTTCTACTACAATCTACACATTAGATAATGAGTCTTCTTTCCCTCAGCCTTCAAATTACACCTTCACCTTAAAGAATATGAAAGCGATCTGATTTCATTTCCCTTTTTATCATAAAACCAAAAGCATAAAAGCACTAGGTAAAGGATAATGTCTATTGCCCAAACATGCACATATCTTTAGGGTTTTTTTTTTTTTTTTTTTTTTTTTGGTGTGTGTGTGTGCATGCGCGCACGTGCATGCAAGTGTGCACATGCATGCTGTCTCATCACGGAGTTTAACCTGTCCAACTGTTGCCAGTAAATGTGGATGACACATCCATTGGAGTCTTCATCAGACTAATCTTAAGTCATCTTAAATACAACCTCTTCTGTTAGTGCAGAGCGATGCTCCCATCAGCAATCCATAACAGAGGCACATGGCAGTAAGAGGAAGTACACATGGCTGCATTGCTTACCAAGCAACACCACATATACTCAGCTTTGCTACCATCCATTACCATCGACTGAAAGAAAATGCTTCTCTAATGAAGGCTGAATGATGCACTGAACTATACGCATAACAATATGTCATTGGAAGTTTGCAGTTCTAACACTGTACAAATTTCAAGGTTCAGCGAATCTTCTGCAACTAAGGTCACTTTCTCACATCTGAGATACTTCAATTAAAGTAAGCGTCTGTGAAATAGGTTCAGAAAGACATGTTTCTGCTTCTTTGACCACACTCATAGACTACTAATTTCTTTTTGCCTCAGTGTGTTCTATATGAAAGTACCCTGCTTTCTAAAAAATTAAAGAACAAGTACATATTCTTTGAAATATATACGATTGTATGCTAATTAAAGTATTTAAAAACATGTGTTTCATCTTTGAGAATGGGAGTCAATCGCCACTGACAGGATCATAAAGAAGTAGAGTATGCAATGGATACCCTTTAAGTTCATTGAGTGTGACAGTTCTCAGGAATGTCTTCAGAAACCCAGTCAAGATATTTTAATCATAATATCAAAACACAGAGGGAAAAAGAAGGTATACAAATTCAGTTTCTTGTTGATGACAGTTTGTACTTACCACTTCTTAAAAATAAAAGCAAGCCAGGAAGCCAGTACCAACAGACAAGATCAGAGACAATCACATGTGTGAAATGAACTAGAAGAAATTTAAGACTAACTGAAATTAATGTACATTTATTCTCACCAAACACAAGCACAATGTTGTGGAGGGCTTTCACTTTGCTGCCTCTCTCATTTTTGGTAGAGAAGACTAGATAACAAAGGGGCATAGATAACTGCACTCAAATGGATATGGCTTTTATAATAAGCCTTACTGCCATTGTATTAATAACGCAATTATGTTATACTATCTTGGAAGTTGGTGAGATGGCTCAATTGAATTGATTGGTTGCTCACTTCACAAGCAGAGAGACCTGAGTTTGATTCCTACAGCCTATGTAAAAAGTTGGATAGAGCAGCCAGTCCTGTCAATTTAATACTGTGGGAGATAGAATATAAAAATATAATTGGAGAATCTCAGATTTTCAAGGCTTGGGATATAGATGGTGCATTTGCCTCCCCTCAACAATGATACTATAACATCAGTTTCAAACTTAACACTGGGCTTAGCAGGACATGAGATACTCAGAACAGCAGTTCAAGAGGTTTTTGTATGTGGAACTCACATGTTCCATTGTGGACTGGGTTTTTGTTTTTACTATACCAAAATATGTCTCTAATTTCATGATATGTACTGCAAAAAAATACCTCTTCCAAACTTCTTTTGAAGTACTTCTGCTTTTAAGATAATTTAAAATCTATGCAATTCTTTTTCCATATGGAATAAATACAATTAAAATTTTGATTATTCTTTATTTCAGTTACTGGAACATCTGCTATCTATTGGAACTGAAACCACCTCTTTCCATAGATGCATTCTGTTTCTCCAAGCTATTGTATCATGAGTCAAAGAAGTACTGCATCTCAATGGATGAGCTTCCATCAACAAATTCAGCCAAAGAGATGTTGTAGATACCTTATTTTCAGAATTAATGTTTCAAATGTGCCATTTTTCATTGCAAAGCCATTTCAGAATTGTATCACTCACAAGAGTGGTATCTTTTAAGACTGATGAACTTCTATTTTTAGTTTCTTATATGCCTTTAAAAGTTGGCAACATTTTTACACCCAGAATGCATATTTCTAAGAGTAAGGCATCCTTTACAAGTTCAGTACACTTGGGTTTTTATCAAACTCCATATTGTACAGTCTATTTTCTGAATATGAAACACCTTACAAATTTATTAGATGCTTTGGCTGTCCTAGATAATACCACAAGAAGATGTAGTAACCCCTGCTATGTAATAAATTTGAATGCTCAGGATAGTTTTGTACTAGCCTAAGTATAATTCATCATTATCCCAACTCTCCACTTTCTCCAATTTATGTGCATTCTGGTGCTTCGAACAAGGTGATGAAGTGCCTATTTCTTAGAACGTAACAAACCAACATAAAATTTTCTAAAGCTACAAATGTATTTACAAAAACATATAAATCATTGCCTGTCAAAGATTAAGGCTAATTTAAACTCACTATCCGGAAACACTTAGACTTTTTTTTTCTTTCACTCACTGCTTGTTAAATTAGTTGCCTTGTTAATGAAGTTTAATCATTTATTACTCAAGGCTATAAAATGGTCTATGTAGCAATAGCTTTAGGGTCTGAAGCACAGAATCGAATAGAAACACCTTTCAATTCTACAATTTGGAATCTGCAAACACATTTTAAAAGATGACTTTTAAATGATGTTATGACTAGTCAGCGGGTTTTTTTGTTTTGTTTCATTTCTTTGTTTCTTTTCATGTCTAACATTGTTGGGGCATTTGGTACTGTGAGTGGGTTATTAGTTAGTTTCTGTAAATTCCAAAACTTTGAATGTGCAGTAGCATCATATTCATTGTGAGTTTGTTGTTGTTTTCTTATTGTCGCATTTCCTTTGAGAAAAGAAGCATTTGCTTTGCTCATAATTAGTGAGTTTCAAATAGAAACAGCATGGGTGATTGATTTTAATGATGTACATTAAAAACCTAAGACTATGTGCCATGCTGAATCTTTGATGCCATTATCTTCTGATACTTACCCATGTGTACTGTTTGAGTTTTATGGTGATGACAGACATGCGTCTGACTTTCACATTTATTCATTTATCCATCAATTCATTCCTTCATTCATTTTATTTTACCATGAGGTAAGAATGTTATTGCTATGATATGTCAGCACTTTGTAAGGACATTGTTCTCATGCCATTAGTGCCTGTAGGGAGGGTGGCAGACAGTACAACTCCAGTCTCTCCATCTGTTCTGAGTTGTGAAGAAGTGTGCAACCAAAAGATAGATGAACTTTCCAGCACACACACAAAAAAGATGGCAAATAGGTAAAAAGCTATGTTTTATTTGGGCAGGAACTAGTAGGTAAAGCCCACATTTAGGGTAAGTCTTCTCACTCAATAGTCTGATCAAGAAAATACTAAATATACTTGAATTAAAAACTAAGATTAGTTTACTAGCTACCCCTTGTCCACTTGACACACAACCACATCTTACATAATTCTTAATTTCCAAATAAAAATTAGTAATGTCATATTTCCACAAATAAGTTATAATTATCCCACATACAACCTCAAGTGTATTAAATAAATTAAAATGTATGCCAAAGTCTCTGTCTGGAGGAATATGTAGTCTTTTAAATCTTACATATCTTTTTTTTTTTTTTGAGCTGAGGATTGAACCCAGGGCCTTGAGCTTCCTAGGCAAGCACTCTACCACTGAGCTAAATCCCCAACCCTGCTTTTCCTTATTAAGAAATTTTCTACTCACTCCACATACTATCCACAGATACCCCTCCTTCCTCCGCCCATCCCCCAGCCCTCTTTTCCAAACCACTTCACATTCCCACATCCCCCAAATTGAGGTCTCCCATGGGTGGTCAACAGAGCCCAGCACACTGAGCCTAGACAAGTCCAAACTCCTTCCCATTGCACCAAGGCTGTGTAAGGCTCACAACACAGATACTGGATTCCCAGAAGCCTGCCCATAGACCAGGGACAGATCCCAATCCCAGAGGTAGGGTGCTGGGGAGGCTCTCAGGAATCCACAAGGATGACCCCACCTTGGTCTGCTGGGAGTGGCCCAGAGAGTGCCTGAACTGGTCTACTCTGGTGACTGATCTAGCAAATAATCTAGCTGTCATCATAGAGCCTTTGTCCAGTGACTAATGGAGGCAGATGCAGAGATCCACGGCCAGGCACCAGGCTGAGCTCCAGGAATCCAATTGATGAGAGAGAGGAGAGATACTGCAGGCGAGGGTCATAGAGATCATAATGGGAGGATATGCAAAGATGACCGGCCACACTAGTGGAAACCTATGAACTATGGACTGGTGGCTGTGGAGCCCCCATGGGACTGGACTGGGCCCTCTGGATATGGAAAAACTTACATATCTTAATAATGATAGCAGAAATTTACACTTAACCATTAATATTAATCAATTGATGTTATACTACATGAAAAAGAAATATAAAACTCAAATATTCCCTTAATAAGTATGTTCATAAATATATTCAGTGTGTGTGTTGTGTTCCTAATAAAATGTGACAGAATCATGTCCATTGCAATTCATGTTTCTACTACTGGTCACTTGGCCTTAGGTGATATTTAAAATTGCCCTCCTTTACTAATATTTCTCCCAACCTCAAAAAGCACCTAAACAGGCTTTTGTTCTTTCTCTAGAAGTTGACCCAGACCTTCATCCTTGAAGGGTCTGAAATCTTTGTTACTGTACCTTCTTTGTTTTCTGTTTGTTTTTTTTTTTTTTTTTTGTTGTAGTTGTTGTTTTGTTTTTCCTCTCTATTGGCTTTATCCACATGCCATACTCACATAAAGAGACTCCCTAAAGCATCTCCTACAGTCCAGACATAATCTTTGTTTTCATACTCCAGACCTCCAAGCAATTTCTGGTACTATAACTATGTGTTAAAACAAACAAACAAAAAAGCCAATTCATCATTTTTTTCAAACAAGCTGCTCCAGGATGGTGGGAAACATATTGAAGACAGTGAATTGTGTGAGCATGGGCCTGGTCTTGCACTTCTTTGGCTGTGGTGAGTCCCCCATTCAAAAGCAATACTGTGTAGAATACCGTGATGGTAGGTAAGGCAAACAATGAGATCAAGGATTATTGGTTTTGCAGAAACATTACATGCAGGGAAGAAAAATCCATAACCAGAATAAGAATCTCTTTCAGTAAGGACAAAATTTTGCCCTTTGCCATGATGGAAGTGATCTAAAGCAGTGAACCTGTCACCATGTCACATATGTACACATATGGTGTAAATAGTACTGTGTTGGGAGCTCAGTGTTGGTTTCTGTGCTGACATTTAGCAGTAGCTTTAGCCAAGACAACATTGGTGAGTTAAATTCCATGTAATCAAGCACATGCATAACATCTGTCTCTGCTGCCATGGTCACTGTGTTGTTGAGATTATTGGGGAATGACAGAGATTACAGAAGTACTTGAGCATCCACATAAAGGGTCAACCTATTTACTTGATTACTGAACTCTTCTTCTCTTATAATGAACTTTTGTATGAGACAAATGTATGTCTACGTCTTTTGCTCATGTTTCCTCAAATATCTTTCTCATCATTTTTATATTCATGTTCATCTGAAGTCATCTAATCCTTAGCTACAGCCCATGAATCAGTGTGTATTTGCACTGGTTCCATTTCTTCTCCTAAGAAAGCTGTATTACCACATGTGCTACCTGAAGTTCTATCCATTATGAATAATATCCATTAGGTTTATCCCAGAAAGTGGTTGTAATGCTACAACTCTCCCCTTCTGGATAATGCCTGCGTATCATGCAGAATCATTAGTAAACCTGTCTCTAGTCTTTTCTGTCTCAAATTGTTATAGGAGATATCCATTAAGGTAATAGATACAAGCTTGGGGACAGAAGGCATTGTAACAGGAGTAGAAACCCTAGGTACTTGGGTAACTTCATGAAATTTGTTTATGTCCCCAGGACCTAGTCAGCCCAATCCTGTATATAACTTCCATTGGATAATGTAATGATGCTGTATACAACCTACATTATGACTTGGTGGGTCATAAAACACCCAGCTCATAATGGACACCTTAGGTTGTCAAAGTTCAGTTTCTGTTAAGGCCAGGAACTGTCTCTGAAAGGGAGAATAGTTGTTTTCAAATAATTGGAGGGCATTGCTCTGATCGCTGGGATTTTTGTGGTGAATCACCTTTCCTTTCAAAGTCTTCCAGAGACTTCAAACAGCATTCTTAGCTGCCATTGGAACCTCAGATAACATTGGGTCTGTTGAATAATATGCTAGAAGTGGTAAAGCAGCCTGCACAGTAACCTGCAGCTGCTCAAGAGTCTTACCCTGTTCTAGGCCCTACTTAATGCTAGCAGTTTCCCAAAGTTCTTGGTATACAGGCTGGAGTAACACCATACTTGAATGAGGAGTATGCTCCTTCCAGAATGCAAATAAGCCTACTAAGTGTTGTTCTTTCTTGGTGGTGGTCTGGGCCAGGTAAAGCAACTTATCTTCCATGCTAGAAAGAATATACCACTGGCTTCCTAGACATTTCAGTGGGTTAGAATGACCTTGAGATTGAGCTTGGTTCATTTCTCATCCTCTGTTGTGCATATTTTTTGACAACAAGTTCAAATTGTTTGCAGTTTCCTGCTCACTTGAACCAATTAGCATCACATCATCAATATTGTTGACAAGTGTAACATTTTGTGGAAAAGAGATGCAGACAATCAAAATCCTTGCAAAGTAAGTCATGACAGATTTGATCCCTTTCATGCTAAGTCATGACATGGGGATGAAGAATTAATACACCCTTGAGGTACAATAGTAGAGGTGTCCTGGTCACCTTTCCAGCAGAAAGCACATTGCTTCTGGTGGACCTTATTGACTGGTATAGAGACAGAGGGAGAAAAACTATTTTCTAGATATATTAATGTATATCAGGTATCATGAGATGTGTTAGTCTGATCAAAGACACCATACTTCGTATAGGAGCTATAAGTGGGGTCACTACTTGGTTGAATTTAGGACAGTCAACTTCATTTTCTGTGATGCATTTGTTTTCACAACTTCTGCATCTTTCAAGTCCTTCACAGTGGCACTGATTTCTGTAATGTCTCCTATGATACAATAATGATGTTGGTTACCTATTTTCTTTGGTGGAGCCTACTCTAATGGCTTCCAATTTGCCTTTCCAACTATAAAAGCCCTTACTTCCAAAGTTATGGAACTAATGCGGGCCTTCTACAAATACACACACACACACACACACACACACCTAAATTATGCTTTCTGGAACTGTGGTAATAACCTCAGGGTGAGTTTAGGGGACAACTGGACCCAATATGAGTTGCATATCAGCCAAAATTCCATTGATTACTCAAATTCCATAGTCTCCTACTTTAACTGGAGGGACGAAATATGTATTGGGATCTCCTGGAATGAGTGTCAATTCAAGACCATTATTCAATACAATCTGGAATATCTCATTGTTTCCTTTCCAAAAGATAACATTATCTTTGAGAGAGGGATGGAAGAAAATTAACTGTGAACTTAGATATTTAAACAAAAACTCCCTCACGGGAGCCTAATGCTTTTTTTTTTTTTCATTCAAGTATTTTTTAAATTATATTTGTGTTTTTAATTTTACATATCAGCCATGGGTTCCCCTGTCCTCCCCCCTCCCGCCCCTGTCCCTGCCTTCCCCCCAGCTTCTCCCCTCTATTCCCATCTCCTTCAGGGCCAAGACTCCCCTGGGGATTTAGCTTAACCTGGTGGATTCAGTACAGGCAGGTCCAGTGCCCTTCTTTCAGGCTGAGCAAAGTGTCCCTGTGTAAGACCAAGGTTCCAAACAGCCAGCTCATGCACTAATGACAGGTCCGGGTCCCACTGCCTGGGTGCCTCCCAAACAGTTCAACTTATTCAGTTGTCTCACTTATCCAGAGGGCCTGATCCAGTTGGGGACTCCACAGCCGTTGGTTCATAATTCATGTGCTTCCATTAGTTTGGCTATTTGTCCCTGTGCTTTTCCAATCTTGGTCTCAACAATTCACACTCTTGCTGCTGCGACATCTGTCACCCCATTGATCACCAGGGTTGATCGGCTGATCTGGCTGGCTAGGCGGTGTCCCCTTCCTCCCTCACTGCTACATGTGTGTCCCTCCTGAAGCTGACCTTCCCCAAATAAAGGAGGACCAGTCTTTGGTCAAGGGTGTAAGAGTAGCTGCACTCCCCTGCTAGAACCTCTAAACAAGCTCTCATTCAATTATTTTTGAGTCTGTAAGTGGTTTAACTTTGGAAATTGGCTGTTAGGCAGGGATTTCCTACCATTACTAACCAGAATCGCCTTTCTTTCCTTTTTTTCTATAGCTTTTATGCTTACACAAAGTGAAGAAAATCTTAGCTTATTTACTTAATTCCCAGAAAACTGTTATTTATTAGATAGTACCTAAGGTCCATATGGGAGTCATGCCATTTTAGAATCTGCTTATTGAAAATGATACTCAACTTGACTTTGACAACACAGTGCTTCAACATGGCTGTTAGTCTGAAAACCAATTAAACCCACTATATTTAATTGACTTAATTCAGTAGCAGGATGACCAATCCTAAGTTCTTACATAAGGAGAGGAGCAACTGCAAAATTTTTCAAATGTTCTAGTGTCCCTCTCAATATTTTGCATCTTATAGTACTAGTGAAGGATATGTTTTTTAAGCTTTTCCATTATGGACTACTCTTGATACCACCATCTGTATTATTCAGGGGTCTCTAAAGGAACAGAACTAATAATATGGATATAAATCTTTTTTTAATTATGTGTACCTGTGTGTGGGTATACAAACATGAACACGTGTCCTTGGAAACAAAGGTGTTGGATCTGTCTGTAACTGTAGTTACAGATGGTTATGAGCTACCTTCTGTGTGTACTGGGAACCAAACTCAGGGCCTCTGGAAGAGCAGCTGGTATTTTTAACCACTGAGCTATCTCTCCAGCCTGGGATATATGTCTTAAAAAGATAACAGTTAACTTGTATTTCAAGATACACTGTTCGTAGTACAATGGTTGGCTTACACTGAAGAAACTGATAATCTTACAGTTGCTCAGCATGCAATGCCTAGTACTTACAATATTCTGGAACCTAAAGTATTTGAGTAGTCATAACTCTTAGGCAACACCATCTTCAATATATGCTGCTGTTATTGTAAGCTCAAGCTAGCTCCAGTCCATACCCATCAATGTCATCCCACAGTTCTGAAATCTCCAAAATACTTGTATCTGCACTGAAACTAGACTGAACGTTATCAATGGCATCTCCTGGCTTCTCACAGGGTCAAGCCATTGGTCTTCTCCATGATCCCTTCAATCGTGAAATCAGTATTATATGGGATATATTTTTACACATGACCAAGTTTAGCTTTGAGCCTAAGATGCATCCTTGGCTCCCCTGCACCCCAGGTCTATGTGCTGAACCAAAAGGAAAATCTTTTTGTTTTCCTTGAAAATTTTCACGTCAATGATGTTTTCTTTTGTTTGCTTTGTGCAACTGATTCTTTAGCCCCAATTAATCAGTATTTATTCTGTCACTAAATCAAATGCTTTGCTTCATCAGATTTTTAATCAAAAATATCACACAAGTAGGCCTGTTATATTCTCTCCTTCCCTCTAAAACTTCTCAAGTAATGCAATTGCCATCTCTATCTCTATCAACATTATTATCTTTCAGGAACTTCTAACATCTCATTAAATTAAAAACTCAATGGACTTTTAAAGCCCAATGTTGCAAAATTCTTCCACAATCCTCCCTAAAATATCTAGTTCAGCTTGACTAAAGCAAGACCATAGTCTTGGTACTAACTTCTTTTCTAGATTTCTTTCTGTTGCTGTAACATAAACCAAAACACAAAAAATATTTTGAGGCGTGAAAGGTTGATTTGGTTTACATTTCCATTTCATAATCATTCATTAAGAAAAGACAGGGCAGGAACTCAATCAGTAACTGGAAGATAGGTCCTCAAGTAGAGGTCATATGGAAAGGTTGCTTATTAGCTTTCTCTGGCACAAGATTTGACTTCTCAGCAATTCTGGAAAGCTGTTGCTGTTCCCTTCCTTCCTTCCTTCCTTCCTTCCTTCCTTCCTTCCTTCCTTCCTTCCTTGTTTCTTTGTTCTTTTCTTCCTTCCTTCTTTTCTTTTTTCTTTCTTTCTTTTGGGTTTTTTGAGACAGGATTTTTCTGTGTAGCTCTAGCTGTTCTGGAACTCACTTTGTAGACCAGGCTGGCCTCAAATTCACAGAGATCAACTTGCCTATGCCCTCTGAGTGCTGAGGTTAAAGGCCTCCTGTGCCACCACTGTCCAGAAAATTGCTGCTTTTCAAACTACATTGGAATCTGGAAGAAGTTGGTTCTAATACTTGTGAAGGGATACCATAACAACAGTATAGATAAATTTGACAATGAAAGTGAATACAACCAATCAAATGGCAAATTTTCTTTTTCCATGTCCTTTTATCTAGGCTGCCACCAGAAGGCATAATATAGATTTAGGGCCAGTATTCCTGTTTCAATATTCTAATCAAGAAAATCCCTCATAGGAGTTTCAAACAGCTTGTATATTAGTTGATTGCATATACAATCAAAGTGACAACCAAGATTAGTCATCACACATCATCTCTATATTCAATGCTACTTTATTCACAATGTCTATGAAAGATTATGCCTAAACCTTGTTTGTTAAAATTTGGAACAAATCAGGTGCCCCATGCTAAAAAATTCTCATATTTTCTCATATACATGGATCCAAGCTTCAGATATTTTATTTCTTGAGTTTAAGTTGGAATGCATGTGAAAAACAAAATCTACAAAAAGGATGTAGACAATGCATTAAGTGAAGGAATTGTAGAATATAAGTAAAAAAAGAAAGTAATTAAAATTGTAACATACAGAAAAATATTCTAAATGGTTTTATATCCTTGACATGTTACTCTCTGAGATTAAGGGACAATATATTAATATTGTCTGATAGTCTCATTTTTTAAAAATTATAATGGTTTTCACATTCTTCAGACTATCTTCCCATTTTATAATTTTGATAGCTAAAATACCTGCTAAAAAATAGCATGAAAAAGTTAAGTAGTACTTACAAGGGACAACATGCTACTGAAGTATCACATGGAAAAAATACATTAAAATTCATACCTCCTAATAAGGTAACATTGCCTCATGGAATCACATGTGGACACTATCCATTTTAGACTTATTTGTTTACATTAAAATGTTTTATATATGATAGTGCATGCAAAGGACAAAGTATACTGTGTGAATGAGCTCAGCAAATATTACATATTTTATTGTTATTACCCATTCCTGTTCTCCTTTTGCAAAATGTGTACTGTACCCACACATATACTTATTCATGCATATACATGCATCCATAATAGGCTAAGATCTACATATGAGAAAGAACATGGATTTTTGGTTTTGAGACTGGGCAATCTTACTTATTATACTTTCTATATCCATCCATTCTTCAGCAAATTTTGTAATTATATTTTTCTTTAGAGATCAGTAATATTCTACTATGTGTGTGTACCAGATTTTTATTATCCCTATACATGTTAATGGGCAATCATGTTACAATTTCCTTACTCTACTGAACTAAGCAGCAATAATGTGGGAATGCAAATAACTCTAGAGTGGGCATGTTGTTCTCTGGGTACACACCCAACAGTGAAATAGTTTGGTCATATGACAATTTTATCAATATTTTTTGAAGAATCTCCAAACATTTCCATTATTGTCATAATAATTTGCACTCTAGTCAGTAGTGAATAAATGTGTGTCTTCTTTCACATTCTCTCCAAAATGTATGGTCAGATTTCTTGATGATATCCATTTTTACTCGGTTAAGGTGGTATCAAAGTAGTTATAATTTGCATTAGCAGAAGACTAAGGTTGTTGAACACTTTTAAAAATAGTAATTGGCTATAAGTATTTCACTTTATTTGAAAATTATTTGATTCATTAGCCCATCTGCTGGTTGCCAGTTTTTTTTTCTTTTCTATTTAATGCCCACAGTTCTTTGTAAGTTCTGTATATTAACTTCCAGTCTGATGTATAACCAGTAAAGATTTTCTCTGATTCTGTTTACTAATCATAAACTCTACTGATAATTATTTTTCTATACAGAAACTTTTAAAATACTATGTAGTTCCATCTGTTGTGAAAAATTTTGCATGTATAAACAATAGAATGCTATTCAGCAGTAAAGATTACAGATAAACAGATGGAGCTGGAAGAACTTATATTGGGTTGGGTAACCCAGGCCCAGAATGACAGATAGTGCATACTCTGTCTCATGTGTAGATCCAAGCTTTAAATCTTTAGATTTGTATATTTAGCTTGGAGTATTTTCAGAAGTCATAAAATCAGAAAAAGGGCATTGGAGGTGTTGCTTTAAGGAAGGAGGGCAAGCGGAACTGAGTCACTCGAGTTGGTTTTCTATTGCTGTGATAAAGTCTGACAAAAAACAACTTGTGGAACAAGGGGGATATTTCATCTCGCAGTTAGTAGTCTATACATAAATGGAAGTCAGATCAGAAATCTGGAGTCAGGGGCTGACACAGAGGTCACAGAGGAGTGCTGCTCGTTGGCTTGCTTTTCCTGATTTGCTTACCCTACTTTCTTATATACTTCAGGACCACCTGAATATGGATAGCACTGCCAATAGTGGGTGGGCCTACAACATCAATAGTTATTCAAGACAATACCCACAGAATTGCCTACACACCAATTTTATGGAGGCATTTCTATGATTACAATTCTCTTTTCCCAGACATGTCTAGGTTTGTGTCAAGTTGACAAGAATCTAACATCACACCTGCAAATGACAGTTCCAAAGTTCTAGGTGAGATGTGTCCACTGATGCAATTGTGGCATGACAGTTAGAGATGTAATCAACTCTTTTTCACTTTGACTTGATGTCTATTCGACAGGAGGTAATACATGCTTGGTAGTACAAATCTGGGCAAAACATCATTGCTGAGGATGTCATGGGCTCTGGGGATATGTTCACTACTGTTGTTTAATTAAACTGAAATTTCACTAAACTATAATCTAAATATTTTTGTGCCCTTACACAAATGTGACTATCAGCCTAAATCAGAGAAGTTTCTCTTTGCTGTGAAGGGTAGTGGATGCAAATATTCATTGCTGTTGAGGGTGCTTAGAATAAGCAATGATTGTGTGCTGATTCCTAAACAAAACACCACATGCACCGTTACATCTACATTTCAAAGAGAATTGAAGAGGAGGGAACATAAAATAATGTAAGACCTAGGAGATAAGGGAAAAACTATGAACCGCTATCTTCAGTGCATAATGCAACCACTGGGTTTCTTGTCAGGTCCCTGTAATGAGCCTTCAAAATATTAGGTCTACAAATGGCAAACAAAGAGATAGAAAAGACTCATGAATGCTCCCCTTTCCATACTAAATTATTGGGTATTTATCAATTCTAGGGAAGAACCATTTATTCTTTTCAGTAATGTACTCACTCATGAGCTCACAGGCTCCAATGGATAGTTCTAAACCTGTAGAAACATAGACAGCCATGATTAAAACTTAATACCAAAAAAGCTAGCCAGTAGGTATGATGATGCCAGTTGAGTACCAGCTAGATTTCTCTATGTTCCATGACTGAAGTGTATGGTGTCCACTCAATAGGCTCTTACATCAATTTCCAGAGGACAACCAAAAGCATTAGCAATAGCTTGTAATGTTAGGGGATAGGAGGGCCTATGAAGCTCTCTTAGACAATAATTTTAAAAAAATGATCCAATTAAAAATAGTGCATGGACATGGCTGCAGATGAATTTTTGCATTAATATGTGGCATCATTTGGTACATTCCAAAGAGTGGTATATAACATTTTTGTAGATCTAGTTTCAGCTGTTTGAGAAACCTCAGCACTGATTTCCATAGTGACTGTGGCAGTTTAGACTCCTAGCAACAATGAAGAAGTGTACCCACTTTCTTATATCCTTGTCTGCATCTGCTGTCATTTGTTTTTTATTAATCTTGGCCATCTGACTGGGGAAAGATGAAATCTCAATGTAGCCATTTAGAAGCAGCAAAACTTTGCTTTGGATTTTATACTTCAACTCTCAATTATATTTTTATGTACTTATAAACCACAAAAAGAACTGGAATATTCCACGACAGACTTTAAACTAAAACACAATTAGCTGCAAATAACTATCCTGAGTGATGAAAAGTTCACTGAGATGCAGACACTGGGTCTGTACAAATGCCTGTTTGAGTTGTTATGTTAATCGAACTGTGCAATGGGTTTTATTTAAAAGTCCTTTATAATAAAATTATCATTAAAAAATAAAGGTTAATTAAGCATAAAAGGTACATTGAGGAAATGCTAATGAAAAATAAATAATGATATTAATCTCAGTATTGTTCCCCCAAATATTCAAAACTAACCAATAAATAGGAAACAGAAATAACAGATAACACAAAAAAATGAAATTATATGAAATTGAATTTATTAAAATTAAGTGAAATGTTAAGTTCTTTATAAAAATAAACTAGCATCCTAACACTTACTCTGTATCCAGTCACTAATATGAAAATTATTAGAACATTTCACCTATATTCAGGAGTTATCAAACTTACAAATCATCAGATAGAAACTTTTTCAATTATACATGTCTTAACACAAAATTAGCTATATGTAATACTTATTTAAGTGTGTTTGGAAATAGAAGGACATATTTTGCCTTGCCCTATGTCATATATAAACACATACACATATAAATTATATATATAATATATATTTTTTATATATTATATATACATATATAACTGCATATATGCAGTTAAAAAATATGTATATACAAATCTGTATATGACATACATTTTTTAATATTGCAGTACATACCTAAGGAAGTCATCTACTCTACTGTGCATTCACTCTAGTTCATGGGATTTGCATAGTGGAAAAGTAGACTATGAGCGCTTGAATATGAGAAGTAGAATCTACTGTGGTCACAGAACTTAACAAGTTTTGACATTGAAAATCAGCTTGACTTCTCACTTGACGTTTGCATGTTCCATCTGTCCATCTGTCTTTGACTTAGGGAAATTATCTTTTCAATGTTAGGAAGCAAGCCATCTTTTGCTCACAGATGATGTAAGAGAAGTGTCTCCTTTGAATACCACTACCCATGGTTCAGCTTTTTAACCCTGTAGGCAAAGCACTGTTATGACTACAAGCCAAATCTCGACTAGTCAACATGTCCATGCATTTGATTAGAAATGTGTGTGTGTGTGTGTGTGTGTGTGTGTGTGTGCGTGCGTGTGTGTGTGTGTGTGTGTGTGTGTGTTCTTTGTAGATCTTAGAGCAAACGATTTTCTTGCACCTACAATTTAACTCAGTAGAGAGTAACATGCTCTCATATACATCCTAATAGAACTTAAGATACTTTTGGTTTCTGTCTAGAGTATGTTTCTTAGAATCAGAGAACTTTAACAATAATTTACCCAACATTTGTTGATCATGTGTGCTTGAATTTGTTTTGAAAAAGTAATAGAATTTCAATAACCGTTTTTACGGAAATAGTTAACTTCACTATACAACTAAGGCTTTCAAAAGCAAACTGATCATCTTCTTGCAAATATGATTTCAGAATAACATAGTGAGAAAAAAGATATGAAACCATAAAGTGAAAGAACACAGGCTTTTGGGTTGGAAAAGCTTGCCTGACCTAAAAAGCAATTCTATGGTTTCATTTTATGGTATTTTACGAACATTTCACATACCACACTAGTCCTATGTGGTGTTGTATTCATGATGTGTAGACTCAATTTTCATTCCAACATATCATGATCACAGATAACCACTGCTGAAAAAGAACATTGGTTATAAACAATCTAAAGTATGAAACTGCATGTGAATTGCATGGTATAGCAACAAAATGTTTCCATTAAAAAGTACAATGAGAGAAAAAGATCATTTAAGTTTATTCACAATCCATGTGGATGTCCACAATAATAAGTTTCCCTTTCTTTGGAATCTGTAACTCTATCAAAGAGACTCTGGACTATGGATCATAGAATCTCTTCGTTGCGGGCAGCACTACCACATGCCAGACTGTGAACCAGTTGCTCTCTCAGTCTCAGTCCTATTTAGTGCTAAAAGTTCCTCTAGATTAGCTGCCCTGGGAGATATGGCTCAGAAATTCAACTTTATTAATGTGAAGAAAAAGAACAATAATATAGGTGTGATAATCCAAGCCCATGCTGCAATGTTTGTTGTGATCCATGTGATATCATTGAGGTGGGGTCTTCATAACTGTGTTCAGCTACCACCAAGAACAGAGTCAACTGTGATGATCTCACTGTCAGGACTATTCTCATTACTGACTCAGCTCTCCTATCACATTCTTCCTTCTTCCTATGGTGCTGTGGCCCTTTTATGCTAGTCTGTCCCTTGATACATAGAATCAGATATGAAATCTCAGTTGATGTGTTGACTTGGAAACAAAGCTCTATGAAACTACTAAATGGGTACTATGCCTCTCCCTTCTGACACAGAAGCAACCACCACACTCATCCTAAGCCCATTTATATAAAGGAATTCTAAAGACAGTTTATACATTTATTCAAAATAAAAAAAAGTTATTATGAATCATGAAATTAAAGCAAATGATGTATCAAAGGATCAAATTTGGGAAGTACAATTGTCAGACTTTATTGAATTTGTGAAATGCATTGTGCTTACCTATTCATGGAACCAAATGCAATTCTTCTTTACTAAGCTTAACCTACATATTTTTTTTCTTTTTTAAATTATTTTATTTTATAATTAATTTAATTTTACATATCAGCCACGGATTCCCCTGTCCTCCCTCCTCCCAGCCTTCCCCCCTAATCCACCTCCCATTCTCAATTTCTCCAAGGCAAGAACTCCCCTGGGGAGGTGGCCCAGCTTGGTAGATTCAGTTGAGGCAGGTCCAGTCCCCTCCTCCCTACACCAACACTGAACAAAATGACTCAGCATAGGCCCTAGGTTCCAAAAAGCCAGCTCATGCCCTAAGAACAGGTCCTGGTTCCACTGCCTGGAGGCCTCTTAAATAATTCAAGCTAATCAACTATTTCACTTATCCAGAGGGCATGATCCAGGTCCATGGGGTCTTCTCAGCTATTGGTTCATAGTTCATGTGTTTCCACTAGTTTGGCTGTTTGTCCCTGTGCTTTTTTCCAGTCATGGTCTAGATATCTTTTGCTCATATAATCCCTCCTTTCTCTTGCCAATTGGATTCCTGGAGCCCCACCTGGGGCTTGGCAGTGGATCTCTGCATCTGCTTCCATCAGTCACTGGATGAGAGTTCTATAATGACTGTTAGGATGTTTGGCCATCTGATCACCAGAGTAGGCCGGGTTGGGATTTCTCTTGACCATTGCCAGTAGTCTATTGTGGAGGTATCTTTGTGGATTTCTGGGCACTTCTCTAGCACTCTGCTTCTTCCTGTTCCCCTTGGGTCTTCATTTATTATGGTATCTCTTTCCTTGTTCTCCCACTCTGTTCGTGATCCACCTGAGACCTCCAGCTCCCCTAAGCTCTCTTTCCCCTGAGCCTTGCCCTTCATTATCCCCCCTCATATCCAGTTTGCCATGTAGATCTCATCTATTTCTCTATCATTTGGCAATCCCTGTGTCTTTCTTAGGTCCTCTTTACTAGGTAGCCTCCCTGGAATTCTGAGTAGCAGTCTAGTCATCCTTTACTTTACCTCTATTATCCACCTATGAATGAGTACATACCATGTTTGTCTTTCTGAGTCTGGGTTACCTCACTCAAGATGATTTTTTCTAGATCCATCCATTTTCCTGCAAACCTCATGAGGTCATTGTTTTTCTCTGCTGAGTAGTACTCCATTGTGTATATGTACCACATTTTATTTATCCATTCTTCAGTTGAAGGGCATCTGGGTTGTTTCCAGATTCTGCCTATTACAAATAATGCTGCTATGAACATAGTTGAGCAAGTGCCCTTGTGGTATGATTGAGCATTCTTTGGGTATATGCCCAAGAGTGGTACAGCTTAGATTCCCAATTTTCTAAAAAAGTGCCAGGTTGATTTCCAAAGTGGCTGTACAAGCTTGCATTTCCACCAACAGATGAGGAGAGTTCCCTTTGCTCTACATCCTCAAGAGCATAAGCTGTCTTCAGGGTTTTTTATCTTAGCCATTCTGACAGGTGTAAGGTGGTATCTCAGAGTTGTTTTGATTTGCATTTGCCTGATGATTGGGGATATTGAGCAATTCCTTAAATGTCTTTCAGCCGTTTGAGCTTCTTCTGTTGATAATTCTGTTTAGCTCTATAGCCCATTTTTTAATTGGATTGTTGGTTATTTTGATGTTTAATTTCCTGAGTTCTTTATATAGTCTGGATATCAGCTTTCTGTCAGATGTGGGATTGGTGAAGATATTTTCCCATTCTGTAGGCTATCACTTTGTCTTGTTGACCATGTCCTTTGCTCTACAAAAGATTCTCAATTTCAAGAGGTACAATTTTTCAATTGTTTTTCTCAGTGTCTGTGCTACTGGTGTTATATTTAGTAAGTGATGTCTGTTGCCGATGTGTTCAAGACTACTTCCTACTTTCTCTTCTATCAGGTTCCAAGTAACTGGATTTATGTTGAGGTCTTTGATCCACTTGGACATAAGTTTTGTGCATGGTGACAGATATAGATCTATTTGCAGCCTTCTACATGTTGATATCCAGTTATGTCAGCACCATTTGTTGAAAATGCTTTCTTTTTTCCATTGTACAGTTTTGGCTTCTTTATCAAAAAATTATATGTTCATAGGTGTGCGGAATAATGTCAGGGTCTTCAATTCGATTCCATTGTACACATGTTGGTTTGTTTGTGGGGTTTTTTTGTTATTATTACTGTAGCTCTATAGTAGAGCTTGAAGATCTTTCTATTTTCTGACATGTTTTTCAATTTCTTTTTTCAGGGACTTTAAGTTCTTGTCATACAGTTCATTCACTAGTTTAGTTAGCATTAACCCACAGATTTTCATATCATTTGTGGCTATAGTAAAGGGTGATGTTTCTCTGATTCCCTTCTCTGCCTGTTTGTCGTTGGTATATAGGAGGGCTATTGATTTTTTTTTTAGTTAATCTTGTATCGTGCTACATTGCTGAAGGTGTTTATAAGTTGTATGAGCTTCTTGGTTGAAATATTTAGGGTCACTTATGTATACTATCATGTCATCTGCAAACAGTTAAACCTTAACTTCTTCCTTTCCAATTTGAAGCCTCTTGAATTTGGATAAGGGCTTGTCTATCTTCTTTATTTTCTCAAAGGACCAACTCTTTGTTTTATTGATTCTTTGTATTGTTCTCTTTGTTTCTATTTTATTGATTTCAGCTCTCAATTTGATTATTTCCTGACATTTATTCCTCCTGGGTTACTTTGCTTCTTCTTGTTCTAGAGCTTTCGGGTGTCCTGTTAAGTCACTAGTGTGAGATTTCTACAACTTCTTTATGTGGGCATTTAATGCTATGAATTTTGCTCTTAGCACTGCTTTCATAGCATTCCATAAGTTTGGGTATGTGGTATATTAATTTTCATTGGTCTCTAGGAAGTCTTTGATTTATTTCTTTAATTCTTCCTTGACACATTGGTGATTCAGTTGATCATTATTCAGTTTCCATGAGATTGTGGGCTTTCTGTAATTATTGTTGTTGTTGAAATCTAACTTTAAACCATGGTGGTCTGATAGAACACAGGTTATTCCATTTTTTTGTATCTGTTGAGATTTGTTTTGTGGTCAATATGTGGTCGATTTTAGAAGGTTCCATGAGGTGCTGATAATAAGGTATATTCTTTTCTATTAGGATGGAATGTTCTGTAGATATTAAGTCCATTTGAGTCATAACATCAGTTATATCCTTTATTTCTCTGTTAAGTTTTGATTTGGTTGATCTCTCCAGTGATGAGAGTGGGGTGGTGAAGTCTCCCACTTCTTTGGGGTTTACTGCTGCAGGGTTATCTATTGCCTGTGTTTTTGAGAGTGTATCTGACTTCCTTAGGTTGGAATTTTCCTTCTAGTGCTTTGTGTAGGCTTGGATTTTTGGATAAGTATTGTTTAAATCTGGTTTTGTCTTGGAATTTCTGTTCACTCTGTCTATTTTGCTTGAAAGTTTTGCTTGTATTCATGGTCTCTTAGTGTCTGCATTACATCTGTCCAGGTCCTTCTGGCTTTCAAAGTCTCCATTGAGAAATCGGGTGTTATTCTGATGGGTTTGCCTTTATAAGTCACTTGGCCTTTTTCCTTTGCTTCTCTTAATATTCTTTCTTTATTCTGTACATTTAATTGTTTAATTATTATGTGGTGATGGGACTTTTTTGGGGGTCTAATCTGTTTGGTGTTCTGCAGGCTTCTTGTATCTTCATAGGCATTTCCTTCTTTAACTTGGGAAAGTTTTCTTTTATGATCTTGTTGAATATATTTTCTGTGCTTTTGAGTTGGTATTCTCTTTCCTCTATCCCTATTATTTGTAAGTTTTATCTTTTCATGGTGTCCCAGATTTCGTGGACATTTTGTGTTATGAATTTTTTGACTTTGGTATTTTCTTTGACTGACAAATCCATTTCCTCTATTATAACTTCTACACCCAGAGATCCTCTCTTCCATCTCTTGTATTCTGTTGGTTATGCTTGCATCTGTGTTTCCTGTTCCTTTACTCAGATTTTCTATTTCCAGCATTCCCTCTGTTTGTATCTTCTTCATTGTTTCTATTTCCCTTTTCAGGTCTTGAACTATTACCCTCACCTGTTTCATTGCTTTTTCATGGTTTTCTTTAAAGGATTTATTGTTTTCTTCCAATTTTTTATTTGTCTTTTCCTCTATTTCTTTATAGATTTCTTCCCATTTTTTGTTTGACTTTTTCTCAATTTCTTTATTGATTTCCTCCACTTTTTTGCTCATCTTTCCCTCTATCTCATTTTTTTTATTGAAAAGCCACTAGCATCTCCATGATGCTATTCTTAAGGTTGCTTTCTTCTCCTTCTTCTACCTTGTGATGATCAGGTCTTGCTGTTGGAGGAGAGCTAGGTTCTGCTGATGCTGTTTGGCTCTTTATGTTGTTGTATGTACTTGTGCCTTGACATCTGTCCATCTCCTTGTCAAATATGTGTAAGAGGTGCTTGTGTCTGAGCGAGTTGCTTTTGGTCCATTCTGTGCTTATAGTGTCTGTGCCTCAGGGGTCCCTTCTGGGTCTAATCTTCACTCTCAGTCTAATTGGAGCAGACAGCTTCTGTGTCTCAGGGAGCTGCTCTTGGGTCAACCCAAGCTAGTTGATTCTGTGACTCACAAATTTGTTCTTGGTCTTATCAGGGCTCTTGGTTCAGTCAGAGCTGACAGATACTGTGTTTTAGGAAGCCTTTCTTGGTCCAATGAAAGGTGACAGATTCTACTTCTCAGAAAGCCACTCTTGTTCTAATGAGTGCTGGCAGATAACCTGTCTCTTGAAGTTACTCTTGGTCCAATGACATCTTTTTGTGCAATGAGAGCTCTATCTCTAGGCCCAATGAGAGCTCTCTCTCCTTGGGCCAGATGAGAGATGGGGGTTGGTTTCCAAGCCTCAGGAAGTGGCTGGGGTCTCTGGCAAATGGGTGTGGGGGCAGGGCTGGAAGGTTGCACGGTCCACTGTGGGGGTCTTGGAGAAGGGGAACCTTCCTGTAGGAGTCTTGCCAGCTGGCAGGCAACTGGGGCCGAGTTGGGCGGGTGTTCCCAGGGAAATGCTGGGGGCCAGAGATGGGTCCTAGGGGCAACCCTCCCTAGGTATCAACAGAGTCACTCACCTCTGGGCTGGATGGGTGCTTAACTTACATATTGGATGGAGAGAAAAGGTTATCTTCTGAAATATTTTACAGGGGAGCACTATTGATTTCATGTGTCCGCACTCTAAGGCATTCTGTAATTCTTTGGAGCCTCCACAGTAGAAGTCATATAGTTATTTGAACAGTGAGACTACTTATTTAGCACCAAAAAAATACATCTCTATAATCTTCTTCAAACAAAGAGAACTGTGCATGCTCTAGCTGCCATTTCAGAAATAATGTACTAGCAATGAAAGAAGCCTTGGCCACATTATTTTCCATGTTAAATAAAGCTATGTAATCTGATTATTAGGTCAGGTTTTATATTTAATATCTACTAATTCCACAAGAGACAACACAATTTCCCAAACCGGCGATAGGATAGATAATGCTTGAACTTCTCTGAATCATGTCTCTCACCCTGAGACGGTACACCCACATGTGTCACTGGAAAGGGCACCTTTAACTCTCTTTTCCATATTCTCTTGGTATTTACATTAGGAACTTTGCACTATAATTGTATTTTATAAAGCTCAAGACTCATTTAAATGCCAGAAAATTAAACCAAAGGGATTTCATTTACCACTGGCTGTGTAGGGGATAGAGTTATAAAACCTCTATTAATGATAATGGGAGTTCGTGAATAAATCTCTAGAATACAGAGAAAAATGTATCCCGAGAAGGACATGAAATGGAGACAATAGACTCACTAGAGCAAAATTAAATGGCAATTTGATTTCCTGAGCAGAAACCTCATAAAAATGAAGTCACTTACACTTCCAATCACTTAGGGCTATTAATTTTTTTAATTTTTTTTATTTTTATTTATTTATTTTTTTAATTAATTTATTTTTTTTAGGAACAATTCACTTGTCATTGTGGATCATAATGACAAGTGAATTGTTACTTTAAAACAAAACAAAACAAAAACAAAAACGTCACTAGCGCTAAGTGATTAGAAGTGTAAGTGACTTCATTTTTCTGTGGCTTTTTTTTTTTTTAGATTTATTTATTTATTATGTATACAGTGTTCTGCCTGCAGGCCAGAAGAGGGCACCAGATCTCATTACAGATGGTTTTGAGCCACCATGTGGTTGCTTGGAATTGAATTCAGGACCTTTGGAAGAACAGCTAGTGCTCTTAACCTCTGAGCCATCTCTCCAGCCCAGTCTGGTGATCAGATGGCCAAACACCCTAACTGTCGTGCTGGAACTCTCATCCAATAACTGATGGAAGTGGATGTAGAGATCCTCAGCCAGGCCCCAGGTGGAGCTCCAGGAGTCCAATTGTCGAGAAAGAGGAGGGACTGTAAGAGCATGAATTGTTCAGACCAAGATTGCAGAAAGCACAGGGACAAATAGCCAAACTAATGGAAGCACATGAATTATGAACCAAAGACTGTGGAGCCCCCAGCTGGATCAGGCCCTCTGGATAAGTGAGACAATTGAATAGCTTGAACTGTTTGGGAGGCACCAGTTTGGGACCAGGACCTGTCCTTAGTGCATGAGCTCGCTGTTTGGAACCTTGGACTTACACAGGGACACTTTGCTTAGTCTGGAAGGAGGGGACTGGACCTGCCTTACTGAATCCACCAGGTTTAAATGAATCCCCAGGGGAGTCTTGGCCCTGGAGGACATGGGAATGGAGGGGAGGGGATGGGGGGAAGGTAGGGGTGGGAGGGGGGAGGACAAGGGAACCCATGGCTGATGTGTAAAATTAAAACACAAATATAAAAAAACAACAAAAACAAAACAAATCATTCACTTGTCTCTTGGGCAACTTAGCTCATAAAACTTGCAAGAACAATGATTTTTATATTAACAATAATGTATAGTTTTCCTATATATAATAATCAGGAGACAACTTATATTATCTACTTGGGAATTCTCATTTAATTAATATTCTGATGATAAAGTACATTTGTAAAAGTAAATCACCAAGAATTGTGTTGTTATAATTTTAATGTTAAAATTAGAAGGTACAGTGCACATGAACTTCAATAAATAGTAAAAGAATGGACCTTTAAATGTGGTTTATTGGAGAATTACTTTTAAGAGTGTCAGTGAAATTCAACTAAAATACAGTCATTGAATGCTCAGAAGATATAACCTAATAGATTTTCAATCTTTTAATTTTTGCCTTTTTTCTATATATGAATTTTTGGATGTACAACTAAATTATCTTCATTGATTGAAACACTTCTCATATCTCATCTGGTGTTACATTGTAAGAATAGAATAATATAAAATTATATATGTCTGCAGAGTGGTGGTGGCTCATGCCTTTAATCCCAGCACATGGGAAGCAGAGGCAGATGGATCTTTGTGAGTTCACGGCCAGCCTAGTCTACAGAGCAAGATCAGGAAAGGCACAAAGCTACAGAGAGAAACCCTGTCTCAAAAAAACAACCAAAAATGTTATATATGTCTATATGTAATGAAAATAGAAATATCTATGCATTTAATATAGAATATATGTATATTAATAATCAGATTATACTCACATTCGTTCAATTTGTTTATTTGTCTCAGAACATATATTTTCTAAGTATGTCATTAAAATGAATGGCTTTTGAAAATAGATGCTTATGATGGCTAGTTTCTTGTCAACTTGACATAAGCTAGAGTCATTTGAGGAAAGGGAACCACAACAGAAAATACCCCCACCATACTGATGAGTATGCAAGCCTTTTGTGCATTTTCTTGATTTATGATTATTATGGGAGGGCCTAGCTCATTGTGAATTCACCACTGGGCTGTTGGGCCTGGGTACTATAGAAAGCAAGATGAGCAAGCCATGGGGAACAAGCCAGTAAGCAGAATTCCTCCATACTCTCTGCTTCAGTTCTTGCCTCCAGAGTCCTGCCTTGAGCTCTTGCCTTGACAAGCAGTGAAATGAAATACAACCTTTCTTCCCCAAGCTGCTTTTGGGCATGGTGTTTTATAACAGCAATAGAAACCTTAACTAAGACAACACTTCTACTTAAAAACTCTTGTCACTTAATTTCTGAACAAATAATAGATCTATTATTTCAAGTTCTTTGATGGCCTATGTAGTTCAGTAGCAGAGAGTTTGCCTAGCATGTCTGCATATTTGGTGCAATACACTCTACTTCGAATATAAATTGAAATTATAGTCTTATATGTGCTATTAAATACTTTCAGACTTGTCTTTATAAGATAGGTGTACACTATACAAAAATCACTTAGTTTATTAATGGTATTTCAGCTACAAGCTGCCAAAATATTACTAAAGAAATGAGTGTGGGCTACCTCCTTTTGAGTTGTTGGTCAAGGGTGTATCAGACATTACTAGAATAATAAAGATTATGGCACTGCTGTTGTTGTTCATCAGCACTTGATGTCAAGGTCCTGTTGCTGAAAGCAGCCCAAACTTTGATCACATAACATGGAGAAATCAAGTTGCTACTGACCAGGAAGTGTTTTTTCCTGCTGGCTAGCTTTCACAGGACATGAAAGTGCTTTGTAGCCTTCTTGGGAAGTCAGGGAAGTCATCAACAATGTGAACCCTGTGAATTACAGCAATGACTGGAGTGGCAAGGTATGTGTGATATGTATGAATATTATTAGAGAAACAGAACAATTTCTGTTTGGATTTAAGGTCCACTTCAGGGAAGGAAATTCATGGTTGTTATTGTAATTCTGGATAAAAGACGCAAGGAAAGTAAGCTGACAGGCCCCAGGAGAGAACCAACTACTATAATTGAATTAAATGAACGCAGTATCAAACTGCTCTCTAAGTTCCTAGCTCCATACAGACTAGTGCAGCTCTCAGACCTCATCAAGCAGTTTCCTTGTGCAGTACATAATGGTTAGTGCTGAAATTCACAAATGATCAAAGAGTTGATAATAAGTGTCAGTGGATGTTCAGCCACAAATCGATCACCTCTACCACTTCCTCTCCCCAAGGCTCGGATACATTGTAGAAGGGATCCAGGGTACTAAGAACCAGATGTTAGGAAGGACAAGAGTGAAACTGTCTTCTGGACATAACAGTATCATTTCACTCATAGACCCCCAGTGCTTGTGGTTGTCCATAGAAAACCCTCATGGTCACTTAATTTAGGAGATAAACTTCCAACCCAATATCATCAAACAAGACAACCAATCTCTTTCTCTTTACTATTGCTTTAATGATATTCTCCATCTGGGCTTAATGACAGATCAGACAGAAACCAATAGAAAGAATCTTTATCCTAAAACCCCTCCCTGAATATATTGGTCATAGCCAAATTGCATACTCATTGCACCCAAGCTATTGAAAAACAACAACAACAACAACAACAACAAAAAAAAAACCTTCAGGGTAACAGAAGCAAAAATAAAATAGGGAGAATAGCTTTTCTACTTTTCCTATCTTCCTCCCTGACAGCCCCCAAACACATCCTCAAACTCAAAACTTCACGTGTTATCAAAGTACAAGTGCACTTGCTTGAGTGGAAGGGAACAAGAGAAGGAGGTTTCTTTACTACATGACTTACTCCAGAGCTTCATCATTAGCCCTTTCCAGGAGAAAGCAACAGTATATTAGAGTAGTATTAACACTGCTTAGATAAACAAAATCTACTTAGTGACTCTCAGCCTGACCCCAAGGCTGCATTCATCCAAGCACAACCACACTTAAGGTCACTACCTCTAATGGCAGTCAATGCCCCTGAACTCATCTTTCCATGGCTCAGCTATTCTGTTAGCATTCCTAATTGCCTTTGTCAGTTCTGAGGCCATTTCATTATAAGCCAGGGCCAATTCTGTTGTTGCTGATGATTCGACCATTTTGTGAAGTCAAGTGTGGAACCCTGAAGTAGAAAAGGGAAGTAAACAGCAGTATGTGTAAAATTTCAATTCTATCATTCACCATGAAAGGAGTGCTTTGCAGCCCAAATTCACCAGCATTCTTGGGATACTTATTCTCCTGTTCCCAAAGGAGACATAATCATAACTATTTTTTGAGAACTCCCTCATACTCTTTTTGATGTAGTCCCAATTTAACACTTTGCCTTTTGTCTCTTGGGAAAATCACAAGCTAGATGTCATAAACTATTCCAAGGTTTTACGGTAGAGAAAAAAATGTGCCTTCAAGGGTAGATTCGTGTGATGCATAAACTGAATGCTGATGGGAATTTTTTGCCTCAGCCCTCTAAGTACATTAACTAATGGTTTTGTTTAAAGAACTCTGTAGACACCTTAAAACTTGTTTTTGGACTCTCTGGAGTAGGAAAATCTTTACTGTGGTTTAATATAAAAGGGGATATATTGAAACCTGTCATTTGACAGTCACCGTCTACTTCCTACAATCATATCTACTGAGAATGTTAGTGACTGGGAGTTGTACCAGGGTGACAGAAGGAAAGCCATCAGGAGGCAAAGCAAATGCTTTGTTAGCATGGTAGTGGGTAATGACAGATGATGAGTGTGCAAGGCTTTGATTGGTGATGCCAGCAGAAATGGCTCTGTGTAGTAACAGTCTTTCCACTTACTGCTTCTTCTTAGAACATTGTTTTGTTATTTTTATTCTTAACAGAAATAATAATAATTTATGTACTGCACAACAAAATCTAAGTAGTATTGAAGAAGATAATATGGAAATAAAATTCCAGTTACCTTATACTCTTAGACACTTTCAATAATCTGCCTTTAGGTAATTGTTTCAATAATTATAAATGTTATGTATAAATATATATATGTGTGTGTTATTAGTAAATATTAAATATATGTTTCCAAAGCAATCAACAGGGTTTACTTCTCTACCATCCCTACCCAAACATTAGTTGTGCATGTATTTCTAATTTATTCTTTAATTATATATATAACACATATTTTGATTCAGCATACTCAAACTTCTATTTACTCACAAAATTAAGACTGAGAGAAATTATACCCATGCAACCCACACTAGTTGGACATGAGAGCCTTCCATCTTAAGACTTTCAAACACTGGAAGAAAATATGTATTCTACCTTGACCACCTATGCAATATATTTTTATCTTTTTAAAATTTCCTTTGTTTTGTAGTTAGTATGCAAACTTGGTTTCATTATGGTGATTTCTTGTATGTTCATCATGTACCTCACTTCTATTTTTCCAGTGGTAATATCCCTTGTCCTTTTGCTCTGGTCATGCTGGTCCCTTTTGATCTTTTAAGTAATCTCTCTACTTTTATGTCATATACATCTGTAAGGAGCATATTATCATCCATTGAGAGGGTAAAAAGTATGGATTCCTTCATTTTACAACCATGTTATAAATAACTGAACTCATTTATTTTCTTATGCATTTTATTTTATTTTATGTTTAAGACTGTTTTGCCAGATTTATGGTTGTGCATTTTTTGTTTGTTTTTTCGAGAAAGGGTTTCTCTGTGTAGCTTTGTGCCTTTCCTGGAACTTTCTTTATAGACCAGGCTGGCCTTGAACTCACAGAGATCTGCCTGCCTCTGCCTCCTGAGTACTGGGATTAAAGGCATGTGCCACCACCACCTGGTCCGGTTGTACACACTTTTAAATGTGTGATGCCTGTGAGTGTCAGAAGAGAGCATCAGATTCCCTGGATCTGGAGTTTCAGAGTATTGTGAACTGCCATGCAAGTGCTGGGAATAGAATCCAGGTCAGCTGGAAGAGCAGGTGGAGCTCTTAACTGCTGAGTCATCTCTCCAGTCCCTTCATGTGTTATCTTTAAAAGTCACTAACCACTTGGGAGGCAGAGCTAGGCAGATCTCTGTGAGTTCGAGGCCAGCCTGGGCTACTAAGTGAGTTGCTGGAAAGGCGCAAAGCTACACAGACAAACCCTGTGTCGAAAAACAAACAAACAAACAAAAATCACCAGCATGTTATGTCTAAAACCATCAACTTAATCATGTATTAGTTAGAAACAGCTCATTTTAAATATTTTTTTTCTGAAATTCAAATAATTCTTTTTAACTTACTTGAGTGGTTTTGCAGGCTAGCTTCACAGTCACTGTTTTATAATGACCTTTCTTTTCCCATCCTAGGTTAGGTCCTTTGCTTCTGAGACTCTTTCCCCCATCAATATAACTATAACCCCTTTTAAGTGAATGCAATAGAAAGTGACTGTGATTGCTTCACTGTCTGAACCCTGTACATTAATGGAGGTGTGTTTCTCACCCATCCTTGAAGACTGTATGGCTGACTGACTGACTCTTCTGGGCTCAGCTTTGCATTAGTTCACTATGGTCCCTGATATTTGGTGTTGTGTTCCTCACTCTTGTTTTTGAAGAAACTGCTAGGATAGATAAACAAAAGAGTAATCCTTAGTACTAGGTTTGTATTCAGTGGAGTGGCAGGTATTCCTTTTGGCAATGTATTTCATAGGAAGTAAGACAGTATTTTTTAAACCTTCTGCACTTAAAATACTGGTAGTTCTTTAATTTGTTTAAATTTAAGTTGCATTGTTCTCTTGCTAATCCATGTGCTTCATGGTATACTTTAGTCATGGTGCGATCTTATAGAAATAACCATGGTATTAATTAAGCAGGAGACTCTACATCCTCTTCGCATCTGTTAATCTGGCTCCCTGTCACCAGTGCTGGCCATTTCCTGCAGAAACTCTGTAGTAGCCGTGTCACTCAACTCTTTTTTTTTCTCCTTTTGTGTTTTAATTTTACACATCAGCCATGAGTTCCCCTGCCCTCCCCCCTCCCGCCCCCAGCCCCACCTTCCTCCCATCCCGTCCCCTCCATTCCCATGTCCTCAAGGGCCAAGACTCCCCTGGGGATTCATTTAAACCTGGTATATTCTGTACAGGCAGGTCCTGTCACCTCCTTCCAGACTGAGCAAAGTGTCCCTGTGTAAGTCCAAGGTTCCAAACAGCCAGCTCATGCACTAAGGACAGGTCCGGGTCCCACAGCCCGCATGCCTCCCAAACAGTTCAAGTTATTCAATTGTCTCACTTATCCAGAGGGCCTGATCCAGCTGGGGGCTCCACAGCCGTTGGTTCATAATTCATGTGCTTCCATTAGTTTGGCTATTTGTCCCTGTGTCTCTCCAATCTTGGTCTCAACAATTCACACTCTTGCAGTCCCTCCTCTTTCTTGACAATTGGACTCCTGGAGCTCTACCTGGGTCCTGGCTGAGGATCTCTGCATCCACTTCCATCAGTTATTGGATGAGAGTTCTAGCACAACAGTTAGGGAGTTTGGCCATCTGATCACCAGACTAGGTCAGTTCGGGCTTTCTCTCGACCATTGCCAGTAGTCTACAGTGAATGTATCATTGTGGATTTCTGGGGACCTCTCCAGCACTCTGCCTATTCCTGTTCTCATGTGGTCTTCATTTATCATGGTCTGTTATTCCTCGTTCTCCATTTCTATTCTTGATCCAGCTAGGATCTCCCGCTCCCCTAAGCTCTCTTTCCCTCAAAACTTGCCCTTCATTACTCCCACTGTCATCCAGGTTGTTCATGCAGATCTCTGTCATTGGGTGATCCCTGGGTCTTTCCTAGTGTCCCGTTTTCTAGGTAGCCTCCCTGGAGTTATGTAGCAGTCTAGTCATCTTTGTTTTACATCTAGTATCCAACTATGAGTGAGTACATACCATGTTTGTCCTTCTGAGTCTGGGTTACTTCACTCAGGATGATTTTTTTTTCTAGATCCATCCATTTGCCTGCAAACCTCATGATGTCATTGTCATTCAACTCTTTACTGAGAGTCAGCTTCAATGTATTTAAAATAAACAGGCATAAAAAGAAAAAAACAAACCAAAAACCATTCCTGAAAAATCACATTGAATTTTCCCATGCTCATTCCAATGGTGAAATAAAGGGATTAAATAAAAATTCACCTTCATTTTCTCCCTGTGTCCTGTCTAGGAGGTATTTTGTACTTCATCAGCCTGAGAGAGTAGCTGAAAAGAACATCATGGCTTGAAGGTGCTTCCTTCTTCATGGTTCCCAGTCTCTGGTTTTACCCTGAGAAGCTGTATGCTAGGAGAGGTGTAGCACAACTGTCCAGCACAAATCATGTTCCATGGGAAAGAACCTAATTCTCAAGCACAATATTAGTGCATTTAAGTTGTAGCAATGTTAGGAGGTATTGTATTTACCTTGGTTTTTGTGTCTGCAGGAGAACTGCTGAATTTTCTTGAGGCTTGTTTCCAGATGTTTGAAGTTTTGAAGGAGCATAACTCATCAGTTGTCATTCTCACCAGGAACCCTTCCAGTTGTACACAGGCTTTCTCTGAGAGAGATGATTGGGACACATGAGGTAGGGTAATCTGTTCTACCCCCCCTCTTGGTTTCAGAAGCAGTTCAATTTATTTTATAGTCATTTTATCTGGCAGTAAGCTCTAAATAAACTTTGATGTGCCTTGCTCCTAGGAGCTTGACAATTTTTAGAGTAGTACATTTTAAAATTGATAGGAATATACATATACTGAATATTTCATTTGTTCATTTGTTTACCCTTTAACCTGCTCAAGGTACTTGGTTCTGATTGTTATAGCTCTAGTTGGCAGTGCTAACCTGGGAGAGTGGAGCCTAATAATGAGACAGACTAAACTATCATACATTAGCTAACTTATATTATGAGGATATTCTGAGAGTTAAGCAAGGTTATATGAACAAAGTTTACATGGGTTCCAGCTGTATACAGTCACAAGGGCACATGAGTTTAGGCTGTATATAGTCATGAGGACAATTGTGCTTGCAAGCATCATTCTGAATAGTAATGGGTAAGATGATGGGTAACCAGAAGTATACTCACCCCCATTTACTACACCTGGTAGAGGCACAAAAGCACATTCTAAGAACAAACCTGTGTTTTGGAGGAACAGAGGTCACAAGACTCTTGTCTTATATTCTTGGAGTTGTCTCACAAGCTCTCATAATTCTCCTCACACAGCTGCATTCATGAACCATGTTTTGACACTGATGTGAGAAAGAATCACTTTACCTTCTCTGCAACATGAGAGACAAAATTCCCACATCTTAGCCCCTGGTTGGGGATCTAACAGCAGTTAAGAACGTATTTTCATGCTAGATTAATAATTACCATGCAGATTCTTTGCCTGGAAGCTTCTAAGTTCTATTTGTATGGACATCAATATTAAACATGTCAGCTTGCTTTCTTATATAGCCCAGGACCACCTGCCCTGAGATAGCACCACCTGAAGTGGGATGAGCCTTTCCTTATCAATAGCAAATTAGGAAAATGTCCCACAGAAATTACCACACTCCACCCCCTAATTTGATAGAGAAAATTCCTTCATTGAGTTGTCCTCTTTCCAGGTGACTCCAGGTTGGCATAAAAGTGTTAGCTCATACTGTCTTGAACAGTATGGAGACATGGGCTCCCGCACTGAAAAGACTCCCTGAAACACACATATCACTCACTCTAGAGAAAGAAGACAAATATAGGGAAATGTGTCCATATCAGTATGGAGGTATCTTTATGTTGTAATTAAGTTTATTATGCCCTACTTTGGGGAATGTGTTTTACACTTCACTAAGGCATGTGAAATTTAGTCCACAAAGTAAGTTGTAAAAGAAAAAACAGTAATAAACTTATTGCACACTTGGAACTCACTAATTTTGTCTCTGAATGCCTGATTTTGTTTGACAGGTTGGAAATTAAATGTTACTCCCTAACTTCTAATCTATACATGCCCTTTTATCCTTCCCTGGTGTATTGACCGTTGTCTCCAACTCTAAAGACTGCTTTCAGGCTCTGACAAGACAATCTGTAGGGAGTTATTGTCCTGATGTCCTTCCATGCCCTCACAGCCATGCCAGCAAACTCAAATCACAGGATCCCAGGAGTAACAACCCTTAACGTGTCCTGGGGAATGTTCTGCATTCAAGATGTTTTAAGTATTAGGAGATTTATACTGATATCAATATTTATAAATGATTAGTTTTAGTTAAGGGAATAGCCTCTATCTGTGATAGAGTTTATGGCTTTTGGATGCCTATGGAAACATTTCATAATACATTCCTAACATTAAAAGTGTTTTGACAAATATATATTGTGTTCCTAATACTAAAGTATAGAGTTGTTGTTCTCATATTTTTCAGAAATGATCCATTAATGAGATACGTTAAACAAGTAAATTGAGGTTTGTACCAATACAGTCTTCCAGATTGGGAGCGTCACAACGAACAGTCACAAAGACCTAACTAATTTTATTTGATATGGGATGACCAATCTGCCATCTCTGGTTTAATACTGTAAGGTAAACAATTTTGAAGTAACACAACTTTTGGTCCCTCTTCTGATTCCTCTACCTGATCCTGTCTGTGAAGGCCACCCCTCAGCTCTGCTGATTAGAGCACCTTTCCAAGCTTTTCCAGGGGACACAACACATTCATTTATCTATCAACAGGAGAACAAATTATGTCTTTGAACTTGGCTGAAAATTTTTTTTTTAACATCACTAGATGCCAGACACTAATTCAAGTGCTTAGAGTCGGTCAGTACAGAAAGGTAATGATATATTGAGAAGATTACAGAATACCAGTGTGTTTAAAAGCAGTGTCAGTTACCATGAACTAAAACAGGAATGAGTGATCAAATACTTACCGAGGCAAGTCATGGTGGGATGCAAGAGGCTGAAAGGAGATACAGATATCCCACGATTAAATTGGTTAAAAACGGGGAAAACAGAAATGAATGGTGAGTGGAGCTGAACTAGCTGGAGGAAGAAACCAGCAGAGCGCAGACTCCTCCGATGGCCATTGCACTATAGAACGGGAATTACTCTTGGTGGGAGCAGTTACACTTCCAGGTAGGCAGAAGTGTTTAAAATAAAGGTAGGGACTACACCGGTTTAGGAAAATGGCAGGCGCGGGTTTTCTTTTCTCCAGGAGCTATGAACTCTTCAGCCATGGATACGGCAATCGGAGAGGACAGGGACCCACAAATTCTTTAATAGATCACAATTTACAGGCGTAATATCCCTCCACTTTATTGATACTTGTTATTAACTGTTTCTGAGGGAAAATTACGACAAAAATGGGAAAATATTTTTAAAGTTAACATAACAAAAATTACATCAGGCCAATTCCCTTTTGGCAAAAATATTTAGCAGGCAGTGGAACACAGCTGAACAGTCCTTTGTAACGACAGGAACAGGAAAAGCTGCATATTGTTCCCAGATGGAATCTCCATAGAATGGCGGCACAGCATGCACTGAACTTTTCTGCCAATAGCAGTACAGTCCTTCGTCCCCAGGTGGATTTCGACTTTAACATTAGAATCAGCCAGCGATTCTACGTGAGCCAGAAAATATAAGCCAGCTGCGACTGTGTTGGCAAGGACTCGTTCTTACAGAACCTTCCTGTATTCAATGTATCGAGGAGCCTTCTGTACTGTGTCTTCCCATCATGGGCAGGTGTCATCATCAAAAGGTTAAGAGTACCTGGGATGTTTATATATAGGCTAGTCAGGTAGCAATCTGAAAACCCTGTTTGGTATATACACATGGGGGAATGGGTAACAATTGTTTATCAAGATAGTTTGTGGTTATATCATGATTAAGACTTGCTTTGAGTTGTGTCTGCAGTTATGTGAATATAAGGGCAATTTTATTAGCTAGCTGTGAAACAGGTCTACCTGTTATATATTATATATTTTTGAACTAAAAAAAAAAAAAAAAGCTCTAATTTTATTATTGTTTTTTCCTTTCCCAAACTTGTTGAGGAATACAGAACAGTTGTATCATTTTGTCTAGCACTTGTTTTTAGCAGGTTAGCTAATATTGTGGTTTAACAGTGTTTAAATTATTTTATTGCCAACAGAATTGTAATGATCTTAAAATAAACAAGTGTTGTAGTTGTTTGTATTACCTAAAGAAATTCAGCAAAGTGTGAAACCCAGTTAAGGATGATTTTAATACTTGAACATTACAGATGTCTCAGGTAAGCATGTCGCCGTTTTCTGTGGATAATCAAGGTCTAAGAATCTACTATACACATATGTTTCCTCATCTACTATGAATCAGTCTTTCATGTCAAACAAGGCATTTTGTACTTATTTGATACATGCTAAATTCCAAAGGGGAAAAAGTAAGAATAGAAAAAATAATTAAGAATTAAATAAGAAGAGCAAATTGTCATTAGAGAGGTACTAATGGTGGCACTAAACAAGAAAACAAAAAAGTGAAGCAAAGAACAGATAACCCACCAAAACCAAACAAATGGATACAGTCTCCTATTGTTGCTGAATGCACAGACCAGTGGTTCTCAACCTTCCTCATGTTGGGACCCTTTAATATGGTTCCTCATGTTGTGCTGATACCCATCTTAAGATTATTTTCATCCCTACTTCATAAGTGTAATTTTGCTACTATTATAAATAGTAATGTAAATATCTGTATTTTCTGATGGTCTCGGATGACCCCTATGAAAGGGTCTTTGGATCCCAAAGGGGTTTCAACCCACATATTGAGAACATTGGTAAAATTATTTTGAGTGGAATTCTTTGCAGGATGCTAACACTCATTCCTTCTCTTGTCTTTGTATCAGCTGCTCAGTCTACCACCCAGCTTCCACAGGAATATTACCTAGAATTCCAGTTAGTGTCCCATCAGACCCATTCTGCTTGCTCATCAGCATATTATTAAACCCAACCCCCATGATGCCCAGCACTATGTAGAGTCTGACTCAAAACTCCAGATAGAGATCATAGAACTACTCCATCATGCCACCTACCAAGTCATCATGAGACAGAATAGTGTTTTGTGCCCCTCATCCCCAGGTAATACCCATAATCTTACTTTCACACCAGCAACCTTGACATGAGGAAGATACATCATCCTGAACTCCATCTTCCTGGAGCACTGCTCACTACTACTGTGACTACAGCTGCTATGACCCAAAGGTCACCTTCAGAACCCAGTGAGTTCTTTATAAACTTCTAAAGCCTGATTAAAGAAATCTTCTAAGGTTACAGAAAGTTTACTCCTAGTCTCAGAAGTAGCCCTCACCTCTGACTAAACAGAGACCGCTTCTAACACCCATTTACATATCAAAATAGAGTGGCCCCAATATTGACAAAGTTGCAGTAATAGCAAAAAGGGATTTGAGAGCAGATATCCACATCAAGGAACTCCATGAGTGACCTAAGTCCAGATACCTGGATCCCACCTAAAAAAACACAAACAACATGAGTAACCATGACAATGTATCTCCTCTAGAAATTAGCACTCTCATTTCACTGTTCCCTGAGTAAAGCAACTTAGTTAATGTATATGACAGTGAATTCAAAACAGCAATTACAAGTATGCTCAAATAACTCAAGAAGGACAAGAACAAATGTCTGAAGGAGGACAATGACAAGATAAGCAAGCAGGTGAATGAAATGAAGCTTGAAATGAAATACTCTGGAAATCAAGGAAGAGCTTCAGAGGAGTGCATCATTAACAGACTGGAGGAAATGTCAGATAGTAAAGACAAGGTAGATGAGATGGATCAATCAGGCAAAACAAATGCTAAATTATTTAATTATTTAATGCAAGTCAGGACAGGTAAAAATGAACTCCATCATGTATTTAAAAGAACATTTTCTCTAATATACAAGAATATGTTTTGTGGAAAATCCCAACAGCCAGGTGACAGAATTCAATAGTTCTTCAAACATATTCCTTAGCAGGACTTTCACCCTGCTCTGTGCCCCCCTACTCTTTTTCTTTCTTTTGTATTTATTTTACTTTATTAGAAAGTCATAAAAAAATCATACTTGCAACCACACTGCATCAACCTTGCAAAGAATCATGGCGGTCTAGTTCTTAGAAGAAAAGTGAGAGGAGATTCGGTGGAAACTAGGTGTTCTCATCTTACAAACACAAAGGAAGTATGTGTGAAACTTGTTCCAGCTCTCACTTGCCTTTCTTAGCTGGTCTGTCATTGCATCTGTGAGACTTCAAAAGACAATGTATTATACACATTCCAGGAAATGAGCCTTTAAAAACTAACATGACCCAATGATGCATTTCAGTTGTTGGAGTGCTTACCTGGCATGCACCAAGTCCTGGTATCGCTCCTCAATATTTAGTTAAAAGAGCTTTGTTGTATACACCTATAATCCCAACATTTTGCACAGTGTTGTGTGGTTGGTTCTTTTCTCTTACTCTTTGCTCTTTGGGGGTGCGCCACCCAGCTCCAAAATAATTAGACAGAGACTTACTATTTCTTATGAATGCCTGGCCTTCACTTGCCTTGTTTCTAGCCAGATTTTCTTAAATTATCTCATCTACCTTTTGTCTCTGGGCTTTTACCTTCCTTTATTATATATACCTTTCTTTACTTTTTACTCTGTGGCTAGTTGTGTTGCTGGATGGCTGGCCCCTGGCCTTGTCCTCCCCCCTCTCCTCACTCACTCATCCCCTACTTTCTTTCTCCTTCTATTTATTCTCTCTGCCTGGCAACCACACATATCCCTCTCCTGCCTAGGTATTTGCCATTCAGCTGTTTATTAGACCAATCAGGTTGTTTCAGTTAGGCAAATTAACAGAGCTTCTCAAAGTTAAATGAATGCAGCATGAAAGAATGCAACACAAATTTACATCATAAACAAATGTAACACATCTTAAAATAATATTCCACAACACACATGCATCACACAATTTTATAATACACAAATATATATACAATCTTGCCACCTTAACAAAAACAAAAATATAAACTATCCAAGCTAATGCTTTAGGAAATAATTATAATGTAAAAAATCTTATTTTAAAATGAAAGCTATTTTAAAATTTTTATTACATCATTTATTTATTTATCATTCATTTATTCATTATGTGTATGCATACATGTGTGTTCCACATGCATATGTAGAGACCTGAGGATAACCTTGGGTACTTATTTTCCACCATGTGTGTCCCAGAGCTTAAATAATGTCTTTGCTGTAAGAGTCATCTTGCCAACCCATAGGATTAAAGTAAAGGGATTATAAAATATTACTTTACAATTACAAACTATGAGGAATAAGACAGAAAGCAGCATTCTTCCAAAGTCTCTGATTCAGTTTATGCCTCCTGGTTCTTGCCTTGAGTTCTGCCCTGACTTATTTTGGTGATAGATTGTGAACCAAGAAGTATAAGATGAAATAAAACCTGTCCTCACCAAGTTTATTTCAGTCACAATGTTTTATCACAGGAATAGAAATTCTAAGTAAGACATACCCTGAGTTAAATTTTGCAAGAAGAAGAAGAAGAAGAAGAAGGAGAAGGAGAAGGAGAAGGAGAAGGAGAAGAAGGGGAAGAAGGGGAAGAAGGGGAAGAAGGGGAAGAAGGGGAAGGAGAAGGAGGAGAGAGAGAGAGAGAGAGAGAGAGAGAGAGAGAGAGAGAGAGAGAGAATTTTGTACATAGTGAGATGTCTCAAAAATCTGGGAAATAAACAAATAAATAATTCAAAAAGAGGCAGCTATCAATACAGATCCTTGAGATATTGAGGAATAGTAAGAACTTTTGGTCAATACATATACTGTTGTTTGTAAACAAAGTACATAGATTCTTTAACATATTTACTTTCTTTTGGTGAAACTAAGTCTTAAATTCAAACAACACTTATTAAAATATCTTTGGAATTTATCAGAGACTTACAAGGTTATACTAACACGCTTATGGAATTGAAAAAACCTTGGAAAGTCAAAGCACTTTTGTAAAAACAATACAGAGGATTCACACTGTCCCATGTCATGATTTCCATGAGATGGTTGCAGTGATAAAGAGACACTGCAGAGATAGGTGATAATAGGTAAGTAGAATATATGGAGTAAAATAGAGTCCATAAAACCCCAACATGGAAAAGACCACTTGATTTTCAGAAATGTCATAGAACAACTCAAGGGACAAAAAAATCATTTTAATAAATGAGGCTGGAAATGTCTGTGCAAATGCAAGAAAACACAGGAATCAATCTTAGCTTTGTTTTGACTGGTATATAATTATTAAAGCCTAAAATCATAAAAAGCAAACAAGATTGATAAATTAAAATAAAGCTTTGCTCTAAAGAACACAATAATGGTAAAATTAAGACAATAATGTAATGTCTGAGATAAAATGTTTGCTTATATTAGTAAAAGACTGAATTCCCAAAGATATGATAATTCTGTAACAAAATTAATTAACAAATTGCTAAAAGATAAGACCATGTATTTCAAAAGCTGTGATATGTAAGTACCTAATAAGTGTATGAAAATACCCTCTTGTTATTACATCACAATGTAGAACTGAATATGCTTAATATGCTGAAACATTTAAAAAATATTGAATCTTCAAGAGGTAGAAGAATCTCCAATTAGTGGGAATGCTAAATGTCATATTCATTCTGTATATCTGAGTTCATTTCTTCATGGAACAACCTAGCATACACAATCTTAGGAATTCATCATAAAGATATATGTTTGTGGAGCTGTATTAATAATATTTCAACACTGAAACAAACTGAAATGTCAAGAAGTGAATGGCTAAGACAAAAGTATTATAGTCATTCAATGAGGGGTTGTCAGGAATGAAAGAAATAAATCTGAAATATACTCTAAAAGCAAGAATCAGTTTCTATGATTAATATTACCAGTAGGTAATTACTGCCTAATGGTTCCATGTATTCACATACATAATTTTAGAACAAATGAAGTTTAATATTTGATGACAAAATGTTGATTAGTCTTTAGTAAGGATATGACAGAAGGATTAACAAAAGTTCAAGTCTTAAGGGAACTGGATGATAAAATGTCTTCTATCTGGATTATCACATGAGCGTCAGACGAAGTAGGTGGAGTTTATTTGTAAATTGTATGAATCATACTGGCTTAAAATTTATTTAGAGTGAACATACAATGAAAAGGAAGAAAATTCTGATATATGACAAATGTTCGAATGTGAAAGTGACTTGCCAAATGAAGTAATTCAAGAACAAAAGAAAAACATTCCATAATTTTGTGCATGTTAGGTTCTTAGACTTTTCATCATCATGAAGATAAAAAGATTAATGGTACCTGTCATTCTTTAGTACAAGAAAGGGAGAGTCATTCATTGTTGAATGGTAGAGTTTCCATTTTTCCAACAAGAGCCTTTTGGGCATAAAGGTAGTCATGGCTGTACATTAAGAATGTATTTAAACTAACATGAATATTTACGTATATATGTTTCATTTTGAAAAGCTCTAGAGGTCAGGAAATTAGTAATGGGCCATGGGAGCTGCTTCACAGGAGGGGAGATAGAATGCAATAGTATAAAGATATAAAAGTGAATAATGGAATAGGAAAGGTTTAATGGAATGGGGAATGGGAGAGCAGGTTGAAGAAGAGAATACAGGGATGGATAATTAGCACTAAATCCCTTTTGAGAAAGTTATATAGAAACCTACTACTACAGGAGCTTCTTCAAGTACATAAACAAAAACATAAAAAATGTGTTTAAATGGAGTTACTCTGTAATGGGGTAGTAACACCCCTACTGGATACCACCAGCTAACAAATGAAAAGCCAGTGCCAGGAATGGTTTGCCTGTTTTAAATTTGTTGGAAAGTAAGGCTCACAGAGCTGAGAAAACATTATGAACATTGTCAATGCTCTTGGATACCCCCCATAACTTAACCATAAGACCATATCTGAAGACACCACACACATAAGTACAGGATACAGAGGAATCAAAGTGGTACTGACCTGGAAGCATCATCCCTATTGGCTAGCTTCTGGAGTAAGGTACTATGCATTCTGCTGTTGGAGAAAATTAATCACTAATTACACCCAGCTGTGAATGCTGAAACCTATAATAATGATTGGCCTGGCAAAATATACCCATTTGTTCAAGAGTGGCATGAGTGTCAGAAGAAGCAACTACTTTCTGAATGGATTTACGTGTCACTACAAAAGATTATACCCATATGTAGCACCATCACTGAAGCTAAGAACCCATATTAGGTCAGAAGACCTAGAGGTTACCTACTACTACTATTCTGCTAAATAGACATCACATTCAAGTGACTTAATTACAGATGCTTGCTTTTTACATTTGGCGCTTAGCGTAGAGACCCAAAACTTGTCAAGATGTAGAGAAAAATAAACGGTAGACTTTTCGGCCTTAAATGGGACATCTACATACTGAAACCTCTTCCCAGGGCTCAGAGATCAATACAAAAGATTAGGCAGAAAGGGTTTAAGAGCCAGGTGGTAGATGACTACAAGGAAACCATGTTTGTGACCACAACAGAGAATTTGCACATATAAAGTCATAGCAATTGCAACAACATGAGTATGTGACAACATAAGTAAATGTAAATTAAACATAATCCACATGGAGATAGAGAAAGTATATGAAATCCATCACTAGCTGAAGAGCTATTGACAACGGACAGCTTCTGGGACAAGGAGGGTCAAGTTTATTTTCAAGAACAGTGTGGAATTGCCTGGATCAGTAGGCCTCCTTTTGTGAATTGACTAATCCCAGTTGATGGCCATACACCCAAGAGCATATCAGCAGCATAAATTGTTTTTAATAGTTTTTTTTCTTTCTTTTTTTCTTTTTAATGAAGACACAATGTCAGGTGAGTAAGGAAAGGGTAGAGCTGAAAGAAGTTGAGAAGAACATTGAATATGATCAAAATATGTTGTACTAAATTATAAATAACCAATAAAATAAAAAAATGTAGTCACTCCTAAGAGGCAGCACATTTAGGAGTGAGTTAATTTTGTTCTGCTTATGTTGTATGTGATTTAGCACAACAAGAAATTGAATAATTGTGTATAGTATCTGTGTAGGAACATTACCTTTGAGTGTACATTTCTGAAGGGACAGGACTTTCACCTGTGAATCCAAAAATGAGGCTCGTTCTCTGCACTTTCACTCATGCTTATTAACTGTACAAGTGAAGAGTCCCTATGTGCTAAGCTTTATTCCATATTTACTACTCCCACTTCTCTCAACCGGACAACCTGGGACACATTTGTTTCTGTGTGCCTTCACCTATGACATCCATAACTTCATAATCTGTGGTGATGTATAGCATCATAACAGTCATACCTACAGGGCCCAGACTATAATTACTACACTGTACAATGGAGTGACTGTGAATCCAATAAGAGATAGATCTGGTAGAAGACAATCAATCCCAAATCAGATTATGCTCCAATTGCTTTCCATTTTGTCGGGATGATCATTTAACCCAGAAAGACAGCGTAGGAGGTACAGTAGGGCAGACAGAGGGGGAAGCTAAAGAAACCTCCACCAGTTGCTGTCAGTTGTCCCAAAGTTACAATCTCTGTCGAAAGACTTCGCTGAAACATGATGGGAAGACGGGGCAGCTGAACAGAGCATCTCAGGCCACTTGGGAAGTACCTCTACAAACGAGAGATTTCTAGATATGAAACATCATTATAGGAAGCTGCTTTATTATTGACCCCCAAATATACTTTCGACTTTGCAAAATTTGATGAGTACCTCCAATCACCAAATGTTCACAGAAGCAAAAAGTCAGATATTAAAAAGAACTGACAGCAAGGTCTGTAGTTAGAGTTTTCCTACCTGGCCCAGAGTCAGGACAAATCTCTCTTACCCGCCAGTCCCACAGTCGCTCAGACCCAACCAAGAAAGCACACAGAGACTTACATTGTTTAGAAACTATATGGCCGTGGCAGGCTTCTTGCTATCTGCTTCTTCTATCTTAAATTAACCCATTTCTGTTAGTCTATACTTTGCCACATGGCTTGTGGCTTACCAGTGTCTTTACACGTTGCTTTTCATGGCGGCGGTAGGCGGTGTCTCTCTCCAACCTTCTACTTCCCAGAATTCTCTTCTCTCTTGTCCCGCCTATACTTCCTGCCTGGCCACTGGCCAATCAGAACTTTATTTACACAGAGCGATATCCATAGCAAAGGTCGACAATGTCAAGATGAGCTGCTTATTTGGAAGTGCAGCCCTTCCCTTGTTTCTTAAATACTGTGAGCCTGTAGTTGCTAGTGGAAAGGATGAAGTCCCAATATCCACAGTGTAACATGTCTACTAATCTGGAAAGCTGAGTTAGGTTCAAGCTTACTTAAAATCTTCCCATACTCAGATATATAGTCCAAATCTATACAAATTAGTGGAAGAAAAATGAATGTATTACCAATATTTATATTAATAAACACTGAGCAAAGTTGCTTTCTGTCCCAGTTTTACCAACAATGAGAACAATAGAAAACAGCAATCTGTTTGAGTTTTCAAATCTCTCTCTAAGACTGTGGCTCAACTGAGCAGCTTCTTTTGAAATCTTTCTCCATGAGTGTCATTCTAATGCCCTTTCCCTTCTATGCCACACAGCTAAAGCCAGCTTTAAAGAACGTACTTTGCCCTATACAAATAAGTTTTGCTTATGCCAAGACCAGCTCAAACATGAAATCCTACCGTATCTTCCCTTGATTTCCCTTTATGACACATAGACAATATTCTATGAGATTGAGGTTTCTTTGCTATAATAGAAATAACGAACTTGTCTGCTAAATAACATGTTTTTCATGTGAAGTTCATGGAGTTAATAGTGACCATAGGGATGAACATAGGAAAATGTTGATAAGGTCAAGAACACCAATAAAAATACCTCACATCTTACACAGACATCTTTTTTTTTTCATTTTTATTTATTAAAAGATTTTCTACTCACTCCACATACTATCCACAGATTCCCCCTTCCTCCCTCCTCCCAACCCCCAGCCCTCTTTCCCAAGCCACCCCTCACCCCCATATCCCCCAAATCAAGGTCTCCCATGGGGAGTCGGCAGAGCCCAGGATACTGAGCCTAGGCAGGTCCAAGCCCCTTCCCACTGCACAAAGGCTGTGCAAGGTGTCACACCACAGGCACTGGGTTCTAGAAACCTGCCTCTAGACCAAGGACAGATCCTGATCCTCCTGCCTAGATGCCCCCCAAACAGTTCGAGCCAAATAACAATCTTCCTCATCCAGAGGGACTAATCCAGTCTCATGGGGGCTCCACAGGCACTAGTCCTCAGTTCATGGGCTTCCACTAGTGTGGCCAGTCATCTCTGCATGTCCTCCCATGATGATCTCGATGTCCCTTACCTGCAGTATTTCTTCTCCTCCATCTGCCTCCATCAGTCACTGGACAAAGGCTCTATGATGACAGCTAGGTTATTTGCTAGGCTGGTCACCAGAGTAGACCAGTTGAGGCACCCTCTGGACCACCGCCAGTAGACCAAGGTGGGGTCAACCTTGTTACACAGATATCTTAATGTGCTATGTTAAAATTATTTTAACTGTGTTTTAGTTTCCTCATCTACAAAAATCACAATACTCTCTTCCTTGCAATTATCCTGAAAAGATAGCATAAGACATAATTATTGTTTTAAGAATCTTATTCAGTTCTCCAAGAATCATTAAAATGGAGTCTATATTAAAACTGAATAGCTATTATAAAGTAATGCATCTCAATTCAAAATAATTAATGAAGACACTGCACTGTGATAAAATGTGGCTTCAGTGAGTACAGAAAAAGAAACTTAAAGCTATTTTAATTAAACATCAAATATTCAGAACTGAAGGAAATCAGTTTTTCCAAGCTATTTGTATACAAAAAGTACAGAATTCATGAGCTAATTATTCAAAGGTCAAGCATAGAATGAATCAGTTCAGAAATACTAATTAGTGTTTTACCAGTGATTGCACGAGAACATTTATGGATGCAAAATTAAATAATAGAAATTATAAATGGAGAGCGTGGGTGATTTAATAATTTATTCCTCCCACTCTAATCAGGATTTCTGACTATCCCTTTTCTCTAACACAATTCAAATAGTTTTCTTTTTCCTTTATTTTCCTCTCCTCTTTCCTTTGAGATTGGAACTGTTGACATGACTTTTAATTAGTTTATATTAAGGCTAAGGTAGAGCCCTTCATAGTTGAAAGGAAATTGTATTTTAATTAAATAGGTCTTTACTTGTTTACCTGTATTTCACTTTCTTCTTTCTCAATGAAGTACTTTGTTCCACAAAGTCATGGGCTCTCTGAATACAGTCTCTATTAGGCTGATGGTTGTCTTGAGTCTTGCTTTAAACATGAAAAATTGCATCCTCTTTTTGGACATTTGCACATATCATCTTAAAATTAAGATATTTATAGATGATCACGTTAAAACGAGGAGTTAAGGGAATAGCTCACTTGTGTGCTTCAATAAGCTAGTGGCAATGGCACACATACAAATATGACAGACACAGAAGAAAGTCATCATTAACATGTCCTGGAAAGAATCACAAAATCCAGGTGTATGGGTACTTCTAAAGGGTGAGAATTGTTTGGAAGAAGACAAACAAACTACAAAGATAGTTTCTGATCTTTCCTCTGTAAAGCACTTGAATTAGAATAAAAATAAATCTACTCATGTTTTCCAGCTTTGGTTCTGTCTCTTTTCTTTTGTTTTTAGGGGAGAGCTTGATGCTTAATATGCAGCCCAATTTCATGGATTTTGCACAAATTTTCTCCACAATACACATTTGCACACAAACACATGCACATAGCACCCATTCATACATACACTCATGGGTATACCCACACACTCACATACACACAGACATGCACATAATTGTGAGCATATCCACCCACTCATGAAAACACTCAAGCATTCATATACATACATAGCTATGCACACACAGATATGTGCACAGAGTTCAGACTTTCTCCTATTACTTAATACTTTATAAATTCAGAACTTTTGTTAATATCAGTGAACCAGTATCAACAGAATTAGTTAACTAGCATGCACAGTTCATAGCAAGGTTGTTCTGTGGTGATATTGTGTTCCCCAATATATTGTGAATACTAATAAACTTATCTGGGATCAGAGAGCAGAACAGTTCCTACACAGACACAGAGGCCAGAAAATGGTGGCACTCAAGCCTTTAATACTAGCTTTTTGGAGGCAGAGATCCACCTGGATCTCTGTAATTTCAAAGCTACACCACACTGGAAACAACCAGGCATGGTGACTCACGCCTCTAATCATCCCAGGAAGTGATGGCAGAAAACAGAAAGGTATAGAATGTGTGAAAACTAGGAACTAGAGCTGGTTAAGCTTTTAGGGTTTTGAGCAGTAGTTCAGCTGAGATCTGTTCTGGATTAGGACTCAGAGACATCCAGTCTGAGGAAACAGGATCAGCTGAGGAATTGGCAAGGTGAGGTAGCTATGGCTTGTTCTGCTTCTCTGATCTTCCAGCGTTGACCCCATTACCTGGCACCGGGTTTGTTTTTATTAATAAGACCTGTTAAGATTCCTGCTGCAGTTGTTCGCTTGTTCAATTCTCTGTGATTTGACCAATGTCCAGTGTTAGGGATCCACCATTATAGTATCATACAGAACGGTTTCAGTGACCTGATAACATTTTGTGGGATCCACCTACTCATCTTTTATCATCCACTACTTCCTTGTGATGAGAAACTTTTTCACTACCTCTGTATTTTGCTTTCCTTTTTCTTTTCTTCCTGTGTCTGTGATCAAACCCACAGAGTCTTGTATGTCACTCAAGTCCTCTGCCACAGATTCACTGCCCAGGCTGGTTCACATTTGCCAGTACATGCACTTTTTAGCTGGCTTCTGGGTTTAGTGGTATCATTTTTAAGACATTTATCTTTTCTTTTTTGTTTGTTTGTTTTTTCTTGACACTGCTGAATAACCTTCTTTTTGGTAGGCATGCTGCAGTGTCATTTTGTTTCTTATTGGTGGGCATCTTAGTTGCTTCCAGTTAAGGCAATTATAAATAAAGTTATAAATAAAGTTATAAATAAAGCCTAAGCTGGTTTCCAGAATTCACCTATCTCAGCCTTGTGACTGATTCAGGATGTGTAACCCCAGGCCAGGCCCTGGTAAGTGTTTAAAAGGTGTTTACTTAGAGTCTGTTACTTGGGTCCTTATTTCCATAACAGTCATCAACATACAAGTTTCTATACCAATAATGCATAGTTTGTCATTTTGTTATTTCATGTACTACTTATTTGTGTTCCATCTGAAACTAATCACCCAGCATCAGGTCACATAGGTTTTCTGTGGCATTCTGTAAAAGTTTAGAAGCCTTGAGTTTAGGCTTATAATCTAGTCAGAGTTGTTCTATATTAAAATCAAAGGATTCAATCACTGGTCAAAGATAATACTCTCATGTGTAGTGGGGTGTGTTGTCCAGTATGGTGAATATAACTGTGAGGTTTGCTTCTACTGCTGTATTGTATGCATTGTTCTGTGCTGTAAGCAGGCATTGTTCTGTGCTATATGTATGCATTGCTCTGTGCTGTGTGTATGCATTGTTCTGGGCTGTGTGTATGCATTGTCCTGCACTGTATGCATGCATTTATATGTGCCGTATGTATACATTGCTCTGTGCTGTATGTATGCATTGTTATTCTCTGCTGTATGTATGCATTGTTCTCTGCTGTGTGTATGCATTGTTCTGTGCTGTATGCTTGCATTGTTCTGTGCTATATGTATGCATTGATCAATGCTGTATGTATGCATTGTTCTGTGCTATATGCATGCATTGTTCTCTGCCGTATGTATCCATTGTTCTGTACTGTATGTATGCAATGTTCTGTGCTATATGTACGCATTGTTCTGTGCTTTATGCACACATTGTTCTGTGCTGTATGTATGTATTGTCCTGTGCTGTATGGTACACATTGTTCTGTGCTGTTTGTATGCATTGTTCTATACTAAATGTATGCATTGTTCTGTGTTGTATGTGCACAATGTTCTCTGCTATTTGTGTGCATTTTTCTGTGCTTTATGCATGCATTGTTCTGTGCTGTTTGTATGCATTGTTCTGTGCTGTATGCGGGCATTGTTCTGTGCTGTACATATGTATTGTCCTATGCTATATGGTACGCATTGTTCTCTGCTATTTGTGTGCATTTTTCTGTGCTTTATGCATGCATTGTTCTGTGCTGTTTGTATGCATTGTTCTGTGCTGTCTGTATGCATCGTTCTGTGCTGTATGTATGATTGTCCTGTGCTGTATGGTATGCATTGTTCTGTGCTGTTTGTATGCATTGTTCTGTGCCATATGTACGCATTGTTCTCTGCTCTATGTTTGCATTTTTCTGTGCTTTATGCATGCATTGTTCTGTGCTGTATGTATGCATTGTTCTCTGCTACAAGTATGCATTGTTCTGTGATGTATGTATGCATTGTTCTGTGCTGTTTGTATTCATTGTTCTGTGCTGTGTGTACGCATTGTCCTGTGCTGTATGCATACATTGTTCTGTGCTGTATGTACGCATTTTTCTCTGCTGTATGCATGCATTGTTCTGTGCTATATGTGTGCAATGTTCTGTGCTTATGTATGTATTGTTCTCTACTGTATGCATTCATTGTTCTCTGCTATATGTATGCATTGTTCTGTGCTGTATGTCTGCATTGATCTATGCTATATGCATGCATTTTTCTGCACTATATGCATGCATTGTTCTGTGCTGTATGGTACACATTGTTCTGTGCTGTTTCTATGCATTATTCTGCACTGTATGTACACATTGTTCTGTGGTGTGTGTATGCATTGTTCTGTGCTGTGTGTACACATTGTTCTGTGCTGTATGTATGCATTAAACTGTGCTGTATGCGGGCATTGTTCTGTGCTGTATGTATGCATTGTCCTGTGTTGTATGTATGCATTGTCCTGTGATGTATGTATGCATTGTTCTGTGCTGTATGCATGCATGATCTGTGCTGTATGGATACATCATTCTATTCTGTATGTATGCATTCTTCTGTGCTGTATGTATGCATTCTTTTTTGCTGTATGTATGCATTCTTCTGTGCTGTGTGTTTGCATTGTTTTGTGCCATATGTATGCATTGTTCTGTGCTGTACGGTATGCTTTGTTCTGTGCTGTCACGGATCCTCATGTGTTTCTCATTACTATGCTTTTACAAGAAATGCTGGGGTCACACAGTCATTCTTCCATCAGTCATTTGCCTGTAATACTGGCTCTTGTTTTCTTTCTTTTTAAACATTTGTGTTTTCACATGAAAACAGTAGAAGCATTTTGTCAGCCTATACAAAAATGATATGAGATTTTAATTGAAATTATATGGAATTTGTACATTTAAGAATTAAAACCAATGTTGTATTACCAAAGGGCATCGAGGCTACTATTCTGACTCTGGATTTAAAACATTTTTCCCTTTACCATTGGTTCCCCTCAGTTGAGTATTTATCTTAACTGTTAGGTCACCTGTTGGTTGTTTCTGGGTTCCTGGATCTGCATTTTTGGGTCTGTCATAAATTTTGAGGAATGTGAGTTATTATTACATTAAATATTTCCTCAGCTCCCTTAACTCTTCTGCTCCTTCTGGCATTCCAACTGTGTGCATGTCACATCGTCTGTTACTGTCACAGATTGAGGGTTTTCTGAGCTTTCACATTACTTGCTTGTATTTCTTTTCTTTGTTTTCTCCATATTTTATATTTTAGTTGAGAAATTACTGTCCACTATCTTCACAATTACACCAAAGTACTGATGGATCATAACGATTATTTTTCTTTTTTGAAATTGATTTTAGATTTATTTATTTTGTATCTATGAGTAGTTGTTGTTGTTGTTTTGTCTGCTTGTAAATATGTCCATCATGTTTGTCCCTAGTGCTGAAGGATGTTAGAAGAGAGGACTGAATATCAGAAACTGGAGTTGCAAGTAGTTGAGAGCCACCATTTGGCTGCTGGGAACCAATGTGGTTCCTCTGCAAGAGCAGCAAGTTCTGTTAATTACTTGGCCATCTTTCCAGCCTCCATGACATTAATTTCTTTTAGATTCCTTTAAACTCTAAATCTCCATTATTCCCTTCTATTCTCTTATAATGGCTACTTTATCATTGTTTGTATTGTCTCACTATGTAGGCTAGGCTGGCCTGAAATTCATGATGGTCCTCCTGCCTCAGCCTCCCAACTCTTGGCAATGCAGATATGTGCCACTACATTTAGCATATCTGCTTTTTATAAGTTAGGTCCTTTAGTATATTAAATATGTTTACTTGGCTCTTCTATTGTCCTAATCTAGTTTCAGGGTCTGCTCTGTCACATGCCACTGTGATTTAGCTCATAGTTAGTTGCATTATAGTTCTTGTTGAAAGAGATGTGTCATATATGGGGTGGCAGGAATAGAGTATATTAAGATCTGCCTAGGAGTTGGAGCTTTTCTGGATACATTGCCTTGTAGTTTATTATCTCTCCTGCTGTCTAAGAGTCTCTCTCAGAATTCCTTTCTAAGTAGAGTCAGTGTCCTTCTCCATAGATGTGGTAAATGCAGACCCAGGTGTAGAGAAGGGAGTTAGTCTATAATCTTATGATTCAATTTCAGCATTTTTGCTGGGCTTGACTCTCTTTGACAACTCAAAATTATGTTTTAACCATTTTTTCTATCTTTACATGACGACAGAGGTTGGAACAGCCTTGGTTTTGCCGAGTGTCCCTTTGCATAGTGCTAAGGTGTCCAAGTGAGCTGTTGCTTCTGCAGTTTTCTATAAGGAACAGGTGAGAACACACCGTTGTAGTACCTGGTCCAGTTAGAAATGTGATGAAAGTTTCGGGTTTGATGGTGAGAACACAGAGGGTTTTTTTTTTTTTTTGTGTGTGTGTGTGTGTGTGTGTGTGTGTCTAGAGGTACAGCCTATAGAAGTGTAGGACTCTAACCCAACACTGAGATTTTAAGTCTCTTAACAGTCCACACTCAGACTCCCAAAATGCCAATCAGTTGCCAGCTGTATACAAACCCATACTGAAACCAGCTGCTCTTGGCTATGACTCTGTATTTTTTCCTCTATAGTTTTGTAGATGTGTGATTGCTCTGTAACCTTTTCTGTGGTGAATCTAAGGAAAGTCTTATTTCCCATTTATCTGGGTGATTTTCTTTTGAGGAAAGACATGCTCACAAGCTGTTTGTGTCTCAGAGCTCTTACCACTGTGCTTATGATCTTTCGAGCTAATGTTTTAATATGAAATTTAATTTAATAGAATTAACAAGGGAAGACAATGAAGGAAAGTTATCATTCTTCACCCATTATTGTTTCTGTCAGACTACCTCTGCTCACACCATATATCACGTGCTCAGATTTTTCAAAGAAAAAACTTCATATTCATATTTTCAACAATATAAAGGCATTAGCATTTCCAGTCATTCTTTAGGAGCTACTCTGGTGGTCACTATTAATCTTTCTGTGGATAAATTTTGAGTTTTATGGGGATTTTTTCTATCTCAACTTAAAAAAATTTATACAGTAAGTTTGATCATGTTTTTCCCTCCCCAAATCCTCATAGATCCCTCCTACTTCCATAGCCACTCAACTTTATGTTATCTCTCTATGTATATTTCAATTATAGAAATTAACAACTGGTCAAATTGTAGAGAACAACTGAATATGGGGTGCCCAGGCTCAAATGGCACATCTACAGTCACCTATACCTAAGGCTCAGGGGCCTTCATAGACGTAGAAGAAAGATTGTAAGATTAAGAGGACCATGTTATTGACTTTAAGACAGTGTAGTGTCTTCTATAGATGACAAGGAAGCTGCATCCATGAAACTGCAAAAGTTTGCTCACCTAAAAAAGAAGACCTGCGTCGCCCCAGTTAAGAAGCAAACATATATGGAAAAAAATCTCACAGGGTTCTACCTTTAGGTAAAAAGCTGTAGGCATTTATTGGCTCCTGAGAGAGGGAGAACCAGTCTGCTAGGTTATCCAATCCTAAGTGGTCAGTCCTAAACACACACATAATCAATACTAAATGTATTCAGTGGATTATGCATCTATATATATACATATGTGAGGGTAGCAGGAAATAGCTGGAGTAGGGAAAGAAAAAGGTAGATGTGACATATCATAAATGATATACATATATGAAATTCTCAAAAAAGAAAGAAAACAATCACTATTGTTAACTTCTTAACAGTATGTATGTTGTGCCTTAAGTAAAATAATTTTAAAGATGAGTAATAAAGGGAAAGAACACCTTTTTTTTTTTCTGCAAGCTGATGACACACCCAGTTACACATAAGACACAACTAACTGTAGTCAATACATTAAGAGAATTTTCCAACTGGTTATACAATGACATCGAATGATGAATTCAAAATGACAGGCAGATTTGCATGCAGAGTTGTAAATTAGTGTAGATGAAGACACACCTTAGTAATTCATAGTTATGGTGACACATATCAGCAACAGAGAAACATCTAGAGGGAGAATCTGTAGATTTGTTAAATCACTGTTTTTCTCAGTGTAAATGAAAAAGAAAGACAGGCACAGAGAGACAGCATAATGGAGAGGCGGGAAGACAAAAACACCAGATGAAGCATGGCAACAAACAATGTCTCCACACTACAGATTGATTGACATTTAAACCCAAATATTTTCATAGTAACTTACACAGGCACAGAAAGAGGAATCTGGCTTCTTTGAACTGAAAATTCTTGTCCCAAACTATCTCATATAAGGGATCTATTTCAGAGATTTAATAAGTCTGGAGTGTTCAAATATCTAGACAATTAATAGAGATGGTATTACGGGTTCTTTCCTGTTGCTGTGATAAATTGACCAAGGAAGGAGCCTAAGAAGAAAGGGACTGTCTTGACTCATAGTTTCAAGTTCTGGTCTGTTGTGCTGGGAAAAGCAAGGCATCTGGAGCTTTGAAACAGCTGATTGTACAAAACTCACAGTTAAAAGAAATGAGCAATGAATTGATGTAGTCTAGCACTCCACTCGCTTTCTCCTTGTTGTGCTGTCCAGGATAGCCTGCCTATAGACCCATACCACTCACAGTGGGCAGGTCTTACTGAAGTTAAGATAATTCTACAGAGACTAGCCCAAAGGCCTTTTCTTCCCAAGTGACTAAAGGTTTTTTAAAGTTGACCATTATCTACAGCCATCACATATGGAAAATCTATAACTAAGTATTAGGAAAAAGTAAACATTTGGAGCAAGTAATTTGCAGCAGGATAGATCAGCATTTTTTCATAATAGTTAGTTATACATAAAACACATTTGGTAATTGAATATGTGTGTCCAAAATGCCCATGGTTTGCCCTCAGTCTTTGAAATTATTAGGCAATGATATATCCTGGATGAGTTGGTATTTGCTAATGGAGATTGTGGGACTCCACTCTCTTCCATGTTTCTTCTGGCACTATGAGGCATTTGGTTCACACATCCGGAATCCCTGCCATATTGAATGGACTCACCACCACAGTTAGGACACCTAACTGCATCCTGAAACCCACACAATCAGAAAACAAAATAAATAGTTCCTCCTTTTAAATCAGTTACTTCAGGTATTTTGTTACAATAATAGAAAGCTAATCAATGTTACAAAGATGAGTATCTTTTATATAATGTGGGTTATTACACTTTATTTATACATTAAAACAATCCTAAAATTATCACAAATTATGTTAGCTCTATACACATAAAAGTATTCTAAAGTTGAAATTACCTTGAGAAGATAAATGAATATAATTAATTCATAGTTGGTTAAAACAAGCCTAGGTGTCAAAAAAAAAAAAAACAAAGGAATGGATAACAAAAATAAAGAACATATGTACAACGGACTGTTTAAGTCATAAAGAATGATGTTATGTTATTTACAGAAAAATTAGTTCTGTTGAAGACAATCATATTAAGATAGTTACAGTTTCAGAAAGACAAATATGTTTGGCCTCATTTGTCCTTCTGAGATCCTATGCACAAAATCACATTATATATATATGTATATATGTAATAGAAGGGAAACTGTCTGGGGAACAAAAGTGACAGAAAAAAGGTAAAAGAACAAGAACAGAGAAGACAGAAGATGTATAGAGAGAATCTATTATATGCACAGTAAACATGTATGAGAAAATTTAAGAAGAAATCAGTTATGAAATGTAGGAAAGTAAAGCAAAAAGTCCACAGGCCATGTTTTAAATCTGAGCTAAGAAAACAAAGAGGCTGTACATCATTTATTGGCTTCAAAATGAAATTATTAAATCCAGTGTCCCAATTGATGAGATGCAGATACTGACTAGGAAAAACTAACATAATTTGCTTGGAGGGAGACTTCTTTTCTCCGATAATTAAAATTAATCTGCTCTAAAAATCATTTTTTCCATGGAGGATACCATATTTTAGGCAATGTATCTTGCTTCTGCTTCAGGCTGATGATGTATTATATCAATGCATCATTAAAGAGACAGCCTTCAGAAATGATATATTAGAACAACACATTATTTGAGAGATAGTCAGGATGCATGACTCATTAGAGATCAAACTCATCTCAGGAGATCTATTGTTATGTTTTAAGTAAGAAAATATCACATAATAGCACATCTGACTACCAATTAGTTATTCAAATTAGCCAAATATTAACACAGAAATATTCACAAATATGTGGTAAATAAAATCAGTCTTTGGGACTGATGAGATAGCTCAGTCTGTTTAAGCAAGTGCCTTGTAAACACAAGGAAGGTGTTGGCATCAACAGCCTTCCAGACACACCAGGGGTCTGAAAACCTTTCTATAATCCTAGTATTCAGAGGGTGGAGAAAGGATCCCCATAATGATCTGGCTACCTAGACTGGTGGAATTAGTGAGCTTTGGGTTTAAGTGAGAGAGCCTGCTGCATAAATATGGTGAAGAATGACAGATATAGAAATCCATTGACAATCTCTCACTCCCCGATACACATGCATGCATACTCATGCACACATACCTCTACACACATGTTCATCAACTCATGCAACCATGTATACAGGTACTCATTCAAAACACACACACACACACACACACACACACACACACACACACACATCTTTGATTTAAGTCCAAGACTACAGAGGATCTTTCTAAACAAAAGTGATGAATAAAGACAATGAAATTAACTGAAATAACTTAAACGTCTATGGCATTTAATTTACTACCTGTATTTTAATTTTACGGTTTAAGTGAGAAAAACTCGGTTTCTAATTCAAGGGCTGGAGAGATGGCTCGGCTGATCTTTCAGAGGACATAAGTCTGATTCCCAGCACCTACATGGTGGCTTATAGCAGTCTGTAATTTCATTTCTAGGGACTCCAAAGCCTTCTTCTGTCCTTCATGGACAACAGACATGCTAGTGGTGTGCAGACATACCTGGGAGCAAAACACCTATACATATAAAATTAATTACATTTTATGTATACAAATATTATATTTATAAACAATCATTTAGAAATAATTTTAGAAATAATTAAATTAAAATAATGTTTCAAATTTCTAAATCTCAATTTATAAATACAGAACATAAAAATATTATGATTTAATAGAAGTTTCTATTACTATGTACCAAAAGAGTACATTGGAGAAATAGCCAAGAGTTTTATATTAGATTAGCCTAGCCATTTTATATTTATCAAGGCAAAATTTGGAGAAAGGTTCTGGAAATACATATCATAGACAACATTGAGGTAAACTTTATAACACAAATTAACCAACCCTCATAAAACCAAGACAAGTGAAAAATTAATAGTCAAATTATTTTTAAAACTTTTACTATGCCCTCATTTGTCTATTTTTGCTTCCCTTTTGTTTATAGCTCTCATTTCCCTAGCCACTGGATATCAGGGTATTTTATGGACTGCTAGATTGCTTACTGTTTGCTTATGAAATACAAAGAAAGCTTGAGAATAGCATCCTCTTTGTTCTCCTTTCCACCCATTTACTTTCTCATTCACACACTCCTGCAGGGATAAATCTTCACTCTCAGTCTCAACTAAGAAATCAAATTGTTATTTCCCAGCAACCCATCTTATCGGAGAATAACAGATATTCTTCAGAAGAATTCAACTTCCATTGGTTTAATTTTTCCCTCTCACATGTTACCAGTTTGCATAGAAATTATTCTTTTTCTAATTCTGAGGAGTACCTCAAAACAGTTCATGACTTGACTATTACATGTATGGCACAGGGGGCCTGGCTGGCAGCTGAAGGTGGCAACTATCTGGACATGAGAACTCAAGGCTATTCCATGAGTTCTTTTGAGGAGATTATTGAAAGATACTGGTACTTGGGGAGGGGAGCTGGGTCCTGGTTGGAGGAACTAGGTTGCTAGGCTCTTGTCTTTTCAGAATATAAGATGTGCTGGTCCTGTCTGGTCACTCTATTTCCTGTTTGCCATGAACTGAGTTGCTCTGACCCACTCTCCACCCCTTGCTTCACAGAGGCCCAGAGTAGTACAGGCAACAGATAGACCTGTACTATTTTTGTTTCAGAGAAAACTCTGAAACTACAAGATAAAGGTTTTTTTTCTGTAATCTTAAATTGTTTTTCTAATGTGTTTTATCTTTTTAATGAAAAACTCATTAACCTACCAAAATGTACATTAATTGAAAACCAGATTCTAATAATTATTCTTTGAAATAAATGTGGATGCTATTTCCTATAATGTTCCATATAGAAAAATGTATTATAATATGGAAATGAGAAGGAAACCAATCTTGATGTTATTACTATTGTGTTATGCTCATAAAGCATCATAAGAACCATTAGATGCACACTGAACATCAAAAATGACCTGTCATACCTTCAGCATTTATGTAAGAAAACCACTTAATTGGTAATTCTGAAAGCACTGTAAAATTATAATTCAATACAGTTAGTATCATCCTAAAATGTAAGTTTCTAAGCATGTCATTTAATTCTAGTTGGTATGAGAGAACCAGGGGGCTTTTATTATGTCTTATGAAACAGATTCCCTCAGGGATGTGGACAGTTTTCTGTGCACTGTGGGTGCTTTTTTCTGGGCTCCCAATATAGACCTTAGTTATTGAATCCAGATTCAGATTTTTCAGACTTTCTTTTTTCAAAGTAGTGGTGGTGTGAACCCCTGGTGAGATCTGTGGCTTTACAAGTTTGTTTCCATGTTCTTGTGACACACTCATCTTTCTCTGGATAACAGCTGACAATGAATTCAGAGTCTGCTCCAGCACAACCTTCTTTCCAAGCAAATGTCCATTCCTATAAGACACGTACCAATTCCACTAAATTAATAACCATGTTTAAGTGCAAAGAGGCTGGTAATTGATTTATTCAAGAGAAAACATGCTCCCCAAATAGCTGGCCTCCCAAATGTGCATTCACTCAGGAAAGACAGGAGTGATTTTTAATCTGTGGTGCCTTTCTTGCACAATTACTTGTTCGTTGCTTTTGGCTTTCCTGTGACCAAATACCTGATGGGGAGCAGCTTAAAGAAATGAGCTTATTTCCCCTTACCTTACAGTTTAAGTGTGAAGTAATCCATTATGGTAGAAAATGTATGGTATGGCAGTAGGCTCACAAGGAGAAGCAAAAATCAAGAGATGGAACCAAGAGACAACACCTTAAATCCAGTGACCCTTTTCATTTAGCAAGGATATACTCCTAAAAAAGTTTCCTTCCAAAGGATTCTAACGCCTGAAAAACAGTGCTTAAATGTTTGAACCTATGGAATATATTTTACATTTAAACCACAATAGCAAGTGAAAATTAATTAGCTAATTCATTTAAGTTACAAACTGGTCCCTTTGGAAAAAAAAGACTGGGCCCCACTCTAATGAGCTGACTGGTCTGGAACTGTGTAGATCAGACTTGTCTGGAACTCACAGAAATGTGCCTGCCTCTGCTGCCTTTGTATTGAATTGAAGTTATGAGACAAACTGCTTCATTCCAAGTTAAATTTTATGTTGTTTATACACATGAAGCCAAAATGTCAATTAAGAAAGATGATTTATCCTTTTCTTTACACCTAGTATCCACCTCTGAGTGAGTACATACCATGTTTGTCTTTCTGAGTCTGGGTTACCTCACTCAGGATGATTTTTTCTAGTTCCATCCATTTGCCGGCAAACCTCATGATGTCATTGATTTTTTTCTTCTGAGTAGTACTCCATTGTGTATATGTACCACATTTTATTTATCCATTCTTCAGTTGAAGAGCATCTAGGTTGTTTCCAGGTTCTGGCTATTACAAATAATGCTGCTATGAACATAGTTGAGCATGTGTCCTTGTGGTATGATTGAGCATTCCTTGGGAATATGCCCAAGAGTGGTATAGCTCAGTCTTGAGGGAGATTGATTCCCAGTTTTCTAAAAAAGTGCCATATTGATTTCCAAAGTGGTTGTATAAGCTTGCATTCCTGCCAACAGTGGATGAGAGTTCCCCTTGCTACACATCCTCTCTAGCATAAGCTGTCTTCAGGGTTTTTGATCTTAGCCATTCTCACTTGTGTAAGATGATATCTCAGAGTCATTTTGATTTGCATTTCCCTGATGATTAGGGATGTTTAGCAATTCCTTAAATGTCTTTCAGCCATTTGAGCTTCTTCTGTTGAGAATTCTGTTTAGCACTATAGCCCATTTTTTAATTGGACTCTTGGTTATTTTGATGTCTAATTTCCTGAGTTCTTTATATAGTGTGGATATCAGCCTTCTGTCAGATGTGGGTCTGTTGTTTTGCTTGTTCACTGTGTCCTTTGACCTATGAAAGCTTCTCAGTTTTAAGAGGTAATATTTATTAATTGTTTCTCTCAGTGTCTGTGCTACTGGTGTTATATTTAGGACCAGACTGCAACTCACAACTACAGGGAGGCTACCTAGTAAAGAGGACTGTAGATGTAACTGTCTTGTTAAATAAGAAACACTGAGCCAATTGCAGAGTTAAAAGCCAAGAGGTCAGAGCAATAGCTGAGAGCTGAAAACCTTACACTTCACTGCTGCTCTGACTTTCCTCTCTGCAAAAGACCAACTTCCTGTGTCCTGTCTTTTATATAGACTTTCTGTTCTGCCTTCTCATTGGTTGTAAACCCAGCCACATGACCTCCTTGTTACTGCCTGTCTGTACAGACCTCCAGGTCTTCTATGGTTGGTATTGAGATTAAAGGCTTGTGTCTCCATGCTGGCTGTATCCTTGAACACACAGAGATCTGCCTAGCTCTGACTACCAAGTGCTGGGATTAAAGGCATGCACCACCACCTCACAGCTTGCTCTGACCTCAAGGCAACTTTATTAATATACAATAAAATCACATTTCAGTACAAATAAAATATCACCACAGAGGACCTTAAGAAAGACACATAGATTGCCCAACAACAGAGAATTGGATGAGATCTACATGAGCAAACTGGATGTGAGAGGGTGTGGGTAATGGAGGGCAAGGGTTGGGGGAAAGAGAGCTTAGGGGAGCTGGAGGTCCCAGGTGGATCAGGAACAGAGTGAAAGAACAAGGAAAGAGATAACATGATAAATGAAGACCCCATGGGAATAGGAAGAAGCAGAGTGCTAGAGAGGTCCCCATAAATCCACAATGATACCTCCACTGTAGACTACTGGCAATGGTCAAAAGAATGCCCCAGCTGACCTACTCTGGTGATCAGATGGCCAAACTCCCTAACTGTCATGATAGAACTCTCATCCAGTGACTGATGGAAGCAGATGTAGAGATCCACAGCCAAGCCCCATGTGGAGCTTCAGGAGTCCAATTGGCAAGAAAGAGGAGGGATTATATGAGCAATAGATATTGAGACCATGATTGGAAAAAGCAAAGGGACAAATAGCCAAACTAGTGGAAACACATGAACTAAGAACCAATAACTGAGGAGCCCTCATGGAACTTGGTCAGGCCTTCTGGATAAGTGAGACAGTTGATTAGCTTGAACTATTTAGGAAGCCCCCAGGCCGTGGGACTGGGACCTGTCTTTAGTGTATGATCTGACTTTTTGGAATCTAGGGTCTATGCTGAGACACCTTGCTCAGCCTTGGTGTAGGGAGGAGGGGACTCAATCTGCTTCAACAGAATCTACCAGGCTGAGCTGAAACCCCAGGGAGACCTTACCTTGAAGGAGGTGGGAATGGTGGATGGATTGGGGGTGTGCATAGGGGTGATAGGAGGAGGGAGGACAGGGCAATCCATGGCTAATATGTAAAATTAAATTAATTATAAAATAAAATTTTAAAAAGATGATTTAATCATGTACTTTTTTTCTTTTTATGTTTTTTTATTAAGAGATCTTCTATTCCTTTTACATATCAACCTCAGATTCCCCTGTCCTTCCTGCTCCCACACCTAAGCTTTCCCCTCCAGCCTCTCCCCCCAATTCCCACCACTTCCAAGGCAAGGTCTCCCATGGGGAGTCAGCAGAGCATGGTACATTCAGTTGAAGAAGATCCAAGTCCCTCCTCTTTGCAACAAGGCTGTCATGCACATATTTTATAAAGTGTTTCCTGACATTGCTTCTTGATATAATGGTGTAGATATGATGCTATATCTTATAATAGGGGCACTTACAATAACTGACTTTGACTTCCTGATGAAAGGCATATGAATCTTCTGATCCAAATAAGTGGATCTAGAACAATGCCTTGATAATCTGGGCAATAATTTCACCCAGTGTTGCTCATCTGATTGCATTTCAAGTGTAATTCCTTCTCTTTGTAAAGGGGATACTAACTTTTCACCTGCATTAACCACAAAATTCTGTGGAATCAAAAACATTGGTTACTCAGATGAGGGGCATATGTTGGATAATTGGGGCATATCTCATCATTTAGAATACGGCAAGCTATAATTTCCAAAGGTAAGATGGGAATTAAGGGATGATATAGAACAAATGGCTATGGCATTACAATTGATGCAAGGTTATAGACTTTACAAATGAGAATGGGAGGGTTCACAGGCAGGGAAAGTAAATTAAGTCCTACTACTGACTGGAGGCCTCTGCCATTTGTGCCATATTCCATCAACATCCACACTGTGAATTCCTTCCACCGTCAACCTTATCTATAAAATCCTTTTCTATGAAAGACTATATCCCTGTAAGTTGCACAGGCCTCCACCCGTGTTTGTCTGCTCATGACATCTAGTGTTACATCCATTGTACAACAAAGAGCCCACTTAGTCTTTCTGTATCACCATCATCAACATTATTTATCATCTACTATATTAAAGCTTTCTGATTCCTCTCCTGAAGACATTAAACTTCCTCAGGGGACACCATAGCTCCTGAAGTACTCTTATATGGGCTACTATTTGTTTCTAGTTCATGCAAATGAGAATCATATAATTAAATTATGTCTTCTTTCACAAGCAAATATGTTAAGACCTCTCTTATTCTTTGCTACTCTTGGCCTTGTTGTTCTCCTGTATTGATGTCCTCTACCTTCCTTTAATCCTCCTGCATTTGTGCATTCTAGCTTCACGGTGACAGTCACAGCAGAGAGAGCACAGATTCTGAACCCTCTCTCTTGGCTACTCCTTATAATTTGCCCTGTACTGGGCATCAACCACTCTCCAGTCTCCCTTGCATATTCTCCTTTCCTGATGTTCTTTGACTGTAATCTGTAAGACCTTCTGGTTCTGATACTGTGCTGTGGCGCTGTGGGATAATACTTTGGTGCACTGGTTTAATAAAATGTTCATTGGCCAGTAGCCAGGCAAGAAGTATAGGCGAGGCAAGCAGACTAAAGTAATTCTGGGAAGAGGAAGACAGAGTCAGGAGTCGCCAGCCAGACACAGAGGAAGCAAGATGACAAGGCAGAACTGAGAAAAGGTACCAAGCCATATGGCAAAACATAGATAAGAATTATGGGTTAATTTAAGTGTAAGAGATAGTCAATAATAAGCCTGAGCTAATGGCCAAAAGGTTATCATTAATATAAGCCTCTGTGTGCTTACTTGGGGGATGCAAGTGAGAGAGGTTTGTCCCAATCACCAGCCAGCCAGGACACAGGAAAACTTCAGACTACATTTGGCACTCACCTTTGGACATTGAGCCATATAGACCTAAGTAAGTTTAAAGATTCCAAATACACAGAAACAGAGCCACACTGGGCTTCCTAGTCTCACAGTCTCATGCAAGCAGCAGCACAAACTCATCTCCTGACAGCTGCCTGTGAGATGGAGCTGGCTCTCAGCCACCATGAGCTAAGCAGCATGGTTGCAGATACCTGCCACAGTATACAGAAGCATCTCCAAGTGGCACAGTGTGGTTGTGGTGGATTTAGCCCTTGCTAGATCAGAAAAAAGGGGGAGGGGTTGGACTACATGCTGCTGGATGGAAGCATAGACCCACTGCTTCACAGAGTCAGCTATGAACATGATTCCCCCAGAGCTAGAGGAAAACTGTAAATGTAGTTCTGCCATGTTGGAAAGCTGAGGTGGGCGGAGCCAGCAGCCAAAGCTGCAATTCCAATCCTAGCAGTACTGCAGTTTAAAGCAGTAGATTCACAATAAAACAGATTCAGATGAAATAAACCTCCAAATGGTTTACAATATGTACAAAAATATATGTAGGCTTGGAAGAGAGAGGAAAAGGAAAACAGACAGTTATATAAAGAAATGGAAAGTTTTAAAAAAATAAGCCATTTAAAGATGGAGATCGCATGGAGAGTCTGGATTATATTGTCTCTGAAATCTTTAACTACAGAAAGACATTTGATTGTAAAGCCTGATGAGTTAAACAAATATGTATATTTTAAAGATAACTTGACTTCACAATTTGGATCTAAGGATATGATGCTTTGGAAAGAAGGCCTTGCTTTTGTTTTCATGGGAAACAAGAGGCCATGGATTTATTCCAGGTTAAGATGGATCAGATTTGATAAAGCCAGACCTCCTGAACCTTAATGGATGGTACCTATCAACAAAGATTATAGCTGGTCTTCCTATGACTGATCATTTTCTTAGGATCATCATAAGACTACCAGCACCCCCTATCAGCAGGAAGTGGCCTAGAATACTATGTCCATATTCCCCAAAAATAGATTATGGATGTTTGTCTTTGTTTAAGTTGTAGGTTACAAATTGTTATTGGTCATAGTCAATCTCTTTCTAAAAGAAGAAACGGGGATATGATATAGAAATATAGGATATTGATATGAGAGGATAAAAGAAGAGATTATTGACTCTACTTTTAAAGAGCAACAACTTGTTTAAAATGTTTTACATTGCTATAGATTTTAGTTTATTGATACATATTTAAAGTTAATTTTGTTATACTTTATATTTCTACTCTTGTTTAAGGTATTGTGTTTGTGCAACTTATTTGAAATTGTAATATATAACTAAGAAATACAGATTAATAATGAGTATTCTATGATAGTCAAACTTACAGTCATATTAAGTTTTCTAGGTATACATTGATTTAATTCAATTAGGTAGGTAATCTTCAAACACTACAAAGACCTATAGAATATGGCATTTAAAATGTTTTAAAACCTTAGACTTTTCTGGACAATGAAGATGGATGCCCCTATGTTACAGAGGACCTTTGAATGACTATCCAGGCACATAGCTGTCTCTGTCATTTCCAGATTTTCAGAAGTTGCTTTAAAAGCACTTCCTGTTTATTAGGTAATATTATATCATTCTGGGGTCTTTGATGTAGTTGAAGACTAGATAACTATAATTTTCCTTGGTTATGATAAAAGACAAATTAAGTGTGAAATTTAGACTCACAAATATATGATAGATGTAATATTTTCTTTAATTTTGCCAAATACAAATAGACTAGATATTGTAACTGTAATTCTTGCTTGATAACTATTCTATTTTATGTAACTTTATTATGTTAAATTAAGAACCTTCCTTTTGTTTGGACAGGAAGGGGGAAAAGCTGTGAGATAATGCTTTTGTACACTGGTTTAATAAGAGCTGGTTGGCAGGACGCATAGGTGGGGTGAGCAAACTAAAGGAATACTGGGAAGAGGAAGACTGAGTCAGGAGTTGCCAGCCATATACACAGAGGAAGCAAGATGACAAGGCAGAACTGAGAAAAGGTACCTAACCACATGGCTGAACATAGATAAGAATTATGGGTTAATTTAAGTTTAAGAGCTAATCTGTAATAAGTCTGAGCTAATGGCCAAGTAGTTATGATATATAAGCATCTGTCTGATTACTTGCAGGAAATAAGTGGGAGAGATCTGTCCCAACCACCAGCAAACTGGGACACAGGTAAACTTCTGACTACCATACTGTCCCACTCAACAGGCTCTCTTGCCCATAAGGTCCATAAGCTCACTCTGTATTTATTGACTTACAGAGTTTAAATAGATATCTTTGTCCACAAATAAATCCAATTGCTTGCTAATTTTTATATTTCTCTACACCTCTGTCTTCCATGTACAGTTAAAGGTATAAAATCCAAACTTTTGCTTTCCTCAAGCATAGTGTTCCTCTAGGAGTTTTAGCTCAACAAGCTAATAGAATTAAAACTTACTGAAGGGCATTTAAGATAGCACAGTGAGTAAGGGTGCTTGATATGAAGCCTGAGTACCTGAGTTTGTTCATTGGAATCTACACTGTGGAGTGAGAACACCGGCTCCTTTAAGCTATTCTCTCATCATGTGGATTGTTGCCTGATTCTTCTATGAATAAATAAAATATGAACTAATATTTAACATAAATATCTCTTTTATTATGTTATCTTTATAAGTAATCCTCATACTACAATGAAAATTTAAAAATTAAATGGACATTTAAAATAATAAGCAACAATGAACTCATCATGTATTAACAAAAATATATCATTATAAAATAATTATGCAAAAAATAGGAAGAATAGATTTCAAAACACATTTTCTTATTTTGTGGCTATTTTTCTACTTTATAAGCTATAAGGCATTTCTCTTTTTGTCTAATTAAGAGGTTCAAAGGGTTTCTTCATATTTCTTTGACTCACCATTGGAGATGGATACAATATCAATAATTTTCAAATAAAACCAAAAATAGAATCATCATGTTTGTTTTGATTTTCTCTGTGCTATGCTACAAAAATCTGTATACCACAGGAAAGAAACCCATCTTGTTCTCATTAAGTTTAACTTGTGTTAAAATAACAAGAGAAATGTGTCAATATATAACTGGTCTGGACTCAGCAAATGCAGCCCTGCTCCTTCTGATGGCTATGAGGAATATTGTTTTTTTTTTTGTGTCCTAATGTCTCCAGCAAATCTGCATGCATTTGGAACCTCTATATGATTGCTTGCTATACATTTAATGCAGAAATGAAGAAGAGTTACATTGAGTTTAAAAAAATATTCCTAACAAAAGGAAGACTTGATCTGCAACTTGGTGACTCAAATATGGACTGAGATGTTATTGCCTTTTAGCTTCCTGTTTGTTATGATTTAAATATGAAGTATCCTCCATAAATCCTGCTTTGTCAAAGGCTTTTTTCCTAGTTGGAAGTGCTATAGAGAGGTAATGTGATCATGAGGGCACTAACTCCATGAGGGATGCATTTACACTCTTAATGGGCTAATAGGAGGTAGAAGCTGCTTGGAAGAATTATAACCGGTCACTAGATATGCCTTTGAATGATTATCTTGGCCTTAGCCTCTTATTATCAGACTCTGCTTCCTGCCAGCTGTGAGGAGAGACATCTTGTCTACCACCTATTCTGCATCACTGTTCTGTTTCATCACTCTTCAGCCTCCAAACAGAAAAGCCAAAATACCATAAACAGAATCATCTGAAAACTAAGAGCCAAAAGACTTATTTTAAGATGTTTCCTAGCTATTTGTATAGAACAGCATGAACATCATAGAGCCAGTATCTCAGAAGAATGGCGCTCCCACTATTATTCCTATTATGATGACTTTAGAACCCTTCTTCAGAGACATTCAGTATCAATTTACTATTCACTACAGGGTTCTTATTTACCTTAGGATGAACAGAATGACTTGGTGGTTAGTTTTTTTGTCAGGATTTTAGTTTTTTATGTCTCCATAAGCCCAGGATAGGAGACAGGGTATCCACACTAAATTCAACTTATACTTTTAGTTAATATTTTTCTTACTTTCCTGCAATTTAGCAAGCACCAATATGCAATTACTTGTGCAAATCATCCAGGATTCAGGGTAAGTCCTCAGTGAACCCACTTTATTGCTAGGAAAGTCAATTAGCAGGAACATGGTAATGGGACCCATTGATACTGTCACTTCCAAGAAATGATCAGAGTTAAGGAATGATTCATCAGGAGAACAGCTAAAGGGACAGCTTAGAACTGAGGTAGTATGGTATACAACCTTTAGGGCTTAACACACTCAGCCTATAGCAGCTATGATACAACAGTGGCTGGATGCTTTTAATTGACTTTGTACTCTTCTCTCTCTCCCCTCTTCCTTCTTTGATTGTCAAGATTGTGGGTAAGCAGAGTTGCCTCAGAGGTATGGCCCCTTTCATTGCCAATAATGCTAATACAAGGGACTTGGTGCTCTTGTCCTGGTAGGAGTTATTCCTGAGCTATGTTATGTCAGTGGCAGCAGAGCCACTGACATTGATGTAGGTACTTGCTTACACACAAAGCAGCATGGGGAGCTGTTTTCAGATACATTTACTCAGGTGGAGTTAAGATTCTTGACTGAAGATGAAAATGTTTTTAAGACAAGCATATATGAAACACATTTTGTGTCTGTATTTTCAGGAGACCATTTTGTACTTATGTGCATGTGTTTGTGTGTATATGGACACACGTATATGAGGGTACCCAAGGAGGTCATAGATATGTCCAATCCCTTGGTGTTAGAGTGACAGTTATTAGATAAGGGTACTTGGGACTCAACTAGGGTCCTGTGCAAAAGCAACAAGTGTTCTTACCCAACCAGCCATTATTTAAAGCCCTTATTTAAAGTTAATTAACTCCATTGTGCTTGTGTACCATATTTTCTTTATCCATTCTTCAGTTGAAGGGCATCTAGGTTGTTTCCAGGTACTGGCTATCACAAACAATGCTAATATGAACATAGATGAGCAAATGCCCTTGTGGTATGATTGAACAGTCCTTGGGTATATGCCCAAGAGTGGTATAGCTGGGTCTTGGGGGAGAAGGATTCCCCATTTTCCAAGGAAGTGCTATATTGATTTCCAAAGTGGCTGTACAAGCTTGCATTCCCACCAGCAGTGGAGGAGAGTTCCCCTTGCTCCACATCCTCTCCAGCATAAGATGTCTTCTGTGTTTTTGATCTTCTACTCAGCAGAGAAAAAACAATGACATCATGAGGTTTGCAGGCAAATGGATGGATCTAGAAAAAATAATCATCCTGAGTGAGGTAACCCAGACTCAGAAAGACAGACACAGTATGTACTCACTCATAGGAGGATACTAGATGTAAAACAAAGATGACTAGACTGCTACTCACAACTCTGGGAAGGCTACCTAAAAAAACAGGACCCTAAGAAAGACACATGGATTGCCCAATGACAGAGAAATGGATGAGATCTACATGAACAACCTGGACGACAGTGGAAGTAATGAAGGGCAAGGTTCAAGGGAAAAAGAGCTTAGGGGAGCAGGAGATCCCAGCTAGATTAAGAACAGAAAGGGAGAAGAAGGAATAACAGACCATGATAAATGAAGACCACATGAGAACAGGAAGAAGCAAACTGCTAGAGAGGTCTCCAGAAATCCACAATGATACATCCACTGTAGACTACTGGCAATGGTCGAGAGAAAGCCAGAACTGACCTAGTCTGGTGATCAGATGGCCAAACACCCTAACTGTCTTGCTGGAACTCTCATCCAATACCTGATGGAAGTGGATGCAGAGATCCTCAGCCAGGCACCAGATGGAGCTCCAGGAGTCCAATTGTCGAGAAAGAGGAGGGACTGTAAGAGTGTGAATTGTTGACACCAAGATTGGTAAAGCACAGGGACAAATAGCCAAACTAATGGAAACACATGAATTATGAACCAAAAGCTGTGGAGCCCCCAACTGAATCAGGCCCTCTGGATAAGTGAGCCATTTTGAATAGATTGAACTGTTTGGGAGGCATCCAGGCAGTGGGACCCAGACCCTGTCCTTAGTGCATGAGCTGGCTGTTTGGAACCTTGGGCTTATGCAGGGACACTTTGCTCAGCCTTGAAGGAGGGCACTGTACCTGCTTGTACTGAATCCACCAGGTTGAATTGAATCCCCAGGGGAGTCTTGGCCCTGGAGGAGATGGGAATGGAGGGGAGGGGTTGGGGGGAAGGTGGAGCCTGGGGTGGGAGGGGGGAGGACAACGGAACCCAGGGCTGATATGTAAAATTAAAACACAAATATAATTAAAGACATAAAAAATAAAGTTAATTAAAAAGTGCTTCTGACATAGATTTAATGATTAACATTAATGAAATGAGAGATGTTTAAGGAGAAGGGCAGCACTTGGCCAGGACTAAGTGTCTCAAGAAATGTCAGGTTTATGAGTTTGAACTATATCTGTGTGTGAATTGGATGACTTTTAAAGTTACTTTGTTCAAAGGCTTTCTAACAGACAATTTTTCTGGTTTGTTGTTGTTAGATCTGAGGTCATAAGGTAATTCCTGGGGTGTACTGGAGAGGATTTCAGGCTGAAAAGTAATACCAGAGGCCACAAAAGTGTTTAGACCTATTTCTTATTGTGAATTAAGTTTTTAAAAATTTTTGTGCTATTCCTGGGAAAATACAGAAATTATGAAATCACATCTCAGGAAAGAATAAGGCCATACTCCAAGGTCACATATGCTCAGACCCTTAATTATAGTATATCCCTATTTTACCATTATCGTTTGAAGCATCTGTAAATAAAATGAGTATGATCTCTACCCGGTGATCTTCACTGCACCTGTTAGTTTAGTTTTGCTGGAATTCTTGACTCTCTGTAGATGGAAGGCATCAACCAGACCTGTAGTAAAGGTCCCTTTTTTGTCTCCTATTTTGTCTCCTATATCCTTGATACCCCCTTTTTTTTCCTTCCTCAGTTTTGACTATGAAGTTTCTCTTGGGGATGCTGCTGGTATCCATCAATATGACAACCTTGTAGCTTGTGAGTCCTGCTGGCTGCTACACTTGGTACTGCTACACATGCCAAAAACCTCCCTACTGGGAATCCTTGCCTTCTTTGTTTTCCTACAATGGATTTTTGGAAATAGCATATTTAAGACTGATGGCAATGTGCCCAGCTAAAAGCTGGCAGACATCTAAGTAGGGGGAAACAAGAAAACAATTATTAGAAATCATGTACTGTCACTGTAGTCTGTTTTATATATAAACTAGACAGTTTTGCTAGCAAGGAGGTCTTAATTTTTACCACCCTGCACCAAATGGGGGAATAGGAAGTACTGTATAAATACTCGTTAAATTGGTTGAGAATGAATAGGAGTTGACACTGAGAACATAATAGAAAAAGGAGCTATGGTTAACATTTTTGCTGGTTGAAATAGAGGTGTTGGGAAAGCCAAGCAATCTAGTGCAAACTTTGTTATTTTTAGGGTCATCTTTTAAAAGCACAATGTGTTGATTTGTGCAGCACTCTTCATCTAGATTTATTCATGGTAGGCTATGTATCAAAGTTCCACATATTCAATCAGAGAGGCAGCAGGTAATAGTCAGGTTATAGCTGCCTATGATTGGGGAAGTTTTTTCTTTGAATTGTTTTGATAGATTTAAGTAAGTAAGGCAGACATTGCACTAAAAAAAGGGAAATGACCCTAGTTTCAATCATATTCTATCCAATTTCTATATTCCTTTAAATCAATTTTCATCAATATTAACAAGCTATTCATTCTGGGTTTTCTGTGGGAATTTGAATGAGCTGTTCCATAGCAATTCCTTTATTACAATTATATCCACATACAAAGTTGTAAAAATTAGGTTAATACGAAAGGTTAATTTGGGATTTAGGGAGATGGATTTTTTACTAGTTATTACCTACTTGCTACCTTATGAAGGTATTTCAAGCTTTTTACAAGCAGCTTTTGGGCTGGTTTCTGAGATGCATCCTGATTGTTCATTACCATCTATCTGCTCATGACAGTTATGTGCTTGGGTTGATGTAGGTAATGATGCCACAGGATTGACCTAGCTTTGGAATCCATGGCAATGAGTAAGGTGCTGTTCTGGAAAATTCCAAAGCATTTTAAACTTTTGCACAAGGGACAGAGATACACAATGAGCTTACATGTGCCTTTGGTTTCACTTCCATCCATGCCTCGTATGCATGTGGTGACCCGGGATTGCTGGGAGCCAAAAAGCTCACTGTTCTCATAGACTCTGACTATGACCAAGTTGTTGTTGACTGTTACACATCTAATCAATTGTAATAATTATACATTTAATTTCGGTTTTTCATGTCCTTCCTCTTGTCCAGGTTGGTATTAAGCTTCTAAGTTGCAACTCTCTTTTCATGTCAACTTCTTGAGTAGTCAAGATGCTAGGTGTGTTCCAGTGCATCCAGAACATGATCTTCATCAGTACTACTTTTCAAATCCAGCTGGTAGTTTTGAAATAATATCATTATTCAATTTAATCTTATTAATTTTTTCTAAACAGTTTCTTTCATGTGAGTGTCATATGCTATTATTAGACATTCTAAAATATAAAGTAATTTTGACAGGATAATAGGAGAAACTACCCTAAGAGGGCTACTTCCTTTCTCATGGGAAAGGCCTGCTCAGACACAAACATCTGGATGAGATGATAAGGAAGAATGGAAGACCCAGGAATCTTATACAATGCCTGAACCCTTCCCCACAGACACTGAATTTCCCTCTTTATCCTGATGGAAGATGTCAGACTGCCTCAATGAAGTTATTTTTCTTTTATTTCTTTTGCACTTCCCTCTTTTTGATTGGCTGTCTTTCCCAGACAGTTAATTATTTGCCTGTCATATATAACCAATTCCACTTGTTGGTTGCATGACATCTTTTTTTTTTTTTTTTTTTTTACTTATTTATACTCTATCTCAGTAAAATTTGTTTCTTACTGTGTTTTGGAGTTGTTAATTTTGAGCATGGTTTTGCTAAGAAAGCTAACACAGATCTCAACATCTAGGTGTTTAGGTTCTGTTTGCTTTTATGGGTACTGGGAAAGTAAGAGTACTAAGTCTATCACCCCTAAGCCCATGTCCATTATAATTTACTGTATTGACCCGGACTTTTCTAGTCATTATGAGAATATTACTTAGATAGAAAATGACTGAGACCAATCTCAGTGACAAATGGTTTGATTATTAGCGTGCTGCTCTTTACTGTCAATGTCATTATATGACACATGGAGCCTGAGGATAGAAAGGAAAGTTTCCTGGTTGCTCGCTTTACCAATAAATCTTTTCTTTAAAGATAAAGCAATATATGTGGTTGTGTGTATGTGTGACTTGGAGCTATATTTTCATATAAAATGTATTTTTAACAGCCCCAGATTTATGTGGTAATTACAGATTATAGTTTTCATTTCGTTAGACAAAAGTCTATTCATATATTCCCCCTGTGATGTTAATAATAAAAAAAATTACTTTTTTGTGTTTTGCAACTCCAGGTGAGGCTACCACAGACCACAGATCTCTTGAGCGATTTCTGTTTAAAAGCAGAATCCTTTGTGTGCCTGGAGTGGTGACAGAGATGTTGCAAAGCGGTTCAGGGAAACATTTGCTCACCTGTAGTCTACAATGCCATCCAATAACAGAGGTCAATTTGGGCAGGAATTATTTATGTCAATCATATTGAATTTAGGAGAAGTATTTATAAACACAAGCCATTATTATTGTTGTTGATGTTCATATATTCTCATTTTTATTCAGAAATGTAGTTGTTATGGTTGGGTTTTATATCAACTTTCTATGTCAATTTATCACAGATTTTAATCACCTACATAGGGATCCTCACCTGAAGAACCTTCCTGTTTGCCTTAGCTGATTAAAGAAGATCCACCCCAGTGGTGGGTGGCACCTTCTGGTAGCAGCCTAGATGAGAAAGGCATGGCACATGAAGAAAGATGCCCTTTACCCCCAGACCTTTCCTCTTGCCATTAAGTTCATCTGCCCTGTTGATGTGGCTATTGGCTGTTGATTTTTTCACTGATCTCAGGACTAGAGTTTCCATGGTTGGTCAAGGACTAAGAACCAGCAGATATTTCTAAACCTTCCAGGTTCTCAGTGACAGAGTGGGACTGTTGAGACACCCAGACTCAAAGACATAGCAACTACTGGGTTCTTAGACTGTCTAATGGGATTCAGCGATTGTTGCTATTTTAATGTAAACTGACTTAATGAATGTATGCATATATATCTATGTATACAGGTATATAACACATCCCATTGTGTCTGTTCCCCTAGAGAACAATGATAAATACAGTAACCTGTGGAGTTAATGCTTGATTTTCAATCTTTATAATAAATTCTTGAACGTTATGCTTGTGTTTGTTTAAATTTTCTTAAATATATTTTCTTTATATGAGCCAGTATCTTTCTTACCATATATCCCAGGCTTGCCTGCAACTCATCATAGCCCAGTTTAACCTCAAACACCATCCCCCAGACTCAGAATCCATAGTGCTTAGATTATACCACAATGTTCTACTCTCAAATATATAGAGTTTTATGTTTTGTGTTTAGTTTAAATATGTGATGTTTTCAGAGAAAACAAAAGCCAATGGCTAGTAGCTTTAATAAAAATTGAATTCATTCACAACTTTTCTTAAAGTTTGAAGAATTCTGTTCACCATACTCACAAGTCATTTTTATTTCGCCTGATTGGTACATATACTTTAAGCTTGTATTTCCTTACATAACTCTGAGACAGAACTGAATACAGGAGGAAGAAATACTACAGCACTGGCCCATTGACTCAGTTTGATACTTTCACAAAAAGAAAATCTAGTTTTAGATCATTAAAATATATTCTTTCATTTTGACATGTGTCATGGGATCCCTTAAAGCAGAGGAAGGAGTGCAAATACTTTATTGCTCAGCTGATATGTTAAATTTTTAAGCATCTGAAAGAATTCCATCAGATATCCTGAAATACCACACAGAATAACCAGTCTTCCAGAGTTTTATTTAAAGTATTATAAATGTTAAAATGCTGAGTACATGGGAGGCTGAGGCAGGCAGATTGCCATGAATGTGACTTCAGCCTAGGCTACACAGTAAGATTCTATCTCTAAAAGGGAAGAAAAAAAATCAGCAAAACACATTAAAACTGAGAATAATTCTTATTCTCAAGGCTAGATTAGCTCTCATGTATATGAATCAAAGACAAAGTGAGGGAGGAAGAGTTAAGGTAAAGCACTAAATTTTGACAAACTATAAGACTAAAAATGCTAGAAAACCAAACAGCCACTTTTAAATTTAAATTTCATAAAGTGGTATCAGGTTGCATAATCACTGACAAGACTCACTGGAGAGATTGACAAGTATTTGCTACTCCTAATAAAGAGGACAAATATTGAACAAATATTCACTGGCACATTTGAAATAGGAATAATAAAAAAAAAAAGGAACTGTTCATTTCAATTCAATTTGAGGCCAAGTATAGCATCTTCTGTACTTAAGTTCAATGCAACTACCTTATTTGGGGTGAGAGATATTCACTGGCTGTGATAACAGAAGGTCCTACAGCCATATCATGGTGCCAAATTCGAAGTGCTGGAATGGTTGGTTTCAGCAACCTATGATCCTGTAAAATAGGGGCAAATACAGATCGTGGGAAACCCATTAAAAAACAGTCAGGAATCCAAGCCCTGAACTATGGGCACCAAATTGCCCTAAGCAGCCAGACCTCCTGTAGATTGTAGGAAAAGGCAGCTTCTAACCAGCTGTGGTTACTTAGACCCAGGACAAGCTTAATGGTGTCAGCAGTGCGAAGCCTTAAAAAGGCAAAGCTCATAAATCAATGAAGAGTCATCATGTGGTCTCAGCAAGACAGGAACTCATGCTGAGGCACTGATCTCTTCATCCAAACCCAACTGATGGAAGTAATAACTAACTGCCTTGCTATGCTAAAAGTGTGTTATTAAAGTAGCACATTTTCTAATGGATTATCATTTTATGTATGACACGTGAGAAAATGTTTCTAAAATATGATCAAACGAATTAAAGAAAAGCACTCTCCTGTACTCAACACATTTTAGAATATCATGCTGACTTTAATGAAAAAAAAATAGTGAAGCAATTTCAAATTCTGATTAGCTTCCCAGTTACTTATTCTGAACGTTACAGTGAAATGTTTTTTAAATACTAACTAATGACACTGTATATTAGTTAACGAAAACACACCATTTTGCTTCTGGAAGAATGTATATTTGCCCAGAACTCCCATCTGGACCAGAGGTGAGTGCCTGGGTTATATATAGTCAGAGGCAACTGCACCTGGGTCCCACCGCTGGACACAGGCCACTCTGGGAGGACCTGACCAACTTGGCCCCAGTTGCCTGCCAATCGGGGGACCCTGCAGGAAGGCTCCCCTTTTCCAAGACTGCAGGCAGACCCTGCAGTCTCCACACCCTGCCCCCACACACATTTGCCTGAGACCCCAGCTAATTCCTGAGACTCAGAGACCAGCCCCCAGCTTCCATCCTGCCCTGGAACTCCCATCTGGACCAGAGACCAGAGGAACTCCCATCTGGACAAGAGGAGCTCCCATCTGGACAAAATGAGACATCAGGAACTTTTGGATACTCAGAGCCCAGGCACCCAGCTCCTATCTAGACAGCACTCTCATCTGGACCAGTGCTCCCATCTGGCCCAGAGCTTCCATCTGGACCAGAGAGAGGCTCCCTAAATCTGTCAACTCTCTCTGGACAAAGTACACTGATAAGACCAAGAACAAAAACAAGAGGAGATGAGCAGACATCAAGGAAGAAGTACATACTACAAAATAAAGAGCAATACAGCATCACCAGAACCTAGCCTTTCTCCAACAGCTAGAAGAGGGAAATAGAAAAAATGAAGAAGACAGTAGCAGAAGGAATGTTGGAAATAGAAAATCTGAGTAAACAAACAGGAACTTCAGAGGCAAGTATAACCAACAGAATGCAAGAGATAGAAGAGAGGATCTCTGGTGTTGAAGATACGGTAGAAGAAATAGATTCATCAGTCAAAGAAAACACTAAAACCAACAAAGTCATGACCCAAAATGCCCAAGAAATTTGGGACACCATGAAAAGACCAAACCTACGAATAATAGGGATAGAGGAAGGAGAAGAATACCAACTTAAAGGCACAGAAAATATATTTAACAAGATCATAGAAGAAACTTTCACAACTTAAAGAAGGAAATGCCTACGAAGATACAAGAAGCCTATAGAACACCAAACAGACTAGACCCCCAAAAAAGTCCCCTCGCCACATAATAATTAAACAACTAAATGTAAAGAAAGAATGTTAAGGGCAGCAAAGGAAAAAGGCCAAGTGACTTATAAAGGCAAACCCATCAGAATAACACCCAATTTCTCGATGGAGACATTGAAAGCCAGAAGGACCTGGACAGATATAATGCAGACAATAGGAGACCATGGATGCCAGTCTAGACTAATATACCCAGCAAAACTTTCAATTATCATAGATGGAGTGAACAAGACCTTCCAATCAAAACCAGATTTAAACAATACTTATCCACAAACCCAGGCCTACAGAAAGCACTAGAAGGAAAATTCCAACCTAAGGAAGGCAGATACAGCCCTGAAAACACAGGCAATAGATAACAGCACAGCAGTAAACCCCAAAGAAGAGAAGTACACACACACTACCACCAAAAAATAAAAATAACAACAGGAACGAACAATCACTGGTCATTAATATCCCTTAATATCAATGGACTTAATTCACCCATAAAAAGACACAGAATAACAGAATGGATACGAAAACAGGACCCATTTTTCTGCTGCATACAAGAAACACACCTCAAATTCAAAGACAGACACCTCCTAAGAATAAAAGGCTGGGAAAAGACATCCTAATCAAATGGTCTTAAGAAGCAAGCTGGTGTAGCCATTCTAATATCCAGCAAAATATACTTCAAACTAAAATCAATCAAAAGAGATGATGAAGGACATTACATTCTCATCCCAGGAAAGATCCACCAAGATGAAGTTCCAATTCTGAACATTTTTGCCCAAACACAAGGGCACCAACATATGTAGCAGAAACTTTACTAAAGCTTAAATCACATATAAAACTCCACACATTAATAGTGGGAGACTTCAACACCACACTTTCACCTCTGGAAAGATCAGCCAAATTGAAACTTAACAGAGACATAATGGACATAACTGATGTTATGGCACAAATGGACTTAATCGATATCTACAGAACATTCCACCCAAACAAAAAAGAATATACCTTGTTCTCAGCACCCCATGGAACCTTCTCTAAAATCGATCACATACAACAAATCTCAACAGATAAAAAACAATTGGAACAACCCCCTGTGTTCTATCAGACCACCATAGTTTAAAGTTAGATTTCAACAACAACAACAAAAAAAACTACAGAAATCCTACAATCTCAAGGAAACTGAACAATGCTCAACTGAATCACCAATGGGTTAAGGAAAAAATAAAGAAAGAAATTAAAGACTTCCTAGAGATCAATGAAAATGAATACACCACATACCCAAACTTATGGGATACTATGAAAGCAGTGCTAAGAGGGAAATTCATAGCACTGAATGTACACATAAAGAAGCTAGAGAAATCTCACACTAGTGACTTGACAGCACACCTGAAAGCCCTTGAACAGGAAGAAGCAAAGTCTCCCAGGAGGAACAGTCTCCTGGAAATTATCAAATTGAGAGCTGAAATCAATAAAATAGAAATAAAGAGAACAATACAAAGGATTCATGAAACAAAGAGTTGGTTCTTTGAGAAGATCAACAACATAGACAAGCCTTTATCCAAACTAACCAAAAGACAGAAAGAGAGCATTGAAATTAACAAAATCAGAAAGGAAAAGGTGGCATAACAACAGACAATGAGGAAATCCAGAGAATCATCAGGTTATACTTCAAAAACCTCTACTCCACAAAACTGGAAAATCTAAAAGAAATGGATAATTATCTGGATAGGTACCACACACCTAAGTTAAATTAAGACCAGATAAACCATTTAAATAGTCCAATAACCCCTAAGGAAATAGAATCAGTCATAAAAAGTCTCCCAACCCAAAAAAGCCCTGGACCAGATGGTTTCACTACAGAATTCTTCCAGATCTTCAAAGAAGACTTAATACCAATACTCTTTAAATTGTTCCACACAATAGAAGAAGGCATATTACCAAACTCCTTCTATGAGGCTACAATTACCCTGATTCCTAAACCAAACAAAGATGCAACAAAGAAAGAGAACTATAGCCCGATCTCCCTCATGAACATTGATGCAAAAATACTCAATAAAATTCTGGCAAACAGACCCCAAGAATACATCAAAACAATTATCCACCATGATCAAGTAGGCGTAATCCCAGGGATACAAGGGTGGTTCAACATACAATAGTCCATCAATGTAATACACCATATAAACAAACTCAAGGAAAAAAACCACATGATCATCTCACAGAAAAGGCATTTGAGAAAATCCAACACTCCTTCATGATAAAGGTCTTGGAGCGATCAGGAATACAGGGAACATACCTAAACATAATAAAGGCAATCTACAGCAAGCCAACAGCCAACATCAAATTAAATGGAGAGAAACTCAAAGCAATACCACTAAAATCAGGAACAAGGCGGGCTGTCCCCTCTCCCCATACTGTCCAACTGTCGAGAAAGCGAAGGGTCTGCAAGAGCATGAATTGTTGAATCCAAGATTGCAAAAAGCACAGGGTCAAATAGCCAAATGAATGGAAGCACATGAATTATGAACCAAAGGCTGTGGAGACCCCAGCTGGATCAGGCCCTCTGGATAAGTGAGACCATTGAATAGCTTGATCTGTTTGGGAGGCATCCAGTCTGTGGGACCAGGATCTGTCCTTAGTACATGAGCTGGCTGTTTGATACCTTGGGCTTACACAGCGACACTTTGCTCAGTCTGGAAGTAGGTGACAGGACCTGCCTGTACTGAATCCACCAGGTTTAAATGAATCCCCAGGGGTACTTTGATTCTGGAGGACATGGGAATGGATGTGAGGGTCTGTGGGGAAGGTGGGGTAGGGGCAGGAGAGGGGAGGACAGGGGAACCCATGGTTGATGTATAAAATTTAAAACACATAATAATAAATTAAAAAATTAATAAAAAGAATGTATATTTGAAATTAAAGGAATACATCTCACTTCTAAATAAAAATGAGGGTGTACACATATTTGCCAATGACAAATTGAGTCTCCTTAGATCAGAAGAAGCCCTGGTTTCCAAAGACCTCCATCACTACTCATTTTTGTACACGTCCACACCATTAAATGGTCCTATCAGGTATACAGAGTTGAACAGGTTTTTACTAAAAACCCATTATTTTAGCATGTACAAAGAGGTTGTGGCTAAGTGGCATGCTTTCCTTGTCTTTATGCAGAAGAACTCTTGGGTTTGTTAACATGAAAGATAACACCTATGTGCTTGCCGAACTCTTCAAGGCACCCTTCAGTGTAGTTAACTACAAGCATGATGATACATGACTATAACTGCATATTGAGGCAGGACACAGAAGGACACAAGAAAGAAAAGGAGTTTTTAACCCATGTTGGGTTACAGTCTAGAATTCCAACACTACAAAAAAAACTTCTAAGTTAAAATACAATGAATCATGCTTAAGGTGAACACACATATGGCCTTTGCATGTATTCCTTTCTTGTCTGTGAGTCTATGCTCTTCTGAGGATCTCACAAATAAACCTGGGAAATATATATATTTATATTTATATAGTGAAGACATAAACTCTGTCTTGGTGACCTATGCATGGAAAGAATCCCTTCCATCTTTTTGACCTATTATTTTAAAAGAATTCCTTCCATCTTTTTTGGCCTATTATTTTAAAATCAGTCAATGAAACTGTCAAAGCACCTCATAAACCAACTTATGGCCTTGTTTATTAAGGAAAAATGCCTTAGCCAATCTCAGTGGCTCATTCTTGAATTCCTTGAACTTGGAAGGCATGGGCATAAGGCTTGCAGTAAGTTTGAGGCAAGCCTGGGCTACAGCATAAAGACTTTGCCTTGGAAAACAAAACCCACCAAAAAATAGTTGAGATAAAAACAGATGTATTAAAATCTTTCATTTACATTTTAAGTTCTTTAAACAACATAACTTTTAGAGCTACTACAAATCATATATAGTGATTTTGGAGACATATAAACACAGCTCTCACTCTAAGATGTTTGCTAGCCTTTTCTAAAAGCACCCTAGCATTTGCCTCCTACCATTCATCCCTGTTGCTGTTGGAAGTCAGGAATGCCTGCTTCTCCCAAGTCAAGCAGCAGTTGCATTTCCTGCTCCTACAGGACCATCTCGTGACTACCTTTTCTGCTGCACAGCCATTGTCCAGATCCTTATGCCCAGCTCTGACAATGTCACTCTGCTTTCTGATGATGGATCTCACTATTCTAGATCTCTGCTATACCTGTGGAGTATGGCAACATGTGTTTTCCTGAAACAAAGTTTCTACCTTGCATAGTATAGGAACATTTTCTGTTTGTAACATCTTGTGGCTTTATTTTGAGGAAGAATCTCATGTTGAGAATAGCCTCTATCTTGTGATTCTTCTGACACAACCTCTCAAGGGCTGGGATTACAGATATGAGTCAACATATCAGCATTTTTTTTCTTTTTTGGTTGCTTAGGATTTCATTATACATATTTACCTCACTGAATTTATCTATTGACGCTTCATCAAAATAGAAATCTTCAGAGTAAGGCAAAATAATTATCAGAGTGAAAAGACTACTTATAGATTAGGAGAAATTATTCAATGTTGTGTATAGATGAGGCATTAAAAACTAATAAATATGCTAATACGTAATAACTAATATATGTATGGATAAAATTAAGTACAAAGGTGACAATGAGTAAAGAAAGATGAGAGCATAAAAGGAAGGAAGGAAAGAAGGAAAGAAAGAAAGAAAGAAAGAAAGAAAGAAAGGAAGGAAGGAAGGAAGGAAGGAAAAAAGAAAGAAAGGAAGGAAGGAAGAAAGAAGAAAGGAAGAAAGAGAAAAAGCAATAAACAATAAAACCCTTGAATTAAAAAAAAAAAAAAACAACTTAAGGAAGTATATTTTCAAAGGCATACAAATGCCAATCATGAGTAAAATGAGAAAAGACTCCAGTAAAGGATGGTTTCACATTGAGGAGGAGAGCCATTGTTCAAAATCCAAACCAAAGAAGAAACACAAAATTTTATCAAGAATGTGAACTAACTGCCATTGGTGATACAAAATGCTGTAGCAGCTATGGATATTATGCGATTCCTCCAAAAATCAATCCAGAAACTTCTAAATGGGGGAGATGGCACAGTGATCCAATCACCTGATCCAAATTCCAGGATGACAGCCAGCCTGGAATTTCAGTGTTCAGGATGTGGAGAGAAGGGATCCTGAAGCCACCTGGTTGGAATCCAAACAGCTGAGCTATGGCTTCAGTAGAGAGAGACTGACTCAAAACCAAGGTGAAAAGCTGTCAGGAAGACTCCAGCCATGACCCTAAGGCTTGTGAGTTATATTGTTCACTTCTAGCTCCCAATGAAGCCAAAGTCACGATGTGTCTAAATTGTAGGTAGAGTTTTCCTGCCTGGTCCACAGTCAAGACAAATCTCTCTTACCTGCCAGTCCCACAGTTGCTCAGACCCAACCAAGTAAGCACACAGAGACTTATATTGTTTACAAACTGTATGGAAGTGGCAGGCTTCTTGTTATCTACTTCTATCTTAAATTAACCCATTTCTATTAATATATATTTTGCCACATGGCTCATGGCTTACCAGTACCTTACATCTTCCTTGTCATGGCGGAGGCTGGCAATGTCTCCACCCAGCCTTCCACTTCCCACAATTCTCCTTCTCCTTGTCCTGCCTACCCTATCCTTCCTGACTGTCTACTGGCCAATCAGCACTTTATTTTAACCAATCAGAGTAACACACAGCACTAAATGTCCAGCTTAAACAATTTCATAGCACAATTGTTTCAGGTTTACTTCAATATTTTAATAAAGTAATTCCCTTATTTCAGAGCAGATGGACTGAGAGAATAAATGGCTTTGTTCCCACTTTCATCATTATTTCGTGGGTCAATTTTTTAACCTAAAACATTGTTTCTCCAGTGATATTTCAATGTACTATTCTTTTTCAAAAATGTAGCAGTATAGGGACTAACAAGACAGACCAGTTAATAAAAGTGATTGCCCACAAGCCTGATAACCAGTTCAACCCCTGAAACCTATGTAACAATTGGAGGGGAGAGTCAGTTCCACAAATTTGTCCTCATCTCTCCATACCTGTGGTTTGCATGATACACACACACACACACACACACACACACACACACACACACACAGGGGAGGCACAGGCTCAGGAATTTAAAGAACAAGTGAGCAGACTGTTCTTGTCATAGAAGAGACATGCAATTAAAGAAGTAGACGTCAGCCTGGTACTGAGTGATAACTAGGAAGATTTAAAATGATGATGCAGTGGGAAATGACAGAACATTTGTTCCCATTATCACCAAGAGGCATAGCATTTGAGTTGACCTATTAGTGATAACCAGTTGGCCACATGAGGACTTGTGCATATCTGTCACTCAACTTGGCATAGGAACTGAGCAGTTACAGAATTTAAAAATATGTGGCTTTCTGGTAGCTGTCAATTTAAACATTACTCCTGAGATTCACCATTTAATCTATGAAGATATTCATATACTAAATGTAGCAGGAACAGTTTGCCCAAAGTCTCTAAATTCGTGCAGGGTAAACAATTTAAAATCTTCCTTTAAAAGTTCCTGTTGAAAGGTTCCTTGGACATTGCAGGTGGAGGATTGGGTGTCAGGCCAGAGATGACAGGTGACAGATCACTTAGGTTTTAAGGCTATGAGGATTGGCTTCTGCTCTAATTTTGAAAGAGAACAACTGGAGTCTTTGGAACAGAGGCGTGACAGGTCCTGTTTTACATTTTAAAACATCACCTGTCTGCCTTATGGAAATTGCAATGCAGAAAGATCAAAGGTTGAAGCAGGGAGATAATTTAGGAGGTGGTGTCTAGGAGGATACGTTGTTTCTTATTAACGTAGGTTAAAATTGGATAGAAAAAGTGTGAAAGGAAATCCCAAGTTCTATGTATGATGCCATGGGATAACCTCATGGAAACATGAGAAACTATGATAGAGCATGGAGATCAGGATGAATTCTAAAGTCAAGACTGGTTGATATAAGCTCAGGACATCCATGGGTATAAATGAGATCTGGGCCCCAAATAAAGATTCTGGTTGCAATAATTCTAGTCAAGGAAGAGGAGTAAGACAAGGGAAATTAAAAGAAAACCTCAATAAGATAAAATTAAAAAATGAAAATATTGACTGGCTTTATCAGTTCTTTAAAGCATTCTAACTGGATGGCAGTACAGAGAAATGGGAGAATAGTTTAGGACAAGTGTAAAATTAAGATAGAGATTTTTAATTTAGAATATATTAAAATACTTGAATACTGGATGTAGGTTCTAAGATGACAATTAAGGAAGACACCAATCTGATTGCAGGGGAAGCTAACTAGTTCAAGCACTGTCTCCACCATTGCTATGAATCCTTAGCTGGGGACAATCTTATGAGTTCCTGGGGTTTTCCCTAGCTGCAGATTTCTCCCCATGTCCTTAATGGTACACTCTGTCAAGATATCTCTTTCACTGCTTTGCTGCAGCGGGGAAGAGTTAGGTCCAGCCCCAACTTGGTATGCCAGCCTGTGTTGACTAACCCAGGGAGGCCTTACCTTCTATGAAGAGGGGATAGGGGTGGGACGAGAGTAGGTGGAGGGGAGTGGGAGAAGTGGAGGGAGGGGGAATGGGGTTGGTATGTAAAAGGAATATTTTTTAAATAAAAATTATAAAAAAATATTTGAATACATCAATGGGAAGGATACATGGAGTATCTGAAAACAGAGCATACAGAATAAGTCTTTGAGCAGGTGAATGTGGAGAGCCCTTACAAGAGCATAGAGAGCTGATGTCTTGAGCAGAGAGTGCACTCTTACTGGACTCTCAAGCCTGTAGAATCATCTAGTTTGATTTGGTTTTGAGTCTCTCTGAACCACTTGACTGGAAGTCAGGAATCCACATAGACATGGCAAGAGTGTACCTGTTAGATTTTCTGTGTAATCTAGTGGCTGTACATTCCCAAACACATGGCATTGTATTGGGATGGGACCTACCTGTGCCTCAACCTGTGCCAAAGTAAGCACAGACATCTGAATGTGGGTTTATTACAAATTTAACCTCTGTCCTTTTGTTGTTGTTGTTGTTGCTGAAGAAATCAGCATGTACTTTGAAACTTCAAGTTGGTTGTATGTGAAAGTGATTGAGTTTTAAAAAGAAAAAAAAACTACTTGGCATTTGCATTCAGCTTCCATATTCATCTACATTGAGAGGAGATGCTTTTGGGGGGATTGGTCAGCATTAATGAAATCATGTTTCAATGGCAGGAATGGGGATGATGAAGATGCTCCAAGAAACTTGAAAGTTACATAAAGGTGATAGAGTTCAAAGGAAGACAAGTCCATGAAGATGAAGATTCAGGAAAGAAGCTTCAGCTTGAACACAGTACCTTCCCTTAGGAATCAGGAAAGGGACCAGGGAAGGAATGATAGAGAAGAAACATAGAGAAAGAACAGTGGGAGAAAAAATGCAGCTTATAATGACTTTTCAACTCATTCTTCAAAATGAACTTCAAATAAATGAAATAAAAGGTAAATGAAATTGAAAGCTTTTAGAGCCATGCTCCCATTTCTTTTGGAATTGTTTGATAGTGTGCAGTTCTGAAAACACGCAATTTTCTGGAGACTGAAGCTTGCATGGTTTGCATTTGTTTTACATTATGTGCTAGGCATAGCACGGAATCTGTTTGCCCAAGGAGATTTTACCACTCTTGTCATGCAGAGGTACCCTCTGGTTAGTAATAGACCCAGTCATGCAAGATAAAATTCAGAAAGGATTGGGAAGCATGTTATTAATCAGATGTTATGGAAATACAAAGGAAGGGGTCTGAATTTGCCCTTAAAGACCAGGAATACTTCCCAGCAATGCCTTTTAGAGAGAAGAAATATGCAGCCATCATTCTAAGAGATTCTATTTAAGGCAGCATTTATGGGGAGATATTTCTTCTAAATATGCAAATACTTCAAATGGTCACTGGAAAATGCATCATGTGATGGCTCATTTTCACTTAGCTTCTCATAATGTTAAGTATTGTAACAGTGGAGAAGACATCTGTACTATACAATTACAGAAATTGTCTAGAACAACAGAAAAAAAATCTGATTATTTAGGAAAAGGAGTTAGGTTGTGAGGTGAAGACTCTAGGACTTTAGTTTTCACTCCCCTGCTCTGTTTCTTTCACTGACTGATTGAGGACCATCCTCTCTCTCAGGGCATCCTCTGTAAGGCTTCTCTCCTCAGATCATTGGAATTGGGCTAAAGAAAAGCAAATCTTTTACATTAAGTACTATGTAAATGCATCTTCCATCCATCATCTGGAAGGAGATGATGTTTTGGACAGCAAGACCAGAAATCTTCTGTCCCCTGTGGTCCCTTCAGGTAGCACGAAAGCCTTCCTGAACTTCTGAGATGACTTGAGGTGAATCTCCTATGCCTTCATCAGGAAAGGCCTAGAATAAAGTGTTTACTTCTACCAATTTGTCTCCCAGCTTTTGGCAGATCACTGAGCAGTATGGAATTCAGATTTTAGTTAACAGCTTCATTAACTGTGGAACAGAGGAATGAAACCAATCCTTTAGGCATGGTGATCTTACATTCTATCCAGAGAACAGTTGCTGATTTTTCAGTTCAGCAAGTACACCACAAATTAACAAAGGCATTTTGTTGGCATTATTAAATCCACATGACTCAAAAGATCAATTCTCTTTTGCTTTCAAAAAGCATTACATCTTACCATGGTGTTGGCAACATGTTCTGTAATATGTTTCATCTGTACCTATTGGTCTTCTTTTATCGCCTTAACTTGACTACAACTATTGTAGTTTTATTTGTATATACTAATTGTACAATAGGGTTTGATTATGACATTTTCATAATGCACCTTGATTACATTCACTGCCATCATAGACTAATATATCTCTATATACATGTGTTTTTCAGTACTTTCTCTTTTACTCATGTTGATCCATGGTGAACTGCCTTATGCCTCAAATAGTACTTGGTATATAGTGCAGACCAAATAAATACCTGCAGGATGAATGGATGAAGCAAACTTTTATATCCCTGACACTATCTAGCATAATGATGCTTTGTTTGTGGGAGCTCCTAAAGTATCAATTGACTTAAATTTATTTCCACAGTTCTAACCTATGTCAGTAGTAGAGATGTGTGTCAAACTTAAATGTTGAGACCATCTTTCTTTACACAGATCAGTGAGTGAATAGTTCTAATTAGCAGTGCTCATAAACTATGGTTTTGCAGAAAAACCATGTTTCTCTGCTCACAGTGCTATTTTCTCAATGAGGATTAAGTTCTCATATTTTTGTAAAGAAATTCATTTGAACACATCAATTTCCAACCTACAGGAGAATGTGAAGAGAGGGAGCAACGAGGAAAATAGAAAAGCATAGCTTACTATGGAGCATAAACTACAGCAAGCAAAGCATAAAGCTTACAGAAAGTTTTATCCAAAACAATAAAAATAACAATCCATGTCTTAATGCCATCAAAACAACCCTTTACATAAGTTGAAGATGATTTAGAAAAGTCAACTATTTGAAAAAGAAATATATGTTTTCTAAAATTTATTTATATTACACATTGAGCTAACGCATATGTATGAATCTTTGGCAACAATATGTAGAATAAAAATTTCAATGAATAATTTAAAAAATGAAGATTTGGTGCTCAAGAAATAGCTCAGAAATTAAAAGTATTCATTGCTCTTGCAGAGTACTGGACTCAATTTCCACCACTCACATGGCATTCCATACACATGTGTAACTTCAGTACCATGTCACCTGATACCCACTTTTGGCCTTCAAGGGTACCAGGCACACATGTGATGTACAAACATACATGCAGGCAAACCACCCTAGTGCATAAAATAATAAAATATTTCTTGATTTTAAAATGAAGCTTTGTTGCAAATTGGAGAGAAATGATGAAAAATGCTTTCATAGTCATAACGTTTAAATCATTAATTTAAGAATAATAATGTCATTTTTAAGGATCTGTCATTTAATTGCCAAGAGTACGTACTGTAGTAAGAGTAACAAGCAGATTGGATTTCAACTTGCTGCTCAATATTTTCAGAATCTAGACTTTCCTGCCTATTCCCGAGTCTCCAGAGCATCAGGATCCCTTTCGATCAAGACCCAGTACTCTTTTCACTTACTTGTCTGGGTTCTCCATGGGAAATTTTGCCTCATAAAGCTGCTGTCAAAAACTGACAATTGATATTTGAAAAGGTTAACCTAAGGGACATTGTATCTATGTATTTCTATGAATTTCCTAAAATTCTACCTTTGGACAGACAGTCAGCAAACTTGATAGCTGGACTCTATTATTCTACTTTTCAAGGGACTGTTTCTGCTGAACTGGTTTTTACAGTCTGTCCTTGAGGCTACAGTGGATTGGTGTTGGGGATAACCATAACCATTCTAGGTATGATCTCTCAGAGTGTTCAGCATGTTGTAAACACAGCACAGAAGCAAATTTTCTTTAATGAGTGACCCTTGGGTTTTCAGTTGTGTTGTGTGTTTTCTCATTCTTTGTGTGTGTGTGTGTGTGTGTGTGTGTATACATTCAGTCTTTTTTTGTTATTTTTTATATTTGTGTTTTAATTTTACACATCAGCCATGGGTTCCCCTGTCCTCCCCCCTTCCGTTCCTGCCTCCACCTTCCCCCCAGCCTCTCCCCTCCAATCCCATCTCCTCCAGGACCAAGACTCCCCTGGGGATTAATTTAAACCTGGTGGCTTCAGTACAGGCAGGTCCAGTCCCCTCCTTCCAGCTTGAGCAAAGTGTCCCTGTGTAAGCCCAAGGTTCCAAACAGCCAGCTCATGCACTAAGGACAGGTCCCGGGATGCAAGGATGGTTCATCATATGAAAGTCCATCAACGTAATACACCATATAAACAAACTCAAAGAAAAAAAACACATGATCATCTCGATCATCTCAATAGATGCAGAAAAGGCATTTGACAAAATCCAACACCCCTTTATGTTTTCTCATTCTTTATGTGAGGCTTTGCATTTTAAGGGGAGAACACAACTACCAGAGCCACACTGAGAATGAAAGATAAAACTTTATTTGAGGCATAAACTGCAGGGCTGTCTTCAGGGATGGGGAGAGCAGCCCTTTCAAAAGTGGAGTTGGGGGTTTTATAGGGTGATTCTAGTTGGACAGGAGTTTGGTGTAGAGTGTTAAGGGAAAAGGAAAAGGAACAGCTGCAAGCAAAAATAACTATTAGAAGTAAAATCTTTAGGAGTGGACTTCTGGTTCCCAAGACATCAGAGTATTGTCATCAAGCTGCTCTGCTGAGATAAGGGGCGAATGTCTTTTGACACGTGCAGAATATTCAGTTACCTACCACACATTTTGTCCATCTTGGTATCTGTGATGGTTTGAATAAGATGTATATTCATTTGACTCATGTATTTGAGTCCTTGGAGAGTGGAACTCATTGATAGGATTAGAAGGATTAGGAGATATGGCCTTGTTGGAAGAAAAGGGTTCCTGGAGGTTGATTTTGAGGTTTCAGAAACCCATCCCAGACCCATCGTCTCTCTCTCTCTCTCTCTCTCTCTCTCTCTCTCTCTCTCTCTCTCTCCCCCTCCCTCCCTCCCTCTCTCTTCCTTCTACCTGCAGATTGTGATATAGCTCTCAGCCACTCACCTTCACCATGTTCCCTGCCATGATAAACCTCTGATACAGTAAGCAAGCCCCTACTTAAATGCTTTCTTTTATAAGAGTTGTCTTGGTTATAGTATCTCTTTATAGTAATAGTATAGTGACTAAGACAGTGTGCCTTAGGTGATACCATCATGGGCCAGTCTAACATCTCAGCCTTTCATTGATTATAGAGGGGGCATTGGTGGTCTTCCCTAGCTACTTTCTGCTATGCTGGGGTGCAGAGTCAAAGGGTAGAAAGACTGTGTGTGGCTAGCCCAAGTTACAGAGTGGCCTCTGCGTCAAGAGAGCCTAGAAGCTGATATGGAGAAGAAGACAGACAAGTCAAGAAGAGCTGATTAAAAGTGTGGTAGGTGATTTGGCTTGCCTGGTTTTGAATTCATTTCAGGAGACAAGGAGCTAAAAGGATGGGGAAGAAATGGGGGAGAGGGAAGAGGAGGAGGAGAAGGAGGAGGAGGAGGAAGAGGAGGAGGAGGAGGAGATCTCAGTTAGGGGTCCTGGAAGAGGCAGTGGCCAAGGCCAGATGCTGTGGAAGACATTACACAACCTGGAAAGTGATGAACTTCTACTGAATTGTAGGCAGCCAGCTATGTCTTGGAGTTTTTATTTTTCCCATTTTTCTGTTTTTGTTCTTTGATTTATAAGTTTCTATCTGTACCTGACCTGGTTGGTTAATATAAAAGCAGCATTCCTTGTTGAGAAAGAGGCAACTCCCTCTTTTTTGTTTGTTTATTTGTTTGTAGTCAGGAGATCCAGGACTTATTGGATTTGGGGCCCCTGAGGAGAGTTGTTCCTGTAGAGTTCAGAGACCCCTAGCTGAGCTCTTGCTGGCTGTTGTTAGTTCTGCTGAGAGTTGCCAATAGGAAGCAAGGCTATGACTTAATCCACCCACTACCATCCCTGTTACCCTCACATTGTCACAAGGAGTTGAACACTCCAATTGAGAGTGTTAGTGTTTGTAAACAAGGAGAATTCTCTCTCAATGTAATAAGTCAGGCTGGGGACAATGGTTACTGGGATGCATGGACCTTGTTCATTGGAACTCACACAGGAGAATAGACTGTATCTGTGTGACAAAAAGATACCTCCTGGGATAAAATGTAGTTTCTATAGGAATGGGTCCAATACTTCCAGATGTTTTGGTTACAATAGTCCATTCACCCCACAGGGAACAGTAAGAGGTGGGTCACAGAACAAGAGAATATGTTTTCATAGCAAGCGTTCTATAGCGGCACTATGGTAATTAGGGAATTTTGGAAAGGAATGCAAATGAAGCTAGTGATATAATTAGAGGTCAGGTCAAGTGATTTGAGGAGTCACATGGGTGAAATGAGAGACATGTTTTATAGTTGGTTGTCAGCAGCTTCTCTTCCTTCCAGTATCCCTTGTACCTCAGTTAAGAAATCGATGGATGGCTGATAGTATATCTGGAGATACCTAATGATTTTGTGTTGGGGTGGTAGGGATACAGTGGGGAGTGGGAGGACATGGGAGAGCTTAAGCTTAAGAGTTTCCATGAAGGTGGAGGCATACTTAACTCCCAGTAGTGTGAAGTCTGGCTGTGTACACTTGGCTCCTTTTAGCTGTGACAGGTCAATCCAATTGGCCATGTCTTAGAGTCTAGCCACCATAGGAATGGTGAGGATTATCAGATGAGGTCCTGTCCAAAGGGCCTCAAGGTGATGTGAATGAGATTCTTAAGGTGTATCTACTATCCAAGGTTGAGACACAGATCAATATGATCCACTATTGGCTGTGGGAGAATCTTGTCATCATGTTCACAGAGGTGTTTGAGAAGGCAAACAGTATGCAAGTCAACATGTTAGGGTATAGATTACCCAATAGGAAGGGGCACCCATAACTGAGCTCAAATGGGAGCTAATAAGATTAGTAGCTTTTATCCATGCTTGGTACCCCACCTTGATATGTGGAGGAAGCAATTGGTCCAAATGGATGGAACTTTTACATGCTGTATTAGACCTTGATTATGTTGCAATTTATTATCTTCTAGTTTTTAACTTCTGGAATCACCTAACACTTTCTCAGAGCAAATGATAGTAGGCTTTCAGAGTGTTTCACAAAGATTATCTTTGTGAACTCACTATTTGTTATGGGATGGTGATTCAGGATTTTGCCTTGTCTTGCCCATCCTCTGGAAATGTTTTGCTATATAGATGATATAATGGTAACCTCTGAGTGTATGTGTATTTGGAAAGCCATTGGAGAGGGAACTGGATACAATGGCACTTCATTGTCACTTTACTGGAATTGGGTTAATTAAAAGGAAAAAAATCCAAAAGGTATACTACATGGCTGGGAAACAACACTCCCAGAGGCCATAGTGTTAGTAAATGAAAACCCCAGGGCTAGGTCAGGCTCCCTCTCTGAGAGTTATTGGCCAGAGAAGCCCCTGGGACTCCACAAAAACATTAAGGCTGCTGCTGTTAGTTGTATACAAGAACTAGATGGTAAGACCCTATAGCTGAAGACACCACATGCTTTGGCTGCAGGATATGGGAAAATTAAGCTGGGACTGAACTGGAAACTCCCACACTAGATTTCATAGTGCCAGAGGAAGCCATGCAGGCTGCTGATAAAGAACTGTCATCAACTTTACTGCTTGGCCATGGATCCTGCATGCTGAAATACTGACATGCCTGAAGAGATACCTCTTCCAATTGGATTTAAGATACAGTCTTCCAATTGGATTTAAGGCCCACTCACTGTATCAGATGGAGTTCACATCTGTTACTGTAAGCCCAGACAAAACCCTATTGCTTGAGAGGCCATAGGCCCTAAGGGGGAAGCAACTTTTATCGTTTTACTGGATTCATGTGAAGTGCCTATCAAAGTTCTTTCTAAACATGTGTACTTTTGCCCATAGATCACTGTTGCTGTCAGCCTCAAATTATAAACCCTGATGAGGATCCTGAAAACAAGTTGCTGTGGCAACTATACTAACTCATAGCAATAGGCAGATATCTATACCATCCCACCCAAAAGCTCAGGGATTATTTTAGAAAAGGAGGCATAAAGAATGTAGCAACCAGAGGAAAGAGTAGAATGTTATGTGGAAGTTTCCTCCAAGATTAAAACATCCCATCTTAAGTTCTTTAAGATGGTTGGTAAACAACTCAAAACAGCTTCAGGAAATCTCTTAGAGTGACAGATTCATTGGACTTCTCCATCCCAGGAGTAAACAGCAAAGACTTCTGAGAGATGCTTTTAGACCAAACTAAGCTGCAGAGAAGACTCTGAAAGCAGACCAGTTTCACAGAAGAAGCAGAAACCACCAAGCTATCTGGAATAGGCTTAGAACAGATGATTCACTTAGAAAGGATACTACCCAACTTGTTAAGCTGCCTGCAGGCTGTGTAGTGTGTACCAGGTTCCCAGCTTTTGTGAGCTGTCATCATGCTAGGGTGGGCCTTGGTGATGTAACTGTCTGTGGTGTAGGCTCAACCGTGTGTGAGCTGCAGAGTTAACTGCTTCCAAAGATCTCAAAGTGGCCCTGGGCTTGCAATCTGTGTCTTCGACACAGAAAAGACCAACAGAAGTCCTAACCCACCCATAGCCAGTAGGCTAAAGGCAACTGAGCCATTCCCTTCCTTAATGAGCCTTACTGCAAATTGGAGTCCTTATAAGATGGTACCCCAAAAGCAAATGGAACTTGAGTTTATAAATTTATAAGTTTCAAAGCCAATCTAAATGTATGTAACTATTGAATTAAATTCATCATGCCCAATAGAATGAAAGATTAACTAACTGTGGTAGTTTCTTTTGCTCCCAGGGTCTCCACTGTGCTAGCTGTAGTAACCAATTATGAAATGGCAATCCCAGAAACAGTAGCAGCGGTGGCCACTACTGCTATAACAGCAACAATGGCAGCAGCAATGTCAAATTCTCTTCTGGAGCATGTGGGTGTCCACTGGCATGGACACAACTCCAGGGATGGTGTATAGAATGAGAATAGCTCTGCAGACTAATATATTTGCATGCTTAATCTGTAGCTGATGAACTGTTTGGAAAGGATTGGGAGGTGTGGCCTTTTTGGAGTAGGTGTTTTCTTGTTGGAGGAGCTGTGATGCTGGAGGTGGGCTTTGAGGTTTCACAAGCCCTGTCAATAGACAGGTCCAGTATGTCTGCTGCCTGCAGATCATGGTAGAAAGCTAACAGTTACTGCTCCAGTGCCATGTGTGTTTGCTTCTTGCTATGATGACAATGAACTGACCTCTTGAAACTGTAAGTAATCCCTAACTAAATGCTTTCTTTTATAAGATTTGCTTTGGTCCCGGTAACTCCATAACAGTCATAGAATAGTAACCAACACACTATTTTTGAGTTATTTTTGCTCCTGTAAGTAACCATTCACCCATATTTTTTTGTAAGTAACCCTATATAAACTCATTGGTTAATCACGCTGGACTTGAGTAGTATCCATACTTTGTTCTGCCATAGGCTACCTGTGTGGGGTGTATAAATGTATGTATCATGTATGCATCATGTCTCCCAAGGAAACAATACCTGTGTCACACAACTGGTACTATCACTCAAGTAAGTTCAGGTTCTTAACTATATGATAGAGAACAACTTCAGAAGGAGTACAAGTGAAGCATGGATATAATGTGTTTTTGTTAGCTAGCTAAGGAGAAAGAGAGAGAGAGAGAGAGAGAGAGAGAGAGAGAGAGAGAGAGAGAGAGAGAGAGAGAGAATATGCTTTTGGTCACATTGACTGGGCCTCTGTCTCTGTCCTTCTGACTAAAAATATTCAGATAACTCTACATCCTTGATTTTATCTGTATACAAACTAGAAACAAAAAGCACTCTAAACTGAAAGAAAGAAGGGGAGGGAAGGAGACCTGACAGAGAGAAACTGCCCTCAGTGGGCCACATCTGGGGTGGCATTTTGGAGCTAGTGTGCATTTTAGAAATCGAAGTAATTCTAGGGCATGCTGAGACCTAAAGCCTGAAGAATGCTCATCAAAGATGTGGTCATCGTGGAGAATGCCTTTAATCCCAGCACTTGGAAAAGCAGAAACAAGTGAATCTCTGAGTTCAAAGCCAGCTTGGTCTACAGAGTGAATTTCAGGATAGCCAGAGCTACACAGAGAAAACAAACAAACAAAAGCGATGTTGCCATGGATCTCTCTCCTGAAGGGTAGGTCTAGTAGTGATGCTCAGTAGGATTTGTGTAAGGATGTGATCTTGCAGAATTAAAGATGCCTTCATTATTCTAACAACTGCTCACAATTTTAGAACAAAAGAAAGATTCTTGGAACACAAAGAGACAAGACACAGAAGTTACATACTCAGAGTTAGTCATTCTATCATCCGCATGCAGTTCACAGCATAATGTTTTATAAACATTGTGTCAGTTAGACTTAAATCTTTGTACCAGAGCATGGATAAAGCATCCTCTTCTAAAGTGGTAAAGAGGAGAATTGGAAATGCGGTCTATGTAACCACTACCTGTAAAATGAATAGGAAAGTATATGTAAGCATGAAGGTCAGTGCACTCACAATGGCCTGTCCAATGTGTGACACAGTCCAACAGCCCGCAGCAAAAACCACTGTCTATAAGATCAAGAACATACTGCATTCAGAATGTAAATCAGTAAATTACACTGTTCCTGCTGAGAAACTGAATATGTGTGTGAGTAAATAGCCACAACAATTTGGGAAGAAACTCTTTCCTTTCAAGGAAAATATGGGAAGTCTTAAAAACGAATCTATTCCAGGCTTCCATTTATAAATTGAACATTTAAATAAAGCACTGGATTAAATTTCTATTTAGGTGCTTTTGTAGGCAAAACCTGAAACACATTTCAGATTATGACCAATTTGAGAGGTTTCTAATGAAATATTCATTAATTTTTCAATGAACACCAAATAGGTGTTCTCTATGTAAAAACAAGCCATTTCAATCAGAGTGCAAAGTTTTTTACTATTTTTTTTTTGAGTCATGGTCTATGTAGTCCTGGATGTCCTGAAACTCACTATGTAGACCAAGATGGCCTTGAACTCACAGAAATCTATTGCCTTCTTTCTTCTGAATGCTAGGATTAAAGGTGTACACCATCACCCTCATCCAATCAAATTATAAACAAAAATCCAGGTATGGATATTTGACAAATTGAGAGCATATATAGTAAAGTGACTTAAGTGAGGACTACATCATAATATTTGCTTATATCTGCATGGAGACTTATCTTTTTTAAAGACTAAATTCACAAAGTCTTTGAGCATGGATGTAGGAAATTAGTGTATGCTTTTCCCAAAAGAACATTTACAAAGTTAAGAAATGTCATGAAATCTATTTGTAGTAGGTGATGATTAACACAGATACATACTACTGGACAAGATGTAGAGCATAAGAGACTGCAAATTTCTCAGTCCTAAATGGGCATCTATATCATACCACCTCTTCCCAAGGCTCTGAGATCATTGAGGAAGAGGGGACCGAAACAGTGTAAGAGTCAGAGTTGGTGAATGACTACAAGGAAAAACACTCTTCAGTACACAATAGGGTATCTGTATATTTGAACTCACAGAGGTTGTAATATCATGCACAAGAACTGTGAGATCCCAAGTCAGACCAAATCCTAGCCTGGGGAGAAGAGTAGGACAGCCTACTCCTCACAAATGAGGTTTTGTAATTGATAGCAGCTTGGACAGGGACAGTCAGTTTTCTTTAAATGTGTAGTCAACTGCACTCTAGTGGGAAACTACACATCTAAATGTGTGAGAGTAGCAAATATTGAACTTGTTGGGTTTTAGAGAAAGAGAAACATGGGTGGGTAGGGAAGGGTGTATGGCTCTGGGAGGTGCTGGGAGGTTAAGATAAATAAAGAACATGAGATTTTTTTTACAAAGAAATAATAATATATATTAAAAATAAATGTGGAAAAATCTTTCATCATGGTTAATAGCCATTCATGTTGAGACAAGTATTGAGTACAAATCGCTTAGTAATGATTCAACATTTAGTCAGCAGCAAAGTTCTTACAGAAAAGAAACCCCAGAATTATAAAGAACATGAAAAGGCATTTAGCTATTTCCCAGACCTTAGTAAATACCTTTGAATGTATTGTGGAGAGAAATCCTGTAAATACAAAGAATGTGGTAAATCCTTTAAATATTCTTCAAACCCTGGCATCAGAGATTGTATACTGGAGAAAAGCCCCATAAATGTAAAGAATGTGTCAAGGCTTTGAATTCTTCTCAACAATTAATTAAAATCAAAGAATTCATGTTGCTGAGACATACTACAAATGCAAAAAAAAAAAAAAAAAGTGCCACACCCCTTACTAAGTGCTCAGCTCTTACTCACAGTAGAGATTTCATCCTGGAGTAGACACTATGAATGTAATAGAGTGGCAGAGTACTAAGTGTTCTTCATATCTTCATAAAGATTGGAGAACTCACACTTGGGGAAACTTTACAGTTGCAATGAATGTAGCAATGCCTTTAACTATTTTCAAAACTTAATTGACCTTAGTGAACCTTTAATGGAGTATAACCCTACAAATGCAAAGAATGCCAAGTCATTTAACTATGTTTCACACCTTACTCAACAGCACCTAATTCACATATGTGAGAACTCATTAAATCTAATCCTCTAATCCTAAAGTCTTTAAATAAAGTTCCATATTTACTAAAGGATTATAAGGGCCAGAAGGAAACAATTTAGTAGATAAGAGTGCTTGATATGCAATCATGACTAAGTTTTAGTCTCTAGGAACACATGGCAGCAGAAGAGAAGCAACATCTGAAAGTTGTCCTTTGACCTCCAGAGGTGGGGAATAGCATGTATATGCCCATATACATGCCACAAACAATAATAATTTATAAATGATTTTAAAAGAGGATCATGAGTGATTTAATATCTACTCATATTGCCATGTTTGTGCAGGTGGTCCTGGAGGCTAGAAGAGGGCATTTGATTCCCTGGACTTGAGTTATGGCAATTTGCAGCCATCTTATGTGGGTGCTAAGAATTGAACTTGGGTCCACTGGAGGTACATATCTTTCCAGTTCCTTGTTTTAAAACTCTATCTTTTAGGTATTTCTTGAAATAAAACTGAATGTTCCAAAGCATGCACATATAGTTAGACAGATTAGATACAGATATAAATTTTGATATGTTAATATGTGCAAACACACACATATAATGCACTCAAAATAAAACAGGGTCCCAGGCTTTTAAGACAGATTCTTTACTGAAAGTATCAACAGTAGTAGAATGTATGTGCACTTCAGTGATGGAATGTTTACCTAGCAAGCAAGAGCAGCTAGCTTCAGAGGGGAGCATTACAAAAGCCCAAATACAAACAATATAGACAAATACCAACATTATTTTTGTATAATACTATACAGTTACAATATACAATCAGTGTTCACACCAGATTGTAATATTTCATGGTTTCCTACCTTTGTATTCTAAATTCTGATGTGTCTGAATAAACTATGGGCACCAAGAGCAGTTACCACAAATCTTTCCTGTATCTGTTCATATCTTCAGTTCTAGGAACTCCAATCCTCCCATTGTAAGTACTAAAAATATTCCTTAGAGTTTAAGAGGTGTCACATTTTTGTTCATGAACAAAATATCTTGCTTATCTCGTGACACCAGATCATTTCTTCCTTTCTTATTCTGACATCATGTAACAGTTCCAGGACATGTGGTGATTGACACACAATGCAAAGGCTGTGGACCAATCTCTACCTTTCCTGAAGTATGTGCATCAATCCCTTCCCTGACTGGCACCTAAGTGACTGCCCCTAGAAAAGTATGACATAATGTATGCCTTCTTGTTTCTTGCTTCATATTTTCAGCACTTTCTTCCCATATCTAGGTCAAAGAGACAGACAAGTCAGAGTGAAAGAATAATCTCTTGTGAAAAACTACTGCTTTGCTGTGCATGGTGGCCAGCTGTGCATGTTGTATTCTGTACACTTTCCTTGGTGAGAATTCTTATCCTAACTACTTGGGTTGCCCTACAAATTGATCCAAAGAAGAGCTCGATGAGAAAATAAATTATACTTGCCTTTTCCCTCTTGATGTTAAACGGACTGCTCTGGAAGCCCTTCAGAAGCTGATGTGTTAAATCATGTATTACCTAAGAGTTTCAAATGCCTTTTCACATAAATATAAGCACCTATACAAATACATATAGGAAATGTATTTAAACCGTCAAACAACCCTTTACAGAGTTTAAAAGACATAATGATTTTTCTAACACCAGTTCCAAGAAAACAGAAAGAAATTTCAAGAGAATTGGCAATGCTGTGAAAATAATTGTGTCTTGACTGACCCCTACTTCCTAAGCTGTCAGGAAGCCCAGACCTCTATCTTTGAGATTCAGCATACAAGTCTTAAGTCTCCACATTTTGCTACAAGGGAGTGAATATCTGAGGAATGTCTTAGTCCTAACTATATACAAAAGTATGCTTTAAAAGACTGACCTGGAAGCTTCTTAAATGTTGCTATGGCATGCCTAAAAGCAACCCTGGATTATAAGAGACTGAAATTGTCAACCGTCTGAAGTTCAGTTTTACATAGATAAATGTGTTAGTATCTATAGGCTTGGTGAGTTTTGTCATATTTCCTCATGAATTAATAAAAGCTATATATTTCAGAGAGTGATTGGATATAGCATTCAAATAAAACCAAGATCCTGTTCAGTTAACTTTCACAAAAAAATGCTGTAAGTTATTCAATGTGTCTGCAATAATGAATTCACAAGTATGCTGAAAGAGAATATAAATACAATTAACTACTGAGATGATGCTTTGCAGAACCCATTGAATCTAAATTCATCTTTTAAACTAAATATTCATATAAGGAAGAGTTATTTTAAAAGGCAGTTTGATACTGAACAACATTAAGGAGCATAAACTAGGCCACTGTTTCTCCTTCTCTTGATTCCTTCCCTAATTTATTTATTTATTTTTCATCACTTTTATTGTTTTAAATTCTTTGAGGCAGAAGATATAGTTCATAGTTCAGTGACATAGCACTTGTCTAGTATGTGAGGTTTTATCTCCAACACAACAAAATAATTAATCAAGCATTTAAAATAATTTCTATTAGGTTACTTAAGAATAATAATGGGTCTCATGATGACATTTTATATACATATATAATATATTTCAATCCTCTTTACCCTCACCACCTTACCTTCTCTTGTATCCCTCTCAAACCTGCTTTAAACCATCCTCTTTCCATCTAACATCCCTTCTGCCTTCATGACGTTTTTGTCAATGTGTGACCAATGGGTTTCACTAGGGTGTTTACAGGAAAATTTTGAGAGTTTGTTTATAGGGCCTTGAGTGCATTGCCATTGCCTATACTACTGAAGAAAAGACCATCTCCTATCAACTATTGACTGTATATAAACCCTCAGAGAGGGGTGGATCCCATAAGCTCTTCCTGTTTAATAAGAGGGCATTGATGTGCAGATGGAAGGCTGCAACCACAAGTGTTGTGAGTTCAGGCAGGCAATAGCCTTGTCATGCCTGGAAGTTCAGAAGCAGCATTCCACTCTGTTGGCCCACCCCTTCCTTGAGTTCTTGGAGACTTTCAATGTCTTCTTCCATGATATCCCTTCAGCCCTGGAATGGGTAAGATAGATGGCTTATTTGAGACTAGGCATCCATTAGTCATTTAATCTCAGAACTCTGACCAGCTTTGAGTCACTGTAGTCACCGTCACTGCCAAAAGAAGCTTCTCCTACCAAAGCTGACAGCAACACTGTTGTATAAGCATAAACATACTTATTCAGGAGGCACTTGACAGGCTCAATAAATAAATGCTATGTCACTACAAGCAATGCAGAATTAAGCTTGGCCTGTGGAAAATTTTACATGAGTCATATAAAAATACAGATTTTCAATTTAAAAGTCAATATAAGGTGAAAAAAGGAAAGAAATAAAACTGTCTCTAATACTAAAGTCACTTCAAATTTTAAAATAATGGCTAAAGAATAGTATACACATTTATATATTATTTATGAGAATTGCTTGTGAAATATTAATAAACACAAATGGATACCCAGAAGCTCTATAAAATTCACATCTTCTATAACTTAATAATCTTAATTTTTATAGTAAGTAAAACAATTTACTCTATATAAATAATTTTTAATATAAAAAATACTAGCATGAGGTAAATACATCTTCATGAAACTATTTATTAATAAGTTGGACACTTTAAAAATAAAGTGGGAAAAATAAGATCTATTTTATTACCTATGGATGATTTTTGGAAGCACTGAGCAAAGTCAAAGGCTTTCATAAACAGAAGATTACTACAGTTTTAAATATATTCCCCTAAGTTACAATCAATTAAAATCTTCTAGTGTTATGTCTTTGACCTACCTACTCAACCAATTAAATTTTTAAATAAATTTAATTCATCTGTGGAGAAAACTCATTTGTGTTTTAATAGACAAAATTGCTGAAGAATAGAAATTTAAATTATCCCTTGAGTAACTTACCCATCATTCCCTGCTGAGAAGGATGAATGACATTACATGGGAAATGATTGACTAGAAGCATTATCTGCTAAGAAATTATGTGTAATAGAACTGGGAAGAAGTATAAACATTGCCCTGGCAGTGTTTTTCTTCAAGGAGTCAATTTGGCACAGTGAGTAAGTTATTTTAGATTGAGATACAAATTATGTGACTTCAATGTATTTCTTTTTAATTAACATTTAAAGAAACAAGTTTCATTGTCGTATTTTTGTACATATCTTGATTGGGCTGATCCTACTATCACACTTTCCTCCCCTCTGTCTTGTATTGTTCGACTGCCAGCAGTCCTCTGCTCATGTTTGTGTCTCATATCTTCTATTATATCCAAAGGCTATTTCTCCACACTCATGGTCTCCTTTCTAGTTGCATGAACCATATCCAAACTCATTCCCATGTAAATACACACACACTTGGGTGTGTGTGTCTAATTATTGCTATAGGATGTTCTATATGCTGTGAATGTGTTTCCCTGATTGGTTGATAAACAAAAAGCTGATTGGCCAGTAGCCAGGCAGGAAGTATAGGCAGAATAAGCAGAGAGGAGCATTCGGAGCAGCATGGCACACATGTAAAGCCACAAAAAACATGGCAACATATAGATTAACAAAAATGGGTTAGTTTAAATGTAAGAGCTAGTCAGTGATAGGCCTGATCCAATGGCTGAGCAGTTTTAATTAATATAAGCTTCTGAGTAATTATTTTAAAAGTGGCTGCAGGGTCTTTGGAGCTGGGCAGTGACCTGAGAAATCTTCAGCTACAAATGTAGAAATTTGTCTACAAATTATAATTAGAAGCTAGATTTCACATAAAACAAGAGAATGTTCTATTTGTTTTTCTGAGTCTAAAAGACCTCATTTACTATAATAATTTCTAGATGCAAACAATTTCTGCCAAATATTATTTTTCTTTATAGTTGAATCAAATTAAACTATGTACACACACCAAATTTTTATTATCTATTGCTTATTGGAAATAATTTTCTTCATACAACATATTCTTATCATGCTTTTCCTTGTCCCTAACTCCTCTCAGATCTTCCCACCTCCCCTCACTCTATTACTCCCCCCCCCTTTTTTAGAAAACCAACTAACAAGGAGGGGTGTGGACAACAGTACAAGAAACACAGACATAGAAACATATACCACAGAAACACTAAGTCAGAAAACATAATACATAAGCAAAAAAAAAAAATTACCAAATAAAGCAATATGAGACAAAAAGTCTACAAAAATACCATTGAGTGCACCTTGGTTGGACCTCTACTGTTCAGCATGGAACCTATCCTGAAGTATGCTTCATAAACTCAATGAGACTCCACTGGAGAAACTACTTTTTCTTTGCAACTGTGTGTCAATTACAGACAATTTCTTGATTAAGGATATGAACCATTGTCTACTTACCCATTTCAGCACTGGGACCCTTACTGGCTTGAACCTGTACAGATTCTGTGTGTGCAGAGAGTCTTTGTGAGTCCATATGTGCATTACCTCTGTTGTTTTAGGAGACCATTCTTTCCTTGAAGTCATTTATCCCCTTTGGCTCTTACAATCTTTCCACCTTTTCTTCTGCATATCTCTCTGATCCCTGAGGAGAGGGATTTGGTAAAGACAACCCATTTAAACTGAGTGTTCCAAAATTTCTCAATCACTGTGCAGTAGTGAGTTTCTGTGGATTCTAGTAGTTCCTTCACCGAGTGTTCCAAAATTTCTTACCCTTTGCACCTGTTCAGTAGTGAGTTTCTGTGAGTGCTAATAGTTTCCATCTACTGCAAGAAGACGTTTCTCTGATGATGGCTGAGCAAGACACTGTTCTATGAGTATAGCAGAACATCATCAGGAATAATTTTATCACTATGTTCCTTCATCAAAACAATAGTATTTGGCTTTCCCATAGGTCCATGGCCTATCTGGTCTTAGATTCTTGATCTCCTGAGAAGTATCAGGCACAGGTTCCATCTCATGTAGTAAGCCTTAAATACAATCAGAGAGTGGTTGATTACTCTTACAACATTTGTACCACTATTGCACCAGCAGATCTCCAGGAAGGTCAAGACTTTAGGCCAGGGGTTATAGCTGGGCTGATGATTGCCTTTTCCCTATGGCAGCATTCAGAGTAACTTCCAATACTATGAATGCTCATTGATAGGGTGATACCTTTTATTAGGCAACATCTCAACTTCTTCAGAGGTTTTCAGAAGGCTCTTTTGCCCAACTACCCTACTAAATGTAACCTGTTCCTTGCAATGGAGCCTTCTATTGTTGGCAAAAGATGTCTAGTTGGGACATTATTTCTACCTTTATTTGGTGACTTCATTTTTATTTCTTTCATATACATATATGCAAATATATATATATATATATATATATATATATATATATATTCCAAAGATTTAAGGAAATCTTCTTCAAAAGAAGACATAGAAGTAGACAACAGAGACATGAAAAAATTATCAGTATTACAAATCATCAGAGAAACACAAATTTAAATCCCAACTAAATGTCAAGTCATACCCAAAGATATGACAGTTATCAAAAAGACAAAAGTTAGAAAATGCTGGCAAAGATGTGGCAAAAGGTGAATCCTTGGATACTACTGGTAGAGTTTTAATGTTACCAACATATTGAAAATTATTATGGATGTTCCTCAGAAGATTATCACCAGAACTAATATATGATCTGACCATCCCACTCCAGAGTATATAGTTAAGGGAGATTAAATTGATATGTTGAAACACTACATTCCCACGTTAATTTGAGCATTCTTAATAATAGACACAAAATCAAAGCAACCTATGTATGCATAAGCTTGAAATAAATAAAATATGGTATATATATGCAACAAAAGACCATATAGCTATAATAAAGGATGAAATTGTATAATTTGTAACAAAAATGAATGGTCTTGAAGGTTGAAATAAGAAATACACAGATACAGAAGTACTGCATGAATTTTTTCACAAGTCGTATCTAAACCAAGTTCATCTCATTGAAATTGAGAATAGAATAGAAGTTGTCAGAGGTTGGGGAAAGTGGGGCTGTGTGAGGAGAAAAGGTTGACTGTTACGTATTGAAGGAAAATTAAGTTCAAGGGTTCTAGTGAATCTCTACATTAAAAGGCTGCACATGAGAATCTTAAGTCCTACATTTCAAAAAGCTGGGAAAAAACTTCTGAAAGAGTTGCTGTAAACAAAAGGATAAGCATGTTATAATAAATAAAATAATAATAAATACATTAGATATTAAAGTGTTATCTATACATGTAGTGAAACATTATACAATAGCAGACTAATATTTATAAAATTTATGTAGTATGTACTAGTTCAAAAATAAGTATTTAAAGTTTAAGGTGATTGATTTCCACAATATTGAGCATAAGATATCTTTCCATTTGCGAGTTACTTTATCACTTTCTTTGGAGGTGTAAAACTTTCATTGTAGAGTCCTTCACTTCCTGAGTTAGTGAAGGTATTTTAGTTTCTTTCAGGTTATTGTAAATGGGAGTAGTTCATGGTCTCCTTTTCTATATGTTTGTTTTCAGTGCATTTGAAAAGCTACTGATTTGTGCAAGTTGATTCTACCACATTGTTGAATTTATCATTTCTACAAATTTTATAGATTTTTTTTCATTTACTTTCAATAGTTCTTTTAATTACAAATGCTATCTAAAATAATAGCATTTTGAGAATTACAGGAATGCTACCTACCTTCACTCATCAAATGGAATGTTTATGTTCTGTCCTAGTTGTTTTGTTTGTTTGTCTGTTTGTTTTTTATTTTTCTGGTCAGCTTAGCATAAGTTAGATTCATTTGGGAAGAGAAACCCTAATTGAGAAAATACCTCCATCCAAATTGCCTGTAGGCAGGTCTATAGGTCATCTTCCTGATAAATTATTGATGTGGGTGATGTAACCCCTTGGTGGGTGGTCATGCTGTGTATAAGAATGCAGGCTGAGGAAGCCAGGGAGAGAAGTCCAGTAAGCATTGCTCCTCCACAGCCTCTGCTTCAATTTGTACCTCCAAATTCCTTTCTTCAGTTCCTGCCTTGATTTCACTTCATGATGGACTTTGATTAGAATAGGTAAGCCTTAATAAATCCTATCTTCTCCAAGTTGCTTTTGGTGTTTTATCATAACCATAGACACTTTTCACTAAACCATATTCTGATAAAAGTGAAAAACTGTCAAATAATTTTTCTGAGTTGTGGAGCAGTTCTGAAATCAGAGCAATGGGATAAGCAGAGGCAGGAGGCTAGTGAGTAGGTACAGCCTACCCTATATTGTCAATATTCTACCACAAAAGACAAAGTCAAACAACAATAAAAAACAATACAACACAGAGGTGAAGTGTTATCTAGTCTCCTAAAATCTAAGTAAATTATAAAATATAATGATCAATAATTCAAAAAGCAAGAGAAAGTGTTGTGCTAACATTGGCTCTATTTCAGAGCAATTGTACAGGCAGATCCCTGAAGTCATTTCTCAAACTATCCCTTGAGAGTAATTTAGTGTCAAATGTCACCTCTCATACTGAAAAGATCTTGAAGTAACCTTGTCACTTGAAATGCAAATACTCTAGACCTTGTGACCTATCCATTCTGATACTTCTTAAGTTCTAAAGCACAGCCAATAAAAATTATCTATTAACTTACTTGTAAAGAGCCATCCATAATTAATGTCTGCAGATAAACGGCATTCACATTCTGATACAGAGAATCAGCACCAATAACTCATCCCCAGAGACAGTTTTATGTATCTTCTTCTCACTAATTCATTCTGGAAAGTTTTCAAGTGATATCTTATTATGGTGGAATAGTTTTCTGAAAAAGTTCTCATGACTGTTCTTGCTTACAATGAGTTTTTAGAAGGCTAGATCAAAGTTCACAAAAAAAGTTTCTCAGTTGGGAGGACCTAGTTGAAGTCTTCTATTTGATAAAATATAACTATTTTAATTATTATTTCATAAAAATTATTAGCCTGTGTTGGTAAGTTGGCTCAGCAGGTAAAGGCACTCATCAAGCCTAATAACTGGAGTTAGATCAGTGGGTCCCATATAAGGAAGGAACGAATCAACTCCAAAAAGTTATCCTTTGGCTTCCATGCACCATACATACCTACACACACACACACACACACACACACACACACACACACACACACACACACACACATTTTAAAAAATAAAGGGCCTGGGAGCTGGAGAGATGGCTCAGAGGTTAAGAGCACTGACTGCTCCTCCAGAGGTCCTGAGTTCAATTCCCAGCAACCACATGGTGGCTCACAACCATCTGTAAAGAGATCTGGTGCCCTCTTCTGGCCTGCAGGCGTACATGCTGTACACATAATAAATAAATAAATCTTTAAAAAAATAAATAAATAAAAATTAAAGGGCCAATGGGTAAAGGCACTTGAATTTGATCTCTGGGTCTCATATGGTTGAAGGAGAGAACTAATTCCCACAAATTGTCCTTTGACATTCACAGACAAGCTGCATAAATAAGTGCAATATTAAAAACATACTATTCTCAAGCTCAAATTACATAGACAAATATATATGAGCACATTTTCTTTCTTAAAGATTTTCATAATGTATTCAAAATTGAGATCTACAAGTCATGTTCTAGTGTTTAGTTTTTATGACCACACAACAGATGGCTACATGCATGAAAAGAAGTTCTATCATAAGATTAAAATTAAAGAGAGAGATTCAATTAGACATAGTTCTTTAAGACAACCTCTGAGAAAAAAAAATACTAAATAAAAAAGCCCTTGGGAAACAAATATAATTTGAATTAATACTAATTGTAATGATTACAATTATTTTCTCAAAGTTTTTATATATACTTTTATTTTATAATTAGCTTAATTTCACATATCAGCCACGGATTCCCCCATCCTCCCTCCTCCCACCCCGCAGCCCCCCCCCCCAATACATCCCCCATTCCCACCTTCTCCAAAGCAAGGTCTCCCCTGGGGAGTCAGCACAGCCTGGCAGACTCAGCCAAGGTAGGTCCAGTCCCTTCCTCCCTACACCAAGGCTAAGCAAAGTGTCCCAGCATAGGCTCTAGGCTCCAAAAAGCCAGCCCATGCTCCAAGGACAGGTCCTGGCTCCATTGCCTGGGGGCCTCCCAAACAGTTCAAGCTAATCAACTGTCCCACTTATCCAGAGGGCCCAGTCCAGTTCCACGGGAGCTCCTCAGTCATTGGTTTACATTTCATGCATTTCCACTAGTTTGGCTATTTGTACCTGTGCTTTTTCCAATCGTGGTCTCAATGTCTCCTCTCTCTTGCCGATTGGACTCCCATAGCTCCACCTGGGGCTTGGCCGTGGATCTCTACATCTGCTTCCATCAGACACTGGATGAGAGTTCGATCATGACAACCAGGGTGTTCGGCCATCTGATCACCAGAGCAAGTCAGTACAGGCACTCTCTCAACCATTGCCAATAGTCTACAGTGAAGGTATCTTGGTTGATTTCTGGGGACCTCTCTAGCACTCTGCTTCTTCCTATTCCCCCAGTGTCTTCATTCGTCATGGTGTCTCCCTCCCTGTTCTCCCAATCTGTTCCTGATCCAGCTGTTACCTCCCGCTCCCCTAAGCTCTCCTCACTATCTCATCCTAGAATTTACTCGGCTTTGTCTTGCCTTTTTGTAATTTCTCATTCTCAGTCTAAGATTCTGTTTTATATTTCATCAAATCCTACGTAGTAAGATGCCTATTATGACAATATCACATTACACCCTATGTCAGGCTCTTTGGTGTGACTATATCACTGCATCAAGAACTCATTTATAAAAAGTTGCTTATAGACTTTCTGACAGCCATACATATTCCCTTTTGAATTGCATTACAGAGATGATTCTTTAGTTCTTTAACCGTTAGTACATAGAACTCTTCAGCAACATACTCAAGTCAGCCGCCTGGGTACTACTTAATGGTATTATAAAATGCTTTGTGATTTAATGAGGTCATCTTTTGTTTTTATTCCATCATGATGGCAAATCATAACAATGTGTGCTAAGTCATTAAAAGTGTTGACATACTCAACTTAGGAACTCAAGTCTGTCAAAATATTAGCTGATAAAAAAGAACAGCTGGCAGAACTTATCTTGAAATAAATTCAACTGAGATGTGGACTGTGTCAAGACTCAGTGGTAGCTCACTGCTATGGGCTGTTTCCTATGCAGCAGTCAAGTACATTTACATTCTGCTTTGATCTTGCATTTTAAAATGAGATCATTTCTGACAGGTGTTAGAAGGAAAAAAATTAACATGGTAAGTCTTCACAAAGCCTTCCAGCACTGTTTTCCCTAACTGTAACAGACATTCTTCTTGCATTCAAACACAGACCATCCATCTTTCTTGAGCTCTGTATATACCTATATGGGAGTTTGTACCAAAGTCCTTATTGGAAGAAGGACCAAAACTACATTAACTTTACTGTCCTTTTTTTTTTTTTAACATCTGTGTTCAGTTACTGATATTGTAAGAATTATGGATGTGAAATGTGCTTCACACACTGAGATTGGGGCATTGAGGCTCCATTTCCTTGAATACAAAATGTAATGGAGAGCAAAAATCTAGTCCTAAAGATGCATAATGTAATACAATATTCCTCCTTTCCTCTTTTCATCATTCCTTCCTTCCTTCCTTCCTTCCTTCCTTCCTTCCTTCCTTCCTTCCTTCCTTCCTTCCTTTCTTCACACAGGCTCTAAGTGATGCAAGCTGGTCTTAGACTTTGAGCATCACTCATGCATCAACCTTCCCCGGTATACACTACAATGTCTTGTTTACAATAGTTCTTTATGTCTAAATTATTGCAAGACACATTATAAGTAAAGTAGCAATAATTTGAATATAGATTGAATATCCAAACCTTACCAGATGCAACAAGGCACCAAAAAACAAACGGTTTTTGCTTTAGAGGTTGAAGACAAAATCATGATTGGTTAAAAAACAAACAAAACAGACACTATTTCTGAGGAGTTAAGTGGACATTTGAGGGGAGGCTTCAAGGCTTCAGAATGGAAACACGATGTTCAAGTTTGTATGTGAAATTGATAAGGCAGCTGGTAAAATGTTACTTTCGAGTTTCAGAGAGGGATGTGAGAGGGTTAAAGGAAGATCAGTGTTGGAATCTGTAGTATCTGCCTGGTCCTGCAGTTGATGCTTTTTCCCCCACAGAACTTCTAGGGATGGCTGACTCCTTCATTCTCAGGCCTCTGGGAATGGACTTCATTACCAACGGCTGCCAGGTTCTCATCTGCACAAATCTAAGTGTAGAAATTCTGGCCTCCCTAATATCACATGATATTGCTCCCTCCCCCTCCCTTCCCCCCATCTCTCCCTATGCAAGCAAACACAAGCATGTATACACACAAAAACTCATTTTTGGGAGAGCTTTAATTAATACAATGAATATCTTACTGGGTGGTAAAATATCTAACAGAAACACAAATGATACAGGCTTTTTAACAAAAGAAGCAACTTAGGAAAGTCTAAAAGCAACATAATTATATTTAAATTTCAAAAATTTGGAAATCAAACATTGTGCTATTTACTTATAACTGAGCAATGATGAAATGACATTTTCCTCAAATAAAAATAGAAATGATGTAGTGGAGAAGTAAGAGAGAAATTTGATGTTGGAAGTGCACAAACATGTGTGTATATGTGTATATATACATATATATATATATAATATATATTCTTAAAATTGGTTATACGTTTATGTTGTGTACAATCATATTTATATGTCAGATAGTCATTATAGGATTTCACAATAATTATCATAATTTGTTTCCTGAGAAAAATTAAAATTAAAGCTATATTGAGGCATATGTTAAATGACTGTCAGAGGTGCCATCATTTGGTCATGTATGGTTGTGAAAGTGTTTTCAGGATAAAAATAACAGAGATGGGGCAAGAGAGTCATGCCCATTTCTACAGCAAATATTGAGTAGGCTTCTTAGTTACTGCCAGCCTTACTTCTTAATGCTTTTCCAGGGCAGAGTTCTGACAGCATGGTACTCAAGTCACCGACTTCTCTGTCAGCATCTCTTACAACTTCTTGGGAGCTGTGTTTGTTCCACAGCCTGGTGATTTCTCACTTGTGCTTCATACCAGCTTCAAGGAGTTCTCTTCCCTCAAACCCTGCATTTTAATTACAAAGCAAAACCCAACATTTTTGTTTGTTTGTTTGTTTGTTTTGGGGTTTGTTTGTTTGTTTGTTTCTCGAGACAGGGTTTCTCTGTGTAGCTTTGCACCTTTCCTGGAACTCACAGAGATCCACCTGCCTTTGCTTCCTGAGTGCTAGGATTAAAGGCATGAGCTACCAACGCCCGGTCCAACACATTTTTTTTTTAAACATTCTCAACACCTACTCTGCTGAAAGACCTGCAAATGCTCCTCATTTTCTTCAAAAAATACTTAGCAGTCCACAGATGGAAGCAAATCATCTTTTTACCTAAAGGGCGGGATAGCATACTTTGTATTTCAGACATGTAGTTTCTGTTCCTCTCATTGAACTCTGTCATCACTGAAGTTTGAGGCAGCTCTCACCATGAGTTTGCACTTAGTATGCCCCGACATGGACAGCTGGGATGTGTCCCCTAAGACATTGTCTCATGGCTGTCGCCACAGACTTCTCAGACACCATTATCTCTGATGTGGTCTTTCATGATACTTGGTCTTACCTGTTCAAAACACAGGATGTCATCCTGGCATAGGGCCTATGTTCGGCTTTTCTTTTCTAATTGTATATGATAATTTTTCTCTGTAGTGAATATCTCCTCTTCAAATAGTTGTTATATCTGACTTTCTCTGTTAGACTTGGCGCTGTCCTCATTTCCCTGAACTTCCACATTATCTGCAGACATGTCAGATTCACTGAACTCATCTACTATCTTCCTTATGCAGTGTCTAACACTTTCTATCTTCTCACTCACTAGGCAGTCCACTTAATATGTATGACTGCAGGGTTTCCTTTTTTATTGGTATAGTTTTTAAAGAAATGGAAGGATGAAGTAAAGAAAATATAACTGTTGGTTATTGTTCTTGCTGTTTTTAAGACAGAGTCTCCCTCTGTATCTCTGATATGAGTGCAGAAAATTTTCTAAACTTCATATAAAACTTAAAATTATAATAATTTTAGTTTATAAATTATATCATACAATTAAGAAAGCAAGAGCATCATGTAATGAATTATTGCATATATGAAAATTGTTTTATTAAGAAGTATATTTGACATAAAGTATGTGTCCTCTCTATTTGATTTCTGGTACATCCCAATATTATTCTATGCCAATTACTTAATAAAATCGTGTATTCATTTTCCTTATGTATGTACCTCCATAAAGACAAACCATCATGAAATGGAGGAATTATTCTGGCAAGTCTTAATGTTTTTAAAAACTATGAGGATGGAATTGTTTTTGAACTGCTTATGAAAGTGTGAACAAAATGATGGGAACAGAGATGTTGCTTATTACTCAGCAAATTGGAACATTTCTACATCCTCACATCCATATATTGATTCTACTAACCAAAAAGATCAATTACTATGAAATTGCTATGGAACCACATTCTATTGCTTGCACAGAAGAGCATTCATTAATCTACTGAGAAAGCACTTGGAGATTTTCAAATTCAAGATGATTACAAAATTAAATTACAGATATTAACTTTATTTGAATTTTCCTCCTCTCCCATTGGACTTCTATCAGAGGGTTTTACCCAGTTAAGCTAGGATTTCTTTGAAGTTTTATGGATACATTTTAAATGAAATTTCCAATCCCATTTATAAACTTAGGGTTCATTGTGGCATGATAATTTTATTAAGGAAAGAATATGAAAAATGTAGTCTTATGTATACATTCACACACACACACACACACACACACACACACACACACACACACCAGATACTTTTTTAATGGACCTTGTGAATTCTGAGTCCAAAGGCAGAAAAGGAGAAAGATTATCCCATTGTGTACTTTTCTGTAAGTTGTTATTATATGCTCATAACAAAATTTTAAGTGCTTGTTCTCAAAGCAATTTAATTATTAGTTTGCCATATATATTCTTAGCATTCAGCCATATGATGAACCACATCTGCATTACTAGAAAATGCCCACTAGTTTAAGAGAGAAGAGAAGGAAGTGATCACCCTACCTGGATCCTGCATGCATCTTTCTGTACTCAGAGCGGTTTTCACAATACTGCAATTTTAAATAACCACATAAAAATTTGATATTCAACAAAAATTACAGAGGGCTCAGTAAGGCAAAGTATTGATCAGATCCTGTTGGATTGCAAATGGCAACATGATGTTCTTTGAACATTCAATATTATCAAACATGAAGCTATTTAAATGTCACATTACATGAAACTAAATATAATTCTACCTCCCAAAAGAACACATGCAAGAATAGTAATGCCTTAACAATAACAGTGGGTGTTTATTAGTGATTATTACATCCTCAGCACTCTGAACATATCATATTTAATGATATTTGCATTAACTTTAATTCAGGTAGAATGACTGTAGACTTTTTTGTCATTAACAATAATTCTAACTCTATGAAAATGGGAGAACAGTTACATTCACCAGCCACAATCTCTTTCAATGCAACAAGGACAATAACATCACATCCACGTCATAGTATTCCTAAGTACCAAATAGGATCTTCTAAACATAATAGGGGTCTGAAAAATGTCACATACATTTCATCTTTATAAAATAGAGTAATCCATGAATATAGTCATGTATTGCCTAGTGACAGTGACATATTCTGAGAAATCTATCCATAATGACTTTGTGGTTAAGTGTATTGATGTAAACTATGGTGGTTATAATCTCCTGAGCTCAGAGACCTAGACTCATGGAGCACAATCCTATCATGTCCCAGATAAAGCATCTTTAGGAGAGCCATGGCTATGTGGATGAATCGTCTTCTGTATGTGTTATGAAGGTGAGCTCCTGAAACATTTTAGCTTTATGGACATTTTTTAATCATATTCCTTTTCTATAGGATTTTAAACTTGTTTTTTTAGTTACTCTTTGAAGATTTCCCACTTACATAGAATGTTTCATGACCTTATTGGTTTCATATTTCTGCATCCAACTCTTCCCAAGCCTTCCTCCCAATAAATCTGCCTCTCAACTTTAGGTCTTATGTCTTTGACTTAGTAACTCACTGAGTATAATTAGTACTGATTGTATTTGTATGGATATGGGCTCATCCACTGGGAAAAGAGCAACCACCAAGATAGTTGCTAGAACCATCAAGAAAAAAATAATTCTCTAAACACACACACACACACACACACACACACACACACACACACACACACACACATACACACACACCCAGCACCATCCAGTACCCATAAAATACATGCTGTCCTCAGTTGGAAATGGAGCCTTGTAATTTCAACGGTCTTCATCTTGTGCCATTAACTACAGCTGCTGTGAATTTGTGTGTGGAACAACCATATTCCCTCCAGAAGACAGCATTCCATAGTCTCATCCCTTGAATATTCAATTTCTTTCTGCTTCATCTTTGATGATGTTACCTGAGCCTGGACAGAGTTGATATTGATGCCCCATTTACAGTAGTTAGTCATTCTTAGAACTTTGGCCTGTTACAAGCCTTTCCATTAAACTTTTCCCACTGTTAAAAGAAGCTTCTTTAACCAATATTAAGAACAGCCTAATTTTATGAGTATAAAGATAAATATGTAGAAGGCAGATTGACAACATGGCCATTTAGGAAAACAACAGTAGTATACCCCTAAAGCCTATGACTCTCCAGCCATGAGATTTTGAGATTTTTTGGTACCAATCATGAATTCCTTCCTATAGAGCAGACTTCAAATCCAATCTGAATATGGTTGATTACCCCACAACAGTCATGTTACTATTGTACCAGTGGGCACATCTGGCTAGCAGTTCAGCATTGTAGTATCCAGCCCTTGGTAAAATTATTGAAGTCTTTTTCTCATACTGTGGCCTGCATAGTAACTTCTGACAAAGCAAAGGCTATTTAACAGGAAAAAAACATTTCTTGGTTAATTAATGATTGTTTTATCTATTTCCTGACACCAAAATGTGTGCTTTCTTCATCAATATGGTCTGACCATCTTGCTCTGGTGGGCAACTAATAGCAATGGCAACAGCATGTAATTTTTCTGCCTGCTTCTGGGGCCCTTTTAACCAACTACTCATAGGGAAGTAACCAGTGTCTGGCACTGAGATTTTCATTTAGTAACCCATGTCTTCTGGGAGCAGCATTGTCCACACATACAGGGCACATATGTTCAAACATTTTTTTTTAATTATGTTGTAATTACATTACAAACTAGTGGTTTTTCATAAGACATCATTATATACTCTTAGTTTTGGTTAACCAATCCCCTACTGCCTGATCTTAATCACTCTCTGTAGCCCTACTTAAAGGTTTAACCCCCTACATCCCTACCACCTTCTTTCATACCATGTAGTTCCTAATTCTGTCCTCTACACATTTTATATAGTGTTGCAGTCAACAAAGCTGGAAGGAACTGGACATGTTAAGAGCACTTTGACATCAGACATGAAGATGTAGAATGTGGAGTTTCCCTGATGGTCTTCAATCTTGCTTTGATACAATATTGCCTCACTATGCGCCCCTTCCTCCCTTTTGGAGTGGTAATGTGTATTCTGTGCCATTTAAGGTTGGAAATATGTGGCTGCTTTTTTGTTTTGATTTTATAGGTGAGTGATTATAATTAAAAATTGCCAGTTGTTGAATCCAAGATTGCAAAAAGCACAGGGACAAATAGCCAATCGAATGGAAGTACATGAATTATGAACCAACAGCTGAGGAACCCCAAGCTAGATCAGGCCCACTGGATAAGTGAGACAATTGAATAGCTTGATCTGTTTGAGAGGCACCCAGTCTGTGGGACCAGGACCTGTCCTTAGTGCATGAGCTGGCTGTTTGGAACCTTGGGCTTACACAGGGACACATGCTCAGTCTGGAAGGAGGGGATAAGACCTGCCTGTACTGAATCCACCAGGTTTAAATGAGTCCCCAGGAGTGTCTTGGTCCTGGAGGAGATGGGAATGGAGGGGAGAGGCTGGGGGGAAGGTGAGGGTGGGGGCGGGAGGGGGGAGTACAGGGGAACCCATGGCTGATGTATAAAATTAAAACACATAATAATAATAAAATAAAAAAAGATAAATCAATACTTAAAGTATGTATTTCCTATTTTTTAAATAAGATAATTACAAGTTCTATCTTAATCATGTAACATATATATATATATATATATATATATATATATATATAATGTTATTTTGTTCTTAACAGTTATTCTACAATATTGATATTAAAATAAATTTAATTAAAAAAAATTGCCAGGAGTGTAGTTGGAGTTTTCCTGCCTGGCCCAGTCAGGACAAATCTCTCTTACCCGCCAGTCTCACAGTCGCTCAGACCCAACCAAGTAAACTTATATTGCTAACAAACAGTATGGCTGTGGCAGGCTTCTTGTTATCTACTACTTCTATCTTAAATTAACCCATTTCTGTTAGTCTATACTTTGCCACATGGCTTGTGGCTTACCAGTGTCTTTCCATGTTGCTTTTCATGGCGGCAGCTGGCGGTGTCTCTTCCCAGCCTTTCTCTTCCCAGCCTTCTCCTCTTCCTTGTCCCGCCTACACTATCCTTCCTGCCTGGCCACTGGCCAATCAGAACTTTATTTACACAGAGCGATATCCACAGCACTTCCCCTTTTCTTTTTTTTTTTAAAGGAAGGTTTTAACTTTTACATAGTACAATTACATATAACAAAACAATCATCAAACAAGAATTACAGTTACAATATTAAAGAAGATATCCTATCTATCTTATATTTGTGAGTCTAGGGTTTTTATATCTAACTTGTCTTTTATCATAACTGAGGAAATTATAACTATCTAGTCTTCAACCACATCAAAGACCTCAGAAGGATATAATATTACCTGAGAACTGGGAGAAGGATGTAAGCAATTTTTAGGAGTCTTGCAAGAGTAGACAGAGACAGCTGGCAGCCTGGACAGTCACCTAATGTTCCTTTGTAAAGTTGGGGCATTTGTCTCCAGCCCACAGGGCTAGAGTCTCTAGGTCACTTCTCTCAGTGTCCTGTAGAATGTCTGGCAGTTTCCTTTGTGAAGCAGGAACCCGAAGGACCATTTTGAAAGCAAAGTTCAGTGGTCACCTGTCTATAGGTCCTGCATGTCCAGGTGATCGAGCAGTCCAGGCAAGAACAGTTTTTTGCCCAAATGGCTATTTTTGCCAAGGTGAAGATAAACTCCATATGAAGTGTCTTCAATGCCCATCCTCCTCTCTGAAGTAAATTGGTGCTGCCAGGAGCAGACATGTCTCACTGTCCAGAAAGTCTAAATTTTAAATGCCATATTCTGTAGGTCTTTGAAGTATTTGAAGATTACCTATCTATCTGAAATATCTCTATGTATGTTTAGAAGACTTAACTAACATGGCTACGAGTATGATTATCATAAATGACTAATTATTAATCTATTTTTAATTATCCATTTTAATTTAAAATGAGCTATACAAACCTTAAACACGAGTAGAAATATATACATAGTATAACAAAATTAACTTTAAGTTTGTATCTATCAATAGACTAAAATCTATACCAATGTAAAACATTTTAAACAAGTTGTTGCTCTTTAGAAGTAAGTTCCTTCCTTAATCTACCCTTTCATCCTAATATATCTATATCATATCCCCTTTTCCTCTTTAGAAAGAGATCACATTTATAATCAACCTGTTTTAAAGAAAAATATTGGTTTTTCTCTGTCCCACACCAGAGGGCTCTTCTGATTTGGGACACAAGAAACTCTTAACCTTTTCTTTTAACAATATGTCTGGGTTTAGAGAAGGAGTGAGCCAATTTCATCTCCAAAGCCAGCTTGATAATTTTGGGAATGTGGGCGTAGTTTTTCTTACTACTTCCTGCTGGAGGGGGGTGCTGTATCTTATGGGGACATAAAGAAAATTTTAGGATTATGGAGTAGTCCATTAGGGTAAACCTCTGAGCCAGTTGCCTTGAAACCATTCTGGATGTCGGATCATCTGGGCCATGGTGTCATTGGAGACCTTTCAGGTGGTCTTGGCTGATCAAACCTGATATATCTTAGTCTGGAACAAATCCACAGCCTCTGGCTTTCTGTGGAAACAAAAGCAGAGACTCTTTTCCAAAGCAACATATCCTTATATCCAAATTTTGAAGTCAAGGTACCTTTAAAATTTACATATTTGTTTAACTCAACAGCTTTTACGGTCAAATCTTTTTTTGCAGTTAAAAATCCCAAAGCCAAGACAAACCAGATTCTCTGTGTAATATCCATCTTTGTAAGACTGAAATGCCGCTGTGGCTGCTGGCTCCACCCACCTCAGCTTCCCAACATGGCGGTGGTACAGTTTACCGCCAGCTCTGGGTCTGGAGCCATATGTACCATCAACTATCAGAAGCACTTCTATCAAAGCAGCGCATAGCCCAGAAACTTTTTTTTTTTTTTTTTTTTTTTTAACTAGCAAGGTTAAATCCACCATGCAGCAGAGTAAAGTGCCACTTGTAGACCCCTTATTCCCGCCACACTGCAGGTCAGACACACAAGCCAGGAACCCGCCATAGTAGCTGAAACCGGCAGGCTGCCGCTAACTTGAGAGAGACAATTAGGAAGCTGTTTTTAGCTCTGTCTTAGAATCTTTTTTCTCAGGTTTTAGGTGGAAACTCTTGCCAACACGTTGGACGCCATTTGTAGTTGGAGTTTTCCTGCCTGGCCCAGTCAGGACAAATCTCTCTTACCCGCCAGTCTCACAGTCGCTCAGACCCAACCAAGTAAACACACAGAAACTTATATTGCTTACAAACAGTATGGCTGTGGCAGGCTTCTTGTTATCTACTTCTATCTTAAATTAACCCATTTCTGTTAGTCTATACTTTGCCACATGGCTTGAGGCTTACCAGTGTCTTTCCATGTTGCTTTTCATGGCGGCGGCTGGCTGGCGGTGTCTCTTCCCAGCCTTTCTCTTCCCAGCCTTCTCCTCTTCCTTGTCCCGCCTACACTATCCTTCCTGCCTGGCCACTGGCCAATCAGAATTTTATTTACACAGAGCGATATCCATAGCACAGGAGTCTCAGAAGAGACTTTCAACTATGGACTTTTAAGCAATGTTGAAACTATGATGGACTATGTGGACGTTTATGTTGAACTTTGTGCACTTTGCATTGTGATATGGTTATAAGTTTATGGGGGTTAAAGAGTGAAATGTAATAGTCTGAATGAGAATGGATCCCATAGGCTTACGTACTTGAATGCTTAGTCACTAAGGAGTAGGACTATTTAATAAGATTATAAGGAAAAGGAAGTGTGGCCTTGTTGGAGGAAGTGTGTCACCAGGATGATATTGGAGGTTTCAATAGTCTGCACCAGGCTCAGTCTTGTTCTCTTGACCTAGAGATCAAGATGTGGCTCTCAGCTACTGCTCTGGGGCCATGCATGTATCCAAGTCACTGTTGTGGTAATGAAATAAACCTCTGAAACTAATTAAATGCTTTCTTTTGTAAGAGTTGACCAGGTCATGGTATCTACTTGTAGCAATAGAACAGTGACTAAGACATTTTGGTTGCAAGAATACAAATTTCATTATCTTTTTTTTCATATACTCTTCAGTTAATCCTTTCCCCTTGCCCTTACTTTGGCATTCCCACCCCACTCCCTGCTTCAACTATTTTGTCCATGATATTCCCCCACTTTACTTTCATTTTATCTATAATCTACTCTCTTCCTCCCTTAATGGACCTCATAGCCTGTTTCTAGTCTCCTGATTTCCATGCATACTTAAAGTCAAGCACATAGATAAAAATCGTATCAATACTTCATTATGATAATCTACACTACCAAAAAAGTATCAGAAATTTTATCAGTAGTACTCAAAAGTAGTAAGAGAATGCACACCCCATATTAAGTTCCTATTAAATCACATGCCAAGCCCTTTGTTTCCCACAGAGTATGAGACATGTGGTGCAAAGTGGTGATTCTTGATAACTGAGATTTGTGTACAAATGGAGTATGTCTTAGAGTTTTTATTGCTTTGAAGAGACACCATGACCACAGCAACTATTATAAAGGAAAACATTTAACTAAGATGGAAGCTTACAGTTCAGAGGCTCAGTAGGGAGCATGGCAGTATATAGGCAGACATGGTGCTGGAGAAGTAGCTGAGAGTCCTCCACCTTGCAGGCAACATGAAGTCAACTGAGATACTAGGTGGTATCCTGAGCATAGGAAACCTTAAACCTTGCCCTCATAGTGACACAGTTCCTCTAACAAGGCTATACACACTCCAATAAAGCCACAACTCCTAATAGTTCCACCCCCAATGAGCTTATAGGGGTCAAATACATTCAAACTACCACAGGGGAAATGAGGAATTTATTATTTCAGTAACTAATACAAAGTCTCATCACTAGAAACCCCTGACAAGTCATGGATTTCAGTACAGGCTGTTGAACCAGAAATCCAGAATTTATTTTATGTGTATTTAATCACATTTTATCTTCACAACTTTCTTTTTTTAAATGTTTTTTATTCATTTAACATACCAACCACAGATCCCCCTCTCATCCCTCCTTCTGCTTCCCCCACTCCTCCCACTCCTCATCCCCTCCTCCAACAGGGTAAGTGCTCCCATGGCGGAACAGCTAAGCCTAGTACATTCAGTTGAGGCATGCACTAGGCAGAGCTCTAGGAGTCCAGTCAAAGAGAGGGAAGAGGGATCACATGAGCAAGGGGGGGTCAAGATCATAATGGGGAAATCTACAGAGACAACTGAACTAAGCTGAAAGGAACTCACAAACTGTAGACCAACAGCTGTGGAACCTGCATGAGACCGACTAGACCCTCTACATATGGGAGACAGTTATATAGCTGGGTCTGTTTGAGGGGCCCCTGGAAGTATGATCAGGATCTATCCTTGGTGCATGAGCCAGCTTTCTGGATCCCATTACCTATGGTCGGAATCTAAGGTTTTATCATTGAAGTTTTCTTAAACTCTAGTACAAGTGAAAAAATTTCAGTTTTTTTGTCCCTTATCTTTTGAAGTCTCAATTTTTTTATATCAATAAGCAAAACAGAATTAAATTCAAACATTTGATATGAAGGATATAATTTCATTTCATTTCATTTCATTTTATTATTGTGCGTGATACGTGCCAGAGAAGAAGATCAGAGGGGTGTGTCACTGCACATTTTTATCACCCTCCACCTTATTCCATTGAGACAGGGTATCTTATTGAACCTAGAACTAGCATTACATTCCTGCTGGGCTATCAGTCAGCAATCCCCAGTGATTCTTCTGTTTCTACCCTTCATCCAAGGATACAGGGATACCCTGGACTACACATGTGGCTTGTTATTTGGATTCTGGAACCCAAACTCCAGTTTTCATGCTTGTGTAGGAATAGGAGCCACTCACAATCTCTGAATGATCTATCCAGTGACTTCAATTTATTTTTATGTACAACTTGTATGGTTTATTTGTTTGCCTTTGTTTGTTTGCAACAGGATAGTCTATAGCACAAGCCAGTCTTGAACTGGCTATGTAGCATTGCTTGTTTCTTTTCCCATGTATGTGATAAAACACCAGATTAAAAACAACTGCAGGGAGAAAGATTAATTTGGCATACTATCCCAGGTTACAGTCCATCCTTGTTGGGACATCAAGGCATCAGAAGCTTAAAGCAGCTAGGCACATTACATCTCATCAAGGGCAGAAGACGATTAATAAGTGAATGCATGGTAGTATTTAACTTGCTCTCACCTTTTCATTTGAGCCAGGCAAGAAGTGATGCCACCCCATGGTGGGTTTTCTCACCTCTATTGACCCTATTTAGAAAATCGCTCACAGACATGCCTACAGGCATGTCTCATCCAAACAATTCTTCATTGAAACTGGCTTCCCAGGTGATTTTTGCATTGTGTCAAGTTGATGACAAAATCTTAACATCTTAGTAGTTCACTCCTGATCCCCCTGCCTCAGCCTCCTTTGTTCTGAAATTATAGGCATCTGTCATCATAACTGGTGGTTAATATATACTCAGAAAATAGGAAAAGAACTCCTGATTATTCATTGCATTCAGGATCCTATTGTTCCTCTGTTTTATAAACCAATATACATTCTTGATATTGCAGCTAAAAGGGTTTACAAGGCCCCACTATCTGCTGGGATTCATTCCTATTGCACATTGCAAACATAAGTGGTTTGAATACAAATAGGTAATTTATTCCCTAAGAATAATTTTTGTACATGTATTGTCAGACTCTAATCATTTCTAAAAATTAACTGTAGAAGAAAGCACAGCAAATTTGTAGAAATATGGAGAAAATGACGTGACTTTTAAAAATAGCACTTTTATTTTCACTTTTACTAGCAATTTATTAATGATTTCTATCTCAATCTGCTACATAAATTCTCTTTATTAGATCTTAAAATAAGGCTTTCTGACCTTCCCACACAAATTATATGTTTTTCTTAATGCCTTTCTGCTCATAGACTAGAGTTTCCAGCTTCCTGTCAAAATTCCGAGAGCTTATGAGTTAGTTTTGTTGAGCCATATCTTCTAATCATCATGATCCCAGCAGGCATGGTGACAATAGCTATATTAAAACCCTGCTTCCTCTCATTACTGCGGTGGTGTGATTCAGTAAGATATTTCTTACGAATGGCTTTCCATCCCCAAACAGGAATTGTTGGAACAGACATGTACTCAACCCTATAATTTGTTCAAAGTTCAAAAAACATGACTACATTCAGTTGATAATCATTTGACAGTTAAAAAGTTCTTTTAGGGAGGGAGCTAGAGAGTTGGCTCAGCAGTTAAGAGCACCTGCTGCTCTTCCACAGAACCTGAGTTTGGTTCCCAGTACCCACATGGTGACTCACAGCTATCTGTAATCTCATTCTAGGGCATCAGACACCCTCTTTTTGACTCTGTGGGCACTGCATGCACATGGTACAATACATACATGCAGGCAGCAATATTCACACACATTAAAAACAACAAAAGATAAAAATAAACAGTGTTATGAAAAGAGAACTCCCATATCCATGCCTTCTCTCTATTTCTCTCTGTGCCAAGCTGCAATGATATAAATGAAACAGATAGGAAGTTTTGTTTCATTTTGCCTTTTCAATAATTTTTAACAAGAATTCATGGAAGCTGTTATAGTTCTATTGAACACATGAGAAATTGGAAGTTCACTTCTGTCGTATTGAATTATACAAGGTTATATATTTAGTTAACATTGAAGTTGAGGTAAATTATAACAAAACCTAGAAGGACAGACATCAAATCCTACAGGATTATGTCCTGTGTCAAAGAGCTTAGATGACTCTGCCCCTCCAGATTTGCTGCCTTCAACATCCGTCTTTCTCTTGAGCTCTTTGTATGTAGCTCTTCTAGGCAAATATCTCATGCTTTTGGCAGCAACATGATCTTGTGTCCTCTATGTCATTTAGAGCTTCTTGTCCACAGTTTCTTGCAATGACCTCTTGTCCTCTCAGGATCTTCATGCTGGGACTCCTTAACATACATTTCCTGGCCTCAGCAACCTCTGAGAATATGGCAGAGCAATCTACAATCCGCTTATTCTTGTATCCCCCTGACTTTGAAACAGACATACTACTAGATTTGGACACCAGCTTGGGATGCAACTTTGAATCAAATGAGTAGCTTTTGCTTGCACTTGCTTTTCAAGAACAGAAACCATCTTTTGTCTTCTCTCACAAGTTGGAAGCTTAACTAAGTGGAGTCATTCTTGAGGGTACCCATCCCCTTATTCCAGAGCAGATTGGACTTTTTTTTAATGTAGCTAATGAGCTTAGCGATGGCAGCTTCTCTTTAAGTATAAGCCTTGACTGTAACATGCATCTTGACAGATTTCTTTTCCCCTACAACCTTAAGTTTGGTATTTCTTTCCTCTACATTTCCTCTTCAAAAATTGTAGACCTGTATGGTATGAGAGTGGTTATTAGTAATTGTATGTAAGAAGGTTCAGTAAAGAAACTGCTGACATGATTGCTCCATGATACCATTAAGGAAAGGGAATTTATTATAAATATAAGGTAGAAAATAGCCAGACACATCTACAAAAACCCAGATTCAAGAGAGGAAAAAGTAGACTTAACATGACCAGCAGAATGGACATGGTTAGGGTTATCTGTGAAAGAAGGGAGAACAGCAGGAAATAGAGAATAGAGAAAGCAAAGTGAGAAGAGCGAGAGCAGAGAATAGCGAGAATGGCCAAGTTACAAGAAGGATGAGTAGCTGGGGAGATGGAAAGGCCAGGTGACCAATGTGGGGGCTTTGAAATGTATAACAAGTATTTGTGAGTAGGGCCTCCTAGAGGCTAGCGTGGACCTTGATATGCTGAGAAGCACCACAGGTATATGTTAATTGGAGAGAAGATTGTCTCTTTTACAGGTCATAAGGAGAAATGACTCCTTTTGACAGACAGGGAACCTGCTTCACAAGCTCCTGAAGAATGCTGGCTGTGGTTCAGTTTGTAATTATTTTTGGATATTTGGACTGGCTTTTGGAGTTTGAAGAATTAGAGTTTCCTTTGGCCTTAAGAATGTTAAGGTATCTTGAAATGTCTTGCACCAAAGAAGTTAGTCCATTACTGTAAATTTATCCCCAGGCATGTTCTTAGGATAATAGCAAACAGCAACCACATTCTTTGCCAAATTATTAAAATAACAGTTTCTAGCCCTTTGCTAATATCATTCCCCTCTAAAACTTATGCCTCCACAGTCCACAATGCTCTCAGAACTGTCTTCTGTGCTTCTAATAAGATAGTTCATTAAGCCCTGCTTGTAGCTTTCAGGGACTTTTCCAGCCCAAAGTTCCAAAAACTAATATATTTCTCAAAAAATAAAAATAAAAAAGCAAGCAAACAAACAAAAACCAATGTGGTCAGATTCTTCACTTGAATAGCTCATTCTCTGGTGCCAACTTCTGTATCTATTACTGTTTCATTGCTGTGATAAAAAATATCATGTCCAAGGCAATTTATGGAAAAGACAAATTTATTTATTTAGGCTCACAGCTCCAAAGGATTGGAGTGGAGGCAGTAGGCAAGAGCAGGAGTCTAAGAGCTCACACCCTGAGCTATAAGAATAAAGCAAGAGAGAACAAACTAGCTATGGCAACAATTTTAAACTCTCAAAGCCAATCCCCAGTGACATTCTTCCACCGACAAGGCAACAGCACCCAAACTTCTTCAAATAGGGCCACCAGGTGAGGACCAAGTGTTGATGTGTCCAAGAATGTGGGGAACCACCATACAAACCACCACGTAGCACGAAATTTTTAACTAAGCTGAAAGTTAGCTCTTTATCCATCACTTCAATTACAGACAAAAATATCACTAAAGTAATTTGAAAAGTCTATATTTGATTCATGTGTCACCATCTGAATGAATACCCTGGCATATGACAATAGGTACACATAATAACCTAGCTCCGTGAAGAAAAAAACTCTATATGTGTACCTAATGGTAGACATTTACATGTTACATAAACTGATGTAATTATTTCATAGTTTTCTGTATGCTGTTACCCTCTGCATTCCCTAGTCAGTGTTTTCCCATCAAATGTATTCAATTATAATGAATTATGATTATTAATTTCAAAAGCAGACATTCTTTCAGAAAAATTTTCATTGAACAAATGTGTTTCCTGTGCAATTGGAATTAAAAATTATTAACATGTCTGGTAATTCATTAAAACTTGTTGTTTTTTGTCCAGCTCAAGTGTTTGAACACCAGCTAGTTGTCAAAAGATTTATTGAATTATTTCCATAGAAAGACTACAGATTTTTAGAGTAGCTTTTAAGGTATTAGTCAGTACTTGTTATTATCTAAATAAGCCAGATAGTGTCACTGAGAAATTTGAAGGTTGTGGAATTTAAAGTCTGCAAATAAAATACTGCATCTTTAATAGAACAATAAATCAGGCTCTTCCATGCAGCGCCTCCAATGTCTATAGCAAAAACCCCCAGTGAGAAAATCATGTTTCATTCTTACAAGTACCATACTTTATATGCAGGAAGAAAAATGCACCTTTTTGTTTCTTTTAACATTTGCTTTGAGTGATGTCTTCTCTAAGCTCCTTGCAGTTTCTACCCTCTGTTTTATTCAGGCTGTCATTGTGTATGCTTGAATTTAATCCATAATCTCAAAAGTAAAGTTTAAAAAAAAAATGGGAGCCATTTAAGATGGAAGGAGAAAACAGGGACTTAAGATCCCAAATCTTGATGAATTGGAGTAATTATAATGATCTTTATCATTACAGTGTTTGGAATATGACACTTCCTACAAAGGCAAAGATGTGTAATCACAGGGGGAGGTGCTTGGGGCAGGAGGGCTCTGACCCAGTCATGCATGCATAGGTCTTTATCTACAAGACATTATTGGAGGTTAGTAAAAACGATGAAAGATGGAGACTAGTTGGAAGAAACAGATCGCTGGGTATGGATTATTGAGCTATACATGTGATTCTCTCTCTCACTCTCCTTACTGGCTTGCATGCTATCATCTGACGAACCAGGATTGAAAGCAGTGGGCCAGCCGGCTATAGGTACACACCACTGAAACTGTGAAGCAGCAGAAACACAGAGAGGGGCTTGGTGGCTTGAAAGAACACTGGCCTCAGTAGCCCTGCATATCACTGGTAATCAGGTTTGCTCAAACCATCACTCACTGCTGTAGAAGCTCATGCCCACCTTTGTAGCACTGGCTTCTGTAATACCCCAGGAAGAGGCTTGGCCAAAAGGCCTTCTATCTACCCTTTTATTGAGTATGCAGTGTTCATGGTAACAGAGGTGCAACTAGTAAAAATGTTAGCTGTTCTAGTGCTTTATATGCATATGCCATCAGCAATTGCTGTTCTAAGGATATATATATATATATATATATAGTACTTTTCCCCTGTCCATGACATAGATCAAAATGCTGTGGGGATTATCATTGCCAGAGGCCATACACACAGCCCTCAGAGCTCAAATAGTGTCATCAACAAGAAGGACTTACCTTCTACAGCTGGTGGATAAGCAAGGGCAAAAGCAAAAGCAACAGGCTTTATGTTTTGGGAGTTTCTTAGATATCTCTGGGCAGTAGTTTAAAAGAGGGCCTCTTTGGATCTTGAAGAGAAAACCATCAGCCCAGACAAGAAAAGTTTATTAAAGTTATCTATGTATACTTACATACTGAATTGCATATGTTATAGATTTTTTTGAGTCAGTAACTTATAGTTTGATTCATTGTGGCTTTTTGGACATCCATATTGTTATTTTACCCGCCTCCTTCCTTCTCCTATTCTAACTTCCCTCTCCATTCCCTAACAAGCCCTCTCTTTTCCCATTTTCCCTAGCAGGTCATTGGTATCTTGCCACTGACTTTTATTCTCTTCCAACCTTCTTCTGTATTTATCTCCCTCTTTCCCCATGGGCCACCCTTTTCCCATTATCCTAATCAAATCATCTGTGCTCTTTTATTCCTTTCACTCCATTTCTCTTCAATCCTCATGTCCTGGCAATGTCTTCATTTTATTTCCTGGCTTCTACAGTTACTACAGGCTATATATTCACATTAGAAGATTTGGAGCCAGGAGCTCCCAGTAAAAAGAACATGCAGCATTAGGATGGGAGTCCGGGTAATCTCTCTCAATATGATCATTTGTAGTTCCATCCATTTACCTGCAAATCTTATATTTTCATTGTTAGAGCACTGAATAGTATTCCATAGTGTTTATGTACCACATTTTCTTTATCTATTCATCAGTTGTTAGACATTTAGGTTGTTTCTGCTTTTGTGGTACCAGAAGAGTCATGCAAGATTCCAAAGGAGGCAGGTAACCAATAGTCCTATGTGGTGATATATTTTGCACCCCAATAAAGCTTGCCTGGGGATCAGAGGACAAAGCCAGCCACTATATTAAACATAGAGGTCAGGCAGTGGTAGTATACACATTTAATCCTAGCATTTGGGAGGCAGACATACATCTGGATCTCTGTGAGTTAAAGGCCACACTGGCAACAGAGCCAGGTGTGGTGGCACATGCCTTTAATCCCAGCACTAGGAAGGAAGGAAAATGGCAGGGCAGAGAAAGTTATATAAGGTGTGACTAAACAGGAAGTCTCTGTCTTGAGGCTGACGATTTCATAGAGGTAAAAATGTGGCTGGCTTGTTGTGTTTCTCTGATCTTTTAGCTTTTACCCCAATGTCTGGCTCTGGGTTTTTTATTAATAAGACCATTTAGCAATTCATGTTATAGTCCTACTCAGTTGTGATGTTTATGAACCACATTAATGACCATCATGATGCAATAATTTATGAGTACAATAGGGGAACATAACATAACAAATTAGCAGAAAACAATTGCTCTTAACTGAACTTAAGACCAGCCTAACAAAAGATATAACATGTATGATACTGGGAAACTAGCTAACTATTCAGTGATATTTTAGTTATTGGAAATGGATCTACAAGCACTAATTTACTAAACAAGTATAATGCCTAACAATAATCTACAAACATTAGTCCCTATACCCACTGGTAAATATAGTTTCCACACCCTCATCAAAGAAACTTCACTTTGCAACAGATGCAGACAATTATAGAAAACCACAACCAATCAAAATGAAGAGTTGTGGAGCCCAGTCTCAATGGATACATCTAGAAATCACTCTCATATCAATGATTCAGGGAATATTGCAGAAAAAAGAAGCAGAAAGATTGTTTAAAAAAAAAACACAGGATGAGGGAGCATTTTGTGAGATTATATTGTCTAGTAACATTAGAAACTCTACCCATAAATTCTCACAAATGTGACCATCCTAATAGGAACTGAACAAGGATGAAGCCAACAAACATGCAAAATTGTGTCGGGGGACGTCCCTGAGACCTCAACCCTACACGAAGAACTACATACAGACTGGGTTGGAGCTGGAGTTTTTCTCTCCAGATCCTGCCAAGCCCTAGCAGCCCACTTATAAAATAATCACTCAGACACTTATATTATTTAAACTGTTTGGCCTAATGGCTCAGGCTTCTTGTTATCTAGTGCTTACATCTTAAATTAATGCATTTCTATTAGTCTATAAGTTGCCCCATGGCTTGTGGCTTACTGGTACCTTATATCTCGCGTATCATGGTGGCGGCTGGCAGTATCTCTCTGCCTCAGCCTTCCACTACCCAGAATTCTCTTCTCTCCTTTTCCTGCCTATACTTTCTGCCTGGCTACTGGCCCATCAGTGTTTTATTAACCAATCAGAGCAACACATTTGACATGCAGAACATCCCATAGCACTGGGTAAAACTGGAAGTGGCAGAGGTAGTCCTCCCCTGGGAAGAAAACACTAATTGATTGTCCAGAGCCAAATGGTCAGCTACATGTATGAAAACATACATACAAGTAATATTGTGTGGACTCAACAACTTATATTTATGGATGTATATGCAAGCAGTAGCAATTAATGAGAAAATATACCATGAATCTTAAGGAGATTTTGAAGAAGTATATGGAAGGAAGGGTTTGGAGAGAGGAAGGGGAAGAGAGCAATGTTATAATTAAATAACAATCTCAAAAATAAACAACAAAAAATGCATTAACAAAATCCACAGTAACATGGGAGTAACCCATCTATTGTACCAGCTAGGCAGAGCTACACGAATGAGAGCCATTGTCTTTTTAAACCCTCTGTGATTCAGTCCTTCTCCAGGAGCCATCTAGATTCTGGATGGCTTCTGAAATGTCGTTCTAACCCCTAGGCTACCTACACTGTTTGATATTCACTTTCCTTTGTGGTGTGTACAACTATACAGTCCCCCCCTCCCACAACACACACCATCATTGCTTTTACCACTCATAACTTCAGTTAGAATTTCTTAACAATAGTCTTCAGGATGTGTCCTACTAGGGCATCTACTTCATAATGTTTTTTCTTAGAGGTGAGATGCATATATTATTCTCCTAGGAGGGATAATTACCTACCCCCAGAATGAATTTAGCATGTTTCACATGTATAGTTATCTCCCTGTACCTGTCCACCACCATTCATTGGTACCAATGTTTTTTTAAGTTACTATGAATCAATGTTCATTCTGCCCCAGCATCCCTAGGGTCAATGTATTCTGCATATTAGTGAGAGACCAACAAATAAATCCTCAGTTCAACATAAAGTCTCTGGCCACCTTCTAAGGCCTTAAATTGTGGGTAAACTTGACCACCATATAAAAGGAGGGCCTGGGGAGAGCCCTGTCCTGAGTGGACTTCCTCTATAGCAAGGGAAGCAGTAGAAATCATCTCTACATCTTGGTTACCTATCCAGGTTAATCTGGTGGTGAATTGCTACTAGGGACATTAGGCTTGCCATAGGCTCACCACTATATTGACTTACCCATTAATTTGTTCCTAGAGACTCTGCTCTGCACAAGTCTAGCCACATCATATTTGGGAGACACAGAGACACCCCATGAACTGAACACCTGTCTTCTCACTCACACCTCCACTACTTCTTGCCTTAGAAACTTGCTAAGGTTCAACAGGTCTGATCTAAATCTTTGATATCAGCCAAAGCCTCTGCCTAAGTATCTGCATCTTAGTTATATATCCCAGTACTCATGTCTATGCCTATGACACTACCCTCAGTGACAAACCACTATGTCAAAATTTCAACTGCATACACCCTCCTACACACACACACACACACACACACTTTACACATTGATTTAGCTGTTTTCTTGATTCCCCATATCAAACCCAACACCATTGCTCTCTCTAAACTCATCCCAGTTTTTTTCATATTCTATCATCTATATCAAGTGTTGGGAAAATTCCTTCCCAGGGGAAGATGTAATCAGAATCTTCTCATATGGTTCCAATGACAGAGGTGCAATTCTGTCAATATTCACTCTGAGGAACCAATGAGTTATTGCCCTTCTTTATAGAGCACAGGTGAGGGGTTACTTATAGGAGTAAGGGTGCTTTCCTGCCAGTAGGCTGTACTTGAAATGGTTTTACTCAGCAAGGATGAAACTTCCCCATAATCACATAGTTGGAACCCCTATCTCCTAGTGTGCCTGTCTTATATACTCTAGCACCTTTCCAAGGCTGTGTGCAACACAGCAGAGTTCCATCCAACATATGATTAGGAGCCTTGCATACCCAGGGGAGAGAGTCTAATGACCGTGCCTTCCCCCCATGAGGGAGTGTAAACAGTCAACAAGCCCAGCTAGCATAATTTCTTTCAAGGAGGTAATGCTGAACTCCAAAAAGATGGTGATTGTTAGGATTGGAGTGCAGTCACTCACAACATGGACTAAAATAACAGATGAGAGAATACTTTACACACATTTTAGAGTTTGTAACCCAAAGCACACACAGGTGTTTTTCCTAAGCTGGTGTTGAAAAACATTGAGTGTACATCTATGTAATGTATTTATCTACAGAGCTATGAAAAACAAATACGAAGTTTAGTAAAAGAAAATCACATGGAAGTGTTAAAATAAGTAAGAGAAAATGAATATGAATTGAAGAATAAAGAACTGATTGCTGTGGAAAATTGTGGACAAAGTGGTTATAGCCTATTAAAGAATCTAAGAAATATTCATAAAAATAATTGTATTTATACTGGACTTTGAGACATAAGCTTATTTAAAACAGAAATCCAAGAGAGTCCATGAGCAGAAGAATAAGTAAATCAAAGTCATAGAGCTGGGGGTATAGCAATCATGCCTAACAAGATGGGGAGTATGTCTGAGATTAAAGTACAGGAGTGTTCAGGGCTAGTCAGCAAATGATGCACATGGGCTGTTGACATCATCTTCTGCAGATCCTGAGATTGTATCATGAGTTGTGTGCAGTTAATTCATGAGTCATTAAATGTCATAAATTTGGAAACTGGCATACTCCAATATAAGGAAGTAGAAAATATCAATTAATTATCTTGATACATTCCTGCTTTTTCTGATTTCATAGTGAAAAATCATAGGATGACCAGAAAAGTAGATAAGTATTTATTAATACTAGGCAAATGACATATATGTAGATTATCATTGTCTGCAAATATTTTTAGTTTACTAGGCATTTTACTAAGTGGGAGAAAAATACATTTTGGATAATTGAGGCAATATTTTTACATGCTTAGTATTCATCATTTATAAATGTGTGCTATTATTTCTATGAGAACAGCTTAATTTTTTTCTTAAAAAAATGTATGAGTTATATAACTAGAAGTATAATCTTAAATCCCTGAATTTTCTATGGCAAATATAAGACAAATTCAATACCCATTAAATAAAAGATTCCATTTTTTTGAAAATAAAATATAGCTTTTGAGTGGTAATTCCATTTATTCTATCTGCTCAATCATATCAAAGAACAAGTAGGAGCACAAAAAAAATGGAAAAAGATACAAACACTCAATATTCTAATGGACTTGATGTTAACCTTTTCATATAAGGTTACTTAAGTTAGATAACTGATGTCCATAAACTAACATTTAATTTTTATTTGTGTTGATAAATTCATAGAAGAAAATCAGGTAGGAATTTCAATATATTTTAAATCATGAGTAGGTAAATATTATAAAATACAAATGTTATGTATTGATATGTATATATAAGCATGGAAGGTGTGTGTGTGCGTATGTGTGTGTGGGTTTGTGTGTGTGCGCACATTTGTGTGTGACAGAGAGAAAAAGAGGGATTTGTGAAAGTATATATAAGCCCTAAATATATTTTTGATTCAAACATAGCAGTTATTTAATGTCTAGACTAATGTAACATAAGTTGAAGAGCTATGATTACTGTTGAATAATATTCAAAGTTTAGTGAACAATTAATATATTCCTATCCCCACATTATCACTTAAATTCACAGTACATTACCTTAAGTGTTTTATATTCCTCCCTTGACTTAAAAAGCTTCACAAATACCAAGGTCACAAATACCTGAACACCTATTCTTCAGAGAAGGCTTCAGTGAACCTTCTTATTGTGGTAGATCCTCCCAGTAAATCTGTGCAAGGGAAATGCCACATTCCTAGTAGGAGTCACAACATAAGCCTCTGTTGAATATGTTGATGTTTGATGTCAGTTCCAGTAGACTGCAGGTTCCTCAGGGTCAAGTACCTGAATGCATTTTATTTCCAGAGCTCAGAACAGATCCTTGAACTCCCTACACTATAACAAACATCTGTCAAATGAAAATACTGTTTTCTTTAGAAATTCAATGATTTTATGTGAGAAAAGACATAATCATGAAAATAAATGTTTGTGATGATATATGCAAGTACTCTCACACATATACAATGACATGCATATAAATACACAAACACTCGTGTACACATCAAATACATACACTCAGGGATAAAAACCCTTAAACTTTGTTTTCAGTTTTCTCCAGTTTGTGCATTCACACTGCATAAAAAGCACTGTGTTAGCTTTTATGGGAGTTGCAAAGGTTAGGAGTCATGGTTCTTCATTGAAAGAATGGATAATTTGGCACAGATATAAACTAGGTAGAGAAGCTGTAATTCAAGTCAGGATATGACAATTGCCATTAGAGATTTGCTCCTGCAGTCTTTTCCTGCCTTCTTTTTGTTTGTCTTTTGTTGTTGTTGTTTTGTTTTGTTTTGTTTTGTTTTTAAGACAGGGTTTCTCTGTGTAGTTTGGTGCCTGTCCTGGATCTCCCTCTGCAGACCAGACTGGCCTCTGGCTCTGCTTCCCAAGTGCTGAGATGCACCACCACCACTACCTGGCATATTCCTGCCTCCTTTTTTACTTAAACCCATAGTAATTTATTTTATTCTTGCGTTTATATAAAACTAAGGCAAAGACTTCACAAAGCAGGTTTTACTTTCAAACTGCATATAACCTCCAATGCCTTCTATCCTTTCTTCTTTCACTGTGCTTATTAACTCATTAAGTGCCATTCACATAACAGGAATTGTCAACAACTTAAAAAACGTGAAGCTACATGTATAAATAAGCACAGCAAGAAACAATAAAATGAAGCCACTCCATGGATAGAAAAGCAGTTTATTGGGAGCAAAAACTGCTTGGGTAGTGGAAGACAGCACCAAGCTATAAAAACTTGCTGGGTTCTATGGTATTTGGCAAGGGAAAGGCAGCTTGAAAGCTAGAGCAGCCAGGCAGTTAGCATGAGGACTCTTTCAGACAAGAGGGGCTGACAGTTGCAGTTAAGAACATTCTGCCAGCTATTAAGGGCTTCTGAGAAATACTTTAGATTTCTGTTTCCTAGGAAAAACCTAACTCACATAGGAGCTGGGATGCCACTCTAAAACTTCATCATCCTCACTGGCATTTTGGGAGCCGCTTTATGACATAACGTTCCCTTTGTTAATGATAAAGAAGTGATGGTATACACTCACTCATAGGAGGATAGTAGATGTAACACAAAGATGACTAGACTGCTACACAACTCCAGGGAGGCTACCTAGAAAACAGGAACCTAGGAAAGACCCAGAGATCACCCAATGACAGAGAAATGGATGAGATCTACCTGAACAACCTGGACGAGAGTGGGAGAAATGAAGGGCAAGGTCTGAGGGAAGGGAGGCTTGGTGGAGCAGGAGATCCCAGCTGGATCAAGAACAGAAAGGGAGAAAAAGGAATGGTAGACCATGATGGATGAGGATCACATGAGAACAGGAGTGGGCAGAGTGCTGGAGAGGTCCCCTGAGGTCCACAGTGATGCATCCTCTGTAGACTGCTAGCAGTGTTCGAGAGAAAGCCTGATCTGACCTAGTCTGGTGATCAGATGGCCAAATACCCTAATGGTCATGCTTGAACTCTCATCCAATAACTGATGGAAGTGGATGCAGAGATCCTCAGTCAGGCCCCAGGTGGAGCTCCGTGTGTCCAGTTGTCCAGAAGGAGGAGGGACTGTGGGAGCATGAATTGTTGAGCCCAGGATCGGAAAAAGCACAGGGACGAAAGGCCAGATGTACGGAAGCACATGAGTTGTGAACCAAAGGCTGTGGAGCCCCCAGCTGGATCACACCCTCTGGATAAGTGTGACAGTTGAGTGGCTTGGACTGTTTGGGAGGCATCCAGGTTGTGGGACCTGGACCTGTCCTTAGTGCATGAGCTAGCTGTTTGGAACCTTGGGCTTACACAGGGACACTTTGCTCAGCCTGGAAGGAGGGGACTGGACCTGCCTGTAATGAATCCACCATGTTTAAATGAATCCCCAGAGGAGTCTTGGCCCTGGAGGAGATGGGAATGGAAGGGAGGGGATGGGGGGAAGTTGGGGGTGGGGGCGGGAGTGGGGAGCACAGGGGCAAAGGTGGGAGTGGGGGCGGGAGGGCGAGGACAGGGATACCCATGGCTGATATGTAAAATTAAAACACAAATATAATAATAATAATAATAATAATAATAATAATAATAATAATTATTATTATTATTATTATAAACTCTAAGTTAGATCATGACTGTCCAAAGCCCTCAACTGTGGTGGAGGGGGCTGTCTCAATGGATCTAGAGATTACCACCCATCTCTGCATGACAGATGGAGATTGGCAGAAGGTGAGATTAAGGATGGACTTAATTTGGATAGAGTATACCTGAAATTCCCATGCTTGCTGCCTGGCCTGAGTGGTTGGAAAATAGAGAATTCCCATCAGGAAGGAGAAGAAAGCCCATATTAGCTATCCTCAGGTATGGAAGGCAAGAGAGAGAAGTTAAGCTTTAGTGGTCTTGTTGACTGACAGTAGTACTCACCAGGGAAAGGATTTGAAGCTCATTTGAGCTGCACCAAATTGATCCATGTAGTGACTTCTTGAAGCTTAGCTGCCATGATACTATGGAGAGTATGATCAAATGTGGAACTGTCCAGCATGGGCTGAGAGTCCATAGGCAAGAGACTTTCAAATAACTCTTCTTGTAAAATGGTTTTGTGATAAGGTCAGTAGAAGGTCTACCTCGACAAGTCAAAGAGGGGCAGTTGACACTCCAGTGTTCTGTCTTTCCACAGTTTGTCAGAATCTGGGACAGATGAAGTGAAGGGTGGTCCTTCACCAGTGGCTGGCATTTCTACAGTTAAAGTAGGCTTCATACAGGGTTCATTGGTTCCCTGTCTTCTTTGGGGGTGGCTTGCTGTTTGAAGCTAATACTTCTGTCTACATAGAAGGCCTTTTTGGCTTTTTTCTGCTTCTCCCTTCTATGAAACACCTTAAATGACAAATACAACAGATCTCTATGAAAGGTTTGTGTTGTGGGCTAACATCTAGTGCCTTTAGTTTTCTTCTGATGTCAGGGACTGAGAGAAAAAAGTGAGTATTGAGAACAAGCATGCCTTCCTGAGTGTTTAGTCTAGCTTAGTAAAGAAGAGCGCCTGTAATCCAGGTGAGGATCTTGGCAGGATTTTCATTTGGCCTCTATATAACCTCACTAAACTTGTCAAAACTGACTACTTCATGGGAGGGCTTTTGGAGCACTGCCAATAGGCAGAAATCCATTTTGCCCCAGGTTGCCCTGCCAGAGGACTGATTTTATGTATTGGTTTTAACAGTTCCAGTGGGGAACCAATACGAGGAATAGCAATTGCCCCCACGGGGAAGTCACCATTAGTACAGTGGACATCATCTGCATGAAGCTATCCTCCAAACTCTCTCTTCTGGGTTAAGGGTAAAAAAACAACAACAACAACAACAAAAAACCCATTAAAAAACCATTAAAAAAAAAAACAAACATAGAGATCATACTGCCAGATGAGGTTATTTGCCTGGGTAAGACACCTAAATACCTAAATACCCTAATAAAATTAGGAAGGCCATTTGAGAAAGAGCCAAGTTCTTTTTCTGTTTGAGAAAGAACAGAAAAAGAAAAAAGGGGATGAGTATAGAGAGGAGGCCTATGAGCACGCAACACCTTGAGGTGATGAAGTTCATCAGTTCAAAACCTGGTATGAGCTACTGGTGTGGAAAAGGGAGGCAACGGCGCTTGTGGAAGTAGGGAGCAGTGGGCAGGGATAGAGGATGGTGGTGGTGGTGAGTGTAAGGAGGGGATCAGTGGTTGAGGAGGCTGAGGAGGAGATTGAGGTCGTATTGATGGTATTGGAGGATTTGGCTGGGGAGATGCCACGTCCTCTTTATCTAAACCAAAGGGAGAGAGCACCCTGGGCTTGAGATTATGGCAGGCCTTAGGAAGAGTTTTGGCTTTTGCAAAGAGGGTTTTATGTGCATGGAAACAAGCATAAAGGGGAGGGTGGGAGTGAAGAGCAGAGAGGCTTGGGTAAAAAGGATTTAGGATCATTTGCCAGTGCATTGGCAGAGGTCATCAAGGTCACTTAGAATTTGAAAGTCAAATGTGCCATTTCCTGGCCCTTGAGACTGATTATGGAGTTTGTACTGAGGCCATGCCATATAACAGAAGAGAAAACAGAGAAAAAAGAAAGAGGAATGAGAGAAAGAAAGAGAGAGAGAGAGAGAGAGAGAGAGAGAGAGAGAGAGAGAGAGAAAGGAAGGAAGGAAGGAAGGAAGGAAGGAAGGAAGGAAGGAAGGAAGGAAAGAAGGAAGGAAGGAAGGAAGGAAGGAAGGAAGAGTTATGAAATATTATTTTTGACTAGGCAAAGGTGTGTTTCACTTGATTATGCTGTCTTTGTTAATAATGAAAATACGTGTTACATTTGCTTTACCTTGCCTGCTAAAGGCAACTAATTGGTCTAATAAAAAGCTGAACAGCCAATAGGTAGTCAGGAGAGAGATATGTAGGGCTGGTGGTCAGAGAGAATAAGTAGGAGAGAACAAGAAAGAATGAAGAGAATGAGGGAAAAAGAGACTGACATGCCTAAGGCCAGAAACCAGGCAGCTGCCAGACAGACACAAGAAACAGGAAAGTAGGATATACAGAGAGAAAGAAAAATAGAAAGAGAAAGAAAGAAAAGAGAGAGGAAGAAAGAAAGAAAGAAAGAAAGGAAGAAAGAAAGAAAGAGAGGGAGGGAGGGAGGGAGGAAGGAAGAGAGAGAGAGAGAGAAAGAGAGAAGTAAAAATCTCTGAGATAACATGTAGATGAAGAAAAAAAGGTAAAGTTTTAAGAGCTAGCAAGAAATGAGCCTAAGCTAATTGTCAAGCATCCATAACTAATAATCTCCCTGTCATGATTTGGGAGCTGATTTGTGGTCTAAAAGAAAGCCTGATACAGAAAATAAATAAATAAATAAATAAATAAATAAATAAATAAATAAATAAATAAATAAATAAATAAATAAATAAATAAGACGATGGGTGAGGCTTAATGCTATCACAGAGTCCAAGTTAGGAAAGTGATTTGAGAAGACAGGTAAGAGGAGTGGCAGAATCTGGCTCAAAATGGGAGGATCCATGGTTAATGGGATAAAGGAGTCCAGAAAAGGAATTCCAGTATTCAGGCAAAAAGTATGTAGAAGACACTTAGGAAGAGTCTTATGGTGGTATTGTGTTCCCCGAAATAAACTTACCTGGGGTCAGAGAACAGGATGGCCACAATATTAAACATGAGGATAGGCAGTGGTAGCACACGCCTTTAATCCTAGCATTCAGAGACAGAAATACCTCTGGATCTCTGAGTTCAAGGCCTCATTAGAAACAGCCAGGCTTGATGACACATGCTTTTAATCCCAGAAATCCAGCCTTTAATCCCAGGGAGTGATGGCAGAAAGTAGCATGATATATAAGTCCTGAAGACCAGAAACTAGAAGCATTTGGCTGGTTAAGCATTTGGCTGGTTAAGCATTTGGCTGGTTAAGCATTTGGCTGGTTAAGCATTCAGGCTTTGAGCAGCACAGTTCAGCTGAGATTCATTTGGATGAGGACTCAGAAGCTTGTATTCTGAGGAAACAAGACCAGATGAGGAACTGGCGAGGTGAGGAAGCTGTGGCTTGTTCTGTTTCTCTGATCTTCCAGCATTCACCCCAATAACTGGCCGTAGGTTTGATTTCATTAATAAGACTCTTTAAGATTCCTGCTACAGAGTCTTTCTTTCCAGGTCTAGACACTGAGGACTGTGAATAGAAGACCCATTAAAAGGGGACCAATAGTGTACACAAGCTTCAGGAGGTAGGGATTATAGATTGTGAGGATTTAGGTGGAGAGATCAGTGAGCCGTGGGAGACACAGAATGGGTAATGCCATTGGACAGAAGCTCAATCCAGAGGGAATCTCCAAGTGGATCCAGGTTCCTCATGAGAATTCCCAGATCATGAGGAGTTGGCATCCTGACATGGTGATGGGTGCTCAGGAGCAGGTGATGAGATGGCCTATCATACCAACATGACTTTGTGGCAAGAAAGGTTGAGCAGGCAGTTCTGAGAGAGGGATAAGTACCCCAGTTGGTGAGGGGACATTAGTAGGGGTTCAGGAAAGAGAAGAAGTGAGGGAGACAGACTCAGAATCCAAAGTCAAATGTGATTGACAGCAGAGGCCAGCAGAAACGAATGATCCATACCACAGGAAAGCTGAGTTGTCAGCATGGTTCAGTTAAAGGAAGAACCAGTTTTTCAGAGAAGGACCCAGACATCCCTGCCTAGGTTTGGGCACCAAATGTAAGAAGACACAAGGAACCACCAAACAAAGCTACTCTGTAGACAGAAAAGCAGTTTAGTAAGAGCAAATGCTTCTGGGCTGCCTTGGGTAATGGAGGACAGTGCCCAGCTGTTAAAGCTTGCTGGGGTTATGGGGAAGGCAGCTTAATAGCTGGAATAGTTAGGTGGTTAGCCTGGGTACTCTTCTAGACAAACGATGTTAAGAGTGTTTAGCCAGCCTTTAAGGGCTTCTGAAAAACACTTTAAGTTTCCGTTTTCTAGCAAAACATAAACAAGTTAGACTCCCAGAGTAGTATAGGGGTTGCAAATGGTTCGGGGAAGGTGATTGCTTGATCTGGTCCATCCTGGCCAAAGATGCATATCATGATGTGTCTTTTTGAAGTTAATATGTTATTTATTTACTCATCATTTCTTCATGTGAGTGTGGTAGTAATATCACATTGCCAAATTACTGAATAAGACATTCTTGCAGTGAAGATGTCCTCCTCAGCATGTGAGGCAATCAGGTGAGACGGATCACCTCCAGGCATGGATAGTCAGGTCCATTTTCATCTGAGTGTTAAAAATATGTCATCATATATTGTGTCTTATGATGTGAAATGCTTGGGAAATCCTGCCTTCAGGATTATTTTGGCATTAGAGATACAATTATGGCTCCTACATTCCTCAGTGAACAGCTTATAGCAGGTGACATTTCTGGAGCTCTGTCAATCAGGACTAGTGCATAAACTGTGACTCATACCTTGACACTGTATTCAAGCAAAAGTTTTCCTGAAGTCCAGACCAAGACTTAAAATAACTGCTTCAGGGCACCTACTGTTTTGTATGTGGGCTGTTTTAAGAACATTGGCATACTTACTGATGATTCCTATAGTATGGAAATTTTCAGTTAAAATTAATATCTCTGAACTTGACAAAATGCAAAGATTTTATAAGCTTGTATGACATAATGTAAAATCACACAAATTCTTGCCAAATATTGAAGTGTCTGAAACACAACGACATTATGACATTTGCAAACAGTGAAGTATAATGTATCACAAAATAATTACAATGTAAATATAGAACCATCTCTCTCAAACAAGCCTGCATAGAATTTCTAAAGATAATCCAAAACATCACATGTAAAAAGGAAACATACTTAGATTTATCTCCACTAATAGCCATGTTTTCAATCTACCTCTTATCCAGTAAAGCAATATTACTTCCAACAGCTAAAGAAATAAAAGCAAAAAAATAATTCCAAATTATAACTCCTACCTATTATGCAGTGCAGATACTTTCATTTTTACAAATAGACTGCAAGGTGACTTTAGTACTATTTTCAAGTAACCCTTATTCCTCCAGTCAGTGCAACACATTGTACATGGATAATTACATTTTGATAGTCATGCCAATTCTCATTGCCTACCTTCATCTTGAAAGTATAATAAATTTCACATGAATGGATGAATGAATTAAATACAAGATGAAAGTTAGAGGGGATTTGCATAAAAATTTAAGAGGCTATGGATGGAGATAATTCTGTAATTTTACAAATTCAGGATATCTATGAAGTTGATGGTGCTCTTGCTTGATAGGCTGAGATAAGCAGCTGTACAGTATTTCTGAAGTTTCAAATGAATATAATATTCTGTATGTCTTATCCACAGCAAACTCTACAAAAATCCCTCTGGAAAATGTCTGATTTACATTTTGCTTGGATCAAAAGCTCACTCAGGATTCCCCAACTCACATCAGAGTAGTAAGCACTATTTTTGTGGAAGTTCATGAATGCAATTTAGAAGATCTTGGATTAGAAGTTTTAGACATAGTTGATCATTCTTGCTCCCCTTTAAATATTCAAATATAGGCATGTTTTGTTGAGTCCTCTTATTTTAAAAAAATTATTTCTTTTTATATGATTTATACTGTTAATATCTGTGATGGTGTTCGAATGTGAAATTCCCTTCACAGGTTTAAGTATCGAAGCCTGTGTTCTCTGCTGTGGTGAGATTCTGGAAGCTGGGGCCATGGGTGTAACCTGGCCTTTAGGTGGTTAACTGTTTTTAAATCAGTAAGTGCTCAGAGGACTATGCTGCCTCTGTGAAGTGTATGCCAAAAAGAGTGTAAGGACCGTGTTCTGCCATTGAGGATGTATGGCCTTGTTGGGAGAGTAGACAAAGTCCTGGAGACATTGCAAGTGTATTAACTAGTGTGAAAAAAAAGTGTGTTTCATGGAAATCGGATCATTATGAAAATAAACACTGCCCTTAAGCCTGAAAAAAAAAGAAGGTGAAGCTTAGCTGGATGAAGGAGATCAGTAAATTTAGGTGTTTGGCAGATGTCTTACATCCGACACCTTCCTGTCTCTTTTATTAATCTTCTTCTTAGCCTCCATTATGTGATATCCTCCTTTTCATGTCAGACAAACCCTCTGAAACTATGAGTACAAATGAACAAGTCATCATTTTAAGTTGTTCATGTTAGATATTTTATTACAAGTAATTGAAGTAGTTGGGCATCCTAGATCTAGCTCTAGTTCCCTAACTATTCATGTAACTACAAACACCCCTTAGGTACATTGACAGAAGTTCTTTTCATAGTCACAAAAATATTGTTTGTATTGACATATAAGAACCAGTATACCAAACCACATAGGCACTTGCATAGCCATGGAAATGAATTTCAAAACCACATTTTCCCTTTCTGATGCTCAGGTGGCTTGCACACCTCACTCACTAAATGTTTTGTTTTAGGGTGCTTCAAAGTAGGTCATTGGAATGGTAGTACATAGCATGTGTATAAACGAGTCTACTCACTAATCAACATTGGTTTATAATGAGCAAAACTTATGGATCAAAGTTAGAGAATGAACAAAAAATATCAAATAAACTCAAAATAAGCACCTATATTTCTCAGCCTATGACTTTATTAATAAGTCAAATGATGCATAGAATGGGAAAACAAGTAATGCACAGGGATGTCTGAAGCTATTAGTTGAGTTTCCTGAGTCTCATTTCATTAGGCCTCCATTTTTCATTCACGATATTCAAAATGCTGTCTATGAGATGTCAGTTGCACAAAAGAAGCCATATTAATGATGAATTATCTGTGTTTAATGTTCTAATAATTATATAAGAGATAAGACATTCTCTAGCAAGTCATGGTTCATAAATCTATACTTATGCTTTCATTTATTGTAAACAAGGTATACAGTCCAGGTACTTCCATGTGCTTCATAGATGCTAATTATGCCTGCCAAAACAGCTACTATCAGAGATACAACTTGACTGTTCCTTTCTTTTACTCATAAGGTACACTCCTTTCTTGGAAGAAAGATGAAGCACTATTGACTACTATTAATTTACTTTTTATTTTCCTGAGACCAACTGGAAAGCAGTCAGTTCTTCCTTAGATCTTAGTAGTCTCATTAGTTATAGAGAAGTAGGTAGGATTCCTAAAGAAAACTTGCTATAGCAAATAATTCTAGATTCATCCATCATTTCTACCATATAATTAATATGATCTTCTGGGTGTTTGAAGACCTCTGGAAAAATTAAAAGCTGACAACTATTGGTTCTGTAAAACTGCTTATAAATTTTTGTGTGGTAAAGAAACTACATAATCAAAGGGAATAGAGAAAATTAATCAATATAAAATTATTAGGAATGGTGGCCTAAGTCACACTGCTTCAATTTAAGTAATTTATCTAAATATTTAACTGATCTTCCAGCTGACCACATTATTTCTATACAATACTAGTGAAATAATCAGTAGATGTTCTGGTAAAATAACATCTCTTTTGGAAACATATATTCATTATCTCAACATTATCATATCATATATTATCCAAATCTATTTATATGAGTGCATAAAAATATGACAAGGTATCACTTGATAGTATAAAAATTGTATTCCTTTCTAGAATCATAACAGTAGGCACAAGACCTGTATTTGTACTGTTTTCAAATTTCTGGTCAGATGAGATATGATAATGCATGATTTCAACTTTTTTCTAGAACTCTTACTTGTTCTGTTTTATTTTTATTTTATTTTTGTTATTGTTTAACGGTGTACACAACAGGGTCTAGAGAGATAGTTCAATCAAAAAAGCGCTTTTTCTTGTAGGTTACCTGGTTTAATTTCCAGCACTTACATGGTGACTCATAACTATTGGTAAGCCTCCTTCCAGGGGATCAAGCACCATCTTCTGACCACTACATACACAAGGCACATAGTGGTTATGCAGACACACAAACAAGTAAAACCCTCATGCACATAAAGTAAATAAATCCCCAAATGAGTATACAGTATAGTGGGTTTGGCTATGAAGTTTCCAGACATATGTCATTGTCTCCTGCTTACATACACTCCCACACTCCTGTATCTCCACCCACATTCAGATGGCTCCTTGTTTCACCACAGTAGAGAGAGAGCATCAGACACTGTGTCTTTGTTACACACACATTTCCTTCTGTTGTTCCCTACCACTTCTGCTTCTTTTAGAACCTCCCCTTTTCTCCACAAGTCAGCATCTATTTTTACTTTTCATATGCACACACATACTTTCTCCACGTAGAAGAAAACATGCAGCCTTCAATCAGTTTTCTTGCAAATGACACAATTTAATATTTAGAACTGTGTAAACCTCAAATCTTTCATAACAGTTTTTAAGCTAATGGGCTTGTAAGATGTTTCCAGTGATCCACGTGCAAGCATCCCTCCCTGTAGGGTGTTGATGTTGAGTCTTTGTGTGGACAACAATGAAAAGTATAGCAGAGTCAGATGATTTTTTTTCCATTTCTGAATACTTATGAATCTCCACAGAGACTTCCATAGTGATCACATCAATTTACAACTCGAGTTTCATAAAAGTTACTCTTTCTACAGACCTCCCAGCATTTGTTTATTTGTTTTTCTGACAACCACCATTCTGACAGGGTTGACGTGAAATCTCAATGTAGCTTCAATTTGTACTCCACTGATGACTAAGATGTTGAGTTTTTGTTTTCCTTTGTTTGTTTTTCTTTTTCCAATACTTTGTTTTTTCTTTTTCTGAATATTATTGGCCATTGTCTACCTTTTGAGAATGCACTGTTCAATTCATTTGGCCACATACTAACTAGAAGATGTGATTTGAGGATTTTAATTTCTGTTTTTTTATATAATATAATATAATATATAATATATATATATATATATATATATATATATATATATATTAGAAATACTCATAAACAAAGAAGAGAATGATATCTATAGTGGAAATTCTCAAACACACACACAGTTGAAGAACACAATAGATGATGTAATGACTTCTCATTGTCATGAATGAGGAGAATTATTATTATCTAAATAGCTAATTTATTCAAAGCAACTTTCAGATTTAGTGCAACTCCTATTAAAATCTCAATGGAATTCTTCAGATAATGAAAATTCCTGTCAAGGCACAAAAGTCCCTTAATAACCAAAGCAATCCTAAGCAGAAAGAAAAATGGTAGAGGTATCATAACAGGTGATCACAAATTATACTACAGGGGCATAGTAAAAAAAAAAAAAAACAAACAAACCCAGCATGGTACTGTTTTTATCATACTGTTTTATAAAGCATATACCTATCTATTTTATTTGCTTTGAGCCAGGGTCTCTAGCTCAAACTGGCCTCAGTCTGTTTTATGTCACTGGTCTTCCTGCCTCCATATCTTCACTGCTGGGATTAAAGTCATCCCTATACATGCCCCGTTTTATATAGTACTTGTATCAGATCTAGGGCTTTCTGCATTCTAGACAAACACATAACAGTGAAGCTTCTTCTTATAGCTCCCAACCTTCTAATTTTTGGTACAGGTGTCAAAAACATATTTGAAGAGACAGAATATTCAGTAAAGAGTACTAGGAAAATCTAAAATGAAGCTTAAGTCTGAAACACCTCTGCTTAGCACTATCTTTATAAAGTTTTCATTGACTTTTCTCTTAGCTTTATTAGCACTTCTTGTATGTTAAGTATATGCAGATGAATCTTTTCTTTAGCATATATCCAAAAACTAGCAATCAGTTACAAAATGGTTCTGCTACCAGATTTTCAGTAGTTGAATTCATGTCAATTACTGCCTTTAATTAAATTGTTTTGACTGAGTATCTCCTTACACTTCAGGACCATGGGTAGAAGATGATTGCATAATTGCAGATTTCATTTGCTGTACATTGTTGGAACTATGATACTTTAGTTAACCACAGGTAGGGAGATAACAGAAAGAGGGAAATAAATAAGAGAAAAAAATGAAAATTATAAAGAAATACCAATACTCATCAGGGTGGTAGAGCCGTATGTACCTTGATATTTTTTTAATGCTCTAAAAAGAATCAAGACAAAAAATTCAACTTAAGTCTATTTCATTATGGAAAGAGTTCACAAAAAAAAAAGTTGTAAGAGAAAAAAAGTTGAGAACTTTTTAATGGAAAGAATAGATCGCTGTGTTTGGATAGGAAAGCTTAAAGTAGATGGAGCCTTGGAGATCTTGTTTATAGAAGTAGGGAACTAAAAGAGTCAATGTCAAATATTTTCAACTAAAAAATGCCAACATGTGATGAAAAAAGAAGATTTATAAAGTAAGCAAGCATTAGATAAAAATAAACTGCAGGCATACTAAATAAGAAGACAGGTTTCTGAAAGCAAACAGCAAAGAATAAATAATCACTTTTTTAAAAGCTATATGAGCTTGTGAATGACAACCTTCAGAAAAAAAGCTACTAATGACTTCCCAGAAGGATGGGCTCAGAGTGTACACAAAACAATGAAAAGAGTATGAAAGAAAGAGAATTATATGATTTTAAAAGTGGGAAAATGTTTAGGATCAGCTGGATTATGCTGCTCTGAAGGCAATACTGACAGAGTTTCCCCAACCTTTTAAAATTTAAATTTTCAAAAGGTATAGTTTGTGTTTTCAAATAGGCTCAGCTTTCTGTTTGATAACTGTGCTATACATGATTGGATTTAAAAATTGCCGTAACAAAAAGAAGAAAAACTGGCCTATCTTGAATTCTGTATGTATCGCCTCACTATGTTGTTAGACTCCTTTTGCTCAGGTTTTCAACTCCATGTAATTCTGTCTGTCAATTCTGATGTTATTTCTTATGATACTGAAGTTCATTTCAGGATGTTCTTACCTATGCTATATCTTTCTTTTTTTTTAATGAAGAAAACTTTTATTCATTTTACATACCAATCACAGATTTCCCTCTTTCCACCCTTCCAGCCTCCTGCCGCACCCCCCCCCCATTCTTTCCTACAAGAAAGTAGGGCTTCCCATGGGGAGTCATAAGAGCCTTGTACATTGAGCAGAGGCAGGTCTAAGGCCCTTCCCCTGCCTCAAGTCTGTGCAAGATGTCCCACCATAGGTAGTGGGCTCCAAATGGCCTGCTCACACACCAGGGATAGATCCTGATCTTACTGCCAGGGGGCCCCTTAAGCAGTTCAAGCTACACAACTGTCTTGCTTATGCAGGGAGCCTAGTCCAATCATGTGGAGGCTCCATGGGGATTGGTCTAAATTTCATGAGTTCCCACTAGTTTGGTTTGTTTGTCTCTGTAGGTTTCCTTGATGCTGTATCTTAAAATGCTAAATTGTCTTATACCATTTGTTAAAGAGGTTGTTTTTGGTTCAGTGGAAATTGTTGACAACTTTGTCAATGTTATGTAGCAATTTCCTTTGAAATGGAACTTTCTGTCTTGGATTGGGGTTTGTCAAGACTTGAGAACTTCTAAAGGGGTTTCATTAAGGTTAAGAAAGTAAAAAAAAACACTCACAAATATCAAGAATACCCTGAAATTTACCAAATTCACAAATACACTTCCCCCAAAGTTATGTAAGCAGTAAGAACTGCCTAGGAGAGATTCTTCAACCTCTTGAGCTACATTGATGTTGTAGAGAGCACCAGCGATGCATGTTGTATGCTATTTTGTTTGTGTTCTGACAAATAAAGCTTGTCTGGAGATCAGAGGGCAGAACTAGCCACTAGTTAACCATAGAGGCCAGGCAGTGGTGGCACACACCTTTAATCCCAGCACTTGGGAGGAAGAAGCAGGAAGATCAGGAGTTCAAGGCCTCCCTGGGCTATAGGAGAATGAACCAGTCTAAAAGAGAAACGGAGCCAAATGGTGGTGGTACTTGTCTTTGATCCCAGCACATGGGAGGCTTACACCTTTAACCCCAGCACGTGGGGGGTGGAGACAGGAATATATGGTGAGTGTAAAAAAGGATTTTTGCCCCATTTAGTCTAAGGAGTCATAGAGACAGGATCCTGTCCATTTGGTCTGAGATTTCTTAGAGGTAAGAAGTCTCTGGTGGCTGGCTTCCCTGCTTTTCTGATCTTTCAACTTTCACCCTAATATCTAACTCCATGTATTTATTGTTAAGATTAATTAGGATCATGATTCAGATATACCTTTTGGGTACCTGTACCCAGCTCAGGGGTGCATTTCAATGATGCAGATGGCTTTGAGTAAATGCTGTGAGAAACCTATGTGAAATAAACCCCTGTAACTAATCACAGTAAACTCATATTATATGACCTCATAAAGTCCCTTCACCTGGCCTCTGCTGCTCCTGAGTAGACAAATGAAGCACTCTTGATGTTCTTGCTCCAACCAATGACATACCACCACATGAATCCAACCACCATTCTTCTTGTGGTATAACTGTCTCCTGTTCCTCCTTAATAAGTGAGTTGTCCACTGACACAATCTTTCCTTCCCCTTCCCCCTTTCCTCCCACCCCAGTTGATCTAGTCCACAAAAGTCCTACCATATCAGGACAAAGCAGGACCTGAGCACAGCAATGTATCTGATATTAACCCATTTGAGTGTGGTACATTCATGGATCATTTCCAATGTGCTATAGGAGGTTGTGCCTCTTTGCTGCAGTTGTGGTGGATGAGTTCGTGAGATAACTGAGAAGATACACAACTGAAGGCATGGTGGCTATTAATAGAACATGTTTTGGAGAAATACTACAGTGACCAACTTCCTCTTTGATGATGTAGCATGTCTCCTTGAAGAATGGAGTCCACCTTGTGAGTATAAGAATACCCCCTAAAATAGCTGACAGATCAAAAGATGTATTTCAATTCCCGGAAATAGCTTTTATGGAAAAGGCTATTAAACTGACCATGGGATCAATTGTGTGGCCTTTGTTGTATGCAATAGACATGTCACTGAGGCTCAGTTGCCTTTCCAGAAACAAGTGGTCATAGTATGGAAATAATAACAACATGATATGAAAAGGAAAATGGAAAAAAGTGAACAAGAGATGGTGTGTTGACTTGCAATTTCTCAGAGTTGGCAGAGTGAAAGGGAAAATGAGGGTAATCCAATCTATCCTAACAATCTCTTCCTAGGATCCAAAACAGGAGTTCACAGAAAGAGTGAGATAATGATAAAGAAGGAAGCAAGGGCCTGGCAGTGGTGGTGCACGCCTTTAATCCCAGCACCCAGGAGGCAGAGGCAGGCAGATTTCTGTGAGTTTGAGGCCAGCCTGGTCTAGCAAGTGAGTTCCAGGAAAGGCGCAAAGCTACACAGGGAAACCCTTTCTCCAAAAACCAAAAAAGGAAAAAAGAAAAAAAAAGAAAGAAGCAAGGGAAAGGTGACAGATATTTCTCAACTCCAACCTTCAAAACAGAGAAAGTGAAATTTCATGGTTCAGCATATCTATGAAGAACTTAAAAATAGCATGCTGCTTGAAGTCATGAGAGTCAGGATTTGTGCTTCTAAACTGCATAAATTGGGAAAGACTTTTAAAGAAGCAATGGAAGAGCTTTTCATTGACTGGGCTATGAGGCTCTAGAATACAGAGCCAAAGAGGATCATTATGAATGCTTCAGAAGGGAAGAATCTGTCATGTAACTAGTCACTCCTCCTTGAGACAAGTCAAAATGACCTGAAGAAAAATGAAGGAAACCAGTCCCTGTTAGACTGGCTCATGGGACCTATTAGATAAACAAATGGTTATGTCCAGCTGGAGTCCTCATGGCTAACAGCATCTACAAGATAATATTATCACGGTGACTGGGTATGAGAGAAACGGCCCTTGCCTCTCAGTTTACTAAACCAAATAGATTGTGTACACAAGAAAGTTAAGAAAAAGTTTATTCAGTATGGACCTTGGACTAATCTGGAGCTTTCTTTGTTGAGCCTCGAGGTAAACTATGATATTTATGAGGTAGTAGACACAGGTAGATCTGAATGTTATGAAACAAAATGTTTGTAATGTGATAAAGCAACTAAGAGATGGTGAAATGAAAGCAAAGCAGATAAACCTGTCTCACTGGTTTATTCAAAGGCAAATGTGGCAATAATTGTGTCATCCACAGTATCCAGGGAAAGAAATATCAGAAAGCCAAATCCTACACTAGTGAGTTGCTGGAATGCTTTTAAACTGCTTTGATCAGCAGTTTCAAAAGGGAGAAAAAATTATGAAGATAAAAACGACTACACTTGATGATGTAGTTATTGCTCTCCCCTGAATTATGTGGGGTGAAGTACACTGGCTGAAAACTGTTCATCCTGCACAGGACCACTGCAGAAGAGGGGACAGAAAGGAGAAGAGTAAAAAAGCCAGAGGACAACTACAAAGAAACAGTGTACTTACACACTGCAAGGCAGCTGCACATATGAGCTCACAGAGGTTGTGACAACATGCCTAAGATCTGTGTGAGTCTAAATCAACCTAAAAACAACATGGATAGGCGAGTTAGGCATAACGTTCCACCCCTAGCTGAGGAGATATTGGTAAGTACTAGCTGCTTGGAGAAAAATGACAAATTTTCTCTAAATATGTAGTGTTTTGTAAGTCAAACATGCTCCAATGGAAGGTCATAAATCCAAGAAATTCCAAATTTGGCTGGGAGGGGAAGGTAAAGTAAATGGGGCGTGGATATTAGAGAAAGGAGGGTGAATAGAAGCATGATATGATTTACCAACTTTCAAAGAACTAATTTAAAGAATTTTTTTTTTAAAAAAAAGCAAGAGCCACAGCACTGAACTTCAGCCTATCAGAAATAAGGAACTGTCTCTAATGGCAAGCTAGCCTTGAAAGTTAAGAGTGAAAACCTTGTTCCTGAAAGAGATCAAGCAACACCAGAGCCTTGCTGAGACCCTCGGGGGTTGGAGATGCATGGTACCCCCTTTCCCTTCTCCCCGAGGTAGCAGAATATCAGGTTGAGGAGCTCTGATGATTTAAGGGAAATGTCCATGGACTATGGAAGGCAAAGCTAGAGAGGGTAGTGTCTATCATATATACTGACATATTTAATACTTGACACAGTGAAATCTTTTTCTATTATACTATCTCTTGCCCATGTTTCTTTTTAGGTATCCCCTTAGCTGACCAAGACAACTGTCATTTTATGTATTGGATCATGATGCACCTTCATGTATACTTTCAATAAAATCAGGTTTTGTTACATAATGTCTATCCTTGAGTATTTTATTGCTTTATAATGAGTGAGAAAGAGTAGCCTCGGGAGGCAAAGGTCATTAGATAATAAACTCATTGTCAGGAGTGCCTTTCTAATGATTGTTTTCCAGAGAAGATTGCCAAATAATAAGACTCAGTCCACTGCTGCTGGTTTCATGCCACAATTAGATGATAAGGCACTATTGCTAAAGAAGATGGATGAAATGGTTGCAGGACATAGAGGACTTAAGCATGGACTTGACTAAAAGCCATCTCCCTTCCGGGTAGTTTTCAGAATGTTCAGTGACACTGTGTAAGTATCTGGGAGATTTGTCACCAACATTCCCACACAACTGTAGATTGTGCTTGGTACATAATCAGAATGACAAGCAAGATGTGACTGTAGGCCCAGTAGCGGCATAGATGGTTTAGTGAACATTTCTGAATTTAAGGTCCATTCTATAGGAGGAATTCTGATATTGTGAGTCAAGACAAAAATCCACAGTGGGGGGATTTTAGGCTCCAGTGGGGAAGTAACTACTATTTTTTCATTACATGGATGTGATATAACTATCAAATTGCCTTATATGTGTGCTTATACCCATAGATCACTATATTCAGCCATAATTGGTCATGAAAGGAAACTATTCTTTGAAAATGTGGTACACAGAAGAGATACATAATTTCCAGGCAACTTCCCAAGAATAAATGATTATTACTATGGAATGGTGGCCCAAAGCTGATACTTAGACATCTTTATCACCAACAGCAAAGCTCACAGGATATCACAGCAGAGAGGATCAAAAACTGTACTAGCTGGAGAAATGTGTAGAGTATTATGTAGTCATTGGAAATTGAAATATTTCATCCTGGAGAGAAGCTTGTTAAGACTCAGGATATTTTAAAGAGAAACTTTTAAAGATTAAAGAAGACCTAAAGGAAGGCTAATCAAGACTCAGTTCTGGAGTGAATTTCATCTTGTGCAGAGAGCTCCAGGCATGCACCTTTTGAGCATCTGCACCAGGTTGGGTTCAGCCTTTCAATGATTCAGCTGCCTTTGAATTATCTGTGCTCCTGTGAGTAAATCTTCACCCATAAGCCTGTAAGTAGCCACAATAAACCCCTTTTATTATTTTGTTTGTCCTACATGTACTAATTAGAGTGAGAATCTTTCCATCTTATGAAGATTTTATGTTTAAAGACACACTGATACAAATACACATGAGCGTATGTGTGCATACATACATACACACACACACACACACACACACACACACACACACACATTGGGTTGGTAGAAATGTAACTAGAAAAAGAACCATGAGATGAGAAAAAGAGACCTTTAGAGAGAAGGCAAGGAAAAAGACAAAGAACAAGGTAAGAAAACAGACAAAAATAAGTACTCTATTTTCATTCCACTGTGATAAAACACCAAAACAAAAAGCAAACGTAGGGGTAAAAGGTTTATTTCAGCTTATAATTCCAGGTTATATTCAGCCATTGAAGAAAAGGGAAGGCATGAACTTCGAACAGCTAGTCATTTCACACCCACAGTCAAGAGCATAAAGAAATAAATATATACATGCTCACATTTCCTTTCTTAAGCTAAGCCTGAGTTTTCCACTCTTATATAGCACAGGACCCACATCATTTCTCTCTGCAGAAGCCATGTCTATTTCATATACTCACTCTTATTTCCATATCTATAGATCATTTTGCATATTATTACCACCAGTAGGTTTTCCTTCAAAATGTTAATAAAATATCAATGAAATCTGTTGCACCTGACCCTTCTAACTTTGGTATATTGATTTGCATGCCCCAATAGTCTGTCATGTATCTAGATGTATTTCCAAAATACACAAAGCCCTGGTTTAATCTGGCAGCTCCTCCTCCTGTTGTTCCTTAACAGATAAAGAGTAGGATGAGTAGCTGAATTGGGATTTTTTTAAATTCTGTAATGTTGAGGAGGACTGAATTTAAGTTTGCATAAATAACTATGAGGTAAGTTATTAAATTTAAGTTAGATTAGAAACTGATACAATTATATTAGAGAATAATTCATTTAGTTATATTCAAAAGAATATTCATTAAAACATAGAACTCTAGATAACCAAAAATTATACACAAACATCTTAAAATATCTGCATGTGTCTTTATGTAGAAAGGTAGATAAAGTGTTACAGTGACACGAGTTTGCAGTCTTCTGATAACTTGTCTAATCTAAACTCAAAGATTTTTTAATGACAAAACAAGTTATAAGACAAACCTACATGATGCATGTTATATCAAACAGCTTACCTTTGCTCAATTTGTCCAAGGACCCCATCTAAATTACTGCATCGCAGCTGAGCAAATAACATATCGTTTAACAAGCTGTTAGTGGACAATTCAAAGTAACAGATTTAAAAACAAGTGCTATGAGAATGAAATATTTGTTATCAGGTTTGTAAACAGGAGCCTATAGTCCGTGTTGACAGAGTTGCTGAGTATCTGCCTCTACTATGGCTCCTTCCTGTAGCAGAGACAATGAGTTATGATTTTCATCCAATTATCCTCACAGAATTATTCCAAATACTTAGGTTATGCTGATCTCAAGCACAATATCTCCAAGGTCTTAGAAGATAAGGAAAGTTTTTCTTCATTTGTTCTTAGTTACTTCATTTTCAGTTACATAGCTCATATTTTTCTCTGGACGTGACACTGGCAACATGCACTATTTTTAAGAGAAACACAAATTCACTTGCTCACATAAACAACAGTCAAATCCATCGTTCTTGACATGACATTATCAGAAGAGCTGAACATTTGTTTCTAATAATCAGGACTATTAAGCCTCAATACCACAATGTCAAGCAACAGTGAATCCTAGGTAGCATTTTTCCATTTTTAAAAAGATGTTTTTATTTAAATAATATTATTTTCACTGATTTTATATACAGACCACAGTTTCCCCTCCCTCCTCTCATCCTGTTTCCTCTATCCCCCCTGCCTCCCATCTACCTTCTCCCCATCAACTCCTCCTGTATCATTATTCAGAAAGGGGCAGGCCTCTCATGAGCTTGAAAAAAAGCAAGGCATATAAAGTTTATGCAGGACTCCTCCATGTGCATCAAGGCTGGGCAAGGTAATCCAGCATGTGTAACAGGTTCCCAGAAGCCATCTAAGCACTAGGGACAGGTCCTGATCTCACTGGTAGGAGCCTTACAAAGATACCAAGCTATAAAACTGCCATATACATAGAGAGGGCATAGATCAATCCCGTGCAGGCTCTCTAACTATTGGTCCAGAGTCCATGAGCTCCCTCAAGCTCAGGTCAACTGTCTGTGGATTCTGCCATCATGAACCTACCCCCAACCCCCCACTCCCCACCACCCACCTCCGCTGGTATAATACCTCCTCTTTTTCTTTAGCAAAACTCCTGGAGCTCAGCCCAGTGCTTGGGTGTGGATCTCTGCATCTTCTTCCATCAGTTACTGGATGGAATATTTCTGATGACAATTTGGATAGTCACCAATCTGATTATTCTAGATGGCCAGTTCAGGCATCCTCTCAACTATTGTTAGGAGTCTTAGCTGGGGTCATCCTTGTGGATTCTTGGGGGTCTCCTTGACACCAGGTTGCTGGCTAACCCTGAAATGCTCCCCCATCAAAACTTCTTTTTTTGTTACTCTCTCCCTCCATCCAGTCCCCAACCCTCTTCTTACACCCAGCCTGCTAAATCTGCTTCTTCAAGTTCCCATCCCCCATCGCCCCCACCCCTCCCCAGTTTACCCAGGAGATATCTTCCATTCCCCCTTCCCAGGGAAATCCATGATTTTCCTTTTGGACACTCCTTGTTACCTAGCTTCTCTGGGGCTGTGGATTGTAAGTTGCCCACTCTCTCCAAATCTATTCAATATAGTACTTGAAGTTCTAGCTAGATCAATAAGACAACAAAAGGAGATACAGGGGATACAAATTGGAAAGGGAGAAGTCAAACATTGGCTATTTGTAGATGACATGAAAGTATACATAAGTGACCCCAAAATTTCTACTAGGGAACTCCTACAGTTGATAAACACCTTTAGTAATGTGGCAGATACAAGATTAACTCAAAAAAAATCAGTAGCCCTCCTATATACAAATGATAAATGGACTGAGAAGGAAATTAGAGAAACATCACCCTTTACAATAGCCACAAATAATATAAAATATTTGGAAGAACTCTTAACCAAACAAGTGAAAGAGCTGTATGACAAGAACTTTAGGTCTTTAAGGAAAGAAGTTGAAGAAGATATAAGAACATGGAAAGATCTCCCATGCTCACGGACAGGTAGGATTAATATAGTAAAAATGGTGATCTTATCAAAAGCAATATACTGATTCAATGCAATCCCCATCAAAATCTCAACACAATTCTTCACAGACCTTGAAAGAACAATACTCAACTTCATATGGAAAAAACAAAAAACTAGGATAGCTAAAACAATCCTGAACAATAACAGAAGTCCCAGAGATATCACCATCCCAGACCTCAAGCTCTATTATAGAGCTATACAAATAAAAACAGTTTGGTATTGGCATAATAATAGACACATGGGTCAGTGAAATTAAATTGAAGACCCTAACATAAATCCACACATCTATGAACAACTGATTTTTGACAAAGAAGCCAAAATTATACAATAGAATAAAGAAAGAATCTTAAACAAATGGTGTGGTGTAACTGGATGTTGACATGTAGAAGAATACAAATAGATCTATATCTATCACCCTGCATAAAACTCAAGTCTAAATGAATGAAAGACCTCAAAATAAATCCAGTTAAATTGAACCTTATAGAAGAGAATGTAGAAAATACCCTTAAATACATTGGAACAGGAGGCCACTTCCTGAATAGAACACCAGTAGCACAGACACTGAGATCTACAATTAATAAATGGGACCTCCTGAAACCGAAAAGCTTCTGCAAGGCAAAGGACACAGCCAACAAGACAAAATGGCAGTCTACAGAATGAGAAAAGAACTCCCCCCACCCCACATCTGATAGAGGAATGATCTCAAAATTAAATACAGAACTGAAAAAAAAACTAGACTTCAAAATACCAAATAATCCAATTAAAAAATGGAGTACAGATCTAAACAGAGAATTCTCAATATAATCTCAAATGACCAAAAGACACTTAAGGAATTGCTTAATATTCTTAGTCATCAGGGAAATGCAAATCAAAATGATGCTGAGATGCATCTTGCATCTGTCAGAATGGCTAAGATCAAAATCACTGATGACAGTTTATGTTGGAGAGGATGTGGAGTAACGAGAACACTCCTCCACTGCTGGTGGGAGTGAAAATTTGTATACTCAAAGGATGTTCAATCATACCACAAGGGCAGTGGCTCAACTGTGTTCATAGCAGCATTATTTCTAATAGTCAGAACCTGGAAACAACCTAAATGCCCTTCAACGGAAGAATGGATAAGGAAAATGTGGTATTTACACAATGGAGTACTACTTAGCTGTAAAAAAACGAACAGTAACATGATGAAATTTGCAGACAAATGGATGGAACTAGAAAATGTCATCCTGAGTGAGGTAAACCAGACCCCGAAAGACAAACATGGTATGTACTCACAACTCAAAAGTGGTTATTAGGAGTAAAGTATAGCGTCTTTCCATTCTTAATATTGGCAAAGGATAAAAAGAGACATCAGCCTATACAAATTCTCTAGTTTCAAGTTGCATTTATTCACTATCTACTGTGACAAAATACTGGGACAAGGATTCATATATGCATAACTATTTAAACAAATATAACCTAAAAATATATATGGAGAGAAAAAGTCTTCTTCATTATTTGTGCTAAAGAAACACAACATTAATTATATATGAAAAGAGCCATATGTCATTCTAAAGTCACTGGGATTGTAATATTTCTGATCAAGCTCTTGCCTAGAGACTAGCACCAAATGATTGCATTTTTGTCTGACATGTATAAAACTAAAAGACATTTTGTAGAAAAAGTAGTTTACTATAAATATGAAACTCAAAAACCCTGATACATGATAAAACAAACAACTGCTTGTTCTTTCAAAATGATGATTATTGATTAGTTTGTCACAATAAAGAGGCACTGATAGAACTCATGATACCCATCTGATGTGTGACACCATTTTTGGGGAGACATGAACAAAAGTCTGCTCATTCCAGATAGGGAACCAATGACAGACCAAAGTACGCATCTCACCAAAACTCAAGGTGGGGTATCAGTGAGGTTATCGGGGGTCACTTGCATAAGTGTAGGCTATGACTCACTTACAGAAGCAGGAATTACTTAAAAGGGAGCTCTATCATTGAAATGCCATCCCTATGTGAAACACAGGAATGCTGGAACCCCAGACAATTTGCAAGCAATGTTACAGGTCCTTTCTTGGAATTGTAACTAATGTTGGCCCCTTCCAGGCAGCGTGGTTGGTTTGCATTTCTTCCAGACAGCTCTGTTAGTCTTAGCTTTTTCCAGGCAGTTCAATGGGTCTGAACTTCTATGCAGTTTGGCTAATCTGTGTCTCTTTCTCTTCCAGGCTATTGACTTTTTCTCCTCCCAGGCAGCTCAGCTCATCTCTGCTTCTCCCAGAAAGTTTGACTAGTCTCAGTTTTGAAAGCAGTCTTTATTGCTTCTCTAACCTTGGGGAGGTAGAGGGGGTCTTGTGCATCTGGTCAGTTTTGGGGATGATCAGAATTGTTTGCTTACTGAATTTTAATGAACCTCCTTTTAGAACAGTGGTTCTCAACCTAATGTTGCAACCCTTTAATACAGTTCCTCATAATGTGGTGACCCCTCAACTATGAAGTTATTTTCATTGCTACTTCATAACTGTACTTTTGCTACTGTTATCAATCATAATGAAAATATCTGAGTTTTTCAATGACCTTAGGTGACCCCTGTAAAAGGGTCCTTCAACCATCAAAAGGGCTGCAGAATGGAATATTTCACCTCCCCTTAGAATTCAAAGTCTTAAGGAACTGCCCTCTAGGATGAAATGTTTTATATCAGAAGAAACTCCTACAAAATACCATCAAATATATTATCATCTATAAACCCAAAGCTTTTTTCAGGCTTTTTTTGGTGTGTATATCCATTTTCTCATCCTTCCTTCCTCCCTCCCTCCCTCCCTCCCTCCCTCCCTCCCTCCCTTCCTTCCTTCCTTCCTTCCTTCCTTTCCTCTGAAGCCTGTCAATGGTAATTCCTTTAATATGATAAAAGGTAAAAAGTTCTATTTCGATACCCTGCAGATATTTTTCATCAGTCTGTTTTTCATTATCTAGATCATAGTTTTGTTGTTAAAGGGGTGAAATACAAGTTATTGCTCATGCATTCTAAGAAAGTGCTCTTCATGTTACTATCTCCTGCAGCCATGCCTATCTGCTGTACTTCCAAGGAGTCCCTGGAAGACATGCCATCTCCATGCCCATGTTCTCTCATCAGTTTTGCAGCATAGTGGTCACAGTTTTCAATAGTGCTGTAAGGTCTTTATTAGGTCCTTGCCATCACACACTCTTGACAAGTGTATCTTATTTTTGTAAGATAAGAGTAAAGGGTAGAAGATTTAAAATAAATAGCAGTTACTTAAAGAACTTCAAAACAATTATGTAGATCAGATTAAATCGTTATACAGATTTACTAAGGTTTAAGGAGTTAGAGTTGGCAAAGTCTGACATAGGAAACCTGGCTGCATACTTTCTTTCTTGTCTCTGTTCTTGCCAGTGTTAACCCAAGGAGACAATGATTTCCAAATTATCAAACTGTTGTGAGGTTTGGCCATAACTTATTGTATATACGAAGTGCTTTGTATATAGCACATGGTTAATGCATAGTTGCTTTATTGCCACTATTTAGCTTTGCCTATATAAAAGGGCTTTTCTTTTTGGATTGTTTTCAGTTTTGTATCTTCCGAAGTCCTTTGAACAGGATGGTTCACATTGATTTCATATTAATTTGTCTAAGTTAAGCTATTTCTGCATCTAAAATAGCTTTTGAAAGGAAGCCTTCTGAGAACAAAGCATTATTCGCTTCTGAGAGATGTCTAACCACACCTATTCTCTGATGAAAAGCCAACAATGAAAAGGAAGCAACTGTCAGCTGTTCAATAGCTTCAGAGCTACATGGTGATTTAAGAAATATGCTGTAAAATTTCATTTATTCTGTGAATTTAAGGCACTTGCAGTTGTTTTTAAATTCAAGATACTAGAATAATAACTAGTCCTACTCAGCTTCAATAACCAAAAGAAGTCAGTACAGTGGCTCCAGGTAAGCTTTGGCCAGCAACTGAATCTACCTCTTGGCAGGTTTATTTCTTCAGATATTTCCTGCTTATCACCCTTTTTATTCCCTTATACACTCAAGATGAAGTCTTTTAAAGGAGCAAAGAGCTTGAGGAAATTTGATTTATACATGCTGTATGTGTGCTTTAAGATAAAACCAGAAGCACCAGCCATGACTGCCAAGACAGACTACTCTGGACTGTATTCTAACTGAGACAGCATAAGTGATGAGACCTTCCCTGATTCTGTCATTAAGGTCATCTCTTGTCTAATTGACATGAGTAAACCACTGCCAGAACTGCATCTAAAGAGGGCTCACTATAGCTAGATGGCCGTCACACAACAATGGGGGTGAAACAGGTTTCTGGAAGCTAATTCACAGAAGCAAATGTATGTGCATGTTTTAACACTGTCATTTCATCATCTGAGTCTCCTTTAGTTGTAAGTGTGAAGTAGGCTCATGAGGCATTGGCTAACAACTTGTCAGAATCCAACAACCCATCACACACACACACACACACACACACACACACACACACACACACACATCCTCACACTGCATTGTATGAAACAGCTTTATTATAAATAGGCAACAAGGATAACAGAAGTCTCAGATTCAAAGCAAGTCAAAACCATAGGATAAGGAACGCTTTCCAGAGTGAAGAGAGTCTTGTATGCACATACTCCAGCTACATTACAATTAAGGAGCATCAGATGGCACTCCATCCTGAGTTTTAGACCTTGAAATAAGGATAATTAATAAACAAAACACTAAAGACTGTAGTGTTTCTAAGGTAAGAGGACTTGAGCTGAGTTTGGTCTCAGGTTGCTGTAGCATATTCTACTTTTTTTTTCTTGAATATTATAAGCATTAATAAAAGAACTGGATCTGGTTAGTGCCACTTAGAGAACTGGCCTGTGGCTGACTACTTGAGTTAGGTATACCCCTTACAAAGACAATCCATTCCATATGCTGTCCTACACCCCAAGTTTTGGAATTGGAAGTTTGCATTCTTGGGTTGATATATTACCTTGTCCCACAAGATCTCATACAAACACCACAGAGCCAAAACTAGAATACAATTCACTAGACCCAAGAAGAAGATATGATTAAGTCTGCCCAAAGCAGTGCCTGCCCATGTCCCACCAAAGTAATCCTAGTGAGAAGCTGCTAAAGACATTAGATAATGATCCTTTAAGTGGCATTTCTCTTTGTAGTTGGTGCTAGTTCCAAGTGATTTTTATATACATTATATATTTATGTAGGTAAAACAGGACATACTGGCTATTACACCCTTCCTAGATTAGCTAAGGAAAAGCTTGCAATAATACAACTACTTGTAGGTGGGAGTTTTTCTCTGATCCCGCCAGGTCCCTGAAGTCCCAAGGTGTAGCTGGAGTTTTCTCCAGTCCTGTCCGGCCCAAGGTCAGGACAAATCTCTTTCACTCTCCAGTCCCATGGCTGCTTAGACCCAACCAAGTAAACACACAGAGACTTATATTGCTTACAAACTGTATGGTTGCAGCAGGCTACTTGTTATCTAGTTCTTACACCTTAAATTAACCCATTTCTATTAATCTATACCTTGCCAGATGGCTCATAGCTTACCGGTATCTTAACATCTGCTTCTCATTGTGGCAGCTGGCAGCATTTCTCTGTCTCAGCCTTCCTCCTGCCTGGCTACTGGCCAATCAACACTCTATTTATTAACCAATCAGAGCAACACATTGACAGCATAGAGAACATCCCACAGCACTTCCCCTTCTCTTTTTTTTTTTTCAAAAAGGAAGGTTTTAATTTTCACAACATCCCACATCACCATGGCCTGATTATAAAATAATCATTCAGAAGGTCATATCAATTGTAACTGTTCAGCCATTAGCTCAGGCTTACTACTGACTAGCTCTTACACTTAATCTCAGCCCATTTCTGTTAATCTATATGTTGCCATGTTTTTTGTGGCTTTATCTGTGTGCTCCCTGGGCAGCAGGCTGGCATCTCCTGACTCAGCCTTCCTCTTCCTAGAATTCTCCTTGTCTGCTTACCCCACCTATACTTCTTATCTGGCTACTGGTCAATCAGTGTTTTATTAAACCAGTGTACAAAAGCATTATTCTACAGCAACTACTCTTTAGGAATTAGGGGGACCAGAATGACAAGAAGGTGGGAGTAATGTTGCCATGTGTTGGGATTTGAAAGAGAATGATGTCCATAGGCTCATATACTTTATTAATTGGACCACAGTTAGTAGAACTATTTAGGAATGACTAAGAGGCATGGCCTTGTTAGAGGAAGGGTGTCACTAAGGGTGGACTTTGTGGTTTCAAAAGCCCCTGTCATGTAGTGGGTAGCCATTCCAGCTTTGTTCTGGAAGTTCCAACCCCCATTGAGGCTTCAGTAACTGTCACGCCTACAAGGTGGGACTAAGAGAGGACCCTGAAGACCCAAGATCCAGATGAGCCAGGTTTCATGGTTCCTGGACCCTGGACGCTGGAGGTAGACCAAGCAGAGTTCTCCAGAGAACACCGCCAGACTGTGCTACACCTTTCCCAGACCCTGTTACCTATTCCTTCACTCGTAAGTTACCCCACAAAATAAACCTCCCTTTAACTACATGGAGTGGCCTTAATAATTTCACCAATGCTGTCATTTCCAGTAAGTCCTCTGTGCTCCTCTGCCTCTGCCTTTAGATCAGATGTAAGCTCTCAGCTTCTGCTCCAGTGCCATATCTGCCTACCTGCTGCCATGCTCCCTGCCTTGAGGATCATAGACTCTAACCCTCTTAAACTATGACTAAGCCCTGAGTAAACTCTTTTGTAAGTCTCTGTGATTTTTGGAGTTTTGTCACAGCAACTGAAAAGTAACTAAGACACAATGATCAAGAGTTTCTTATTAGTTTTCATGCTTGCTAACTCATGTGGATTTTATAACGCAGTAATCCAGAATCATTTACACTTGTCAACAAATACCTCTATAGTTGGAATGAAGCTTAAATTGCTGGACCAAAGGTGTATCTAGTTCTGAGGCTCGATACTTAGATACAACCGCAACATGCCCCTTGTGTGACAGCTCATCAGTTTATAGGGATCATATTGCTTGTCTATGTGTGGGTGACCTCATAGAAAGATGCAACCCTCAGTTTTACACTGCTCCTCTTCCTCACTTATTTGGTCAGTAAACTCATTGTGAGTATCAAAGCAATGGCATTTACCAGCTAAGTCGCACTGATGGTTTACAGCATCATTTGTGAAGCCCATGAACACAGTGCTAGCACTGATCTAGTCCTAGATTTTACCACTGCTGCTGGGGTAGTCCACGTAGTCAGAGGAGTATTGCATATCAAAGTATAGCCCTGCTACTTTTGTTAGTTGTGTTGTGACATTTTGCTAAAGACTCAGTGAAGTTCTTCTGGCTTCCTACTATGTGTGTGTGTGTGTGTGTGTGTGTGTGTGTGTGTGTGTGTGTGTGTATAGTGTGCAGGTACTCACTCAATAGTTGAGGCTTAGCTCTAACTGTGACATTAGTAATGCTAGTATACTTCACCACTTGCTGGATTGGAGGAAAGCTGTGGTTTCTATGACAGAGTGGGGGTTCTAGATAGCAGATCAAACACTTTACATAGTTATTCATGGTGTTCAACACTTGAAACAACAACAAAAAAATTATCCTTCCAGCTCTTTATTACCACATCATTGTGGGAAAATCAGATCAATAAGTTCATGCCCCACCCCTAACCCTATACTTTTTAGGATCTTAGGTGATTCTTATCTACTCTTCCTGGGTTCCTGAAACTACCACCTTTGCAATAACCCTTGCTCTCACTGCTTTTGAGAAGAAACAAATATATCAAGGTTGATTTCACAACCAACATGTCCTAAAACATAATGTATTTGCACTATGGCATGGTAATAGCACACATGAGAAATAAGTAACAGAGTACTTTCGCTTGCCTTCAACATTAGAAGGTGACCCCATCCATCTTTCAGTGTTTTGATAAGCTGACAGAAATATTGCTAACTATTGTCACTTATGAAGACTCCCCTCATACTTTTCATTTATTTCCCATGAATTACAGAGGCATCCTGACCTTGCCTATCTTGACTGTATAAGTTAATCTTTACTAGCATCTATTCCAAAGGAATAAAACAACTTATCACCACCAATTATAAGGTGAAATATATTTGCAAACAGAGGATAGTTCTACCTACAAAAAAGATTGCTGAAATATTGAGCATAAGAGTAGTGAGAGAGCTAATGCCTCCAGATCACATTCTATCAAACCATCCACAGCCCCACAGGGAGCCATGGCATCCTTCAAAGGAAAAACAAATACTGTTTCAGTATGTTTTCTTATTTAAATAACTCATGTTTTTAGTGGGAGACTGCCCTAGGCTTATGCTTCTCCACATTTTCCAAATGTACAAATGTGAATTAAATCAACATTCTAGGACTATTTTAAATCAGGTCTCACTCTTCTGAGATAAGATTAAATATTATATTTTTCAATATTCGGAAGGCAGAATATAATTTAAAGAATGCTTAAAAATATAATTAATAAAATAACCATTTGTGGGATAGTGAATGAAGTCAGGGGAGCTTGCTTTTCTCTAAATTCATCATGAGAGACCCTCACATTTTTTTTTCAGAAATAGATAGATGTTCAAAAGTCCAATACTGATATTGCATTAAATCAGTGAGATTTGTACTTGCGTACTTCTCTGAAAACAATAGACAAGACAGGGTCAGGGCAGATTAAATGCATTGAAATTGAATAGAGACATTGTGGCTGGAGGCTTTTCTGCATCCCACCTGGTTCTGTAGCCACTTATATGTTCATAACAGCATTGTTTGTAATAGCCAGAACCTGGAAACAACCTAGATGCCCTTTAACTGAAGAATGGATAAAGAAAATATGGTACATATACACGATAGAGTACTACTAAGCAGAGAAAAACAATGACATCATGGGGTTTGCAGGCAAATGGATGGATCTAGAAAAACTCACCCTGAGTGATGTAACCCAGACTCAGAAGGACAAACATGGTATGTATTCACTCTTAGGTGGATACTAGATGTAAAACAAAGATGACTAGACTGCTACACAACTCCAGGGAGGCTACCTAGAAAACGGGACCCTAGGAAAGACCCAGGGATTACCCAATGACAGAGATATGGATGAGATCTACATGAACAACCTGGACGACAGTGGGAGTAATGAAGGGCAAGGTTTGAGGGAAAGATAGCTTAGGGGAGCAGGAGATCCCAGCTGGATCAAGAACAAAAAGGGAGAACAAGGAATAACAGACCATGATAAATGATGACCACATGAGAACAGGAATAGGCAGAGTGCTGGAGAGGTCCCCAGAAATCCACAATGCTACATCCTCTGTAGACTGCTGGCAAATGGTCAAGAGAAAGCCTGATATGACCTAGTCTGGTGATCAGATGGCCAAACACCCTAACGGTCATCCTGGAACTCTCATCCAATAACTGATGGAAGTAGATGCAGAGATCCTTGGCCAGGCCCCAGGTGGAGCTCCAGGAATCCAATAGTCGAGAAAGAGGAGGGACTGTAAGAGTGTGAATTGTTGAGACCAAGATTGGAAAAGCACAGAGACAAATAGCCAAACGAATGGGAAGCACATGAATTATGAGCCAAAGGCTATGGAGCCCCCAGCTGGAGCAGGCCCTCTGGATAAATGAGACAATTGAATAACTTGAACTGTTTGGAGGCACCCAGGCAGTGGGACCCAGACCTGTCCTTAGTGCATGAGCTGGCTGTTTGGAACCTTGGACTTATGCAGGGACACTTTGCTGAGCCTGGAAGGAGGGCACTGGACCTGCCTGTACTGAATCCACCAGGTTTAAATGAATCCCCAGGGGGCTCTTGGCCCTGGAGGAGATGGGAATGGAGGGGAGGGGCTGGGGGGAAGGTGGGACCAGGGGCAGGAGTGGGGAGGACAGAGGAACCCATGGCTGATGTGTAAAATTAAAACACAAATATCATAAATTTAAAAAAGAAATAAAATAAAATAATCATTTAGAAGCTTAATATTAATTACAAACTGTTTCGCCTATTCCTCAGACTTACTACTAACTAGCTCCCACAACTTAAATTAACCCATTTCTATTAATCTATATTTTTCCATATGGCCATGGCATAACTGCTGTGCAGGTATCTTGCTCCTTGAGCAGCAGAATGACATCTGTCTTGACTCTGTCCTTTCTCCCTGTATTCAGTTTGTCTTTCCCACCTAGCTATATTCTGCCCTGCCATAGGCCAAAACAGCTTTATTCATCAACCAATAAAAGCAACACGTATTTGCAGCATACAGAAGTACTCCCACATCAAGACATTTGTAAAATAAAAAAGTATGTTTTGGTGAAAGCACTGACAGAAACCTGGGGATGCTGTATGTTTGTATGTGTGCTCATGTTCTTGTGTGCAACATGAATGTTATTATGAGAGAGTCTCTCTTAAAGCATTTTGTTGCCAGGCACTTTTTTTTTCAGGTCATGCACTTTAAATCCCAACACTTGGGAGGCAGAGGCAGGGGAATCTCTGTAAATTTGAGGAAAGCCTGGTGTGCAAAGGGAGTTCCACAATATCCAGAGCTCTGATGCACAGAGAAACCCTGTCTCAAAAAAAAAAAAAAAAAAAAGGGAAAGACATCTGAATAGTCACCCACTATACTATTCGACCAATACTTTTCTTAATAAAAGGAAAATAGGAAAATGACATCACATGGGGTTAAAGTAGATCATAAACTACCGAACTACTGCTTGAGCAATTTCTATTTCGAGAAGTCCATTAGTTGCTGCATTTATTTCTCTCAAAGGAGAAGAAAAATCATAATCTTTCTCCCTATCTGTGCTCATTTCAACAAGGTGCATGGAATCTACACATGGTTCTGTGACTGAATAAAGACAGCAGAATCAGGGCTCCTACAGCAATAACCAAGGAGCAGCCCAAGTTCCTTATTTTTTCATCACTCATTGGTTTTAAACAGTTACTGAGAATTTTCCTTGGGTCACATGGTCTGGATGCAAATATGATGGGCAGACATAAAACGCTCCCAAATCTAAGGGAATGAAGAGGTTTGTATGAATATGCTGAATGGTAAATTCAGAGGCACAGAGATGTAGAAACAGTAGAAAACTGTTTCTCAAATTAGAGATTATTCAAACCAGAGATTTTCCTTCTAAAAGAACTTCATACAGGGAAAGAACATTTTATTTCAGTGTATGCTTGATGCAGATTTGCTAACACGAGTAGAGATATGTGTAATTTCACTTTACAATGTGACTTGATTCCCACCTCAACAGCCTCCTTCTCTTCCTCTTCTTTTCTATGTCATTATAACTATTTTAATGTAGTTTAGTGAGAACTACTGAAGGGAAGAACCATAGCTGGACACAGAGAAAAGATTTTGCCCACAGGTCTTTTCCCAGATCGCAAGAAGCATGTTTTTGGAACATGCACTATACAAATACAAAACCTCTTAAATCCCATGTAATGGAGTTAGTAGGAATGATAAAAACCATAGAAATGAGACACTGAAGAATATCCACTTATCTAAATTCAGATGTTTGAGTAATTATGCAATAATGGGAAATTCCTTGAAATTTCTACACAAAATAACATGAAGAAATTACAAATTGACAAAATGGTGCAAAACTTTAGACTATGTTAAGTAATTTCATTAACTGACATTGCCATCAAATAAACCATGGTTAAGAAAATATTATATGCTGGGTGGTGGTGGTGGTGGTGGTGGTGGTGGTGGTGGTGGTGGTGGTAGTGGCAGTGGCTGTGGGGCGGTGGCGGCACACACCTTTAATCCCAGCAATTGGGAGGCAGAAACAGGTGGATCACTGTGAGGTCAAGGTCAGCCTGTTCTGAAAACAAAATATGATATTGCAGACGTTGAAAGAAGTCCCTCCTACTCAATAGCCCTATTAACTGGAGAAAGAGGTAGAATAGCTGGCAACAAAGAGAGATCAAGCATCAATACAGAGTAAAATGGAACAAGGGACTGTACATCTCTGAAACCAAGGGAGGGTAGCTTCCCAAGATCAGAGCCAATAATTTCAAATGAGAAAGAAATTTCAAGTGTGCTGAGATCTAAATAACCTCAAGGTCAAGAGCTGGGCTGAACTGCTAGCTTATAAACAATTAGGCAATCATTAGGGGTTAAGGGAGAAATGATCAATTCACTGGCAAATGAATAATGAATTTTCATCACCGGTACTCAACAGTCTTTATTCACAAAGATACATGCCTTCTAGGACAGCAGAGGTCACTGCTAAACAGTGCTTCCTTGTGCACTGAATCTTGTGTCTATGATGGAAGCACACTCACATGCTGCTACCATCTGATGTTTCTATCACTCTTTCACACTATCTTGTAATTAAATACACCTAGCATTCTCAAGATGAATGATTCAGTCTTCAATGACACCTAAATTCATTTCTCAGCATCCACAAAATATTAATCATTAAAGATAGCATATACCATTCAGAAGTGCTTCTGAATTATGTGACATTTCTGGCTCCAGACTCATCTTTCTACTTACCATATCTGACTAAATGTTGTGCCAGTGGGCTGAAAATACTGTGAAACAATATCAGATAGGAAGCACATTCCCTGCACTCTTAGACTTCCGCTGAGATATAAGGAAGCAATAAGCTGAGGACAGGCATCTGAGAGGCAGGACAGCTGGCACTGTTGGAATAACACTCACAAATACTTGAGAACATTTGCCTTTGACCAGCTGGCTATGAACTTGACCTTATTTCAGATAGCAGCTTTTCCTTTTCGCCCACAGCACAGCTGAGGTTTAGCATGGAATTCATTTAGCTCAACTTTCAAAAAGAAATTGATTCAAAGCCTACTTCCTTTTGAAGGCCAAATGCCATGAGGGTTTCTTTTCCTCTGTGTTTAAAGATTAATGAAAAACTAATTACCTGGATTGTTCTTCAATAAAAAAGAATGAATCCTATGCTTTCTGTTTCTAGTCTGGCTGTATTTGTTTCAGATGTATGAAGTGCCAGATGGAATCTTAGAAGTTAAATGATTTTATGCCATTTGATTATAATGTACAGTTTTTAATAGAAGTGCATAATAGCTTGAATATAATTATTATATTTAATAGTTGTGACTGAAGTCATTTTAAAAAGTTTTACTGAGAAGTGAAAAGACGACTTTCTATTTGATATTATAAATATAAATATTAGCTGAATTTGAAAGACCTGTATGAAACATTACTTAGCTCTGAAAAATAATAACTTAAATATATTTTATCCCAGATTATGTAAAAAATGTTGATTATTCAATCAAACCTATACATTGTTTACAGAATAAATATAATATGCTGCCCAAACTTCCTCAGTTTGGATATTGATTACATTGGACTGAATGGACAGGACACTGGGAAATCTCTAAACTAGCACTGCAAGGGCCCGTTGATGCAGCTGGTAGGATATGGAATGGCTTCCACAATCTCACTTAGAGAAAGAAAGGAAGTGACTTCCATTGAATGGCATCTAGTTGAATGGCATCTATACTACACTTTGTGGTGTTCCTTCCAATGATGAGTACACAGACAATACAAACTATGGCAGAGGAATCTACAATTATCTATCTAATTAGTGTAGTGTTCCATCTTTATGTTATTTCTTAAATCTAGGGCCATAAACATCCCAAGGATGTTACCTGTTGCAATCCCAGACATATAGTCATGCACACTTTTAGACCTTTCACAGCCCACCTGAATATCTGGGTCTGAACCTGTTTGTGTTGTTAATACTTTATCATTATATTAAGCAAAATTGACCCATTGATTATATTTCAGTCTCTAAGAACTGGGCAAGGACTGTGTAAACTTTGCAGTGATCACTAATTACATCCGACTTCTAAAGAGAAGGAAAGAGGAGAAAGAGACTAAACATGTGAATAGAATGTTAAGATGTTAGTTAAGCAGGCAGTGCTGAAACACATTTATATTAAAATTTTTATTTTAAATTTTCTTTAAAATCTGAAATGTTTCATATTGACATGGGTTTCGAATTTGCTTATGCATATCTTCTGTTCCCAAGATTGCTAATGGTGCAATTAGACAAAAACAACAGTAACTGATTTTTAGAACATCGCAAAAATTGTAGTTGGGGAGAGGGCTCAAATGTTATAAGTGTTTACAGCTTTTACAGAGGGCATAGGTTTGGTTCTCAGAATGCTCATGGCAGCTCACTAATGTAACTCTAGTTCTAGAGGTTCTGATGTCTCTTTTTACCTAGCCAGGCTTTTGCATACACAAAATGCACATATACACAATGAGGCATAAACACATAAATATAAAAATAAGTCTATAAAAAATTAAAATTACAATGAAAAATATATTTAAAAATCCCAAGTGAGAAAGAACTCAAAGCAATCCCATTAAAATCAGGAATGAGGCAGAATAGTTCAATAGTTCATTAAATCTTCTCTTTTTCAATATAATGTTCAAATATGGAGTAATAAGTCAAAAGAAGGCAATTAAAGGGATATAAACAGGAAAATAAAAAGCCAAATTATCCATTTGAATACAATGTGATATTATATATAAGATCCCCCAAATTCCTCCAGAATACTTAAAAATTTCAGCAAATGGCAAGATACAAAATCAACTTAGAAAAAATCAGTACCTTTTCTATATAGTAACATCAAACAGAGAGATAGAGAAAGCTATTGTAAACACACTCACATTTATTCCAGCTTCAGTGAAAACAGTATCTTGGAATAAACATAACCCAGGAGGTGAAAGAATTCTACAATGAAAGCTTAAGCCCCCAAAGAATGAGATGGAATAAGATACTAGAAAATAGAAAGATTCCCCAGGCTCATGGTTAGATAGAATTAATATGTGAAAATGAGCATTCCATTTAAAAGCAAGATACAGATTCAATGAAATCCCAATCAAAATCCTCACAATTTTCTTCAAAGAAAAAAAATCCTAAAATTCATGTGGAACCACAAAACACCCTAGATAACCAAAATAATCCTGAGTAAAATTAATAGTGCTAGAGGGATTACCACACCAAAAGTGAAGGTATATAACAGGGCTATCAAAATAAAAGTAGCTTGAGACTGGCACAAAACAAGATATATAGATCAATGCAACAAAATAGAATACCCAAACATGAGGACAGGTAACTATAGCCCTCTTATATATGACAAAGATGCCAAAATATTTGCTTGACAAATGAAAGCATCTTCAAAAATTACTGCTTGGAAAACAGGATGTCCATATGTAGAAGAATGAGATTAGCTCTGTATCTATCATTCTGCACAAAAAATTAACTCAAAAAGGGCTAATGACCTCAATGTGAACCCCGAAACACTGAAAACTGTCAAGAGAAAGTATACAGACTGCACTTTAAGATGTAGATACAAGAAAGGACTTTCTGACTAGGACCCTATTTGCTAAAGAATGAAGGCCAACAACTGACAAATGGAACCTCATAAAACTTAAAAGTTGTACAACTAAGAAAACAACCAATTTAGTAAAGAGGAAGCCCCTGAAGTGAGAGAGAATCTTTGACATTTAACCATCTGACACAGGATTAAGATCCAGAATGTATAAGGAACTCAATAAACAAAGAGTCCATGAAACCTGTGATTGAACTCAAAAACTGATGATGGATACAAACAAAGACTTCTCAAAAGAGGAAATAAAAACAGCTAAGAAATATCTCAAAAAGTGATCACCATCCTAAGGAAGTAAGGAAATGTATATTGAAATGAATTTGAGGTTTCATCTCACCTCAGCCAGAATGGCTAAGATCAAGAAAACCGCTGACAACAAATACTGGCAAGGATATGGGAAAAGTAGAGCCCTCATTTGCTATTGGTGGGATTCCTAACTGGTACAGTAACTATGAAAAGCACTGGGGAGAATTCCCAAAATAGCTAAATCTCTTATATTACCCAGTTATACCACTCCTTAGCATGTGCCCAAGGAACCAACATCATACTACATAGATACTTCCTTGGCCATGCCCATTTCAACTCCTTCCACAATAGCAAAGAAATGGGGAAAAACGACAAATGTCCTTTAACATATAAATGGATAATGAAAATATACATATACTCAATGGGAAACTATTCCTATATAAGGAAAACAAAATAGTGAAGCTTGTAGGTAAAGTGATAAATGGATAGAAGTAGAAAATATTATATTGAGTGAGGTAACTCAGATCCAGAAAGACAAATAGCACATGTTCTCTCTCATCTGCAGTTGCTAGTTTCAAATGTTAGGGGGACCATGGGGGTGTGTAAAAAGGTTTAGAGAAGAGAACAGCATTATATGTGATATGAAGGGAAAAATGAGGGAAAAAGGGAAGGGCTTGGGATGAGAAACATGAGTAGTTTGCTATTCATTGCAATAAATATTAAGACCAAAAGCAACTTGGAGAAGAATGGGTTTGCTTCTTTTTCTACTTCCAGGGAACATTTCATCCCAGGGGGAAGAAATGGCATGAACTCAAGTAGGACAGGAGCATGGAGGGAGACCTGAAGCAGCAGCCATGGAGGAATTCTGCTCACTGCTTGGCATTTCAAGCCTTGTTCAGCATGATTTCACATACCACCCAAGACCACCTGTCTGCTTAGTTGGTGGGGCCTTTCTTTATCCACCTGTAGTCAAGAAAATGTGCCATCCTTGATGATCTGATGTACTTTCTCAGTTGAGGTTTCTCTTCCCAGATAACTCTAGCTTATGTCAAGTTGACAAAAAAAAAAAAAAAAAAAAAAAAGCAAAAGAAACAAACAAACAAAAAAAGAACATCTAACTAGGACAAGGAGGAAGAAAAATAGAGAAGGAATAGAAGGGATATGAGATTAAAAAACACTAGGGATATTTGAAATAGTCATAGGGAATTATGTGATTTTATATTTATCTAAAATTATTTTATAAGACATATAAGTGGATATGCATGTTTATGTGTTGCTGTGGATATTGCTCTGTGTAAATAAAGTTCTGATTGGCCAGTGGCCAGGCAGAAAGTATAGGCGGGACAAGAGAGAAGAGAATTCTGGGAAGTAGAAGGCTGGGAGAGAGACCGCCAGCCGCCGCCATGAGAAGCAACATGTAAAGACATTGGTAAGCCATAAGCCATGTGGCAAAGTATAGATAAGCAGAAATGGGTTAATTTAAGATAGAAAAAGTAGATAACAAGAAGCCTTCCACAGCCATACAGTTTGTAAGCAATATAAGTCTCTGTGTGCTTTCTTGGTTGGGTCTGAGTGACTGTGGGACTGGTGGGTAAGAGAGATTTGTCCTGACGGGGCCAGGCAGGAAAACTCCAACTACAAATGGTGCCCAACGTGTTGGCAAGAGTTTCCACCTAAAACCTGAGAAAAAGATTCTAAAACGGAGCTAAAAACAGCTTCCTAGTTGTCTCTCTCAAGTTAGCGGCAGCCTGCCGGTTTGAGCTACTATGGCGGGTAGGCGTGTGTGTCTGACCTGCAGTATGGCGGGAATGAGGATTCTACAAGTGGCACATTACTCTGCTGCGAGGCGGATTTAGCCTTTGCAAGTTTAAAAAAAAAAAAAAAAGGTTTCTAGGCTATGTGCTGCTTTGATAGAACTGCTTCTGATAGTTGATGGTACACATGGCTCCAGACCCAGAGCTGGCGGTAAACTGTACCACTGCCATGTTGGGAAGCTGAGGTGGGCGGAGTCAGCAGCCACAATGGTGTTTCAGTCTTACAAAGATGGATATTACACAGAGAATGTGGTTTGTCTTGTCTTTGGGATTTTTAACTGCAGAAAAAGATTTGATCATAAAAGCTGTTGAGTTAAACAAATATGTAAATTTTAAAGGTACCTTGACTTCAAAATTTGGATATAAGGATATGTTGCTTTGGAAAGGAGTCTCTGCTTTTGTTTCCACAGAAAGCCAGAGGCTATGGCCTTGTTCCAGATTAAGATACATCAGGTTTGATCAGCCAAGACCACCTGAAAGGTCTCCGATGACACAATGGCCCAGATGATCCGACATCCAGGATGGTTTCAAGGCAACTGGCTCAGAGGTTTACCCTCATGGACTACTCCATAATCCTAAAATTTTCTTTATGTCCCCATAAGATACAGCGCCCCCCTCTAGCAGGAAGTAGTAAGAAAAACTACGACCACATTCCCAAAATTATCAAGCTGGCTTTGGAGATGGAATTGGCTCACTCCTTCTCTAAACCCAGACATATTGCTAAAAAAAAAGGTTAAGAGATTCTTGTGTCCCAAAACAAAAGAGCCCTCTGGTGTGGGACAGAGAAAAACCAATATTTTTCTTTAAAGCAGATTGATTATAAATGTGATCTCTTTCTAAAGAAGAAAAGGGGATACGATATAGATCTAATAGGATGAAAGGGTAGATTAAGGAAGGAACTTACTTCTAAAGAACAACAACTGGTTTAAAATGTTTTACATTGGTATAGATTTTAGTCTATTGATACAAACTTAAAGTTAATTTTGTTATACTATGTATATATTTCTACTCATGTTTAAGGTATTATGTTTGTATAACTCATTTAAAATTATAATGGATAATTAAAAATAGATTAATAATTAATCATCTGTGATAATCATACTCGTAGCCATGTTAGTTAAGTCTTCTAGGTATACACAGAGATATTTCAGATAGATAGGTAATCTTCAAATACTTCAAAGACCTACAAAATATGGCATTTAAAATATTTTTAAAATTTCGACTTTCTGGACAGTGAGACATATCTGCTCCTGGCAACACCGATTTACTTCAGAGAGGAGGATGGGCATTGAAGACAACACTTCATATCTTATCTTCACATTGGCAAAAATAGCCATTTGGGCAAGAAACTGTTCTTGCCTGGACTGCTTGATCGATTGGACATGCAGGACCCATAGAAAGGTGACCACTAAACTTTGCTTGACAAAATGGTCCTTCAGGTTCCTGCTTCGCAGAGGAAACGGCCAGACATTCTACAGGACACTGAGAGAAGTGACCAAGAGACTCTAGCCCTGTGGGCTGAAGACAGATGCCCCAACTTTACAAAACCTTCCTTTAAAAAAAAAAGAAAAGGGGAAGTGCTGTGGATATTGCTCTGTGTAAATAAAGTTCTGATTGGCCAGTGGCCAGGCAGAAAGTATAGGCGGGACAAGAGAGAAGAGAATTCTGGGAAGTAGAAGGCTGGGAGAGAGACCGCCAGCCGCCGCCATGAGAAGCAACATGTAAAGACACTGGTAAGCCACAAGCCATGTGGCAAAGTATAGATAAGCAGAAATGGGTTAATTTAAGATAGAAAAAGTAGATAACAAGAAGCCTTCCACAGCCATACAGTTTGTAAGCAATATAAGTCTCTGTGTGCTTTCTTGGTTGGGTCTGAGTGACTGTGGGACTGGCGGGTAAGAGAGATTTGTCCTGATGGGGCCAGGCAGGAAAACTCCAACTACAATGTGTATATGTGTATGTTTGTGTTTCTGAATATATATACATACATATATATATGTATATGTATGTACATATATTATATGTATAATAAATTTATGCCACTTGCATTGATAATGCCCCATTCACCCACCAAAAGCCATACACTATCTAAAGAAAACCAATCACCAAGCATGAGAAATTTCCTTTGGAGTTGTTAGTCAGGGAAATCTAGGAGACTTCCAAAACCATAAAGTCTATTGTTTTTGCCCTTGATTGACTTTAAGAAGTTGATGGTAAATCCATTTTGCTGAAGGCTTCACACTGCATAGGACCAGGAGGAACCAAGGTAATTCTGAGTCCAGAACTTCTTGGTACTGAAAGATGCTATGTAAGCTGACTATAAATGAAAGCATTAAATAGTTCTACCCACTTATGAGGCCTATCAACAACAAAAATGACCAGCATGGCAAAATATGTAATGGTGTAATAGTTGCACTAATATCTTGGCAATAATCAGTATCCACCTAAATGGACTTAAGGCTAGCTCACCAAGAATAAAATCATACTTGGTACTGTAAACCTATCCAACCACATAAGGATCATGCAAAAGCAAAATCAATGACTGTGACTTTCCTAAACCATATTTCCTAACTATATTCTATAGACTTATCCTTATACTCAGAGATGAGTAAGGCTCTCACCCTTCACTAAAGAAGCTTCTTTATGCACCAGACAGAGAACATTACAGAAACCCTCAACTTGTCAAAATAAAGAGAAAAGTAACTGTGGGGTGCCCAGCACTAATTGATCCATCTACAACCTAATGATTTAGGGAACACTGTGGGAGAAGGAGAGGACCATGTCTGATATAAGAAAATATGTTATATAGATGACAGGAAAGCTGTACCCATGAAATCTCAATAGTATAGCTCCTTATATAACACCTGAACAATGACAACACTGATGATTTGCCATTTTGCATGGGGGAAATCTAAGATGACCCCACCTCTAGATGAAGAGCTACAGGCAACTAACAACAGATGAGAGGAGGAGTGTTGTAGAATATTATTTAGCTAGGCAAAGATGTATTGCATTTGTTAATGCTGCAGAACCTTGCTTTAATTGTACAAAGGTGTGTTACTTTTGTTTTTGCTGCATTTGTTTGACAATGTGAAGATGTGTCTTTAGTTATGTAAATATGTGTTGCATCTGTTTCATGTTGCCTACCTAAGGCACCTGATTGGTCTACTAAAGAGCTAAATTGTCAATAGCTAGGCAGAGAAAGGAAAGGTGGAGCTGGCAGACAGAGAAGATAAATAGGAGGAGAAATTTAGGCTCAAGAGAGAAAAGAGAGTGGTGACACACGCCTTTAATCCTACCACTCAGGAGGCAGAGGCAGGAGGATCTCAGTGAGTTTGAGGCCAGTCTGGTCCACAAAGCAAGTTCAGGACAGCTAGGACTGTTATACAGAGAAACACTGTCTTGAAAAAGAAGAAGTAGAAGAAGAAGAAGAAGAAGAAGAAGAAGAAGAAGGAGGAGGAGGAGGAGGAGGAGGAGGAGGAGGAGGAGGAGGAGGAGAAGGAAGAGGAGGAGGAGGAGGAGGAGGAGGAGGAGGAGAAGAAGAAGAAGAAGAAGAAGAAGAAGAAGAAGAAGAAGAAGAAGAAGAAGAAGAAGAAGAAGAAGAAAAAGAAGAAGAAATAAAACAAAAGAAAAAAGAGAGAGAGAAAGGAAAAACAGAGAAGAAGGAGAGAAGGGACATGCCCAGAGCAAGAAGCCGGACAGAAACCAGATAGACACAGAAAAGTAGTGATACATAGTATATATAGTGATATATAAAAGTAAGATATAGAGAAGTAAGAAAGGTAATAAGCACCAAGACAAAAAGGTAGATAAAGAGAAACAGGTTAATTTAAGTTAAAAGAGCTAGCCAGAAACAAGACTAAGCTAGGCTGGCCATTCAAAACAAATAATAAGTCTCTGTGTCATTATTTGGGAGCTGGTGGTGGACAAAAAGAAAAATCCTGGTACAAAGGAAAGTTGAAATTCTTCATGGATAACCTCCCTAAATGGTTATCCAATACCAAGAAGTCAGACCCCAAAATATATACATACTTTGCATATTTATTTGCATATATATGTATGTAACAATAAAAATAAAGGAAAAAAGGCCATGAATTTGAGATATGATTATTTCTAATATCACTTATTGCTGTATCTTAATATTGAAAAATTTAAAACAAGTTGTCATTAATTTTCCCTTCAGTCTCTTTTTAATTAATTTTTAATTAATTTTCCAATTCAGTCTCTTCCCAAGGGGTAACCATACATAGTTTTCATAATATACCTATCAGATATTTTTAATGACTCTGATTACACATGACTCTTTTGTTAATTGTGAAGACCATATCTTTACTCATTTCAGAAAAGTCTAGAAAGTCAGGGTCACATATTTAAAATGTAATGCTCAGTAATTTTCTCCCACATGTATTTAGAGGTGAATTTATTATTATAGAACATTTCAACCTAAGGAATTAGCATTCCCCAGACTTTAAGAGAGGTTTGTTATTTTATTTGAAAATTTGGAGTTATTTCCTGTGTTCTTTTCATTATTTAAGTTTTGACCCTTTGATTGAATAATGATCACTCTATAATATCCAGTTTTTTAAAATATGCTTTAGGTTTATTACATGGGCCTTCCATCTCAACTTATTAAATTGTTGTTAAGCTGTTTCTCATATAGCATCCTTGTGCCTTTATCAAACTTCCAGTATCCTGTCCTTCTTAACTTTTGCCCTGTAGGTAGAGGTAGTTCAGAAATCAGACTGTCCAATGTGCCACCACTTTTGTCAGTATTAGGTCAATTTTCACACACTAAACCTTGTTGTACATACTGGAATTGTGATTTTATTACTCTGAGTATAGGAGAAAAAATATATAACCAAAGACAAAATTCAATGAGACAATCATGTGAATGAGACTCACACAATTATGTGAGTCATATATTATGCTCTGATTTTAATTCTGTTCAGTTCAACAGTGGCCATATGATAATTCTAAATGAACATGCAGTTTTTAAAAGCTGTTCAGAAAAATGTATGTGGGAAAAAAGAGTTATTAAATAGGAAATATAGGTTATAGCATGCACCAGAAAGCAGAATGAATATATGTCTGCATTTCGTCTAACAGGGATATTACTTGCATGCTCTGATAGTCTCTAAAGGACAAGACAATATGATGGTATTTCTTTTCAATTTAACATCTGGTGTGATACCAGTCAAGATATTCTTACTTTTAAATGCTTTCTTTTAAAGAAAGTTGAAGATTTTAGGCAAAACTTTGTGCATATATTTATTTTGGCATATAAGTGCTTCTATAAAGAAGAACCATAAGCATTCTCTATCATTGTTATTGAAACACTATCACAGGGTAAGTTCTAAATAAACACAATGCTAATTAATAAAGTAGATGTGAACAAAACAGCAGATGAAGAGACACTGATAACACACCATAATAAAGTGATGCCATTGTGAAGTTCTTCACCATGGTCATTGATAGACAACTCGGGTTCTACTAGTGAGTGAGAGCAGACATGGTCACTATTTTCAAGTCCCTAGGGTAGAGAAACTCCAGTCATATAAATTCACAAGAAAAAATACAAATAGATGATAAAGTTAAGGAGACAGCTGTGAAGTGAAAACATACTGTTTGTGGTCCTGTTTAACTAAAGAACCTTCATAGACAGGATTATATGAGCAAATATAGTCTACAGAATACCTGTTTAAGCCAGTATTGAGGCAGTCAGTAAGAAATGTGAAGACAGGAAAGTTTTAAGAATGCTCCAGGCTGACTACAGCAAATATAAGGGGCCTGAAGCTAAAGAAAATTAAATAAACCTCCGTTGGTCTGGTTTTGTTGCTCTGACAAGACACCTGAGGAAAACGACCTAGGGGGAGATGATCTCTTTTGGTTCATGGTTTCAGGAATTTCAGTCAGTCATGGCAGAGAGGAATTAAGGGAGCAGAATAGCTTTTTTTCATGGGACCAGGAAGAAGGGGTAAGACTCACACCATTGGCATTCTCTTCTTCCCCCATTTAGTTCCACCCAGCCCCAATTTACTGGTTGGTGCATACTATATTGATATCAGGTAATCTGTCTCAGTATAGAATTGTTGCTATAAACTTCCCCACCCACACACCCAGAGGCAAGCATTTTATTTTGTGGGGATCTGTTTAACACAGTCCAAGTAGTAATTATTATAGAAATCTTGAGGACAAGAGAGCAGCCAGGCAAGAAAGGGTGATATAACAGGTGACTGAAAGCTAGGAGAATGTGCAGTGATTACAAGGGGTACAGGCTTTTCTCCCAAGATCAGAGAGAAAGAAGTAAGGTAACTATAATAAATTTGGTGGAGTGTGCAAAACTATCAGAAATATGCTTTAAGAATAGGACAGACAGTAGTTACAATCTGAAGATCATTCAAGAAAGAATCTTGTGTAGATACCAGGAGACATGACCACAATCTATTGCCTTTATTGGGAGTGGAGGAAATAGTAAGTCAATATCAGGATACAATACAAAAGAAGTAGTTAAATGTATTTAGGAAATTTACTGAAGTCGTACATTTTTATAAGTTGATGATGTAATAAGATGAGAATGAGGAACAAATATAAACTGTGGACTTGGTTTCCCTGACTAAATGTGATAAATCACATTATCACTGGAAATAATACAATGTGAGTAATGTTCGATTAGTGTCACGTTGTTGCTGATAGTGATAGTTGCAGTACTGAGGCATTAGTTTCATACAAATTAAACTTTAAATGATACTGAAATTTTCAAAGAACTGAGAGTTTTGACTCGGCAGTTGTATGAAAAGGTGTAGGGCTCAGAGATGTAGGTTGATCATACACATCATTCTATGTCACTATTACATGGATGACATTGATAAAAAAGAGAAGACAGGAAGATCATTTGTTATCTAACCAATAATTGTAAGGTACCAACCAGTAAGCCACGAACCACGTGGCAACTTATAGACTAATAGAAATGGGTTAATTTAAGATATAAGAAGTAGATAACAAGAAGCCTGCCACAGCCATACAGTTTGTAAGCAGTATAAGTCTCTGTGTGTTTACTTGGTTGGGTCTGAGCAGCTGCGGGACTGATGGGTGAGAGAGATTTGTCCAGGCAGGAATGGAGAAAACTCCTACTACAAATAATATTGACACCTCTTGAGACCGAGGTGGAAAACCTCAGAAGTAGAAGAAAGACACTAAAAGTGTAGTGAGCGTAGTGTGGGATGTTGATCACAGAGGGGCTTGTGAAGGGAGAGAGTGAGCAATAAAATCACCTGCTCCTGAGAAGTCAAACATCATGAGGTATAGAGATATAAGTATTAATCATAAGTTTAGTCAATTTTGAAATATATGATTATTTTCTTAACTTTGAAACAAATATCATATTAATGAATGTGCAAATCCCCACCTTAGAGTAAAAACAAAAACAAAAACTTGCTCCTTTTATTATTGAAGACAAAATCTCCAAGTCCTTATATCTTTACTTACACAGGTGGTTTCTGCATCAGCTTTGAATACAAAGTGGTTCACTCAAATATTTCATAGACCAACATTTTATGCAAATAATAGAGATGAATTTTAAATTAGGAAAAGGTAGATGCAACAAAGAAAATGAAAAATATTCTTATACTGTGCAATTAATAAAAATAAGCCTTATTGGATGGTATTTTCCTTGCTTTCTTCGTCTATCTAATGTATTTTCTCTCTGCTTGTTAGATTCTATATATTCAGTCCTTTAGTGGGAATAAGATGAAGTGAAATGAACTCTTTCAATCTGGCAATCACTAGGTTCTTGAAGGAAGAAGGTCAGTGTTTGATGAAAAACCTTGAGGAAAGCAATTGAGAAACTCACTTCCTAGAAGAATCAGGAGCTGCACCAGTGGGAGCAGGCCCCAACCCTTTAAGAGAGAAAACAGTTACCTGGTAAACAAAATCAGTTTTCGCATAATAGAACCCCTCCACCTCTTACAGCCTTTCAGGCACTTCATGATCTGGCCATGTTTTGTAGCCAACCAGATTCCTATTGTCATGGGCAGCATTTGTGCAGACCTCAATTGGATCAACCATTGTCTAAGTATCACATTCAGTATATAATCAATACTCTGTGTAAATATTCACACACTACATGTACTGGAACAAAACTGTGTCGACAAAAGTTACAGTTTGCTGAGTCAGTAAACTTGCAATACATACTCCAAAAATATTATTATATAGAATTCCATATGATATAGTAAAAAAGTCTCATGAATGGATAGTGTTGTTACCTGACAGGGTATTGTTACATGTGTTTTAATGGTGAGTAATTTATATTTACACAGAAATACCTGACAGGCTCATATTTCTTAATTTAAGTTCTATAAAATCTGTAAAAAGTGTCTTTCAGTATCTCTACTTTGCTGATCAAGGAGTTACAACTTGGAGATGTTAATGATTTGGTACTTTAACTCAGCTTGAAAGAAGAATGTCAGTGATGTGACATTGTGAATATAAATGTATTTAACTTGCATACAAAATCAATGTCTCAAATATATTCTTAGTCAATTTGTTCATCATATGAATTTTCTTGTATTTCTAAAAATAATTGAAATGGTAACAAATTTCCTATTTATCTTCTATAGTTTCACATATAATGAAAAGATATTCATGTATTTAATATCTTATAAATTAGTAACCAAGTATCATTAGTAAGCAAGTATAAGTATTCACTTCATGCTTTTGAGCTAACTGGTTTTGGATACTCTCTGTGCATTTGACCAAAGTAGAATATCAACAAAACTAGGAAGAATGTAAGGAATAATATCTGATAAAAAATATAGTTCAGCAGGACAGCTTTTCCAGGAAACCAAGCAAATTCAAGTTATTGAATAAATGCCACAGTGTTGAATATTATATTGATCCATATGAGGCATTCTATCATGTTTATTGCAGTTTTAGCTGTCAATGATTTTAGATGCATACATTTTTATGCAGCTGATCAATTTCTAGAAATTTATTCTAGATATTAAAATTTGGTGTTTTAATTGTGGCAGTAGACATGTAGCATAAAAATATTAACAAGAAACTTGTTCAAGTAGAAAGAATTAACTGATATGGTTAATTACACTATGCACACTTTTAAAGGTAAGGTAAAGTGGATGGAGATGGCTAGTGGGTTAAGAGTTCTTACTGATCTTGCAAAAGACTCACCTCCGTTCCCAGCACTCACATGGCTGGTCACAATCATCTCTAATTTCAGTTCCAAGGTATCCAATGCCTCTTCCTACTTTCAGGGGCTCATGGACACACATGGTACACATTAATATATTCCGACACATGGACATATACATATTAAATTAAGTAAATAAATATTTTTAACAAGGTTGTATAGACAATATTTTTTATTATTTGTCATCAGTTCAATAAACAAGTGCTCCTACTATAGAACATAATTACAAAAATACCCAATTGCTGAATTTAAGATATAAGGTATCCCAGATTTAAAGTACAAAACCTGTGACTGGAAAAGTACATCTGATCATTGTCTGGCATGTGTTGCTCTGATGTACATGAAGAGATACTCTTTGATCCAGTTGGGGGCTCCAGAGCTTTTGGTTCATAATTCATGTGTTTCCATTAGTTTGGCTATTTGTCCCTGTGCTTTTTCCAATCTTGGTCTCAACAATTCACATTCTTACAGTCCCTCCTCTTTCTCGACAATTTGACTCCTGGAGTTCCACCTGGGGCCTGACTGAAGATCTCTGCATCCACTTCCATCAGTTATTGGATGAGAGTTCCAACACGACAGTTAGGGTGTTTGGCCATCTGATCACCAGACTAGATCAGATCAGGCTTTCTCTCGACCATTGCCAGTAGTCTACAGTGGATGTTGAATAGCTTGAACTGTTTGGGAGGTACCCAGGCAGTGGGAACCGGACCTGTCCTTAGTTCATGGGCTGGCTGTTTGGAACCTTGGGCTTACACAGGGACACTTTGCTCAGCCTGGAAGGAGGGGACTGGACCTGCCTGTACTGAATCTACCAGGTTGAGCTGAATCCCCAGGGGAGTCTTGGCCCTGGAAGAGATGGGAATGGAGGGGAGGGGCTGGGGGGAAGGTTGGGGTGGGGAAGGGAGGGGGGAGGACAGGGGAACACATGGCTGATATGTAAAATTAAAACACAAATATAATAATAAAAAAGAAATACTCTTTGAAGGAGTGGTAATCGTTCCTGCAGCATATTTTTTATAGTACCAGAAAGCACTATGAAAGCCATTAAATAGGAAGGGAAGCATTCAATAATCCTATCCACCTGTGATGTATATGGACTTTAACACTGACTCACGTGGCAAGATATCGCTAAAGATGCTATAATGGCCTTCGTAACTTGGCAGTAACCAACAGCTGTCTAATTAGACTCAAAGCCCACTCAGTGGGAGGAAAATTCTGCCTGATCCTGGAAACTTAAACAATTACCCACACCTAAGGAGGTCATGAATCGTAAATAGAACCCACTACCACTCCTTTATTAGAACACTATAATTCCCAACTGTAACTGAAAACTTACTATTTTGCTCACAGTTGAGTGTATCTATCTCCTCATCAGAGGAACTTCTCTATAGAGTCAACAGAAACTAAAACCACAACTGGGATTCATGAAGAGATCAATAGATCATTGGGGATAAATCCACAATGAAATTTCTGCACCTAAGATGCAGGGGACCTTGTGAAAGACAGGGAGGAAAGATTACAAGAACCACTGAACAAGAATGTCTCCTGTGAAATTGGATCTTCTAGAAATGACAGGGAAACTACACCCATGTTACCTCAAGAAAAATTATGCCTGCATAAACAAGACATGAACAAAGACACTATCAACGGAAATGCTAGTACAAATAAGGGGAATTTCACTGGGTCTCACACCTAGACAAAGAACTACTGGTAACTAATGACTGTTCAGAATGTCTCTCCCAAATGTAAACCTGTAAGTGGTTATCCAATAAAAAAAAATATGGCTCAGAAAACATCACAGAAATGGTGGGGGGTGGGAGTTATTGTAAGAACCAGAATACCAGGACGATTACTTTGAAGTATTTTGTCCTACAAACAGCTGCATAAACAAAGCCTGAACAATATCAATATCAATGGACATGGAAATATGGAAGGGGTAAAATTTCATGGGGTCCCACTCCTAGACAAAAACTACAGGCAACTATTGACTGCTGGGAGAGGAGAAGTAGCTTCTTCCAGAGATGAGCTCCCTTATTGGTGGTACAATGCAAAGCAGTTAGTCTTGATGCCATATACACAAAAACTATAAAAACAAACTCAGGAAGTCCTATATATATACATATTAGTGCCTACACGTGTGTTGCTATGTGTGTGTGTGTATGTGTGTGTATGTGTGTGTGAGTGTGTGTGTGTGTGTGTGTGTGTGTGTGTGTGTGTATAATAAATATAGACAAAGGAAAGAGACTAACAACTTGAGAGTCAGGGATGTTGGAATTGTGCAAAAGAGTGTCGCTGGGAAGTTCTAGAGGTGAAAAGGGAGGGGGAATAGTGTAATTTGATTTCAATTAAAATATTAAAAAATAATTTTAAAAAAGAAAAAAAAATTAAGCCTTAGAAAACAAACATGTACCACAGCTGTGGCTGTAGCACATGACTTATACAAGATTAAACCTTCAGTATTCCATCAGAGATGGCTCATGAGTTCTATACCTCCTGGCATTGATATTTACAGTTAATTGCACACACACACACATACATACACACACACACACATACACACACACACACACACACACACACACACACACACACACACACATGTAGGCACTAATATGTATATAAATAGTGGTATCATTTTCTTCAGTGGGGTGGCCACTGGTCAGTTACTCAGGCTCCAGTAAATAATCTCTACTCATGGTGCTAGACACAATCCTGATCAAACACTGAATCACTGAAACACACACACACACACACACACACACACACACACACACACACACACCCCACACACACGACAATGGGAGCAGGAAGGTAACGGTAAATATTAGCACACTATATTGTAAATCTGCATGTGATTTTCAAAAACCACAAAACATTGCAATTATAAGGCACCAATGATCCCAGCTCTGTGGTTCAAACGTGGAAAAGTGTGCCAGCATGGAATCTTCTAAATGAATGCTTTATTTACTTTTATTGTTGTAAATCTGTCCTTCGGTTTACATGCAGAGGTTTGGGGGTTATGTTTAATAAATTTGTGATGCTTCTTGTGAAGTTCTGGAGAAAGTTTGGGGAATAAGAAAACAACAACAAACAAACCTGAAAACAAGCAAAGAAAAGAAAACCACTCTCAGGGTCTTTTGCTTCCTCCTTGGAATCCTGTTTTGTAAACCCCTGAAGAAAACAATACAGTCCATGAGTTGATGGGGGAGACTATTAGACCCCTGCAGTGGGTGTCATGTAATCACTTTTGGGCTTGCTTGCCTTGCTGCCCTTGCTGGAACTGCCATGCAACTTTTGTCCACATTCCTCATCTCAGATATCCAGGGTTGCATTTCATGTCCACTTCTTACTAACCACTACAAGATGTCATTGACTTTGTGCAAAATGAGGATGACAATAAATATTTTCAGCCAACAGCACAGTTGCCTCTGTAGTCAATCTAGAATTTAAAATATCTTCTTCCATAGTTTCTGAAAGAATGTCTAGTATTCCAGTTACTAAACTTCCTTAAATTCCATTAATCATTTAAATCATCAATACTAACACCATACATATTAATTAGGGAAATTTATAATGCAATATTTGTATAGAAAAGAAAATTCCTGTTATATGTTTTTGAACAGTTGACTTTATCACAATATTTAAATATATTCCATCCCAGACTTTTGGTAGATAATCAGAATGAATGATTTATAAGGAAAATGATGGAAATAAAAAATAAAACAGCACTGTAAGATAATTCTCAGTTATTAAATGCTTGTTACTCCTAGGAATTAGTGAGAAAAAAGTAATTATTTATGGAGTAAATGAGTGAGAAAATAATGGAAAGTGAAAATACCAATGTTTATGTGGAGGAAAAACAGGCAATATGGTTTCAGAAGCATTTCTCAGAACTTACACTCAGAAATTTAACTTTATAATATGTTTTCTTAATCAAAGTGAGGGATAAAATTGAAATTTATTATATAGAAACACATCAATGTCTTATCAGTGAAATCATTTTGTCTTCCACTGCTGAGATCAAGAGATACAGTATGATAAATTCGCTGAAACCTGTTAATCACCTTTTCCAAAACAACCCAGCATCTACTTTCAAACTAAAGCAACAATGTGACATCTATGATCTCCAAAGATACCTTAGGTGCTAGAATTCACAAGAGATGGGTCCAAAATTTAGGTGCACTAAATTCTGCATTCCCATATGATATCTTCTTTATTCTCAATAATTTGTTTAACATGTCAAGTTGTGTAATATAATGTGCATAATATATTCTGCAGGTATATGGTATCTGCAGGTGAGACTTCGGATGGTTTGTTAACTTCCTGGGTTTCATTTCAATGAATATTACTGAACATTTCCTGATTCCACACTGCTTAGGTTCAATAGGTAAAATGATAAAGGAAAAAAAAGGCAGGGCATTTTCCCAAGATCTTTCATCATTTTTACCAGGGTAAGAAGAATCAATAAATAGGAAAAGTAAATTCATGTATATGCTAGATTCTTGAGTAATTAAACATGATCGGGAAGTAATAATATTAAGTGGTAGGATAGGAAGAAACCTCTTCATTTTCCCGAGATGGAAGAAGAGCAGATGGTCTGCTGAGCAATGAGCAAGAGTAGGAACTGTAGGAGGCATCTGAGGAATAAATTCCAATTGGCCTTGCAAAGATATAAACATGGAGGTGTCTCTGGGTTTAATTATGCCAGCATATAGTCACTCTAATATGATATTCATCTATAGAAGATCATTCTTACTGTTGGATATAGAAAGGTTACAGCAGAATGATAAAGACAGGAATAAGAACAATGCTAATAATCTAGACATGATGTTCAGCCGCTGGATTCAGAAGTATCTTGAGCAAAAGCTCAATGTTGAATATATGGACAAGAGTCTATTTGATGTATTGTTAGGAATTAAAAATTCTTTGCAGGTTTTGGGCAAGGAGAGACAGGATAATTCTCAGAGAAAACTTTCATTTAGGAAAATGAAATATAATACACGATCCACAGGAATCTTTGCTACAGGTAATAGCTTTGATTTTTAAATTATTGGCTTTCTCCAAATTACACAACTTACTGACATCCTCTTACTAATATCATCACTCTTACTCATACTGATGTTGATTTGCTTAATTTTCTATGATTTTATAAACAGTATAAATACTTCCATGTATATGCTGCTCTATGAATGAGCTAGTGAATATTTGTCTATGTGAATGAGAAAAACAGACAAAGAGAGAGACAGAGATAAAGAAAGCTATACGAGAAGACTCTATTTTGTAAAAATAATCTAGCTAGCCTAGAAACATCAAAGTGACTTCAGAGGTTGGGTTTGTTTGGGGCTAACTTGGACATAACCTTATTAGATATACTTAGTTGTGTCTTGGATTGAAGTATGATTTGCAATTATTCAAAGGCATAATTTAGTTTTACCATAGGATAATAACCACTCTTAGAGGTCTGATTTTATTTTTAAGAATAACAGTGGTAGTTTAGAATCTAAACTGCAGGTTGGGGGGGATCTTCTATTTACAGAAAAATTGTAAAGTCAGACAAGGGGCAGAATTTCAAGATTATTTTAAGGTTTCTCAAAGTGTTGCCATTTCAAAAGGCAGGGTCGGGAGAGAGCTTACAGACATCAGCTCTTGGAGTAATCAAATTCCAAAAATAAATATTTAAAAGGAAGTAAAAAAAATAAGTAGAAGAAACTGGTAAGAGTTGGTGATCAAGATTATTTTGAGTAATATTCAGGACTGATTGCAATAGAAAGATTTGCCAGAAATGAATTGGAAGAAAGGCCTCTCGCGACAATACCTAGTAAACAGCTCAACTTGGTGTTGTCACACACAAAGCCTCAGGTCAGTCTTAAATATGGCTTGCATTACAACTCTTTACAAATGAAGAGATAAACTAACATCCTTTTCACAAAACAAGATGTTGAATTCATTTTACTATAAGAAGACAGCTTCAGCCTGGCATTCTCTTACATTACTTGGCTCCCTCTCTACTTTCCTAAGACATCAAAACTCTTATTACACTTGATGACCTAATATAGAACCCTAGTTTCAGAATACACATGTACTTCCCATAAACCCAACTACAATGAAACAGACAAACAACAAAACAATACAAAACTAGAAAACTTCAGCCATTAAAAAAATAAAGTTCAGCATGAATTATGTTAAATTGCTTTTACCAGCTACTTCATTCTGGTCTCATTCTTTCTGGAACCTAGGTTAAATACATAAGTTTGCTGGACAGTGGTGGCACATGCCTTTAATCCCAGCATTCGGGAGGGGAGGCAGAGGCAGACAGATCTCTGTGAGTTCAAGTCCAGCCTGTTCTCCAAAGCAAGTTCCAGGAAAGGTGCAAAGCTACACAGAGAAACCCTGTCTCAACAAAACATAAATAAATAAATAAATAAATAAATAAATAAATAAATAAATAAATAAATAAAATACACAAGTGCCCCATTTATTTTGTTTCCTGGTGTCTACAACAATCTCTTCCCTGTGACAATGAAGGTAATGCCCATGACTTTCCTATATCCCACGTTCAAACTGATACTTTAGGAGGTTGACTGCATCATGGGATCCATTCCTTCATTAATGGAATTAGTGTTCATCTGCATCAGCCTTTAAATCAGAACTGAAGTGGAGGAAGGGTCTGGCTGTGGTTGTTCAGGTGTATGTCAAATTCAGCTGTACATAGCATGGTGTTATTGTCTCTGCTTTTGTCAAATGACTTAAAGGAAACAAAAGATATTGGTTACCTGTTCATGATGTTACACCATATAACAGAAGAGTAATTCATCAGCTAGGTGGCAGAAGACAGTGACCACTGTGCAGACTTCAGGAAAAAAAGTGAAAATTATACTATACATAATTTGAAGAATCATTTCTTGACACAAATGTAAAAGGTTAATTGCCTAAATATGGAACAGATGATGTAGTTTAACATATAAATGTGGTGTATTTAAATGGGCTCCCACTTTAAATATATATATATATATATATATATATATATATATATATATATATATATCCAGCAGAATGCTCCATGGAGTGATGATGGTCCCATTAAATTATTAATCAATTAGTTCACTCTAGAGAGGTCCTGTTAGAACATTGTCTTTTTGAAGAATGTCTGCAAAAAGTGGTGTTCTAAAGAAGACAAATTTGGTGCTCAGAGACTTTGGAAAAGGGTTTCATCATTTGATCGAGACAACTAAGTGATAATATGGATGAAGCATGTTAGACTTTTAAAAATATTTTTAACTTCGTATATTTATCTGTAAGATGAGAACATGGGCAGGCATCATATGTTAAAATACTTTACCTAATTATCAGACATATTTTTAAATACTGAAGCATTTTTAAAATGCTCTAGACTATTTTGTAGAAAATGGGTTGTCTACATGGCAGTTCTGAAGATGACCATTGCAAACAGAAGGGATAGTAAAGGTGGAGATCTGCAATTGGCCTTTACCCTGAAACTCCTCTCTGTTCATAAAGATTTCTGAATCATGACAAATGTTCTCCATCATTCCCCCTTTTCTCAGATTATGTCAGTTTTACTGAGTCTCCCAAAGGCCAGTTGTTTTATGATTTTTATTTTCCATGGCAATGTTTCATTAGTGTATAAACGTGTGGGTAAAGTGGAAAGATATCTAGGATCTGTCTGTTTGTGTTTAAGAATGTTTACCATTTTGATGCTACAAAACATCTGCAGTTCATACAGTAATCAGGAGATCTACACATAGAATGTTAATCACCTGTGTGCTTTCCTCTTTCCACTACACTGTCCAGTGTTGTAAGGTCAAGCTGGGGCTTTGCACATTTCCATCTAAAAATATGCTCACTCCCAAACTAAGTAAACAGTGTTGGAAAATCTAGCATCTGCCAGGCACAGTCAAAATGAGAAAGAGCAGCAAGTTCTGTGTTGTGTTGCTTCAGCTTTTAGAACAAGATTGCCCTTTAAAATCTTGCTGCCTCTTACCTTTCAGCTTTAGATATGCTCTTCCTTTGAGTGCAGAATGTCACCAGTATTGATAAGGCCAGCTGCTGCTTCCAATATTACTTCTTCTTCTGCACAAGAGAGCGACAATGAATAAGGTTATCTTATCCAAACTATTCCATGCAAACTCAGGTCATAAAAGTCATGGAACTTTTAATAAATTTCAAATATTCATATTGTATAGGGATTTTTTAAAGCTCTCTGTATAGGGAACACTCAGCGTAGTGACACTTTATAAGTATCTTGAGACTGAATCTACAATTTAAGAAAACTTAGATTTTTGCTTTCTTCATTAATATTGAAGCACCCAGAATATGTCAAAATGTACTTAAATACTTAATGGTTGACTATGAAAATTAGTTGGTTCTTTGTACTTTATGATTTCTGGAACGTAAGTCTATTAAAACACAAATACACATATGGAATTATGATGTCTTAATTTGATCTCTTTCATAAAAATTGAAATGATGTTATTGGATCAAGTTCTGATTCTTATGCTTGCTAAGCATGGATATTGTGGGGCTACACTAAAATGAAAACAATTGGAAGACATGTAGATGTTACTATAGCAGTCATTGCCACCATGTGTTGGGCAGTTCAAGTACTAGGTTAGCTTCATGATGGAAAAGAGGGGATGTTTCTGGTGTGATGCACTTGGAAGCTGTGGAAGGAAGATGCAAAAATTACTTAACTAGAAACAAAACATCTACTGTGTTAGCTTGTGGAGCATAAGCACATTTCTAGCTCTGGACATGAATTCGAATCTCACAAGCGAAATAGGAAAGCCAGCTCTCACTGGCTAAGTGTGGACTGTGAAACCAATTTGTGGAGGTAACATTTAGGTTGTCAGGTCTGGCTGCCACTGAGTTTGTATATCAAAGAGAATACGAAGTAAGGGAATTTCTCATGTGTATAATCAATAAAAACATTACAGCTAAAATAATTGTTGTGATCAAAGACAGATTTGCCTACAACATATCATAAAAGTAAACCTGTATAAAAATGCTGATTTTTTTTAAAAAAATGTTATTTTTTCTCTGAAGATTTCATATAGCATACAGTATCTCATTGTCCCACACTATCCCTCCGAACTACTCCCATGAACCCCTGTCACATTTCCCTCTCAATTTCATGTCCTCTCTTCATATTCATTTATCTTAACTCACTACATCCAATCAGCGCTGCTAACGTGTTCATGAGTACTGAGTTATCACCCAGGTGTGGAGAACCTTCCCGTGGCTACACTCCTAAAGAAATGAATCTCCCTTCCTTAGTAATAATCGACTCCCTATATCTCCTCAGTCAGGGGTGGGGTGTTGGGAGCTGGTCTTGTACAGTTACCCAGAGGTTGTATGAGTATGTGTAGGCAGCATGTCATGTCCAGAGGCTGCACTTCATGTCAAGACCCACCCCATCTTCTGACTCATATTTCAAACAGGAATATTATGTATACCCTCATAGGACAGTGAAGCCAAGAGGACAGGAAGGAGTTTATGCCTTTACTATAAGAAATAAAGGCCTTTATCTTTGATCTGGGAGTACCATGACTTCTGCCAACATCCTCCACTGTGGCAATGCAATTCTTTAGCGTGAAAGTGGATACAATCCTCAGATTCTTCAGCTTTCCACAGTTAGTGTTATTATCTAAGAAATCAAAGATATTTGATTTCACTTGCTTTTATTCAAACAAGCACTTTCCTCCCTCAGACTTAGGAAAATAGCAGATGAGAAGAGCAACACGTAAGAGAGTTAACGTCACCTTAGAAAATCACAAATTAGTGTAGATTGCTTCCAGTAAGTGCTTAAAGGCAGGCAGGACTAACAAAGTATGGCTTCTGTTATGCTTATCGTGGTATAGCTATAAACCACTTCCCAGGTGCCAGATCTAAATGGGGCAAATCATCGAACCTGGGGAGAAAAAAGAATCACTCAGAATTCTCGGATTTAATTCATGTTTAATATTATACTCCATATTTTTCCCAATTTCAGAAAAAATATAAGTAATTAGAGCACAGGCTGCAAACAACTGGATGATAACCATGAGCACACCTGGCAGAGCTAAGTGATTTACTAACAAGCTGCCAATGTTTTCATCTCAATGAAAACAGAACTAACTAGAAAAAACATTGTGTGCTTTAAAGGCATGGGAATACCTCTTCGTGAATTAGAAGATAATGGCTAGTTTTCAACGTGCACTTAATGGTATAAGGTTTTCTTTAAATCTGCAGTATGACTCAGACACAATGGAACAGTGCTGTGAGGAGAACCATCAGCCTGCTAACATAGGTTAGCATGTTTGTGAGATGTTGTTCATGTGTCTAGAGTTTTATTCTTTAAGATCTTTAAAGTAAACTACTTTCTTTTAATTTGTTCAGTGATAACATGAGCCACAGCATAGGTTACTTTTGAAAGAATGCTTTGGGTTTCTGGTCAGACTATACCACCTAGGGAGTGTCTAGTGTGACAAGGAACCACAGAGGCCACAGTAGTTCTAGATCTGCCAGAGCACTGCCCTTCCCTTTTGAGATGTGAGGCCATTACACTTGAAGACTTGCTTCTTTTAAAAATAAAAACTAGATGAATAAGGAATGAATACACTACCTTAAAAGAAGCCACTGTGTACCACTTTGTACTTTAGAGAGTGACATAATAATTTTAACAATTCTCCTGAGGAATTGGTGACAACTCCAAACACATACATCTTACTGCAAGAATGTGTAGTGACTATATTTCCTACAGGAAGGTTTTCAGTTGTATCGGACCCAATGCAGACTTCTGTATCTATGCAGAAGACATAGATGGCACACTCAAATCCTATTCATATCCATAAGCAAATTCATGATTTACAAATGGGGCAGCTATGACATTTCTGGCATAGTTTAAATAGACTCTAGAATGAAAAAAATGAAAGGTAAAGGAGAAAATTGGACCTTAATGTTCTCAGAGTAAAATTATAGAGACCAATCCCCAAATAACAAATTTGGTTATTTCTACATGACCACTCTCAGTATGAATCAAGGCATCACCCCAATCCCTAATTAGATGAGCTCTTTCAGCACACTCAGCATTCTATGTTTCCTCCTTATCATGCTACTCTTGGGGTGTGCTTTCGTCTTTTGGGTGGCAGAAGTGAAGCCCTCTGTAATGGAATGACCCAGATTGAACCAGGTGAACTAAAATTTACCTCGCAGAATCTGAAAACCTCTTGAATACTGCACATGCTTTCTCATCCCTAACACTTGAGCAACTTGGTGACCCACACAATTACTCCCGGCTAAATAGCTGACCCAGCTCACTTGTTCCTTTTATAGGCACTTTCAGTTAAAGTTTCACATGAAACTGGATAGGTTTCATTTTGAAACACAGAGAGGAAACATGTCAAGTAAAGTGCTAGTTGTAAAGATGGCCCTTCATTTTGAGGAAAAGAGACTATAAATCCAAAGCAAAGATTTTAAAAAGGAGAATGGGGCGGCTTGATGTTTTCATGCAGAATTAGTTACCACCCCAAGGGTGTTAGCAAGAGAGAGAGCATCATTGTCTAACCCTAGACAATAATGGAGAAAGATCTTGTAATGCAGTCAATTAACAAGGATGTCCCTGAAGAAAGTTTGCTGCTTCACTAAGAATCTGGCATCTGTCTGCAACAGCTGAGTAAGTCATAAGAATGAGAGCACCATCGAGAGAGGGTGGAAGAGATTCAGGTGGGCCTTGGTACCTAGGGAATTTCAGCGAGGAGTATGTGAGGCTACCACCACACATTCGAAACAACCCCGCATAGATGTGATAAATTCCAGAAGAAGGAGATGTAGGGGCAAGCTGGAAATACTTGTCATCAGGGAAATCAATTGATGGTAAGTGGTGGCTAATTTAGGGGGTAAATGAGACTGCTGTGCATGTCACAGGACCATCGCATCCTGAGGGGCTGACTATAGCTAGGTAGGAACTTCAGATTTAAAGATGTGAGACACGAGGTAAATTCAAGACAAGAATCAGTCTTAAACATTGTTTATAAAAGCTAACTGTGCCTTTTGATATGATCAAAGGAATAAAATAAAGTATAGTCCTAACTGTTAATAGTTTCTGCTCCAGTAACAGATTATTTCATTTTTCATTGTTAATGCTTCATTTTAATTTTCAAACTCCTGTTTTTTACTCAGACTGTAGTCTCTCTTGTCTTAAATAATTTGGGGACTTATGGACTGAATTAAGTGTTTTTGATCATTTAACAACATGCCCTTCATTTGTTTTCTGACTTGAACTCTGGAGATATTACTTTAGCCATATACCAGCTCACCCTGGGCTTTAACACATTGCTAGGTGAGCTGGAGAGATGACACCCTGGTTAAGAGCACTGACTGTTCTTCCAGAACACACAGGTTGGATTCCCAGCACCCACATGTCAGCAAGTGTTTCTACCTCCAGTTCCAGGAGAAGCCATTATCTGGCTTCTGCAGGTATTTCATTCATCCGGCAAACTGACACAATGCAGACAAAGCCTTGGTACAGGAATGTATCTTTAAAAATATTTCAAAAGTGAACCTAATCAAACCCATGGGTTTTGATTGACACATAGCCAGAGATTGCTAGGAGTGTACCCTAACACAGAAACCTACTTAGAACATCATAAGAGGTCTTTGTGAGAGCTCTGTTTTGTTTCATAACTTGACTGTGAGGTTCTCAAGAGTGAACACTGTAGATGGTACTCTCTCCTTGCAATGGCAAAGGTTTCCTTGTCTCAGAATACAAAGTAACCAGGATTTACCTCCATTCAATATCTGTGCCTTAATCTCTGGCCTCATCTACCTGTAAATAAGTCAGGGGCCTAGATTAAAGACCTATATACTTTAAAATGAATGAGTTATTTATCACAGCATAGATTTAAAAAAAAGTTACTGCTTCATAGTATTCATCCAGGCAATGCCAAGATTCCATTGTATTATTTTCTGGATTTACTTCTAGGGTTTCTTGGAAAGGGGTCTCAGAGGATCTGCTCCTCGGGTGCAGAACACACACCAGGAACCCAGGATCTTCCTGAAGTCTACCTTGCAGGTTTACTCTGGATTCGCTTTAGTGAAGCTTGACATAGGGCATATCTGTTGCCCAGGCCACTCTGAGGTGGTAGGGTTATTAGCTTTGTTCAGCCCCCCCCTTTTTTAATTGAAAACATGGCTGATTTCAAGTTCTCAAATCATTAGAGGCAAAAGAGCCTACTGCAGTTTACACAAATGGTATAAAACACTTCTTCCCACAGAGTTTCATTTTAACAAGTCTGGAAGCAAGAGCTGCTGCATTCCTGAAGTAGCAATTTTAGGTTGCTGGTGCTGTTGTTTGTGTTTGATGATTGGTTGCTGCTTTTCTCTGCTCCATTCTCGGTTTCCCCACCAACCCAGGACTTGATAGGATGGGTTGAAAATAAATTCAGTTCATGGACCCTGTCCTCTTGTGTTCAGACTTCCCAGGAGAGCAACAATGAGTTCCAAAGCCTCCAAATAGTAACTTCATATACCACAGAATGCACTAGGCCAGGCAATTCCCTATACATGGTTTTTCAATCCCTTAACTAATGAGAGCAGTTAGCCTATTTCTGGACATCAGTGAGTGATCTTGAATTAACATAGAGCGTTAAACTTGCTAAGCTACTGGATAGAGGGACCAGAAAGGTGGTTTATACCACACAGACTTACTGAGACATGCTACACACCACAATCACCCACAAAACTCAAACAGATTTGTTCCAGACCCATAACATAGCCTGTTGTGTGCAGCATAAAAGAGTCTAACAAGATTAACATGCAGAAAGGAAGCAATAGAGGTCATTGGTGGCATCTATTGGCTTTTTGAGTTATGTATTTTTTTTATTATATGTTTCTCTTCACTTTTAGCAATTATATTCTACATGTAGAAAAATATTGGCATTTTGGATAATATTAAGCTTTACATAAACAAATTTGTAGCCTTAGAGGAATAAAGTGAACTTCTAAGTTCACAGAAGCAAAAGATCCCTACCCAGGACCTCAGATCAAATTGAGGATGAAGGTAAAAATGGACATATGGTTAAGCCATGAGGAAATGTAGAAGTAGAATACAAAGTACATGTTTGTCTACTCAGTTGTCAATTTGAAATCATGTCAAAATTGAATCGTACAATCAGTTCCAAGAGTTTTCAATGGAAAAATATATGTAAGTTGATCATTGGAAGTCAGTAATGAGACCAGACTTAAATCATAATTTAAACATTACCTTCCTATTGCTGTGGAATAATCCTTCTGCACACTGTGAATATGTGTTACTCTCATTAGTTAATAAAGAAACTGATTGGCCTATAGCAAGGTGGGATAAAGTCAGGTGGGGCAATTAAACTGGGGATACTGGGATGAAAACGGGCACAATCAGGAGAGATGCCAGCCAGTCGCCTAGGAAGCAAGATGCATAGAAAACGAGGTAACAAGCCATGAGCCATCTGGCGAAGCATAGATAAGAAGTATGGATTAATTTAAGCATAAGAGTTACATAGCAACAAACCTGAGCTATCAGTCGAGCATTTATAAATAACATTAAGCCTCTGTATCAGTTAATTGGGAGCAGGAAGTCAAGACAGGAAAACTCCATCTACATCCTATGTTGCATTAATTACTTTTTATCTCTTAGAAATGAAACAATTTTTCTTTTGAATGTCTCATGGAGAAAGAAAATCAAAATTAATCTTTTCAGTAATACAGCTGAGGAAGGTAAGGAGGGAAAATAGTTCAGCAATCTGCAATGCCACTTGCTTTCGGCTATGCTGGTGTTCTAATAATGTACTTGACATCTGCACACCCTTACCTATGAACACTATGCACACATAGCTAAACAATGGATGCAATGGACTCTGTTAAGAACTTAGATGTCACACCTGAAGAAAGTTGTATGTATACTCATCTCTGAACAATGCTGTAAGTTTATACTCTGTTTAACAGTTATCAATGCAGACGGATATTCTACAATTGTCCTTCTGTTATATCTAGGCAGGAGGTGTTGTTTGGTTGGGGATTTACACACAATATGGCAATCTGTGCTCTTTAATAAGGGAATTTCTAGGGAAAATCTGCTATTTACCAATGTATGCCTACAAGCAGTCAGATGTCCTGGTTAGTTTTATATCAATTCCATACATGCCGTGGTCATCTGAGAATAGGGAACATCAATTGAAAATTCCTCCATAAAACCGGGCTGTAGACCAGCCTGTAGGGCACTTTCTTAGAGATTCCAGTATGAGGGCCAGGCCCAATGTGGATGATATCATCCTTGTGCTTGTAGTCTTGGGTGCTTATCAGGAAGTACACTGAAAAAGTCATGGGGGCAGACCCCTTCAGGGTCACTGCTTCCATTCCTGTATCCAAGTCCCTACTGTTTTGTTTCCTTCTGTGACTTTCTTCAGTGACGTACTGTAATGTTGAAGTACAAAGTAAATCAACCCTTCCCTCCCCAAGTTGCTTTTGGTTATGGTATTTTATCACAGCAATAGAAACCCTAACTAAGACAAGTGTAGACAAGAGTTAAAAACAGGTGCTTATGGAAAGGAAAATGTCATATAATTTTTAAAGGGTTAGATGATGATGTGATCTGTCAAGGAGAAGAGAGAAACCACTCTCACTGTGGTTCCTAGCAACCAAAGTTCTCTTGAACATTTAAAGAAGTCCCCAATGCTAATCAGGCCATTGAGTACCTTATATTAGACAATTGTGGTTACTCTTGTTAGCATGCTTTTTCTACTGAACTCTTGCTTCACTGGAATAAAATTTCCTTATCAATTTGAAGAACTGTGTGGGCCTTTACTTCAAATCCTTGACTGAGAGGCCAAGAACCTGGAAACACTGGCTCAGATGCCAAATGTTGGTAAAAAATAGCATAAATATATCTACTACAAATAATTAAAGACCAAATTACAGTTGGTTTGAGGCAGATATCCTCTGGTTTCAGATTGTAAAATAACTATAAAAATCCTAGTATAATTTTGCATCTCAATGTAATTTTTTTTTATTTCTCAGCTTATAAATCTAGTATATGAAGTGATGAGTTTCATTGTAGGATTTTCATACTTAGTTCTTGCTAATCCCTCCTAGCTCTCGTCATCCAACTTATGACAAATCAAATCCCCCAACACACCCTGTTCCATTCTGTTGGTGTCTTCTCCTCCCATAGGACCCCTTCTAATTTCATGTCCCAAGTATTCTGTTGATTTCTGCCTACTCTTCTTCCTCCTCTTCCTTCTTCTCCTCCTCCCCTCTCCTCTTTCTTTTTCTTCCTAAACTTAAGATACCTTTGCCATCTCCCACAGACCCCTGCTTGTTTCATGATGTACATGTATACATACACAACCAAGCATATATGTATACATGTAAATTAAAATCTAAGTTTCATGTATAATAGAAAACACATGGTGTTTATCTTTATGAATGGGTCTGGGACACCACATTAAAGATACTTTCCTGGTACATCAATTTCCATGTAACTATCACAATTCCATTTTTCTTCTTAGTCTAACAAAAATTTCATTGACTATATGTCACTCTTTTTCTTTATTCACTCATCTGTTGATGAATATTTAAACTGATTCTATTTCTTTGCTATTGTGAGTAGGACAATAATAGGATGAAGAGTCTTTGTTGTAGGATTGAAAGTCTTTGGATATATGCCCAGGAGTGGAATAGGCTGAGCCATGTAGTAGTAGTTCTATTTTTAGTTTGTGAGGATTTTTCATATGGATTTCCATAGTGACTTTATCAATTTCAATTCTCATCAGCAGTTTGTAGAGACTCCTCTTTCCCCACATCCTTGTAACATTTGTTGTTGTTCCTTTAGCCATGCTGACTGGGATGAGAATAAAAAAAGAAAAAAAAAACAGGTTTGAATATTTGATTCCATTATGGCTAAGGGTGAGGAACACATTTTAAATGATCATTGGTCATTAGCATTTCTTCTTTTGAAAATGTTCAGTATACTGGCCCATTTCTGGAAGTTAATGGGATAAAATCTTTGTTAATTATCCCCTGGAAAGGAGGCTAATATTTAGAATATGTGAATAACTGTGTTGGAGAGATGGCTCAGTATGTGTCCTGTAGACGAATTTCTTCTTTTGGCCACCAGATCACATGGAGACTTATTATTAAATATGACAGCTAGGCCTTAGCTTAGGCTTGTTCCTAACTAGTTCTTAGAACATAAATTAATCCCTATCTTTTAATCTACATTCTTTTATGTGGCTCAGTTAATTTTACTTTTACTGCACATCCTGCTTCACCTGCGCCTGGCTGGTGACTCTGCCTTTCTTCTTTCCAGAGCCTTCTCTGTCCCTACAAGTCCTACCAAACCTCTTCCTGCCTAGCTATTGGCCATTTAGCTCTTTATTAAACCAATCAGAAAGCACCTTGGCAAAGACAATCTTCATAGTATCAACAAATATACAACATTTTCTCCTTTTGTTTTAATTAAAAATGTAAGATTTAAGTCTAACACAGTAAAATTATATATAATGAAAACAATTATCAGATAAGAATTATATTTTCAATTTCTAGTTCATTTTCATTGACAAATTCAGAGAAAATATTCCATTATTTGTCCTATTTTTGTGAGTCAAAGTTTTGTATCTAATTTGTCTTCTATCCTAACTTGTATTACCAACTCAAAGTTATCTTTTTAAACCTCAAAACATTTTCTTCGATAAACAGCTTTAGGTTTTATGTATCTCAACCTTATACAGCTTGAACCTCTTTTATGAGTTTCCGTTTAGAATTTGGTAACAAAGAAAATTAAAATTATAACTATCTAGTCTTCAACTACATCAAAGACCCAAGAAAGATATAATATTTTAGGATATAATACCCAAATAAACAATAAGTGGAGAGCAAATAACTTCCAAAACTATAGAAACAACAAAGACATCTTACTGCCTGAACAGTCAGCCAAGCTTTCTCTGTAATTTTGGGGTATCCATCTTTAGACTACAGGCCTAGAATAACTGATAGACTTTTTTTGAAGCAGGAAATTTTGAAGGACAATCCTACTTTGTCTTGGCAAAGTTCATCAGCCTCCCCTTTTTGTGTCCCTTTTGTCCAATTTGGATAGCATATTGTCAGTAGTCAAGGCAAGGGCAGTTTCTTAACGAATGGCTAACTTTGCCTCAATGAAAGCAAACTCTGTATGGAGGTTCTTTGATGCATGCCATCTTTTTTTAAGTAAATTGGTGCTGCAAGGAGCAGACAAGTCTCACTGTCATGAAAAGTCTGTTATTAAAACATTTTAAATGCCATATTCTGTAGGTCTCTGAAGTGTTTGAAAACTATCTGTGTAAAATAAATGTTTAACCTTGAAAACATTCCTACATGACTACAAGTTTCATTACTATAGATAACAAACAGCTAACCCACCATTTTTAATTATCCTAAACTGTTTATAATAAAAGTCTTTAAGGATTAGAACTATACATTACATTTTTAAATGAGCTACATAGGTACAATACCTTAAACAAGAGTAGAAACACACATATATATGTAGCAGGAATACTTAATGGTACTTATTAATAAAATCAAACCTGGGGCCAGTTATTGGGATGAATGCTGGAAGATCAGAGAAGCAGAACAAGCCACAGCTTCTTCACCTCGCCAGTTCCTCAGCTGGTCTTGTTTCCTCAGACTGCAAACTTGTGTCCTCATCCCAATGGCTCTCAGCTGAACTGCTGCTCAAAAGCCTGAATGCTAAATCAGCCAAAATTCTTAACCAGCCAAATGATGCTAGTTTCTGGTCTTCACGCCTTATATGTCTTTCTCTTTCTGCCATCACTCCCTGGGATTAAAGGCATGTGTCTCTATGCTGGCTGTATCTTTGAACACACAGAGATCCGCCTAGCTCTGCCTCCCAAGTGCTGGATTAAAGGCGTGCACCACCACCGCCTAGCTTCTGCTATGGCTTGCTCTGTATCTAGTGGCTGTCTGTTCTCTGACCCAAGATAAATTTATTAGGGTGCACAATATTTTGGGGAACACAATATCACCATACACACACACACACACACACACACACACACACATATATATATATATATATATATATATATAAATAACCTTAAATTTGTATCAATATACAAAAATCCATACATATTTGAGATTAATATTTGCTTTTTAGTTTGAAAGTAGGTCCAAGGCCAGGCATGAATTATGTTAAATTGCTTTTACCAGCTACTTCATTCTGGTTTCATTCTTTCTGGAACCTAGGTTAAATACACAAGTTTGCTGGACAGTGGTGACACACGCCTTTAATCCCAGCACTCAGGAGGCAGAGACTAGCAGATCTCTGTGAGTTCGAGACCAGCCTGGGCTACAAAGTGAATTCCAGGAAAGGCACAAAGCTACACAGGGAAACCTGGTCTTGAAAAACCAAAACAAACAAACAAACAAACAAACAAACAAATAAACAAATAAATAAATAAATAAAAATAATTAAAGTAGGTTCAATAATCTATTGTTTTATCCTATCATTTCTATATCACCCTTTAACTTTTCAGAATGAGATCCTTGAATCTAATCTCTTTTGCTTAGTTTTCTCCCTGACTATGAGCAATTTCAACTTGCAACCAACCCCCCTAAATGATGATAAACATTCATAACCCACCAAATGACCTCTTGGGAATGCGGGAGTTATGTTCTGTAGACTGCTTCCTGTTGTTTGGAGGTAACAGCATCTTTAATGGGACCCTGAGAAATTTTAGATAGTGGTTAAGTCCTGGGAGAGCTAGAAAATTGTTTTTTGTAGAGTCTCTGTGCAATGGGAAAGTGTAAAGCTTATCTGAAGTCTTGGCTACAGTACTTTGTGAGGCTGGATCATCTCAGTTGGAAGCTTTAAAGTTGTTCTGAATGCAGAATCTTGAAGAAACTGCAACAGAGGCATTCTGAGAGGCTGGATCACCTAGGCTACTTGTCTTCATTGGTGTGTGGTACTTTTGTTCTGAAAACATATAAACTTTAAAGGTAACATACATGTCTGCATTACCAAAAGTATGGAATGTGTGGTGTGCACAAATCAGTTAAAGATAATTTTTTGTTTTATGTTTGAGCATATGTTAACTTTATAAGTTTGTTTGGAATGTATAGTCAAACCTCTATCCATGCCATATGAAAGAAATGTCATGTAATAATAAGTCATGAGCACTCTGCAGCCAACAAGATTTGTCATATCTCAACCATTCTCAGAGCTGTTCCCATAGTAGATGGATCAGTAAATACATCACCTGTCCTGTAGTCTTTCTTGGTTTCTTTCTTCATGTCTTTAGCCAAGATTTCCAGCAAGGTTCCCTCAATTATATCTGATATTCCTTAATTTTGAACAAAGTCATATATTTTTTGTTTCCTGTGGAAACAAAGGCACAAACCCTCCTTGGTTGCAACTTTTTTTCTGACTTCCATTTTGAAGTTAAGACATTCTTAAAATATAGAGGTTGGTTTAATTTAGCAGTTTCCATAATCCAATGTCTCTCAGCAGCTATTATTTTTGTTAATTAACATTTAAAAAATTCAAAGTCAACAAAGAACCATGTAGGATGGAGACACCCTGTGTATTTCCCATCTTTATGTGGCTTATTCTTTTTACATTACTTTATTTTTTTTCTTTAAATACTGTATAATTTTTAATCTATTTATTTTCTTCTATGACTGTCTATACCCTTTTTCCTTAGCATCTGGGCACATTTTTAAACATAATGTGCCTTTTAGAGGTTTTCTGCATCTCAAATGGGCTTTACTAAGGGCCTACAGCAGTCTCTGACCACGTGAGACAAGTTCTAAACTGCCATGTCAGCTGCTGTGCAGCTCACATTAGTGCATGGAACTTTTGCATGGCACTGGTGGCTGGCTCCAGCTGGCAGACAGCAATTGATAATCACTCCTTTGCACACTGAGCACCAGCCTGCCAGAGAAACTGCAGGACTAGGAAGCCACGTTTGGCTCCTTATCCGGCACTTGTCTTAGCTTTCTCAGGCCCTAGGTTCTGATATTCAAGACTCTACATTGGATGCCACATGTAGAAGGATTTTTTCCTTTTGGCCACCAGCTCACAAATAATGACAAAAATACTTATTAATTATAAAAGCTTCGGCTTAGCTTAGACTTGTTCCTAACTAGTTATTATAACTTTAAATTAAACCATGTATTTTAATCTATGTTCTTTTTCATGGCCAAGTTGCTTTTACTCTGTACTGCCTACCCTGCTTCATCTGTGTCTGGCTGGTGGATCTACCTTTCTTCTTCCCGGAATCCTTTCTGTCCTCAAAAGTTCTACCTCCATTTTCTTGCCTAGCTATTGGCTATTCAGCTCTTTATTAAATCAATCAGAAGACACCAAGGCAAAGACACATCTTCACGTTGTAAACAAATATTCTGTAACAGTGTTCTACTTAGGGTTTCTATTGCTATAATTAAACACCATGAGCAAAGCAACACGGGGAAGAAAGGGTTTATTTGGATTACACTTCCACAGCACTATTCATTATCAAGGGAAATCAGGATAGGGACTCAAATATAGGAACCTGGTGGTGGGAGCTGATGCAGAGTCCGTGGGGTATACTTTTTATTGGTTTGCTTCTCATAGCTTACTCAGCTTACTCTATTATACAACTCAGGACCACCAACCCAGGGATGGCATAACTCACAATGGACTAAGCCCTTCACCATCAGACATCAATTAAGAAAATGACTACAGACCTGCTCACAACTAAATATTATGGAGGCATTTTCTTACTTGAAGTTTCCTCCTCTCTAATGACTTTAGCCCATGTCAACTTGACCTAAAACTTCCAGGATAGTGGGTAAAGGGTATGCCATGCAAGTATGATTCCTAGGATCCACAGAAAACACCACATTATGGTATGAGCCTATAAGCCCAGCACTGGGGTGTAGAGAAGGCAAGCAGATCATGTTGTTCACTGGTATCTAGTTTATCTGAAACAATGGGAGACCATCTCAAAAAATCATGGACAAACATATCAAAATTGACATCTGGCCTCTACTAGCACACATAGGAAAGTACAACCCTGGTACATATCATGTACATATATACTACATACAGAGAGAGAGAGAGACAGAGAGACAGAGAGAGAGAGAGACAGAGAGACAGAGAGAGACAGAGAGAGATAGAGAGAGACAGAGAGAGAGAGAGAATGCCCACAAAATTTGCATGTAGAAAATTGCAAATAAATCCATATTTCACCTTGCACAAAACTCAACTCCAAATGGATCCAGGACATTGATATAAGGCCAGATACATTGAATCAGGAAGATGACAAGGTGGGGATTAGTCTTGAACTCATTGGCACAAAAAATACTTTTGAACATGATGGAGCACAAACACAATTAATAAATGACAGAATGAAAGTGATTTTATATAGCAAAGAACACCATCATTTAAATAAATCAGTGGGCTACAGATTTGAAAAGATATTTACCATTTCCATATTTGATAGAGGGCTTATATAATGAACTAAATGGATATCAAGAAAACAACCAAATTAAAAATGGAGTATATTGCTGGGCGGTGGTGGCGCATGCCTTTAATTCCAGCACTTGGGAGGCAGAGCCAGATGGATCTCTGTGAGTTCGAGGCCAGCCTGGTCTACAAAGTGAGTTCTAGGAAAGGTGCAAAGCTATACAGAGAAACCCTGTCTCAAACTAAATAAATAAATAAATAAATAAATAAATAAGGTATAGACTTAATATAGAGTTTTCAAAAGACAATAGGCGACTGGGTGAGAAACACTTAAAGGAAGAGTCAGCATACTTCATCATCAGGGAAACGCAAATTAAAACTACTTTGAGATTTCATTTTATATCAGTCAGAATGGCCAAGGTGGGGAGGATCTCAGAGAAGCTAGGAGAGGTAAATCATAATCATAATATATTTTATAAAATACAGTTTCAATAGAGAAAAAAATGACAGCAAAGATGTAGGGTAAGAGAAACATTTCTATTACTGGTGGAAGTGTAAAATTGTACAGCAAATATGGAAACCAGTGTGATAGTTCATCAGGGAGCTGCCAATAGATCTGCCTCAAAATCCAGGTATACTACTCCCTGCATATACACAAAGGATTCTATATCTTACTATAGAGACATGTGCCTATCCATGTAAATTACTGCTCTATTCATAATAGCCAGAGGTTGAAAACAGCCTAGATGGCCATAAATGATTGAATAATGAAAATGAGATACATTTACATAGTGGAACATTACTCAGCTGTTAAAAAATGAAGTCATGAAATTCTCAGGTAAATGGATGGCACTAGAAAATATCATTTTGAGTGAGGTAACCCTGACCCAAAATGACAAATATGGTATTTTTTGCTTATATGTAGATCTTAGTTTTTAAGCCTTTGATAAACAGGGTATCCATATAGCCACATAAAGTTGGGTATACACTAAGGGACTGGGGAAATTTAAGGAACTTTATAGTATGAGGTGGAATGCATAGTTATGGAGTGACTAGAATGGGAGGGTTAAATTGAGAGGGGAAGATAGAGGGGGTGAAGGAGGGACAGCTAACACGGAGGACCATTTGAGAGGTTATATGGAAACTTACTACAGTAGAATCTTCTTAAATATATATACATATATGAAAGAAATATAAATGAAATTACCAAATAACAGAGGAGACAAAGCCTCAACTAGATCTCTCTTTACACCAAGTGGAACCTCCAGTGCCAGGAATGGGTTACATCTCATTGAGTTGATGGCCAAAGGGGCCTTGCAGAACAACTCAGACTATTGACAGGGATATTGTGTGCCTTCTACAAGCTGATGGCAAAGCCTTATTGATGAAGATAACACTGCTATATACCAGTGAACACAGAGAAGTTAAGCTGGTACCTAAATAGTTCCTTAACCCTACTGACTAGTGTTCATCATGGTACTTGAAGGTACCCTGCACACTACCAGAGGAGAAAGCTAAACACCAGCCTAGGTACAAAACCTTCAGTGTACAGTGGTGACTTGTCTGTATGATATGCTTGTTGAATAGTGGCACAGAAGTTATTGGAGCTATCAATCAATATCTGGTTAAATTAAAAACCCACTCCATGAGATGAAACGCATTCCTGACACTGCTTGGGTGGCCAAAGACTTGAGAGTAGTCAGGCCATGGACTAAGGGGGAAACCAAATACTATTGCCAAAGAAATACAGCAATAAAATGACTTCTAGTGACATTCTGCTATACTCATACACCAGTGTCTCACTTAGGCAGCTCGAGAGAAGCTTCTTCTTACAGGAAATAGGAACTAATACAGAGACTCAAAATTGGACAATGTGAAGAGAGTGAGAGATCTTGGAACACTAATTGTTAAATGGTATGTCTTTAATAAACCTTTCCCCTTAAGTCTTATGAAACTGTATGGAAGAGGAAGCAGAAAAAATTGTAAGAGCCAGTGTGAATGAGAAGCACCAAGGAAACTGTGCCTTCCAGACAAAACAGGACCAATACATACAAAAACTCACAGAGACTGGGCAGCGTATGTAGAGCCTGCACAGTTCCAAGTTTGGTGGGATCACAATGATAGGAAGGGAAGTGGACACAAGCCTCCATAACCAAGAAGCTATCTCTAATTGACAAGCATTTGCATTTCTCTGATACAGGGGAGGCCCATGCCCATCTTAGAGCACTTGTTTTAGGTATACTTGTTTTGTACTTATCTATTATGGGTTCCAATTTGTGTTTTTATGACTTTTGTGTTTGTATGTCTGTGTGTGAGTGTCCCTGCACATGTATTTGTTCCTTATTCTTTTTTTGTTTATTTTTCTTTTCTCTGCTTATTTGTATGGTTTGTTTGTTTTTATAGTAGGATGTTCATCTTCTAAAGAAAGAGAAAAAAACCTGGTGTTGGATGAGCAGGTGTGGTAGTTTGAACGTAATTGGCCCCCATAATCTTATAGAAAGTGGCACTATTAGAGGTATAGCTTTATGGGAGTGGTTATGGCCTTGTTGGAGAAAGTATGTCACTGTGAGGACAGGCTTTAAGGTTCTCTATGCTCAGGATACTGCCCACTGTATCAGTTGACTTCCTGTTGCCTGCAAGATGTAGCACTCTCAGCCACTCAAGCACCACATCTGCTGCATGCTGCCATACTCCCCATCTTGATAATAATGGAGTGAATCTCTGAAACTATAAGAAAATCCTCAACTAAATATTTTCCTTTATAGAAGTTGCCATGGTCATGGTGTCTCTTCACAGCAATAATACCCTTAAAATAGTAGGGAAGTGTGGACCATCTGGGAGAAAGTGAGGGAGGAGAAACCAAGATTAGAATATACTGTATGTTCCTGTTCGACCATCCCATCCTGGTTCTTTGCAGATTCTGGCTATGATGAATAATGCTGCTATGAACATGGCTGAGCAAGTATCCTTGTGGTATGATTGAGTATTCTTTGGGTATATGCCCAAGTGTGGTATCATTGGGTTTTGAAGTCGATTGATTCTCATTTTTTGAGAAACTGCTGTACTGATTTCCAAAATGGCTGTACAAATTTGCACTCACATCAACAGTAAATGAGTGTTCTCCTTGCTCCAAATCCTTTCCAACATAAGCTGTCACCGTTTTTGTTTTTTTTTTTTATCTTAGCCATTCTGATAGGTGTAAGATGGTATCTCAGTGTCATTTTGAACAGGTATGGAGTGGGAGAGCAATGTACAAGGTATCTTGATAAAGGGAGACATCATGGGGATAGGGATAAACCTGGTGCTAGGGAAGTTCCCAGGAATCCACAAGGATGACCCCATCTTAGACTACTAACAATAGTAGAGAGGGTACCTGAGCTGGCTAACCCCAGTAATCAGATTGGTGAATATCTTAACTGTCATCATTGAGCTTTCATCCAGTAACTGATGGAAACAGATGCAGAGATCCATGGCTAAGCACCAAGCAGAGCTCCAGGAGTACAGTCAAGAGAGAGAAAAAGATCCTATTAACAAGGGGCATCAAGATCATGATGGGGAAACCTATAGAGACAAATGAACCAAGCTAGTGGGAACTCATGAACTTTAGACCAACAGCTGTGGAGTCTCCATGGGATTGGACTAGGCCTTCTACATAATTGAGACAGTTGTGTAGCTTGTTCTGCTTAAGGGACCCCCTGGCAGTAAGATCAGGATTTGTCCCTGGTGCGCGAGCAGGTTTTTTGGAGCCCATTACCAATGGTAGGACATCATGCACAGCCTTAATGCAGGGGGAGGGGCTTGGACTGGCCTCAAATGAGTGTATCAGGATTTGCTCACTACCCATGAGAGGCCTTACCTTTTGGAGGAAGGAATAGAGGGTAGGATGGGGGAGGAAGGCTAGGGGGAAGTGGGAGGAGGAAGAGAGGGCAATCTGTGGTTGGTATGTAAATTGAAAAATTTTCAACAAAGAAAAAAGAATATACTGCATGTAAAATTAATGAAAAAGTTCAAAATCAATTTTCATATTGTACAGTTGTTCTCAATTGTCATATTAAAAATCCTCCCTTACAACTCCAACAAAAACCTGCAAAATTTAAATGTACATGAAAATAAATATTCTGATTAATAAATGGTCCAATGAACTTAGCCCAACAGCTTTTGAAGGCATATACTAATAGACTCTTATTGTTGTTGAAATATCTGTCATTAAAAGTTTTACAGTTGAAGATGTGTCTTCTCAGTTTCAAAGTTTACTTTTGTATAATAAGATCACAACTTTACACTTAGAGAATAAAATTAAAGAGGCTCAGAGAGTTCCCAAAGTTTATGTAAACTACACAGCAAGTAAATGATCTGAGACAGAATTTATCTGGGATTTCTTTATTGGAGCTGTAATCTGTGTTCTTTCTACGACAATGCACTGCTTCTCCAAAACATAATTTTCTGCTGAGGAATTCATTTATTGTGCATCAATGAGAAATGCAAAAATGACCTTGATACTTGGCTTGTCAGAAATTCTCACCTTCTTGTGAATTGAATCACTTGAAATGTTTCCTGAGGGATGTAACATCTGAAATTGGCCAGTGCATGTTACTAGCATATTATCCATTTGTGACTGTGAGTTATGGAAATAGAAAGTAGAGCATGAAAATATAAACATAATTTTGATCGTTTATCATGAAAATGGGTTTTTGATTGATGAAAAGTTGCTTGGAATATTAAACTGCATACATAAAATAGTTTGATCTTGCACTGTTGATTACATTAATTCCTTCTGATGGGCTGAGAGGAAATATAAGCAGATAGGCAACATGGTGACACAGAGCACATCATAAGAGTTTAACTAAATTTTTCACTTGATTTGGGCTGTATAAATTGCTTTCTCACTCAGTGTTCACTTGAAGACCCTTCTAGTAGGAATTCAAAAAACTCCATATGAAAGCTAGCAAGAGCCGAGGTTCTGCAAGGGATACATTATACTGTTTAGTGAGATTAGTAATTGAGGCCCAGAGAGCCAATACTTATCTCTCCCTCTTTTCTTAGCAACAAATCTCAGTTTTTAATTCTAGTTAGTAACTTTCACAGCTACATAGCTATAATGCATGACTCCCATGCAGTAAAGATGACCTACTAAGAAAAAGTAAAGGAAATAGAGAGAATTTGGAGAAATATCATGCGAAAACAAACAAAATTTGTGTATATTGCTCTCTAATCCTCCTTCCTCTGTGAAACACACTGTGATTGGAATCCTATTAGGCAGAGATTATCCTAAAGATGAAACTTATGCAAAGAATGTTAAAATGAAAGACAGGAAACCCAGGTTCTTGATTAATATAATTATGAGGCATCAAAAATAACTCTGGATACATTATTCATAGCCTTTCTGTAAAGAAGTAAACACCTACCATAGTTCAGATGCCATTTAGTCTGTTCTTTGGTTTATGTAGCCAAATGAAATTCCAAGCTGATGCAGTTCCTCGTTTTTCCAGAACTCAGTGAAAAATGCCTTGTAACAAGTCCTTGTCTGAGAAGTGTACTTTCTCATACAGAACACTCACTTTTGTCACTTTAGTCACATTGTATATTATTTCAAGTTTTCATGATTATTTTCCTTATGAAACTATAGTGGTGCAAAAAATGGAATACAGGTGGTATCAGCAGTCAGCAGGCTATAATAGGAAAAGCTTACAGTTTAAATTCATTGACTTATCATTCATATGTCCAATCCCCTATACTCACAATTTGGTATAACTGCTAGACAGACAGGAATAATTACATCCACTTAATAGAGTATAGCAAAATCTTATGAAGTATAAGGACATTTAATACTAGTGAATAGTATTTTATTATTTAATTGCTAAAATAAATTTTATGCAAACCTTCATGAAAGATGATTATTGAGGCCTCAATGAAATATTGTAACAGTATCACTCTGACTAAACCATTATTTCTCTCACTTATATTTTTCTTACTACCATTCATTTTTCTACATATGCTTGACTTTCCTGTATATTCTAAATTCTTTTCACTGCTAGAAACTCTTCAAAAGAGTACTTAGCCAAGAAAAATTGGACATGACTTCCATAAATATATCTGTTTCAAAAAATGGCAGAAAAAATGTCAGAGAAGATGGAGTGATTAATCTTAGCACCAGAATTCATATTTCCATAGCTCAGTGGTCAAAGAATTGTTTTCTACACTGTATTTCATTTCAGTAGGTCTTAAGTAGACATTACAGATTATTCCCATTTAAATCCTTTTGATAGCCAGGTAGCAGTGGTGCATGCACGTCTTTAATCCCATCACTCAGGAGGCAGAGCCAGGCATATCTCTGTGAGTTCCAGGCCAGCCTGGTCTACAGAGCGAGATCCAGGACAGGTACCAAAACTACACAAAGAAACCCTGTCTCCAAAATAAATAATATATAAATAAAAAACAAGCAAACAAATAAATAAATCCTATTGATAGATATGTTCTCTGTTAAGTCTTGGCGCAATTCAACATATAAATGATCAACTTATACTCTACTCTGACAGATGCCAGTGTTCAAGGAATATTGTTGGCATCTTAGTGGAAAATGGAAAAATACAATTCTCTACTGGAAGCTGCTATCAAATTAAATGTAAATTGACCTTAACTATTAAATTTCAGAGTTTTCCTTGACATTCTTATTCAATAATAAGTGAAAATCTTTCTATAAGTTATTTCTAGTTAGTGCCTTTAAAATTTAGAATGATTTCAGCATTTGTTATATAATTGTGAATTTCTTATGCAATAATAACATTAACCAAGTAGCCAAAAAACCCACAGACTATGAAATAAATTACTAATAAATTCAAATACTTCATGAAAAAGGGACTCCACCATGCTGATAAGGAATATATGGAATTGCCATACTTGGTATATATGTATAATTTATGTTAGTTCATTAAACTAATAGACCTAGTAATTATTCTATGTTCACCTATTATTCCAAGTTTTAGAGTTTTGTATATGATTAATATGCACCACTTACCTTCAAAGTGTCACAATCTAGGAATAGAGAACTGCAATGTGATGATGATGATGTGTGAGTATGTGTATCCTTATACTTATTTAATCACACACACACACACACACACACACACACACACACACTGTGAAATACAGGAGAGTGTGTGCAAACTGATCAAAAGGTGTTATCTAGCAGAAACTGTACAAAAATTAGGCAAGAGGAAACATTTGGGGAGGATGCACTCAGAGCATCAAATGCAGACTAACTCTCTCAGTAGTGGATTTTTCTTCTGTACACCATTGGCTGTCGAATTTGATAAACTATTCTTCATTGGGAACTTAAGCAAGTGTCTTCAAGGAGAGATGAAGTGTGAATACAGGCTTCCTTATTATGCCCTGTAGATTCATTCTTTCCTTACTCACTAGGAACTGAAAGCTAAAGAAATGACTAATTGGAAATCATGGCCAAGGAGAAGGAATCAGAATTACAGAAAAAAAGCACAGAGAATGATATGCGTATGCTTTAAATTTTTACAATTTTTCTAGCTAAAGCATATGTGTACATGCATGCATGCATGCGTGCATATGGTGTGTGTGTGTGTGTGTGTGTGTGTGTGTGTGTGTGTGTGTGTGTGTGTATAAAAGCTTCTCTACCCTGGAAACTCTTCTAATGATTTAAAGAAATCAAGGCTGTAGAACAGCAACAATTACATATAGTTTATTTAAAGCTAAAGACACAAGAGTCTTACTATATTGAGAGCATTGTTTTTCACTACTGGTAAACAATTACTGACTGACAAACCATTTGAATTATAAAAATAGACACACAAAAATGGCATGTAGATAAGGACTACAATGCAATGTTTAATATATATGTGCAGTGTATAATAGTCAAATAAGGTTATTAATATTTATCTTCTCAAATCTCTATTTTGTTCTAAAAAATGTGACACTGGCCCAAGGAATGTTCATTCATACCACAAGGACACATACTCAACTATGTTCATAGCAGCATTGTTTATAATAGCTAGAACTGAGAAACAACCTACATGCCCCTCAACTGAAGAATGGATAAAAAAAAATATATGGTTCATATACACAATGGAGTACTACTCAGTAGAGAAAAACAGTGACATCATGAGGTTTGCAGGCAAATGGATGGAACTAGAAAAAAAATCATCCTGAGTGAGGTAACCCAGACTCAGAAAGACAAACATGGTATGTATTCACTCATAAGTGGATACTAGATGTACAGCACAGGATAACCAGACTGCAACTCGCAATTCCAGGGAAGCTAACTAGTAAAGAGGACCCTAAGAAAGACACAGGGATTGCCCAATGACAGAGAAATAAATGAGATTTATATGAGCAACCTGGAGGTGGGGATAGAGTAATGGAGGGCAAGGGTCAGGAGAAAGAGAGATTAGGGGAGCTGGAGGTTCCAGCTGGATCAGGAGCAGAGTGGGAGAATGAGGAGGGAAATACCACCATGAATGAAGTCCCCAGGCGAATAGGAAGAAGCAGAGTGCTAGAGAGGTTCCCCAGAAGTCCACAAACATATCTCCAATGTAGACTACTGGCAATGGTTGAGAGAGTGCCTGAGCTGACCTACTCTAGTGATCGGATGGCCAAACAACCTAACTGTCATGATAGAACTCTCATCCAGTGTCTGATGAAAGTGGATGCAGAGATCCACAGCCAAGCACCAGGTGGAGCTCAGGGAGTCCAGTCATCAAGACAGAGGAGGGATTGTATGAGAGAGAGACACTGAGACCATGACTGGAAAAAGCACAGGGACAAATAGCCAAACTAGTGGACATGCATGAACTGTGAACCAATGGATAAGGAGCCCCCGTGGAACTGGATCAGGTCCTCTGGATAAGTGAGACAGTTGATTAACTTGAACTGTTTGGGAGGCCCCCAGGCAGTGGAGCCAGCACCTGTCCTTGGTGCATGGGCTGGCTTTTTGGAGCCTGAGGCTTATGCTGAGACACTTTGTTCAACGTTGGTGTAGGGAGGAGTGGACTAGACCTGCCTCAGCTAAGTCTACAAGGCTGGGCTGACTCTCCAGGAGAGACCTTGTCTTGAAGGAGGTCAGAATGGGGGGTTGATTTTGGGGGGGGGGGCTGGGTGGTGGTAGGAGGAGGATGGGGAAATCTGTGGGTGATAAGTGAAATTAAGTTAATTATAAAGTAAAAATACTATAAAAATGTGATACTGATATTCTTAGCAATAAATAATATTCTTAGTGTGTTTATGTTTTTAATCATATTTAGAAGATTTGATGTTTATTGTATGACAAACCTAACATTTTAAATGCTATCAAGAATTCACTTTTTAATCTAAGAATTGGGCACATGGTAATCATTTATATAAATAGAAAAAATTTCTTTCTTAAATGTAATTTTGATTACCCTAATTATTAATATCACTTGTCAATCACGTATATCTCTTCTGAAATGTTGAATTCCTGTTATATAACTCTATAAGTAATTTTTGTAAATAATAGAGCAATAAAACTTTTAAATACTAGAAAATATAGTAAGTGAAATTAAATAATCAGAAACGACCATTTAAAATCTGAAAAATTAGTAAAGTTAAAATATATGTAAAATATGAGAATAACCTTTTTATATTTGGGCAAAAAAACTCAATCAAATACTGAAAAATAATATTCAAATACACAACATCAAAAATACCACTCATCATACAGGGGGTGGGGGCACATGTCTTTAAGCCCAGCACTCATGAGGGAGAGGCAGGCAGATCTCTGTGAGTTTTGGCCAGCCTGGGCTACAGTGTGAGTTCCAAAAAAGGCTCTAAAGCTACCCAGAAAAACTCTGTCTCAAAAAAACCAAAAATAAATAAATAAATAAATAGATAGATAGATAGATAGATAGACAGATAAACACTCATTCTTATCATGTTATCTTCATCCAGACATGAAGGGATGACTTAACATATATAAATCAATGGATATAATTATCATACAAATTTTCTCAATGTCAGAAATCACAAGATCATCTCAAAAGATGCAGAAACAACTTTTGATAAAACCATTACAGTAACTAATCTATAATGATCTTTGTGTACCTGTCTCTAAAATTGTGAAGGAAGAGAGTTTTATGTGTTTTACTATATCTCTCTAATTTAGACTAAAATCTGGCATGTGCAATGGCTGACTGAAGTAACAAATACTTTCCCATTAAAAAGGAGCAAGATACATCTTCCTTCAAACTATAATATAAATATTCTAGTAAAAACTCACATAGATAAAAGTCTATAAATACTTCAATGTCTCTTAACTCTTATAAGATAGAAAACCTTCAACAAATATACCTAATGATTTTTAATCAAAAGAAATATGTTTCCTGACTATATATAATTAGTAAAAAAGCATTTTTAGAAACATCTTCATGACTTTTTTATTAATGCTAATTCTCTTCCAATGTCTTTCCTCCCATATTAGATTATAGCTAAAGCTGAGTTTAGTTCATGTAAAATCTTTCAATTTTAGAGTTTGCAACCTATCAACAGTATTGTTATGCCCTTACATATAAAAGTTAAAATAATTTATTCTTTTCAGAAGCATAACTATTTGTATTATTTGACAAAATTTTGTTCTATGAATTGTTTTTCCTTAATCATGAAATTCTAAAACAGTGTGACAACATCTAAAAATGCTTTCTGAAGATGAAGAGTTAGTGTATCAAGCACTTGCTGTTTCAGAATACATGGTTTTGTGTAGTGAGATATTTGTTTACATTGGATAAAGATATGTCACTGTGATTGTTTTAATAAAAAGCTAAATGTCCACACTAGGCAGCATTGGTACACACCTTTAATCCCAGCACTTGGGAGGCAGAGCCAGGTAGATCTCTGAGAGTTCAAGGCCAGCCTGGTCTACAGAGTGAGATCCAGGACAGGCTCCAGAACTACACAGAGAAACTCTGTCGTGAAAAACCAAAAAATAAAAATAAAAAAGGGCTAGATGTTCAATAGCTAGGCAGGACTTCCTGACAGAGAGAACTCTGGGATGAAAAAAGACTGAGTTGCCAGCCAGGTGGATGCAGAGGAAACAGGATATGCAGAAGGATAGGTAAAAACTATGAGCCACATGGCAGCATGTAGATTAATAGAAATGGATTAACTTCAGTTATAATAGGTAGTTAGAAAGAAGCCTAAGGTAAAGCTGAGATATCATAATTGATAAGAAGTCTCAGTATCATTATTTGGGAGCTGGCTGGTGGGACAGAGAAAAACTCCTTCACTACACATGGTACCCAATGTCCAACCATGTATATCCATATAAGGCCTGAAAAAGCTAAAAGAAGTTCAGAATATGGAATAAAACGCAGCTTCCTTGAGACCAAAGTCTCTAGGGAAGGCTTGGCATACAGAGTCATGGAGTCTAACTGCTGCCTGCAGGCTGGAGCTAGCAGCAAGCATCATGCACTAAGATGACCCATGTTGCAGCTGACATAGCAGTTAAGATTTGTCTCACATAGTCAGAGAATGCCACAGACACTTAGTAAAGCCAAGTCCAGACACAGAAAACCTCTAAAAAGGTACAATATGTTTAAAAATGTGCTTAGATGGTGAAGAAAGAAAAGAAAACGGGAAGAAACCGTCATAAGAAAAAATAGTTTAAAAATAATCAAGTAAAGTTTTTAAGGGGAGGAAAAGTAATATAAAAAAGCTACATTTGGATGGGAAATACACAGGGTGTCTGGATCCTGGATGGTGCTTTGTTGATGTTGAATTTTTGGACTGCTGATGATAAAACAGCAGCTGCTGAGATACATAAGATTATGAAAGAGACTGTTGAGTTACACCAGCCTATATACTTTAGAGATATCTTAGCTTCAGAATGGAAGTTAAAGAATGTGTTGTATTGGGGAAGAGGTTGTGCTTTTGTTTCTACAAGAAACAAAAAGCTATGGACTCCTTCAACCTTAACTGAGGTTATATTTGACTAGGGAAGACCTGAAAATCTTGACTACAAATATAAAAAAATAACAAAAGAAAAACCAGAACAATGATGTATAAACTGATCCTTTGACATGGGAAAAGTTCTGAGACTGGATGAGACATGATAAATCTTGTTGGCTACAGAGTCCTCATGGCTTATTATTACATGACATGCTTTCATATGGCATGAATAGAGATTTATATAAAAGTTTGTTTATACAGTCCAAACAAACTTATAAATTTAATAGATGCTTTTACCTGTTCAAACATAAAATATCATCTTTAACTTTCTTGTGCACACTGTATATATATATATATATATATATATATATATATATATATATATATATATATGTGTGTGTGTGTGTGTGTGTGTGTGTGTGTGTGTGTGTGTGTGTGTTACCTTTAAAAGTTTTGTGTTTTCAGAACAAAAGGACCAGATACCATGAAAACAAGTAGCCCAGGTGACCCAGCCTCTCAAAAATGCCTCTGTTACAGTTTCCTCAGAATTCCACATCCAGAACAGCTTCAAAGCTGCAGCTGAGATGGTGCAGCCTCACAGACTACTCCGGCCAGTATCTAGACGAGCCCTGCACTTTCCCATTACACAGAGACTGGACAACAAATGTTATGGTTAGCTCTCCCACTATGTGACCATTATCTAAATTTTCTCAGGGTTCCCTGAAGATTCCGTTGCCACCAGACAACAGGAAGAAGTCCAAAGAACCTGATATCCACATTTCCAAGATGTGGAGTGGGTGAGTTTGGGTCATTCAATTGATTATGGATGTTTATTATTATTTGGGGGGTTGGTTGCAAGTTGTTGTTGGTCATGCTCAGGGAGAAAGCTAAACAAAGGCAATTACATTCAGGGGTCTCTTTCTGAAGGGAAATGGGTTATAGGATAGAAGTAAGGGAAAAGGGTTGATTATTGAATCTACTTTTAAACTAAAAAGCAGCTACTAATCTTAAACATTTTACATTGCTATGGAGTTTTTGTATATTGACACAAATTTAAGGCTATTTTTGTTATAATGTATTATATAGTTCCATTTCTTATTTAAGGTTTTGTACCTATACAGCTCATTAAAAAATGTTAAGTTCTAGTCCTTGAATTCTATTTAGGATAATTAAAAAATTACAGCATAGTAGTGAGTCATCTATAATAATCAAACTTATAGTCATGTTAAGTGTGTTTTCAAGGTCAGACAGAGACATATTTTAAATAGATATGTGGTCTTTAAACACTTCAAAGATCTACAGAATATGGCATTTATAATATTTTGATAACATAGGGCTTTTCATGACAGTGCAATACATCTGTTCCTGGCAACACCAATCTACTTCAAAAATCAATGACAGGCATTGAAGAACCTTCATATGGAGTTTTCTTTCATTGTGGCAAAGTTAGCCACTGGGCAAGGAAACTACACTTGCTTCAACTGATGACAATATGCTGTCCAAACAGGACAAGCAGGATACAAAAGATGACTGCTGAACTTTGCTAGGACAAGGTAGGAGAGTCCTTCAAATTTCCTGTTTTACAGGAAATGCTGTCAGATAGTCTCATCCTGTAGACTGTGTGGGAGACCATTTTCAGGTTCCTAGTGGTTGTATCCAGCAGGTCTGCATAGAGAGGATGATTGGACCATGGGCCTAAGTGCAAGTGTCTGAGATGGTCTGCACTTGGCTATGCTGGTGAGAGGTCTTTTGCTCCACCTCTTGGCATTCTATAAATACCCTAGGACAGAGACAGTCAGGGCCTGTTGAAATAGGTTCCAGGCCCTCTCAAGGCTATCCTGTATTTTCTATCTGTTTATCTCTACAATTTAAATCATTCTATCTAATGTTTCCTATTGATCTTACTCAAGAAAACTCTGGGGAATTATGGGGTTTGTGGGTAGCATCCCTGCAAAACTGAAGATGGATGCCCCAGTGTTGCAGAGGGACCTTAGGTGACTGTCCAGGCAGCCAGATATTTCTGTCATTTCTATACTTTGTGGAAGTTGTGTGCTCCCTACTTAACGTTTACACAGACAATATTATATCCTTATTGGGTCTAATGGGGTTGAAGATGAGATAGTTATAGTTACTGTTTTCCTTCCTACCAAATTCAGAAAACAAACCCACAAAAGAGACATAAAGTACATAAAGTTGAGAGACATAAAAGCTTCAATTATTTATCTAAGTAAATGTTTTGAGGTCTAAAATGATAGTTTTGGGTTGGTGGTACAAGTTGTGATAAAAAATGGTTTCGTATAAATCTTCAAACTCATAAATATAAGATAAAAATAATTCCTACAAATTTTGCCAAATACAGATGGGCTGGATATTGTAAATGTAATTCTTACGTGATAATTGTTCTTAGTGTATATATTTCTACTATGTTCGAGTAAAAACACTTTCCTTTTTATTTAGACTAAAAAGGAGAATACTGCAAGATACATGATTACACTGTGTAAAGATATGTCACTTTTGTTGGTTTAATAAAAAGCTAATGGCCAATAGCTTAGCAGGAGGCTTAGACAGTACTTCCAGACAGAGAAAGCTCTGGGAAGAAGAAAGGAGGAGTTGCCAGATGGATGCAGAAGGAAGCAGGACCTGCAGGTGGGGAGGTAAGCACAATGAGCCTTGTGGTACAATGTAGATTAACGGAAAAGGGTTAATCTGTGTGGCAGCATATAGATTAATAGAAATGGGTTAAGGTAGTAGAGCTAGTTAAAAATAAGCCTAAAAAAGGCAGAATTTCACAATTAGTAAGAAGTCTCTGTGTCCTTATTTGGGAGCTGGCTGGTGGGACAGAGAAAGACTCATTACATTTTGGATCCCAGCACTCTTGTCATGTGGTTCACAACCACAGGTATGTCATGACTCATACTTCCTTCCAGATAATGTGTGTGTGTGTGTGTGTGTGTGTGTGTGTGTGTGTGTGTGTGTGTCTATGTCTGCTTGTATACATTCATGCACCTGAGCATACAGGCCTGTGCACATACATACCCAGGCTGGAGAATGATATTCATTGTTGTCCTCTATAACCCTCTACCTTATTTTTAGGGACAGTGCTTATCACTGAAATTGGAATTTGCCATTTCAGCTAGATTGGCCAGTCAATTGGCCTATGGGTCTATCCTTTCTTCTCCCACAACAATCTGTGAGGTTACAGATGCACACCTCCATTCCTAGCTACTGTGTACTGTGTTTTACGCTCAGGTCTGCATGGTTGTACAGTAAGCAGTTTAACTCCTAAACTACATTCTAAAGGCCCAGGTTTCCAACTACTATTATTGTAGAAAAGAAGGGTCTTTTGGGTAAGGCATTTAGTATTCTGCAAGTTGCTGAATTATCATGTGTATATTTATCTGGTTCAGACTTGAGTATCCCTATAGGTAATAATTCTCAGTGAAAGCAGAGAACTGGCAAGACTTTCACATTATTGTACACTGGGAATTGCATAATTTATCTCATTTACTCATAAATGTTGAAGAAATTATACTTGTCATATTTAATATTGAAGTATTAGATAATCTTCCTTTTTGAATCTTTGGCATAAAGCATTGTTGGTTTATTAATAAAGCAAATTTACATAAATGAATAAAAGATTTTAAACAGAGGGCAGGTATTTTTATAATTATAGGTGTTTATCAAATTATGAAATGGGCAAATGAAGTAGCTCATCGATGGCACTGACTATCAGGCCTGAACACCTGAGTTCCATTCTTGAATAACCTACAGAGAACTGACACCCACATTGTCCTCTAATGTCTATATGTGCACTACAGCAAACACACACACACACACACACACACACACACACACACACATACACACACACACACGTGCATACACGTGCATATACACCTGAAAAATAAGTTATTAATTTATGAAATATCCCTGTGGTTAAAGAAGCATCTGTAAAACACTAAGATATCAAGAATAGCCCATCTGACACCAGCTCTTCATGTTTGTCATTTTGCCAAAAGTTGGCAATTATGCAACATTTATATTTTTGTCTTTTAAAATGATTTATTTCTGAGCAGCTTCTACTGTTCCCTTCTCATGTATTTCTTCACTTTCCTAGTATCCAATTTAATTTATGGCCTTGTAGTGAAATGATTCTTCCTTGTTACTTCTTGTTCATAGTGCTCAAAATACATTCTCATTTCAGCTCATTGTTTTGTAGAAAGGTTTTTATTCACTTCTTGCAATGGTACTGTTCATTCTTCCTCACAAGTAGCAACCAGATATGCCCCTATGTGTCCTGTACCACAGTGGAAGCACATTCTATTACACCAAGTAGGTGTTATTTTCTCTTGTTCAGATGGAAACTGTAGTTAAAATTGTCTTTGCTCTTCTACCATTACTGTTCAGTACTAGAAGCTCCTTTTTTTTTTTTTTTTAGAATAATGAAATGTCTTGGACAAGATTCCTCTGAATAATACTTCAAGGTTTAAATTTCATAAAAATTTAATATGGATATACTGGGATTACATTTGATAATTTTAACAAAATAACTCAAATAATGCTTAATTTAATATAAAATAAGAGCAAATATAATATTTATTCTAATGTTAATTGGAAATCATTGCTTTTATAGTAAAGAAATTTCTCAAATTATTAATGAACTATGAGACTTATCATTAGGTACTATATTCATGATATGCTTCCTTTATGAAACATTTCTTTAAGTTGTTATATTTCTAGCAAAACTGATAGAGCTTATGATAAATTAATTTCTTTAGTTCTAACCAAAATTCTCATTCACTAGGGCTATTATGATAGCAAACAAACAAAATGTAATTTTGAAATGGCCTTATATAATCAAATAACTATGAATTTGATAATTCTAAAATTAAAATTAAATTAATCCTAGTTATATAGGATAGACACCATAACCAAAAATAACTTAAGGAAGAATGGACTTATTTCATATTAGTGGTTCTAGTCCAGCACTGAGAGAAGCCAAGGTACAAACTCAAGGCAGAAACTTGGAAGCAGAAACTGAAGCAGGGACCACGGAGGTTTGCTACTTTACTGCTCCCATTCCTTGCTCGGTTGCTTTCTTATACAGCTTGGACCACATGCACAGCAAAGGCACCAACCACAGGGGGCTGGGCTCACCCATATCAGTCATTAATCAAGAAAGTGCCCCAGAGACATGCTAACAGACAATTCCACAATTAAGGTTCCTTTTCTCCAGATGACTCTAGTTTATGTCAAGTTGACAAAAACTAACCAACACACAAAAATTCTAAAATTTAATTTTATAAAAGAAACATATTCTATAAATTTATAACAAACTTGTTTAATCAAAAACTTGACATGCATCATTTTTATGTGGCTTATGAATTTTAGATATATTGTAAAATGTTCATATTTTTTCTTTCAGAATATTAGAATCTCAAATAGGATAATTTCTTTAAACTATATACTTATAGATGTATGTGTATTGCATGTGATTTTTGGTAAATAATTAGTAATATGATTCTTAAGGCCTTTGTCAGAAACTCTTAGTACTATTTTGTACTCTTCCTTCCCTCTCTTTCTGCATTAGTCTCCATCCCCCATCACCAATTCAATCTACTCTATTTTACCCATTTCCCACTGACAGTACACCAGTTCCAGGCATGGAAATCTGCTTTCAAGTTGTTGAGGGAGTCGAAGAGACTCCCAAAACAATACAGGCTATTATGGTTGCCATTAGTTGACTTCAAGAGGTTGAAAGTAAATCCCTATTACTGAAGACACCATGCACTTTGGACACAAGATCTGGAGGAACTGCTCTGGACTTGATTTGAAAGTCTCCTTCCTGAGGACTACCTTTCATTAACATTTTTATTAATTAAATTTGTTCTTAGACATTTTTGCTTATGTACATATTGCATTCTGTCAATTTAACTTTCTGCTTCCTATTTCATTCATCCCCTCCCTCTCCACAAATCTCTCTCACACATTCATTGCTATTTTTTTTTTTTTTTTTATCTACTGGGATTAATCAGAGACTTTTCTGTGACCCTGGATTTGAAGCTATCTGTAGTAGCTTAATGGATTCCAGTGGTTATATAACTAAAGGTGGTGATTCCCCATACCCAGAATTTATCACTGGCCAATAGTTCAGCAGTAAATAGTAGGGCCTTAAAGCCCTTCCTCCATTCTTGACTCTTGATAGCATCAGTCTTTTGTGGGCCCAGTACAGGTACCTACTGTTGGGAGCTAATGAAAGCAATGGCTCCATAGAGTCTAGAGAGTAACATTTTGCAGCCCATCAGCCTGTTTTCCATATCTTACACACTTCTCGTTCCTTCCAAGTCACTTCCTGAGCCTTAGAGGGGTTGTTTAAGTATCTTGTTTGATTTGTTTTCCATAGGGAGTACACATCTAGAATTTTTTTCCATTTAATATAAAATATTTGGCTTTTTTGAAATATATGCCCCCAACATTATTCTCAACTGAGCCTCATATTTTCACTATTTTCATACGCAAATTGGGTCTTCTCTTTCTTTTGGTTAATTTGGTTAGGGATATCTATCTCATTTATCCTTTCTACAAGATAGTTCTATTTAATTGATTCTTGGTATATTTCTTATAGTCCTCAGCTTATTAACTTTTGCCCTTGTCTTTATTTTTTCTTTCATTTTTACTATTTTTAAGTTCACATTATCTTTGTTTTACAAAGGCTTTGAGATTCAAATGAAGCTATTTGAGATTTTTACAGTGATTTTTGTGGCAGCACAGACAGCTTACATTTTCCTGTTAGAAATCTCCCAGTGTTTCCCAAATGCCCTGGTTAGTTATTTTTTTTTTATTTTAACCTAGGAATTTTGCATTTTCTTTCTGATTTGTCCAATGGCTCTCTGTTCATTGAAGATTGTATTGTTCAAGACCCATGTGTTTTGGTAGTTTCTGCAGTTTCTGTTCTTGTTGACTTACTGTTTTATCCCACTATGATCTGATTATATAAAAGAAATTTAGTTGATTACCTTGTGTTTGTTATGAGCAGCCTTGTAACTCAAAGAGTTTCATATTTTTAATTGTATATATTTATTTATTTTATATTTCACCCTTCTCTCCTCTCCTCCCAGTCCCTTCCCCGACTTTCCCTCTGCCCCTCTCCAAATCCACTCCTCCTCCATTTCTATTCAGAAATGTGCAGCCCTCCATGGATGTAAACAAAACATGGCATATCAACTTGCAGTAAGACTAACCACCTCCCCTGTATTAAGGCTGGGCAAGGCAATCCAGTGTGAGGAATAGGGTCCCAAAAGCCACCAAAATTGTTAGAGACAGTACCTTCTCCCACTGTTAGAAGTCCCCCAAGAAGACCAAGCTATACAACTGTCACATATATGCAAAGGGCCTAGCTCAGACCCATGCAGGCTCCCTGGTTGTTGGTTCAGTCTCTGTAAGCTCCTATTAGCCCAGGTAAGTTGTTTCTATGAGTAATGTCTTTGACCCCTCTGGCTCACACAATCCTATCTCACCACTCAGCAAGATTCCTGGAGTTTGGCCTAATGTTTGGTTGTGGGTTTCTGCATCTGTTTCCATCAGTTGCTGAATGAAGCCTCTCTGGTGACATTTGGCCTAGGCATGAGTCTATGAGTATAGCAGAATATCATTAGGCAGCATTACGTTAACATTTTTTCTCCAGTCTTGTTTGAGAAAGCTTCAAGGTTTATAGAAAAATGGGCGATGCGTGTTCTTCAGCTGTTGGATGGAATTTTATATACATGTATATTAAATTCATTCTGTTTTTGAAGTTTGTTGAATTTTAGTCTAGCTATCCTATTTGTCAATCGAATGTAGTTTTAAAGTTATACAGTATTATTACATTACCATTTATGTGTTCTTGTATGCCAGCCAGTGTTTGTTTATGAAATAGGAAGCAACAATGCTTGATATATATATATATATATATATATATATATATATATATATATATATATATATATATAATTGCTGTATCTTCATGATGGTCTTCTTAATCTCTTCTGAATTTCTAGCTGAAATCTACGTTATCAAACATAAGAATATCTATTCTGGTTTGCTTTCAGATTTCATCCTTTTGACTTCAGCCTTAATAGCTTTCCAAGAGAGTTTTTTTTCCCCTTGGAGATAAAATCACAGTTGCAACTTGTTGTTTAATACAATGAGCCTGTTTTTATCTTTTAACTGGATAATTAAACTCATTAAAATTCAAGGGTTAGTACTAAGACTGCATTGATTATTTCTGTAACAGTTTTTGCTTGTTGAAGTCTTTGTTCTTTCTGTTTCCCCTTATTCACATAGAGCATTATTGCTTTAAGGGGATACATGTGGTGCTATGGGAGCCAAAGAGATCCCAGGACAATTGGCAATAGTGTGCTCTTTGCTTCTACCGTGTGGATTCCAGGACTCAAACTCAGATAGTCAGGTTTGAAAGTAAGAAGCTTTATCAACTGAGCCATCTTGCCAACCTCTCATTCTACTTTTAAATAGTTCCCCTTTTTATTTTTATGTGTTTCAGTGTTTTCCCTCCCTGTATGTCTGTGTACCACATGGATACAGTGCCTAAGGAGGCTAGAAAAGGGCACTGGATCCCATGAGCCTGGAGCTAAGGAGGGTTGTGAGCCACCATGTAGCTGCTGGGAATCAAACATGAGTCCTCTAAAAGAGCAGACATTGCTGTGAGCCGTTGTTCCAGACTCTTTCCTTCCATTTTTAATGCTCCTTTGGTTGTCATTGTTTTCAATTTGGGCATCTTCATTATAATGTGTTTTGGAGATGTTTTTATTTAGTCATGTCTATTTGTGGTTCTAAATTACTCTTGTCTTTGGATGTCCATAAATTTCCTTTTGTTTGGGGATAGATTTCTGTATAATGTCATTTAACTAATTTCTTTATGTCTTTTAGTTTTCATGTCTCAGTTCTTTATTCTACTCTATGGGTAGATTTTTAATTTGACCACTTCCTAGAAATTTGGGGCATTGTGATCATAATAATCTTTTTTATTTTTTTAAGATTTGTTTTATTTTTCTGTTTGTTTTGCATGGGAGGTAACACACCACAGCACATCAGTAGAGATCAGAAGACAACTAAAGGGAGCTGGTTATTTTCTTCTATCATATGGGTTGCAGGAATTAACTCAGACTGTCAGACTGAGTAGCAAGAACCTTTAGCTACTGAGCCACCTTGTACTGTTTGTTTTGTTGTTCTTGGTGATGGTGTTTGTATGCTTGAATATTTCAGATATTTGACCCTGTCAATCATACTTGAAGTTCTTTCTATTGCTCAATCTAGTCTACTGATGATGATTTCTTCTGCATTTTTAATTTGACTGTTTAAAAATTTCATTTCCAGATAACTTCTCCCCACTCTTCACTTGGTATCATTTTTTCCCCAAAATTTCACCCCCTTTCTGAAATGTTCATCTTCTGTGCTGTCTTTCTCATCTATGTTGCTATCTCTCCCAGACCATGAGTTAATTTCTTTATTTTATTCACCATTTCCTCCCTTCATAAGTGAGCTTTTGAACTCTACATTAAGCACTTTATCTGTTTTGGTTGTTTTAGATTCAGTAATTGAAGAGTAGTGGTCATTTAGAGGAGTCATTTTCTTGTTGCTTCACATTTCTTCAATTTCTTTGCAGTAAGATGAATATTTCTGTAGGATTTACTTAAGCAGAGCTGAAAGATTTCCTGTGCCATGCCCAGTCCACAACTGTTTAGACCCAAGTAAACACACAGAGGTGTATATGAATTAAAATTGCTCGGCCATTAGCTCACACCTACCATTGACTAGCTCTTATATTTAAACTAACTCATTTCTGTTCACGTATTCTGTGGCTTTACTTGTGTGCCACTACATGCTGCTCCCTGGCTGGTGGCCTGGTGTCTCCAGACTCAGCCTTCCTCTTCCCAGAATTCTCCTTGTCTGTTTATCCTACCTATACTTCCTACCTAGATACTGGCCCATCATCTTTTTATTTATCAACCAATCAGGGAAACACATTCACAGCATACAGAACATCCCACAGCAAGCATCAGTGATCAAATTCAATCCCCAATATCACTCAGACTAGTGAAAATAAACCATGTAATAGACAACCCTGAACCAATCCAGAGAAATACACTTAAAATAACTCAGTACCAATGACTACCCACTCTAAACCACAAAAATAAAGATAGAAAAAGTAATGAAGATAATGAAGTTTAAAAATCCTTACGATAAAAGTTGATGTAATTGAGTGAAATAAAGGAGGAGGACAAGGAAGCAGGAATAAAAAGGAATCTGGGTATAAAGGAAGAATAAACAATCAGAAAATACAGGGGAAAATGCTAAGAGGAAAGAAAGAAGGTAGAACTCTAACAGAAAAAAATCAATCAGTAATTAAATACCCATAAGATAAATATACATTTTTAATTTGATTGTTCAGTATTTTTTGATGTCTAGCTTTTTGAGTTCTTTATATATTTTGGAGATCAGCCCTCTATCAGATGTGGGGTTGGTGAAGATCTTATCCCATTCTGTAGGCTGTCGCTTTGTCCTTTGTTCATGTCATTTGCTCTACAAAAGCTTCTCAGTTTCAGGAGGTCCCATTTATTAATTGTCACTCTCAGTGTCTGTGCTACTGGTGATATATTTAGGAAGTGGTTTCCTGTGCCAATTCATTCCAGACTACTTCCTACTTTCTCTTCTATAAAGTTCAGTGTAAATAAATTTATGTTGAGGTCTTTGATCCACTTGGACTTGAGTTTTGTACATGGCGACAGATAAGGGTCTATTTGCAATCTTCTGCATGTTGACATCCAGTTATGCCAGCACTATTTGTTGAAGATGATTTCTTTTTTCCATGGTACAGTTTTGGCTTCTTTGTTGAAAATCATATGTTCATAGGTATGTGGATTAATGTCAGGGTCGTCAATTCAATTCCATTTGTCCACATGTTGGTTTTTATGCCAGTACCAAGCTGTTTTTATTACTATAGCTCTATAGTAGAGCTTGAGGTCAAGGATCATGATGCCCCCAGAGGTTGCTTTATTATACAGGATTCTTTTAGCTATCCTAGGTTTTTTTGTTTTCCCATATAAAGTTAAGTATTGTTCTTTCTAAGTCTCTGAAGAATTGTGTTGGGATTTTGATGGGGATTGCATTGAATCTGTATATTGCTTTTGGCACAATTGCCATTTTTACTATGTTGATTCTACCTATCCATAAACATGGGAGATCTTTCCATTTTCTGATGGGTGCCTGGACCGGTCTACTCTGGTGACCAGCCTAGCAAATAACCTAACTGTCATCATAGAACCTTTGTCCAGTGACTAATGGAGGCAGATACAGAGATCCATGGACAGGCACCAGACTGAGCTCTGGGAATCTAATTGATGAGAGAGAGGAGAGATACTACAGGCAAGAGACATCAAGATTATGATGGGAGGAGGTACAGAGATGACCAGCCACATTAGTGGAAGCCTATGAACTATGGACTGGTGGCTGTGGACCCCCATGTGACTAGACTAGACCCTCTGGATATGGAAGATGGTTGTTTGGCTGGAACTGTTTGGGGTGGGCACTCCCTGGTCTATGGGCAGACTTCTGGAACCTGGTACCTGTGGTGTGACACCTTGCACAGCCTTGGTGCAGTGGGAAGGGGCTTGGACCTGCCTAGGCTCAGTGTGCTGGGCTCTGCTGACTCCCCATGGGAGAGCTCGATTTGAGGGATGTGGGCATGCAGGGTGGCTTGGGAAAGAGGGTTAGGAGGTAGGAGGGGGGAGGAGTGGTTAATAGAAAAAACAACAGAAGTAAATCAGCCTATATACTTCAAGGATGTACTGACCTCAGAATGGAAACCAGGGTATGTGTTACGTTGGGGACAAGGTTTTGCTTTTGTTTCTGCAGGAGAAGATAAGCTGTGGGTATCATCAAAACTGATAAAGGTTCGATTTGAACAAGAGAGACCTCTTAATTAGAAGAGGTGATAGTTCATCAACCAACATGACCATCCAGTTTAAACTCACTTATACCATTAATGCATGCCTTTTCATTTAATCAGATGTAACTTGCCAAAAGGGGACCTCCCCAAAATTAGTCTTGGGGAAGGGTTTTTGTTTTTTGTCTTTTAGGAGAATGAAGGCTAAGGAATCTGAAAAACACTGGACAAATGAGACAACTGAAGAAAAAGGACAAATCATCTGTCCCAGGAAAAAAGAGTAAAATGGCCTATTGGTATATCATCTACAAAATTTCATAAATCTTCCTAAATGTTTGTTTCTGCTCTTCTCTAAAAAATTAATACTCTTAATCTTCTTGTAGTCCCAGTTCAATTAAAGCTTCAAGCTGATTTTGGAGTTGGAGAATGGCTCTCTCCTCCTTTAAACTCAAGCATGTTGTTAAAAGGAAAATGAAAACTCCCTGTATCATACCAGAAGAAAGAGCCATCTTCTGACATGGGACAGGAGAAAAACCAAATTAATTAAGGGACTATTCTATTACTAATCTCAATTCTTTGATTCTATTCTGATTCTCTAAACTTTTCTTAAAGTATGAATTTTATATCAAAATTTACAAGGTGTATATATATTTTAAACTTTGTTAAGATAATAATGGTCATATAGAGTACTAATTAATTCTAGAGAAAAGGCTTCGATTAGCTGCCTATACATGTCTTTGTGTTCGAGTCTCTTTTCAGTTTTCTGCAGGAAATCACAGCCGGGCCTAACATCAAATGAAATCTCCAGGAAGAAGATGGGGCCCCACAACGACAATTCCATGTGGAAAATAATATCACTAAGCTGACAAACATCGTCTACAGATCAGCTTTGGACTACAAAGTGCTTAGAGCAATTCTGAGATGGCTAGCTGAGATGATCCAGTTTCAAAGACTACTAGAATAAGGACTTGAGATAAACCCTGAACTTTGGCATTATGGATAACAAAGAATATAGTTATCTTTCCTAGAATTTGTCAATTAACCCAAAATTTTTCTTTTCAGAATAAAGATAACTTCGCCCATACCCAGCAGGAAGCAATTTTAAGAATTCAACACCCACATTCCCAAAGGGGTGGTGTGGGGTGGGTGGTTTTTTGGTCTTTTTATGGGTATTGGGTCTGGGATAGTTTTCATTGTTTAGGAGGGTTGGTTACAAGTTGTTGTTAAGGGTTAGGAAAAGGGCTAGGCAAAAAGGTGCTTGTTAAAAAAAAAAAAAAGAAAAAGAAAAGAAAAAGACAATTACTAGTTTTAAATACTTTACATTCAATTGGATTGTTTTATATTGTATACAAATTATTATTATTGAGATTGAGATTGTTAGAATATACCATACACGTATTTCTAATCTTGTTTGAGATATTATATTTATACCATTCATTTAACAATGTAATGCAATTTGCTAATCCTTGAATGTTAGTATTACCAACTATTAGGATATATAGAAATGAAAATTAGTGGTTAGATATTACAATTGAACTTGTAGTCATATTAGGTGTGTTTTCAAGATCAAACAGATATATTTTAGATAGACAGGTCATCTTCAAACCCTTCAGAGATCTACAGAATATGGCATTTAAAATGTTTTAATAACTTAAGAATTTTTCTTTTTTGCTATGACTATGAGACATGACGGCTCCTGGCAGTACCAACCTACTTCAGAGAAAATATGGGCATTGAAGAAACTGCATATGGAGCTACCTTTCATTGTGGCAAAAGTTAGCCACTGGACAACAAAGTATCCTCGAATCAACTGCTGTCAAACAGGACAGACAAGACATGAAACCAAGGACTACCAATTTTTGCCAAAACAAGTGTGGTTGTGGCTTTAACAAAAGGCATCTTCTGAAGCCAGGACAATATGGCACCATCCCTGAAGTGAGTGACCTTTGCAATCTGTAAAAGGTACAGTGCCCTTTTCTTCCAAGGCAGCTGAACAGGGAGTGGGCCAATGGCTTCTGATGTGCAATGGAACAGCAGATGAAACAGTTATTCTTGAAGAATAACTAAGCTCACCCCTCTCAATAGTAGACTGGCGTTTAATAGAGGGATGTGGAGAAGAACAGGATGTCAAGATGAAGCCACATATACACAGCCAAGAAAAATGGACAGCTGAATTTAAAAAAAAAAAGAACATCAATAATTTCCAGAATTTAAAATCCTGAATCATGACATGACACTAATAGAATTCAGGTGTTTCTGGTACATGGACTGCTCTCACCAAATGTGAGGTCAAACTGTTGACCTTGTATACATCCTAGTTCACAAAAGAGTCTGTCAGATACGCTAAGCCTGTAGGCTAAAGATGATGCCCCAACACTGCAGAGAAACATTAGCTGTCTCTGTCAACCCTGCAAGACTCCTGAAAGTTGCTTGCATCTTTCTCCTGGTTCTCAGGTAATATTATATCCTTCTGAGGTCTTTGATATGGATGAAGACTAGATAGTTTTCTCAATTATGATAAAAATAAGTTAGATATAAAACCTTAGACTCACAAATATAAGATAGATAGGATATCTTCTTTAATATTGTAACTGTATTTCTTGCTTGGTAATTGTTTTGTTATATGTAATTGTACTATGTAAAAGTTAAAACCTTCCTTTAAAAAAAAAAAAGAAAAGGAGAAGTGCTGTGGATATCGCTCTGTGTAAATAAAGTTCTGATTGGCCAGTGGCCAGGCAGGAAGTATAGGCGGGACAAGAGAGAAGAGAATTCTGGGAGGTGGAAAGCTGGGTGGAAAGAGACACTGCCAGCCCCTGCCATGACAAGCAACATGTAAAGACACTGGTAAGCCACAAGCCATGTGGCAAAGTATAGATTAATAGAATCGGGTTATTATTAGAGCTAGCTAGCAAGAAGCCTGCCATGGCCATACAGTTTCTAAACAATGTAAGTTTCTGTGTGCTTACTTGCTTGGGTCTGAGTGACTGTGGGACTGGCAGGTGAGAGAGATTTGTCCTGACTGTGGGCCAGGCAGGAAAACTCTAACTACAGAGGGGCAATCTGTGGATAGTATGTGGAGTTAATAGAAAATTTCTTAATAAAGAAAAATGAAAAAAAAAGATAAATATACAAATATGCTGCTTTTAAAAATGAAGTTAAAAGAAAATTTAAATGCACTTCTGATGTTGCCATAGTGTTTACATAGCATGGTAAATGCTCTGTTGAGCCCCAGCACCACACCTGCCCTGATGATCCATCCTAATCCAAGTACTTGGAAGTTGGAGGCTGGAGAATCAGAAGTTCAAGGTCATCCTTATTCTCAACTGCAAAATGAGTTTAACCTTAGATACAGGAGACTCTTCTACACACACACACACACACACACACACACACACACACACACACACACATTAAAGCAAAAATAATTTAATTTATCTTAAAATTGGAAAACACAATGTGTATAAAGCACAAAATCAGACACATTTGGAAAAATATACAGTGGCTTCTGTCTGAATTTTCTCAAATCTAAGCCTGCTAAGAAGGATAGGTTGTGAACACAAATTAGAAATTCTGTTTCTTTCTGCTCAGATTGGTATTGAAACATGAGTGGCCAGAACAGTAGCACTATAGTCATGGGGTGGGGTACATTTCTTATTTGCATTCTTCATGATATCATTGATGAGCATCACCATGGTAGCCTGGGGGTCTGGCAGGTTCTCTCTCATCCTAGAGACTCCCCAGAAATACACTTCAGGCAGGTTCACATCTCTGAGGGACATTTCATGAGTATGTCAGGGTTTGGGAGAAGTAGATGGATCCTTGAGCTAGAAGCTTGCATTCTAATCTTATCCTTGAGAAAGAAAGAAGCTGTAGGGAGTGTCCACTGAGCCTAAACTTTAGAATTAAGTCCTCTGACTGGGACACTGGCTAAGTAGAAACATCAGAGTTATGTAGAGCTGCCTGTGACCTTCATCTTGAGACTGTAGTCTCTATAGTTAACTGATCCTTCTCCAACTTCTACATGTTTCACATCCAAAGATTCCCTTGGCATGTGCTTCTCAGTTCCTCTGCCTGTAGCTCTTTCCTGACACAAAGACTACCTGTCTCCACTTTACACCTAGCACTGTGATTGGTTATCCCCAGTTTCCCTAACTTGGTATTGTTCTTTGTTTTCAAGCCATTGGAATAGCTTACTATTAGCTAATATATCCTGTTTTAAATGAATCCTGAATTTCTACCCATCAAAGTGAAGTGTTAATTAACATCTGAAAATGTAATTTTCCACTTGGCTCTTACCCTATTTTTTAAATCTACTTTTGCAGATATATCTGTTGAGGACAATTTTATCATTGTTTGTAGTGAGCTTTCTTGGACCACCAACCAGCTCCCAAATCAAGACACAGAGATTTATTATCAATTATGAATGCTCTCAGCCTTATCTTATGCTTGTCCCAGGAGCTCTTGTAACTTAATTTAGTGTATTTCTCCTCATCTGTATTTTGCCTCAGGGTTTTTTACCTTTCTTTTATTCTGTATGTCCTACTCCATGTCTATTCGGTGGACAGCTGCCTGAATGGCTGGCCACAGGCATCTCCCTCTCTTTCCTCTTCATTCCCCCTTCTCTCTTCCTGGAGCCTAGATTCCTCCTCCTGTTTATTCTCTCTGCCCACCAGCCCTGTCTTCCCCTCTACTGCCTAGCTATTGGCCATTCAGCTTCTTATTAGACCAATCAGGTACCTTTGGTAGGCAAGGTGAAACAGCAACATTATCTTTACATCATCAAACAAATGTAACTTTACATAGTTAAAGCAATATTCCACAACATAAGCAAATGTAACACATCTTTACATAGTTAAAGTAATATTCCACAACATTGTTTAAAAGAAAAAACAGCAAGGCAGTCAAGCTGGATATGTATAGTTGCTGGCATGAGGAAAATGGAAGAAAAGAAAAAGACGAAACATTCCTCTTTGGGAGAATGGTGGTGGAGGGGAGGCTTCTGAGAGATAAAAAAATATATATATAGGGAATTTCAGGGAAAGAAGGCTTGGGGTTTCAGCTACTGTGGGCAGAAGGATGATGGAAAAAGGGAGAGGAAAAAATCTTCTCAATCAGAACTCAGATAATGGGTAACTTTAGTAGTAGGGTCAGCAAAGAACTACATTGAGAAAGATTTGGGATACTTAAGTGAGCATCTCATTAAAGGACCAGTTATTCCTCTCATGTTCTCATCATGTCTCCAGATGTGCTGTGGTTTTATACCTTTGGGCTTCAAAGCTCATCTACCTTATAGAACAGTAATTTCTCTTCATTGCAGGTCACTGGCCTTGTAAAGGAAAGGCGAGATCTACACCAAAAGGGTGCTATCATCACTGACAAGTCCACTTGTCTCAGAAGACACTGATATTGATATTTATGTGACTCAAAGGTGGGGACAAGTAGATGGGTGCAAAGGGAATGTGTACTCACTTTGGTCCTGCCTAGCATCCCCTACTATGCTTCCCTCCAGGAAAATGGTCCTTTATAATCTTTTTAGGATAGATGAAGAACACTCTTATACTCTAGTATACTCTTCCTTCTGAACACACATGGACCATGTATAGGTCCAATATCCCTTGTTAACTGACAACAGTGATCTGTTTCAGTGGAATAAATAGCAGCCATTACTTGATTCAGAGATCCAGCACCTGATATTTCTCCTTTGGTGATAGTTTCTGGAATGCTAATGCAATATCATCTAGATACTCTAATAAGCAAATTTTACTATTAGGTTAAAAAATATAAGATAAAATATGAAAATAAGACTATAGCGATCAGATGCCCAAGAAGAGGTAGGAGCCAAGTAATATTAGGGAGAAAATATTTCAGTTTTGTAGCAAATGTAGCTGAGATTAGAGCCATGCTAAGCGTATGGAGTCAGATAGCCTGGTTACAAACCTCCTGAAGAATCAGTCTCTATAATCCAGAATAATTAATGTAGATGAAACAAGGTAGCTAATAACAGCATAGGCTCCATCTTCTTCTGCTAGTGGGTAATATAACTGAACATTTAATATGATGTTACCTAATGACTTAAGGAAGACACTTTAGAGATAATGTAGTATCAATTGTACATGAAATTAAAGTCATCTTTTATATATAAGGTTCCTTGGGGTGTATTATATGACTTATTTTAAATAGGGAGAAGGATACATTTGGAAGAGTTTCTAGGGTTGGAAACACGAATGTGAGTGGTTACTAGTTAAGACACAACAGGTATGGCCATTTACTAGTGTGTTTTATTGGCTTTCTTCCATAACATTGTGTTCATTAGTGGGTTGTTTGGTTTGGTTTTATTTTTGTTTATTAGGTTTTTGTCTTTTAATTTTTTGTAAAGTCAATAGTAACTGGCTAAGCTAAAGTATTTAAAAATTAGTATATCTTTTTGTTTAATATTACTATTAATTATTCTATGTTTTGATAATATTTTCCTGCTAAATATTTCAAGCAATATAGTTGCCTAAAATTTCACATTTGTTTTCTTTCTCCTTCTTTCCTATTTTTCTGCCTGTCCTTCTGCCTCTTTTGTCATTGTGGGATATTTTGTTGTCACTCTGACACTGCCAGAATTGCCAATAAAGTTAATCCTTGAATCAGAGGGAGGAGTCAATATTCAGCTGGTCAGAATTAACCATAGAGTTTTTTGGTGGACCCAGATTAGAATAGAGAGACACAGAGAGGAACAAAGAAGGTCTTAGAAAGATTTGGAATCTTTTTTGGTCTGGAAATGTGGAGAGGCAAAGACAGCTGATCATTCCTCTGTCACTCTTTGGATCTATCAGGTTTTATCCCAACATCTGACTCCCCAGTTTAATTTAATAATAGAACAATAAAAGTAATCGCTTCACCTGGCACTCCACTTCTTTTTTCAATGAGAGGCACATATGATACAGTGTCTGATCTGCTTTCTTAGTCTGTACTGTTATGCCTTGCTTACCTCAGACTCTATTGTTAAGGTTGACCTCAGACAGCAAGTTTAGAATCTTTGAAACAAAGGAATTTCATCATTATCTTTATTTGAGGCTGTGATCTAGGCTTTGCAAACCTGGTATGGTAAATACCTTGGAAAGGAAGTAGTTCTTAGAGATATCCTCTGAACTAACAAATCTGATGCCATAAAACTAAAAGGCATGGAATTAAACAGAGAGGATATGCAACACAACACATCTTAAAGCCCAAGCTGAGAAATACAGATACAGTAACATTTCCATGGTGCACCTCAGGGTGCATTAGTGAGTCATAAAGACTTTTGGCTATCCTAAAAATGCATTTAGATTTATGAACTTTTTTGGAAAATTGTGTTGTGATGAATATGGGAGTGAAGATATCTCTTTAATATTCTTATTTCATTTTCCATGGATGTATAAACAGAAGTAACATTGCTATATCACATAGTGATATTTTGTTTTAGAAATTTCTCTATTGATTTTCTTAATGACTACTATCAACTTACATTGTCATAGGTTGTGCACAAGGGTTGTCATAGCTCCATAACCTTACCAACACTTACCTTGCATCTAGTCGATAACAGAAACTCTTATAAGTGAGAGATTATATGGTTGTATATAGCCTATTGGTTTCTTAAAGAATAGTCACGTTGAATATATATATTATATAACCTCTCACTACACACACATACACACACACACACACACACACACACACACACACACACACACACACACACACAAGAAAGGTCTATGTAGCTTCTTTATCTGTATTGGTTTTTGCTCCTTTTTGGTTATTTGAAGGAAGCTTCTTTTGTAAATTAGGCTGGCCTGAAACTCAAAATGTAGCCTACATGGAGGAACCCTTGACCACCAGATCTTTTTTCTACATGCTGAGTACTGGAATTGAAGGCACACTCAGCTTTACATGATATTTTATTTGGACTATTTGTTTCCTTGATCATGAATTTAACTTTTTATATATTTTGACAACAATTCTAATCCAAGTATTTCCCCCCTTTTGAAAATGTTGTCTCTATTAATTTTCTATATAGAAGCTTCTACATTTGATGCAATACCATTTACCTTGATTTGCTTTTGTTTTATGTATTGTTTGTTTTTGTTTTTAGATCGAGTATATTAAAAGAGTCATTGCCAAGTCAACACTGTGGATATTTTTGTCTACATATATTTCTAGCAGTTTTAGAGGTTAGCTTTTCACTTTAGGTCTATAATTATTTTGATTTGATATTTTGAACCCAGTACACAATCCTTTTACATGTTGGTATCTAGCTTTCTTAATACAATTTATTGAAAAAAATGGCCCTTTATACATTATGTATTCTTGGCATCATTACTGAAAGTCAATTCTAGATCTTAGTATTCTATGCAATGTTTTGTTGATAAGGAATGCCTGGATGTATTCTTGTGCTTGGTATTCTGTTCTTCCAATCTATGGAACTTTATGTTAGTATGCTAGTGCCATACTGCGAGATCCCACTAATTTCGTGTTTATATACTGAATTCAGATAGTGTTGCCTCCTGCCTTGTCATTTCTGCACCACAAGTGTTTCATGTAATTTAAGATCTTTTGAATCTTTATATCAAATTTAAGATTGTTTTCTGACAAAAAGTCAAATTGGGAGCTAGAGACATGGCTCAGTGGGTAAGAGCAAACCCTGCTCTTGAAGGGGATCTGACTTTGGTTCTCCCATGTCCAACAGTTTATTAGTGCCTGTAACTCCAGCTCCAGGGAACCTTATGCCATCTTCTGGCCTCCACAAGCACCTGCACTCATGTGCATATGTGTGCAAACACACTCACTCACACACACAAACACACACACACATACACAACACAAACACACAGAGAAAAACAAAAATACTTTAACATCTTATAAATTTCATATTAACTGTCTTTCTAGACTACTTGAGTATTGTGTATTAAGAAATGAAATTTTTCCTGTTCAGGAACATGGGATATAGTATGCTTCCATTTATTTTCATTTTCTTCAAATGTTTTCCTTCTGAATATATCAAGATGCTTGTGTAATTTTGCTCGTTATTATCTTAATGCATATTTTTCATTTGTACATATTTAACCATTCTTACATTCTAAGTGTACACCTTAGAAGGTATGTGAATGATCCTGTTAATGTGTTGTGGAATTGTGAATGCTAAGGTTGCAGAGGAAGATTGCATCTGTGTTTATAACAGATACTGGTTTATTGTTTTACTTACTTGTGTTATGCTTATCTGAATTAGGTGTTGGAGTAATGCCGGCAAATACTTTAGGAAGGATTTCATTCTCTACTAATTTGGAGATGATGATGACCATAACAGTGACATGATCATGATTTTGTTTCCACATCCTGTTAGAACTAAACAATGAGGTCATTATGAAGCCAGAATTATCACTGGCTTATAAATTATTTGGAAGCATTTTTTGTCTTCAATGTTTTTGAAATTTTAATATTGCTATAAATTTCTTATATGTTTGGATAAGTTCAAAGATGAATACATCAGGTCAGAGGTTCTTCCCTGAAGGCAGTTTTGACATTTTCTCAGCCTCTTGACTCATTATAGTCTGTTTAGAATTCTTTCTTTAAAGTTCTGTCTAATTAGGTTGTATGTTTATAGAAACATATTTATTCTGTATTACCCACTTTACTATTATGTAATTGTATGTATTAGGCTTTTTTCCTCCAGGTTTATATGAAATAAAGGCAGTATCTGTTGTTTCATTTTTATATTTTGAGTCTTTTTTCTAACAATAAGTTCAACATTTTTTTCCAAAAAGGTCCCTCAGTTTTGGTGATCATTTCTATGTTTTTGTTGTTTGTTTTGTTTTGTTTTGTTTTCTAGTTTATATTCCATTGATTTCTATTCTAATCTTTGTTGTTACCTCCCTGTCACTAATCTCAAACCTACTTTGATATATTTCCTTTTTTTTTTTTTTTTTTTAAGAAAGGGTTTCTCTGTGTAGTCTTGGCTGTCCTGAAACTTACTCTCTAGACCAGGCTGGCCTCAAACTCATAGAAATGTGCCTTCCTCTGTCTCACAAGTGCTGGGATTAATGATGTGTCCCACCATTACATGGCCATTACTTTTGAGATATAGAATTCTGGAGCTTGAGATTTTTGTTTCTTCAAGACTACTCTAAGAACTTAAACTGTTTTTCTAAATCAAATAAATTTTGATGTGTTGTATTTCTATTTTCATCTAGTAATAATAATAATAATAATAATAATAATAATAATAATAATAATAGCAGTTGTTATTGTTGTTATCTTTAGGCCTGGAGAGGAGGCTGCATAATTGAGAGAACTGGCTACTTTTTCAGAGGATCCAGATTCAGTTCCCATCACCTAAATTGGACAGCTCACAAATGCCTGTAACTCCAGTTCTGGAGATTCAACCAACACCCTCTTCTGCCCTCTGCAGACATCTGTACTCATATGACGCACATGCATATTTATATACTCAGCCACAAACACATGTATATAAAATAAAATAAAAGTAAATAATCTTTTAATTATAGCTTTAAAATTCTTCGGGAATTAATTTTCATGCATGGTTTCTCAGGAGAGTACTGCTTAATCTCCACATACTTGTGGATTTTTCTGTCTCTTTCTGGTCATTGATGTCCAGTCTCATCCCACTGTTTGGAAAGTGTGCTGGAATGGTGTCAATCTGCTTGACCTTCAATCCTCTTAAATTTGTTAAGACTACATTTATGAGACCCCTCCCCCAAATCTGTCTTATAGGATTTATTTATGGACTTAAAAAGAATGATGTCCTGTTGCTGCTAGATGCTTTATTTTTGTCATGCCAACCCAAAGATAAATAACCTGTCTGTTGTTGATTATGAGCCATTTAAGTACCATTTTTATTATTGTTACTATTAATATTATTGTTGCTTCCAGTTTCAAGGGATCCTATGCCCTTTACTGGCCTCCTTAGGTATCAGATGTCCTTGTGAACGTGACGACTTTATGTATCTTGAATCACAACTAGAATATATTAATGTCACAAAGTATTTTTTATTCCAATATTCCTTCAATTGTTCATTGTAATAATCTTCTACAAAATTTTTAATCAGTTTTTTTAAATAAGGTTAAAGAGGGACAGAGGAAACTTTTATGAGGACCACTTCCCCTAACACTGCTCCCCACCTCACCACCAAAAAAAGTAGCAACCTAGACAGGAAACCATGGAAGAGAACTTTTTAAAAATTATGATAAGGATGCTGAAGCTCTCCACAACTGATGGCTTCTGGAGGGAGTGCGGGTGGGGAAGGACTCAGTTGTTTTTAAGGGACTGGCTTAGGACTGGCTACTAGGAGTTTGATGATGCTCCAATAACTATGTGGGAACACAAATTGGACTTGCATTTTTTGTTTCTCCTCCTCCTCCTCCTCCTCCTCCTCCTCCTCCTCCTCCTCCTCCTCCTCTTCTCCCTCCTCCTTCTTCTTTTTTGAGGGAGGTTGTCAGGAACATCATATAAGATGGCTGATGTGCTTCCATCAGAGATTGGAGAAAAGGGGACCTGAGACTGTGGACCATCAACTCTCCATGTGTTCCCCTCCAGATCTTCTGCTAACCTGCCTCTAGAGGGCCAAGGCAGAAATGTCTGTGTCCCAAGGTCATGCTTTATGGCGTGCACATGTCATGCCCTCCTCCATATAAATATTTCTTGTAATGCTAGTCTTTTTCTTCAATCTGATCTTCACGTTCTGTGTTCCTAGTTCAGTGGTGATTTCTGTGATGCAGGAAAGGAGTGAAGTAAACTTCACATGAAATTATACAGAGATGATCACTCAGGTTGGGGTTAAGGCAGTTATGCAGTTCATGGGAAAGAACCAGCAGCCTGGAGAAGCTTTTCAGGCTTGGATAAAATGTCCTAAATTTGTGGTCAACTATAGCACATGGTATGATGTGTATCAACACACTGGACTTAAATTGGCTATGATGATTAATTCAGCTTCTGAGGATATTACAAGGGCATTGTGTAAAACTTGAGACCCTAAGGGGTATTGGCTGAAGACTATGGATGGGGTAACATAGAGATGGGATGACAAACTAAAAGTGTGGAATAATAAAAGACTGAGGTCACCAGGGCAAAAGTGTGGGAACTACCAAGAAAGGGAGATGGCAACTTTAATTCAGATATTTTTTTATTACTCCTGAAGGAGTTTGGAGATAATGTGACAATTGATGGAGTGATTGCTACAAGCTTTATTGGGTTCCTAGATTGAAAAGAGGTACCAAGGAAGGTGAGCTTTCTTTCATAGAAGCTCTAGAAATTAGATTAAGTCTTCCTTGGAATTGTCAGATATAGAAGGACAGAAGTTATTGACTTGCAGGGACAGATTTCTTGTCTGAGGTTATTGTAGCCCACTAGTCATGGGGCTTAGTTTTTGCAGAGGACTGAGAAGGAACTTAGGCAGCTACAGAGGTCTTGAGGTCAGAGCAGACTGTGTGAGAAGGAAATGACTGTCTGGTACATTGACTACTGTTCTTATTTTTACCTTTTTTGTGAAATTGCATGTGGCTAGGCTTTGGGGCAAGTGCTCAAGAAATTGTATAATCTAATAATAAAAATAGATTATGCTTGCTTTGGTGTTAAGTCTGGGATAGTTCCTGTGTTTAGTAAAATATGATGAAGAATATATTGGTGATTTTCTAGGAATAATTTTTGGAATCATGAGAACATTTTGTACTGGGTGATTTCCCCTTTCCTTTCTGTTCCCCATTTATTTATGATAATAAAAGACTGAGGTCACCAGGGCAAAAAAGAAGCTAAAGTAAGAGAAGCTAAGTGAAGTTAGAGAAGCCAAGAGAAGCCAAGAGAAACCAAGAGATAATAAGGGAAGCTAAGAGAAGCCAGGGGAGCAAAAGAAACTTAGCAACCACAGAAGCCCCAAGTGACCTGTCAGCTTACATGAACATTGTCTCTGAGTCATTATTGCACCTTCCAGGTATCCCATCCTTCAGACCCCAAAACTGCTGAGGCTGGTCCCCAGCAGGAGGTCACAAGGTTGTGGGGCAGACCTGGTAGGACTGGGAAGTGAGTGTGATCCAGGTGCATGATATGAAATTCCAAAATAATAAAAAAATGTTATGTAGGGGGAAAAGTAAGTTGGAGCATTATTACAGAATCTGTATAGCTTTTGACTTAGGTATTTAACTTAGCACTAAACACTAACTGAATGCAATTTCTATGTTTATTTTGAAATTCTATGAAACTTGTCTCTTGCTGTTTTGATTGGATTGGTAGAACAAGAAAAATGAACGCTTGATTGGTTCAACAATTATACATATTTCTATTTAAATGTTCCAACTATGAAAACTAAAACTACATACAAAAATCAGAAAAGTACCCTGTGATGAATATTAAGCATACAATTATATGTTTATTATGTACATAAGGAAGGCATTTGTATATGCCACACAATGCACTCTGGTAGTTTTGTAGAACTATCAGTTACAATTAAATGATATTCAAAAATGTATTTTGAAATTGACCCCTAGAAGTTGGTATGCCTTTTCTGTAAAAATCTGAGCATTGCACTTCAATATTATCTAACATTATGAAATGTTTTAATATGTAACATATGTAATATGCAATCTAACTTTATAGCTTAATACATGGCATTTTGAAATATAAGGGAACTTTATATTATTTCTACCTTCTGATTTCCAGGCACAAAATTAAAACTGTCAATTTAATGTTTGTCTCTAACCACTGACTTCAGAAATATTTTTCTTGATATGAGTGTAATTGATATTGTGGAATCTCTATGAAAGCACATACCCCTTTACTAACATCCTTTCACAATGTATACTGTATTATATGGTGCCCCAGCTCTATATTTCTGCATATCAGTAATAGTCCAAATTTACTTTCTAGATACATTATCATCATGTGTCCTTTAACTGTATAATTATTTTTGTCTTTTGCTTTTAAGTTCACCACATATTAAGAAAAGATTAAAAAACTAGCAAGTCAGCAAGAATAGCATTAAAATATAAAGAGCAATAGCCCTATCAAAGACCTCCCAACAATATGCTTATTCTAGTTTTTCTTTCTGCTCCTATGACAGAACACACTGACCAAAAGCAGCTTAGAGGAATAAAGGGCTTATTGGTTTTGTACCTTGAGGTCACAATACATCATTGAAGGAAATCTAGGTAAGAATACACACAGGGATGTAGAGAAAGACACCATGGATAAAAACTGTGTCTTCTGGCTCACTTGGTGTCTCACAGGCAATCTCTTGCTTAGCTAACTTTCTTATATAGCCTATGACAACCTGCCTAGATGCAGATACTGGGCTGGGTCCTCTTAAATCAGTGATCAATCAGGACAATGACTACATTCCAATCTTATCTAGGAAATTCCTTAATTGAAATTTCTCCCATGAGATGACTCTAAACTGTGTCAACTTAAAGCTATACAGGAAAGTGTTGCATTGTTGTTTGTCCTGTGTGAATATAAACAGCACAAACCTAGCATGACCAATTACAAATATCTTCCTGTTCTCTAAAATTGTGAACTTATTATAAAGTATTGGTTTTTACAGCAGACATTTTGAAATGAATTGTATCTCTGGAAATATAGTGGCTCTTAGTGAGGATTTGCTGGTAATGGTTATTTATTCAAATTACTGATGATGAAATGTAAAGGCCAATAAAGAGAATAATTATAGCAATTTTATTAATTTCATGAAAGCTCATACAAACCAAATACTTAATGTTTTAAAAACACACACATTTAATGTGGAATAATTGCCTTGATGGATAATCTTGTGTCAAATTGAGTGAATGGGAAGCACATGAAGCATTAGTAAAACATGCCCCAGGATGTGGCTCTGAGGTTCAGACAGGATTAACTAAGTACAAAAGACTCACTCTGAAAGTGGGCAGCAACATCCAGCAAGCTAGGGTTCCAGGCAGAATAAAGGGAATAAAAAGAGATAGCCTGGAATACAGGCATTATCTCTTTCTATGCTTCCTTGTTGCTATGACATGAATTACTCTTCTCTCTCTCTCTCTCTCTCTCTCTCTCTCTCTCTCTCTCTCTCTCTCTCTCTCTCTCTTTCTCTCTTTCTTTGACATGATGGACAGAAACCTATAAAAACAAGAACTAAAATAAAAATTCTTACCTTCAAGTTGTTTATCTTAAAGATTGGTAACAATTACACCAGAAAGAACCCAATGCCCAGGATAAAAAAGAAGTTAATGCCACCTTATTGCCACCAACAGGTTTGAAGGTTCTGCATTCTTACTCAAACAAATGGCACAATTCCATTCCCTAATGTGCTACTGATGTCCTGGTTTAGTAAATTGTTTGAGGATCAGAACCAGACACAACTCCTGAGGTCACTCCATTTCTGGCTTTGTGGCATCTTCTCTGTTTTCAAAGCAAGAAGTCGGGTAAATGCCTGTAACACAACCCTTGGTCTTCCTGTCACACACACCACACCACCCTTCTTCTTGTGCCTTGTTTTTCTGAAACATTCCTCATACTCTTCTCTTTATAGGAGGCATGATTTCAGAATGGATTCACCTGGGTACTACAGAAAGCTCTCCCCATCTCAAGAATTGCTATCTCAATCTTATCACAATACCCCTCTCAACAAATAACCTAACACATCCCTAGGCTCCACATACTGGTGAATAAAATTTGGATACCAGAATTATGGTTGCCATAGCAATGATAATATAAAACACTAACATTGTACTTCTACACAGCCACTTTACAAGCATTTTATATGTGAACTAATTCCTTGCAGCAACTTTAAATAAAATATTACTATGACATCAAAGTTACAAATGATAAATCAGAGGTTTGCAAGAAGTTACTCAATGGAAAAGTCAAGTAGCTTTCACATAATTATCAATGAACCTGCCTCAAATCTAGGCTTTATACAGTCTCCTCTTTCCAATTATTTATCTATCCTGCTTTATAAGGAATCAAAATAGAGCTTTTAATCGAATGATAGGTAAAAAGGGCTACTTCTGTTATTTATTCATCCCAGAATCTCTCAAGAAATTAAAATTAAAATTAACAAGCTCAGAATTTGCAAACATATTTCTTTCCCAAATTGAAAAGAAATATTTCCCCTCTCAATCTTCAAATAGATATGTAATTGCTATCTTGTACCTTAAAAGTGTCCATGGCAATTTCAACTATTATTGAAAATCAAAACCATTGATCATGTAGGACCCAGTGAGGATGCTCAAATATGCCTTGAACAACTAGATGTCTTTATTTTTTTTCATTTTTTTTTATTATTAAATTTGGTTTTAATTTTACACATCAGCCATGGGTTCCCCTGTCCTCCCCCCTCATGCCCCCACCCTCACCTTCTCCCCTCCCAGGCCCTCCCCTCCATTCCCATCTCCTCCAGAGCCAAGACTCCCCTGGGGATTCATTTAAACCTGGTGGATTCAGTACAGGCAGGTCCAGTCTCATCCTTCCAGACTGAGCAAAGTGTCCCTGTGTAAGCCCAAAGTTCCAAGCAGCCAGATGATGCACTAAGGACAGGTCCCAGTCACACAGCCTGGATGCCTCCAAAGCAATTCAAGCTATTCAATTGTCTCAATTATCCACAGGGCCTGATCCAGTTGGGGACTCCAGTCTTTGGTTCATAATTCATGTGCTTCCATTCATTTGGCTATTTGTCCCTGTGCTTTTCCAATCTTGGTCTCAACAATTCACACTCTTACAGTCCCTCCTCTTTCTCAACAATTGGACACCTGGAGCTCCACCTGTGGCCTGGCTCAGGATCTCTGCATCCAATTCCATCAGTTATTAGATGAGAGTTCCAGCACGACTGTTAGGGTATTTAACCATCTGACCACCAGACTAAGTCAGATCAGGCTTTCTCTCAACCATTGCCAGCAGTTTACAGAGGATGTATCATTGTGGATTTCTGGGGACCTCTGGAGCACTCTGCCTATTCCTGTTATCAGGTGGTCTTCATATATCATGGTCTGTTATTTCTTGTTCTCCCTTTCTGTTCTTGATCCAGCTGGGATCTCCTGCTCCCCTAAGCTTTCTTTCCCTCAAATCTTGCCCTTCATTACTTCCACTGTCATCTAGGTTTTTCATGTAGATCTCATCCATTTCTCTGTCATTGGGTGATCCTTGGGTCTTTCCTAGGGTCCAGTTTTCTATGTAGCCTCCATGGAGTGTGTAGCAGTCTAGTCATCTTTGTTTTACATCTAGAATCCTCCTAGGAGTGAGTAAATACCATGTTTGTCCTTCTGAGTCTGGGTTACCTCACTCAGGATGATTTTTTCTAGATCCATCCATTTGCCTGCAAACCTCATGGTGTCACTGTTTTTCTCTGCTGAGTAATACTCCATTGTGTATATGTACCATATTTTCTTTATCCATTCTTCAGTTGAAGGGCATCTAGGTTGTTTCCAGGTTCTGGCTGTTACAAAAAATGCTGATATGAACACAGCTGAGCAAAGGATCTTGTGGTATGATTGACCATTTCCTGGATATATGCCCAAGAGTGCTATAGCTGGGTCATGGGGGAGATGGATTCCCAATTTTCTAAGGAAGCGCCATATTGATTTTCACAGTGGCTGTACAAGCTTGCATTCCCACCAGCAGTGGAGGAGAGTTCCCCTTGCTCCACATCCTCTCCAGCATAAGCTGTCTTCTGTGCTTTTGATCTTAGACATTCTGACAGGTGTAAGGTGGTATCTCAGAGTCGTTTTGATTTGCATTTCCCAGATAATTGGGGATGTTTAGCAATTCCTTAAATGTCTTTCAGCCATTTGAACTTCCTCTGCCAAGAATTCTCTGTTTAGTTGTATAGCCCATTTCTTAATTAGACTGTTGGGCATTTTTGATGTCTAATTTCTTGTGTTCTTTATATATTCTGGATATCAGCCCTCTGTCAGATGTGGGGTTGGTAAAGACCTTTTCCCATTCTGTAAGCTGTCGTTTTGTCTTGTTGACCATGTCCTTTGCTCTACAAAAGCTTCTCAGTTTCAACAGGTCCCATTGATTGATTTTTTCTCTCAGTGTCTGTGCTACTGGTGTTATATTTAGAAAGTGATCTCTGGTGCCAATGCGTTCAAGAGTACTTCCTACTTTTTCTACTATCAGATTCAGAGTGACTGGATTTATGTTGAGTTGAGGTCTTTGATCCACTTGGACTTAAGTTTTCTGCATGGTGACAGATATGGTTCTATTTGCAGCCTTCTACACATTGACATCCAGTTATGCCAGCACCATTTGTTGAAGATGCTTTCTTTTTTCCATTGTACATTTTTTGCTTCTTTGTCAAAAATTATATGTTCATAGGTGTGTGGGTTAATGTCAGGGTCTTCAATTCAAGTCCATTGGTCCACATGGCGATTTTTATGCCAGTACCAAGCTGTTTTTATTATGGTAGCTCTATAGTAGAGCTTGAGGTCAGGGATTGTGATGCTTCCAGAGGTTGTTTTATTGTACATGATTCTTTTGGCTATCCTGGGTTTTTTGTTTTTCCATATGAAGTTTATTATTATTCTTTCCAGATCTGTGAAAAATGGTGTTGGTAATTTGATGGGAATTGTGTTGAATCTGTAGATTGCTTATGGGAAGATCGCCATTTTTACTATGTTAATCCTGCCTATCCATGAGCATGGGAGATCTTTCCATTTTCTGACATCTTCTTTAATTTCTTTTTTCAGGGACTTAAAGTTCTTGTCATATAGGTCCTTCACATGCTTAGTTAGAGTGACCCCAAGGTATTTTATATCATTTGTGGCTATTGTAAAGGGTGATGTATCTCTGATTTCCTTCTCAGCCTGTTTGTATACTGTATATAGGAGGGCTACTGATTTTTTTGAGTTCATCTTGTATCCTGAAATGTTGCTGAAGGTTTTTATTAGCTGTATCAGTTCCTTGGTTGAATTTTGGGGGTCACTCATGTATACTAACATGTCATCTGCAAATAGGGAGAGCTTGACTTCTTCCTTTCCAATTTGTATCCCCTTAATCTCTTTATGTTGTCTTATAGCTCTGGCTAGAACTTCAAGTACTATATTGAAAAAGTAGGGGGAGAGGGGACAGCCTTGCCTTGTTCCTGATTTTAGTTGTATTGCTTTGAGTTTCTCTCCATTTAATTTGATGTTGGCTGTTGGCTTGCTGTAGATTGCCTTTATTATGTTTAGGTATGTTCCCTGTATTCCTGATCGCTCCAAGACCTTTATCATGAAGGGGTGTTGGATTTGTCAAATGCCTTTTCTGTATCTAGTGAGATGATCATGTGGTTTTATTCTTTGAGTTTGTTTATATGGTGTATTACATTGACAGATTTTCATATGTTGAACCACCCTTGCATCCCTGGGATTACGCCTACTTGATCATGGTGGATAATTGTTTTGATGTGTTCTTGGAGTCTGTTTGCCAGTATTTTATTGAGTATTTTTGCATCAATGTTCATGAGGGAGATCGGTCTGTAGTTCTCTTTCTTTGTTGCATCTTTGTTTGGTTTAGGAATCAGGGTAATTTTAGCCTCATAGAAGGAGTTTGGTAATATTCCTTCTGCTTCTATTGTGTGGAACAATTTAAAGAGTATTGGTATTAAGTCTTCTCTGAAGGTCTGGTAGAATTCTGCAGTGAAACCATCAGGTCCAGGGCTTTTTTTGGTTGGGAAACTTTTAATGACTGATTCTATTTCCTTAGGGGTTATTGGACTATTTAAATGGTTTATCTGGTCTTGATTTAATTTAGGTATGTGGTACCTATCCAGAAAATTATCCATTTCTTTTAGATTTTCCAATTTTGTGGATTAGAGTTTTTTGAAGTATGACCTGATAATTCTCTGGATTTCTTAATTATCTGTTCTATGTCCCCCTTTTCATTTCTGATTTTGTTAATTTGGATGCTCTCTCTCTGTCTTTTGGTTAGTTTGGATAAGGGCTTGTTTATTTTGTTGATCTTCTCCAAGAACCAACTCTTTGTTTCATTAATCCTTTGTATTGTTCTTCCCCATTCTCAATCTCTCTGTCCCGTTTGACCTGGGAGTCCTGGTATATAGACACTTACAAGTAGTAATCCCTTGATAGTGCAAAGCCAGGCTTCCAAGGTCAAACAGAGGGGTGATGAGAATCACATAGAGGATCAGTAATTTTAGCTATCATTTTTAACCCCAAAGGGAAGTGACCAATGGGGAATGAATTAACTAAAGTCTAAATTCAGATAACATCTAAGAAGAAGTATCTTATGTGCTCAACTATAATCTTAAATGTGATTGGTCGAAAATGTTAAGAATCTATAAGTTGCTAGGTCAATGGGAGAAAATAAAACTGTCTTCTTTTTTTTCCTGTCTGTCCTCCTATCTGTCCAAGCTATCTGCAGTTTTTCTGCAGGGTGGGGGAAAGTGTGCTAGGTCCCTAGGCAACCTGTGCACAGCTAGATGCCTCTGGTGATAGTTAAAGGGAGATCTGGAACTAGAGGTAAATAAGGTTTGGGAAAGGAGGAAGTTAAGCTTAATTGGCACATCCGCCAGGCCTTCACAAACAGGTAGCCTGGATGCTTAAGTCTGTTCTTAGAGAGTACAGTGGTATCTCTGATAAGGCATTTTCCTCCATCTGGGGATGGACCTGTCCGGATGCCGCCAATGATGATAATTACAGGGAGGCTTGAACTGGGGTTCTGGCTCAGCATAGCTGTCATCACAGAAAGTTATCTAAATATTCCTAGAAGTGGTTAAGTAAGGAGTTAAAGGTCTATAAAGTTAGTAATGCTGTAAAAACAGAGGGTCCGAGCTAAATTGTGTAAAGCTATTACTTAACATCCACCTGACCTAGGTGGTGTCTCCTTGTAAAATTTATCTTAAATCAGGAGACTTTCATGTGGACTGTTATTACTGCTAGTCCTTGAAAGTGGCTAAGGGAGATACCTGATTCCAGAGAAAGCCTTTCCTGAGGCTGTTCTCCAAATACCTGGAATGTGTATGTGCAGAGAGTGATCAGTCCACACTGTGAGCCCCTTTTAGGGAAAAGTCAATTGGGAAAACTATGAAGGCACACATGATTTTCATAATAGAAGACAGCTGATATATAACAAACCAAGTAATACTTTAAGCTTCTTGGAATTTGGCTTCCTCTGGAGGAAATCCTTGATTCCTCCTGGTTGTGACTGCCATAACCAGCTGAGTTCTTATGATATATTCCTGTGGCCTGCAGCCAATTAAACCGTAATTCTTATTCATGTATAACCACGTGGCTCGGTTCCTTTGCTCAGTTCTGCCTTGTCATCTTCCCTCCTCTGTGTCTGGCTGGTGACCCTGACTCAGCCTTCCTCCTCCCAGAATTCTCCTCTTCTGCTGGCTCCACCTATACTTGTTGCCTGGCTACTGGCCAATCAGCATTTTATTAAACCAGTGTACAAGGGCATTATCCCACAGCATTATCCCACAACACCATAGGGCTCAAGGACACCACAAGAAAACACCCCAAACCAACTAACCTGGGCTCGCAGGGACCCACAGAATCAGGAAACCTGCATGGAACTGACCTAGGTCCTCTGCATATATGTTACAGTTGTGTAGCTTGGTCTTCTTGTGGGATTCCAAATAGTGGGAGCAGGGACTGTCTCAGACTCTTTTGCCTGCTTTTGAGACCCTTTTCCTCATACTGGGTTGCCTTGTCGAACCTTAATTTGAGGGGAGGTGATTCGTCTTACTGCAACTAGTTTGGTTGATATCCATTGGAGGCCTGCCCTTTTCTGAAGAGAAAAAGAAGAGTGATTGGGAGAAAAAGGGAAGGTGTGTGTTGGGGGGAGGGGTAGTTGAGAGGAGAGGAGGGAGGGGAAACTGTGGTTGGGATGTAAAAATATAAAAACTCTGTTGTACGAATTCTCTGAGAATTTCATATTATGACCTTGATCATATTCAACTGATTTCCTCTCTGTCACTCTCATATCCAGCCCTACCTCTCTACTGCACTCAACTTCATGTCCTTGTGTGTGTGTGTGTGTGTGTGTGTGTGTGTGTGTGTGTGTGTGTGGTGTGGTGTGTGTGTGTGTGTGTGTGTGTGTGTGTGTGTATATGTGTGTGGTGTGGTGTGTGTGTGTGTGTGTGTGTGTGTGCCTGTGTGTGTATGTGTGTGTGTGTGTATGTGTGTGGTGTGGTGTGTGTGTGTGTGTGTATGTGTGTGGTGGTGTGTGTGTGTGTGTGTGTGTGTGTGGTGTGTGTGTGTGTGTGTGTGTGTATGTGTGTGGTGGTGTGTGTGTGTGTATGTGTGTGGTGTGGTGTGTGTGTGTGTGTGTGTGTGTGTGTGTGTGTGTGTGGTGTGGTGTGTGTGTGTGTGTGTGTGTGTATGTGTGTGGTGTGGTGTGTGTGTGTGTGTGTGTGTGTGTGTGTGTGTGTGTATGTATGTGTGCCTGTATGCCTGTGTGTATGTGTGGTGTGTGTGTGTGTGTGTGTGTGTGTGTGTGTGTTTGTTCTTTAAATAAGTCATGGACTCTAATTTGTGCTGCCCATATAATTCTGGTGTAGGGTGGTCCTCTGGAGCATAATTAACCCACTTGCAGTGACAATCTCTTAAAGAAAATTGACTATATCTCTCCCTAAAGTTTCCAACTGTTCTCAGTTGTTGCTCCTGAGTTAGTCTGGGAGCTCATGAACTCCTTTAGACTCCACGTTAGAATGCTGACTAGCTTAATATTGTCCTGGCAACCAGAGCAACTGGAATTTCATGAATGTAACCACCCTGGCATCTCCAGAAGACCACTTCCTCTGATTCTTAGTCTTTCTGCCTCCTTTCGGGCAATGTTCCCAAAGCCTTATGGAGGTGGTGAAACATGGATGTCCCTTTGTGGCTTGTACTCCACAGTCACATTCTCTGCACTTTGACAAGTTGTGAGATCTAGATTAGCTACCTTGCACTACACTACACATACACACACACACACACACACACACACACACACACACACACACACATCCTGAAACAAAACAACCAAACCCCACCTGACTAGTGGTTCTGACAGCTGCATCAGTTGAAAGACTATTCTACTCTGTAGGACTCAAGCAGAGACAGAGATGCCAAGAGATGTGGAAATCCCCAGTGTCAGCTGGCTTAACCCAGAGTCCTTTGTCATCCTTAAAAGCCTCTTTAAATATGTCCTGAAATACAGTACTCACAGAATTGTCTTATATGTGGTATTAAATACTATAACCAAATAGGCATATTAAAATAATGGATGGCTAATACATAGAAAATAAAATCCAATACTTTCAAGGTTAATGGTGACACATCCCACATCTCCTTCTGTCACTACCGTAAGAAAAACATGCCTGAAGGCATTCCAACTGTTTACCTATAAATTGCAATAAAAAGTCCATTACATAGACCAGAGTACACTCATGAAAATCAATGAAGTCAATACAACTTTAAAAATAATCTTGTTTACAAATCCACTTACATTGCAGTATATAAAGCCTATATTCTCACTGGTATATAACTAGATTTTAGTTATTAGGTTACCAGCTAAATAAACTAAATAGTTTGTAGATGAATATATTTACAAGTGTGAAATCTTTCATTATTTTCTAAGTTGAAAGAATGTCTCTTTCTTGAGGCTCCTCTCCTTTCTATTAATGAATAAAGAATGTAGAGAAGAGGTTGGATTAAAGGAGAAAGGAAAAAGAAACATAAGTTAAATAGTTTGCATCTTGATTTAGCAATGCAGACTTCACAGCCCTTGCTTGCATATAAGTCTCAATTTCCTTAAAATATTTCTATATTCTTGCATAAAGTGACTTTCAGTCAAAATAGGTTTGTTTCCAAAGAGGGACTGTCTTTTTCCAAGGCACAGACAAATATATTAAATGTTAGGATAGACTGTTTCTAGGAAATAAATTCTTGTTTTAATTTTTATTATAAATTACATTAAGATTTGTAAATATTTAAAATATCTTTGTATAAATAACAGGTTTTTCCTTGTATTCTACTTCTGAAGGCTACTGCAACCATCTCCCTTATAGCAGTGACAAAAAGTCTGTTTGCTTTAAGTCATTCTTTTTTTTTTAAATATTTTCTTTATCATTATGTGTTTTAAATTTTATACAGCAGCCATTGGTTCCCCTGTCCTCCCCGCTCCCGCACCCACCCCCACCTTCCCCCCAGCCCCTCCCCTCCATTCCCATGTCCTCCAGGATCAAGGCACCCTTGGGGATTCATTTAAACCTGGTGGATTCAGTACAGGCAGGTCCTGTCCCCTCTTTCCGGACTGAGCAAAGTGTCCCTGTGTAAGCCCAAGGTTCCAAACAGCCAGCTCATGCACTAAGGACAGATCCTGGTCCCACAGACTGGGTGCCTCCCAAACAGATCAAGCTATTCAACTGTCTCACTTATCCAGAGGGCCTGATCCAGCTGGGGATAGAGAAATGGATGAGATCTACATGAACAACCTGGACGACAGTGGGAGTAATGAAGGGCAAATTTTGAGGGAAAGAAAGCTTAGGGGAGAAGGAGATCCCAGCTGGATCAAGAACAGAAAGGGAGAATGAGGAATAACAGACCATGATAAATGAAGACCACATGAGACCAGGAATAGGCAGTGCTCCAGAGGTCCCCAGAAATCCACAATGATATATCCTCTGTAGTCTGCTGGCAATGGTCGAGAGAAAGCCTGATCTGACCTAGTCCGGTGATCAGATGGCTAAACACCCTAACAGTCGTCTTGGAACTCTCATCCAATAACTGATGGAAGTGGATGCAGAGATCCTCAGCCAGGCCCCAGGTGGAGCTCCAGGTGTCCAACTGTCCAGAAAGAGGAGGGTCTGCATGAGTGTGAATTGTTGAATGCAAGATTGCAAAAAGCACAGAGACAAATAGTCAAAGGAATGGAAGCACATGAATTATGAACCAAAGTCATTCTTTTTAACCCTTTAAAATATGATCATCATTTGCTTTAAAAATAAAGAAAAGTATGCATATACATAAAAAAGTTTTCACTAGCATTCTTAGAGTATGTCTTAGGAATAAACTGGCTGCAGTTCCTAACTAGAGATTTTAAGTTCTTGATAGTCTCCTCTTTCTTAAAGAAATCTCACATGGTATGAGTTTGAACACCATTAAGAACTGAAAGGTCAGTTATTAGCAAGGGATAAGCACTGTGATGTTGTTTTGTCTCTGAAGATAAATAATATGGGTCATGTGTTATTCTAAAGTGGATATAGTGCATCTTGGTGTATGAAGAAAGTGAAATTAAAGGTCAGATTGTCTTTGGGGATAGTGAGAAAGCAACTTGGTCTAAGAGGTTATGTTCTACTTCATGGCCCAGCCTGTCTACAAGTCAGGTTCCCAAAGGCAGAGCTAACTCCGCTTTAGAATCAAAGAGAACCTTTTAAACAGTGCACCAAGTCCTGGGTATTCTAAGATGTGTCTCTTGCCTTTGAGATAAAGGAGTTAATCCACTAGACATAGAATTGTGTGACTATGGACATTTTTCTGCTATTATGGGTTTCAAGTGTAAAAAAGCAGAGGTTTGGGTCACTGACTTTCTAAACCAGTAAACAGAGACATTTCTAGTTTCCCTTTTTACCATCTGGAGTGCAGAACTTACATGGGTCATCTGCTCCCAAAGGAACAGATGGACACCTAAAATCATTCTAGTTTTTATCACAGGGCTGACATAAGATTACCATATGAATTACCATCCATAAGTTTACTATATGTATCCTATCTTATGTTGTAAATTCTATCAGCATAAGTTTCAGTAATTATATGCCAGTTAATCAGAGAACTATGCACAACTATTGAGAATAGCTTATCAGACACAGGCTTCAAATTTAGATGGATACATAGAGATTAGTAAGAGGAGAAGGGTGTGGGATAAAGGACTTTGAGTTTATGGAAACATGTCCTCAGTTAGAATTTGGAAAATGTAGAGGAAAGTTAGTTTTACCAGAAGCATGAGATGAGTTGTTAAGAAATAACTATTTTTAAAATGATATTTGAGATGTGAAGAAAATGTAATAAATGAACCAGGTATTTAGAAGTAAGGTACTCCAATGCTTGCAGTCCTATCATTTGGGAGAATGAGACAGGAAGATTATCCTAAATGCAAGGCAAGTCTAAGATGTTCTGTACAGAAAAAGACTCAAGTGAAGGGGTATCCTACAGAATGGGAAATTTTTCACCATCTATATTTTTGATAGAGCATTGGGATCTAGAATGTACAAAGAACACAAAAAAAATAAAAACATAAACTTGGGGCAAAGAGCTGGAAGGACATTTCTTGAATGATGAAACCCATGAGACTCAGAAATACTTTTTAAACTTTGAAACATTCTTAGCCATTATGGAAATACAAATCAAAATGAATCTGAGAATTCATTTCATTCCTGTCATAATGCCTAATAGTTTTAGAAAATGACAATATAGCAAACATGGATTTGAAAAGAGGAGAACACTTATTCACTTGCTTGTACCTGTGTTGGACAAGTATCCCAAGAACTGTGTTCTGTTTAGTATATTCCCTTCTTTCTAGGCCAGGGGCCTCCACTGCTACCCTTAATTTGAGCCTTTTGAACACTTCTACAATTCCCAGAATCCCAAGATAACATCGTTGGGTAGCTCATGTTGTCTCCCATGTGTGTTAGAATTGAGGAAACTTACCACAGTGTTGAGATCGGTACAAACAGGATCTTTCTTGGAATTATTAAAACTCATTAAGTGAGGCTGGGGAGATGGTTTGGTTGTTTCTGTTTTCCACACAAGCATGAGACACTGGGTTTGTATATACTTGTAACCTTACTGCTGGGTGGGCAAAGACAGGGGGATTCTTGAAACTTGTCGGACAAACAGTGTGAATAGACTGATGAGCTCCAAGATCAGTGAAAAACTATGTCTCAAAACAAACAAACAAACAAATAAATAAAGGGAAAGTTTTTGAGGAAGATACTGAACAATGGCATCTGGCTTCCATGTAAATATATACACATAAACACCCGCACCCACACATTCAAGTGTACCCACAGGCACACTCACATTTGAATATTTATGCATACATATATACCATACTCATACAAGAAAAAACAAAATCTACAAAATATTAATAAACCATTAAAGAGATGCAACTGTGAATTCAAATCACCCCCTAGAGATTCAGTGTTCTACTATAGAGCAGTGAATGGCTCCAGAGGTTGGTCCATATACTGACCACAGGCTCAAGGCTCCTGTGTGAGAGGAGTCCCATCTTGTCATTCCAGTTTGAAGCTCCACATTCTGATCCCTCTTCTGACCTCAGCTTCAATGGTTTAGTCTTTCTTAGTTGTTGAGCTATCCCCCTCCCCAGGTATGGGAGAGTGGGGCTGTTTGACTCCCTGTGTTTCAAAGCCTGGGCTGAGCCCACTGTTGCCTACCCATTTTGATCTGTCAGCTGCAGGCCTCTCTCTAAGCTGTCTCATGCCGAGACTGAATGTTTTGAATCATATCTGTAAGTTAACATCCTCCCCCATAGCCAATCCTGCCATTTAACCCTATGGTCCTTCTGTCCTATAAACTGCAATATTTGGAGCAACAACCATGACCTCTACTCTTTATATGCTAGGAACACTCTTCCTTTTGTGACCACTCAGGAGGTTCCAGATGTCCTTTTTTTGAGAAACAGTCACGATTTGTTGAGGACTAGCTCTCCAGGAATACTATGCAATGACAAGGAAAAAGGTATTATAGACTTAAGGTCAATATAGTACCTCTTCATGTCATAATGTATGAGAATCTACATTAATAAAAATACTCAATGTGAGATGTTATTGTACCATTTGTTTTATATGTAATATACGATGAGTATAAAAACATATAAAATGCAGTAAATATTGCTCTAAATACACAATTTTCCTTGAAACTTAAGTGACAGATCATCTCCCATGTTTGCCCATGTATTTAACACTTCTATTGCTCTCCTCGTCTTCTTAAAAATACCAGCTTTAGTTTGGTGTCTTAAGAATTTTAATTAAGTATTTTTTTATACTACCAATATACTGCTTATCATTTCTGAACACTTTAGATACAAGATGCCTTTCATGCCTCTCAAGTTCTGCTTGGGCTGTGAACTTTTAGGATTTATGGATACTCCATTGCCTCCCACCATTTATAACTAATAATAGAAAGCCAGTAGTCAGCTGTAGTCATCAAGTCTGCAAAGTGTCTATTTTTCGTACTGTTTTTAAGGTTTTTCTCATTCTTTACATTTTATCCAATTAACTCTGTCAAGACTCAGCTGTTGTAATCCTATCAAAGGACTTTTTTGGGGTGTGTGCTTTTCACCAATACCAAAACAATTTTTATATTGAAGATATGTTAATTTTTTTACTACTTATTTGTTATTTATTTTTGCATTATACATAACATCCCCAGTTCCACCTCCCTCCTCTTCTCCCACCCCTCCCCATACCTCCCCCACATCCCACCCCCAACCACTCTTCAGAGGGGGTTTACGGCCTCCCTTGGGTTGTTCACAAAGTCTGGCATGTCAAGCTGAGGCAGGGCCTAGGCCTTCCCCACTGCATCAAGGCTAAGCAAGATATCCCACCAAAGGGTATGGGCTCCAAATAGCCATTTCATGCACCTAGTATAAGTCCTGGTCCCACTGCTAGGGTCTCACCAAAACATTTTTATCCCTTAACTTTCCAAAAAATTTCTCCTTATTCTGTCCAGGCTTTCTCCCCTAGGCCTCCATTACACATATGTCTGACTGATTGCTGTAGTCTAACCAATCATCATGACTCCTTTATATTTATTTTTTTTTTCTTTTTGACTTTCAATACGTTTTTCTCACTGATACTTAGTAGGGACAATTCTGTTACTTTACTTCATCTTTATGAGTTCTCTTCTTCAGCCCGATGGTTGCTAAGGGTAGGTCATGAAGGTCTTGGGTCCAGCAATTCCACTTTCATCCTTCGCTTTTCGCTTTCACCATTTTTATGTTGGGATTATGTGTCTTTCACCATGAATCTCTGAGTCACATCTCGACCGTGTGCTTCAGTGTTTCAAAACACTTGAGAACCAACACCTCAGTGTCTTGATAATGGAGCACCTGTTTTCTTTGACTACAGGTCATAAAGCAAATATGATTATATGTTGAATTTTGTTTACAATAATTATATGGATTCAGGATGCTGACACTTTTTCTTAAAGAATATTCACTTTATCCTATAATGTTCTTAAAGCTCTCCTGGGTTTTTGGCTGCTAATATGTTTTGTTTTATTTGGAGTGAGACCCTAGTTAGTTTGGTATTGAATTTAGTCCTAGCATATGGAATGTATGGTAGTGTGTACTGCTCTTTCATACACGTGATTTTTCTGAGGACTCTTCTGAATTCAGAGTGCTAATTGACACATTTTCACTGTGATTATAATGGAACTTGATATCAATATTGCCTGATTTCGGCACCACATTTTGTCTTTCAAACCATTAACACTTTATTGTAACTGTCCTGACAGGATTGGAGACATTTTAAAAGGCACTTGTGTCCTGTCTTTGATTATTAGACAAATGAAACAAGAAATTTAATCTCTTCCAGTATTTTCATGTTGGGGAAAAAAAAAGAAAGAAAACATGAGATCCTGGTACTAGCAAATGAGAAAGCTTGTCTCCCTAAAAGAGACTTCACATCATTTTGAGAACTTGCCAGATGAACACATAGAAGAGATTGAAGTCCAGACTATGATGGGTCAATGATAGGTACTTTGATCATATCTTGACCAGAACTGCTTAGGTACACATGCCTCTAATCCTATATTTAAACCTAAGTCTTTATAGACATGTGTGGTGATGAATGTATACTTTGTTCCTCTTCCTACATGTGGGCATACCAAATATATCTCCACTTTTGCTTTTTGCTATTTATCTATATAATTGGCTTATTAAGAATGTATGGCCAAACCTAGCTACAAGGCCCAACTCTGATGGTAATGTTAGATCTCTTGTGTGGGTCAGTGAGATGATCAGCAGGTGAAAGTACCTGCACACCAACCAGATAACCTGCGTTTTGAGTCCTGATCCCACAACAGGGCAGGAGAGAACCTACTGCCAATAGTTGTCTGACCTTCAAATAAATGAGCCAGCACACACAGAGAACACAATATTGTTTTTAAAAGGATTTTAATAGATCTCTTGTGTGATGTATAGAAAGCTTAGCTTGTATTCAAAAGCTCATAGCGAACAGTCTTACAAAGTCTGGGGAGTCCCTTTTGAGGAACTCTTTCTTCTTTATGATTATACCTTTAGAAGCTCAAATGTTCCAGCTATTGTGGACCTGAGTCTTTCTTTGATCTACAAGAACACCACTGGATATTCAGGCTTTATCTCTCTGTGGCATAGCAGAATGCTACTATCATACAAAAAAAAAAAAAAATGGGTGATGGGAGGATACTTTGTGTGTTTTTCCTGCACTCACCATTTTATACTACTGAAGAAGATTTGCCCCATATCCTAATTGGTCTCAAAGTCATTTACAGCACACCAGCATGTGTGGTAATTGACAGGGAAGTCAAACTTTCTGTGTCAATATTAAGCAAAATTTCATCTTTGTTTTCTTAAGACTGAATGTATTGGACCTATTAAATAAACCTAAACAATAGAAAAGTCACATGCAGTAAAAGATATAAGTTGTGTATTTGCTTTATAATTTTTTGATATCTTATTTTATTTCTGTATGCATATGGGTATTTTGCTTGCATGTATGTACATGAACCACATGTGTGCAATACTCTTGAAGTCCAGAAGAGGGTATCAGATTCCCTGGGACAGGAGTGACAGGTGGTTAACCTGCTAACCTATATGTAGATACAGAGGATTGAACCTGGATCCTCTTGAAGAACAGCCAGTCTTCTTAACCACTGAGCCATCTCTCCAGTCCCTTTTTTTTAATTAAAAATATTTTCCATTACATTTATTTATTTGTTTGTTCATTTGTTTGTTTGTTTGTATTTGTGTCTGTGTGTACGTGTGTATGGGCATGCCCATGCCATAGAGCATGTAGACACTAGAGGACAACCTATGATATTGGTTCTCTCCTTTCAACACTTAAGTCCAAGAGATCCAGTTCAGGTCACCAGGCTTTGTGGCATCCACTAGTACCAGGTGGGATATCTTGTCATCCTTGGTAAATTTCCTATTTACAAATGCTAATACTAATAAATAAAACTGGCTCACATCATTTGTTTTATCTGTATTAAAAATCATTAACCAGGAGAAAAGAGAACAGAGCCGGGCAGTGGTGGCACACGCCTTTAATCCCAGCACTTGGTAGGCAGATCTCTGTGAGATCGAGGCCAGCCTGGTCTCCAAAGCGAGTTCCAGGAAAGGTGCAAAGCTACACAGAGAAACCCTGTCTCAAACAAACCAAAAAAAGAAAAAGAAAAAGAAAAAAGAGAACAGAAAAGTGGTGCAGACATGTTCATTAGCTTTCAGAAAGTTGTTGACTAAGTACAACAGCTTAGGAAAAGAGAGTGGTGCATAGCAAAGCACATTGTGATGCCACATACCCTTTCATATTAATGTACATATGAAATAATTCACCTAAAGAGTAAATAATATTGATTACAATGGTGATTGTGATGAGAGCATGACTAATGTGTAAAGTGGAGAAATCTGGATGGGTGGATTAACTTTCAACATCCTATAACAGACTAGTATGACTATGTCAGATAATGCTTAAATGCATGTTTCAAAATATCACTTAGGAAGAATTTAAACATTCCCAACAACTGTGTGTGTGTGTGTGTGTGTGTGTGTGTGTATGTATCTGTGTCTGTCTGCTTGTAAAAGTTTGAAGTGATTGAAAAAGCCAGTTATCCTATCTTGACATTGGAAATGCCCATAAATATATATAATGGCATTCCAATTAAAATATATAATGATAATAATGGCAAGTAAGAAAATTCTAGTGTACCAAATGACAGATATTTATTTGTATTAACTAGAGTGGTAAATATGATCGTTATTCCTATACTTGTAAAGAATAAAGCAAGAACACAAGAAGTTTAGAGACCATCTCAAAATTACAAAGCTAGAATCATTGTGTCCTTATAGAAGATTCTTATTAAAATAATAAACTTTTGTCAACTTCCATTGTCTACTTATTTTCAAAGTTTGTTCTAAGAATTTGTGAACTCATTCCCTGACTGTTCTTTTGATTGTTTTTACAATTAACACCTTGTTAACTGTGGACAGGTGTTTCCCAATAGGGGACTAGTTTCCAACCAGGTGTTAATGAAAAGAAACAAGAAAGTTAGGTTAATAAGACACAGGAAAACTGTCATGTAGCTGAAACAGGGCTGTAAATTGGCTTGTTCTGTCAAGGGAGAAATATACTTTTGTTGAAAAATCATTCCCAGTTTCCTGCCAATTTTCAAGTGCCTTTTGTAATTCTTTGAATCTGATTTTAGTAATTAACATAAAATTTGCTGAGCTAATTGATGTAAATATAGCTTTGATCATTGATTTAGTATGAAAATGAGTGCTTTGTGAACTCTTGTGTGAATTTTCATTGCTAATAATTTACTTTGGAAACAAATGTTACAATGGGAATGTGGGGTGGAATAGCGCACATATCAACAATATTTGTTTCCAAACTGCTCTTTCATAGACTAAACATGTTTCATCAGTTTATTATATTTATCTTTTTTCTTTTATTCTATTTCTTTATTTTCTGTGTTTGACTGTTTTGACTGTGCAAATGTCCATACCACATGTGTAAAGTACCCTCCAAGGCCAGAAGATGGATGCCCTGGATTTAGCAATGTTTGTGAGCCACTATGTGGGTGCTAGGGATAGAACCAGGATCCTCTGCAAAAGCAGTAAGTGCTCTTAACCACTGAGCCATCTCTCCAGGCCTTCAATCTTTTATTTTGTAGTAATCTGCCTACATAGTAGAGCCTGTAATGAAATAAAGGGAAATTGATATTTAAGATTCTGTGAAGACTTTGTACTTCTATCCCTTTGATCTATTCAAATACAGTTCTGCATATAAGAGGGAAATTGGAACATACATTTTGACAAACATAGATGCAACAAGAATGTATACTACTTCTCCTAAGCCAACTTGACCTGAGTTTAAATATAAGAATTATACTATCTTATATGATTTTTAAATAATAAAGTATCATTTATGCTTATAAGATTAATACACATACATATCTTTGACTTGAGAGAAGGTTTATTACATTGAGTTTATAGATGATATTTGGGAAAAATGACATTTTACATCTTAAAGAAAGGATATACTTAATTTAATACAATTCTCCCCGCTTTCATGATTTCTCTGCTTTTATTCAAATTTTATATATATTGTTGGCTTTGAATTTTATTTTTATCCCACATCTCAGACTTACTCTCCAGTGTAATGGAGTTAAGAGTGGGACCTGTCACTCAAACCTGATCTGCTAAATTGTTTCAATAATGCCACATTTTTATTAAAAAAATATTTTTAACCTAAATCTTAATTATGTGTATGTGCATTTGTCCGTGTGGGAGTGGATATGGAAAAATACACTGGTATCTGTGGAGGCCCTAAGAGGGCTTACAACCCCATGAAGGTGGTTGTAAGCCTGAAAGTGTAAGTGCCAGGAACTGAACTTGGGGGTCTCTGAAAGAATGGTATGATTTTTCAACCATGGAACAACCCCCTTAGTCCCACCATTGTTTTCTTACTTAGTCTGGTGTTATTCATTTTGTATCTATTTATTTAGTTATTTGTGTGTATGTACACATGAATTAGCACATGCATGTACCTCATGTTGGTCATGTCATTGTCAAAGGATTTACTGTTGACAGTACCAGTGCTGTGCCCAGATGTTTTCAGGAAATCTGTTATTACATGTAATAAACTACCCAATAACTTCCTTTGATTATCTCGAAAGTAATTATTATCATTACTAATCAGTAAAATAGTTTTGATTAACCAAAAGCTCAATAGCTATGTTGAAATTATGTTCTGTTAAGATTATTTCAATTTTTTATTCATTTATTTGTCTCTCATGAAATATGGTTTCACTAGGAGGCCAGGCTTGAGCCAAAGCTGCTGAGTAACCCAGGCTACCCAGGAGCTCTTAATCTGACTGCCTCAGTTTTCTAAATGCTGGGTTGACAGGTGTGTGCCACATTGTGCCATCATGTATAGTTCCTGTTCTTAATTTTAGTGGCAATATTTTATGGTTGATAGTGTGATGTTTGCTGTATGTCTACAGTGAAAAAGCTATTATCAGACAAAGCAAATTCCAATTCATTTATACTTTGCTATGATACTGTGCCAAAATGTGTGTAGAAACATGTCATTTGTTTTTCCTACAACACTGTTTTCTACAATTATCTATCAATATTGTAAAGTGTATTTATAGATTTTTAAATGTAGAAACTTTCTAGTCAGTCAAAATTGCTTTCTATGCAATATTGTAAAAATTTGGTAGTATTTTCACAAACATTTTTGCTTAATATTCATAATATTTACCCCGTAATTTATCCTAATATTAGAATATTAGAATCAATCCCTTTAATGAATATGGGGGCTCTTTAGCTTTCCAGTAACCTGACAAAAATATAATTTGCTAGACATCTATCTCCTTAAATCAACATAACTTGTAAATGAATTCCCAAGATTGATGACAAATATATTTATATTCAAATGTGTGGTTATTGATGATCTCTGATTTCCTAGTTTGGGGGATATTTTATAATAATTCAAATTTATTTTATCTTATCTATCTTGTATTTTATAGAGGTGTTGTTTTAAACAAGACTTAGAGAGTTAGAGGCAGGGGACATGCATGATAACATGTTACAATGGTACATGTCTGATGATGTGTATAAAACCACCCTTAAGAATAAGGAGGTATACTGTTCTATAGCACTGGTGGGTAGTTATGTCTCACTATAATCTATCATATACCTTATGAACTTAAAATAGAGAAACTCAAGACTCCAAGAAGAGAAATGATAAGTGGAAATGTTAATTAACCTACTTTGTTCAGTATTCATTGTTTATATTTATTAAAATAACAAGTGCTGCCACTGTTTAAATATACTTTTCATGAATTGATCAAAATATTTTTATAAATGCTTAAGGAGAGGAAATGTTAACCACCTTGATGTGACCCTTAAATATTGTAAGTCTGTATTAAACTCTAAGTAATAAATATATACAATTATGGTAATTTTAAAAGCACATGTATTCTCATTACTCTTAGTTTCATAGTTTTGTCTAATAAAACTAATTCTTGATATTTATGCCTTGCTTAACTGAACATTTTCCCCCTTACTTTTTATATGTTTTATGCTTGTTCAAACATTGTGCAATTTTCTAACATGATAATCTTTTTTTAATGGTTCCAGGTTATATTCTTTTTACATATTTTTCATTTATTTTCACACTGACCACAGTTTCTCCTTCCTCCTCTTCTTCCATCCCCTCCCCTAACTCCCATCTACCCCTCCCCATCCACTCTTAGTAGTTCTCCATTCAAAAAGGAGTAGGCCTCCCATGGGCTTGAACAAAGCATGGCACATCAAGTTGAGGTAGGACCTATCTCCTACCCCTGCATAAAGACTGGGCAAGGCAATCCAGCATGGAGAACAGGTTCCCAAAAGCCAGCTAAGTACCAGGGACAGGTCCTGGTCTCACTGCTAGGAGCCTTATAAACATAGAAAACTACACAACTGTCATGCATGCAAAAGGCCTAGGTCAGTCCCATGCAGGCTCTCTAACTATTGGTCCAGAGTCCATGAGTTCCCTTGAGCTCAGGTCAACTATCTCTGTGGGTTCTAATTGGCTGTGGATCTCTGCATCTGATTCCATCAGTTACTGGGTAAAGGCTGATGACAGTGAGGGTAGTCACCAATCTGATTACAGGAGAAGGCCAGTTCAGGCACCCACTCCACTACTGCTAGAAGTCTTAGCTGGGGTCATCCTTGTAGATTCCTGGGAGTTTCCCTGGTACCAGGTTTCTTTCTAACTCTTAAATGCCCCCTCCCATCAAGATGTCTCTTTAATTACTCTCCCTTCTCAATCTCACCTCCAACCTGCCTCCTGCCTCCAGCCCACCCAACCTATTCCTCCCTTACACACCCCCAACACATGTTTACCCAGGAGATCTCTTCTATTTCCCCTTCTCAGTGAAATCCATGTATCCCTCTTTGGGCCCTCCTTGTTATCTAGCTTCTCTGGGGCTGTGAATTGTAGGCTGGTTATCCTATACTTCACTCCTAATATCCACTTATGAGTGAGTACATGCCATGTTTGTCTTTCTAGTTCTGAGTTATTTCACTTTTCACTGTAAACATACAGCAACCATCACAATATCAACCATAAAATATTGCCACTAAAATTAAGAACAGGAACTATACATGATGGCACAATGTGGCACACACCTGTCAACCCAGCATTTGGAAAACTGAGGCAGCCAGATTAAGAGTTCCTGGGTAGCCTGGGTTACTCAGCAGCTTTGGCTCAAGCCTGGCCTCCTAGTGAGACCATATTTCATGAGAGACAAATAAATGAATAAAAAATTGAAATAATCTTAACAGAACATAATTTCAACATAGCTATTGAGCTTTTGGTTAATCAAAACTATTTTACAAATAAGAAAAATATTTTTATTGATTAGTAATGATAACAATTACTTTCCAGATAATCAAAGGAAGTTATTGGGTAGTTTATTACATGTAATAACAGATTTCCTGAAAACATCTGGGCACAGCACTGATACTTTCAACAATAAATCCTTTGACAATGACATGACCAACATGAGGCACATGCATGTGCGCACACACACAAGTAAGTAAATAAATAAATGCAAAATTAATAAAGCTGGGCTAAGACAGAAAGAACCCTATTTAGAGCATTCAACAATTATTTTGTTCTTTTTAAAGAATAAGCATACTTAATTATCTTTTTTCTCATTAGCAGAGAAATTCAGAGGTAAGCAAGAAAAATCTAGACAGATTGAAGGTCACAGTATTCCAAAACTTAAAAAGCAAAACAAAAACAATTTGTCAAGAGAGCTAGAGATCCCATTGCCTTTCCATCTGAGAGCAGGGATGCATTGGTTGCTGAGACCTAGGAAAGCAGCATTGATCTTTCATTAAATAGCTAGCATAATTTCTAAACCAGGGTGTTCATTCCGCCACTCTCGGGTGTCTTTCCAGAACAATCAAATACGAAGGATTTGATAAACTATTTTATCATTGCATCTGCTCTCAGAGCTGAAGACTGAGGTATATAAAGATTGCATAATAAGCATAGAAATTATATGTTTAAATTGTCAAAATCAATTTTAAACTTGAGTATATGTATATATTGTAATGCTCAATTCCTCTAAACAGACATATCAGAAGGTCTTTAATGCTCTGCAGAAAAATAAACTACTTGACTCCAATTACCATATTGAAAATGTTCTTGCAAAGTTTTAATTCTCTGTCATTTTTCTTCCATTTGTCTGAAGTTGCTATTCAGAATTTAAAATAATTCATTTACATAAGAATCATTTTCTGAGCTCCTGATAATGTGAATATTTTCATGCAGATTAAAGTGTACTCAGATAAAAATTCCAGGAAAGAAGGAAAATATACTCCCAGAAGCCAGAGTCAGATTATAGATATAATAAACTGCAGTGAATTCATATGTGTGGTGATGAAGAGATGTGAAGATGTTATTGAGGGGGATGTAATTTAGGTAAATGTTCAACTGTGTGTGTTTATTTTCTTTTCTGGAGACTATAAAATGATTCATATATTTCTCCAAATTAATACATATTGAGTAAATCTTCTAAGTTAAGGTTGCAAAGATCATTGCATAAAAATAGAGATTATGACTGGAAAATGCAAAGTGATTTTGATTTTTTTCTAATGTGCTCATAGTCACACAGAAGAAAATTCTAATGAATTTGGAAACAAGAAACAAACTATTCCACCCGCTTTGAGCACTTTGAATTTTCTAATGAAGGGAATAGCTCTTGCTGAGCTTCTCAGAAAACCCAATAAAGCTTTTATTAAAATGAACAGAACCAGAAAAGGCAAGTTTAAAGTAAATTTTCTTTATAGTTTAATAAGCCCCCTTTCTTCATAAAAAGTACCAAAGTCTTTCATTAAAAAATCAATAAGACACTCAGAGAAGGAGTTTTGCAAACATCTATTAATTAGGTTTTGAAGGATACTACATAGCTGGCAGAAACCATTAATGAAAAAGAGATGCTATTTGAGAATAGTTTTTAAAGGAGTAATGGTTTAACTATGTAACAGTTGGAAATAAGATTTGGAGCTGAATATTTGAAGACAACAGTCATGAGGAGCAATGTGTGAACCTACCCTAGCCAAAGCCAGAGGTTCTGTATACAGTCATTTCATTCATAAGCTAGGGAAGAGTTTTCCAGCTTGACCAGCACAGCATTAACAGCAGTCTTGACATAGTAACACATATACTCCAAGTGTTAAATCAGAATATTCCTGTCTTCCACTATTGGGATGAACTATTCTAAAAGCCCAATATAACACTATACAAGAGACGAGAATCAACTTAAAATATGGCTTGTGAGTAAGAGCATTTCCTGCTTTTGCAGAGGATTCAAGTTTGGCTTCAAGCACCCATATAGAGACATACAATCAGCTGTAATTTCGGTTCCTGGGGATCTAACGCCCTCTTCTGACTTCCATAGGCTTCTGCAGCATGTGGTGCACATACATACACTCAGGAATATATGCATAAAATAAATGATTTTTAAGAGGTACGACTAGAGAATACTTCCACATCTAGAGGAAGAAGAAGATAATGAATATTGTACTCTATAGCCCCGCACAAAGTCATAAGTAATGATTGCCATTTCTGACTAAATAGATACTCAGTGGCTAATCTAGCTGCCAAGTATGTGTAGTTTACTTCTTTTTTCCATGTGTGAGATTTAAAAAAAAAGCTAGTCCATCTGCATTTTTAGATATATAATCTTAAACGTGAATCTGCATTTCAAATGAGCTATAGGCATGTGAGTATCTTAAAAACACATAAGCCTAATATACATGTGACTTTGTTAGGATAAGTTTTCTATTTGGATTGGACTGCCAGTTTTAAAAGTTATTATATCACAGGTGGATTTTGTTTCTGAGTCATCTGCAGTGGATACAGTTCTTGGATGTTTCCTAGAATGCTGGGACATGAACATTCCTGGCTCTATTGTTCATGCATTCAACTGATGAAATGTTAATGAGACGCTCCCCACTTTTGGCAGTTCTTTCCATAATGACCTTCTTTGAGATGTGAAGGAGATTCATGGATAACACCTGATGTGTAGTCAGAATCATCAAAAGACACATAGTGAGAATCAATGGCTTCTTCCTTTTTCTCAGGCTGTATCAATTATTTTGACTTAAACTCAGTGAGTCAAAGAAATGAACAAGGCATACCCTTGACTTTGACATGTGTCTGCCACAGTCTCTGTCTTAGTTATTCTGGTATTATGACTCAGCTGTAGGCAAAGAATCCCAAATCATATTTCCCCCTTACTTCATTAAGCCGCCTCCTAAAACTTCTCAAATTTCGTACTGCATATGGACACATGGCTCCCTTTGGAGACTCTCTCGTTCTCTCTTTTCCCCCTAAGGATATCAATGGGAATTTCTTACTTGGTTTAGAATCCTTTAATGAATCAGCTCTGAGATATGAGCAAATGACAAAGCATCTGAAAAATAAGGATAGCTTAAAGCAGGGCGGCAAATGGGGGTGGGGAGGCAGGGGATCAGACATTATGAAATCTGTCTATGAGTAAAATTGAAGCAGAATGGCTAACACCTTCTAAGACAGAAAGAGTTTGCAATTCAGGTGTGAGTCCAAACTGATTTTTTGTTTTGTTTTGTTTTTTAATGCAGTGTTGTTTTATGAAGAGAAAAATAATCAATGAAAACCTGCTTAATACAATGTTGTATTTCTATAGCAGTGAAAGAACATGTTTTGTGTGTTATTACATTTACTGACAGACAGAAATCTTCTTCTGAAGATTTGATGACTTTCTGGCAACACTACAAATGTTTTCCCACACCATTTTGGAATCTTGATGCTTTTCCCAGTAAATCTTAAGAGCAAGGATCTGGGCTGCCAGTGAACCTAAAGCATGTGGCAAAAATAATACATGCCAAAAAGAACTATATCTGTGGCTCCAAGAGGAGGGCTAACAAATCCCCAACAACTAAATTTAAAAAGAACAAAATCACCCCTTGAAAGTAGAAAAAAGTTCCACTCACAAAATGGCAGCTTTGATAAGTTTTAAAGACTTTACTATGAAAACTTATAACCTGCACACATTTAAAAGAACCAAGATATAATTGCATCCACACTGAAATGAAAATGTGAGTATTTCATAAGAAAGTACTAGCAGTACTATTAGCTTCATATGAAACCAACCAGGGGAGCACTATAAAAAGATTTTATGTTATGGGAGGAATGTTTATATCTTCTCTTCTAACCCAAATTCACCCCTGAGGCTATTCCATCCAACTTGTTTGGAGACAAAGCAGTTTGGGGTAACCAGGACTAAAGTCATGAGTTAGGGCATTCACAGGGAAACTTTTGCCTGTGTAAGAAGAGTCGCCCCCCACCTGCCCTCACCACACATGGGCATTCCAGCTGCTCACACGCCAAGAATGGCTAGAGAGTGAAACCCTCCTTGTTAGTATGGGGATTTCCCAACACTCAGAATTGTGACAAATAAACTTTGGTTATTTAAGCCACCTAGTTTTGACATTGGGTTATTGTAGTAGAGATAGCAGAGAGGACATACACAGTCCTTCATAAGTCTCTTTTTTGGCATTTGGATTCTTTGAAGTTAGTCAGTTTCTTGAACCTGTATAAAGGATCATAAAACTGTTATCTGGATGTCATGTGACAAGTCACTTAAAATATCACTATCTCCCTAGCATTTAGTATCTATGTGATAAAATATATACATTAAAACATTCTTTATGTGTCCACTTGACTGATCTATGAGATATTTAGATGGTAAGCTATTCCTATGGTCTATGTTGAGACATGGGCCAGAGATTCTCATTTTCCTGGGAAGACTGAGTGCAGATGTTCCCTCTCATTAGTAAGATATGTAATCCTCTGATTGGTGATGTCCTGGACAAAATAAAAAGGAAGAACAAAAGTACATTTTTTCTGTTCATTGTAAAACACAATCTCACTCTATGGCCCATTTCTAATTTGTCACAATATTGTATCAGTGAAATTACTATGTGCATGGTATTGATTGATGTATACCTTTAAAAAAATCACAAAGCCGATAATGTTTCCTTCCACTAACTTTAACCATTATGTTAGTCAATGACACTAAGCTAAATAAAGTCCATTTATAAAAATATAAGAATAAGTAACTATAACATGAACATGACTGAATAAGAGAAAATGGCATAATTAATAAAATGCTTTGGATATTGCTTCTTAAAATAAGAAAAATCTAGAAAAATACATATCTAAACAAATTGATGTTTCCTCTGTACTTATTTATCACTATAGATGGGTATCATATGTTACCGTTGAACAAATGTCACATAGAAATACAGTTGTGAGCTCTACACTTCTTTGAGACAAGAAATGGACAAAAAGGAAAAAATGCACTCAACATCAGTAGAACCAAAGAAAGGTACCATTTGGAAAATAAAAATGCTACTTGGAAATGTAATCTATGAAAATTGGTTTGTCCAACCCTACTTCCTGACAAAGAGTGATGGCTCCTTTTGAGTTATCTGTTTGATATCATAAATTGCTTGACTCAGCTGCAGGTCTAGAAAGACCTTCCAGGAAACAGATGGTGAATCACAGCTGAATCAAAGCTGTAACCATTTTAAAAGGAAGGCAGTGCTGCGTATCTGTTTACTAATGAGGACACTCCAACAGACATACAGTTGTCTCTCCAGTAACATCTGAGTAAAGCTATTTTAAATTTGTGTAGTTAAGGGAAATTCTCCATTATTTTCTCCTCTATTATACTCCACTCAAAGAGAAAAGTATACTTTAGCAAGCAAAGTAAAGAAGCGGCCAATTACACTTTGCATTTATTAAAAGTGATCATTTTTATCAACAGTTATTCAAGAAAATGCTTTTCATTGCTCTGTATCATTGAAATAACTTAAAAAAAGGATAATGCCAGAACTATAAGAGCCAGAGATCAGGGAGCACTGTCTGGACCTGACAGAACTGCTGCAGTCACAAATTCACAGCTGCTGTGGTTGACTGTATAGGACATGCAGATAAGGCCAGTCAACATTCTAGCATGGAGCAGAGAGGCGTTCATGACCCCTCCCAGCTGCGAAGCTGTTGGGAGTTAATGGTCTTGAGGGAAGAAAGTCAGTTTTCTTTAATAGTGGGGTCCCTGATAGGTTGACCATGATCCTGTATCCAGAAATATGAACAGAAAACAAAAATGAGACTCAGTGGGTATCCAAATCACAAAGAAACAACAACAACAACCAAAGAAAACAAGATGGGGTGAAGCTGGGAGAGGGGACCAAGGTGAGGGGAGGGTCTGGGAAAAGTTAGGAGGAAGAATGGGGGTGAATATAGTAAAAATATATAGTACATCTTTCTCAAATATTAATAAAAGTAAGTATTATTATTATTTTTATTATATTTGTGTTTTAATTTTACACATCAGCCATTGGTTCCCCCGTCCTCCCTCTCCCACCCCTGCCACCACCTTCCCCCCAGCTCCTCCCCTCCATTCCCATCTCCTCCAGGGCCATGACTCCCCTGGGGATTCATTTAAACCTGGTGCTTCAGTACAGGCACGTCTAGTCCTCCTTCCAGGCTCAGCAAAGTGTCCCTGTGCAAGCCCAAGGTTCCAAACAGCCAGCTCATGCACTAAGGACAGGTCTGGGTCCCACTGCCTGGGTAACTCCCAAACAGTTCAAGCTATTCAATTGGCTCACTTTTCCAGAGGGCCTGCTCGAGCTGGGGGCTCCACAGCCTTTGGTTCATAATTCATGTGCTTCCATTCATTTGGCTATTTGTCCCTGTGCTTTTCCAATCTTGGTCTCAACAATTCACACTCTTACAGTCCCTCCTCTTTCTCGACAATTGGACTCCTGGATCTCCACCTGGGGCCTGGCTGAGGATCTCTGCATCCACTTCCATAAGTTATTGGATGAGAGTTCCAGCACGACTATTAGGGTGTTTAGCCATCTGATCACCAGACTAGGTCAGATCAGGCTTTCTCTCGACCATTGCCAGCAGTCTACAGAGGATGTATCATTGTGGATTTCTGGGGACCTCTCCAGCACTCTGCCTATTCCTGTTCTCATATGGTCATCATTTATCATAGTCTGTTATTCCTCATTCTCCCTTTCTGTTCTTGATCCAGGTGAGATCTCCTGCTCCCCTAAGATTTCTTTTTCCCCTTACCCTTCATTACTCCCACTGTCATCCAGGTTGCTCATGTAGATCTCATCCATTTCTCTGTCATTGGGTGATCCTTGGGTTTCTCCTAGGGTCCCATTTTCTAGGTAGTCTCCCTGAAGTTGTGTAGCAGTCTAGTCATCTTCGTTTTACATCTTGTATCCTACTATGAGTGAGTACATACCATGTTCGTCCTTCTGAGTCTGGGTTACCTCACTCAGGATGATTTTTTCTAGATCCATCCATTTGCCTGCAAACCTCATGGTGTCATTGTTTTTCTCTGCTGAGTAGTACTCCATTGTGTATATGTACCATATTTTCTTTATCCATTCTTCAGTTGAAGGGCATCTAGGTTGTTTCCAGGTTCTGGCTTTTACAAACAATGCTGATATGAACATAGCTGAGCAAATGCCCTTATGGTATGATTGAGCATTCCTTGGGTATATGCTCAAGAGTGCTATAGCTGGGTCATAGGGGAGATGGATTCCCCATTTTCTAAGGAAGCACCATATTGATTTCCAAAGTGGCTGTACAAGCTTTCATTCCCACCAGCAGTGGAGGAGAATTCCCCTTGCTCCACATCCTCTCCAGCATAATCTGTCGTCTGTGTTTTTGATCTTAGCCATTCTGACAGGTGTAAGGTGGTATCTCAGAGTCGTTTTGATTTGTATTTCCCAGATAATTAGGATGTTGAGCAATTCCTTAAATGTCTTTCAGCCATTTGAACTTCCTCTATGGAGAATTCTCTGTTTATTTCTATAGCCCATTTCTTAATTAGACTGTTGGGCATTTTTATGCCATATGGCAACATGTTTGATTTTTGATTCTTTGGTTTTTGTTTTTGTTTTTTTCTGTTTTTTGGTTTTTCAAGACAGGGTTTCTCTATGTAACAGCCCTGGTTGACCTGGTTTCACTTTGTAGACCAGGCTGGCCTGGAACTCATAGAGATCCATCTACCTCTGCCTCTTGAGTGCTGGAATTAAAGGCATGACCTGCTAAACCTTGTTTTGGGGACTGGAACATCAACCCAGCGACAAAACCTTCAATCTTACAATGTGGCCCGTCTGCAAGATAAGCTTGGCAATGGTGGCACAGAACTTGTGGGAGCAGCCAACCCATGACTAGTTCTTGAGGCCCATGCCACTAGAGGGATTGCATGCCACTAGGGAACATTATCTAGATGGCTAGGAACCAATGGCAGGATAGCCCGTATATCCAGGATGGGGCCAAACACAACTGGGGGGGGGGGGGGAGTCAAGGAAATGATTCTTAATTATGTTCTCCTATATTCAAACATAAACCCTTATCTTAAATGTCATCAGAGGGATGTGTAACATGCAGTAACTGATGGGAACAGATACAGAGAACCACAGCCAATCACTAGGCAGAGCCAGGAGAATCCTGCAGAAGAGGGGGAGGAAGGATGGTAGGAGCCAGAGGGGTCAAGGACACCACAAGAACAAGTCCAACAGGATCAACTAATCAGGACTCATAGGGGCTCACAGAGACTGAAGCAATAAACACAGACCCTGTGCCAGTCTGAGCTATGTCCTCTTACAATTGTGTAGCTTGGTGTTCCTGTGGGACTCCCAACAGGAGCTGGGAATGGGGGTGTCTCTGATTCTTTTGCCTGCTCTAGGGACCCTTTTCCCACTGTGTTGCTACATTCAGCAACATTTGTGACCAGTCTTACTGTATTTTGTTAGGTCATACTAGGTGGATATCTTTGAGAGGCCTGCTGTTCTCCCCCACCCCCTCAAGGGAAACAGGGGAGGAGTTGATCTGGAAGAGATAGAAGTGGGGAGAACTGGGAGGAGTGGAGGTGGGGAAACTGATGTGTGGATGTAATGTACGAGAGAAGAATAAAAGTTAAAAAAGAAAAAGAAAAAAGAATAGCATGAAGGAGTGGATCCTCCTGAATTTACATGATTAATCCCCAGGAATAGTATTCTCCTATACTCACTAGCTCACTTCAGGGCTAGCAACATTATTTAACAGAGATACCACAGCAGAGTCCCCTGGTGTTGATGGTTTAAACAAAAGAAGTATACAATTTCATGACTCTGAGGTCAAGAACTCCCCATCTTGCTGTGCAGTCAGGCTCTTGCATTTGTGGAATCAGAGGGAATAACTTTATGCTTTAGTCTTTGGCTCATTGCTGATGGTCCTTGGCATCTCTGATTTATCCATGTATCACTGAAGCTTTTCCCTGTATGTGTCTTTCTCAGAATCAAATTGGTTTTTCCTTTCAAGGAGATGATCCAAAGGAGTTTGGAATAAAACATAATTTTTTAAATTTAATTTTTAATACCCATAGAAATCCTATATCCAAATAAGGTAATATCAGTAGTAGTAAGCATTAGGATTCAAACATACATTTGGGGGGGGGGCAATGTGCAATTCAACCCATACTATCCTTTCTACTGTAAAACACAAAACTTTATTTTGAGAAGGAAAAGAATTATAGTTCTCATACCCTGGATTCACTGCACTACGGACAGGAAAGAGAGAGAAAAAATACTACAGCTCCTGGAGAAGAGGCAGCTTTAATGTGGGGAACTCACAGAACCAATGCAGAGGAAGGACAGGACTGAGAAGATGACATACCCAAGTCTGAAGACTCAGAATGTCACCAACCACGCTCCCTACCATGAACCATAAGGCTACAAACAATAAGAACCACAGAAAACCGCTGAAAATGCGCCCATATCAGAGCAAAAACATGTGCAGACACTCTGTGAGGTACAATGCAAGCAGAAGTTCTAAATCTCAGAATCAAAGAGATATTTCTCTGGCAGCTTAGCCCTCACCCAGAGCATTAGACATTGGAACAGATTTGAAGTCTAATTGTACTAAGGGTAGCCATAGCAACAACAGCTATCAAACCGAGCGTAAATTTTAAATATATTAAATAAAAGACCACTCTAAAAGCCTAGCAGAAGAAAAAGCATACAAATACCAGAATTGAAAACTTTTCAGTCTCTGCTGTCCTGTATACAATAGCTGACTTTCGGGAAAAAAAAAAAAAAAAAAAAAAAAAAAAACCTGTAAGCATTAAAAAGCAAGAAGATACAGAATCAAAAGAGAGAAAATTACCATAAGAATTAGACCCAATATTACACAGATTGAGAGAAATCTGACAAGAAATATCAAATAGCTATGGTTAATAATGTATAATGTATAAGACTCCAGTGAAAATTGTGAGCAATGTGCAATATTATTTGATATACAAAGGATTATAAAACATCAGGGCTATTTTTATGTTAGCAATGGTACATTGGTACCCAAAACTGTTTTGAAAAGCAGTAGTTCTTACAGTAACACGAAAAAAAGAGAGAGAGAGAGAGAGAAATAGCAAGAGGAAAAAGGACTGAAGGAGGGAAGGAAGGAAAAAACAATGGGTGGATGGAAGAAATAAATAGGTTAGGGATGGAAGGATGAGTTACATGCCCTCCAAAGTTATTTGTTGAAGTCCTAACTCCTACTATGGCAGAATCTGGCTACATCAGATTACAGTGCCTTTACAGAGGGGGTGAAGTTAAAATAAGGCCACAAAAGGGTTCCTGTACCATGTGAGTACTGTTAAGAATGGAGATCTGAAGTCACAGAGGGAGAGCACAGGAACAAACAAAGCTACCACTCACTCTGGCCTTGAATCATTGTTCTCCAAGATTGCAGAAAGTTACTTTATTTTTTTAATATGTGATTAAGTGAGTTTATGAAAGGAAAAGAGAAAAGAAAAAAAAAGAATAATTCAAATATAAATCCAAGTTGTCTCTAGAAGCTGTATGTTCAAAATTACTTCAAAAAACAGCTCAATTGATGAATATACACTGTTCATTGACAATATTCTTACCAAGAAAGCCAATGCTACACAGTCCAAACCATAATTCCAACCCACAAACTTCAATACCCTGGCCAAGCCACGCATATACTAAAGAGCCTGTAGGCTGTTGGCCCTGACTCACTAGAACACCAAGAACCTGAAGATACAGAATGTTGCAGAATAAAAATCCTTTGAGTTTTTATTCTGGAGCTTTCTTTAACACTCTTAATTGCAGTTGGTTATCATTCTCTGCATCTGACAGGCTTGACATCCTAAGGGCACCTTAGATAAAACTCTTAGAATGTGTAGCTTAATAAACCTCTATTGTTTACCAGCCAAAAGCTAAGAATGATGCATGGTAACATATGAAAGTACATAGGATACTTCCTCCTGTTAGTATAGGTATGGCTTATGACTTTCTTTTCATCTATAACTATAAAAGTGCATGTTCCCTCTTCTGCAGTTGAACATGTCATTTATGCTAATTTATTCCATATATCTATCTAAAGCATAATCATGTATTTGGCTCAGAATAAAGCACTCTCATATGTATTTTAATGAAGAGTTGTAATTCACACATACACACACATACTATATATATATATATACACACACACACACACATATCCTATGTACACACACACACACAAACACACACACACACACACACACCTACTTATGCATGGAGGTACATACCTGTAATCCCCAGTACTGCGAAAGCAGAAAAAAATATTTAATTCAAGGAAACCTTGAGCTATAAATTATAGTGAGACTCTATCTGCCAAAAATGAAAGGTTGGGATCTACCTGAATGAGAGAATGATTGTCTAGCATATTATATTCAAGGCTCTGGGTTCAATACACAGCACCAGAAAAAAAGGGTAAAGTGGTTTAAATGATTTTTACTGGAGTTGAAGAATTAATATAGAGTCCTATGAATTCAGAAGTCAAATTATTTATAAACCCATAACAGAAATCAGTGTATACAAATGTAAGTTTTTATTTTAACTATTTCCACTGGGAAGCATTGCCAGAAACAAAGACATGCCATGCTTGCTGAATAAACACTTTATATAATTGGATTTCCAAACATTAGAACCACAGAAGACGGACACTGTCCTGTAGAGAAGTCATCTACCTTAAGGTTGGGGTAGTGCTAAAGTTAAACAAAACCCTAGGGTATCTCCTAAACCCACAAAGTGAGAAAGTGGTGGTTTTGTTGTTTTAGCTTTTGTTTTTATATGTGAGCATATAACTCCATCGTGGAGTGAATGCTTGAGGCTCTAGGCTTAATCCCTAACATACACAGAAAATGTAGACTTACAGTGAAAAATCAATGTAAAATTCTGAATAACATGATAAATAACTCAGCTGTTTGAGTATAAAACAGAACATAAAGTAAATGTCCATGAGCCCTGTGGACATAAGTGAGCAGATAAAGACACAACAATACGACTAGCCAGTAGCCTCCAATAATACCAAAATCTATAGGATATTGACCAAATAACTGTTTCAAACTATAGAAATGCAAGGAAATGGGAAATCTCAATGCAGTATGTCATCCTCGGTTATAAGTTGGGAAAGATAAAAGACAGAGTGAAAAAACTGGAGAAATCCAAACAAGTTCTGTGCTGTAGTTGATACATGAATAATTTCATAGTAAAAAATACGTTTTATAGATACCAGAGATACTGCCAAGAGAGTTGACAATAGGTAAATGGAGCTTCATGTAATAATTTTTAAACTCTCATTCTTTCGGTGCCTTTTCTTTGGAAGATGCTAAAATAATGCTTCTTCACCCAAGGTAAGGCAGGAATGCCAAAAGGAATGATTCAAGCAAAGTCAAGCAGGGTGAGCCAGTGAATTCATTGGAGATGCTTAGAGGGACAAAGGTGAGTCAGGAAACCACATAACCAAAAAGTCATGCCAGCATGGGTAATGACTCACAAAGCTGCATCCCCGGAGCTCTCACAGAACTCCACTGCAGTTCTATGGGCACAGTGATCACTCCTTGGCAATTGCTTACTGCTTATGGGACCTTGGGAGGGGCATTACGAATCTTTTAATTTGCTGAATTTCCTTAGTTTCATTGACTTCCTGAACCTTGTGAGGCCCTGTCCTCACTTCTAGAAGGAATGCTTCAATTCAGTTGAAAACACTCTTTTTTTCTCTCTCCTTTTTTAAATTTATTATATTTGTGTTTTAATTTTACACATCAGCCATTGGTTCCCCTGTCCTCCCTCTCCCACCCCTGCCACCACCTTCCCCCCAGCTCCTCCCCTCCATTCCCATCTCCTCCAGGGCCAAGACTCCCCTGGGGATTCATTTAAACCTGGTGCTTCAGTACAGGCAGGTCCAGTCTCCTCCTTCCAGCCTCAGCAAAGTGTCCCTGTGTAAGCCCAAGGTTCCAAACAGCCAGGTCATGCACTAAGGACAGGTCTGGGTCCCACTGCCTGGGTAACTCCCAAACAGTTCAAGCTATTCAATTCTTTCACTTATCCAGAGGGCCTGCTCGAGCTGGGGGCTCCACAGCCTTTGGTTCATAATTCATGTGTTTCCATTCGTTTGGCTATTTGTCCCTGTGCTTCTCCAATCTTGGTCTCAACAATTCATACTCTTACAGTCCCTCCTCTTTCTCGACAATTGGACTCCTGGATCTCCACCTGGGGCCTGGCTGAGGATCTCTGCATCCACTTCCATCAGTTATTGGATGAAAGTTCCAGTACACAGTTAGAGTGTTTGGCCATCTGATCACCAGACTAGTTCAGATCAGGCTTTCTCTCAACCATTGCCAGCAGTCTACAGAGGATGTATCATTGTGGATTTCTGGGGACCTCTCAAGCACTCTGCCTATTCCTGGTCTCATGTGGTCTTCATTTATCATGGTCTGTTATTCCTTGTTATCCCTTTCTGTTCTTGATCCAGCTGGGATTTCCTGCTCCCCTAAGCTTTCTTTCCCTCAAAACTTGCCCTTCATTACTCCCACTGTCGTCCAAGTTATCCATGTAGATCTCATCCATTTCTCTGTCATTGGGTGATCCCTGTGTCTTTCTTAGTGTCCTGTTTTCTAGGTAGCCTCCCTGGAGTTGTGTAGCAGTCTAGTCATCTTTGTTTTACATCTAGTATCCTCCTATGAGTGAGTACATACCAAGTTTGTCATTCTGAGTCTGGGTTACCTCACTCAGGATGATTTTTTCTAGATCCATCCATTTACCTGCAAATCTCATGATGTCATTGTTTTTCTCTGCTGAGTAATACTCCATTGTGTATATGTACCATATTTTCTTTATCCATTCTTCATTTGAAGGGCATTTAGGTTGTTTCCAGGTTCTGGCTGTTACAAACTATGCTGATATGAACACAGCTGAGCAAATGCCCTTGTGGTATGATAGAGCATTCCTTGGGTATATGCCCAAGAGTGCTATAGCTGGGTCTTGGGGGAAATGGATTCTGAATTTTCTAAGGAAGTGCCATATGACATGATAGTGTACATGAGTGACCCCAAAAATTCAACCAAGGAACTGATACAGCTTATAAACACCTTCAGCAACATAGCAGAATACAAGATCAACTCAAAAAAATCAGTAGCCCTCCTATATACAATCACCATACAGGCTGAGAAGGAAATCAGTGATACATCACCATTTACAATAGTCACAAATGATATAAAATACCTTGGGATTACTCTAACTAAGCATGTGAAGAACCTATATGACAAGAACTTTAAGTCCCTGAAAAAAGAAATTGAAGAAGATGTCAGAAAATGGAAAAATCTCCCATGCTCATGGATAGGCAGGATTAACCTAGTAAAAATGGCGATCTTACCAAAAACAATCTATAGATTCAACACAATCCCCATCAAATTACCAACACAATTCTTCACAGACCTAGAAAACACTCTTTTAAGACCAGTGTAATAAAAATAATAATAATAATAATTAATAATAAACTGGCAAGATCATTTAGCAGGTAAAACCACTTGCTACTCAAAGTGATACTTGAGAACATTATTTGAAACATATGAGAGAGAGAAAGAACCAACTTTTGAGACTTGTCTGACCTCCACAAGTATGATGTGGCATATGTGTACACACACACACACACACACACACACACACACACACACACACTCATAAAGTTTAATTTTAAAAAATAACTGCCAGTAGTTCATTTTTGTTCATTCTTATTCATTTCCCCCCTCCTTTCTCTTCTTTTGGCATAGTTACAAGGCAAGAAGCCAGGGATCAAATGAGCCTGAGGGCGGTAAGAATAAGGAGATGACTCTATGGGAAAGCAGAAAGGTGTGGTAAAGCCAGAAAAACAAGCCTTCTTCTCTACACTAACAATGTGAGCAGTGTATCAATATTCTTCATGCCTAAACAATTTCCTGATTTTCACTCTCTGACTTGAGTTTTAGTAACCTGATAAATGTCATCTACTATTGAAAATCTCCAAACAAAAGCTTTAAATTCAGATTTGTAAAATGTAGTGATCTTCTGATTTTCTTTCCCTATTGGTCCATGAGGCAACTCAGAAGATCTATTAACCTCGAATTATTCATTTCCATGCCATAGACCTTTCACTTTATGTTCCTGGCTTTTGGCTTCTACTTTATACACCGGGGATATACCTCTGAGACTGAAGGCTACCACCTCAGTAGCTAACAAGTGAGACATGGTAGCTAATGAGAATGCTAAGGTTTTCCAAGATTCACCAGCTAAGCAAATAAACAGTGAGACTTAACAGAGCAAGAAATGGACATACTGGACCTAGTTGCATAACTCTGAAGATTATTCGTGCCACGGTGAATGAACACTTCACGGAGGTAAACTGGCACATGCCAGGAGTCCTATCTTCTGTAGAGTAAGTTGGATGTATCACTTAAATCTATCAATTCATAACTATGCTGAGCACAGTACATAGAGAGCTTTTGAAGAAGTAGATCATTCTTCTTGAGAAGCAGGCATTCTCAAGGCATAATAGCTGGAAAAATACTTAGAACAGCATTCACTATAGGGCCTAGTTGAAGAAGATTTGACAGGTACCTGATGTCAAATGTATTAGGATGATCTTTCCATACAGACCAGCTGTTGGCCAAGTTGAGCACTGCCAAGTGTATGCCAGCATTACTACAGAGTCTGAGTGAGCTTTCTGTTATAGAGATGTTGAAGATATCGCTAGATCCTGGAGGCAACAGAATGTGCAAGCAAGAAACCAGAAAAACAAAACAAAATAAACAAATAAATAAAAAAGAGATGCTTTTATTTGAGGCAGAAGAAGGTTCCCAGCAAAGGAAGGTCACCAAAGAACATGTTTGGGAGGCATCTCTGGCCATAAGCCATGCCCAGTAGATTAATCCAACCTCTAGAACATTTAACTAGAACAATTTCCCAGCTCTACTTCTTTTAAGCTCCTACCTCAATTGCATGATCTGAAACCACAGTTAGCAACCTGATGGAAAGGGGCAAAAGCCACAGTTTTTTGAAGGAATGAAAGAAATCAAGCAAAATGTGACAGCGCAAACATATAAGGCCAGCATTTTGGAGGAAGATGCAGGTAGTAGGGAATTTAATGCCAACCTGTGCTACACAGCAAGACTGACTCAAAAATAAAAATAAAAGAGGAAAGAGAAGCTCAATCTTTACCCCTCCTTTTACTCGAAATTCCATGGTGGCGACAGATCCAGAATGATGAAGAAAATATGACAGTTTTAAACCTCGTATGAACTGAAAATGATCAGAAAACAGATGAGGCTTTGACCTGATTTTTATTAAAGGGACCAAGAAAATCTTGTTCGCACAATGAATTCAGTAATGCAGTAGAGATGAAAATGTTAAAAATGGGGAGGGGGTGAGAATCATATTTCCTGTAAGGCTAGGCCATATATTTAGTTATTTGTTCATTTTTATTTTCCTTTCTGGGCTGGGCTCAAACCCAAGGCCTTGTCCATGCTAGAAAGCCGTGTTGTGCTGAGCTACACCCTGTCTCAGGTGAGCAATGAAGAAAACATCAGCCTTCTAAAAGCAATCAGCTTAAAACGGGCAGTAAGAACAGTGGGGATGAAATAGTGGTATGTAGTTTAGAAGGCAACCAACCAAGCACAAAGGTATGCTGGATTTTCTGGTGAAAGCAGAGATGGAATGCCAGCCAAGATGGAGTAGCTGTCACAGATTTCAAGGTGATAAAATCATGAAGAAAAGCAAACTCTTTGTAAACAGAGAGTGAAAAGAGACTTTGATAGAAAAACATAGCTCAATAATAACCAAGGCAATAAAAATAACTCTCATTAGCCAGAACTTTTTGTGGCTCCTAAAGGAGAAGAACAAAAAGTCCAATTTCAGGAACAAGTTACAGGCAATAACAGAAACAATGTAGAAGATTAAACATAGAAATTCAGAAAGAAAAAAAAAACTTTTGAGTGTAAAACCTAATATGAGAACATCAGAAGGTCCCAATCAACCACAGGAAAGTCCCAACAGGCCCTCACACTTGGCAGGACAAAGGTCCCATGGAAGTTTAAAGAGAACTTTCTAATGTCTTAACTGAAATCAATGAAAACCTGTTAGTTTAATTTTAATGTTATTTCTAGCAATAACAATTATTCTCCCTTGGACTTAGTTTTAAATCTGATTTGAAATAAGAATATCATATCACTTCCACTCAAATGCAGAAATAATTTATTTGAACATTCATTATAACTAGAGCAATTGAATGTATGTGCCTGCCTGATATATAAATCTTCAACCATTATCTCATATAAAATTATTTGGAGAAACACATTTGATGAAAAGAAGATACAATTGCATACCACTTTTTTTTTATTTAAAAGCAGTTTCTTCTAGTGCTGGGGAGATGGGTCAAATTATAAAGTGTTTGCTATATAAGCACAAGGTCCTGAGTTCAGAGTCCCACTGTCCCTTGGAAATCCAGGCCCAGTGGCATAGCGTCTGTTATCAAGCACTTGGGAGGAAGGAAAGAAAAGACAGTCATATCCCTGGTGCTCACTGGCCAGCCAGCTAGACAGTGAATTCTAGGTTCAATGAAGGATCCTGTCTCAACAAGTGATATGGAGACACTCATGCACGATTGGTGGGAGTGCAAATGAGTACATCTGAGCAGAAAGCAGTGTAGTGGTTCCTCATAAAGATAGAAATAGGTCTATTATATGACCCAACTATTCCACCCCTATACATATACCCAAAGGACTCCTACTACAGAGACACACGTACTTGCTCATTTTTGTAGCAGCCCTATTAACAATAGCTAGGGCACATTAGCAACCTAGAGTTTTAACTGATGAATGGATAATAAAAATTTGGTATCTAGACATGGTGGAATTTTATTCATCAATAAAGAAATGTGAAATCTGTGAGTAAATAGACAAATTTAGGAAACACTATATTGAATGATATACACATACCCAGCAAGTCAAATGTTGCATGTTGTCACTTATATGTGGATCTTAACATTGAATCTTTAGCTCTGTTGGTTTAATTTGGAGTACATGTGGAATCCAGAAAATCTGAAATAGAAAATTGGCTGGGAAGCGGGGGAGAAGGACCTTGAGGGAGGGTAGACAGTAGAACGAAGGTGATATGAAGGGGGAAATGGGAACGATGGGGAGGAAGATTTAGGTAACAAGTGGCATGAAAAAGTATAGCAGAGGAGGCGTTTGGGGGATGGCTACTTAACACTAAGGATGTTTGAAACATTCACATGGAAAACTATATATTTGGATCCTACCCAGGAGACTATGCTTATTTTAGGAGCCTAAAGATGTCAAATAAATAGCCCAGAGTCAGGTACTGGATACCTGTTTTACAGTTGTTGAATAAAGGTGTACTAGAAATGCTCAACACTTATAGACTTTGCCATTGTTCTTAGTTACATCAGACTGTGTTGTTGAAGACACTACACGTATTAGTCACAGCACATAGAAAGATCAGATTGGTGCTGACTAGGGAGCTTCCTCCCTCCTGATTAGCTCTCATATTACTAGTAGGTGCTATAAGGCTGCTGGAGAGAAAATTCATCAATAGCTGTGAGCCCTATGAACTATAATAATAACTAAATGTGAAAAGGTATGTGAGTACAACAGTGACATGAATGTTAAAAGGATTGAAAACCTGGTGAGTTTGGAGATCCCAGGAGAGAAGGAACTACTGGTGTTTTACTAAATGGTCAGAGTATCTAACTGTTGTCTGAATTAGTAACTCTATGCCACAGGTTAAAGCAGCTTTCAGATGTCACCAGAGAAGTTTCTTTCTGCAAGGAATGGTGGTTAACGTAGAAACTCATATCTAGTCCAAGTAAATATGTAACTATTGAGTCATCAGCCACCAAGGGGACATCAATATCACACCTCTGCCACAAGGCTCAGGGATCATTGAAGAAAAAGTTTGTAAGAATGAGAGGCCAGGAAAGAATGAAACAAAAGAGTGTGCTTTGGACAGGACAGGGCAATTTCATTCATAAACTTATAGTATGTCATTGCCTGTATAACACATGCACAAAATTAACCGGTGAACTATCTGTCATGAAGTCGGAAAGGGATCATGAGCTTCTAACTTCATGAACTACACACAATCGATGGCTTCTGGGAGAGGAAGAGTCTGTTTTCCTTATGGAGGTGGCTCCTGATGTATTAATCATGCTCCTGTGGATTGTATTATACCCAAGAATATATGGACAGCACAAATTGGAGTTAAAGGGTAATTCAAAAAGCAAAATGTACCTGAAGTTGAGGGGTAAGGAGGTGGGGTGAATCTGTGAAGAATTAAAGGGAGGAACTGAGGTAAATACAATAAAAACATTGTCAATACATCTAAAAAATTAATGAAATATTTGAAAAAATTAAAATAATATTGAGAACCATTATATGCACTGAACCTTGACCTGTCCCTGCACACACCTGTGCAATCATGTGTATATGTAAGCACCTGCATTACATGCGCTCATACCTATAAAACATACATACATAAAACACACACACATACACATACATTCCCCAAAAGAGGTCTCTTCTAAAAGTCAAGTTGGAACAGAAATCATCTTTGCTTAATAAACAGAGGACAAAAATTTTAGATTGAGCATAAAATAATCAATACTGGAGAATAATTTATATTAAAAAAACATACATTTGATTTTCTAAATGATGTTTATGTGTTTATTATGATGTTGAAGGCACTGAAACAGTACATTATTTAGGAGTAATTCATAGTAATGAGACTGAAATAGTTTACACCATTCTGTATTAAGAATTTGATGCATTCTACTCAATTCATTTCAATAATAAATACTCACTTTCCACTATGAACAGCTAACTATAATTACCTATTAGCTCCCTTTGTTTCTCTAATTGACAAAATATTTATGATATTTAACATATTAAATGAAAAGTGAATTGTAAAAAATAAGTAATAGAAAAGCTAGGAATTTGGAGCTCTTTTTAAGCCTGGAATAGCTTATTATAGTTTGTTTGGATACAACTAGTTTGGCATTTTCTGGTGTACTACTTTTTACATTGGAAGTTTTAAGTGAAATTTCCTTTGAGAATTTCATATATGAGTACTATATTTACTTAATTTTAACCACACCAGTCTTCTTTCTACAACCCTCCCCATGTTTCCTCCCCCTCCTCCTCTCAAATTAATGACTCCTTCTTCAATTATTGTTATATATGCATATATATATATTGGTGGGTCCATTTGGTGTTGCTCCTAGCTGAATTTATTTAGGGCTGGCTGCTTGGGACTGAATAACCTCTTAGGGATTTGTTCCTGAATATGACTGTTCCTCCCTCTCTCAGCCTCCATTAACTACCTGTAGCTCTTCATTGAGGGGTGGGGTCTTGTGAGATTTCCACAATTCATGTTGACATGCCAACCAGTGTTCTCATTATGCAGGTCTTATTTAGGTGACTACATTTTTGAGATTTCATAGGCATGGTTTCCCTGTCATACACAGAAAATTTCCAAGCAGATGTGTTGGTTCTCTGGTGGTTCTCTGGCTCTTACGATCCTTTTCTTCCCTCTTCCATAGAGTTCCCTAATCCCTAGGTGAGTAGTGTTATAGATGAATCAGTTGGGGCTGGGTACCCCGCAATTAACAGTTCTAGGCAACCATTTGTGGATTGAGGTATAACTATATGTAGAATTTTAATGTTATTTGATGGGGGAATGTTGTTCTGTATGCTATGAATGTGTTGCTCTGATTAGTTGATAAATAAAATGCTGATTGGCCAGTAGTCAGGCAGGAAGTATAGGCGGAATAAGCAGACAAGGAAAATTCTGGGAACAGGAAAGCTGAATCAGGAGACACTAGCCTGCTATCCAGGAAGTAGTACATAATGCCACACAGGTAAAGCCACAGAATGCATGGCAACATATACATTAACAGAAATGGGCTGAGTTTAAGTGTAAAAGCTAGTCAGTGGTAGGCTGAGCTAATGGTCAAGCAGTTTTAATTAGTATAAGCCTCTGTGTATTTATTTGGATCTGAGAGGCTGTAGGACCACCAGAATGCAGAAGCTGGGTGGACGCAGGAAAAATTTCAGTTACAGTTATTGTTCTATAAAATATTTTAAAAGATTTTTGTATATATTTAAATTATATGCATATATCTATAGACATAAATAAATAGATATATGTCTGTATGGGGGTTTGTGCACATGAATGTAGGTGCCTGTGAAGTCCAGGAAGGGGGAGCTAGACACTCTGGAAATGGAACTACAGACAGTTGTAAGCCACTAACATTGGTAGTGGTAACTGAACTTGGGTCCTCTGCAGTAGTAGCAAGTGCTCTGAATCACTGAGCCATCTCTCCAGCCCCTACAAAATTTTACAAACTGTGAAACCAATGGTTGTATAAGAAGCATGGTGTTATTATCCCTTGCTGCCATCACAGATGAAGGAAGGTGCTGATAGAGATATCTGTCTACTTTAAAGTATGATATAGGTTTATAGTTGTACCTAACTAAGCCTTTCAATATAAAGTAAGATTACTTAGGGACATTTCAAGTTCTTGGAAAGCAAGATTGAGACAGAAATTGAGTCTGCTAAGTGTTATAGGGTAGAAGACCTTCATCCTGCAGGGAAGCTCCTTAACTTTATAAAGTAAACAATCCAAAGGTTTCAGACAGTCTCAAATCAGTCACTACTGTGGGAATTTGTTCTGTTCAGCCAATGGCTTTAGGGTACAAGCCTAGAGAGTGGCTTTTTCTGCATATGTAACCCCTTAAGTACTAAGGGAGAGTCCTTGTGTACTCTCTTGGGTGGTCAGAGACCTGATGGTTGGTTCCCAAAACCCCTAGGCAGAATGGAGGACAAGACAGCTGGTTAAGCAGAGGTGTTTATTTTGTTGTGTATCCATGAGTGTATTATCTCCATTCTATATCTTAATAAATTCCTGAGATCTTTTAACAGACTCTCGTGGGTTCACATAACAAGTCACACCAGCCTAACAGCAGAGAAGATGCTCAGACAAGCTGAGCAGCCCTGAAGTAGCAGAAATCAACTGATTTTCTTCCTGGAAGAAGCTCAGCCCACCTGAACTGCTTCAAAGAAATGCTCGTCAACTGCCTGCAAATTGTGCAGTTAGCTTCAGGTTCCCAGTTTTGTGAGTTGTCATCAGTGCAGAGGTGGAGTTCAGAGACACAGTGCCTCTGAGTCACTTCTGCTGATAATTAACCTCTCATCCACACATGTGTAAATAATCTCAGTAAAACCCATTGGTTCACAAAGTTGGGTTTGGTGGCAGGCTTACTTGGGATGTCATTTGTTCCTACCTGGGTGTCCATGTCTACCCAGGAATAGTGTCACCCAAGATAAGGATTTGGAATAATTGGATAATATTGCTGCTCCAAACACTAGTATAAAGGACATGATTTAAAAACATGTTTTTACATTTTATGTAAGCTGACAAGTTAACCTGTGATATTTCTATTCCTCAATGAAAAATTACATTCCTAAATGTGGGCCTAAATATTGCATTTTGTCCTCTGGCCTTATCTACAAATACCTGCTAAAAATTATTGACATAAACCCTCAAAGTAAAAACTGTTATTTAAATATGATCATTTTGATATTAGAAGTACCATAACTTAAAATTTCAATACTTTAGGTTATCTTAAACATTTCAATATAAAGCTTTCTCAAAGTGGATATGCTTCATCATTGAACAAAGAGATTGGCAGGCAATGACTTTGGCACTCTCACCTACTAGAGAGAAGTCATGTGGGTCTGAACAAGTTCTGTTTGCATGACTGAATGATAGCATAAGTACTAGGGACTTTCTTCATAATATTTCCATATTATTTAATAAAATTAAATAATAATACATGTTTGATATGCCATATAAGTCTGTCAAGGACCAAAATTAATTAACATTTGAATACATTTTTCAAAGTGTAAGTTATCACATATGTATTAATATGATTTATTATCCTAGCTTTTGTTCCAAATTCAGCATGTGGCTTGTCAAAATAAAATAATTCTACCTGATATTTCATAATTTCTAGAACGATATAAGTATAAATAAGAGAGCTGGCAGAAACCTATTTGAGTTAGACCTCAAATAAATAAAACAAGGAGAAAAAATTCTTAGAAATAATTGCATTTAATTATTAATACTTAATTTTACATGATAAGATACAGTTGTCATGGTGCTTTATAAAAATTGATGAGGAATAAATATTAAAAGAAGTAACCCATCATCTTCATTCTGTTTTTAGGATAAAATAAAACAGAAAGTGCATGCCACAGAACAATCATGGACCCAACTTATTTTGCTTTTCAAAATATTGGGCCTGTGCCTGGATTCACATAAGAGATAGACCTTGATTGAGCTCTGTTGCATAGATCAAGAAATAGTGATATTTTACTGACCCAAAAAGTGTTAATAAAATATTTTAATAAGTTGTTAACAAGTAATATGTAGTCACTTAATAAATCAACTCCATAAATACAGCTATAAGAGTTTGTGATCTACCTTGAAAAAATTAGAAGGTCTAGAGTGGTCACATTAGTGGAAATGAGAAGACAGCCTTTGCTCTCACCTCTGACATACATACCACTAAGTATTTTTATTTATCTGGCCTGTTCAGCCACTGCAACTGAGTGATAACTGATTAAATTTGTTTTTTACTTATTTTCATTCCATTTTTACCCTTGAAAGTTTACTACTATTTCAATTTGATAGAGATGTATTTTAAATGTCTCTGATTCATCTGTAGCTTACTTTTTTTGTACAATGTTTGTAGGATTGCGAAATTATGCTACCACTATCTAAATCTTTTTAGAGAGTTTCAGAAACTAAAAATAAATCTATGACCTAGCTATACCACTTCTTGGGATATGTATGCCCAATGGACTCAACATCCAGAATGCCAAGGTAAGAAATCTGCTGAGTCAGAATACCAGAGTAAGAAATCTGCTGAGAGAATTGTCCTTCGTATGTGTCAAGGAAACTTCATCCAAGAAATTTCAACAATATGGCTGCCTAAACAAGACCTAAAAATGTTGACATAACAATTAACAAATTGACATGCCAATGTGGATGGGGGAATTCTCACAAGATCCTATCACCAGAAGACCAACAGATAGTTAATGCCTACTGTGAAAGGGAGACACAGTTTTCCCCAAGGGAAAGTTCCTTTTAGTAATAAATGTGCATAAATGCTCATGTGTGTGTGTGTGTGTGTGTGTGTGTGTGTGTGTGTGTATGTGTGTGTGTGTATGTGTGTGTGTGTATGTGTGTGTGTATGTGTGTGTGTGTGTATGTGTGTGTGTGTGTATGTGTGTGTGTATGTGTGTGAGTGTGTGTGTGTGTATGTGTGTGAGTGTGTGTGTGTGTGTGTGTGTGTGTGTGTGTGTGTGTGTGTGTGTGTGTGTGTGTGTGTGTGTGTGTGTGTGTGTGTGTGTATGTGTATGTGTGTGCGTGTGTGTGTGTGTATGTGTGTGTGTGTGTATGTGTGTGTGTGCGCGTGTGTGTGTATGTGTGTGTGTGTGTGTGTGTGTGTGTGTGTGAGCGTGTGTGTGTGTGTGTGTGTGTGTGTGTGTGTGTGTGTGTGTGTGTGTGTGTGTGTGTGTGTGTGTGTGTGTGTGTGTGTGTGTGTGAGCATGTGTGTGTGTGTGTGTGTGTGCGTGTGTCCAGTGTATGTGTGTGTGTGTGTGTGTGTGTGTGTGTGTGTGTCCAGTGTATGTAATGATTTGAGAAGGACTGAGAGAAACATGGGAGGAATTAGTCGGGGAGGAGGAGGGGATGATATAAATACAACACTCACACATGAAATTCTCAGATATTAAAAGGTCTTTAAGTCAATGTACCTTCATTTTAGTTTATCTTTTGAGACAGAGTCTTGCTATATGATCTAGGTTTGCCTTGAATTTGTAGTGGTTATAAGTGTTAATCTTGTCCAGCTAATATTTGTAACTTTTGCCAATTAACAAGTGTTGAAATACTCAATTACCTTATATTTATATTCTTGATATTCAAAGAACAGAATCTGTTGTTTCAATGAAGAAAATACTAGACTTCTGCAAAGCACAAAATTTAATTTTTTTAGAGATCTTCTGTATGTTGAAATTTTACTTAAAATACACTATTTCAATAAAACAGTTATATATTGATAATGGGTAACGAACCAATCTGCCACACTACTTTGGTTTCATTATTTAAATTCAAGTAATAAAGGATAATTAAAAAAACTCCATAGTCACTAATTTATTGAATTAAAGTTCTTAACAACTATTCCCTTCATGATATGTATAAATGTAGAAACCATGTAGTCAGCCTTAGAGCCCCGTTTTATCACTTTATGATTCTCATTTTGAAATGTATAATTCTGATCTCCTAACTGAGAGGGAGGATTACTATAAGATGTACTTTTTAAAACGTGTGCCTCATGATTCAGTGTTTTGGAAAGTTTTTCTGACAGTCATGGAAACTGTTAATTTTGGATATCTATAAGACAGTGAGAATAATAAACAACTTAGATGGAATAATGTATTTTAAAAATACCTTTTGAAAACTCCAAACTTGAAGTCCCATTTATTCTGTTGTTGTTAACTTTTCTCTTCCCCCATTAGGACCTTCTAGTCCCGTAGATTAATAGCTATCTCAACCTGCTCTAGACAGCTCCTAATGAACCTATTAAAAAAACCCTTCATGCAAGAACTGTCAAATAATTAGTACTTATTTTGCTTTTGACTTGTTTTTCCATGAGAGTGTTAAAGCTCTTAAAAATGTTTACCATTTAGCCTTTTGATAAATTTGAGCACCAAAGTGCACACATCAAAGTGTGTAATGAGTCTGCTGATGTTAAAACAATGCATACTTTCTGATAATGCCTATTTCAGTTCATTTTTTAATTACTATTTTGACTATCTTGGATAGCCTATCCAATAGCATTATTACTACTTTTTACTTTTCTTTCTCAAAATCTCTTTTACATTTGTGAGTGACCTGCCTGTGTAAACAGCACTCAAGGTGAAGAAACAGAAGTGCCAAGCCTGGGGAAGCCACACAGCTGAACTGAGTGGGGTAGCCATGTAGTGGGACTGTGGTTCCTGTTGATCTATCCTCAGCATAGTGGCAGTGTCTTAATCGACTGCTATTTTAGACAGCATTTGTGACTCAGCAGTTACTGGCCTGCTTTTCTGGCAGTGGCCTGGCTGCTCAGGCCACAGCCTGGCCAGAATTCTGTTCCCACAGGCACCAGCTCTGGTATTTCCACTAAAGGTAGCTTTAACTAATTCTCCATCATTCTATTTATAAATAAGACTCAAGATTCAAAGCCTGGAGTGAAGACTCGCTAGCTCAGTAAAGTTCGGTAACAACTAGCTAACCTTCCTCCCTGATGGCATCTCCCCCAAAACTGTCTTTTTGCTCCTTCCACTCAGCCAAAACAAAACAAACAAACAAAAAAAGTGATCCATTCAAATTCCTCCCTACTACTATCAGTACATCTCTCTATCTCCTCCATATGTCCTCTGATGCTCTATGATTACTTTCTGTCAACTAGTTACTAACTCAGCCTCCTGACCCAAAGTTTATTTTATTTAATTAATGCAGATGCTAACTCAGGGTTCACAGTGTGATCAAATATCCCCCAACAGGTTGCAACAGCACCAAGGGACACTAAGGACAGCCCATATATGGACCTTACTTGTTACCTTCAAGGATAAATAAACCCCAAATCACAACATCCTAGAAACATACTTTTATCTAGTTAGAATAAAACATTTTCATTCCAAAGCTGGAGAAGAAAGCTTGCTATACAACCACAAAGACCTGAATTCAAATCCTCAGCACCCATATAACAAGCTGGATCTGGTGTTTCAAAGACTTAGAAGCCCAGTGTTATAGGGGTGGAGGGTCAGAGTCAGGAGGATCACTTGTTGGCTACCAACTTACCTCACTCCCAAGAAAAATTGATCCCAGGTAGGCTACTTGGCAGAAATTACAGTTACATTTTTTTAGTCATTACTCAGTAAGTAAAAAAAAAAAAAAAGCACTCCATTAATGTCTATGGCTTTAAAGGACACTGTTCTGTTCTCAAGCATAAGCCCCCAGATTAAAAACACAACTGAGACTAAAGGACTTTCCTATGGGCAAATCCAGTAGGAACTTCTATTTTTACTGTGGTATCTGTTAGTAGTTTGTTGTCTTTGAGAGAGTCCATTTATGTCAGCCAACTTCACCTTAAGGTCTTATGTTAGACTAGTGTGATTGCACATGAGAACTCCTCTGATGTGAAAGACAATGAGTGTTTAGATAATGAAGGTTCCCCAATCTCCAAAATGGTCATCATATCTTAACCCCAACCCAGACAGAGCCAAACCCTTGTTTTGTAGTAGAAAAGCAACAGAGTATGTATGGTATGTGGTACTGATCGGAGCAATCAAGTAGTGGTTTGCTGACAAATTAACTGCATTTCCTTTGTGAAGACAGAGGCAGTGGCATCTGCCAGCAAGGAGACAGACATTCCTATCTTTGCACATTTGCAACCAGGGAGAGTTACCTATTTAGTTTCTCAGTATGAGCTATAAATTGTCCCTTATAAAATGGATTAAATAGTTAAACACCCCTACTGAAATCTAATAACACAAGCAAGCATTGCATTCTGCATCAAATTAAATAACACTTCATGACAGCAAATCATGAAAAAGTGTGAAAAGCCTATATCTGAAAATAGAGGAATAAAAACCTAGATTTGTAATTTAAAACCCAATCATGTTAACAATTTAGTATTGACAGAATATTCTTCAATCAACTTATAATTTTAAATATTAGAATAATATTGAGAGGGAAATGGAATGATTTACTATTGCTCACAAATGCTTTGATAATTAATGATAGATTTGTACAATTGGTTGGGGGTTACAATACTAGATTTATTTCACAGCATCCACTATGGATGACTAACTTAATGATTGTAATCAGTCTGAACATATCTAGATTATTCTATTTTTCAGATGCAAAAGGAGGGCACTGGAAAATCTGTAGCAAAAAAATAACGTAAAGCTTCAGCCTGAACGTTTTGGAAAGATGTCAGACTAAATAGGCTAAAAATATTGCAGCCATGTGCAACCAGTTATCTTGATGCTCTGGATTGTGAACATCTCTCTCTGGGGAAACACTTTAAGCATCTACACTTCAAATGCAAGAAGAAATAAACAAGAATTAAACCATTATCATTAAACTCAACGATAAAGTTAAGCCCTAATGTTTTATTTATATCCACTTCCTTCTCCTTTCTCTGTCCTCCATAAAAGAGAAAAAGCAAAGAACTACTTAAAATAGTGATTATTAAGAGTAGTGTTTACTTCTTTGATAGTTTACGGGCACCACTGCATCCTCCTTCTTCACCCAAGTTTAAAGAATTTCAACTTGTCACCAGCTTGTGACAATATTTAAGTTTGCATTTGACAGATTATTTCTTACATTAAGGCATTCTGTCACAAAGTTAGAATAGAACATCAGGAAAATGGAGAAGGGAATGTATCTATCCTTTACTGAATACAAACCACTACCAATTCAGCAGATACTAGGAAGGAACAAATTAGCCAATTGTCATTGCGAAAGTCAATGTTCTTTGGAGAAAAGCAAGTATCCCTCTCCAGAAGCCATCTACTGCGAATAGCTTCCTAGCCAGCTCAAGATCCTCTCCTCCTTCCATGCTGGGGTGATGCCCATGTACATATTGGCAGTACTATTTTTTCAGTAAATAAATAAATTAATAATAATAATAATAATAATAATCTACATGAACTATGAGGGGGTGATATGATGGGGTTCCTGAGAAGAATTGAAGGGGACAGGAGGGAGGGAAATGATCACAATACAAAAAATATATGTATGAAATTTTTGAGGAATGTATAATATGTTTATATATATATATGTTTGTATCTATGGATATATAGGAATAGATAGATAGATAGATAGATAGATAGATAGATAGATAGATAGATAGGTCCTATTCAAGTCTCTGGAAGTCTTTGGCAAACCTGGTGAAAGCTGTACAGGAATGAATTTATGCACACATGTTACATGTTACAATGGATAGTCATCTTCTCTCGATAGAGTCAGGAAAAGCCTTATAGGTAATCACAAGAAGGCTTTGATTTTCACCCTAAGTTAGAATTTTCCAGAGAAACAATAATGATCTCTAGTGACATGAGAACACAGTGCACATCTGGAAAATGGTGAAGTTTTTACTAGCAAAACAAACACTTAGTATGATCTGTGAGGCTGGCTTTCAAACATCCTTTTCTCTATTTTCACATGCTTTCACGTACCTTAAGTAAGAGTGCCTTTCTCAGTCTGCTTCACATGCCATGTTCTGTACCTCTTGACTTGGTTGATTCTGTTTCTCTCACTTCAAACTTGCTGCTTAATGTATGCGTGTAAAACCAGTTGCTCATCTTTCAAGATTCATCTTAAGAGTAACAATTCAGACACATTGCCTCTTTCTCCAACTTACAAGTCAAACAGGATTTGGTTTTGCTTTAACTAAACCTTATCCTGATAGCTAGTATTAATTCAAAAAAAATTTTATCTGTAAATCACCTTTCAGTGAGTCATGACATATTTATCAAAGGAGGGTCACCTCATGTTTAGGATGCTTAATATTAATAACATCAGTTATAATCAATGGACATAAGAGAGTTTAGCAATGGGTTCAACTTGAAATAATAGTGGTAAGTCCACATTGAGACTGTTAAATTGGAGACAAGTCAGTTGATGTCAGTGTCCTCTGAAACTTAAAGGAGCAGGGTCCTATTGGGATTGATGTGTATGAAGAAAAATATCTTGAAGTGGGGGGATACAGGACTTGAGGTGAGATAAATGAATCCAATGAGGGAGGCCCTCAAGCTGAGCAGCTGTGGGGGTTACAAGAATTACCTCAAATGGGCCTTGACATTTAGGGGAAAGGTACTGTGGAATCTCTTTCTGTATGCTGTGAATATGTGTTGCTTCCATTGGTTAATAAATGAAGCTGCAATGGTGTGAGGCAGGGCAGGATGGAACCAGGTGGAAAATCAGAAAGAGAGAGAGAGACAGAGACAGAGACAGAGACAGAAGAAAGGCAGAATCAGGGCAGATGCTGTGAGCCACCACCAGGAGAAACAAGGTGTGAGAAAACAGGTAATGCCATGAAGCCATGTGGCAAAACACAGATTAACAGGAATGGGCTAAGTTATAAGAGCTAGCTAGCAAGAAGCCTGAGCCATAGACCAAACAGTTTGTAATTTAAAAGAGAGAGAGAGAGAGAGAGAGAGAGAGAGAGAGAGAGAGAGAGAGAGAGATTTGAAAGCTATATGTTGAGCAAAAACAGAAGGATTTCCTTCTTAGTTAGGGTTTCTATTGCTGTGAAAAGAAAGAAACCATGACCATGGCAACTCTTATAAAGGAAACATCTAACTTGGGTTAGCTTACAGTTTTAGAAGTTTAGTCATTATTATCACCATTATTAATAATATATAACCAATATTATCATTATAATTATTACCATTATGGTGGGGCATGATGGCATGCAAACAGATATGGTGCTGGAGGAGTTGAGAATTCTACATCTTGATCCCCAGGCAGCAGAGGCAACTCTTTGTTCCATGCTGTGCATAGCGTGAGTCTAAGAAACTTCAAAGCTCACCCCCATAGTGACACATTTCCTCCACCAAGGTCATATCTACTCCAATGAAGCCACACTTCCTAATAGTGCCACTTCCTATGGTAGGCATTTTCTGCCAAACCAACACAATGTCATATATCAAGTTGAAGCATGTGGTTAAAGAAACACAAACAATTTTAAACATGAATATAAATAAAAGCAATTTGATGTGCCAAGAAGCAAACTCAGAAGTAATGGGATAAAGAGAAGCTCTGCAGAGAGAGGTCGTGAAGTCAGGACAATTTGCTTGGGCAAATCTTCAGAAGCAAGAGCTGAGCTGGTATAAAGATGTAAATAAATGAGGTAAAGCATTAAATGTTGTAAACTTGAAATTTCATGGCCAGGATGGGGACAGAATTCCAGCTCCTGGCACAGGAAAGTTTTTCCGCATAGCAACATATTCTTAATAACTATGAAAGGTCTGACACATAGTACACACTCAATGAATATTTGCATGACAAATAAATATTGAGAAATGACGTAAATGATGTTGGGCATTAGAGAACAAGAAGGAGGGGAAAATAAAAAGAGAAAATTCAGTGGGGTACAATATTAACAAATGACATAGATTATGATTTTTAAGTTTGAATTTTTATAATAAATTTACTGGAAGATTGCAGAAAAGCAAGTGTGTACAAGATTGGCTAAATACATAAAGCAAGAGGAAGATCAAAATTATCTAGGTGGTAAAATATTATGCTGGCTACCTAGTAAATGATATTCAACAGTAATGCTTGAGATGGGATGAACAGCACAGTGACAAATTTGTTTATAAAATCCTCACGTTCTAAATAGATATCAAGAAAATGAAAGAAAAAAAAAACCTATGGAAACAAAAATGGCCAATGGTTGACATGGTATTGAAGGAAGAAAAGGGGTATTTTTTTTTAGTAGCTACTGAAATGATCATAGGATTTTTAAAAGTTATTTACATGAATTTTTAAATTTATTAACTCATATATGTTGAATCATCTTGGCATCTCTGTTAAAAACCCAACTTGATTGTGGTGGATGATATTTTTGATATATCTTTACAGTCACTTCTCTTTGTATTTCATGAGAATTTTGGACCTATGTTCATCAGGGATATTGCCCTATAGGTTTTTTGTTGTTGTTGTTGTGCTTTGCCTATTTTAGTTAGAGTAATATTGCATTCAAAAAAGTTTAGGATTGCTTTCTTTGTTTTGGTTTTTATACATTAAGACTTATTGGGTATAGATTTTCTTTAAAAGTCTTATAGAATTATACTGTGAATCTATTTATGCCTGAGGATTTTTTTTTCTTGCTAGGAAGGTTTTTTTATTTTGTTAATTTATTATTTGCTGTAGGTTTATTATCTCATCTTTGTTTAATTTTGGTTGTTCAGGTGGATCTAGAAGTTCACTCATTTATTTCAAGTTTTCTTACTTAATGGACTATAGGTTTTTAAATATTTCCTTATAATGTTCTGAATTCTTAGGTGTATGATTTAGTGTTCCCCTACTCACTTCTGATTCTCTTCATTTGGCTCTCCTCTTTCTTTAGTTAATTGGCATAAGGATCTATCAATCTTTTTTACCTTTAAAAGAAACAGCTCTTAAATATGTCGATGATTTTATTGTATTCTTTGCTTCTATTCCATGAATTCCTGCTCTGATCTTTACGATGGCTTCCCATCTACTGGATTTGGGTTTGGTTTGTACATTTCCCCCCTAAATACATAAATTTCATCTTTAAGGCATTTATTTATGTTTTTTCTGATTTTTTTGATTTAGGTATTTAGAGCTAAAAATTTCCTGCTTAGGACAGCTCTTAATGTGTCTCAGGATTTTGTGAGTTGTTTTAGTTTTCATTTTAATTCTAGGAATTTTTCGTTTATTATTTATTTATTTATTTGTTCCTTGGTCCATTCATCATTCAGTAACATTTAATCTGAGTTCATGTAAAATTCTTAGAGACTCATTTGATGTTGATTTAAAGGTTTAGTACATTGTGATTTGATAGGATGTGCAGAATTATTTCAATTTATATATATAAATTGAATGATTCATTTTGTGTCTTGGAATATAATCTATTCTATAAAGAATTTTCTGTGGGTTGCTAAATATAATGCATATTCTTTTGTGTTTGGGTAGAATATTCTGTTGATATCTGTACAGTTTATTTGATGTATGATGGCATTTAAGTATGATATTTCTACGTTGATAATTTGTCAGATGACCTGTCTGTTGGAGAAAATGGAGTATTGAAATTATCTACTGTTTGTTAGTGTAGTTAATCAGTAACTAGAAGTCCAGTAGAGTTTTATGAAATTCATCAGGACTTTAATGTCTTCTTAGTTAATTATTGCCTATGTCATAATAATGTTCTTTATCTACTCTGATTAGTTTTGCTTTGAAGTCTGTTTTGTCAGATATTAGAAGAGTAACACCTGCTTGTTTCCTGATTGTGTTCTTGGAATATTCTATTTGTTCTCTCTGAAGAGATGCCTATATTTGAATGTATGGTAAGTTTCTTGAAGAAAAAAAAATATGGTATTGGTTTCTTAATCAATTCAGCCAGCCCATGTCTTTTGATTGGGTAGTTGACACTATTAATATTTGAAATTATTGTTGACAGGAGTATATTGATTGCTGCCACTTGGTTGCTTCTTTTTCTTTTTGCCAGGTTTTTGTTGGCTGTCTGTGTCCTATTTTGTGTGGCTATAGCTGTGGCTTTACTGGCTTTCTTTCTGTAGCCTCTTCGTTGCCTTATTTCTCTCTTCAGTCTGAAATCTTGCCTCCAGTATTCTCTGAAGGAAATGGATTATTCTCGCATGTATCTTATGCAAAGTTTTTCTTTTTTTACTGAACTTCTGTTTATTTCAAGTATTACAGGGTTTATGTGTAAGGTTTTGTTATTAAGTTTTTTTTATTTATTAAATGTGAACTATATTTTTTTCATTTTCTAACTAATTAAATCTTTTCGTTATTTTACATATCGACCACAGTTTCCCCTCCCTTCTCTCCTCCTATTCCCTCCCCCATCACCTCCAGTCTACCCCTCTCCTCATTGTTGACTACCCTTATTGTCATCAGAGAACTTTTATCCAGTAACTGATGGAAAGAGATGCAGAGATCCACAGCCAAGTGAAGTTTTTCTTTCTCTTTCAACTATAACAGATAATTTTGTTGGAAAAATTAATGTGAATTGATGTCCATGCCCCATTAGTACTTGAAATATACTGCTCAGGTTATTCTGGATTTGAAAATTTTTATTGAAAGGTCAATTGTTATTATGAGTACCTTTCCCTTATATGTGACTTATGATATTTCTTTTGCAGGGGCCAGTGCCTCCTCTTTGTTTGGGGTAGTGTTTTAACAATAATATATCACTGGGAGTCTCTTTTATAACTAATTTATTTTTATTTTATCATACAATATATTTTGATTATATCATTTCCCTCCCCCAAACCCTCCCAGAACCTCCCCACCTCCCAATCCACCCAACTTTATATTCTCTCCCTGTCTTTTTAAAACAGAATTTAAAAAATGAAAATTAAAATAAACTAAACAGTAGAACCAATAAGAAAAAAAAGAAGCACACACAAATAAAAATGGAGCCCATTGCGTGGGAATTTCTTTTCTAGTCCTGTGATTCTGTGGTTTGGCATTCTCTGTTCTTCTTGTGTCTGTGAGGGCATGCCTTTCCTTAATCTGGAGAAGTTTCCCTCTATTATTGTGTTGAAGACCTTGTCTATACCATTGACCTGAGAGTCTTCTTGAAGAATACCTATAATTTGCACATTTTTCTTTTTCATGATGTGCAGGCATTTATGTATGTCATATGTGTGTGCACTCCTGTGTGTGTGTGTGTGTGTGTGTGTGTGTTTTAAGTTTGTCATTTCCTTTGGCTGAGTGATCTAATTCCAATATTTTATCTCAGATTCTAATATTTTTGTCTTCTGCTTGATTCATTCTAATGGTAAATTTTCTATTTGAATTATTATATTTTCTTCAGTATTTATATTTCTTTATTGGACACAGATTTCAAATCCTGAATTGCAAGTCAGTTCTAGATTGATTCATCATTTCATATATTTGCTGTGGGATGTTCCATATGTTACATGTGTTGCTCTGAATGGGTAATAAATATAACACTGATTGGCCAGTAGCCAGGCAAGAAGTATAGGTGGGACAAGGAGAAGAGAATTGGGGGAAGTGGAAGGCTGAGGCAGGGAGACCTGCCAGCCCTGCCAGCTGCTGCCATGACAAGCAAGATGTAAGTTACCAATAAGCCATGAGCCATGTGGCAACTTATAGATTAATAGAAATGGGTTAATTTAAGATAGAAGAAGCAGATAACAAAAAGCCTGAGCCATTAGGCCAAACAGTTTAAGTAATATAAGCTTCAGTGTGTTTATTTTATAAGTGGGCTGTCGGACTGCTGGGGCTTGTTGGGACACAGAGAAAACTCTCCAGCTACATATATTTGCATTTTCTTGGGCTTCATCTGGTAGCTCATTCATATTCTTTTTAAGTTCATTGATATATGTGTGTCTTCTTTGATCTCCTTGAATTCATGAATAATGTTTTTGACTGACTTATTTTAATTGTGTGTCCTGTAGTTCATCTAGGTAATTCTCATTGGAGACTATTTCTAGCTTGTTTAAGTGGGTACATACTGTCTTTCATATAAATGTATTTCTGCATTTAATGATATGAGCATGTAGACTTCTTTTATTGGTTGTATGTCTAAAGACAGGTTCTAGGCTGCCTATGTAAAGTGATCATTTGTTTGCTTTTGTTGTTGCCCCAGCATGTTGATGTCAGATCAGGAATGAAGAATTTGTAGGTCAATCATTAAGATACTCAGTTTTGAGTTGTGATTAAAGGGATGAGGGGGATTCCAATTTAGTTATAACAAAGAAATCTTGAAAATGTGAGTTCTGACTGGGTCTGCCTGGGCCAGTATACAAGCTATGATACCCAAGAAGAGCTAAGACTAGGAGAATGTCATGGATAGGCTGAGATCTGGGGCACACACTAGCCTGGACTGGTATATAGGATACATATGAAGAGCTAATTCTGAGAACATGCAGGAGAGATGATATTGAGGTCACTTATCAGAGTGTTCTGATGTACATGACACATGACTCAAATTAGGCATAGTAGTATGGTTGTGCAGTGGTCTGGGGCAATCATGAGAGTGGGCTAATATGAGTGTTGCTTGATCCAAACAAAGCCTTGTATGTGGGTATGGCACATGTGGGTAATGGCTCTTTGTAACTCACTAATCTGAGCTAGTGCACAGGCTGCCTGGCTGGACTAGGTTTGAGATGGTGGTGATGGATGATATAAGCAAAGGAGGCTGTGAGGGTTTGGTTTTAGTGTTTAAAAAGTTATTAGCTTAAGCTGACAAATGAAAGTCTTTATTGACTTGAAGTGCATAGCTCAATGAGTTTGGAGATATACAACTGTGAATCCATCACGACAATTTTTTGTCACAAAATACAATGATACCCATCTTCTCCAAAATTCTCTTTATTTTTATATTTAATTTGTGGTAAGAACACTTAAATTTTCACCAACCTGCTTGGCAACATTTTTATTAGAAAATCTGATGTTTGTTCATGACAGACACTAGCAGCACAGGTTTCTAGTCTTATAAACCTTACACAACTGTAATTTGTTTTACCCTTTGCTTAATACTTCTGCTAGTCCACTTTTATCACTGTGTCAAAATGCCTGAGAAAATCAATCTGAATTCAGAAAGATTTATTTTCCTCAGAGCTTCAAAACTTTCACTCCATGGTTGTCCGGTTCCCTTGCTGGAGGCCCAAGGAAAGACCCCTCGTGGTGGAAAGCTCAGGAAAGCAGAGCTCTACTCGTACTTCTCATGAAGTTAGGGACCAGCAAAGGGCTAGGAAAATCAAACACTTCAAATGTATCCTCTTGATGAACTGCTGCTTCCTAGCAGACCCCACCATCTTCCCCATCCCCAGGCACGCCATTGAATTCCATCTGTTGATTAACCACTAATTGCCTAAAAGCCCTCATGATCCAATGTCTTTCTAAAAGCCTATCAGCTAGCAATAAAGCTTTTGACACAAGAGTATTCAGAGGGCATTGAGTCAACCAGAACAATCCCTTTGCATTCTCTTCCCACTGACTTCAGTACATGTTGTTCTACTCTTTGATTATGTGAGTTTCAAATATAACTGGACTCTTAGGTTGTCGATCCTGTGTCTAACATACAAATTTAGTGTAATGTCCTCTAGTCCTACTCACATTGTTGAAAAGTGTAGGATATTTCTTTGATATATAACAATGAGGAAATTGAATGTCTACATATAAATGAATTAAATGTACCCTTATCTTACACTATACTCCCAAAGTAAGGTGTATTGAATGCCTACAGTGAAACTTAAAACCATAAAGGTACAATAACAGTAAGAGTTGGGAAACATGGACAAAGAAAGTAAAGATGGACAGGTACGATTAAAAGTTAAAAGCCTTCTATGTTCCCAAGAAAAACAGTCAATAGACCAGAAAGGAAACCTATGAAATGGAGAAAATATTTTCAAACTATAAATATAATTCCATTAAGGATGCTATAACTAATTATGACCTATGACTTTCATTACTAATAAATAACAGAGACCCTTCAGAGTTCTAAATTCTGGGAAGTCTAAGTCCTGGGCACCAGAAAATTTATTTCCTCATTTATAGACTGTTGATGTCTTCATGGTAATGTCACCTAGCACGAGGGTCCAGATGTCTGCAATACCTTTTTTTAAAATGCACTAATTCTACTTACATGGCATGACCTGTCCTTAGTTACTTTAGATGAGTTCTACCTACCTAAGCCATCACTTTCAGAGTTAGGTTTTCAAAATAGGAATTATGGTTGCTATTTGAGACAGGGTCTTGTGTAGCCCAGGCAGGCCTCCACTTACTGTGTATCCAACATTGATCTTGAATTCCTGGTATTCTTGCCTCCACCTCCCAAGTACTGGGATTATAGGTATACAATAGCATGCCAAAGAAGACATAGATTTTCAGGAGGTGCAAGCATTTAGACTGCCCCCATAGATTGGTTATCCAAAATATGCAGGAATCCCTAAAGCTTCATAATAAAAAATAATTGGATAACACAATTTCTCCAAAGAAGACATACAAATAGCCTACAAGTAAAAGAAAGAGTACTCAATATCACAAGTTGCCAATGAAATGCAGTGTAATGCAATGAGATATCACACCACATCTTCTCATTTGAGTCTAGTGTTGAGACTGTGAAGTAAAAGAAATCATGCAGTGAGAGAGGCAACTTGAAAACTAAAGATAATGATCCAGGCTAAAGATGTATGCAGTAGGTCATGTTTCTAATATCAATACTTAGAAGGCTGTGACAATAAGACAGCCAGGGCCAGCTTGGGCTATACTATGAGACTCTGTCTCAAAAAAATTGGAAACTATTCCAGGTCACTTTCCAAATGTCCCTGGATAAATGTTGAAAACAATATGATAGATAATAAATCCTACCTTTGTAGTTGTAACAAAACAAAAACTACCAATAATCAAATTTTATGTGTATTTATTTGTGTTCTATTTTATTATTTAGTTCAGTGTATATATTTCTGATTGTTGACATTTTATTCACCAAGCTAAAATCTAGCGTTAGTACTCTATTTTAGTGATAAAACACAAACAAATTGCCCAATGGCACTCCCTATCATTTTGATGTCTCCATAAATCTTTGGAAAATTATTTTCTTACATATGATGCCCCATATTCACCTTATGTCTATCTCCTTACCACATCCCAGAAAATAAGGTACCTTTCTGTCATGAAGACCACTTAGAAGACTTGATCTGTTTTCTAGATATGTTCATCATCATATGTTGTCCCTGATGCCAACCAAAGTTTGGAAAAGTAGGAACATATATGTAAGAAAGCATAATATAACCAAGTATACTTATTTTCATATGTAAGTATGTGTACATTACATTTAATTTTTATATTTACCTTTCAGTGATGAATTTGCTTACATTTTTCCAATTCTAATACAACATAACTGATGTCATGTTAATTTACTTTTTACTTGTTTCCGAATCTGTAACTCCCCCCCCCCCCAACTTTCTTTTTGGTTTTTTGAGACAGGGTTTCTCTATGTAGCTTTGGAGCCTTTCCTAGAATTCACTCTGTAGCCCAGGCTGGCCTTGAGATCTGCCTGCCTCTTCCTCCCGAGTGCTGGGATTAAACACGGGTGCCACCACCACCTGGTCACAACTCCCTTTTTTGATAAGAAAGATGGTTCTGACTCATTTGCTCACTTCCTATACCCAAAGAAGCATCTCACCTTCCTTTTCACAGGGATGCCTTTCTCACTTAAGATGGTCATTCTGAGGAAGGTGAGAATCACTAGTCTACAGCTTAAATAGGTTCATGAGTCCTTTTGGGCTTTCTACCACATTCATGTTTCCATTGATGCCTCACCTTACCAGCACTGCTTGCTCCTCCAGCAGAGATGCTCTGGGTATTCACTTTAAGCTCTGAAAACTTTGGCTGTCCTCATCCTAATCACAAACCAATAGAGAGCAGGATTTACCTTGAATGATACTAGCTTTATCACTGGAGCAAGTCAAAGTAATGGGCCTGATGTAGCAAGAGACATCTGAAGATGGCTAATTTTTGTAAATGTAATTGTGGTAAACAGAAGGAAAAGTAATCAAGCTTCAGCATATGAAGTCAAACATCTGACTTCAGCAGTGTTCTTTCTGGTTATAAGTTGGAGCGTTTAATGGCTGAGCCAGCTTAATGCACTATGTGGAAATTGTCAACTGATATGTATGTTAGCAGCCTAAACATCTGATTAACTATTAAGTGATTCATGTCTGATGACTGAAATTTAAGTATGTATGATTGACTAACACTTCAAAGAGAAAAATCATCTAGGAGACTTGAGCACAAGAATTTCTTGTTTAAGGAGGTAATTTTGCAGACATTGCCAAATAAGATCAAAGCTTAGATATCATCTCATAATTTTGAAGGACATACTGTCTTATTCATCATTTTAATGCATATGTTAATTTGGTTAATCCTTATATAGATATAGGATATGTGTGTAAATCATTAAAGATGATAAAATACATCTTTCATGTACGGTTAAGCCTGGAAATGACCTGAGGATTCATTAATGCATGTGACAAAATGATAAATAGGTTGAGAAGCTGGCTCTCCAGGAAGTCACATTCAATTCAGTGAAACATAAAATACAGATTATTACAAAATACTAGATTTTGAAAACCTGAGATAAAACGAGTTGAGTAACAGAAACAGAGAGAAAACTCATGGAAAATAATGTTTCCAGCCCTGAAATAAATTTAAGAATCAGAAAACTGAAAGGACTTCCTGTGGTCTCTAGTGCTGTGAGACCTTGAATAATAATCCCCATTACTTTGTTCTCTTTTCTTTCTTTTCAGTATGTGATGGCAGATTCAATAGTTTACATTTCAAAATAGGAAATACCAATGGCTTTAGATGTTTTTAATTGTAAATAATGAGAAGTTCACAGCTAATTTCTTGAATTCTGTGTTTGGTAAATCATCCTACAATAATAGTTTTATTATTTTTATTGTGGCTCCAGTGAGCTATGTGGACGACTATAAAACATTTTGTAGACACATGCATACATTCAGACATATACCCTGAGGACAAAACTGTAGCTTATAGGGAAGTATTTAATAATAAAAGGGCATAAATTCTGCACGTTCAGCTATCCCCATCTGAGATGTTAATGAGGTGGAAAATTAAAAGAAGTAACAGCTCTTGGGTCTGGCCATGTTTTTCAGCCCTTTTATTCTCTCAAAAACTCTTTCTCTTATTCCTGTTGGATCAGGCTTATTATGCCACTGGTATAACATTTATCATTGTTCAAATGACACAGCATGAATTCCAAATGGCTCCCTGTTTAATTTACATCTATCTCAGAAGATTTATAGAAAGTAATTTTTCTTTCATAAGATTCTTTTGTTCAGGTCTTCAAATCAGATTTTTAAGAAATCCTAATAGCCTGTAAGTTTCAAATTAATTTTAATTAGCCTTGCCTGTAGTAAGAGCTCTACAAGCCTTTAGTTCAGTGTCAAGGAGATATGAGAAATTATGTAGTTCAGTGTAAACTAGATAAGGATACATGATGTCATGTTGAGGAGAAAAAAATTGGGGAAGTAAGGTTCAGAGACGTAAATGTTTCCTGAAAAATTCAGCTTTTCCATGATATCTCTGTTATAATTTCTGACATAGTCCATAAGTGAAGCATTGTAAATATCTTCTTCAGTCTTCAAAGCTCTGCATATATATATATATATATATATATGTATGTATGTATATGTGTTTGTGTGTGTGTGTGTGTGTGTACATATATACTTTTTTTGAGATGGAATCTCACCATATATGCCTGGATGGTCTAGAATTTGCTGTGTAGACCAAGATTAGCAGTCTACAAAGTTTGCCTTCATTATCCTTTGAACACATTTCCTATACTGTATAGCTGTATATTCCAATACTTTTTGTAATCTTGGGATTTAATTTTTTATTTATTTTTATTTTACTAAAACTTACAGTGCTGAGTCCATTTTTTTTGTTACTGTTCATATAGTCCCAAATCTGAGCACTCTGAGTTGGACAACCAATAATGGGCCTCTCCCTCTTCCTTCCCCTTTTGGTACCTGCAGCTAGGAGGAGCTGGAGGGAGGAGAAGACTGGGGGAAGTGAAGGATGCTATTGCAGTCAAATACATGCTTCTAAAAGTATTGTGCTGTATAGTGTGTTTTCAGGTTAACTTTGATCATGCAAATGTAGGCCCCTGATCTTAAATCTAGCATCTCCAGAACACTGTTCTCCATAAGAGCTGTTGAAGCTCTAGCTTCATCTATAAATTTAATATTCAGATTATGAAAATTCACCAAAAGTTTATGTAGCTGAACTGGAGCCAAAGGGGGCTGTTGCACGCGTTGGACACAGGCCTCAGTTGAGGCCTTGCCCCACCCCTTTCATTGGGCTAAGAACTGGGGTCTCCCGCTGCTGGAACTGCGGAGAAGAGCAGACTAGGGGACAGTGCAGGGAGGACTTGCATCCTAAGCTCTGTTCCTAGGGAACTGTCGCTCTTACAACTGATTGGCAGCGCTTTGGGAAAAAACATTTACAATGTTTGCTGTTGTCTGATTTGCTTCAGAGCATCCTGCTCCCACCTGGTTAAAGTGTACCATCCCCAGGGCATTAGCCCAAAACGATCAGCATTAATCCCTTATAACTGTGGAATCTGAAGGAGTCACTATCAGTTAAGGCAAACAAAAGCTGTCATAGAAAGTAAACACAAAGATGGAGAATAAAATGACTTTCAGGATCTTTTTTACTTTTAATTACTGTGAGCCATCTCTCCAGCTCCCTACTTTAAGGATCTTAAAGAGCTGCAGTATATCCATGGAAGAGTAGAGGTACCGTTTAAGAGCACACTTGTCACGGAACCCTGGAGGGGTCTGAAACACCCTGCACTTTCATCTTTGTCTGTCTCTGAGGCTCTGCCAAAGCATTATCCAAGATCTAAACAGCCATAGCATGTTAAGGAGAACACACACACACACACACACACACACACACACACACACACACACATCTCCCAGCAAATGAAAATAAAAGTATTCTTTTCCTGGTGCATTCATGTAAGAAAACTTTTGTCTGATCTTTACCTGATCACTCATCAAATCAAAGAAACTAAAAGAGTTAATGCAAAAAGGGCAAAAGTGTAACATCTCATAACTTTTCAAGAATGTCAAGGCATCCACATATACTCAACAAAACAAATACAACAAACCTATCCTAGGCCAGAAAACAAGAATAAACTCAAGCTCTTTGAAATGTTTAGGATTTGATAAAAACATAAGTAAAACACAAAACAAGAACACATGTGAAAAGTAGCATTTTCTTTCCTGTCATAATAAATAGCGCTGGACCCTTTGCTCTAGCTCCCACCACCCGTGTCACTTACAATCAGCCACGCTGTGGGCTGCTATGTCTTTACCATCACTTTCAGGACTCATTTGTGTCCACAGTGCCGAAAAGGGTTTGATGCCAAAGTTCTCAAGGATATTGAATTATCGAAATCTCTGGTGGATGAGACTTCTGGTATTCTCAGGGCAATAAGAAATGGAAGAAGAAAGAAAAGTAGTTCTTAAATAGTGATGTAAGTCATGTCGATAAAATTAGTCGATGGTTCTTCTTGATATTCAGAGGACAGAATGCTAATTACTGAAAAGTCAGACTGTAATAACACTCCTGAAACACAGTTCCTTAATCACATAACCCCCTGCAAAGCATAGGGAAGATGGGAATGATTTCCAATTATATTGATGCATTGTGGAAGTAGACAAAAGTCAGAATAGACTCAGCTCTTTCAAATGAAATTCACAGGCCTTTCAGCTGGAGTGGGAAATTTCAGCATACAGAAGGTGCCAAGGGCTCCCTAAGCCCAGTACAGATTGAACGACTGTGATTGTTCTTTGGTGAAGTTCAACAATTGCCAAGAACTTAGGTCTGTTGAAGTCACTGATAGATTTTTTTGAACTCTCCTTGATGTAGCTTTTTTCCCAAGGAGAAAAACAATCAGTGAACCACAGGAAAAGAAGGAAAGTGTCCATTTTTAACAGTCAAAACGTAATGTTCCCATAAGAAAGTTGTTGCTTTCCTCCCTCTCCCTTTAAGCAGCTGTTACCTGGGAGATTCATGATTTCTACAAGTAAATTGAGTGCGAAAAATGATGCATAAGGGATAAAAATGTAGAAATTATTTTATATTTGGAGCAATCATCCTGCATATATAAAAGTTAAAAATACTTGAGTAAAGCTTCCATTAGTAAAATATTAAAAGAGAATTTCAACTTTAAAGTTTCTTTTCAAACAGACTTACAAAAGTGCCAGCCACACAATGCACCTGTTGGAAATGTAGCTAGCACAGTGATTTTTCAGAGTTTCAGGGCCATGCAATGATCAGTATTGTTCAAATTGTAAAATAATTTCTTCACAGATCAAAAATTCTTCCACATTAGTGGTCAGGCAGTCACCAGCATTCATAATACTTCCCTCTGGAGATTAATCTGTGTGGTAGGAAGGGGCTTGAAGACGTACAATCAAAGTTCAGGAAGCTTCAACATTTGCTTTAGATTGTACTGAATGCTGATCTCTGTTGCTGTCTACCACTGATTTACACATCTTGAGTCCAGCAAGAATGTCAGAGAGCTTAATAATCCTTTTGAAACAGTTTAATTTCTGTCTGATTCTTCCCTTTCACAAATGACATAGCCAGCTCAGCCTGTGCGTCTCTCCATTTGTTTGCTGTAGAATTTGTCGTTTTCAATAAATGTCCTACTAGGTTGGCCACTCACTCCAAGTTGATTTGGTCCCTCGGCTGGTATTCTCGGTGTATCCTGTCCTGGCAACGGAGTTTAACTCTGCAATATGGTAAAGTAGAGGCTATACCTCTTGAGGGGATTGGAGTTTTGTAAATGAGCATTTTCCAATTTCTTGTTAGCTGATTTCTAACCTTATATCTCTTTTAGGGGGAAAGTTCACCAACTTTTTATTTCTTTACCAGTCTCAACATATTCTACCTTTAAGAAGTGGGGAATGTAGTTCTGCTTAAAAAATAAAAAAAAAACTATAACCTAAAGGAGAGAGAGAGTAATAAATACTAGTAGTTCTAGGTTAACTAATGGTCTCCATGTTTTCTACATTGAAATACTCATACTAGTTTAAGAACAATTATGAGTGACCACTTTATGGCAGACATCATTTTAGGGAAGCTACTCATGGTGGACAGAGGCAACTAGCAGGATTGAAAAAATAAAAACAACATTTATAAAGAATGGGAAACCATGTAGTTTCGCCACGGCAGTGCTGTGGGCTAAGAACCCTGAGACCTTGCTGATCCATGTGCTTCTCAGTCCACATCTCACCAGCCAGATTTCAAGTAGCTCACAAGGTTCTGTTTCCCAAGTTAAGGTGTGAAGGCTTACTCTCTAGGGAAGCTGAGCTACCTTCAATAAATAGCCTATTGCCTTGTCACCCTTCCCACCAAGCTATTGGATGAACTATACAATAGCCTCACTATACAATAAAGCCTTCCTGTTAGCACTTTGTCCTTGAGTTCTGATATTCAACAAAAACTAATAAAGGAAGAAGTAATTAGAAGATTATTAAGCAGACAAAGATCTAAGACCGAGCCACCCACGGAATATAACTGGAAGTACACGGGAACACAATACTGTATGCAGAGAAAAATGTTAAGCTGATAATTATGATTAATAGCCTTACAGATTGAAAATACATTGCATTTCTGTAACTGGAACAGAAAATCATATGAAAAGAAATGCACACACAGGCATGATGCACACACTCACACACTCACTCCTTTCAGAAACCCAAAAGTTTGATAGACTAAATTAGCAATTCAATAGACTAGCTGGAAGAGTAAAGGAAGAGAGATCCCTGTTGATAGAAAGAACAAATTAGCAATGTCAAAGCAGAGACAACTAGAGAATCCACACAGTACAACAGATAGCCAACTGTGAAAACAATTAGAGAGACCATGTGTATGACAATTATCATTATCACATGGGGGCTTATGCACATTGAAGTAGTCGAGTGGGGTGGAGAAAGGAGTCATGGGCAGGAAAATCCTAGAATGGGAAGTATTGCTGCATTTTAGATACAGTGAAATTGGATGTAACTGAATAAGGAATAGGAGGAAGAGGTCTGAGGCTCCACATACTGTACTGGTTAATCTACTCCAAGGAGGTGGGGATTACTGGCATTTCATGTGCTGAGGCTTCTCTAAGGCTCTTCCGGAGTTGGCTCTGATGCCAGGCTTCCTCACGGACCTGTGCAGGCTGTATGAGTCCTTACCAAGACTAAGTTTGACCTTATCAAAGACTAAGTTGAAGGGGCAGTTAGAAGAAACCAAACCATAGCTAAAGCTGACTCAATACTGCTCTCGTGCCCCAGTTTTGTTATAGATTGCAGGACACCCCCACCTCTCTTTTCTCATACTGTTATGTGTTTGGGTGCTGAGTTGACTCGGAATGCACTTGTGAATATTAATCTCAATTGTCACCTTGATTGGTACCTTAGAGATTTATAACAGATCTGGGTGTCTCTTTCAGTTCTCTCTCTCTCTCTCTCTCTCTCTCTCTCTCTCTCTCTCTCTCTCTCTCTCTCTCGTGTGTGTGTGTGTGTGTGTGTGTGTGTGTGTGTGTGTGTGTGTGTGTACACTGTCACTATGAGGTAAAAGCAGTCTCTACCACAATCTCCTGACACCATGATATTCCTCCTCACAATGGTCTCAAAATCAATATAGTAAAGGACTCTGTCAAGAACCTTCTGAGCCAGGCGGCAGTGGCACATGCCTTTAATCCCAGCACTCGGGAGGCAGAGCCAGATGGATCTCTGTGAGTTCAAGACCAGCCTGGTCTACAGAGAGAGATCCAGGAAAGGCACAAAACTACACAGAGAAACCCTGTCTCGAAAAATCAAAACAAACAAGAACTTTCTGAAACAGGTAAAATCACTCTTTGTTCCTCTCCTGTTTCCAGTACATTTGTGTTTAGTGCATTTAGTACATTTGTGTGCAGTGTTTTGTCACAGGAACATAAAATAGCTAATTCTCATGCATCCTTCATTTTGTCTTTGTTGTTGTTGTTTATTTTCATATTACAAGATTATGGTACAAGTAGTTCCTGTGTTATTTTTGTTTAAGAAATAACTTGAAAGAATCAGGAAGAAAAATCCCATAGTTCTTGAACAATCTTTATCCTCCCCTCATCATAGAAGTATCCTTGGACACTCACAAAATATAATATTTGTATGGAAAACACATTAGAGTTCGCAGAAGGAAACCCAGTAATAAAACTTCCCATCACTGAGAATCAAGTTAATAATAGCATTTCTTACCATAGATACTTTCATGGCTACCGTCTATTGACTGTCATCAAAGAATAACCTGTAGAGAATGAAATATGAACTTCTAGGACCAGAATGATCTATCTTCTGTGACATTGAGCAGACAAATGCCTTCAATGTCTAACTTTTATTAGTGGGGAAAAAAGACTATAAATTCATAATGAAAGAAAAGGATAGAACAATAATTCAGATATCATAATGGCAGATTATTGAATTCAAACTGTTCAAGGTGTATTCCTAAATTCAAAAGAGTTTTAACATGACAGAAATTCCTGCGTCTGGATGGAAATGGAGAGGGATTCTCTATTGTCTAGTAAAGTAGTGAAATTTGGTAGTTTTCTTTTCATCGTATAAAATAATATTTTCAATATATCTTTCAATACATTATCTTCTACTTTTCCTTATTCAACTAAAATTTATCAAAATGGCTAAAGCAATTTTGCCATCTTTGGTGTTCAAAATTCCCATCCCAAGAGCAACAAAGGAAAGATATTCTTAAAATGATTCCCTACTAGTTTAAAGCCTGTTTCTTAAGAATAGGGGGTAGGACCTTTTATAGTCAAAGAAAGACTGTGGTGTCCCATAGTCCTATGATCTAGGATGAAATGGTCTGTTCATAACCAACCTAAGAGGGCATTGCAGTATTGGGGTACAGGATTCAATGCCAAATATCTAGAGATATTTGTGTTGGGTATGTCACTCTGATTCTATTCTTACAGAATATAGTGACAAAAAGATTCACACCTCTATTTTTACATTTTTATGTGTATGTGTGTTTTGCCTGCATGTATGTCTGTGCACCATATGTATACTAGGTATCCATAGAGACTTGAGGAGGGCATTGGCTCCCCTGAAAGTGGGACTTAGAGATTTCTAGTTGCCATGTGTATGCTAGGAATCAAAGCCAAATCCACTGGAAGATTAGCAAGTGCTCTTAAACACTAAGCCAATTCTACAGCCCACACCTCTGTTTTCAATTCAACTGTGGCTCATGACGACTGATGTCAGTTATCAAATGAAATGCACCAGCTCACACCTGCTATGTTACCATGGTAGGCAGGGTCTTGATAAGTAGAATGTGCTATCCAGGAACTCATCGGAAATCCAGACTAACCTCAAACTCATGATCCTCCTGCCTGTGTCTCCTATATACTTTGATTATAGGAGTATGTCACCATACTTGGCTCCTTCAATCTTTTCCATTCTGTGAACTGCAGAAGTACTGACAGCTGGAAATGATGTAGCATAAACTGTACTCTTTGTAGCTTAGATCACAACCCCTGGAATCAAATGGCTTTTAGCTTTTGCTCTCTGGATTTCTCCAGCTCCCCTTTTTGTAGATTGAGGATAATAACCCTAAGCCAGGTGCAGTGGCACACAACTATAGTCTAAATACTTGAAATGATGAGGCAGAGAATTGCTTGAGTTCAAGGTCAGCCTGTGGAACAAAGGCAAACATCTTCAAGATAAAAGAAAGAAAAAAAAAAAGAAAGAAAGAAACCCATGGATCTTTGTCCTTAGTAGATAAAAGATTATTGTCTATAGATGTCAAACCTAGGACCTCTAGGAATAGAGCAGACTGCCAGATGGTAAAATGAAATGACACATTACATCAATTATCACATACTCTATTGAGGAAACAGCATAACAAGTCATAAACAAAGCATTTTAGAGAGTGGAAAAGGTTAAGTGGAAGTTAGAACAATGTTATGAATACAGGATGCCAACATCAAGGGTGTCAAACAGAAGAATGGCTGAGCCTGCTGACCTAGCAGAGCTCAAGGACCAATGAAGCCACAACCCCATCTTTCTTGTCTCTAACTCACAGCCTCATCCTGGAAGCACCAGACGACTTCTAACTGGGAGGTCCTCGTGGTTTCATCTATATTCACTTTTTTAGTTATGGTAGTTTTTTTTTTAATTATGTGTTTTAATTTTATACATCAGCCATGGGTTCCGCTGTCCTCCCCCCTCTCGCCCCCCCCCCCACCTTTCCCCCAGCCCCTCCCCTCCATTCCCATGTCCTCCAGGACCAAGACACCCCTGGGGATTCATTTAAACCTGGTGGATTCAGTACAGGCAGGTCCTGTCCCCTCCTTCCAGGCTGAGCATGTGTCCCTGTGTAAGCCCAAGGTTCCAAACAGCCAGCTCATGCGCTAAGGACAGTTCCTGATCCCATAGCCTGGGTGCCTCCCAAAAAGATCAGGCCCTCTGCATAAGTGAGACAATTGAATAGTTATGGTAGTTTTTTAACAAATATTCATAGTTTTGCATTTCTGCGGAAACCATAGAACCTTTGACCATTTGAACAGTTTTCACCTGGTGACCAGGGGTCTGACAACGATGATCACCATGGACAGTGTTTGCTCTTTATTTGACCCTACACCTTCACCCTACCTCCATCCAGAAAAGCGATAAGGTAGGCACTCTGGGCTGCTAAGAACAGGGTCACCAAGGAATTCGAGGGAGATGAGTCAGGGAGGTGGAATCTGCTGCTCTCTTAATTTTGTGATTCTCAAAGTTCAATTCAGCCAGACCCTAAGTTTGTAAGAGAGACCAGGGACATTCATTAGAAGTTATGTGGGGATGAAAGTGAGTTTTGTAAGAGATGTAATTTTTTTCTGGGGGGTCAGGAAGTCTTTTTAAATCCAAATTCACTTAATTATTCCCTTTGTAGAATATGTTTGGAAAAATATTTTGGGAAACCTATAGTAGTGACCTAACTATCATGAAATACTACCTGGCACCTCCTTTACATTATTTTTGCCAAATTCAAACCCCAACTCCCAGTGATGAATGTCATAAATTTACTTTTTGCTCTGTTCTTTGCTTTCCTGACTAACTAGCTTTCCAAACAGGGTGACAGCCAGATCCCCAGACTCCCTCTACTGTGTTGGCACAGTGGCATAGCATCTGGACTCACTCGTCCTTTGCTTCTTTCTGAGCCTTTTAACTAAAAATGCCATAAATAATCTCAGAACCCCTACTCAAATAAGTATGCACCACAAACAAGTCGGTTAAATTTAAGTATCATACTTGAGACATTTGCACATTTTATGTAGTTTTGCTGTGGTTTTTAAACAGTTCATAGAAGTAACATTTAAGCCTATTTGTGAGATCATACCACCTGAGGCCAAGGAGATAAGGGAAGTTATTGGGGATTAGGCTCTAAATTCATTCCTCTAAAATGTTATTATGGTAATGGTAATTCTAATGTGAGGAGAAGACTGACTCCACTGCCTTATACTTGAGAAATGTTTTATCTTTCTTTATATAAAGCCTGCCATAATAAGACAGTGTAACAAGGATGTATAATAGAGAAGTAAAAGACAAACGCCTGGTATTCATCAACTAGTAAACAGCTAAGTAATAATGAATTGATTAGCAATGAGATAGACCCTTTTGATCCCAAACTAGGAGACTGAGGTTGGAGGATCAAGAGATCCAGCTCAACCAATCACATGGTAATCACATGGTCACACCCTATTTCCAAAAGCAAAAACCTAAAAGAATATGTGGTCCATATATGCAATTGAAAACTATTCAGCTGTTATAAAGGATAACATTTGGTTATTTCTAACAACATAGGTGGCAGTAGAGCGTAATATATTAAGTTAAAATCAGTCTTAGAAGACAAACAGCAGAACTTCTCATTTACCTACAGTTTAAAAAAAAAATCGACCTCTGAAATTGAGAGTAGAATGGTAAGGGCAGAGTATGAGATGCTGGGGCAAGTGTTGATAGAATGAAAAGCAGAAAAATTTTATTGATAAGTTATAGTTAGATGGGGAAAAAGTAAGTTTTGGGATTCTATTTCACATTAGAGTGACCATGGATAAAACCTTTGCAAATGCAGGAGAAAGGGATTATTTTAAATGTTTCATCAGAAAAGAAATAATATTTAGAGAGGTTGATATTTATACCTAAATTGAACATTACACAATATCTACATGTGACAAAAATAATATTCCCAAGGTAATTTTTCTGTTTTTAACTTACATACAAATAGAAAGGATTAGGGAAACCAAATAGCACAGGACAAGCTCTGTCTCTTCTCCAAGCCCTAGCCACTCACCAGTTCTCTCCACTGAACAAGAATGATGTAAGTCCTTATGAAATCTGAAAACGGTTCATTATGTATGGGTGTGCATGCATGTGTGTGTGGTGTGTGTGTGTGTGTGTGTGTGTGTGTGTGTGTGTATGTGTGTGTGTGTGTGTAGTGTGTGTGTGTGTGTGTATGTGTGTGTGTGTGTGTGTGTGTGGTGTGTGTGTGTATGTGTGTGTGTGTATGTGTGTGTGTGTGTGTGGTGTGTGTGTATGTGTGTGTGTGTGTGTGTGTGGTGTGTGTGTATGTGTGTGTGTGTGTGTGTGTGTGTGTGTGTGTGTGTGTCGCGTGCGCATGCACTTAAGAATATGGGTATAGAGTGACTTCTCTTGGACTCTTTCAGAGATGCTTTCACACAAATTAAGCATCTTCTATTTTCATTTCTGAGTCATGATGATAAGAGTATCTGACTCAGACATGATTAGAAGCTACCAAATGTAGCATGAATCTTAAAGGTACTTATTAATAAAATCAAACCTGAGGCCAGTTATTGGGGTGAACGCTGGAAGATCAGAGAAGCAGAACAAGCCACAGTCACATCACCTCACCAGTTTCTCAGCTGATCCTGTTTCGATCCTGTTTCCTCAGACTGGAAGCCTCTGAGTCCTCATTCAGAATGGGTCTCAGAAGAACTGTTCCTCAAAGCCTAAAAGCTTAATCAGCCAAATGCTTCTAGTTTCTGGTCTTCATGCCTTATGTATCTTTCTCTTTCTGCCATCACTCTCTGGCATTAAAGGCTCACTTTCTAGGATTAAAGGCGTGAGTCACCATGCTTGGCTGTATCCTTGAACAGATGGATTTCTGCTTCTGGAATGCTAGGATTAAAGGTGTGTGCTACCACTGCCTATCCTCTATGTTTAATATTGTGGCTGTTCCTTCCTCTGACCCCAGATAAATTTATTAGGGTGCACAGTATTTTGGGGAATACAATACAACCACAACCAAATGTGTTCTAAAGCTTCACCACTTAAGTTCAAATTGTGGTGTGAACCTGTCTGTAAATGTTCTTGCAGCCAAGTGGAAACCATTTGTAGCCACCTCTTATTTCTCTCTGCCTTGTGCCCAGTGATTTGTCTTAGTCATTAAATGTGTTCCCCTACCTAATTTTTATGTTGAAATCTCCAATATGATGTGCTCACAGGTGACTTTGAAAATAATTAGAACTTGCAGCTCAAGTCTTCATAAGTAAAGTCCTACTAAGTGTTCCTTTGTTGGAGGCCAGAGAGGCCAGAATTCTCTGTTCTCTACTACCTAAGGATATAATATGGTCATCTACAAACCAGGAAAAGGGACCTCACCAGATTCTTTCCATGTGGTAACAACTAAGCCTTCTGTCTCCAGTACCACACTATGAGGAAGAGACTGCCTGCAGGTGAAGTGATCCAGTTGTGGTAAGTTTGTTATAATAGCCTTAACTAAAGCAATTTGATAACTAAAACTCATATTAATCTATCATATTAATCTATCCTTCTGCTAGCTAAAGCTTTTACTAGCTTTTTATCTACTGGGCTTCTGTCTCTAATTCACCAAGACCATTGCCTACTGAAGTCCTAATAAAATGTCCTCTCACATGGGAAGGTGGGGCAGGGGGCAAACTGGAGGAAGATGGGAGAAGCATCAACAGAAAGCATTCAAGACTTCACAATGGCATTTGTTCCTTTGTCACTTCCTCCCCATAGGACTCAGCAGTCCTGAGCTGAGCTGAGTTGCAGGTACAAAATATAACTAACACCCTCAAACAGCTTAAAATTAGAATGGAGCGATCCTTTGCCATGTTACTATGTCTTCATGCAATTTGTTTTGTTTTAAAGACATATTTATTTTTATGTGCATTGGTGTTTTGCCTACATGTATGTATGTCTGTGTGAATGTGGAAGATGACCTGGAACAGGAGTTACAGACAGTTGTGAGCTGCCATGTGGGTGCTGAAAAGTGAACCCTGGTCCTCGGGAAGAGCAGCAAGTGTTCATAACTTCTGTGCTATCTCTCCAGTCCATAGAATTTGTAAAACGCATTTGAAAGATGACTGAGTTCTACAAGCAGATTAGAAAAAAAAAACTTTGCATGAGTTGCCTTAACTACTGTGATCTTTTATTAACCATTCCCAAAGCTTTTATTTAACACCCATGTTTTTAAAGGAATTTTATAAAAATCAACTCCCATTCCAAGTGTGTAAGTTCAGGTGAAGTGGTACCAAGCGCTATAAATCTCTCTGTGCCTTACTAAGCATAGCTATCACTCAGTAAAATTACATAACAAACATGTTAACATGGAAGTAGGAAACTTTACATGACCACACTCATAGATAAAGAGCTACAGGCAACTAAGGATTGCTGAGAGCAGAAGAAATAGCCTTCCTCAGAGATGACCTCCTTAACCCATTATCCAAGGCCAATGCTCAGCCTTAAAATCATGCACACAAGTAACACTAAATGGATGGATCAATTTGTGTTTATATATTTACACACACACACACACACACACACACACACACACACACACACAAATAAAAACCATGGTCATACACACAATAGCAAATAAAATAAAGCCATGATTTTGAGAGGGAACAAGGGGAAGGTATATGGGAGGTACTGTAGGGAAAAGAGGTAGGTGGTAAATGACATTTTCCAATTTAAAAGTAAATAGAACCAATCCTTATAGCTGTTGGTGTTGACAAGTACCATGTTTGCACTCTTTCTCACATATACTCTAATTTATTTGAGCTAAACTAGATATAGTAATTCAAATATTCACACAGAAACAAATGGTGCTAGGATTCATTTCTACACTTGCTGTGAAGACTCTATTATTTGATTTGATTATAAATCTACTTGCCTTAAATTCACATATGACCCTGGAAAAATAATTTGGCCTTCCTTAACTTTACCCCTCCTGGTATTTAAAATGGGTATTGAATTCATTACTAACACTACTAAGACATTTCCGTTTCCTTTAAGAAATATTTTACTATTTATAAAAATGATCTGCATTTGAACTTCATCTGTAACTATAATAAAATTATACAAATAACTTTTTGAATAAACTGGATTTTAAGATATCATCAGTTGGAAGAATTGAAAAAATATTCAGAAACACCCAATGCATTCATAAGTAACACTTTCATATAGAGAATAAAACATACTTTTGTTTGTAAAATACTTCTTTGGATACTTAATGTTTTATTGAAATTCATTATACATTGTGCCTGCTTCAATTTTTAAATTTACTTTACCCGTTTACAGTTTTATTTGTGTGTGTGTGCAAATGTATGTGTGTATATTTGTGCATGTGTATGCATGTGCTTGTGTGTGTGTGTATGTGTGCATGTGTCTATGCAGTCTCTTGCATGCCAAAGTGCTTCTGTGGAGGTCCAAGAATAACTCTCAGGAATAACTTCTTGAATGTAAACTCTTGAGATCAAGGGATTGAACCCAGGTCTTCAGCCCTGTCCACTGGCACAATTACCAGCTGAGCCATTTCATGGCCAAACTTAATTCATTTTTTTTTTAATTTTTTACCAGAACACTATTTTGACATAGTGAACTAAATCACATATTAAATTTATTGTGTATATCTGAAATCTCTAGCTGTGAACCAATTTCTTAAAACTTGTCTTGTCCTCCAGAAGTTCTTCTGAAATAGACAAGTACAACTTTTAATTTAGTTTCTATTTTAATGATAATTAAAATATCATGTTTCCTGTGGTTTCATGGGTTTAGATTTATAGAGAAAACTTATAAGAGGATTTTCCTCCACTGTAAGTATTTGAAGCTAGCTACTATTTGATAATTCCTGAATTTCTCAATTATACATAACCATGTTTAATATGTATATATGCACACACATGCATGCAGATGCACATGGTTGAAAGCATCACAAACACTAGCATGCAGAAATAATCTAGAAATGCCTTAAAATAAAAATTGCCATGGACCAAATGACCAGAGATGTTCTTTAATAGATTGGGACCAAGTAATAGGCAAGCATGCTCATAATTTTAAAGCAGGTCTTTCACGTGTCATAATCTGAGAGCTATTGATAAGAATCAGTCAATAAATAAAATCACTGGCATAAAAACAGTATTTCCAGGAGAGTGGCTTAATTGACAATGATGGATGAGGATTGTATCATGATGGACTTATATAGATTCCAATGCTTTTCTAACTCATCTCTAATTGTGATTCTTCAGTTAATCATTTAGTTAACCATGGATTCATTTCTAAAATTGAGCATAATATATCTTCTAGTCCTTATTAAAATATTCTCCTACCAATGACTCTTTCATAATGTAACCCATAACTCAATTTGTTCTCACATCCCTCAGCACTTCTCACTGGGGCCACTCCCATTTACTCAAGTGCAGAAGTATGCACTGTGAATTCTTCAGTAATAGTTTTAGGAGTCATTTTTCAAAATATGCTTCCCTTAGGATTAATAGGGAAGTCCACTTCCCTGTAGTTGGCTGGGATGCTCAATGCTTGTTGTGATTTTCTCCCAGGGTAAGGTTGTCAACTACTCAGTTCAACTCAGCATCATTCTAAGCAGTTCTTCTTGTTCACCTCAAAACATGGGGAAAATGTGACTGGCTTTTCCCAATCCCCTGTTTGCATACATACACACGATTAGATTGGACTCATCTTTCTACTGTTTCTCCTCAGCTTAAGGCTGCAGTTCTATTCTTTATGGTACACAGCCTCAAATCCTTAGTCCATATTGTTTTCTCAAACAAAGGCAGAACATGTTCTTTCTGCAATAAATCTACCTTTTAAAATACATTTTAATTAAAATGTAATTTCATCATTTTCTCCTTTCCCTTTGCTCCTACAAGCCCTGTTCTGCAAATGGATATTTCCATGTCCTGCTCACCTTGTCCCAAATAACCAACTCAGAGGCTGAATATGAATTATAAATGTTCAACCAATAGCTCAACCTTGTTACTATCTCTTACAATTTAAGTTAACCCATATTGCTATTTATGTTTTGCCACTTGGTGGTACCTTTAGCAGCATGATATATACATCTCTTGCTCCCTCTGTCTGGCTGGTGACTCCTGACCCCAACCTTCTCCTTTCCATTATCCTTTGTTTGGTTGTTCTGCCAATACTTCCTGGTTACCGGCCAATCAGTGTTTTATTAAACCAATTCTAGTGATTAATCTTTACAGTGTGCAAGAGGATTATTCCACATCACCCTTATATGTCTCCTCCTTCATTATCAAATTGATAGCCTTTTTCTTTGATCATTATTGTTATATATATGTACTTGAGTGCACAAATACATGAATAAAACCTGATGATCCATTTTTGTTGTTTGTGCATATATTGTTTCAAGGCTTATCACTTTGTTTTGCTAGCCAGTCATGGTGTTAAACCTCCCTCTCTCAGTAATCATTAGATTGCGGGACTCTCTACATTTCCTCTGCCCTACTCACTGCCCTAGCATGTCTGTTGATATCATTGGTTAGGTTTTGTTGATGGAGTCATATCTAGGAGAGATACTCTCATAGCAGACTTTCTGGTATTTCATCTCTTATAATCTTTCCATCTCCTCTTCAGCAATGTACCCAGAGCCATAGATGCAGGATCTGTTCTACATATGCATCCACTAGGTCCAGGCTCTCCACAATCATTGCTCTCTGCATTATGTCCTGCTGTGGGCTTTCTGTAATGTTTTCCACTTGCTATAAAGAGAAGTTTCTTTGATGAGAGGTGATAGCCACATTTATCTGTAAGGATAAAAATAAGATTTAAAATGTAGTAAGTAATTATCCTGGTCTAGCAAAGTAGTGATAGTAGATTCTTTTCTAAGGTGCTTGACCTCACAAGCACTGGGAAGTTGGTAAGGTTTCTAGTGCCAGGCATTATTTTTCTGTTAAGTGGGTCTTAAGTACACTTAGACAGCTTTTGGTTGCTACAAACATGTGAATGCCATTATTGCACCTTTAAGGATATCCTGCATGCTGGTTATTGCTGTGGTTCATATGTGTCAGAGCTGGGCAGGAATATTAATTGCTTCTCTCCATTGTCCACTTGCATAATTCTTTCTGGTACCATGGAAGCAAAATTGAAGGATGGAGACTTCTGAGTTAATCCACCCTTGAATCAGCTAAATTCTCTATCCCCAAGTAGACAGTGTCTTCAGCAATAGGAATTTATGTTCAACCTCTGAGAGGCAACTACAGGCAGCAAATATAAGCAATATTGTTTTGAGAGATAGACTTAGACTATCCTGATTAACCATTTGAAAGGAAGTTTTTCATACTTGGTACAGAAGTTTTGTTATCATATATTCTTGTTGTCAGCCAAAATAGCATAACTTGGTTTAAGGCGTGTGTGTGTGTGTGTGTGTGTGTGTGTTCACTTAAATGCACTTTATATAATTTTAGGTAAATATAAAATAGTATGATTCCTTGAGGATTTATTAAACACCTTTGGTGTTATTTGTCCTTCCTTCTCCTTCTGTCTTTATCTCCTTCCTCCCTCCCCAGTTGGAACTCCTGTTCTTGTTTATCTGCAGTAAGTCTTAAATTACACAAACAATTTCATAGTTTTTTTATTAAACATATCTTTAGAATTTTACTTACAAACATCAATCTATTCCTGCAGACAATCTTTTAAAGATATTCATTTTATGCATTAAAATATTTTCCTAGCATACATAACATGAAAAATTCTCTTATTGAGATATCTTTTATAGGATATACCTGTAAGATTGGAAATAGAAATAAAATGATAGCTGCTTGCACAGTACAAGAGATATGCAGCACTTTTGTAAAATTACATGATTCACAACTAGATGAAAAATAAGGTCTTAGTTTGATATTGGTTCCAGTAGATAAAAAGAGACTAGGTGATTTCAAATGCAGGTTAAATTTATTTCAAGAACTACAAATTTGCTCAGAATTTCTAAGACTATGATCAGATTATTCATCATTAACCAAGGTTATAGTAGCTTTCCTCCTCTCTCTATTTATAGCATTTCTGCTTTACTAAAAGTGTCTTTAATAGCTGGTATAAAATATGGATTAAACAAAATTATGACTTTTCATAAAATAAAAATTTCATAGGAAGCTTTGAATTATGTGAGGGCACTTACTGTCTGTTTTACACCAATGTGTTCATTATGAAAGATCAGGGGGACATAAAAAATACAATCTATGGAAAGATGACATTAATATAATAAAAATTAATTGTAAGATTACTAGTATTTTATTTATAAAATAGTGTTATAATAAAATATAATCTTACAGGAAATGAAATGAATGGAAAAATGATAATTTGTGCCTTTGGAAAAACCCTCCTTTAGAAGGAAAGTAGTGAAATAAGAAATCTCTACTGAAATTACTTGCCCTTTGTTAATGAAAGAACTACCAAAAGTGTTTCAGTAACGTATCAAGGCCTGAAAAGGAGAAAGTGAATGTGCAAATGACAGATGAAAGCAATGTGCTGAAGGTAGCCAATGGTATCTTGTCCTCAGCTCTCACTGCAGGGTGGCAGCAGCTTAAGCCTTGGTACATGGTTTAAGTAAAGTTTGAAATTTTCATTCATAATTTATAATAAAATGATGTTACAATTGCTAGTTCATATTTATTCTTACTCAGGAACTTAGTTTTACAGAATATTAAATTTAGAGATCAATCCTTATTCATTGCCAGTTTTAGAGATGACAACCAAATTTCACGTATTTTTCAGAGCACTGGTCAGCTGACCAGCCTTATGCCAGAATTTGTAATTGCACAAAGAATCAAAGCATAAACAAGCAAATAGGAGAAGAGAAGGTGATTATAAATAGCTTTGAAAAATAAAAATGACTTAACATGGGGTTTTCCTTTGCACAGGGATGTTTGTTTGTTGTGCATGGTTTAACAACTTCACTCATCAGACATTGGTTTCCCTTCCTGGGGCCATGGTTGCTTCTCAACCACCTTGGGAGCCCTGGCACACCACCCGTTGCCAAGTCCTTAAGAGTGTTAATATAGTGGTAGTATCTTTGTGGATTTCTGGGGACCTCTCTAGCACTCTGCTTCTTCCTATTCTCATGGGGTATTCATTTATCATGTTATCTACTATAGACTACTGACAATGGTCGAGAGAGTGCCTGAGCTGACCTACTCTGGTGATCAGATGGCCAAACACTCTAACTGTCATGATAGAACTCTCATCCACTGACTGATGGAAGCAGATACAGAGATCCACGGCCAAGCCTCAGATGGAGCTCCAGGAGTCTAATTGGCAAGAGAAAGGAGAGATTATATGAGCAAGAAATATTGAGACCATGATTGGAAAAAGCACAGGGACAAATAGTCAAACTGGTGGAAACTCATGAACTGTGAAACAACAGCTGAGAAGCCTCCATAGAACTGGATCAGGCCCTCTGGATAAGTGAGACAGTTGATTAGCTTGTTTAGGAGGCCCCCAGGCAGTGGGACTGGGACCTGTCCTTGGTGCATGAGATGGCTTTTTGGAACTTAGGGCCTATGCTGAGACACTTTGCTCAGCCTTGGTGTAAGGAGGAGAGGACTGGACCTGCTTCAACTGAATCTACCAGGCTGAGCTGACTCTGTAAGGGAGACCTTGCCTTAGAGGAGGTGGGAATGGGGGGGATTGGGGAGTAAGGCTGGGGGTGGGAGGAGGGAGGACAGGGGAATCCATGGCTGATATGTAAAATTAAATTAATTATAAAATAAAAATATTAAAAAAGAGTATTAACATAAAGAACATTGTCTAACATATGAGCATACTTGCTGTCATAAAAGAATTCTTGTGAATATCTACCTATTATATTGAAACAAAGATCACACTATTGTAATAATAGGCAAATGAGAAAAAACTTCATCTTATTTAAATATTATATGTCGAAAAATGTCAGTTATGCTGTGGATTTCTATACCTAAATTAATTATTCTACTTCATACAGTGAATTGCAATAATCAATTTTTCCAAGTATATTTCCATTCTCTTGTGTGTCCTGAAGTCTGCTCCAGTTCTCTGCCCTTGTCATCCACTGTATCCTTACCCAACCTGTGATCCATCACATGTCTGTTAATCTGACCTGTGATCCACTGCAGGCATGTTGATGGGATCGTTAATCCACTGTAGGTGCTCTGACTTGCAATCGCAAACCCCAAAACTTTCACAAAATCTCATTTTGAGGCAAAATATGATGTGATATGGGTTATGAATGCCACTTAATGTGATTTTCCACAAAAATTATTTAGTTAGCTATGGTGTTCTGCCCAAGGCATATTGGGGAGTGATACATAATGCATGGCATATAAAAAATCACCTTTCCTATTCCTGAAATATTGTGAATTCTTAAACCCAGAAGCTTTCCATGAGGGATTTGAAATCCTGTATAGTACGTGTAAGAAGTTTAGTAAAACTTGGATGCCATGGTTTTATCTGGTAGATTGATGAGCATGTCAAGTCCTACACTGCGTTTCCAAATGCTTAAAATGTCTATTTCAAACCAATCCACAAAATAACTTGTTACTAACAGGAGCTGGACATTATGACAGCTATTGATGATACATACAGAGTTTACATGTGACCTTCACTTTCTATTAAGCCTCTGCAGATGTTTGTCTCTGACTCTTTAACAACAGGGCACTTCTAAGTGAGGCCACTGTATTCCAAGGTTTCAATAAAGAAACAAAGTAATTTTGTAAATAAAGTTAACTTAAAAATGACAGCTACCTAATGACCAATTGTAATTAATCACATTTATGAAATGTTGGTGATTTGAAGTAATAGGAATACCAAATTATTGCTAATGAGTACATACCTGCCAACTTCCTTTTAAACCTAGAAAACTTAAGGTGCTTTACAGGGAAGCCCCTTGGAAATGTGCTGCTCCATCTCTGCCTGTTTGAATTCTGTGTACTCCATTTTTTTCTGTCTGGGGCTAAAATTGGAACTAAGTAATGGGATAGGTTTAAGCAATTTTCAAACTTGAAAATTGAAAATACAATCTTGTACCTTTCAATTGCCCAGATGAGATATTCTTTTCCTGAACAAAGAAGCAAACTCTAGAAATTGATCTATTGTGCCACTCCTGTTATCTTCTGTCTGCTCTGATTTATTTTTCCACCTGTTGTAGCCGGAAGATTTCCTGTGTCCCAGCCTGCCATCATGTACAACCTGTGCATGAGCTCAGCTTGCTTTTCTTTGTGTTCTTGGATGCTTCCATTGGCATTTGTTCCCTTTGCAGGCTGGGTCTCTTTAAAATTTGCTCATACTCTGGTTAAATCAACTTGAAAATTTTATACATAATCTCAGAAATGTAACCTTAATTAGAACATCAGGATATTATATTAGGGATGAAAAAATCTTGGAAGTTCTGTATATCAATACTTTAAATTTTCAAATGAAGAAACTGTGTTTCTGAGATGTGATCTGATTTACCTTGACAATTGTTTACCACCAAGCTTAATGTGAATTCCCATCCCCTAAACCAGACTCCAATTCTCTCAGTATTCCATACTGTCATCCACTACCTTGTCCTGCAGAAATGTGCTCAGATCCTTTCAGAATATTTATCATTTGGTTGAAAAGAAGGCATGTTTGCTAAAGTGCTTGAGGGTTTGAGTTTGGGTCTCCAGTACTTAAGACATATAGGTCAGACAACATGACCCACATCTGCTACCTCACCATTGAGATAGCAGAGAAAGAAAGAACTGGCACTTGTTGAGACTTCAGCACAACTAAATTAGCAACTCCAAAACCCATCTCAAAAAATAAAGGGGAAGGTAAAAGAGGAAGACACCTTATGCTGGCCTGTGACCTCCACATGCATTTACATTCCTGTATACACATGCAACAAGCATAAACTTGTAAATATGCACATAATACATGTACAAATATACATAGTAATTGTCATTATGCTTCAAATGATTTCTTTCAGTGTTGTGCTGAATCACACATTTTACTATCTACACACAAAATAAAGGATCTGAAAAATTATCCCAAGTCTGCAGGATATAGTCATTGTTTTCTATATTAAAATCTTTTAGCTTATAAAATGTTGTGACATTTTACCTTTACTCAAAGTGTTTATTAATTAAAATTAATACAAAGACAATAAGTTATAACAGCATAAAATAGACAAAATACTTTATATGTTAACTCACTTACACAAGCATCAAATACATTCTTTAAACATTTAATGTTTAAAAATATACAAAGTCAAAGAGACTTCTAGTTTTGATGGCCAAACGGAATCATTTTAACTTCCCAGTGTTCTTAATACCTAATAAATTAGGAAAAAAGAGTGGAGACCTAAAGCAAACTTATGATGCATACACAAAACAATGTTGAATTTCCATTGGTCAGCAATAGAATTGAAACAGTGTAGCAATCAGGGCTGTTACTCTGTCCATGCAGCAGATGATTACAATGGTACGTTTTAGACAAAGGGGAAACTGCCAGAATCTACACATAAAAGATGGATAAACAAGGATTTGAAACCATAAGTGAATAAATTTACAAGTGAACTAATGACATCAAACAAGCCAACACAAATCATAAGTCCTGTGGAGAAAATTAAGGTTAAGAGAGACAAGTAAGCCACTCACAGGATAGTTATTCCTGATTCAACACTGTGTACAGAGTAACTGGGTATTTCATTTAAGTCCTTGTAAAATGTCCAAAGAGTACTGAAAATAATGCTTTAAGTTTGGAATCAAAATTAGTAGAAATAAAACAAGAAGTAGGTGATATGGATAAAACCTAAATAGAAAACTTGTACATGAAAATTGTTGCTATAAAATATATGCACAATCTGGTATAAATGTACTGAAAAGAAGACATTTCTGCATTCAGCACATAGTAGATACTTCAGGAGTCTTCATCACATATTCTCAAGCAGAAAGGGTAGGAAAAAAATAACTGAATCGATAGCTGTGTCTTCAGTGTGAGTATGCATCCCTATGACTGAGGTAGGGAGATATCCCCATTGTTTGCAATAGTATCTACTCACCAAAATATGACAACATATCAGACCGTTGTTCAAGAATGAAGACAAAGACTTAACACACTGCAAGAAATAGCAGTGTTTCCCCAAAATAATCCCCACGAAAATAATTTTAATAGATATTTTCTTCAAGATAAAATATGAATTCAGGAAGAATTATAGTAAAAAGAATGCAAATTAAAAAACAAGTAGATAAGAATATATAACTTGGCTAAAATAATTATGATTTAAAACCTTTCTAAATACTAAAACAACAATAATATGATGCTAGTGTATAAAATAGGATGTGCAGTGAGTGACCACAGAGCAGTAAACTCTAAGATGGGATGGTCATGCCCAATAAACTTGGATTTAATGGAAATTTTTATTACTACTATGGGATAAAATGAATTACAAAATACTAGACACGTGATCTATTGCTTCAGAGTCAGAAGACTAAGAATAAAGAAAAATGCAAGACAGAAAGAAAAATACTAAACAAACAGAAAAATCTGATTATTCTCATGAGATAGAAAGGGAGACAAAGGGAGGAAATTAAAATGATAGGACTAAGTACACAAACATATGCATTTCTAAAAATAAGTTCAAATAGTTTGGCAACACACATGTCTATTAAATGGCATATGTATTTGAATTGTTAAAATCAAGATGTGTTTTAGGAACCACACATATGTAACATGTGGGGTTTATCTTTCTGGGTCTGAGTTACCTCACCCAGTATAATATTTTCTAATTCTGTCCATTCACATTAAAATTTCTTTATTTCATTTTCCTTCACAGTTGAATAGAATTCCATTATGTATGTGGTTGCATCCCAAAATTTGAAAATAAGTTCCTATTTCTGAAGGTACCACACAGTTTGAACACAGCTTTGAGGAATCAAGCTGTAAATGACCTGGAAGCATCCTTTCTGAGAACTAGCATTCATAATATCATAAAGTGCTATACAAGTAGCCAAGGGAAGAAATCTAACAATAGTCCTACCAAGCTGAGATGCCTACAAACCACAGCAAAGACAAGCATGCCAAGAAATCCTTAACGGTGCAATAATAACACATATCTTGGCAGTAGCCAACAACTATGGAATTGGACATATAGGAGAAAATTCATGTCTGGTACTAAATAAAGCCTAGCCAACTATCCATAACTAGTGAGACTATGGAAGCTAGAGGAGCACCAACTATGGCCACTTTACTAAACCAGCATAATCCCAAATTGCCTTCAAAATAATTATCCTTTTACCCACAGGCAAATGTGGTTCTCACTCCTCACCAAAGAAGCTTCATTTTGCAAAAGACAGAGAATAACTGACATTGAGATACCCAGTACCAATTGATGTATCTACAAGAGAATCCATACACCCAAAGCTCAGGGAACATCTCAGAAGTGGAGGAATGAAGGATTGTAAGAGCCAGAGGAAAGGGATATTTACTTACAGATTTTTGCCTTCTATGTGTTCAGCAGAGATATACCCATAAAATTCTAACAACATAGCTGCTAAACAAGTCTTGAATAATGACAGTACCAGTTGACCTGCAAACATGGACTGGGGAAATCACACTGAATGTTGCCTGTAGATGAAGATCTAAGAGCAATTAATAGCCACTGAAAGGGAAAACGAGTCTGTGGCAAGGATGAGCCCCCTAATTGGCCATCCAATTCTGGTGGCCAGCCCCGAAAACATATACATAACAGCAAGAGTAATTGGACTCTGGATTTTATATTTATACATTCTTTATACTATGCACTTAATAAAAATAGTTTTAAATAGTGAAAATACATGAAGAGGAATAGTGAACAGGGAAAATCAGCATATATTAACAGGGATTAAAGATGATCAAAGCATATTATACACGTATAAGAAGCCAAATGTCTTGTATATTTAATAACAACTAACTAAAAGGTAAATTTTGAGAATTTGAACCTGAAACAAAACATCAACAACTAAGTGAGTGTGTTGCTTTAAAAAAAAAACATCTGAAACAAATGAAGATTCCAAAGAAAATATAGCAGAAGCATATATCACACAAAACATGGTGGTGTGAATGTGAACTAAACATCAGTTAAGGAGAAAGCCAGGCATTGTACAATTTCTAGCAATTCATCTCTCAAAACTGATAATGTAGATAACTTCTCTTTGTGGTCTTCCCTGGGGAAGACTATTTCCCCACACTCATCATTCCTTATTTGTCTGTGGATATTTGTGTAGGTTTGAGGCCCTCTGGTCTTTTCTGGTCAGTCCACATTAACGTGTTTACTGCTGTCCTTGTTCAGCTCATGTTCAGGCAGCCATATTGTTGAGACTTATGGGTGTAGCTGCTGGCATTAATAGTAGACACAGTCTAACAGCAAACCCTCTGACCCTCTGGCTCTTACAGTTCTCTGTCCTCTCTTTCAAAATGAAGATTTGGAGGGAGTAAAATGGAAGAAAGAAATGATGTCATTATATTCTAATCTCAAAAACTGAAAGAAATGAGAACAACAACAACAACAGAAAGCTAATGACATGGGTTAAGAGTACTGGCTGCTCTTCCAGAGAGCCTAGATTCAGTTCCCAGCACCCACATGGTGGCTAAAAACAGTCTCACTCCTCTTCTATCTGATCCAACATTTTGTTATGGACTCTGTGGATGCCGGGCATGTATGGAGTACACAGACATACACGCAGGCTAAGCACCTATACATACAAAATAATACAATATTTTCATATCAATAGGAATACAGCAAATATTAATATTCAGTATATGTTTCATATTATAGCCTTTCAAAAATGAAACAGAAACAGCATATTGATTCCAGTGGTGGATAATGAAAAGATAAACCAGATAAAGAGTACTGGAAAGTTAGTAAGAGATATTTGAACACTATATTACAAAAATGTTACAAGTGTCACATGTAACAACAACAAACTGAACATGAAAACTCTTTGGTTACCAGATTTAATAACATATTTAAGAAAACTCTGCTTGCAAAATAAAGAGCACTAGACAAAATTCTTAATAATATAGTTATGGGAAAATAGAAACAACCCATTAGAAAACAAACAGTGAATAAATACTGACAACTGATAAAATAACCAGTGACCAACACCATGTGAACAATCATAAAGATCAGAAGGCAAAAAATAAATAATAAATAAGGCACATTTGCATACTCATCAGTTTGTAAATGCTAATACCAAGTGTTAGAAAGAAACCAGAAAATGCTCTGTGTGGACAGTGGAAGGCAGTGAGGCCACTCATTCTCAGCAGCTGTGAGCATCTAATGAGTTTTGTGCTGGATCTCCTTTGATCCTGAAATTCCAAAACTTTTATGTATAATCTGAAAAGAAAGAAGTCGCTTCCACAGAGATGATCATGATGAAGGATACACAGCAGTAAAAAGGAATCCAATCATGTTACAGTTAGAGAGGCAAAAGATGTCCTGAGTAATCAGAAATGAAATATTGCATGAACATTGAAATGAAGTATGGTATATATGTATATATCTATATATGTGTGTGTGTGTATCACATATAATTCTATGTATTTGTGTCATTATTATCATTATGAACAAAATAAGCAAGATATAGCATCATACACAGACAATCTGGTGATAATAGATTTAAGTGCTTGTACTATATCCTGTGTGTAAGTGAACTGAAACATGTCACACAGCAATTCACTAAACATTTATACTGAATAGTATCTTTTTAAAAAATCCAAGAATGTTTCAGCAAAATGGAAGACTCCATAAGGATGAATAATCGCTGTCTTTTTCTTGTAATATTTTTCTTATTTTTTGTTTGGAATATTTCTTTAAAAATGAGCATTTATATAGCAGTATCTAAAAAATAGTCGATGGGAACACATTGAAAATAATGCCCTACCACTATTAGATGGTGGAAGGCTAATAAAATTGGACACCTCCATGAATTCAAATTCTTTCAGACAGAGTGATTTCTCTCTGAAAAGCTGTTTTATTTTGTCCAACTCCACTGTTGTGCATTGTCTGAGCAGTGATTTCCAGATTGCATAGCTCTCTGGGTTACTGGCCTTGTTTCTCTCCGTTCACAGCTTTCAATCCCTTCATTATTTAATTTCCTATAGGATCAAGACTTCCACTAGAAAACCCATCTCAGCTTATTGCAATGCTAGCTTCCTTCTGTGAGAGTACTGGTACCAAGCACAAGGAGATGATATCTATATTTTCACTCCTTTTAGTTTATTAGAGGTCCTGATAATCAATGCGGTTTTTGTTTGTTCATTTTTTTTTCTTTTGCTTAATGAGCAACAGAGGGAAAGGAAGAAAAGAAAATAAGGAAGAAAAAGAGGAAACGCATAGATGCAATTTTTAAGCCAGTATGGAAGAAATGTCTTTATCCTGACTTCCTATGTGTGACTATTTAGAGGCAGAAAGTATACTTGAGCAAGGGTTTAGTTCTGAAATATGACCTAGGCATGACAATCATTTTATTCAAGCTTTTTCATGAACTAAATATTAATATCACATGGAAGAAATTTTAAGTATCACATATTTTTCAAAAAAAATATTTCTAGAAAAATTAATTTTGTGTATAAAATTTCATTTTAGAAATTATTACACGAGTCAAATTTTGTTAAATTTTCATGTGTACTTACTTATAGTAATGGGGCTCTTTGGAAGTGGAAAGAGCTACTTCCATTGTTACAAACTAGTGATAGTTCTGCAACTGTCTACACAGTGTAAAATAAAGCATGCCTTGTCAGTCAATCACCACTTTAAGCCAGTTAGTTTATGCTTTCCAGAGAATGGTGTTTGGTGTACAGTATACAATGTATGTTGTGTGATGCATGGTGTATTGTGTATAGTTTACTCTCTATAAGGTGCAAATAACCTTGAGAAAAAAAGCTATATTTTTTCCTTTGCAAAATACAAAAGAAATAAAATGAAAGTTGTTAAGTAATTTGTCTGATATGAAATCATACATCGAACATTTGCAAACAGGGTCAGACTCTGGAAAAAGGATTTTTCAATGTATGTACTATTATTACCAATAAAATAAAATAAAATGAATAATTAACTCATAGGTAATTTATATTTCCAGATTTAATTATCACAAAATTATAATTTCAAATCTTAAAATTCACTAGGATATTCCAGACATTATTGGCAGAATGGCCCTACATTCTGTGAGCTCTCCTTCATGTAAGTAGGAAAAAACAGTTAAAATTTTAAAGAATGATTCAACAAGGGAATATGAAAATAAGTAATTTGTTTTAAAATATAATCTTGCCTTCATAACGAATTGGGAATAAATTTTTCCTTTCAGCTACCTTTTTATCTCTATTGTAATATTCCTGGAACCACAAACTCATTATCATTTACTCTAAAGTGAGAAGATAGTCCTTAAAGGAAATCAGTCATCAACTGATTTATCCCAGTTCTCACGGGGACTCCCTTCCTTACTATTTTATTAATGCATTAATCAGTGAATTTATGTAACACTTTAATGGGTACTTTTTCTTTAAAAATGGGGTTTCTATGTAGCTCTGGCTGTTCTGTATTTCCTTGTGTAGAGCAGGCGACTTCATACTCACCAAGCTCAGCCTGCCTCTGCCTCTCCAGTGCTGAGATTAAAGGTATGCATCACCACATCAGCTACTGGATACCTACTAAGCAAAAATCTGAGAAGAATCTCTCAGATTTAGCTGTCCATGTCTACCAGAAATGTGTGTTCAAATAATAGCGGTCATGTAGATATTAAATCACCAAACACCATAGTTACTAGGGTGATCTGAAAAATTATAAATATTTGTTTAAGTAAGATTTGATAACAAGATATGTAAATAGCTGAAGATGAAAAGGTGGCAGAAGAGGGTACAGCTCCAGACAGGGTGCAGGACAGACTACGGTGTCAATAGAGACAGGTACTGAAGCCACAGCAGACAACAGGTAAGAGAAAAGGAGTGAGTCCACCAGGCTCACTAAACAATGCTGATGAGAACACTGTCAGGAGAATGGCACTACTTTAACAATGACTATAGTCCAATTCCAAACATGACAGAAAAGAGTTGGTAACAATTTTCAAAAGCCGTCAACTAGTGAAAGATTTCAACATGGCAAGTGTAGCAGGAATCTTAAAAGTTCTTATTAATAAAATCAAACCTGAGCCAGGTATTGGGATAAATGCTGGAAGGTCAGAAAAGTAGAACAAGCCACAGCTACCTCACCTCACCAGTTACTCAGCTGATCCTGTTTCCTCAGACTGGAATCCTCTCAGTCTTTATCCAGAAAGGATCTCAGCTGAACTATGTTGCTAAAAGCCTAAAAGCTTAACCAGCCAAATGCTTCTAGTTCCTGGTTTTCCCGCCTTATATACCTTTCTGCTTTCTGACATCACTTCCTGGAATTAAAGGCGTGAGTCACCATGCTTGGCTATATCCTTGAACACATGAATTTCTGCATCTGGAATGCTAGGATTAAAGGCATGTGCTACCACTGCCTATCCTCTATGTTTAATATTGTGGCTGTTCCTTTTTCTGACCCCACATAAGTTTATTAGCATGCACAATATTTTGGGGAACACCATACCACCACAGGCAAGTTTGACTAACCCATATGGATTTTTCCTTGGTTCCCACTATACCAGATTCTACAAGACTGAGAAGATCTATGCTGTGTTGTTCTTAAACTTGGCCTGCCTGAGACTCTGTCTATGATAGCCACTTGGAAGCTGTGTGTGTGTCTACAAATGTGATAATTTGCGTAGATCCCTTCATTTTCACATAGAAACGATGACAGGCTAGAGGAAGAACGGGAGCAATTCACCGAAAATGATCATCACTCTTCTTCCACAACCTAGTACATAACTTTAGGGTGAAAAACGAGTCATGGTATCTTGAAAACAGTACTCTTTTCAATAACTATTAACTTTAAAATGGTATTCAATAACTATTAACCTTAAAATAGTATTCTTTTCAATAACTATTAACTTCTACACAAAAAATGATTGCCTAAAGACAGTAATAGCTTGACATGATGATATTTGATCAGAATTTTCATTGAATTGCTATTGCTCTTCTGAGATAATTTTGAAATAAGCTTATTTTAATCTTTCTTAATATAGCATACTCATTACATATATGAACTTTAAAATTTTTAAAGTCCAAATAATTTAATTATTAGTCATATAATTTTATTTTTCATAGATTGTTTATTTTCCTTACCCATTGACACAGTTATTAAATAGTTTAATGCTAAAATAACAAAGAAAAATAGAAATCAGAAATCAAACAAACTTAATGGCCAAACAACTAGAAAAAATGACATTACTTACAAGCTAGTTAATACAAATAAAAATAGTTTTAGGAGGTTTTTGACATAAGCAAACACTATCAGCATTGTCCTCTGTAATCCTTACATTCCTATGAATAATTGCTATCTGTGTATGCTTTATAGCAAACAAATGTAAACATATACCGATTTATATAACACAAAACAAATGCCTTTTCTCTATAAGGTCTCAGCATAGAGGTTGTCTTTTACATCTCTTCCAGTAGACACGGCAGGAATGAGTTCCTCATTTCTTGACCATAACTTTCCCAGGCTTTAACAAGACCAGACATGCTGAGCAAAAATGCCTCTTTAGTTAGATCATTCTACTCAAACCCAGCAAAAACTATAAATTCCTCCTCCTGGACCTAGGAATTTACCACTTCATGGTGAAATATGACTCAAACTTTTGCACAGGTAAGATTATTCTAGAAAGTTGCACTTGCAGACTGTCTCGTGAGGCTCTTAGAAATTCCATACTTTTGAAAATTAGTACATATCAGATGCAAATGATTCTCAACTACATCTTAAGAAATTAATCATATAAAGAATAAAATCAAATTGTAAAGTATATACCAAATAAAGTAAGCAGTCATGGCTAGGACAATCTATTAGTCTAGGATGAAGGAAGGACTTAAACATGAGATAAAATCCATTGTGTTGGGAAGAACAGATAATTTGACAATATTGTACACACACACACACACACACACACACACACACACACACACACAATGATTGAACAGGCAATGACCCTGAGGACTACACAAATACCAGATAAAACCTGACTTTAGACACAAATGAAGTAGATGCAAATAAACTCAATCAAATACTTGAGATGCTAGTCAAAAAGCAACCTGAGACCCCTGTAAGTTGATATTATCTGTCCACAAGTGCAGGTGTGGCTCCCTCAGAATCTTAGTCCCTGAAATCCATCTGTGGTAAGTGCAACACCCCACCCCGTGCATATGTGTGGTTCTCCTTCCTCAGGATAGTTGGCTGTCAGTCCATGAAGGGGAAGGGAGTTGAAGCAGGGAACAGGGTTCAGGGGGCTGTGGATACAATGGAGATAGCCCTCTGGGATGTAGCACCAATCTTCAAAGGTCTTATTAATAAAAACAAACCTGGAGCCAGGTATTGGAGTGAACACTGAGAGATCAGAGAGACAGAACAAGCCACAGCTAACTATACTCATTTCCTCAAACTGGAAGCCTCTGTGTCCTCATCCAAATGGATCTCAGCTGAACTGCTGCTCAAAAGCCTAAAAGCTTAACCAGACTCCAGTTCCTGTTTTTCACACCTTATATTCCTTTCTGCTTCCTGCCATCACTTCCTGGGATTAAAGGATTGTGTCACCATGCCTGGCTGTTTCCAGTGTTGCTTTGAACTCACAGAGATCCAGATGGATCTCTGCCTCCAGAATGCTAGGATTAAAGCTGTATATGCCACCATTTTCTGGCCTCCATGTCTATCCAGCAGCTGTTCTGTTCTCTGACCCCAGATAAGTTTATTAAGGTGTACAATATATGAACCACACTGGGAGATAACTTCAGTGAATTATATCAACTTTATTTCCAGGGTATAGGAAATACATGGGATTAGAAAGCTAGGAAAAAAACCCTAATTTGCGTTGTGTCATGCTCCTGTCATAAGGCTTCATATGTGGCAGCAGGGTCCTATAGTAAAGCTCCTAGTACAAGTCTGAGTTAGCATATATGCAGCAGGTAGAATGCTCCTGTTTTAGAATAGTATTTTAAGGTGTGTTACTTTTGATTATGTTGCATTTGTTTAAATCTATGAAGCTGTTTTACTGTGCCTATTTAAAACACCCAGTGGTCTAATAAAGAACTGAACAGCCAACATAGCAAGGCAGGAGATAGGATAGGTGGGGCTGCCAGGCAGAGAGAATACATAGAATGAGAAATCTGGGAGGAGATATGAGGGAATGAGAAAGAAGGGGGAGTACATCAGCAGACAGATACCCAGGTACACAGCAAGCCAAGGAGTAAGAAATAATGAAAGGTATACAGAAGTAGAAAAAGGGAAAAGTCCAAAGGTAAAAGGTAGAAGGGAATAATTTAAAGTTAAGAAAGGTTGGTGAGAAATAAGCCAAGCTAAGACCAGGCATTTATAATTAGGAATATGCCTCCATGTGTTATTTATTTGGGAGCTGTATGGCAGGTCCCCAAAAGAGAAGTAATAATCAGCAACAGGCTTCTAGTAAGAAACTCTGCCAAAAGTCACATTAGAGATAAATAAGGTATCTAAGCTTAGAGATAGCTTTCAGATAAAGTCAGTCCTTGGGGACTAGAGACATTCTCCACATAAGGGCCCAGATAAGGGCAGGTAGAGAGCAGGAAATCTTCCTGGGGAGAGAGTCCCTCATGTTGCTGAGCTGTGGAGAGATATGCCAAGCCATGATAGACTACAACCACTTACCATCAAGGCCTCCCAACACAAATAGAACACAGTAGCAGACAGAGTGGGCCTTGTTCTATAGAAGAGCCCATGCTGATGGCTGAGAGAGACTTCAGCTCTTCAAGAAGCCACAGCATGCAATTCTAGCTCAGGAATTTAACTGAGTAATGAAGACTGGTAGAAAGCAGACTGTATCTAGCCCATCCTAGTTTAATCTGTTAAAACTCCAAATTTCAGCAGCTGCTACCCCAGGTTCAGAGTTACCTGCACCAGCAACACCTGGGAGAACTTATGTTCTTCAAACCAGGAAGACAAGGAGTCTGATGGTGTGTTCTTAATTGTTTTGTTTTAGGTTTTGCCTTTCTTGATTATATTTTGTGATATTCTGTCTTTATGAACTTCTTCTATTTCTTCTGTGTTCTCTATGTTCTCTCACCTGTAATCCATACACTTTCCCTCTCATTACTTTTTGATTTTTTCCCTTTCATTCATTCTTTCCTCTTTCTACTCCTAATTCTAGTCATGTTGATGTTTAATAATACTTAAACTCCATTTAGCCTAACAATACACTGGCTCTTCTGTTTTGTGGGCTTATTTTGAATAAGTGAAGCATCCAATTATCTTTTGCTACATTTTAATAATGAGATTGCTGTAAAATCTCTGTTCCTATTACTGCTATTTGCCACTTGTAAAAGGAATCTTAAAGAGTTCTTATTAATGAAACTCAAACCCGAGGCCAGTTATTGGGGTGATTGCTGGAAGATCAGAGACACAGAACAAGCCACAGTTTCCTCACCTCGCCAGTCCCTCAGCTGGTTTTGTTTCATCAGACTGGAAGCTTCTGAGTCCTCCTTCCAATGGCTCTCAGCTGGACTGTGCTGCTCCAAAGCCTGAATACTTCTCCAGCCAAATGCTTAACTAACTAAATGCTTAACCCTTAGTTCCTGGCCCTCACGCCTTATATACCTTTCTCTTTCTGTCCCCACTCCCTGGGGTTAAAGGTTGGGTTTCTGGGATTAAAGGCATGGGTCACCATGCTTAGCTGTTTCTAAAGTGGCCTTGAACACACAGAGATCCACCTGGCTCTGCCTCCCAAGTGCTGGGATTAAAGGCGTGTGCTACCACCGCCCAACTTCTGTTAGGGCTTATTCTTCCTATTTTCTAGCCACCATTTTTGGCTTTGTTCTAGTGGCTGTCTGTTCTCTGACCCCAGATATGTTTATTTTGGGGAACACACAATATTTCAGGGAACACAATACCCACCACAGCCACTCACTTCTAAATAGTAACAAGGGACGTAAGTCCAAATGAATACTACATAATAAGAATGTTCAAATAAATTGCAACAAACAAAAAGAATGGAAAAGGAAAAAAAATAATTGAAAGTCATATCCACTCTAAAAGATGTGCAAATCATTACATGTAAGTAAAAAATATAGAAAGAATAATAAAATTGCTAAAATTTTAAACACAAAAAAGTGTTTAAAATCCCACCTTTGCAAATGTTTATTGACTTCTAAGAGTCAAACAAGCAATAAAATATGGGATTCAATTAAACATCTAGGTAAAGTCAACAATGATTGTGAAAAAATAAAATTGTTGAATAATTGAATAATATGAAGGAGAAATTTGGTAAGGAGGATTAGATTCTAAAAATGGAACAATCAAATATTAGGGATTGTCAAGCATCAAATAATAAAAAGGAAACCATCACTAGTGAGCTGACTGAAGTAGAATAAACAACACTTAAAATGGAAGAAAATATTGAAGAAATACCATGTTCAGAATATAATAAAGAGAAATGCAGTCATGCATCACCACAACATCCAAGGGATCTCAGACATTCTGAAGAAAGGAAACTTAATATTACATGGAGTAGAAGAAGGTGCTGGGATAAAAACTTAAGGCACAGAAAAAACATTTACTAAAATTATAGCAGAAAATTTCCCCAATGGAGAGAAGGAGATGGCAATAAATTACAAGAGGCTTTAAGAGCCTCCAATATGTGTGTTCAAAAAACACCTCCCTAAACACATCATCATTGACATGAAGAATTAAAAAAATAAAAAACAAAGTCAACTAAACATACAAATGAAAATGCTCCATAATAGTCTGAAAGAGACAAAAAAAATCTCCTTGCAATATCAAATTCATCAGACCTCTCATCAGAAACAGTAAAAGGCAAACATGAAATGATAAGCTTTATGCGCTGAAATTAAAGAATTGCCAATCATTATTATGATATCCAACAAAGATATCTTGGAAGTTTACACAGAAATAAAAATCTTGCAAGTTAAGTACAATGTAAAGCAATTTGTGTCTGCTAAGCCAGTATTACAGAAGATGCTCACAGGCGTTCTACACACAGTGAAAAGAAGAAGGTGCATCAAACACAGGAACTTAGGAAGGACTGAATCTCATGGGAAGAACGCATTGATAAATGGGGACTAGGAAAGGAATAACTATGCACAATTCTGTAAACCCATGAGGTAATTAAGAGAAAATGAAAAGAACAAAAGCATGCAAACAAAGAAAACAATCAACGAAATTGTAGGAATCAGCAAACGCCTGTCAATACTAATTCTAAATGTTAAAGGTTCCATCTTTTAATTAATAGATGTAGACTACCTAATTAGATCCAGTCACAGAATCCAACTGTTTGTTGCTTGTAAGAGATAGGGTGCCTCGGAACTCCCATCTGGACCAGAGGTGAGTGCCTGGGTTATAGTCAGAAAGGCAACTGCGCCTGGGTCCCACCACTGGACACAGGCCACCCCAGGAGGACCTGACCAACTTGGCCCCAGGTTCCTGCCAATCCGTGGGCCCTGCAGGAAGGCTCCCCTTTTCCAAGACTGCAGGCAGACACTGCAGTTTCCACACCCTGCCCCCACACCCATTTGCTAGAGACCCCAGCCACTTCCTGACCAGCCCCAAGCTTCCATCCTGCCCTGGAACTCCCATCTGGACCAGAGACCAGAGGAACTCCCATCTGTACAAGAGGAGCTCCCATCTGGACAAAATAAGGAGACCCCAGGGACTTCCGAGACTCAGAATCCAGCCCCCCAGCTCCTATCCGGCTAGCACTGTCATCTGGACCAGCGCTCCCATCTGGCCCAGAGCTTCCATCTGGACAAGAGAGAGGCTCCCTAAATCTGTCAACTCTCTCTGGACCAACTACACTGATAAGACCAAGAACGAACACAAGAGGAGATGGGCAGACATCAAGGCAGAAGTACATACTACAAAATAAAGAGCAATATAGCATCACCAGAACCTAGCCCCTCTCCAACAGCTAGACCTGACATCACGGAATGGAAGAAGAAGAAGAAGAAAACAACCTTATAAGTAACATCATGAAGAGGCTAGAACCTTATATAGAAGAAATCAAAAATAAAGTAGAGGAACAGACAAACAAAAAATGGGAAGAACACTATAAAAAACTAGAGGAAAGGACAATTAAAGCAGAAGAAAACAATAAATCCTTGAATGAAAATCATGAAAAAGCAAGGGAGACAATCTGAAACCTGAAGAGGGAAATAGAAAAAATGAAGAAGACACTAGCAGAAGGAATGTTGGAAATAGAAAATCTGAGTAAACAAACAGGAACTTGAGAGGCAAGTATAACCAACAGAATGCAAGAGATGGAGGAGAGGATCTCTGGTGTTGAAGATACAGTAGAAGAAATAGATTCATCAGTCAAAGAAAACACTAAAACCAACAAAGTCATGACCCAAAATGTCCAAGAAATTTGGGACACCATGAAAAGACCAAACCTACGAATAATAGGGATAGAGGAAGGAGAAGAATAACAACTCAAAGGCACAGAAAATGTATTTAACAAGATCATAGAAGAAAACTTTCCCAACTTAAAGAAGGAAATGCCTATGAAGATACAAGAAGCCTATAGAACACCAAACAGACTAGACCCCCAAAAAAGTCCCCTGGCACATAATAATTAAACAACTAGACATACAGAATAAAGAAAGAATATTAAGGGCAGCAAAGAAAAAAGTCCAAGTGACTTATAAAGGCAAACCCATCAGAATAACACCCGATTTATCGATGGAGACTTTGAAAGTCAGAAAGACCTGGACAGATATAATGCAGACAATAGGAGACCATGGATGCCAGCCCAGACTAATAAACCCAGCAAAACTTTCAATCATCATAGATGGAGTGAACAAGACTTTCCAAGACAAAACAAGATTTAAACAATACTTATCCACAAACTCAGCCCTACAGAAATCACTAGAAGGAAAATGTCAACCTAAGGAAGGCAGATACACCCATGAAAACACAGGCAATAGATAACACCACAGCAGTAAACCCCAAAGAAGAGAAGTGCACAAACACTACCACCAAAAAATAAAAATAACAACAGGAATGAACAATCACTGGTCATTAATATCCCTTAATATCAATGGATTTAATTCACTTATAAAAAGACACAGACTAACAGAATGGATATGAAAACAGGACCCATCTTTCTGCTGCATACAAGAAACACACCTCAAATTCAAAGACAGACACCTCCTAAGAATAAAAGGCTGGGAAAGGATTTTCCAATCAAATGGTCTCAAGAAGCAAGCTGGTGTAGCCATCCTAATACCCAGCAAAATAGACTTCAAACTAAAATCAATCAAAAGAGATGATGAAGGACATTACATACTCAGCGCAGGAAAGATCCACCAAGATGAAGTCTCAATTCTTAACATTTATGCCCCAAACACAAGGGCACCCACATATGTTAAAGAAACATTACTAAAGCTTAAATCGCATATAAAACCCCACACATTAATAGTGGGAGACTTCCACACCCCACTTTCACCTCTGGGCAGATCGGCCAAATTGAAACTTAACAGACACATAATGGACTTAACTGATGTTATGGCTCAAATGGACTTAATTGATATCTACAGAACATTCCACCCAAACAAAGAAGAACATACCTTCTTCTCAGCACCCCATGGAACCTTCTCTAAAATTGACCACATACTTGGCCACAAAACAAATCTCAACAGATGCAAAAAAATTGGAATAACCTCCTGCATTCTATCAGACCACAATGGTTTAAAGTAAGATTTCAACAACAGAAAAAACTACAGAAATCCTATAATCTCATGGAAACTGAATAATTCCCAACTGAATCCCAATGGTTTAAGGAAGAAATAACTAAAGAAATTAAAGACTTCCAAGAGATCAATAAAATGAATACAACACACACCCAAACTTATGGGACACTAGGAAAGCAGTGCCAAGAGGGAAATTCATAGCACTGAATGCCCACATAAAGAAGCTGGAGAAATCTCACACTACTGACTCGACAGCACACCTAAAAGGCCTTGAACAGGAAGAAGCAAAGTCTCCCAAGAGGAACAGGTGCCAGGAAATTATCAAATTGAGAGCTGAAATCAATAAAATAGAAATAAAGAGAACAATATAATGGATTAATGAAACAAAGAGTTGGTTCTTTGAGAAGATCAACAAGATAGACAAGCCTTTATCCAAACTAACCAAAAGACAGAGAGAAGCATCCAAATTAACAAAATCAAAAATGAAAAGGGGGACATAACAAAGACAATGAGGAAATCCAGAGAATCATCAGGTCATACTTCAAAAACCTCTACTCTACAAAACTGGAAAATCTAAAAGAAATGGATAGATAAGTTTCTGGATAGGTACCACATATCTAAGTTAAATCAAGACCAGACAAACCATGTAAATAGTCCAATAACCCCCAAGGAAATAGAAGCAGTCATTAAAAGTCTCCCAACCAAAAAAAGCCCTGGACCTGATGGTTTCACTGCAGAATTCTACCAGATCTTCAAAGAAGACTTAATACCAATACTCTTTAAATTGTTCCACACAATAGAAGCAGAAGGAATATTACCAAACTCCTATGAGACTACAATTACCCTGACTCCTAAACCAAACAAAGATGCAACAAAGAAAGAGAACTACAGACCGATCTCCCTCATGAACATTGATGCAAAAATACTCAATAAAATACTGGCAAACAGATTCCAAGAAAACATCAAAACCATTATCCACCATGATCAAGTAGGCTTCATCCCAGGGATGCAAGGGTGGTTCAACATATGAAAGTCTGTCAATGTAATACACCATATAAACAAACTCAAAGAATAAAAGCACATGATCATCTCACTAGATGCAGAAAAGGCATTTAACAAAATCCAACACCCCTTCATGATAAAGGTCTTGGAGTGATCAGGAATACAGGGAACATACCTAAACATAATAAAGGCAATCTACAGCAAGCCAACAGCCAACATTAAATTAAATGCAGAGAAACTCAAAGGAATACCACTAAACTCAGGAACAAGGCAAGGCTGTCCCCTCTCCCCACACTTATTCAATATAGTACTTGAAGTTCTAGCCAGAGCTATAAGACAACATAAAGAGATTAAGGGGATACAAATTGGAAAGGAAAAAGTCAAGCTCTACCTATTTGCAGATGACATGTTAGTATACATGAGTGACCCCCAAAATTCAACCAAGGAAGTGATACAGCTAATAAATACCTTCAGCAACATTGCAGGATACAAGATCAACTCAAAAAATCAGTAGCCCTCCTATATACAGTATACAAACAGGCTGAGAAGGAAATCAGAGATACATCACCCTTTACAATAGCCACAAATGATATAAAATACCTTGGGGTCACACTAACTAAGCATGTGAAGGACTTATATGACAAGAACTTTAAGTCCCTGAAAAAAAAGAAATTGAAGAAGATGTCAGAAAATGGAAAGATCTCCCATGCTCATGGATAGGCAGGATTAACATAGTAAAAACTGCGATCTTCCCAAAAGCAATCTACACATTCAACACAATTCCCATCAAATTACCAACACAATTCTTCACAGATCTGGAAAGAATAACACTCGACTTCATATGGAAAAACAAAAAACCCAGGATAGCCAAAAGAATCCTGTACAATAAAACAACCTCTGGAGGCATGACAATCCCTGACCTCAAGCTCTACTATAGAGCTACTGTAATAAAAACAGCTTGGTACTGGCATAAAAACTGACATGTGGACCAATGAAATCGAACTGAAGACCCAGACATTAACCCACACACCTATGAACATATAATTTTTGACAAAGAAGCCAAAACTGTACAATGGAAAAAAGAAAGCATCTTCAACAAATGGTGCTGGCATAACTGGATATCAATGTGTAGAAGGCTGCAAATAGATCCATATCTGTCACCGTGCACAAAACTTAAATCCAAGTGGATCAAAGACCTCAACATAAATCCAGCTACTCTGAACCTGATAGTAGAGAAAGTAGGAAGTACTCTTGAATGCATTGGCACCTGACATCACTTTGTAAATATAACACCAGTAGCACAGACACTGAGAGAAACAATCAATCAATGGGACCTGTTGAAACTGAGAAGCTTTTGTAGAGCAAAGGACATGGTCAACAAGACAAAGTGACAGCCTATAGAATGGGAAAAGGTCTTCACCAACCCCACATCTGACAGAGGGCTGATTTCCAGAATATATAAAGAACTCAAGAAATTAGACATCAAAATGCCCAACAGTCCAATTAAGAAATGGGCTATAGAACTAAACAGCGAATTCTCCACAGAGGAAGTTCAAATGGCTGAAAGACATTTAAGGAATTGCTCAACATCCCTAATTATCCGGGAAATGCAAATCAAAATGACTCTGAGATACCACGTTACACTTGTCAGAATGGCTAAGATCAAAAACACAGAAGACAGCTTATGCTGGAGAGGATGTGGAGCAAGGGGAACTCTCCTCCACTGCTGGTGGGAATGCAAGCTTGTACAGCCACTTTGGAAATCAGTATGGCGCTTCCTTAGAAAATTCTGAATCCATTTCCCCAAGACACAGCTATAGCACTCTTGGGCATATACCCAAGGAATGCTCAATCATACCACAAGGGCATTTGCTCAGCTATGTTCGTATCAGCTTTGTTTGTAATAGCCAGAACCTGGAAACAACCTAGATGCCCTTCAACTGAAGAATGGATAAAGAAAATATGGTACATATACACAATGGAGTACTACTCTGCAGAGAAAAACAATGACACCATGAGGTTTGCAGGCAAATGGATGGATCTAGAAAAAATCATCCTGAGTGAGGTAACCCAGACTCAGAAGGACAAACATGGTATGTACTCACTCATAGGAGGATACTAGATGTAAAACAAAGATGACTAGACTGCTACACAACTCCAGGGAGGCTACCTAGAAAACGGGACCCTAGGAAAGACCCAAGTTTCACTCAATGACAGAGAAATGGATGAGATCTACATGAACAACCTGGATGACAGTAGGAGTAATGAAGGGCAAGATTTAAGGGAAAGAAAGCTTAGGGGAGCAGGAGATCCCAGCTGGATCAAGAACAGAAAGGGAGAATGAGGAATAACAGACTATGATAAATGAAAACCACATGAGAACAGGTATAGGCAGAGTGCTGGAGATGTCTCCAGAAATCCACAATGATATATCCTCTGTAGTCTGCTGGCAATGGTCAAGAGAAAGCTTGATCTGACCTAGTCTGGTGATCAGATGACTAAACACCCTAACAGTCGTCTTGGAACTCTCATCCAATAACTGATGGAAGTGGATGCAGAGATCCTTAGCCAGGCCCCAGGTGGAGCTCCAGGTGTCCAACTGTCAAGAAAGAGGAGGGTCTGCAAGAGTGTGAATTGTTGAGACCAAGATTGGAAAAGCACAGGGACAAATAGTCAAACGAATGGAAGCACATGAATTATGAACCAAAGGCTGTGGATCCCCCAGCTCTATCAGGCCCTCTGGATAAGTGGGACAATTGAATAGCTTGATCTGCTTAGGAGGCACCCAGTCTGTGGGACCAGGATCTGTCCTTAGTGCATGAGCTGGCTGTTTGAAACCTTGGGCTTACACAGGGACACTTTGCTCAGCCTGGAAGGAGGGGACTGGACCTGCCTGTACTGAAACCACCAGGTTTAAATGAATCCCCAGGGGTGCCTTGATCCTGGAGGACATGGGAATGGAGGTGAGGGCCTGGGAGGAAGGTGGGGGTGGGGGCAGGAGGGGGGGAGGACAGGGGAACCCATGGCTGATGTATAAAATTTAAAACACATAATAATAAAGAAAAATTTAAAAAAAAGACACATAGGGCTGAATAGAAGACTCAGAATGAATCCTACACTGTGAGCAAATGGCAAAAAAATTATCTGTTCTGTACCCAAGAAAGTCAACCTCAGTTGAAGACAAAGATAAAGATAACAACTGCATATTAATAAAGAGAACAATCCATCATGGACAGTTAATTATATTAAACACATATGGGTCAAATATTTATGCAACTAATTGAAATGTGCAAATAGTACTGAACCTAATAGAACATATGATGCAGGTACAATGATAGTGTATAACTTTAATTCACCCCTCTCATTAATATTGAGAGCACACACAAAAAAAAAAACCAAAAAAGAAACAAAAACAAAAAAAACCCACCACAGATCAGACTTAAACTGAATCATGAATCAAATTGACTTATCAGACAGTGAGAGTAATTCACCCAACAGCTGCAAATTCATTCTTTTTTGGCAGATTATATCATAGTAGTTCACATTGTAGGCCACAGGCAAGTCTTAACAAATGGAAAAGTTTTGAAACACAAAACAAAAAAATTCCTATTGCAACTGTTTTGTAAAATACATATTCATTTTTTCACAGGGGGAAATACCAAAACATTAAATCATTCACAAAATATCTAGTTATCCTGAAACTCTAATATATAGTTTCATTCATAGTGTAAAACTCATGCACAAAATTTTCCAGTTCAGCATTAAAGATAACCATTAAAGATCCAAGAACTTATGATGAATATAGCTTAAATGGAAACGTGTACCAGGCTTTTCTTTTTAGCCACCAAGCAGCTCCCAAGACACAGAGACTTATTATTAGTTATGAATGCTCGGCCTAGCTTAGGCTTATTTCTGGCTAGCTCTTTTAACTTAAATTAAACTGTTTCTCTTTGTCTATCTTTTACCTCAGAGCATTTTACCTTTTCTTTCTGCATGCCCTGCTTTGTGTCTGCTGACTGGTGGCTGCCTGGCTAGCCCTGGGCATCTCCTACTTCTCCCTTGCTCTCTCCTCCTTCTCTCATTCTCCAGAGCCTAGCTTTCTCCTCCTACTTATTCTCTCTGCCTGCCAGCCCTGCCAATCCTTTCTCTGCCTAGCTACTGGCTTGTCAGCTCTTTATTAGGCCAATTGGGTGCCTTAGGCAGGCAAGGTTAAACAAATGTTACACATCTTTATATCATTAAAGAAATGCAGCAGAAACAAATGTAATACACCTGTACAAAGTTACATATTCTACACTATAAACAAATGTAAAACATCTTTGCCCAGTTAAAATAATATTCCACAACAGAAAAACGGTAGTAGAAAGTAATACATTAATTCTTCATTATAAGAAACACATCATTTTAAAGTAATCAAACAAATTTAAAACATACATAATGAAAACATTTACATATTTCAACCATTTTGGCATCGATAGTCAATCTTGATTATCAGCTTCTTTTGATTTAGAATAGCCATGGAGAAAATTTGGGGGCATGTTCAGTGAGGGTTTTCCAGGTAGGTTAATTGAGGTGAAAAGACACAATCTAAATGCAGGCAGTACCATTTCATGGACTGGGTTTCTAAACTGATTAAAATAGAGGAAGTGAACTACACACAGCATTAAACACTTTCTTTTTGCTAACTAAGGGTACAATGTGACCGGCTACTCTCTCTTCCTGCCACCAGAGTCTATGCCGTGATGGACAGGATCTTCTGCACCTGGAAGCCAAACAAAAGCCTTTCTCCTGAAATTCTATAATCACATATTTTATCTCAGCAATACAACAAGTAACTAATACAATGGCAATTAATTTGTGCAATTCGTTATAATTAATGATTATTTTACGACATGAGGACCACAGATTACTCAAGCATTTAATATGCAATAAATCAAGGATTTAAAAATCAAGAATTAAATATATCATGAATAAAATAAAGGACTTCTTTTCTTACTGTTTTTATTTTGAAAGTGCTAGGTTTATCTTCAGCTTAATTGCAGGTTATTTATTTATTGTCATATTCATTTTACCTCTTTCTATAAGTACAGCCTTTTATTATTATTTTTTGAACCACTAGAAAGTCTGCAGGCACCATAACAGTTCTGTGTATGTTTGAAAAACATAAGATACACTCTTATACCAATACAATACTGAAAATACACTAAAGATGTTATAAATAATTCTATAGGATTTTCTAAGATAACTATCTACACTTCCCAGAATGTGTATTGTTTCATTTCTTCCACTCAAGTTTCTAAGCCGGTTCATACACTGCATGTTACTCTTCTCTCCCCCTTTTCTTTTGTCTCTGTTTCTCTAAGGAAGCCAGGGTCAGGGACCTTTGAAAAATTTCAACTTTCGAGATTAATACAATTTCTATCACAGCATTACTTACATTTTCTTCTCTAATGAACCAAGTAAATAGGATGTAAGTTCTGAAAATGTCTTGATTTAGGACACACATTACTGAAATTAAGACTTCAAGGCTGACTGAATCACAGCCACATAACAGTGACTTGTCTGAGAACCAGTGAAGACAAGTTTTGTCAAGCTAGCCATCATCATAACTATGTATTTCATCTTTCCATTTCTTTTTTATCATTTAGAAGGTATATGTAACTAGTCAGCCACAGGAGATGTGTGGCATTTTACAAACGATCCCTTCTCTAATGCTGTTTTTACCCCAACGCTTCTCATCTATTGATGTTTTATGACTGATTTTATTACATTATGTGTTGAAAATTGTTACTTTTGTAATTACAACATCCTTTTAAAAAATTCTACCAAAAAAGCTTCCTTTTGCATTTTCTATCATTGAAAAAAATCTCCTTTATAGAAACTTAAGTTTGATTTTTTTCAACCCAGTGTCAGATGATAAAATATTTAAAGACATGTGATGTCTACAAGTATTGGCTACTATTTTATTATTTTAGCTCCAACAGAAGTCTTTGGAAAGTCTTTCCTTTTAATGGAATTGGTGTTGAAATATGAAATCAGTTATTAGCAACATGAGTGATGGAATTCCATGCTGTTGTGATGTGAGCTAATTGAAACTTGAGCACTAAGGATCCTGTAACTCAAGTGTCCAATAACATTTGTGAGAATTAGAAAGTATGAAAGTTTACTTAAAAGGTGCTTTGCTATGGTCGGACATTCTTGCTTAAAACCTTGTTAAACTTTAACATGGAACTCATCTACTGCTTAAGTTTTCTCTTTTGGGAATTTTTTTACTACAAGTTGAACCTAATTACTAGCTGGTAATCTGTAGGCTCTGTGTCCTAATAGCCCAGTGTCAGTAGACTGCATGTGCCCAATGTCTCTAAGTGACCTGATTATTCCTTGAATATTAGCTATATAAAGCATCCTTCTTATCCTTCCATTCTATTTGTTTTTGTCTCCTTCTCTCAAGATACACGTAAAGAGTGAGTGCTTTCATTAAATTTCGAGAATTCTACTCTGTATTTCTTAAATTTTTATATTTTTAAGTTTCTACTTTTATATTTCTACCCTCTTTTTGTCTTTTCCTTGGGGTTTTGGTTTTTGCTCTTCCTTTCCTAGGCCTTTAAGATGCATCATTGTATTGCTTACATGAAATCTTTATTTTTTTTTATTTTAGCATTTATTACTGCAAATTTTCCTCTTAAGCTGCCCTTTCTATATCCCATGAGGTTTAATTTGCTGGCTTTCCATTTATACTTGTATCAAAGAATGAATTAATTTCACTTGATTTTTTAATGATTTATTCAATCAGTAACATGTTGTTGGGTCCATGTGAATTCTTAGTTCCTGGTTTCTGCTAAAAGGAGACATTATTTATACATTCACTTCTTCCATGACTTATGGGGTTTTTCCCTCCAGCAGTAGCAGATGTGTTACCTTCCTAACTTTCCATGTTCAGATCAAACGTCAACCTAGCTTCTTAAGGAGGCTTCTAGTCTCTTAATTACATTGTTGACTCCAACACAACATATTTCCTCAGAAATGTACTAATTTGCTTCTTATGAGTTTTCCCCTTTTTACACAAATAATGAGTTTACAGCTATGAGGATTATATTTCTCTCTTTAAGAAACAATAATTTTTCCAGTTGTGACTCTTTGTTAAATTACATATCTGCTCCCTCATGACTAATGTTTTAGCAATTTGCTTATAATTAACCTCCCATTCATATGCATTCAAGCCTCAAGTAATCCAAATAACTGAAAGGGTTTGTGAGATTTCCATATTAATAAACAGACTGCCAGTTCAAATTATGTACCACTCATCTCTTCAACTCAGACCTGTTTCATTCTCAAATTCACAATGTTTCATGCTATTCATTTTAATTAAGTCACTTATGCCCCGAATTTTCTTCACCATAGTACTCTGTAGCTAAGACAACAAATTTTTTAAATTTCCTAGACCTATGGGAAAATCACCTATTCTATCTGCTCCTAGATTCCTCCATTCATAATCTGAGGCTAAGAAAGCCACCTGCCTATCCCAAAATGCTCAGTTATTAATGTCATTCAATATATGCTCTAGATATGCACAACACATGCAAACACATTGATACTTGTTATAATTAACTTAACAAATGTTTGATTTTAGGTCTAGCAATCATGGTCAGAGCTGTAACCATATCACAGTAAGTTGTAAGAGCATCTCTTTGCTGTAACATAAAGCTCACAGACAAAACAACAGACATCCAGAGCACCGACTGCTGTTCTTGGGCTAAGTTGTGCTGAGGGTAACAAATGTACCATGTGTCCTACTCTACCAGAATCTACATTTTATGAAAGGAAGAAATCATTTTAAAAGAATTCATATTGGTCAACCAGCATCTCTAACATAGGAATTTCATTCCAATGAGCTGGTCTGGAGATGTTTTATTTATAGTAAATGCACAGTCAGTTAGGACCCATGACAATGACCATGAAGTGGATTGTGGTCTGTGAATAGCAAAAACAAAAACAAAAATAAAATAGTGCCTTGGACTCTGTTGCTATAGGGAAGCTGCCCCACTTCCCTGGGCCTCACACAGAACCTTTCTACAAGAGCACTGGTTGTGATACAGAGAAGTATCATATGGCTGTATGTGAACTTTGCTAAGGAGTCTTTGCTTGTATGCTTGTAGTCCACACAGGTTTTTTTTTTGTTGTTGTTGTTTTTGTTTGTTTGTTTGTTTTTTAGGTTTTTTTCAAGACAGGGTTTCCTGTGTAGCTTTGCACCTTTTGTGGAACTCACTTGGTAGCCCAGGTTGGCCTCGAACTCACAGAGATCCATCAGGCTCTGCTTCCTAAGTGCTGGGATTAAAGGCATGCGCCACCACCATCCAGCTAGTCCACACAGTTTTAATGCATGAAAAATCTAGAGTGTTACCACAAAATGGCTTTGCTATTTGCCAACAGATGAAGGGCTGAGGGCATTGATGTGGACTGTAACAAGCGAAATTTGACAGAATTTTTGTATCTACACTGAAACAAGGATTTGCTTTCAGTCATTACTGATGTTGGTATATTATCCAGTAAACGGAATGTTTGGAAATGTTTGATAACTAATGCAAGAAATTCAAATTATAATGAGAAGATCCTGAACCAGAAAATGGCATAGAACTGGTATAAAATCCGAAGTGTTTCCCTTCATCCATTTTGTCATTTTATTGAGTGTATGTTCTTGATTTTTGCCTCTGATTTTGACATTTCTATGTGACCCAGTGGGTTTGCCTCCCTGGGAAGCTTTTAGATAAAAAAGTACTAGTGAAGAAATATGAAATGCCTGCTCCCTGATTCGAACTGGAGTATACTTGAATGTCTCCTTTATATGCTGATTTAACCTGTGAGATCAGGCAGAGGCGAGGGCTGTGAATTGACTGACCTCATTAGGTAAAAGATACTCGAGTTTCTGGGCTGTACTTCCCCTGCCTTGACTACTTTTCTGTAGCAGGAATCTTAATTAATAAAATCAAACCTGAGGTCAGTTATTGGGGTGACCTCTGGAAGGTCAGAGAAGCAGAACAAGCCACAGCTACCTCACCTTGCCGGTTCCTCTCAACTGATCCTGTTTCCTCAGACTGGAAGTCTCTGAGTCCTCATTCAGAATGGGTCTCAGCTGAACTGTTGCTCCAAAGCCTAAAAGCTTAACCAGCCAAATGCTTCTAGTTTCTGGTCTTCACACCTTATGTATCTTTCTGCTTCTGCCATCACTACCTGGGATTAAAGGAGGGAGTCACTATGCCTGCCTGTTACCAATATGGCCTTGAACTCACAGAGATCCAAAGGGATCTCTGCCTCTGGAATGCTAGGATTAAAGGCGTATGCTACCACTGCCTATCCTCTATGTTTAATATGGTGGCTGTTCTGTCTCTGACCCCAGATAAGTTTATTAGAGTACACAATATTTTGGGGAACACAATACCACCACACTTTCCCCTACATTCTTGGCCTGTCAGGCTACTCCTGTCACCATGTGCTTTAGAAACACTAAACCTAAAACAGATATGTAGGGCACGTTGATAAGATATCCCTTCCTCTAGAAATTAGAAATGGACCCTCATTGAAATCCCTTGATAGAAGTTCCAGCACAAGGCTGATGGTGAGCCCCCATGGGATAGAGCACTTAAGAGAAACAGGAATTTGACCTTGAAGTCAGGGAAATCTGAGTTCATCTTTTTCAGTGTCAACTGCTTGTCACATTAGACAAGTGAATTATTCTCTGTGGTTTAGTTTCCCTGTATATATTAAAAGGAAATAATAAAATTACCTTCTATATTTTCTTGAAGAGTAATCATAGAAAGAGTTCACCACAGGGCTCCATACATGATAACCATCCAATACTTGTATCCAACATTAAAAATCAAAAGTTAAACCTTAATTTAAAATTTTAGAATTTAACCTAAAGCCTGTAAGTGAGAATTATCTGGATATTTTATAACCATGCCACAAATACAATGAATCAAGTTTTACATGCTACCTCAGAAGTTGTTTGCTTTAGACGGTTATTTGTCTCCATAGAATGCCTTCAGTTTTCCAACATAATTTGGGAATGCTCTCTAATCCATCATACTTTTTGTAGTTCACAAAGTAAAATCACATTTCTCTTCATCCATTTATTTCCACTATGCTTTATTTATGTGGGGGGGGGGGGAAGCTTGGTAATCATCTATACTTTACATTATTAGAATTTTTATCTACAAAAGCCTAATTATTGCATGACATTAAAGAAATATTAATTACACAGCTCAAAGAAACACAACAATTTCAATGAAGTCATTTAACATCTTCAGCCCACAAAGTTATTGCTGCATGTGCTGACCCTCTTAGTGCAATGCTGTCTGTTGTTTACAATTCAGTCCTTTCTTTTTAAAATTTCTAATGAAAATAGATTCTTCTCTCATACAATACATCCTAACCACAGTTTTCCGCCCCCTCCACTCCTCCTAGACCCTCCCCATTTCTCCTTTTGCCCAGATCCATTCTCCCTCCTACCTGGGCACCAACCCAGACACAGATTCTTTTCAAATAGACAAAATAGATCAAAATGGATTTACAAAGATTTTTCATTTTAGTTCCAAGACTCTCACTTCCAATTTAAGTCATATAACATACTATAGTTGGCTGCAAGTAACAGAAAGTTGGCCTACTTTGGACAAGGATCTACATATAAAAAGTAATGATGTCTCCAAAGGCCAGTGTTTTTCCTTCTTTGATTCATTTCTCCATGAATGAGCTATGTCCTGTGCATCTTAGAATCCTGTGGTTGTTTGAAAAAAATGGGGGCAGGGAACAGGAAGAGAGATGAGAGAGTACTCTATGGTTGATATGTAAAATGAATTAAAAAATTCTTAATAAAACAACAACAACAAAATGTTTCTCATAAGTTAAGGTATTTGAATAACTGGTTCCCAGTTAGTGGAACTATTTGTGGGAGGTATGGAACCCTTAAGTGGTTAACTTTCCTGGAAGAAGTATGTCACTGGGTAAAACCTTTGAGAGGTCATAGCCTTGTCCCAATTCCAGTTTGTTTTTTCTGTTCTGTGTTTGTGGGTAAAGGTGGGATCTCTCAGCTTCCTGCTCTGGCTGCTTACTGCCATCCCATCCTTGCCATTATGGACTCTATCTATGGAAACATAAGCCAAACACTTTGTTATATAAGTTTTCTTGGCCATTATATTTTATCACAGCAACAGAAAAATAAATAATACAGGTCTGCCCTATGCTTTTTATATCCATAAGTGCTCTTGATACAAGAGAAGACACCATAAAAGAAAAGAATACATTTGGGGACTCTGTATATCCCTTTCCTGCATTAAACTCTTCTACTACTTGGTAATAGTGTGATCATAAGAAAAGATGATTGACTTCTTAATGTCTTATTTTCCTCTTATGAAGTGGGGATAATGTTATTAATAAAATCATAGATTTGGTAAAAGAAATAAATTTAGTAATATTTGTAAAACAGTTTAATTCTAGAACACAGGACATCACCTACATATTAATTAAATAAATATTAATAAGTATATAATCCAGACTATGACATATAGTAGACACCAGATTACTAGATAATAACTGAATAAAAAATTCATAACTAAAAAGTCAAGGATTATCGTAAAAGGAGGGCCATGAACATTATAGTGTTAGGGCCATGAGTGAGGGTTAGAATGAAGATATTCAGACTAGACAAGAAATTGCAGCATATTGATCTATTTTAATACATAAAAATTAACTTGTTCTGTTCCTTAGAACAAAGTAAAAATGCAAAGCAAATAGCAAAATGTAATTGGATCATTCTGGATCAAGGACGTTTACCAGTGTGAATGGGCTGACATAGCATTCAGAATCACATGAAAACATATTAGAAGGATGACTAATTAAGAAGGAGTTTAAAAAGCAAGTGCAGAAGTGTAGTTAGAGGTTTGTTTGTTTGTTTGTTTGTTTGTTTTTGCCTGACCCACAGTCAGGACAAATCTTTCTCACCCGCCAGGCCAAAAGTCGCTCAAACCCAACCAAGTAAACACACAGAAACTTACATTGTTTACAAACTGTATAGGTGTGGCAGGCTTCTTGTTATCTACTTCTTTTATCTTAAATTAACCCATTTCTATTAATCTACACTTTGTCACATGGTTTGTGGCTTACAGGTGTCTTTACATGTTGCTTGTCATGCTGACAGCTGGTAGTGTCCCTACCCAGCCTTCCACTTCCCAGAATTCTCTTCTCTCTTGTCCTGCCTATACTTTCTGCCTGGCCACTGGCCAAACAGCATTTTATTTATACAGAGTGATATCCATAGCAGCAGAAGTGCATTTTATCCCTAAGTATAATTTGTTTTCATATTTGGTACAGGCTAAACCAGAAACAATTTGCAAAATTCTGCTTGTATTTTTGTCTCTGGCTGGAATCCTGAATGTCATGCTAATTTTGTTCTTGGTTTTGTTGTGTAAAAATTAATGAAGAAAGTTACTAAGCATTGAGAATAATCAATAAACCATCATAAATGTCAACACTATACAATTTCAGGTAAATGAAGAATAAACATATTGCACCACTGGTAAGAAGGTTCTGGCAGATTGAATGATTTCAGAGAAAAAAAATAAAGGTTAGGGGTGCAATGCAGCTCACTATAAAAGCATTTCCCTATCGTGCCTCAGCACTGAAAACAGATAAATAAAGGATAAGAAAGAAATTCTGGCAATGTAATGATGATGATGGATAATTAACAGCAAAATACCACATTAGGTAAAGGCATGTTAGGGACACAGAGGTCTATGAGCTCACAGAGAAGCATTAAGAGAACCAGGAATGTTAATCATACAGGGGGAGATAAAAATCAAATACCTTCATTCCATCCAGAAAGCTGAGAGTGGATTTTGTGAACGACCTGGTGACCATTTTACTATCTGTAAAGCAGACCTCATCCACCTTTTACTATAGAAGCAGACCTCACTCAAGTTCACCAGAGTGATTATCCCAGATTTTCCCTCCCTAGATCATTACCCGTCCTTAGGGGAGATGTCACACGTATTTTATGGCCAGCTGACCTCTATGCTATCGGTCAGAGAGCATAGTAGATTTGGGGCCTTTTAGTTATAGTACCCACCCTCATGATTACATGTAACTTGTAAAAGAATTCCTTTGTGTCACAGTTTGAGCTGTATTGTACACCTGAAATTGGACTGATTGTTGCCTGGAAATCTTTCCCCAAATTGTACTGTGTTTTAAATAAGCTGACAATGAACCGTGTGGCATTAGATTCCCCAAAGGCTGATCCAGGCTGACGAAGTCAATCTGCACTGTGTTTTCATTCTTACCTCTTCACAGAATTTACTTTCCTGCCTGGATACCTACAGGGACCCCCTCACCTCTAAGCCTTGAGACATGAGTCTAACCTCCAGGACACATACGGTGGAAGGAAAGAACTGACTCCTCAAAAATGTCTTCTGATTTCCATATGTATTCATGGCACCTGTATGCCTATCCATGTGTGAGCATGCACATCCCCCTGTGCCCCCCACACTGAAATCTAAAATAAATTAAAAAAGTAAATCTCTTGTAAATATGTTCCTGTAACAACTAAAAAAACAAACAAAGCAAAAAAAAAAAAATCTCTTGATTCCTTACTGCTAAATTACTCTACTAATGGAGTAGAAGGCTAGATTAGAGAGTGGAATAAAAGAGAACTGAATCACTCCTTCACATGGTATAGAAACTCCACAAAGGTAATTCAGTGACACAGAGCTATAGACCCTGTGTGCTCTCCTTCTATTCCCTCTGTTGACACTATTCTCAGATACAGACATCTCTAACTCTCACTTGGTCATGCCATTTGCATACAACAATTGGATGCACAAAGGAGCTTCTCTGATAATGCACCAGGGCATGGAACTTCTTGTCCCGTGACTACTTCCAAGTAAATAGGGAAATCTATGTCAACTATAATCTTGCTCCTTTTCTTTTGACATCCAAAACCTGTTCTGGAAAGTGAATAAACCAGTCCAGTATTTGGTATTTCAAGTGTGGACAGAAAAGGAACAACCCAGAATTCATCTCACATGCAAGTGCACAGAGACTCTTCAAGGTGGTTTCCAAATGCTAGTTTGCAATCTCCTCCATGCAGTCCTTCTAGCAAATGACTAATCATTTTTGCTCTTATGAAATTACACACACACACACACACACACACACACACACACACACACACACACAAACACACACACACGATCCTCTTTCTCTCTCATGCAAGTGCATTGGTGTTTAGGCACATTTGAAAACAGCTTAAAATGATGCTGACTTGGTCAACTGACAAAAACTTCAATAAGTAGATAAAGTAGAGCGAGTCACAAAATATCTACAAATCACAAGCTCACATATCTGTCCAGCATACTTAATTTTCTTCTATTTTGACTCCATTTAACAATTATAGATAAAATATCAACATTATACATTCAATTCGTAAGATGTTGCAGAAAATGAAATCTTCAAACATTTTTTTTTTCCAAAATCCACTTTGCAAGTAGAACCTAGATATTTATATAACTGCTACAGACTGGTGTTTATTTCTTCTCAAACAACTGTTTTATTCAGGATTGAATATCTGCTGAAAAATGCTATAGAAGCCAAGCTTGCTGGCACACCTTATTAGTCCCAGTAACACTCAGAAAGTAAAGGCCAGAGGATTGAGAGTTCAAGGCCAGCCTGGAAAATTATTATACCATAAACCTTGTCTCAAAATCAAACAAAACCTGTTGTATTAGTCACAGCTATCTAAAGAACAGAACTGACAGACTGGATATATATTAAAAGCTGACTTTTAATTACATGTATGTATGTATGTATCTATCTATCTATCTATCTACCTACCTACCTACATATCTACCTAGCTATCTACCATCTATCAATATCTGTGGAATTATGTTTTATGACATACATATGCCATCAAAGGTCAACTTGTTTAGAGATGGTTCTCTGTGCTCTTTTTCCATCATGTGGGTCCTGGAGATTGAATTCAGATCATTGATCTTGTATGAAGGCAGAGGAACTTGTTCCTACAATGGGTAAGTGGCTACCATCTTTACCCTCTAAGACTGTCACTGTCACTGGTGACCGTTCTTTGCATGGTTTTGGTTTTTATAGGGCTGACTTCAGCCTGCTTAGACGATAGAGATGCAATATTCACTGGCAAGCTCTCACCTTGCTGCCATCAATGCTTGAATTTCTACTCTCCTGATTAAATTGATACTCCTTCATGGAACATAAAAATCTCCCATACTTATTCTTCATTTGATCTCTGCCCACTCCATTCTTGGGAAGAGGAAATAAAAGAAGTTGGAATAAAAGAGTCTTGCTTCTATACAACAACAGTCACACACAAACCAAAATCAATGCACACTATGATTGAGATTTAGTCCAAAGAAAATAAGATTATTTGTATACAGTTAATAAAATACACACAGATTCTAAACTACATGTGAAATTTATTTGAAATGAAAAGTTCAGATCTTGCCACATATCTACAGAAATTGAGTTCTATGGAAGGATGGACAGATATCACTGAAGCAGAACAAAAACCCACTATTTAAAAATTGACACCCACAAATAAAATGATGTCCTTTCCAGGAACAAACTAGACCAACTAGACTTTTTCCAGACATGATGAAAATGAATTTTGGCTTATTTTTAGACATAAAAATAGGCAATTATTGAAATTTAAAACTTCTATTTTGTTAGAGGAAAAAGTATTTCTTTTTTATATAAAAGCCTGCAGAAGAATTCTTCAATATGAACCCAATGCAATGAGTCACAAGCTATGAAATTTTGATGAATTGGATCTCATAATTTTATAAATCTAGCTATAAAACACTGTCTCAAAAGGATGCAAGGAAAACATACTTATTAGTTTAATGTATTAAAGCTCTAATCCCTACTGTGGCTATATTTGGAAAAGTTGCCTCTAACAAAGTAATTCAAGTCCAATAATATCGTAAGAATAATGGCTTCATCCATTGGAGTTAGTATTCTCAAAAAAAGACATGTCCTCTTATGAGGACACAAAGAGGATGTAATGTAAATGATAACCACCACACATACCCAGATCTTGGACTTTCCTGCCTCAAGGACTTTACAACAACAGAATTCACTTGATATAACCATCCATTTTGTTTGTTTGTTTGTTTTGGTGTTCTGTTAAGTCTTTCAAAGCTTATATTTTTGGTTGTGAGCCTAGCCTTTAATGCTGAGCCATCTCTCAAGACCCAGCTATACCACTCTTGGGTATATACCCAAGGAATGTTCAATCATACCACAAGGATACATGCTCAACTATGTTCATAGTAGCATTATTTGTAATAGCCAGAACCTGGAAACAACCTAGATGCCCTTCAACTTAAGAATGGATAAATAAAATGTGGTACATATACACAATGGTGTACTACTCAGCAGAGAAAAACAATGACATCATGTGGTTTGCAGGAAAATGGATGCAACTAGGAAAAAAATCATCCTAAGTGAGGTTACCCAGACTCAGAAAGACAAACATGGTATGTACTTACTCATAAGTGGATGCTAGATGTAAAGCAAAAGATAACCAGACTGCAACTCACAATTCCATGGAGCCTACCTAGTAAAGAGGACCCCAAGAAAGACAAAGTATTGCCCAATGACAAAGAAATGGATGAGATCTACAGGAGGAAACTGGGGGTGAAGGACACTACTGGCAATGGTCAAGAGAGTGCCTGAACTGACCTGCTCTGGTAATTGGATAGCCAAACACCCTGGCTGTCATGATAGAACTCCCATCCACTGTCTGATGGAATCGGATGCAGAGATCCAAGACAGAGCCCCAGGTGGAGCTCCGGGAGTCCAATCGGCAAGAGAGAGGGGGATTGTATGAGCGAAAGATACTGAGACCATGATTGGAAAAAGCACAGGAACAAACAGCCAAACTAGTGGAAATGCATGAACTGTGAACGAACGGTTGAGGAGCCCTCATGGAACTGGGCTGGGCCCTCTGGATAAGTGAGACATGTGATTAGCTTGAACTGTTTGGGAGGCCCCCAGGCAGTGGAGCTGGGACCTGTCCTTGGTGCATGGGCTGGCAATATGGAGCCTGGGGCCTATGCTGGGACACTTTACCCAGCTTGGTGTAGGGAGGAGGAGACTGGACCAGGCTGGGCTGACTCCCCAGGGGAGACCTTCCCTAGGAGGAGGTGGGAATGGGGAGTGAATTAGGGGGATAGGACTGGAGGGTGGGAGGAGGGAGGATGGGGGAATCTGTGGCTGAAGTGTAAAATTGAGTTAATTGTGAAATAAAAAAGATTAATAATTATAATTCCTGTGTATTCAAAACATAATTTTATACAGTCTTCATTCTGAACATAAAATATAAAATCTTTGTAATAGACCAATTTATTTCCTTAAATACAAAACTATTCAGAAAAAAATAAAGTCTTTCAAAGCTGATTAATCTACCAATGCAAAGCAAAGAAAAGGTATATCAAATAGGTTATCTCAAGACAAACAGATACAAACAATGGGCAAAAGAACACTGTCCATTTCATGAGAGGCGGTACACAGATGGCAGACAGACAAAAAAATGGACTTGACAAGGAATGTGTTTTTATGAGAAAGACAACTTACACAACCACATAGTTATATGCTATTAGCCTTAAGAGGACTGCCTCAATCAATTTCTTGGGAGAAATACAAACATACTCTTCTAGGTTAATAGAAAAGATTTTGGTGAAATTCAAAGCAAGAATAGTTTTCAGAAGTGTGTGCACGGTTTGTTGTTATTTCCTTGTTTTATCACAATACCCTTAGTTTTTACTCAAGGTTGTCCTCAGATTCAAATGTTATACATACTGGTTTTCCAGCCCTTGGCTACCAAGGTCTTCATCATAATTCATTGTAGAAGTCCTATCATAAGTTTGAGAGGTTCCTCTACCTGCTTCCACACAGAAGCCACAACAGAAAGAAATGCATGCTAACATGTATCTATATCCTTCTCACCACACTCCTACTTCTCTTTCTAACTGAAGTCTCAGAAGACAAAGCATCTTGTGTAGACATCTGTCTTCGGGCTTCTATTGCTGTGAAGAGACACCATGACCATGGAAACTCTTACAAAGGAAGGTATTTAATTGAGGTGATAGCTTACAAGTTCAGAAGTTCAGTCAATTATCATCATGGCAGAGATCATGGTGGCCTGCAGGCAGGCATGGTGCTGGCTACATCTTGATCAGAAGGCAACAGTAAGTCAACTGAGACACTGGGTGGTATCTTGAGCACAGGAAACCTCAAAGCCATCCCCAACAGTGAACACACTTCCTCCAACAAGACCATACCCACTCCAACAAAGCCACACCTCCTAATAGTGCCACTCCCTATGAGATGACAGGGGGCCAATTACATTCAAACTACCACAACATCTTAAAGATCACACACAAGGAAGCACCTTCCCTGGAAGATACAAATTGACTTCCAGCTTGACCACATCTGAGCATAAGTTTAGCCAAGGCTTCTGTGCATAGAGCTCCTAGGGCAGCAATGCTAACACCAAGACCAAAATAGACTCAAAGCAAATGCTAGATGGTAAAAATGAAATTCTTAGTAGGCTATAAAGGATATGAAATCAGGAAACAATAACAGTAAAAACAAAGCAATGCATTTTGTATACCTTTAAAATCTTTAACTATCAAAAAATTAAAGTCTTTGGTTATCATATGAGGATGTTGAGATATTTTATTGGAATAATTTAAAAAGCCATATATTATGCTGAGCAGCCTTTAAAATAGCTTAGTTTTCTTCATCATTAATAGTTTAAGGGGTAATTCAGATAATTGCCTTACACCTTATACTTCTTTATTAAAAATACAACTCAGAGCACATAATTAATAATTATCTTCGTCCTTTAAAAAACTAGATGTCCTCAACATAATGAGGGACGTTTTGCCTTTTCTCACAACTAATTAAGAGTCACAGTCACTGATTCAGAGTGTGACTAGGTTCTGTCTCAGGTGACTTTGCTAGTCCTCAATGTCTGCTTTTAAAGATGCAGTATCGGAATGCCACCAAACTAAAAGTAATGCGTAATTGTTATTGACTAACCCAGAAAATGTTCTTCTTAAGAATGTTTCCAAACTTCATGTAGAAGGTATAAAATGTGAAGAACCAAGAATCACTTTAGTTTTTCTCAGACTACAAACAGTTCTTACAGACAGAAAGAGCACAAATTGTATTTTTAACTGAAATCAAGGGGTAAGTGTTAAGATTTTGAAAAGAAACTGTGCAAGAAGCCAAGCCATAAAAATGTGGGGATGGCAGCATGCTGTAAATTTCTCTGGCAGTTATGTCTGTAATCCTAAATCCGAGTTACTGAAACCCTGTAATACAGTAATAATAAAAGCAATGCAGCGTGAGCACAGGCCTGTCAGATTTATGATGGGCTAGTGTCTTCCATGAAAGGAACACACCAAATCAAATTAGTGGATGGGAGATTAATAGAGCTTCATCACTTTCTAGCATGGAGACCTTAAGCTGCCTTGTAAATTGTCTTTGTCCTGAAAGGTAATGGCTTAAGCCCTTAAAAGCCAAGCACAAAATGACCACTGCAAGAGGCCTTGCTATTACAGGGCAAAGTGACTCTGTGGGGCATCAGTCGATGAAACATAGAAAAAGGAGCATACTCCAAGTGCAGAGACAGGTCTCCACACATGGGCCAGTACAGCATGATGAGTACAATAATGATTCTAGTACCATATTTCTCATGTTGAGTTCTGGATCTCCTACCTACTAATTCAGTTTTTGTAGATGTTTTCATGCCCATCTGCTATATGTTCTCACTTACAGCGCAGGTATGAGAAGCGTATCTATATAGGAGGAAAGCCAGGGTCCTTGAGAATAGTGGAGGCTTGCTCATCCCAGATGAGTGGTAGCTTGGAATATAGAGTCTCAGAAAACCAGTGGCCATGAAAGCTATCCTGGGCTAGGGGTGTCTAGGTCTTTTTTTTTTTAATAAAGCTTTCCTGGGGTGAAGTCTGGATGTCAGTCTAGGATTGTCAGTCCAGTTGGCTCGTCTGTGAAGGGGTCACGATTCTCTTTGGCCATGTCCTTGTTTGTAGCTTCCAGACAGTTGATACACATGGAGGTTACATAAAAGAGGAAGAAAGGTAACAAGAGACCAGGGCAGGTTTCAGAGCCTTCAAATACGCACTTCTGGCCTCCAATCTAGTAAGAAACAAGGACACTTCCAACCTCCAACTAAGAACAAGAAACAGAACTCTTAATTTTCCTGTCCCCCAATCTACCTGACCAGTTTATAATTCCTGTTCTCACTATGATGATGACTGACATAAGTATATTCAAAGTGTGTAGAGCTGGATGATAGAGGTGACCTAATGGTATCAGCCATTATTCTCCCAAGGCTGGTTACTTCCACCAGAATGATTGTCAGTGAGGGAGCAAAGAAAGGCCAAAGGAAAGGTGAAATAAAATTTGAAATCTAGGGGAAGAAAGCTTAGAGGAGCAGGAGATCCCAGCTGGATCAAGAACAGAAAGGGAGAACAAGGAATAACAGACCATGATAAATGATTACATGAGAACAGGAATAGGCAGAGTGCTGGAGAGGTCCCCAGAAATCCACAATGATACATCTTCTGTAGTCTGCTGGCAATGGTTGAGAGAAAGCCTGAGGGACTGTAAGAGTGTGAATTGTTGAGACCAAGATTGGGAAAGCACAGGGACAAATAGCCAAATGAATGGAAGCACATGAATTATGAACCAAAGGCTGTGGAGCCCCCAGCTGGATCAGGCCCTCTGGATAAGTGAGCCAATTGAATAACTTGAACTGTTTGGGAGGCATCCAGGCAGTATGACCAGGACCTGTGTCCTTAGTGCATGAGCTGGCTTTTTGGAACCTTGGGCTTACACAGGGACACTTTACTCAGCCTGGAAGGAGGGGACTGGACCTGCCTGTACTGAATCCACCAGGTTTAAATGAATCCCCAGGGGAGTCTTAGCCCTGGAGGAGATGGGAATGGAGGGGAGGGGCTGGGGAGAAGGTGGGGGCAGGGGCAGGAGTGGGGAGGACAGGGGAACCCATGGCTGATGTGTAAAATTAAAACACAAATATAATAAATTAAACAAAAATTGAAATCAAGTATGGATGCACAAGCAAGGATAGAGCACTCTAGTCTGTGGAAATTCCCTTAGCTATGTTCTCTGCCCATTCCTCCACTTCCATGGGCTTTAGGTATACCACGTTACTTCTATAGTATTTTTATTCATCTAGAGATGCTATGATTTTTTTCCACATAAAGTAGCTTAAACAACAGACATATACTCTCAGTGTGGAGAAAAAGATGTCTAAGTTCAAGGAGTCCAGGTTGCTAATTGGTGTGGTACATAGCGAAGGCTCTTTTCCAGATTATAGTCATGTAAAAAGAGTCATCTTTCCCTTCCATTTCATATAAAGCCTCTAGTCTTATAACTATCATGACATCACATTATCTCTCAAAGGCTCCATTTCTAACACCCCTGTGAGAGCTAGGACTTTGTCACGGGAATTTGGAGGCTACAGTTCAGCCCTTCCTTTTTAAGAGGGCACAGTTGCACAACAGGCGCTTTCCAGCCACAAGGACCCTCTGGTGCCAGGGAGTGTATGCCTCCCTGAGGCCATCAGTGACTGCTCAGATTGTTTCCAGCAGAAAAATATCTCAGATACTGTTTCTGCTCCAAAATTTTGTCTGACGTGGGTACCTACCCAATCTTCTTCCATTTCCCACTATCCCCAACCCCTTAGTCTCTCCAGGAATACTCTCCTCAGAAAACTGATTATACACAAATGTCAGTCTCATGGACTGCTTCCAAACTAAAACACCTTGGGAGCTCTTTTTTCTTCCACATGCCCCTCCACAAATATTTCTTCCTTAATGAGTATATTACCAAATCATGCTTTGTAGTAGGAATCTTAAAAGGTCGTATTAATGAAATCAAAGCCGAGGCCAGTTATTGGGGTGATTGCTGGAAGATCAGAAAAGCAGAACAAGCCACAGCTATCTCACCTTGCCAGTTCCTCAGCTGGTCTTGTTTCTTCAGACTGCAAGCTTCTGAGTCCTCCTCCACATGAATCTCAGCTGAACTGTGTTGCTCTAAAGCCTGAACGCTTAACCAACCAAATGCTTAACTAACTACATGCTTTTCTCACTACATGCTTTTTCTCCCTCTAGTTCCTGGTCCTCACGCCTTATATACCTTTCTCTTTCTGCCCCAACTCTCTGGGATTAAAGGTTGGGTTTCTGGGATTAAAGGCATGGGTCACCATGCATAGCTGTTTCTAAAGTGGCCTTGAACTCAGAGATCTGATAGCTCTGCCTCCCAAGTGCTGGGATTAAAGGTGTGTACCACCACTGCCCAACTTCTGCTATATCTTACTCTTCCCATTTTCTAGCCACCATTTTTGGCTTTGCTCTAGTGGCTGTCTGTTCTCTGACCCCAGATTTGTTTATTTCGGGGAATACACAATATTTCAGGGAACACAATATCCACCACAATGCTTCTTGGCTCTAAACCACATCTTAACTCACATATACTTTTTTCTCGATGTCCCATACCTCATGATATCAGACAGTGCTTCAAAAGATAACAGCTAATGACCATTTCCCATGACTTTTACTGTTATTCTCTTAGGTGACTGAAAGATATGTTGGGTTTAAGAGTAGCTTAGAGTAAAAAAAAAAAAAAAAAAAAAAAAAGCCATCATTTAGTGACAAAAGTTAAAAAGCCTGAACTTTACAACAACCTTCCAAGTCTGAACCAACAATCTTAGTCCCATCCTCTACCTGTCAACCCCATATGTCCTATGCAGTCCAGGAGAAGCCACAAACTATTTTATGCCATTCCAGATGTTCAAAACACCTCCAATGGCTTCTCATAAACAGTGAATATAATCCAAACTCACTACTGGTGTTTGAGTGCTCTGTATAGTTTGACACCCTGTGAATTCTCTGACCTGAACCCCCTTTGCAGTGTACTCACATGCTGCAGGCCAAGCACACAGAAACCTCTACTGTTCTGTCAATGCTCTGAGCTTATTTTCAACCCAGAACCTTTGTAGCTGTTCCTCCTTTTGCCTGAAATGTGATGCTCACATAGATCCACATCTCCTTTCTTTCCTTCAGATCTCTCCAGCCTGTATGACTACAGCCTCCTTTGCAGTCATTCTGTGCTCTGATCGCCTCTCTGTTCTGTATTCCTTTGTAGCAATTATAATAGAACATGTTACCCATCTTTGTTTATTCTAATTACCATCATTGCTACTCACAAAGATTTAAGATCCCTGATGGAGAATCTGTTCAAAAGCCTGCCTCTTGCCCCAGGAGGTTAGCACAGAGTCAGGGTCAAAAATTGTTACTTTTTTCAATTAGTTGTACATTCCCCTTTAAGATACCTACCAGTTTCTTCCCTGCCCGTCCTCTGTATACACCTTAATTTACCTCTTTTGAATTCTAAAATGAAAAAAGAAAGAATGCAAAATGTATTCCTATTCTGTAATTTCTTTTCAGTTTGGATTTAATTATTGAATTTAATTTGCTATGGATTTTATACATAGTTAATTTTAGAAACATAATGAATAATTCACTTTTAAATGAATAATATGAATTGATGTCTAATAACAAGGTTTAAATATGTATAATATTTGATGAAAACACATTATCTATAATTTCTCAAAAACAAAACAAGAGTGTTCTCTATTCCTTTCAAAATCAATACATTTCACATTCTTTCCCACAGTCTAAATGCATGGATTTTATGTTTGTAAACATGTTTATAGCATCTATTTTTTTATTCCAGTTTTTAGAATATAATTTTGGACCATAGAATTCTGGAATTGATAAATGGTTCAATGAATTTCCTATTCAAATCATGAGAATTTACTGAAAATATGAGAATCATATTGAACTAACTTTTTCCTGGGGAGATTTGATCAAGCATGTATACACCACAGATAAGTACCAAAGACAGATTACATATATTACTCCACCAAAAGTCCAGCTTGGTAAACCAATACGTTTAGTGGTTTTTTTTTTTTACAGACCATGGGGGAGCAGCTATGTACAAGACCCCAAAACAGATGCATCACTGCAAAGTCCCATGTCATCCATGGTAACCTTATACAATCATGAGATGGCTTCCACAGGAGTTACAGGAAGGCTCCATGGTGTGTTTCAGACTAGTAAGGTAGAAAGTGACTCAATCAACAGCCTATAAAATGAACAAAATGATTTAGAAAAGAGAGTGGATGAAAGTGACCACACTTATTGGTTAGTCCCCTGATTGGAAAGCAAGGGTCATCACTTCCTTGAGTCCAGAGAACACTAACAGAATATAGCCCATTCACAGCTTCAGCCTACACTGTGCTCAGAGAATGACCAGTCACAGTAAAGATCACCTCAGTGTCCATCAAATCCCTGCCATATATTTAAAAAGGCCACTAAACTAGATGTTACTTTTGTATTCATTGCTTAGAACACATCCAGCTCTTGTATAATATTAGTGGGACTAGCCTTAATATTATATATCCCAGGGGCTCAGGAGAGAGAACTACAAATGGCAAGGACTATTTTCGGGAAATAGAATCTCAGCAGACTGAGCTCTATAGTCCACTTGCTTTAATTCCTTTGGCATAACATCCTATATACACAGATTCAGTTCTGTTCTTGTGTCTAGCTCCTTTCTTGCCTGATTTCCCTATCTATTACTCCCTCTAAGTTCTATCTCATTTTTCTCATCTTAATTCTGCCTCATCTAGGTCCTTTTCAGCATGTTCTTACCCAGGTAGTACTTCTCCATCTGGCTCTTCCTCATCTTCCATCTCATCCCTCTAGTACTTTCTTCTAGCCCTTCAATCTAGTTCTTCCCCATCTCAGTTTGTTCCTCTCAAGGTCTTACCCATCTAGTTCTTCCATTCTCTTTTCTCTTCTCTGTCCTCTATGTGCCCTGGAAGTCCTGGTATATATATACATTTACAAGCAGGATTTCCTTGGCAGTGCAAAGCCAGGCTTCCAGGGTCAAACAGAGGGGGCATAAGAATCACATAGAGAGGCAATAACCATTAATTATTATTTGAAATCCCAAAGGGAAGTGGCCTATGGGGAAATGAATTAACTAAAGGCTGAATTCAGGTAATATCTAAGAAGAGGGATCTTATGTGCTCAACTATAATCTTAAACATGAATGGTAGAAAAAGTTAAGAATGTAAAAGTTGCTAGGTCGATAGGAGAAAATAAAACTGTCTTCTTTTTTCCTGTGTCCTCCTATCTGTCCAAGCTAACTGCCCTTTATCTGCAGGGTGGGAGAAAGTGTGCTCGGTAGCTAGGCAACCTGTGTACAGCTAGATACCTCTGGTGATAGTTAAAGGGAGATCTGGAACTAGAGGTAAGGTTTGTGAAGGGTGGAAGTAAAACTTAATTGGCATATCCACCAGGCTTTCTCAAACAGGTAGCCTGGATGCTTAAGTCTGTTCTTAGAGAGTACAGAGGTATCTCTGATAAAGTACTTTCCTCTGTCTGGGGATGGACCTGGCCAGATGCTGCCAATGATGATAATTACAGGGAGATTTGAACTGGGGTTCTGGCTCAGCATAGCTGTCAGCACAGAAGGTTTTCTAAATATTCCTAGAAGTGGTTAGGTAATGGGTTAGAGGTCTATAAAGTTAGTAAAGCTATAAGAAAGGATTGTCTGAACTAAATTGTGTAAAGCTATTACTTAAGGTCCACCTGACCTAGGAGGTGTCTTCTTGTGGAATTTACCTTGAATCAGGAGACTGTCATGTGGACTGTTATTACTGCTAGTCCTTGAGAGTGGCTAAGGGAGATACCTGATTCCAGAGGAAGCCTTTCCTAAGGCTGTTCTCCAAATACCTGGAATGTGTATGTCCAGAGAGTGATCAGTCCACACTGTTAGCCCTTCTTATGGAAAAGTCAATTGGGAAAACATGATTTTCATAACAGAAGACAGCTGATATATAACAAGCCAAATAACACCAAAAGCTGCTTGTAATGTGGCTTCATCTGGAGGAAATCCTTGATCTCTCCAGATAGTGACTTTACCATAACCAGCTGAGTTCTTATGATATATTCCTGTGGCCCTGCAGCATCCAGCTCCCAGAAATTATTTCTCTCTTTCCCCTAACAAATTCATGTTTGTTCTGCTCACTCCTTTTTCTACATTTCCTTACTGTCTTTGGGTGTGACACAATAAATTTGGAAGTTTCTGTCTCAGGGTGACTTTAGAGACCATAAGTCATCAGCACCCTTGTTCAAAAGTTATAAACTCACCAAGGGCTGAGAACAACTGTGCCATTTCTCAAAACAAACACGCCAGCTACATCATGGAGGCCTCTTCAGTTAGCCTTCCACATTCATATGCTGCTGCATCTCCAAGACCATTTGCATGAAGTTGGGGAAGGCAAGGGGGAATAATAACTACACCCCAAGTTGAGAGTCTTATGACCCTCCCCTACTTGCTTTTACTAGGGAATGTCAATCACACTGTTACCATTACCATTGACCTGGTATCACTGTGTGGTTTTGATCATTAGTAGCCATGGATATGGGATCAAGTTAATTAGGCAGTATCACCCTATGCCAAGGACGTAAAAGAAAATGCCATACAACACACATTTATGTATTCTTCCCCAAACAATCTTCTTCCTATTTGGGGGGAACTCTGCTAGAATTCAAAATCAATTTGCCTAAAATTTCAGTAAAGCCTATAGAGGTGACATTGTTATCAGGGAAATTGTGCTCCTTTCTTTGAGTTCTTAGTCTCTTTAAGTGAATTTAAAAATGGACTCAGAGGGAAACTCTTGAGAACAATTTTAGTAGAGTATTTAAAAAAATAAACATGTAAATATCTGCAGTTGCTTGGAGGAGAGAGTAATGGAACTAGCAAACCCTGCCTTTTCAAATAGGCGTGGAGATTCTGCAAGCAATGTTGGAGGGGTGGGTAGCTTCAGAGTAAAGAGACAAGTCCAAAATACCAGAGAAGCAAAACAGCAACAAACCCCACAGAAGCTCTAACCAGTATCTGAAAGAAAAAGGCAGAAGAAAAGAAACAGGGAATGTTTTGCCTTTCTGGGTGAGAATTCAAAAAGGCAGACCTAGCAGAGATCTATGGTGGCTCTACAGCTATTATAGGAACTACACTGAGGGTTCAGATTCTGGGAAGAAAGCATACATTATTTCATTAAGGTTATAATTATTCCTGCCATCTGTTTAGTCATAGCTTTAGATAAACTACCTTCCAGAGGGGTTTCCTTTGACAAGGTGATTGACAGGCCCAGATGGATTAACTCTTAATGTTTTCTGGAGTTTAGAATGTTGTCTCCACTTAAGATCAGAGATAGAGTCTGTGCTTTACACAAGAAGGAAATAGCTGTCCCTGAATGGACTCAGCAGAGACCCAACCAAGGCTACTGTAATAATTCCATCATGGTTTGCTTTTAAAGACACTTTTTTTTTATTCTGTTAGCATACTGCTTCTAACCACTGGTATAGGAGTCTTTTTAAATGTTCCAAAGATTGCTGTTGGGAAACCTATAGTATCTGTTATTTAAATTGATATGCCTACCTTACAGCCTCAGACTTGGATTCAAATAAAACAGAATATAATCTTGGTGTCACTTCCATCTCCAATATTTTCTTCTACTTCAAAGAATGCATAATTGTAAAGATGTAAATAATGTAATAGTATCATTTTAGTGAGGGAAAGCTAGATATAACAAGAAACATGAATATCTTTGTTTATGTGAAATACTTCCAAAAGCCACAGGAACAAGCCACTATACGTAACTTAATATCTTTGCCCTTGTCTTTTTCCTATGCAGTTGATAACTATGTGTGCACATAAACACTTATTTACTTAAAAATATAACACTATATATTTTTAATATTCTGTTTCATCTTAAATCTCTTTCATTGTAATGGCTGAACATATTCTACAACACATGTTTATTAAAGTTTTTCTCTACCCATTTGGATTAAGTTTATTTGATTTTCAATTTGTACATACTGTATTGTAAACATTGTAATAAATAGCCATACAGATAAATCTGTGCATATATGTCTCGATGTTTGTAGATAAGATTCATAAAAGAGGAAGTATTTAATAAAATGCAAGTCTTATTTTGATAGATTCTGTCAAACTGCTCTACAAAAAGATTGTTTCAATTTATGTTCTAAGAGTATGAAAAAATAACTATTTTTGTATATAAGCATCACAGTAAATAATAAGAATCTTCTGTACTATGGATTTTTGTTTTGTTTTGTTTTGAAAAATAACATTTTTTAATCTAAATCTTTAATTTGGTCCATAAAATTTACTGATAATGTAGTTTAATATGTTTAAGTTAACACCACTCCTACATTTCTACATAATCTTTACTTATTTATTATTTTAAAGAATTATTCTGTTTATATTTATGTATGTGCATGTATGCCTGTATTTGTATGAGTATATGGATGTGTGTAGTGCCCACAGACGCCAGAAGAATATGCTATGCCCCCTGGACCTGAAATTACAGTCAATTTTTGAACAAACTGATGTGGGTTTCTGGGTCCTAGTCTGATTAGTTTTTATTGCCTCGATCAGATAGGCCTATAGTCATGTTTACCTGTGTTGTCTTCACTGATAATTGATATGAGAGATCTAAGCACACTGTGAGTGTATCAACCCTAGCCTGCTGGCACTGCACTACATAAGGAAGCTAGCTAAGTACAAGTTAGTGAGTGAGCAAGTAAGCAGCCTTCCTTCATGATTTCTGCTTCAATTCCTGTTTGAGTTCTTTCCCTGACTAGAGTGATGGACTGTGGCCTGGAAGTGTAAACTAAAATAAACTTATCCTTCCCCTAAGTTGCTTTTCATATTGTCATAGCAACAGCAAGCAAGCTATAACAGGTTCTCTGCAAGATCAGCAAGCACTTTTAACTTCTTAACCATGTCTCCAGCCCCTACTTAATTATTTTAAATCTTTATTAGACTTTTATTTGCCTATACTAGTTAGAAAGTATTTTCTTGCTTAAATTTCTAAATTTTAGTTGTGCACTAAAATATTGTGTGTATATATAATCTTATAAAATTTTGGAGTCTTGATGTGCATGTACATATTTGCACATACTTTAAATTTTTTCATGGTATCTAGAATTACTAGTAATTGTGTGTTCCCATAAAAGAAGAAAGATGTAACATCTAATTTACTTAGGTTCCTTCCTTTTTCCCCCTTTCCTTCTTTTGAAGGGAGTGGAAAGGCATTCACAAACTATTAAATGAGATCTTAATTGTACAAAGCAATGCACTCTGACAAAAGTCAACATCTATAGCATCTCTTCAGTCAAAAGGTGAAGCATCACTATCAGTACAGAGAGTTTTCTTGTAGCTTCACACAATGCAAAATCAGCCACTATTCTGATTGCTAACAACATCGGCTTCTTTTACCTGTTATTTTATCTCTTGCTTTTGCCTATTGTTATTTTGAGACAGGGTTTCCCATGTATACCAGGATGGCTTTAAATTTGAGGTCTTCTTACCTCCCTCTGCTCCCTGAGTTGCTGGGAATATACTTAAGTCTTACCTTGCCCTGAAAACTGGTTCCATTCTTGAATACATATCAATAAGTTCATAGTATGCACTATTTCTTATGTATCATTTAACTGAATTTATTTTTTAGATCCATGAACATATTGTCAGTATTAATAGCTCATTCTGTGCATTGCTGTAAAGCAGTCCATTGTATGAAAATAAAATATTTTCATCTACTCTCCTGTTGGCCATTTAGATTGTTGTTTTATTATCAGATTTTATAAATCAAGCTGCTACAGGCATGCAGGTACAAGGTTTCTTACAGGTATGTGTTTTCATTTTGTTAATTTAGGGAGAAAATTTTCATAAAATGTCATTGCTGTGTTTAATGACTAAATTTTTCTTTAAAACACTACCAAGTGGGGCTCAAAATATGGATCAGTGATTTAAGGGCACTGGCTGCTCTTCCAGAGTAACCAGGTCAGATGCTTAGCACCCAAATGTTAATCAACCATCTCTTAACTCCAGCCCTGGGGAAATAGATGTCCTCTTCTAGCTTCTGAAGGCACTACATGCATGTGGTACACAGACACACATGCAGGCAAAACACCTATACACATAAAAAAAAAAAGGTTAAAAGGACTTCTAACTGGGTTCCTCATAATTTTTATTTCATTTATTTTTATATTCATTCATTATGATCCTGTTACATAAAGGCATCTTCACTCAGCCACACAGTGCAGTTTGATTCTATCACCACCATGCTGCAGCCATTCACATCTCTCCTCCCCATGGGTCCTCTATCCCTCTATGTTTGCTTCCTCTTTCATGGCATCTGTATGTTCATGACTTCATGTATCTATATATAAAATCTAAGACACACAAATGAGAGAAAACATATGGTACTTGTTTTTCTGAGACTGGTTTAATTTGTTTAACTTGATTACCTCAAAGATATTACCTTTCGTGCAAATGGCATACCCTCGGTTTTTGTTATGGATGAAAACAATTCCATGATGTGCATTTTATTTAATGTTAACCTTTTCTTTATCCATTCTTCTGTTGTGAGACACCTGAGTTGGATCCATAACTTGGCTATTGCAAGAAGTGCTGCAAGTATCTCTGTGATATGTGAAAGTATTGGGGCAAATAAACAGTAGTGATAGTGCTGGCTTATAAGTTAGCTGCATTTCTAGCTTTTTCAGGAGACTCAATTTTTATTTCTACAGTAGCTGTATTAGGTAGTTAGACAGTGAATGTCAACCTCGGAGGCCACTGGGAATGGACTCTCCCTTCATGGTTTGCTTTGAGCCACATCTGCTAGTTCCCTGGAGACACTAGAAAGATAAATATCAGCTGTGCCTCTCTTGAAACTTTAAAATACCATGTGACATTGTGGAAGTCTTAGGGATCTGTTAAAGCCCTTTAGGAGGAAACTACTTCTTCCTGGTTAAAATAATGGAATATGATTTTTTTTTCTTCTAGGCCAAGGTAGAGACATGACTTTATGATCTGCTCCTCAAATTAAAACATTATCTTTAATGTTGCTTCTATTGTTCCTTTCCTTAATAGTTAATCCAACAGGGCTTCCCAATCACCTGGAAATGGTGGTCTCTTCTTAACCACTAATTTTATTTGTCTTTTTGATAGGCTGTGTTTCCTGATGGGAACAAATAGATTTGATTTTGAATTTTTTTGGCATCTTCCTATTCCTGTTCTGTAAGTAGTTTTCCACTGTACTGTTTCCTTTCTTGTCATGGATGTTTACCTTTCATCCAAAGGATTCCCTCCGGTATCAGTGCAGTATTGGATTCATATATTTTGTGTTTTTATGGTGTTCCATATAACTTGCATGGTGTTTTCATATTGCCCCATTGTTTCTTCTTTTGTGGTGTCTGAAAGTTTCAACTCATCTATCCTTTCTTTCATAATGATACTCTCTCTTTCCCCTGATTCATTCCATTAGTAAAACTTCCTCATCAGTTTTAGTTATTACTTCTATATATTTATTGATTCCCTGTGTTCTCTCTGTATTGATTTTCTTATTTAATTCCAAATGTTTATTTGTACTCTCTTTGATTAATTTAAAAATTTGTCTATAAATATTAGATTTTATTGTACAGTCTTTAATCATTCTTTAAATTTTTTTTGTGTTTTCATCTAACTCACTGTTAAAATAGGTACTGATTGTTCAGTCAGTAATTTTTAAGTGGACCATACTGCCTTGATTTTTTCATGTTTATATTACTGCATTGAGGCTGAGGTATTTTGTAATTTGTTGTTGATTGAATATTTTCTGCCATCTGTATTCTTGAAGTGATCGACATGCTCAAGTGGGCTAGGTTATGGTGGAGTTGCTGTGCATAGTTCAGAAGTTAAAGTTTCAGTTCATGTGTTCAATATATCTACAAAAACCTCTGTAGTACTCATAGGGTAAAATATTAACTGTGGAAACAACAGTAAGTGTTGGGTAGGCCCACTGTGCAAATGCCATCCCAGCCAGGTAAATATAATTATCCCTTAATGTCAGAACTTATTGAATGACAACTGAATACAGACAATATGATATGGTGGTGTATTAATTACTAAGATTAGGGGTGGAAGTGAAGTCAGTTAGATATGGTTAGAAATTAGTGTTAGAACAACTGGAAAAATGAGATGGGAGGAGGAGATATGAGATCAAATTGAGATGCTACTAGGGTCTCTGTGGATTAAATATTATTAGGGCTGTGGAAGAAAATAATTAATAAATAAAAAGAAAATGGAAAACAGATACAGGGGAAATGAGGTGTAAGCGAAAAGGAATTGTTCTTAGAAAGGCTAGCAAAGAATATAAACTAGTAGATAGAGAAACACACAGAGGATTATAAAATCTAATGAAATAATATATAAACTAAAGCCCATTCTTAGAAACTCATGCAAGAGTAACAGCAAAAATAAAAATATGAAAACAGAAAAATTAACAAAACTATAATCAAAGTATATTTAATTAAACAATATTCTAGGTCTCAGTACTTATTCCATGGTGGGATGGCTGTTTGTTCCATCTATTTATTTTTATTTTTATCTATGTGTCTGGGTGGTGGGAATGTGCATATGTGAATGCAGGTGTCCTCAGAGGCCAGAAGATGGAGTCAGACCCTCGAGTTACAGGTGGTTGTGACTTGGAGCATGAGTTCTGCAAGAACAGTAAACACTCAGCAGCAGAGCCATCTGAGGTAGATGACTGAATCTACTCTTAGAAAAAAGATGAAAAAATAATAGGATAAATGGGTAGATCACTGAATCTACTCTAAAAAAAAAAAAAGGAGAAAATATAAAAATGACAAAAGGTAGACTACTGAATCTATTATGAAAGGAAAAGATAGGATAAGTAATGAAAAAAATTTTGTCTGAGATTATCAAATGTTACTGGACTGGACATTATTATAGATAATGGAGTTTTTCACCTGAATCTGTCAAATGTTAATGGACTAGACATCATTAATGTAATCTTCAATGTGTATATTGTATATACTTATTGGATATGATTTTTCTTGTATTAGCTTCTCTGATCTTCCAGCAATCACCCCAATAACTGGCCTCGGGTTTGTTCTTATTAATAAGAACGCTTTAAGATTCATGTAACAGCCATCTCCTCAGATCCCTGGATGTGCTTTTCATTTTTTTCTCTGCCTTTTGACATTTCGTCCAGCTAACTTCATTGATGGTATAGGTACAATTTACAATTCTATCTCAAATCTATAAAACCCGAGGTGGAGTATGAATCGCACCAGTGGAGTTTAGAACCATTATTTGTTTGAGTTTACGGCACAGCTTGGGTTTATAGTATTCCCTCAGTTCCTTCCTGAAGTGTCTTTCACATTTGACAGTTTTCCAGGAGAAGGAAGGGGAATTCCTCTCTGTGGGTTCCCTTTAATGGTAGTCTCAATAGCTTCTCAATATTGCACTCCAGGCCTAGCCTCTCCAGCCAGGACTGACCTCAGGCACTCCATCACTGAGATATGGCATGCTTCCAGTAGCATCCCAGGCTCTATTTGGTGCTTGCATAAAGGAAGGAAGTGTGGAGGCCCTTGGGAGAGCTCCTCCTTAGTTCAACAGTAACCTTGAATGCGAAATGACTTCAGGTTTTCAAGGTGATACTGAGATTCCCAAGATTTCTATCTACAGATGCATATCCAGACCCTTGAACCCACCCCCTCTGGGCTGTGCAATAACTAGCTCTTGCCTTGGGTTGTTCTGCAGTGATGGGAAAGAGAAAGAGGAGTAAGCCTTTTCTGATGGTTCTTACTAACTTCAACCAGAGCACTGAGCACTGAGATAGAGACTGTGCTCCAAAATCCTGTTTTTAGCATCACCTCCAACTGTGTATCCAGCCCCTCATCTTCCAGCTAACTGCCCTGCAATGAAGTTCAGGGAAAGCATTTTCTCCATGGTTTACTGACCTTGCAGGACCTACTTGGTACAGTTAGACCCAGTTTCTCAGATGTTCCAGACAGCTTACCTTTGGAGATCTCACCCAGCTTGGTAAGTGTTTTTGCCAGTGTTTCTTGCATGAATAGGGATTCTTTTATGCTGTTCTGTTTTCTTTTGTTGAGTTGCCTGAATGAATGTTCTAATCCATCAACTTATGCAGAAGTCCACCAAGTGGCTTATCAATGTTTGAGAGTACTGACTGCTACACAGCTCACTCTGTGCTTTCTTCTTCTTAAATTTCAATACCTAGTGAGGCTGAAATTCTTTCTCTGTGTATGCTATTTGTGTTTACACATTCAATAGTGACCTGGAAAACAAGGTACTGACTGAGTATCCAAATATTTTTCCTATAACCTCTCTAGTCCAATTTCCCCCACTTTTATAAGCCCATTCATTTTTTTTCTGATTTAAATGTTATTTGCATATGTTAAAAACAAAAAGAAATTGTCAAATATATGTATGCAAATATTTTCTCCCAATTATGGTGTACCATTATGTTGTCTTCATGATAACTTTCAAGGAGCAGAAGTTTTAATTCTAATGAGATTAAATTTAACTTTTTTCTCTACAGTTATTTTCTTTCAAGTAAAGTTCTTCTTAAGTAAAATCTTAACATTCTGGAATGCTTTCTGTTTCTCCCTCAGAAATTTGATTGTTTCCATCTGACCCACTCTCAATTAGTTTTTCAGCATGGTGGGAAGTAGGGGTCAACGTTCTGTTTTGCCCACATGGATGTTCAGTTTTTCAGAGTTATTACAACTTATTTTTCACTACTCAAGAGTCTGACATAGCAACTAAGGCTACCAGTTATGAGCTCTTGCATCTTGTGCTTGAATCCCACCTTTGTGGTCCCCATCTTTGCGACACTGCGTGTAGGCAATCTCTCTTCTCACCTTCGCCTGAGAAAACATGCATGACACTAGTGCATGCATCTCCTTTATGCTTTCATTCTTTCTGTTCTTGAAGGTTAAAAGTACAGTAAGTGTAAGCCCTATGGCAAAACTCGATGTCACGACGCCAATGGTTCCACATCTTAGAGCTGCCAGTGGTGTTCATTTTCTACTCCAGTATAGTTTATCTCTGTGGAGCATTCCTCCACTCTTGTCTTTCTCAAACACTGTCGTGCCTTCAGTAGTGTTCTAGGTCTGCCTCTCTATTTTCATGATGACTTTGTGACTTGTATGTATGTATTCTAGTATCATGCTTGTTCATGGCATCTATTCTAAATAATTTCATATTAGAAGGTTTTTTTTCTTAATCAATTTTTGGGAATGTAAAAAAGCTATGGATTTTCTCTCCAGGTGTTTATGAAGAAGCCTGTGTATGTAAAGCTTGCCTGACAATCCCAGATGCATTTTGATTCTGGTTTTAAGCACAGCTCTGTGTATTTGCTGATGATTCACACAGTTTCTCATTAATACCAATCTCTTTTTTGAATATAAAATTAGTTTCAGTCTTCCTTTTCATCAGCTCAATGTATGCCATGGTAACACTCAGACACTTAAAATTCAATATGTTAAAACAAACTTTATCCTCCACTCAACATATTGTCCACAATTTTCTGTCACTAAACAGGATAATCATCTACACATCTGCTCAGGTTAGAGGCCTATATGTCACCTCTCAGCTGAAATCATCATCCCCAGCTTCTCCAGTAGAGCAAGAATGAATTCATTTAAAACCTCAGATACAGCAGTGTTGATCCACTCTACCACATGTCCAAAGAAAATCTTTTCTAAAGCCAGAGCACTGCTTCCTGTAAACCTGTAAAACCATGGCACAGTATTGTGTCCACTTTTCTGTACCCTAGTCATATTCTATTGAATATGCTGTCCACATTGTTGACAAATTAATGTGTCTATGCCTATGTTTAAAAAATCCCTTCAATATAACTAACACTTTGAGGACTCTTCTCTGCTCTTCTTCCTCATATGTTTTTTGAACATAACTTACAGACACTTTATTTACTCAAATTCATCTCCTCAGCTCAGTGTTCCTGTCCTAGACTTGATTGTACAATCCTAGGAAATGAACATTCTTGGTCAGAAGAGCTTCTTCATCCACGATTCTCAGAGTCTACCTCCTTCCAAGGATTCTATCCTTCTTGTCCACTTTTGATAACTCATACGCATGCTTCAGATCAATCTTCAAAGATTCCCTTTTCTCTTAAGGATGTACTTTGTGCATTCCATAAATGCCCATATTACACTATAGCTGGCCTGGACAGTAATGTGGTTTTGTTTTGCTTTGTTTTATTCTTTTGTTGTTCTCTATCTCTCCTCCTCTTACTCTCTTTGCTCTTGTTATTGAGAAAGAATTTCAATATAGAGCTAGTGCAGACTAACCTTGAACACTAGCCTTGGGCTGCAAGCCTCCTGAGTGCTGCACCTCCATAACTAGCTTGGATACACATATATTTTATTTTTATTCTCTCTCTCTCTCTCTCTCTCTCTCTCTCTCTCTCTCTCTCTCTCTCTCACACACACACACACACACACACACACACACACACACTATATATTATACCAGAATATAATAGACTTGAGAATTATTACATGTCCAGCAAACATTTCTTTAATGCAATGAGTGAGTGCCTGGAAAGTTTCTGCCTTCTAGCTCCATACAGACTCAGTGCATCACTGAAACACATGCAGCATCACCATAGCCACATGCCCTCAGTTTTTTGTTTTTCAATGAAGCATTTACCTTTCCACTAGCTTCATATTTGTTTATTTCTTTGTTCTGCCTTCCATTTCTCCCTCCATTCATGTTTAAATTTAACACCAATTGCTCTATTACTTATGCTTAATATATACATTCTTTTTTTAAAAAAAGTCACAGGCATTTTAAGACATAGAAATTGAAGATTCTATAAAACTTTAACTATGTATATTCTGGAATTCTCTAAATACATAAAAAGGTAACATTAAAGCCTTTAATTGCTGCACAATACATTGAACTAGGATCCAGTATGCTTGCAATCTGAACACGACTGGTTCTTTGTGTTCCATGTTAGACGACTCTTTTAGTTAGTTCTTCCTCCGTGCTCCTGGCTTGTCTCCATAGATGTGAGGGCTAAGTCCAACTAGCATGCAAAAAGTTTTAAAGGCCTTATTTTATTCTTAGGACCAGCCTACAGACTCAGGATATAACATCTCTGTTTGTGAGGCTGTTTTCTCCTTTGCCTGCTGTCTCATGAATGCAGTTCACTTTGGGAACTTTGTGACTGCATTCTCTCTGCCAACACAATGTGTAGGTTTCAGCTTGGATTCTCAAGGGTTTAACTTGTCCACCCAGAGGTTTTTTATTTTTATTTATTTTTATTTTTTTTGCAAACTTAGATAGATGGTCAACAGAAAGCAAAAGACAATAAGGAAGTTTATTGATTTTTGTCTTCACCTTTAGCATTTTTCTGCCTAATTGGTGCCTCACACAGGTGGGAAAACCCGCCTCAATCTCCATCTCATAGAATCCTTACCGGTTCTTAGACAACCTAATGCAAGGAGAATATATACCCAGTGTTTAAATGTAAAGTTTCATATAAAAGCAAAGTTTCTTTTCTTTTACAAATAACCACGTAGTCTTGTAGTCTTTTTCTGTATAAGATTATGCTAATAACTCAAGAAGTAAAATTGTAAAACCAATTCCACATTAGATGCATCAGTTGGGACATAATGACCTCAAAATCCTTTCCTCCTGTTCTTATGTCTGATGTCTCCATCATTTCTCTCACTTGAGCCTGTTACCAGGCTCCAATGGAAGTTTATTGGTTCCAAATAAGCTACCTCAGCCCTAAACCTCATTGAAATGGACATTGCACTGTGAATCTTCTCCATGAAAATAACCAGTTAAGCAGATCACATGATTCGTCTTTTTGGTCATCTTAATAATTTGGCCAATTTTGAAAAACGTAATTTGTTCACACAGTTGTGAGTTGCCATGTCATAGTAACTCTGCTCTGTGTTTAACTATTCCACTAATGGGCTTATTATACAAAGGAATTTATAGTGTACTATGTTTGTTTTTTTTGGGGGGGGTGTTTGTTTGTTTTAGATGTGAACAGTAGATAACTATTTTTCATTATAATTTTCATATTTTAATTTACCATCAACTTATAAAAGTTTTATTACATTTATTTATGTGTGCATGTGTATGTATGTGAGTGTGAGTGAGTGAGAGACAGGGAGAGAGAGAGAGAGAGGAAAAGAGAGAGACAAGTGGAGTTTAGAACATTTGCAGGAGTGGGTTCTCTCTTTCTGCATGGGGGTCTCAAGAATCTAACACAGACAGTCAGAAGGAGGGCAGATACCTTTACTTCTAGATGAGGGAGGAGCTCCTAACTCAAAGCCTCCATGCTGAACTATTGGCTACTTCAAGATTCCAGGGGAGGAGCAGAAATTGTCTTTAATTGCTCACCAGGCTCCAATAGATGGTTACATACCTATGGTCACACAGGTGCCCAGATAAAATTCAGTGGGTCATAAAGCAAAACAAAAGACATGAATGTGAGAAAGAGACTTGTGGGGACCAGTATTGTTGATTGGATAGGAGAGAGATGGAAGGGGTCTGGGGTGAGAATACAAAATCCATTATATGCATGTATAAAATTTTCACACACACAAAAAAGGAAAAACTCTAAAAGTTACAACACTGTATTTGAATTGATATACAAAAACATTAAAAATACATGTGTCAATGGTGTTCCAGATACCATGTCTGTGTATGTAAAACATGTGTAGTGTTTAAGTTGTGTTAAAGACACCTTCTTCTTCAAACAGCTGTCATTTTCCATGGTTAAAAACATTGAAATTCTTTTATCCAGCTGTCTTAAATATATAGTTCACTGATATTATTTACTTCCAAATATGTATCCTTAACCACAGGTGTAAACTAATAGCATATGAATTTTATACTTTAAAACATTAATTTCTTAAGTATTTCACTACAGCTATGTTAAAATACAGTGATAGTAATAAATGTTAGTTATGTGCTAACTGTGTGCAAGCAATTTTCTAATCATGTATTTCCAAAAGTATCTGGAAAGTAGAGTCTAGATTATCATTTTTTTAATAGGGAAATGTTAAGAAAAATAAGTGCCTTAAATATCTCATCCAACATGATACAACTGCTAAGAGTATGTACATACATTTGCATAAACAGGCTTTTATATAGAAAATTATGTATTTTAATAAACTTGTATCTCAAAGCATAGCTTTCAAATTAAACTAACTAGATCCCTAAAATAAACTTTTAAATATAGTTTTGATTTAACCTGTATCTCTGAATTATTTTTAATGTAATAACAATTGCAACATGATTATCAAGTTTGTTCCAGTTTGTTCTAACTTCGTGAACTTGTCAACCATTTGTAGATCTTTGTTTTCAAAAGAATAAATGTAGACTATACACTCAGATAGGTTCTTAGTTTAATTTCCATGTAAACTTGACAAAGAAAGAAACATACTAATTACTTTTTAAACACATTGAATATCCAGACTCATTGAATATTCCAAAGGTCATAGTCGCCAGAAAAGACAAGAATTGGAAGACTAATACAATTGCCTTTTCAAGGAAATTTCGGTTTTCATAAAAATAAAATTTGACCTTCTGCAGAAGATTTGAAATGTGAAAACGTTTTATTTTTGCTGAGTACTGGAATAGCAAGTTTGCAGTTTTATTAGATTTGAATCTTTAAGACATTCACCCTGATTAGTACAGGAACTGGTTCATTCTTTAACTTTGGAAATATGTTCTGATGATCATTAACCTATGGGGTAATGCTGGCACCCTGAATAACTGGCCATTTCTGCTGAGGCTCATAGATAATGGGACCTCACACTGTGAGGTTAGCTACCCACTGACATCTAACTCATACAATGTAGCATCTAGTGAATGAAAAGTTCCACTGGAGCTTCTGGTGCATGTTTAGGAATAATGAACTGATAAAACATATTGACGGCTAGTGAGACAGCTCAACTGGTAAAGGAGCTTGAACTTAAAACTGACGATCTAAACGTAATCCCCAGGTTTGCACAGCAGAAGGAGAGAACTGACTCTCATAAGTGTCCTCTGACCTCCACATGTGTACAGGACATGGATTCCTTCCCACCTAAGAAATGCCAAATAAGTGTAACACTTTTATTAAAAACAAAACAAACAAATATCTCATGAGCTTAACTCGACCAATGGCATTTTCAAAAGGTAGACACGCCATAATAAGCTTTACTTTTATTGTCCCCCCCAAACAGAGAAAGATATTTGATCCCCATTCCTTGTCCCTTATTTCACTTACTGCTTCTTTGAATAATTGTTCAGAAGAGGTGAAAGACAAATAATCCTTCATCTTCAGAAGCAGAGATCACACACCACACACTGATCATGGAGACATCATTTGGAAAGTTAATAAGAGAGAAACTACACATTTTATGACTTCTGAAATTTTAGGAAATGAACATTCAAAACAAATTCATTTTACGAAAGGCAATGTCAATGTGCACAAAGTGGGGCTGGAGCCAAGGTCAGGAGAATTTAGGAGGTGAGACTTTTGTGAGTCCTACTTCCTCGATTGTAGTACAGAGTGGAAGATGAGAACAGATCTCTGAGAACAGAGAACTGTTTTAACCACTTAACATTCATTTTGTCTTAGATTGTTTTCAAAACCAACATGATCTAGAAACAAGCTATTGCTTGATACATGTCTTCCTTATGAGTGGAGTGTTGAAAAGGGCTTTGATCAGAGATAGTGAGAAGGAAAGACAGCTCCAGTTCTGTTCACCAGGAGTGCGAGTGGACATCATTACCTGCAGATAGCTCGAAAGGCTACCGTGTCCTGCATAGGCTGTCACACATTCCTTTCACAAGCAGCATGGTTGGACATCCTCTTCTTTAAAGTCATACCACTGAAAGGAGATTGTGAGTTATACAGATATTTATGCCTTAAGTTGAGAAAGCATCCTTTTGGAGTGTTAACTCAAAATTATGCCTTCTTGAGTTACATATAGATTATGTTCAGGTAAATGTGTATAAATACTGAAATATAAACATACACACGCAGAGACAAACATTTCTTACTGCTATTAATTCTTAAGGAGATTATACACTCAGGCAGATTTTCACTATGATTTTGATAGTTGGGATAATTAGTCCAACTTTTCTGATGACATAAAATTTATATAATTTTCCAATGCTTGTCAAGACATAGTCTTCCTACTCTCTCACACTTTTAAATTGAATTTTTTAAGATAAGAAGTTAGTTTGTTTTTTCTCTTATCAACTTATATATCTCATTACCTTTAATAATTAAGATAGTATCTCTTCTCAGACTTCCGACTAAGATCAAGTAGAGTAGCTGTTCTTATCAGTTCAATGCAGTTGGAGACCTTATCTCCAGCCCCCGCCAAGCCCTGTTAGTCCAACAACCCATATAAAATAAACACACAGATGCTTATATTATTTAAACTGCTTGGCCATTAGCTCAGGTCTAACATTGTCTAGCTCCTACTCTTATATTCAGCCCATTTCTATTAATCTATACTTTGCCACGTGCTTGTGGCTTACATGTACCTTCATCTTGCTTCTCATGGTGGTGGCTGCCAGGTCTCTCTCTGGGCCTTCCTGTTTCCTGAATTCTCTTCTCTGCTTGTCCCACCTATACTTCCTGCCTGGCTACTGGCCAACTGGCCAATCAGAATTTTATTTACACAGAGCGATATCCACAGCACTTCCCCTTTTCTTTTTTTTTTTTAAAGAAGGTTTTAACTTTTACACAGTAAAATTACATACAACAAAACAATTATCAAGCAAGAATTACAGTTACAATATTAAAGAAGATATCCTATCGATCTTATATTTGTGAGTTTAAGGTTTTATATCTAACTTATCTTTTATCATAACTGAGAAAATTATAATATCTTAGATAGAATATATTAAGCATTAGACTCAGGTTCTTCAGGATAGGACACCATTTGGAATGATCTTTGTAACATGCCACCTATCCACCCTCTAGACTTCCCTGGATTTTAGTATGTGTTTCTTGCTTGATATTGTTTGCATTGATTGTAGTTCCATCTTATCTAGGTCATTATCCCTCATTACTCCTGTACAATATTTGATAACCATTTCTTTGTATATAGTGTTGTATTAGGTTAGAACATTCTTATTTAGACAAAAGGGGGAGATGTAGTGGGTAGCCATTCCAGGCCTGGAAGTTCCAACACCCAGTGAGACTTCAGTAATGGTCACACCTATAAGGCGGGGCAGAGAGAGGATGCTGAAGACTCAGTATCCAAATGAGAAGGATCTCTTGGTGCCTGGTCCTTAGACGCTGGAGGTAGACGGAGCAGAGTTCTCCAGAGAACACCGCCGGACTGCGCCATACCTTTGCCAGACCCTACAATCTACCTATCCCTTCATTTGTAAGTTATGCCACAAAATAAACCTCCCTTTTAACTACTTGGAGTCACCTTGATAATTTCACCAATAGTTCAATCATTGAGATATGGCATGAAATCCAGGTAGGAGAGTCAAACAGTAAACAAGCCCCTAGTGTTGGTTCTGTCTTGGCTTTAGCTGCTTCTGCCACTGTTGCTCAGTCACTTGCTTCTTCGGGGTCAACACCCCTGTGAAGAACATGAAGGAAGTAGACTAAAGGTCTTTCCCCGACTTGTAGATCTTGTGATTATTTCCAATTTATGGTCATTTATGAAGCGTACTTCCTTGGTGAAAGAGTCTAGCTTTCAGTCATCTAAACTACTTTTTAATAGCCCTGCTTCTTCTCAAGAGGGCAGACAGTAGCAAATGGGGAAATGATTTGCTCTCATAATGCAGTGACTTTGAAAATTTTAAATATCCCAATGGAAACACACTTTCACACTCAATTCCACTTTGTTTTCACTGGTTATTGCATTGAGTCAATCTTCCAGTCCTCCTTTTTTGTTTGCTTTCAGATAATAAACCAACACATTGTCTTTGTAAATGACAAAGCACACACCAGAAAAACATAAAGAAAAAAAATCACTTTCAGTCAAACTATTGTTATTCCAACTGTGTGGGGGGAGAGAGAGATTATCACAGTATTGAATGGACTGTGGTACCTCAGACATTTTGTAGCCTACTTTTATTGCACAGAAATAATGCAACAGCAGTCTCTTGTCAATAACGAGAGAATTCATCCCATTTCAACTTGCCACACAGTAGCCAGATATTTGAACATGCCACCATTGATTTAACTAAGCAATGTATTATTCAAACAATTACCTATTTTAATATATATGATTACAAAATATCTGAAATCACTATCTTTTGTTTTTAAATTATTTTCTGATTATTTCCTTATATACCATTTAGAAGTTCATACATTTCAAATTTTTTGTTGTGAAAGTCAATGTATGAAGATGTTTTTATTTGTACCTGATGTGCATAGGTCCCTTCTGACCCTAGAACTCACATAGGACTCTTGCACCTTGACCCCTCTGCCTAGCTCTTCGCCTCCCACCACTCACTGCATACACATGCTTGCCACTCTAGCAGTTCAGCAGTTGCCCCACTGCCATTATTGTCTGTCTCAGCTTTTAATTCTCGTTTTCTTTCTATGTGCACAAATGCTCCATGCACAATTTCCCATAAAAATATGGCTGTGTGCATTTCTTTCTCATTCCCAACAAAATATTAAAGAAAAATTTCATGCACCATTCTGAGAGCTATATCACTTCCCGTTCACTCCGTCTTCCTGGATAGTAAACAGATTTATTTCCTACTATGACTACTTGGGTATTACAAATTTTATTTATGGCTTATATTCATATACAAAACTATCATAGCTAATCCTTTAATCCCTTGGTTTTTTACTTAGTCTATATGCACTTAAAAGATTAATATAATTCAGTGACATGAATGGGATCAAGGGAATGCTTTCACATGATATTGGCTACTCACTGAGTTTGAGTAAAATAGCACACATTTTTGTAGTCTTTAAAGCATTTAAGGGAAGAATATGCAAGTAGACATTTTTACTACTCAGTGGATTCCACATTCTCTTAAATACCTTTAAGCTTCATTTAAAATTTTATCTATTCCATATGAAAATAATTATCTTTTTCTTTCCTGCAAATAAAAGCTCATAGTAATAAAAATATGTGAACATTAATCTTCTTATGGAAGAGCTGTAGTACTGCTTGTATTAGGGTAGAATTCAATAGCAAAGCCTATATTTAGCCTACCTACTCATGACAAACCCAGAGAGTTAAGGATAGCAATGTGCACCTTTGGTAAAACTTGAAAGTCTTAAAACCTACAGCAGCCACTCAGTCAGCTGCATTGTATGAGTCACATAACAACCACCTGGAGGCAAGATTAAAAAACAAATTAAAATGTTCAGGAAAATTAAGAAAAGGTCCATACTGAGAAGTCTAAAGCACTCAAATTCCTAGAAGAACAAGCAAGTGATGAATAATCTCAGTAGATATAAACAATGGCAGCTTAGGGGAAGTAGAGATATGGGATTTATTAAAGAGCTAAAAGACATGGCTAGGGAAAGAGTAAGATACCTCATTTTAAAAGGTATAGAAAAAGAGAGAGAGACTCACTTAACCACAAATCTCTGCTGGTTTATGGCCACTATTTATTGGACACATTGCTGCTACCCAGAAATCCTAGGAACACAATTAAATTGTGTGTAAACTCCACTGACTTAGCTGAATTGTATAGATAACACTGCAGTAGTTGCTCTGGGTGGGGAATAGCAGATGTGTGTGTATGTGCACACACACACACACAAGCTTGTGCGTGTACACATCAACATGACAGCCTTGGGAAATGTCAGAGGATACTTTCTTTTTCACATTTAGGACAAAGAAAAGAAGTTGTTGGAAACAGAAATTCAGGAGGAGGAGGACAATGACAATCTTATGATGGTGTAAGATCCAATTTTGTTAATCACAAGTTGAACAGTGAGTTACAGAAGACATTAGAATCAAATATCTACAAACAGAAGAGTTTGGGAAAACCTAGAAAAAAAAATTTTGTGATCCATATCAATCTTAAACCTCTGCAGGTGACTTTATATGGAAAATTCCAGAGGGCCCCCTAGTCTGCCATAACATTTTGGTTTCAAACACCAAACTGGGGTAGTAAAATAGCCCAGCGCTTTTTCATAAATTCCTGAGATGGTCTCAGAAAGGCAGCAAAGTCAGCAGCAGGCTCTAAATATTTCCCTAGGTCATGGAACTCAACCCAGGAGAGCAAAATGGACTGTGGGAGTGCTCTGAGAAGGCGGGGCTGCATCCTTTCACTTCATCATCCAATAAGCTATTGTTGCATAACTGAGCTGTCTCTACATTGAACCAAGGAAGGAAAGCTGCAGTTTTGATTATTAAGCCATTAATTTGTCAGTGTCTTATGAGAAATGATGCCCCTGGGCAGAGTCTGGAAGTTAAAAATGAGGCTGGAGAGAACAAAGACAACTTAGTACAAGAATGGAAAGAGCCATCTTCCTGAATGTGTCAAAATTCTCAAAATGTCTGTTTTGCAAAACTGCAGGGAATAATTGATCTGAAAATGAGTAGCATGATCTTCTATTTGAGACACAAAGCTTTCCCTTGAGAATGTGTGCCTGGGTATTTACACAGTAGTTTGGTCGCAGAACTGTGCAGCAGGAAAGCATATATCAGAATATCAAACTTGCAAGGAGGAGAGGAGAACCCATGAAAACACTGGATTTCTATAACGTCTGTCCTCCAACTTTCTTTATCTTCCTGAAACTATCCATTGAGAATCCCTAATCTAAAAATTTAGAATTTAAAATGCTTCAAAATCTGGAAATTGAACTGCCCCTGGGTCCCACCCCTGGGCACCAGCCATCCTGGGAGGACCTGGCTAACTTGGCCCCAGTTTCAGGCCATTTAGCGGGCCCTGTAAGAAGGCTCCCCTTTCCAAGACTGCATGCAGACCCTGCAGTCTCCACACCCTGCCCCCACATCCATTTGCCCAAGACCCCAGCCACTTCCTAAGGATCAGAGACCAGCCCCCAGCTTCCATCCTGCCCTGGAACTCCCACCTGGAACAGAGAGTGAGTGCCTGGGGTCACACCCAGAGAGGCCCTCACCTGGGTCACAGCCCAGGGCACCAGCCACTCCAGGGAAGACCTGCCCAACTGGGCCCCAGGTTCTGGCCATAGGGCAGGACCTCCCATCCCCTCCCCAAGACCCTCTGGTGAACCCTACAACCTCCACTCCCTGCCCCCACACCCATCTGCCAGAGACCCCAGCCACTTCCTGAGACATAGAAACAGCCCCCAGATTCCATCCTGCCCTGGAACTCCCATCTGGCCCAGAGGTGAGTGCCAGGGGTTGTAGTCAGAGAGGCAACCACCTCTGGGTCCCACCCCTGGGCACTAGCCATCCCAGGAGGAACTGCCCAACTTGGCCCCAGTTTCTGGCCATTCATCAGGCCCTACAGGAAGGCTCGCTCCCCTTTTCCAAGACTGCAGGCAGACCCTGCAGTCTCCACACCCTGCCCCTATACCCATTTGCCCAAGAACCCAGCCACTTCCTGAGACTCAGAGACCAGCCCCCAGCTCCCATCTGCCCCGGAACTCCCATCTGGACAAGATAAGGAGACTCCAGGGACTTCCTGAGACTCAAGAGTCCAGCCCCCCAGCTCCTATCTGGCCAGCACTCTCATCTGGACCAGAGCTCCCATCTGGACCAGAGCTTCCATCTGGACCAGAGAGAGACTCCCTAAATCTGTCAGCTCTGTCTGGACCTAGTACACTGATAAGACCAAGAACAACCCCCAAGGAGATGGGCAGACGTCAAGGCAGAAGTACATACAACAAAATAAAGAGCAATACAGCATCACCAGAACCTAGCTGTGTTCATATCAGCATTATTTGTAACAGCCAGAACCTGGAAACAACCTAGATGCCCTTCAACTGAAGAATGGATAAAGAAAATATGGTACATATACACAATGGAGTACTACACCACAGAGAAAAACAATGACATCATGAGGTTTGCAGGCAAATGGATGAATCTAGAAAAAATCATCCTCAGTGAGGTACCCCAGACTCAGAAGGACAAACATGGTATGTACTCACTCATAGGAGGATACTAGATGTAAAACAAAGATGACTAGACTGCTACACAACTCCAGGGAGGCAACCTAGAAAACGGGACCCTAGGAAAGACATAGAGATCACCCAATGACAGAGAAATGGATGAGATCTACATAAACACCATGGATGACAGTGGGAGTAATGAAGGGCAAGGTTTGAGGGAAAGAAATCTTAGGGGAGCAGGAGATCCCAGATGGATCAAGAACAGAAAGGGAGAACAATGAATAACAGACCATGATAAATGAAGACCACATGAGAACAGGTATAGGCAGTGTTGGAGAGGTCCCCAGAAATCCACAATGATACATTCTCTGTAGACTGATGGTAATGGTCGAGAGAAAGCCTGATCTGTCCTAGTCTGGTGATCAGATGGCCAAACACCCTAACTGTCATGCTGGAACTCTCATCCAATAACTAATGGAAGTGGATACAGAGATCCTCAGCCAGGCCCCAGGTGGAGCTCCAGGTGTCCAATAGTCGAGAAAGAGGAGGGACTGTAAGAGTGTGTGAATTGTTGAGACCAAGATTGGAAAAGCACAGGGACAAATAGCCAAACGAATGGAAGCACATGAATTATGAACCAAAGCCTGTGGAGCCCCCAGCAGGATCAAGCCCTCTGGGTAAGTGAGACAACTGAATAGCTTGAACTGTTTGGGAGGCACCCAGGCTGTGGGACCAGGACCTGTCCTTAGTGCATGATCTGGCTGTTTGGAACCTTGGGCTTACACAGGGACACTTTGCTCAGCCTGGAAGGAGGGGACTGGACTTGCCTGTACTGAATCTACCAGGTTTAAATGAATCTCCAGGGGAGTCTTGGCCCAGGAAGAGACAGGAATGGAGGGGAGGGGATGCGGGAGGTGGGGGCAGGGGCGAGAGTGAGAGGACAGGGGAACCCATGGCTGATGTGTAAAATTTAAACACAAATATAACAATAATAAATAAAAATCTGGAAATTATGAACTATCAAAGTGCTACCACAAGGTTGAAATCCTACAGATTCTCTTAGGTAACAGGCTAGAGTGAATGAACAGATTAAAAAATATCTGTATATAAAGATGATTTGTATAAAATCATCTTTAGGAAAATAAAAGAAGTACTTCTAAAAATCCTTTTTAGGTGATATGTAGAAATCGTGTGTTGTGTGTACAAAATCCTTTCTGAAAATTTCTGAAATCTGCAACACTCCTCCTAAACAACATAATATTTATTCTTACAATGTAACTCAGACACTGCAATAGATAACTGCAGAGTCCTACCCTTTAGAATCAGACAAGTGTCCACACAATGTTGCTAGTCATTGCGTGAGATTTTCTTGATGTGGTACCTCTTTTCCTGTGGAGGAAATGAAAGGGAATCTCTGAGGATATTCACAAGAAAGGAATATCAAGTACTAAACTGGGGGGGTCACCAAAATAAAGTCTATGACAGCTTAGGCTGCATCAATCATCTATTCTTACATTTGTGAAAGACCTACTTGAATTGATTTCCAGGTCTACTTCTCCTAGTTAAACACTGCAATTCCCCCATGGATATCCTCAAAACTGTACTAATTATCCTCCACATTAAAACCCACTGCTAAAATTAATGTTTGGTCATGTTAATTCTTTAATTTTAGGCAGACAAGTATCAGAGATATAAAGGCAGGATAAGAGCAACTCAGAGGAGCACATCCTGGATCCCATGTTAAGAACATTTTGACAAGATGCTCAGACACAGCTGCCTTTGTCCTGGGAAATTGCAGGTGGAATCTGGGCAAGGAAAACTACATTCTCTCATTTGGTACATAGGATCCATCAAATCAACAGGCATTGAGTTATTTAAAAAAATAAAGCTGTATAAATCAAAATCTCTATTAATTGAAAAACTCATTTGTACCAAGTATATGCATGATCAGTGAATATTGCAATGTCTCTAGTACCAATTTGAAAGGCAGAAATTTAGAAACCATATTTTGGAGATTGTATTTTTGATACATTTATGCTTAATTTAAGATTTTATCGTATATGTTACTTCATGACAGTACATGTAGGGTTTTTTTTTCCCTTCATTGACAGCTCAAGGTTGTTGTACTATTATGCAGCAGGCTTTGCTCCTGCCCTGCACTTAATGACATCTACAATCAGACCTCACAGCCCTGGTCTATGGGTAACTTTTAGAATGTAGTTGTCTTAGCTCTATCATATTGGACAATGCCAATAGTTGCTTTGTTTTTCACTTCAGTGGTGGTTTGTGAGTAGCTCATAACAGCATTGACTTAAAAGAACTCAGGATAACCTCTGTTTATGACCTGGCTGTTGTAGTATTTGTATTTTCCTTCTGTGTGATTTTTAGCATCCTACAGTACCCCATGCAAACCATAGTCATCTAACTCCCATGTCCACATCCTATGAAAGTAAAATGGTCATCATTGATTGTTTTTCTGCCATTTATAGGGAAGTGATACTGTGTAAGAAAGGAGAAATTGGGTATTTTGAACTGCTTAAGAATTAGTGACATTCTCTCCATGGTGAATTTATGATCCTTGTGTCTGCTCTTTTTATCCCAGAAGAAGCTGGGTCCCAGTTTCTCCCCTGGTACCTGTGGTGGGCATCAGCTCTTCACCACCCCTCAGCAGACAGAGTCTCAGAGCCCCTTGTGATAGAATCTTGTTTGTAGCTTTCAGATTGAAATTCCTTTGCAAACTTCCTTACAAACTATAAAGTTCAATTTTTCCCAGTTGCCAAGGAAACAACCTGAGACTGTGAAACCAGAGGCCATAGGGTCAGCATTGTCAGGGCTGCTACCTGTCTCTAGGCAGACACAGCCAGAAGTCTAAATCCCAAAACAGGAGCAATTGCATTCACTATTGTATACAACATGCAGTTCTCTTTGACAAAATTAAAAATAGTGTAATTGGAATAATGACCAATATTACCATCATTAGCCCTTCAGAATTCAACAGTATGAAGCCCCATGCATTAAAATTTTTACTCACATTAGTACATTTTAACTTAGTGAGTCAATTGAATATGAATAAAATATGACTCACTGCTATATGTTCACAATGAAAGATCTAAAGTAAACTGAAAAATAAGCAATTAGCTACATGTTCGAGTAACCAGCTCACTTCTCTTGTGAATTTTGCCTAAGATGGCTACACACTTGATTCTATCTTAGCATGTAATCTCAGTTATGCTTTTCCTTCTGAATCTCCACATCGAATATAAATCTCATTCTCTGTCCTAAAAGAAGCAATTGTTTCTCCCACCTACTTCTCCTACCCAGCCCCCCTCCACCCACACCCCCTGTGCCGCCACTGCTGGGCCAGAGGTTGGGCAATGTTCCCTGTTACAAACACATTTCTTAAAAGAGAATACAGACTTGTCTCCTTGGCAACATTTCCAGTAAATCTTCTCATGTCGTTTACCGCCTGTAGAAATAGTTAATAGGCCAAGTCTTCTGATATAAATCATAATGTATTAAATCTCTTGGACACCAAGACTCCCTCTGACCTTGCCCTAGACACATGTCAGTGATATCTGGGTGAGCGAAAGCTAAAGAGAAAACATTAGATGCAAACACACTCTGCATCTTTTCCAGTCGTAGCAGGTACCAGACCACACAGATTTAAATATTTATGTGTGCCACTGTTTGGATTTGAATGTTCTTTTGCCTTCTCTTTGTGTGGCTTACTCTTCCTTCCAGACCAGATTTCACCATTTTACAGGCCACCTCTGACATGTCTCCCAGTAGCTCAGCCCTAATCAACATGTTTTTCTGTAGCTACAATTGTTTTACTTCCTTATAATGCATCTGTGAATATACACACACCACACATGTACACACACACAAACACACACACACACCACATGTACACATACACATACACACACACACATACACACGATTTGTTTATTATTTATTTAAGTTACAAGATAGCAATTTTAGGTTTGAAAGATGTAAGAATAAGTGAAATATCAATCATAATATTTCATTTAATCACAATAAGATAATAAGCCAAATGTGGGGACACACACCTACAATGCCTGCACAGAAGAGGTGGGAATCAGGGGGATCAGAGGTTCAAGAGGTTCATCTTTAGCTACGTAACTGTTTGAGGCCAGTATGTCTCAAAGAAAGAAAAAACAAAACAAAACAAATGTTCAGCTGCCCAACCATGACAAGCATGGCTTTGGCAGGCCTTGCTCTTCTCCCCCTTTGCTTCTGCCTTGCTAAAATACTGTTAGATTACATTCCTAAAGCTAGCCCCCAAGGTCTGTTCCCTTATTTGGCCACTTCTTCCTCCTGAGGCTGACTATTGAAGTCCACCTATCAAAGTATTGAAGTCCAGCAGTCAAAAGCCCCCTTTGGCTCACCTAATTAACATGCCCAATTAAAATTGAACATCACATCCTAACATGGATGTAAACAGCCATTTATAAACAGCCATTTTTCTATAAGCTGTGGTCAGTCTCCTCTCTATCCAGAGGAAGGGCTTTGTACTCAGGGAGGAATACCCCTACTCTCCTTCTCTTGTTCTTCCCCCTTTCTCCCTTGTCCTCTAACTCCTATCTTTGTCTCTTATTCCTTGCTCTTTCTAGCTTTGGGGCAAATAAATCTTCTTTGTGCTGAGAATTTAGTCTTGGGGGTCCTGAGCTGATACTGATCTCTTACTTGGCCTTTTAAAACTCAACAATAACATAAATATTACTGTTCCCTGACATGCTAATGTAATCACAGAAGACACTTGTGAATGCTCATTACTATACAAAGACATAAAAGTATCTTACGTGCATATAATTTCTGTATCTTTTATTAGTCATCTTTTGGGTTTGAAAGTGAAAAACCAATGATAAAATTTCATTTTATCACAATAAGATAGTTTTTGTGTTTGCTTCTGTAAAGAACAAATGGAATGGTTAAAACTCACATGTGGATTGAGCATATAAAGAAAAAAGAGTGATGTAATTGTTAATAACAGATGAAGAAGAAGAGCCAAAATAAGTACTAAATCCACAAGAGACAAGGAGGTTCTGGTCCTCATGAGGCTTTGGGGTTCTGAATGGATTTCATGTCTGTGAGACTGGTGATCTAACATGCCTACCACAGATTTGTAAATCCCTGAGTGTTGTTATGGAAACATCCCAAAGGTAAAGAATCACGTGGAACAGAGTTGAAGGGTGCCTGTGGGAAGGTCATTGTGATGGGCAGTTCCTAATTATTCAAGCACATAAGAAATAAGTGAATAACAGTGAACAATCATTGAAAAACAGAATTTAAAATCTCCAATTGACTTTACTACAGGCCAATAAGAATAGCTAGTGTTGAGTTCTTTCATGAAAGCAAACAAAGTAAAACCAAATTCAATAGTGTTGACAGTTTAGCTCAGTAGCAAGCCTGAGGCTTTGGATGGGTCCACAGCTGGTAAATAAACACAACTGTTCCTGTGCCTACTGAATCCACTCTCCTTACTTTAAGTCTCCTTACAGTACTGTAAGGATCAAAGGTAAAAAGGCCCTAGGCCACATTCCCTGCCATGGTCCACAAGAAAAGGCCATAGAATTCAGCACATACACACCTGTACAGATGCACAGAAAGAGGACAATGGCCAAGTATTGGTGACAAACCTGTATTTGGACTTCTTGCCATATGCACTGAAATGAGTAATAATGGGATATCTTAAAGGAAACCACAGTTTTGTACCTCTACTCAAGGCTACTTAGGTCACCTGCTCTGAGCTGAGAGTTGTGTGCAGTGGTTTCTTCTGAGAATGAAGCGACCTGTCCTACAAGAAAGCACATGAAGGCAGGAGTAAAGAACTCAGAGGCACTTCAAGAAGTCCCTGAAACGGACCAGAGTCTCTAGGATCCTCCTTCCCTAAGAATAGACAGTGAAAACAGCCAAAGGTCACCCACAAAACAAGCTGCAAAGACTGAGACAACCCCAGTTGCCTGGAAAAAGCAGAGACAACATTAACAGATTGGGAGAAACAACGACCAGCTGAGATGCCTCGTGTTGTGAGTCCTTTCTGCTCCTGTAAGAAACCCCTCATCCACAATATTGTAAGTAACCCCAATAAGACTCAAAACTCTTTTTTTTTTAACCAAGTATGACTTTGGTGTTATCTGTACTTTGGTCTTTTGTGGGCTCCTTCTCTAGGGTGAGTAGAAATATATGCTGCATCTTCCCAAGGAAAGTCTTTCACACAACATAGTTACTGAGCTCATGAGCTACAGTGAGCACAGTGCACATGGGATAAAGAGGTAATACAATATAGAGCTTTCATCCCCAACACACACATATAACCCTGAGTTTTATTTAATTTCTTTAACTCCTTGACTTTAGGAGGTGACGTCTTAAATATGACACTAGATTTCACCTCAGAAGCATTTGAATAACCTCCCCTTTGGCTTAGAGCTTAATCCCTGTGCATCCTAAGTATATACAGTACCAACATTCACGATCAGTTAATTTGTAAGGTAACATATTTATCCATATATGATGAAAAATCTCAATTTTAATATTTCTGATTGTTTCTGGAGAAATCTGCTTCCTTGGCATTTTATTCATATACTTGCATTGGAGGCACAGCCAAATCAGCCACAGCCACAGTGCACAGACAAACAAGTTGTAATTACTTGCAGAACTTTGGAGTATCTTGGAATGAGTCTTGATTTGAGCCATCAGGGAAACAAGCTTAATTACATGCTTGCTTACTCCACTTAAAAAATTTTAAGTGTGCCAAACTTCAAATATTTGTTTGAATCTGGGTAGAGTTTATAGAGAACCAAAGACTTTCTGTGTAAATAGTCAAAAACCAATGGGAACCTCTTAAACTGCTACTCTGTGTGTTTAGTCAAGAATCTTGTAACATGAGGAGAACTGAGCTCCTCTTCAATCCACTTACATGCCTAGTAGTAGTAGTAGTAGTAGTAGTAGTAGTAGTAGTGATAGTAGTACATAAATATGTAAATATGTATGTATATATAGAGAGATAGATATAGATAGATGATATAGTAGGTATATATAATACTTATATAGTAGTATATATGTAGCAGTAGTAGTTTCATATACATATATTCATATGATATATTATATATAGAGAGAGTATGTATGTGTGTATGAGAGAGAGAAGAGGGGGAAAGAAAGAATTATAAGAAAACATGGTGGTAGTCTGTTCAGTTTCTCTATCATGAAGCATAATTTAGAAAAACAAAGATCAGTTGATATGTTCCATAGATATTTAAGCTTTGAGATTGCTTGCCCAATAATCTGATTGCCTTGATCACCACAGCAAAATTCCAGGAGTTTTTCACAGCTATTGATTGGTTAAGCAGAAAGGCTGAAGAGGATATTATACTTGAATTTGTTCAGGATTGGCTTGGAGTTAGCCTTAAATATCTGTATTCTGTGGAGAAAGAAACACTCATTTGTTTTCAGAAAACCAGAATGGATAATCAATTCCAGTCTGGAATTAGTAACTGCAATTTGGGATGGTGACTCAAAATTGCTCCTAAGCTTGGGGACTTCCTTTGATGTGAAGGAAAAAATAAAGATAAAGATGTAAGATTCTAGTCATGTGAATATGAAAGAGAAAGGCTTTCAAAGAGTACTCCTAGGCTTTGTAGCATAAGTGTTAGCAAATCAAAACTGAATGAAAGACTGAGCAAGCAGAGGATGGCCAACAACAGTAAGAAAACTTACCTCAATGCAGTGGGAGCTTCCATGTTCCATGCAATAAGCTATTGATAATGAAATCATGACCTTCCAAAAATTTTCATGTTCAATTCCATGTTTATCTGTTAGGTTGCTCAGCAAGAGAGAATTAATTCATTAACAATTAGGTTTTAAACATTAATATTGGTATCCTTAAGAGATTATATTTGCTCAATCAGATGGGCACAGTGAAATCACAAGAATTCTCAGATGGGGAAGAGAAAGATAAAAAGAAAAACAGGTGAAAGAGCATTGTAACAGAGACTTGGTCTGCCAGTAATGGCCTAAACAATGGGAGGGACCAGTAGACAGGGGATGGGAGATGGACTTTAGAAGCTGGAGAGATGAAGATCAAAATTTCCTCGAAATACTTCAGAAAGGAATATAGTTTTGTTGACACTTAGACTTTAATGCAGACAAACATATTTAGGGCTGCTAACATTTGTAAGATTACTAGTTCATGTTGTTTTAAGCTATTATTTGTGATCATTTTACCAGAATAACAGAAAACAAACACACTATTCTAGAGGTGAAACAAATAATCAAATTAAAATTGTCAAATCAAATAGTTTATAAGGACAATTTAAAACACTCAGTAAGAATCAAAAGGAAAGAGATGAAACAAGTTAAAATGAAACTGGTCCTCACTCACAGTGCTCATGCACTCTGTCCCTTTCTCTGATAACCACCTCAGCATATGATTAACAGCATATTAAGTTGGGATCTGTGTCTATGACTCACATAATCAACATGTAGGATCAAGCATGGTTGGCACCAGCTGTATTCACCAGCTCATAGTGAGTATTTGAGGCTATCATGATGCCACCAATTAAGACAGCACACCCACAGAGTATGTGTATGTGTGTAATGAACCCTGAGTAGCAGTGTTTCCTCTACAATTTGTGTGTCATGAATATATTGTGTTCAGATTCCTCATGTGTAATTCTTGTCACTCATAAGTATTAATTATTTCTGTCTAATATGCACTCTACTTCCTGCTTACTCATACTTAACGTGGCTTTAACCATCCCATACTTCATCCTATTCTATAGTAGATTTAGACACTCTCAAACAATAGAATAAATATGCATTGTACCTATGAAGAGGATGAACAATAGGCTGAGAGGATATTTCAATCAGTGAAATGTTTGGTTTGCACACATGAGGATCAGAGTTCTCCCTCCAAGAACCCAGGTAGACAAGCTGAGTGTGGGGAGGGGGTGCATGTTTATAACACCAGCCCTGGAGAGTCAGGCAGATAGATCCCCGGGGTTCTCTGCTCAGCCAACCTTGCAACTGAAGATCCCCATGCTAACAAGAAATCCTATCTCCAAAACAGGGTGACCTTTTAAAAGTTTAAATAGATAGACAGACAGACAGACAGAGAGAGAGAGAGAGAGAGAGAGAGAGAGAGAGAGAGAGAGAAGTAAGCAAGCAGGTTGGCAGCAAATGCCTTTGATCTCAGTACTCTGGAGGTAGAGGCAGAGGCAGAGGCAGGTGGATCTATACAAGTTAGAAGGTAGCCAGGTCTATGTGACAAGTTCTCAGTCAGCCAGGGCTACACAGTGAGAACTTGTCTCCAAACAAAACAAAACAATTAGCAGGGTGGATGGTACTTGAGGAATAGCCTGAGGCAGATCTTTGGCCTCCATATGCACAAAGGTTCAGACATACTTGTACACATATGTGCACATACTTGTGCACACACACACACACACACACACACACACACACACTTGCACCCGTGCATAGATAGATAGATAGATAGATAGATCAATAGACAGATAGATAGACAGATAGATAGATAAATAGATAGATGATAGAGAAAAGGAGAGAGATAGAACACAGACATCAGGTGTTTTGATGCTGAGCCAATGAAATAACATGCTGAGCACTTGGAGCAGTCATCTTCCATATTCCTCCAAGGAAGGAGTAGGAAAATTATAATCTTAAAGAAAGACAATATTTTTCTTGTTTAAATATAAAATTTCACATGAGCACTTCTTCATGAAAACAGATTGTTTAGGGAAGTGTCCATTTTGTCCCTTTGGTCACTGAAGAACCTGCTTATGTTACTCAGCATAAAAGTCTGTGTGCTTCCAGCATTCATCTCTGTCCTTGGAAGAGAACATCAGGAGAACACAAAAGAATAGACTTACATTTCAGGAGAGAAGAAATGAGTTCCTTTCTGTCTTCAAATAACTTCAATATCTAGAATTCTTAATGCTTTCTAAGTGGAAAACTAGAAAATCAAACTTGATCAAATTTGTCATGCGAACTTCCTGCTGTCACTCACACCTGGCCCTAAGTTTGTCTAAACACTATCACTTTAGGCTTTAGACATGACTTTCTCCTTTAAAAAAAAAAAAACCCTGAAATAATGTTAACACTAAAAACCATGTCTTACAGTCATGTACAACATTGAGCACACAGAAGGACAACAAGGAAAACAGATATTTTGCCGGTCTATTACCAACATCATTCACTTAGCCTCTTTCATTTATGAGATCCTGATTTGGATCACAGAGCAAGAAGCTAGCAGATCTTTGTAGCTCTAGAAAAGGAAATCAATGAATGAGACAAAATGTCTAAAGATTAGCAGCACGCTGTCATATGCAGACATGCAAAAGGCATTAGACAGTAGCCAACAGATCTATGCCTAGTTGTGAGCATTGCAGTGCCTCTTCTCTGACTGGTGCAGTAATTCTGTAACTTGCTTGGGGGCCGCATTTACCTTTGCTGGTTGGAGTGTTCTTGTTCACACAGCCCCTGCTGCTACTTAAAAGCAGTCCTAGTTTAGACTGTGCATTAGACTGTCTACTCACTGATCGCCTTAGAGAATTTCCAGGAATCCAATCAAGTTTCTCTTCTTGACACAGAGGCCCCACACCCCTCTCTCTAGCTTCTTCCTTTAAAACAAAAATACATCTGATAAGTTTTAGTGATCTGTTTCTTCTTGTTCTATTTCTCTGTTTTCTAAATAGGGTCTCTAAGAAGGGAAGGATGAGAAGTAAGCAGTAAGCAGTGAGACAGCTCAGTGGTCCTGCTGGCTGAAGCTACAGATGGCTCTGATGGCTGGGTAGTTGAGTCACAGAGGTTAGAGGTCACCATCCTACATGGTAGGAGGTCACAGTTTTGTCTTTGTCCAACTCAGGATTCAGACTTTCATTTGAAATGTCAAAAAAAGACAAAAAAAAACAATATTTTTTTAATGATTGATTCTAAATATATGTTCTTTGAAAGTTTTCTAGGAATAAGGTGTTGTGGTTACTCTCACTCCACTTTCTCATGGTTCCCCCACCACTACTGTCAGCTCCCCTCTTTGCTACCAGTACCTTTATCACAGCTATGTCTTGTTTTGTTTTATAATCCACTGAGGTAACCAGGACTGTGTGTGATCATGTGTTTGGAATTGTCCATTGGAGTCTAATGGCTCACTGCTGAGGACTCAACTGAGGACAATGACTGGCCTTCCCACCAACAGCCAGTGTTCTACAGTGGGCTCCTCCCTGACCCATGTTAGAATGTTAGGCCCTGTCTTGCGCAGGTCCAATGTTTCCTCATCCACAACTCTGAATGTTCTATAATTGCTGTAGGATTGGAATGGCTGTGTTGTTCTCAGAAGACAGCATTTTGAAGGCCCTCTTCCTGTCTTTTGTCTCCTACAGTCTTTCATTCCTTCTGTGATGTTTCCTAAGGCTTGATACTTGGAAGGCAGGGGCAGCGATATTAATTTTTTGTTTGGAGCTGAGCACCCAACCAATGCTTACTCTCATTAGCTAGAGCACCATTCACCACTGTTCATTCATTTGACTTCAACATACAAAATTTTCTCACGTGTAAATCCATAGCACTCCTTTACCTTCCTTGAAATACAGAAATAAAAAGATAAAGCCTAAATAAATATATAAAAGCATATAGTGTCTCTTATTAATTTCATCCATCTCTGTTTCCCCGGTTAAATTAGAATGTTTACTCAATTGTTATTCTCCTTCCTTTTTAAATTATTTTTGATTAATTGATTATAATTTTTGAGATTATAATATAATTACATAATTTTCCTCTCATCTTTCCTCTATCAAAACTCTCCTATACATCTCTCCTTGATGTTTTTACACAATCTGCTTAGGCTGTATGATGGTGTTACTTGCATGTATGTTTTCAGGGCTGACCATTCCATATTGGATAACCAATTGGTGTGCTTTTCCCTGGGGAAGACATTTTCTCTAACTCCCAGCATTCCTTAGTTTCCTGTAGTTCTGTATAGGGTGGAGGCCTTTGGGCTTTTTTCTGTCCACATAAGCATGTCTGTTGTTGTCCTTGTTCACTTCATGCTTAGCTTGTCCCATTGGTGAGACTTTACGGATGTAGCTTCTGATATCTCTCAGCAAATTTCCAGATCCTCTGTCTCTTACCATCTCTCTTCCCCCTCTTCAGTAATTATCCCTTAGGTGAAGAAATTATTTTGTAGATGTATGTGTCGGTACTGTGCTCCACAACTCTGAATGTTCTGTAATTGTCTCTGTGGTAGTGTAACTATTATTGGCCCCAATAAGCTCATAGAGAACGGCACTATTAGGAAGTGTGATGTTGTTGAAATAGGTTTAGCCTTGTTAGAGGAAGTGTGTCACCGTGGGAGCAGGCTCTGAGGTCTCTTTTGCTCAAGCTTCCCTCAGTGGGATGTTCAAACCATTTCCTGTTGCCTGCAAGATATAGGACTCTCCAGCACCATGTCTGCCTGTACTCTGCCATACTCTGAGCCACTATGTTCCCTGCCATGAAGATAGACTAAACCTCCAAAACTGTAAACTGCCTCCTCAATCAAATGTAGACATGGAGCCTCTTTACTGCAACAGAAAAATGTAACTAAGACAGTCTCCATCTGTTAAAAAGAGAAGTTTCCTTGATGGGGGGTAAGGACTACTTTTATCTGTGAATACAAAAGGGCAGATATGTGGAATGTAATTCAGGGTTTTACTGTTTTGGTGAAGTGACATTGTAGTTTCTCCTCTAAGATCTATGACTTTGCTACCCCTGAGGATAGGTTTCTAGTATCAAGCATGCTTTCCCTCTTATGGAACAAGTCTTAACATCAGTTAAAGAGCATCTGGTTGCTGACAGGATAAGTATGCCACTACCTTAGGGTTATCATAGCATGCTGGTCATTGTTAAAGCATCATGCTACATGGGGCTGTTGGTTGCTTCCCTCCCTTGGAAGCTTGCATGGCACCTTCTGGTGTCATGACATCTAGTCCCCAGGGAGAAAGTATTCAGCCATTTCCAGTTCAGAGTCCTCTGGGCCCTGTGTCTTCAGGATTGATGACTTACCTTTTACCTCTTGGAGACAACCCGGGCCAACAAACCCAAAAGAATGCTTTTTATTGCTGGTATTGGAGTTATTAGCCTGTTGGTCCTTACCTCTCAGAGGGAGCATTGTCAGCCCAGATGAGAGAATTTCATGTGTGTATATTTACACACAGACTTGTGTGTATTATAGGCTTTTAGGGATATAGCTAATAGTATGCTTCTTTATGACTTTTCAAATATCCATACTGCTAGTTTACCTCATTACCTTCTGTTCACCTCCTTCTTACTCCTAACTCCTTTGCAAAAAATTTCCAACACAATCCCATGAATATACAAAGGAAATTCTTCATATAAAATATATTTTCCTCATATAAATGACATTCTTTGTAGGAAAAAAAATGTGTTTCATCAAATGCTTTACAGAAACTTTACAATTTGACCCAATAATGACATTATCTGTAAAAAATAAATAAATAAAAAATAAAAATTCAAAGCAGGCACATATTAAAATTCCCATCACTTGCCTTTTAAAGAAGTTTCCCACTTGCACAATAGTTCTCATCCCACTTCCTTGCCTTTTAATTTTAAAAGTTTGGCCAGCAGAAATGTAGACATGACATCAGAAATACATGTTTGCCTCCACAAACCTTTCAAGATGAGTCAGTTCTGTGCTGGGGACTGTCACTGTCACTGGGGTAGAGTTTCTGATGTTTCTCTTAGAATAACAAAATTAAAAATGAGCAAATTCCGCAAATTCGTTTTACTTTTTAAGGTTTTCCTGGCAGAAGATCAAAGAAAAGGGAAAGAAAAGCCCAAGATGTGGCTTCTTAAAACTACGATGCTTTGCACAAAAGCAGGAGTATTGAGAAGTCTGTTTGTAGTCGAAATAACTCTGACAACAGCGGCTGCATCCATAGAAACGAGGCCGGGGTCCAGCGTGATTTTCAGGAATGAAAGGGGAGGACAGATGTTTCAGGTCTTGCAGATGGATTTAGAGTCTCAACTTTTCCCTGTCTTCGGGAACTGGCCTTTAAGCCCAGTGATTCATATTGTGACTGAAGTCAGTCAACAAAGCCACAGGAAAGGGGAGTTAGTCCATGAACTCTTGCCTGTTGCCCTGGTGAAAGGAGAGGGAAATTACTGAGGTTAAAATATACATCGTGTAACAGTTTAAAAAGTGTGCACTTGGGCTCCAGTAAAGCAACTACAAAAGGGAAAACTGCCTTTTTTTTTTCCAGAAAGGCTGCTTCATAAACAAAACATGAGCTTACCCACCCCTGCCCAAGTGCAGGACATCTGCCACTTCACAGCTGTCCCTCAGCAGCTCACCCTAGAAACACTGCTTTTCTCTGGTTCACAAGCACAGTGAGTCCATACAGACGATCTGCCCGCATTCTGGGAAAGCATGGACCACTTCAAACTTAAAAGAGAAATTACAATTTACCTAACAGTGATTTTTTCCCTCCAATAGCTTTTTATAATATGCCTTCTAATGTACTTCACTTTTGCAAAATTTTAGTATGAGACTAAAAGCACTTGAATATTTGTTATTTATGGCATTTAATGCAGACTGAATTAAAGCAGCATAAGAGTTTTCTGTGAACATGGTCCATGGGAAATTTTGTGAAGCTTTTTCTTTGTTACCTCTTGGGCTTACCGGGCCATATCTTTAATATGTAGAATAAGAATTAGCTTGCCTTTGAAAACACAGACACACACACACACACACACAGACACACACACACACACACACAGCCAGATTGACTCATTATTGGCATAGAAAACAATGCTCCATGTGACTGCAAGTGTTTGAAGCACTGGATTTAATTCACTAAAGCAAAACTTAAGTCAATGTATGCAGCAAAAAGCAATTTAGTTTCCAATTGTGTTCCTCAGTTCATTTGTTCTGGTGTCAGGAGCAATTATTTCTCAGAGAGGAAACATTTCTGCAGTTTGAGTGACAGTGGCTCTCTTCCCCGTGCTGCCCTTACATTGTCAGAAACAAGACAAGGCAGTCATAGGATGAACAGTGTATATCTCCATTCCCTGTGAAATATAAATATTAATCAGAAATCAGACTAAGAGAATATTCAGCAAGTAGACGCTTGAGGCAAATGTTTCCCTATAGAGACACCTGTGAATAAAGTTAATATGTACGTATGTATGTGTAAATGTATATGTGCATTTATTGGCAGGTTTTTAAGTAGGCATGCTGTTGTCTATCTGAAGATATCAATGAAGATTCAATCTTTGTCTTCACCATAAATATTTGGAGCTTCCAACTCTAGCCCTCAACTGTGAGTTAAAATATGAAGTCCTACAGCTCCCTGGCTGTATCTCAGCTCTCTGTTGTCCACTGCCTCCCTGCAACACACACACACACACACACACACACACACACACACACACACACACATCCCTAGACATATACACACAAATACACACATACCTATACATACACATACATATGTATACACCTAGATACACACAAACACACACATTTATATCTACACACACACAGACTTACATACATACACACAGCCAGGATCATAAAAGTGAGAATGGGAGACTCTGGGAAGTTTATCCATAATTGTATGGGTGGAACTGTGTAGTGTCTTGGACTTCATTTTATTAACTCAAATATAGATTCCTTCATTTTATGGGTTGTGGGTTGTTCTATCCAAGCTAGGGAGGAAATAAAGGAATTAAAAGAGACTTAAATGTCTTTCACAGGGTGTTTACTACCTTCCTTTTTAGAGATTGATGCCTTCAGTAACCTTGACTTTCTCAGGGTGAATAAGAAAACAATGCCCACAAATGAGAGATGGTCTCAAAGCTTGACTTGTGGGCAGACAAGAAGAGTAGTTTCTAGGTGCATCTCAGATTTCCAGCCTACAAATCTGCCACACCCTCGAATGGCTTGGTTGTTTCATGATATTAGAACTCCTGGAGTCAGGTAGCAACTGCTCCACTTCAGGCAGTGTGAATCCCCACCTTTTACCAAATGGCTCCCAAATCTGCAATATGTGGCCCTCATGCCTGGAAAAATAGCTTCCACAGTATTTAAACATTCAGCCCCATATCTTACGTTACAGTCTTTCTTCTTTCCTTTGACATCACTTTGGGCTGTTAGGGAGAGACAAGAATGAGACACAATGATAGATCAATGCTTATGGGTATTCTGACCAAAATCAATTCTGGAATAATTTCATGAAAGTCAAACTGTACTCAGAAATGCCTGTAGAAATTTATAGGGAAGTGGATGAGAGAGGCGTTCCAACAATAAGTATTGCCAGCAAATCCCATCTCTCTATCATGATGAATACATATACAGATGTGTTGATAACAAACCTGTTGTTGACAACTAGTGAAAATCTAGGGACAACTGGCCAGATCTTTTGTCTTTCCAGGTCGGCCCATGTGTATCATCTGGTAAATGAACACTAGCATTACCTGTATCAGTACAAAGTATGATTAACAGATAAAAACTGAAATAGGATAACTCAAGAACCAATACATTTATTCAGTTACACTACCAACTCTTTCTAGAATCATTCAAAATGCATTTTAATTAAATACTACCTTAAAATATTATGTTATTAATACTAATATCAGAATGTCAGTGTTTGGGGTGTTAAGTGATTGCAAGTAGTTTTTCAAAGGACAAAACCATAAAAAGGTAGTTTGCATATAAATGAAATAAGACATTAAACATTCCTGAAATGTTTAATATTTATATGAACTCCATTTTATATCAGGATCTTAAATTAACCAGTCCCTTTCATGATTTGATACACCAGTCAAGGTATGAGGGGTTTTTTTTAGCTTCTAAATAACGGAACAGCTTTTTTTTTTCCATTCTCTATTCTTACATATAATCAATCTGCTTGTAACTTTATAAGTTCAACAACAAAAATATGCTTTCAAGGAACTGTCTTGTTCACTTGTACATGCCTCAATTTTCCAAATATTTTTTACACAAGTGGATTTATTCCACAGTGAGGGAAACTGTGTAAAATGTACTTCTGTGCTATTTCAATTAACAGTCATTCAAGGGGAAAGCACTTAAAATATGTTTACTAATAATGGTCACTGATTTGTAGCTGGGTTTTCCTTCTCAGGGGAAGATGTAGAACATCTGGAGATTAGCAGCTGCTTCTGTTATAAATAGTATTAAAGGGTTTCTGCAGCTGTATTACACAATTATCTCCTTGGGGAGCCTAATCTCATTGTGATAAGTGTACTTCTTGGTGGTGAGTACCCATGTTCATGACTTGCTTTGTCACCAAGTGGTCGTAACAGCCAAAGGAATAGAGGGACATACAAGGACCAGCACCTACAAGTCTTCCTCCCTTAATAGATCAGGAAGGCAGATTAAAGCTTTCAGAAATCTAAAGACTCCTAATAAAAGTAAAATACATCCAACCTTTTTGTTTTCCAACTATTGATGTTTCAAAATGCTGAAAATAATATTTTGGTAAGGTATTATTTCACAAAGGCATTTTTCATCAAACGTATATGTGTCTATCTGCATAAAATATGATATTAATCATTTTCATTTTATTTCTTGAATTATTTTTTATATTAGTCCCTTATCGACCGTGTAGCAATGCATAGTTTTATTAAACTAATGGCAATTTATTATTGATGGAATTCAGATTAATTCACCGAATGTGTAAGATCATGTTAAGGTAACTGAGCTAGAGTGATGGCTTAGTGGGTAAAGGTGTTTTCCATCAAGCCTGACTGCCTGCCTTTGATCCTGAGGGACCATCAGGTGGAAGGAGAAAAATGGCTCCTCTTGGTTATCCTCTGACCTCCACACCTATGCTTCTAGCAAATGTGAATGCACGCACTCATGTGTGCACATACACACATACTAATTAAATAAATAAACAAAAATTCATAAATTTTAAAGATATGTAGTCATATCTTTAAAAGGGCCTTCCATTACTGCATTTGCTTAATGACATACTAGGATATAAAATTTTAGAAAAATGAAGAGAAGAATTTTTTTTTAGGATTTTTATAAAAATTTCACATGTAGAGGTTAGCATAATATAAATAATTATGTAAAGTTGTTTTATTTTTGCTAAGTGTCTTAGGAGTTTGTGCAACATTGCTAATACTTTCTGTTTTCTTATGTTTATTTGGTGGAAAGTAATTATGAAAGCAAGTTGATGCTTCTTTGTGTAAATTTTCTTATATTTTTCTGTGCTTCCATGATATTTTTCCTTCTTTTCATTTCAAGAAACCCAAGATGGAGTGTAACAAAGTTAAATCTCACCTCTTTGAGTTATGAATAAGTAATAGATAGGATTTTTAAAATTTTTCTCCAGAGAAGCTGGAGAATGAAACAAGCTGATCCGTTTAGAAGTTAATACTTTGTGAAATAGTTATGAGCATATTTTATTACTAGCAATTTTACTATGTGCTTAGTACAATTAATATTATCCACAGTTTGTAATATATCATGTAGAATTGATCAACTTCTGTGAGACAAAGGCCCTTTTGCTGCACTTCATTTTATAATGGTGTCTGTGGCTATAGAAGGGGAAACAGACATTCCAAACGGCAGAAGGAACTCTCATCTGGGAGTGTGTTTTAGAATCTCATGAGGAAATTTTGACTTATTCTTCCCATAGATTTAACTACATGCATATCTTGGCTTGGAGTAAACAAATTCAGAAAATAGAGTGCTATGCGAGCTTATTCCTCTTTAAATTGTTTCATATTCTGAAGGGATAATTTGTCTCTGTCACAATCTTCCTGTTGCTAAGGATACTCCTCCACAAAGGGTGATAGCATCTATCCTGCCTTCTGTTCACCAGGTTAATTAATACAAAGCCTTAGAAATCAGTAACCACCCATTATTTGTCAGGCATAACTCTAACGATTTACATGCAGCAGCTCAGGTCCTATCAAGAGTATGTGTGGTATGGAACGCTGGTATATAGTAACCTTAAAAGTAAAACATTCTCCCCACAAGATAGGAGGGGATTCCTTAAGAGAAAGAAAATAAATGGAGCTTTCAAATTTCAGGAAGCTCCCCAAACTTACAAGACTTACAAAGCTCTTCCTCGTGATCTGTATTACACAGTTATCTCCCTGGGGAGCCTAATTTCATTATGCACTTCTTTATGGCGAGTATACATACATGTTCACTATCATGCTTGCTCTGTCACCATTTCTAGAAAGCAGTAACAATTGCTAAGGAAGGAGACTCCCCAATCAGCAAATTATGCAGGTATGTGGGGATGCAACTTTTGTGAGTCATCAGGAAAGCTAAAAGACAGGCTTTTCAGTAATGCATGTGCCTTTGAGTTATCCATGCTCTGGTACCTCTTACACCACGTTCCTGTAAGTAACCACAATAAATCTGTTGGTTCACTAAGCTAGACTTGGGTGGAACTATTTATTTATTCTATTGTTGACGCTCTAGCCAGGGTGAACATATGTTCACTCATAGTTCACCAAAGAAAGTAACACCATACTTATATCTCAGCTGTTCCCCCAAACCATGATCCCTGCATCATTTTAGGGTAACCAGGAGGTTCTGGAACAATCACAGACTCAGGATGAATCCATGGAACTGCACCTGTCAGAGACACTCTCATTATTCCACTTCAGTTTGATGTGAAATAGTGAATCTTTTTCTACACATAATAAAAAATAAGTAAAATCAAAGTGAAACACTGCTTGTTTAATTCATTCAGATACACAAAATCTTATCAAATATATAGTTTCCCATCTTATAGACATGTACCTTGAAGCTTAGAAATACAGTTTCGCAAATGTAATAGTCACTGTCCTTGTTGTTGTGACCGTTCATGAAGCAGTATAGGGGAGAAAGGGTTTGCTTTGGCTTATAGCTACAGGATATCCAGTCTGCTATGCCAGACAAAGCATGTCAACAGAAGCATGAAGTAATCAGCCAACTGCCATCCCCAGTCAGGAAGTGGAAACAGATGAACACTAGTGCTCAGCTTGCTTTTCCCTTTTTATCCAGTTCTGGACCCCAGGCCATTGGATGATGACACTATTATGTGACAGATGTTTACTGGGGTGACATAACACACACACACAAACACACACACACACACACACACACACACACACACACACACACACACACACACACCTACTAAGCCCAGAAAGAGAGCCCGTAACAGACCAAAGTAATGATTACACCAATGTCCAATTTGGCGATTGGTGAGCCACTGAGATTGTCATTGCAATGTCACTGCAAAGCCAATGATACAAGTGAGAACTGGCAAAGCCCTGACCTTGGAGCTCTCCATTCTGATTATTGAACCTCCATAGTCCAAACATTTCTTTCGATGGGTTAGATGGTTACTGTTCACTCTCTTTCTATACTGTTGGTTGAAGCCCTCAAGAATTTTCCAAGTTTTTATTCTTCCCCCATGAGATCCTTTGTTCCGGTCCTGTTTCCCACCTAAGGCTTCTGAGTCCTCTTCTTCCTGATGCAAATATTTAGAGATGCAATGCAGCAACTGGGAGGAACCTGCCAAACAACAGCCCAGCACACCCAGAGTGGGTCTCTCTCTCTGCAGTTAAACCTCTTGGTCTCTTCTTGGGCTTTCGACTGAGGTGAAATGTAGCTTCACCTTTCTAGAAACACCTTCATAGTCATGCCCACAGATGTCTTACCATGATGATTCTAAACCAAATGAAGTTGACAATGAAGATGAGCCGTCACAGCAATTGATGTAGTTTTGAAAGAAACAATACAAAAATATTTTTAGAAGAAAGTTAAATGTACATATATGTAGGATGTAAATACATTTGTACATTGTGACAATATCAAAACTTCTTACAAGCACAAGCAGAGCATAGGGATTTTATATGATCACTTTTTACATACAAATAGATTTGGTCACATTCTTTATGGTCTCCTTAAGTTCTTTGCATTATTGAGATGCAGTTGACCATAATAGCCAATATTATAATTCCTCTAAGTAGATGTAATTATTCATCCCAAGATCTATAATGATAAACCACAGTGAATTATGTAGAGGATTGTTAATAATAATACAAAATAATGAAAAATAGCAGCAATTCAATATTAGGAGATGGAAATGAAATGCTGTAGGCTTATTATTTTCCCAACAACCTTGTTTATCTTAATTATTCCCTTTTCAAATTTGTTTGTAGTAAGTCTACAGTCACTTGAAACACATCTGCCTACTGGTGTTCAACCAACCTGTGTTGGCGTTAGGGTCATAGATGGTATTTTTGTCTTAATGTATGTCCTCCACTCTTGAACCATCCTTAATTTAGAAAGTCAGACACTGGTGAGGTCTTTGTGGATATTTTTATTGAAAATGGTAAGGAATAGTTTTCTCTACACATTTTAATTAAAAATCTCTGAACAGGTAACTACATGCAGACACACACATATACATACATATATCTTACATACATTATATAGAAGATAGATAGATGATCTAGATACAGATATCTCCATTTTATATCCTCAAATACAGTGGTCATTTAGTGATTTTTTTCATATTTGTGCAACAAAATGTTATTATGTAAGCCATATATGTCAAGAGAAGTTAGGTGAGACAAAAGCCTATTGAAATTCATAGTTGAGAGACATTAAACAATGATGTGAAGTTATCATATGGTAGTACTCAGTATTGGGTCCTGCCTGACCTGTGGAATAGTCCTGAATAGGGGAGTGAGAATTGAGAAATTATAAACAGGAAAAATAGAGACATAAATGTAAAATAAAAAGACATAGACACAGGATAGCTTCGTGAGGACTCTGAGTCAATACCACAGCAGCCTTGAGTTTATTTCTCACAGCCTTTTTATACCCAAAGCAAGCTGGGGCAAAAGACCTCCCCCTCTCAAGGTACAAACAAGTGTAAACACCTCCTTAATTCTCAAGACACCTAGTAAGCACACCTTTGGCCAAACATCCTGTGTGGCAGGGTCCTGTGCTGTTCCCTTTGGAGGATGGGCCAAGTAGGTGCAGAGTCTAACCACACAGATTCTGAGAGAATGTGGAAACAACAAGCTCAGTTTATTCAGGAAGAGGCAAACCTTATAAACCCTCCACCCCACCCTGGGGAAAGGTCTGATGAAAATGTATCTGCTGGTGTGACATAGCTTCCTCTCCTTGGTCCAGGTCATCTCCAGATCTCAGTTGCTGTCACTAAGGACCTCAGGCAGAACCAGGCTGGCTCTCAGAAAGTATCTTTTTTTTTTACTGGTTTGGGTTGGCTGGCCCACAAGCCTGTTAGGGATGGGTCATCCCATACATCCCTCCTTTTTATTATTTTATAGGACATGCTTAGTGGCAGCAAGAATACATTGCCCTAACCTTGTTGACCTCACCTCAGGAGAGCTCAGCTTAATGAACTGTGCCTGACTTAGACTGGCTTGCCAAACAAGCTCCTACCCATCATTGACTATCAGCCCTTGAAGAACATCAATCCTGGAAAGCTGTTTGGGGGGGGGGGGGGGGGTAGGTCAGTAGCCTTCTGTATCTCAGTGAGCCATGCATGCATTATCTCTCTAGGAGGACTTTGTTCTGGTGTCTGAGAGCCAATAAAACCTGTTGGATCACCTTTGTGGCTGCCTTCTGTTAATGAACTTGTAAAAGACATTTGACCAGGAAAAGGATTAGTAAAAAATTTAGTCTCAAGGACAAGGATGGGACCCTGGTCATATTTATATGAAATGTGCCAATCAAAGTCCTTCTGGTGATGCATTAGTGAACTTTTAGGGGGTGAGACAATTGCTTTATAGCTAGTGTTGCATGCCAGTAATGGCATGACCTTTACTAATGCCACAGTAGCAGAGCAAATAATACATTAACCCTCTGAAGCTTTTCCTTTGGCCGAAGTCTCTTGGTCTGCTGCTGGACACATATCTCTGGAGGGTATCCACATTGGTGTGGTGGTATTCTGGAGAAAAATGCAAGCATACCCTTGTCCCTGGGTTAAGATGGGACCAGCAGGTTGCAGTGAAGGATGATGGGATCCCTCCAACACACCAAGGGCAATAGTGTCTCCCAAGGCAAGTAAATATGCATGTTGTCCAATTTGGACCTGTGTGACAGAGTTAACATATGGTTCTGAGCCCATGAGCATCTCAAAACAAACAGCAATGTTGTATTGTATATTAAAAGGAGCCTTCGCCTTCGCCTAGTCATCATAAGCAGCTTGCCAGTTAAGGAAGACCACAGCCCCCAACATAGCCTTCATCAAATGGTAACAGTCATAATAAGTCTGTAAAAGCGTTGGCCATTGATGTAGAACTTGCTCAAAGTACGTCAAGTCAGGACCTGATTCATTAGTGGCCTTATGGACCAAAGACAGTTCTGCAAGAGGGTTAGTTATCCATGGCTAGTTAGCTACATTGGGGCCTACATTAACTGGAAACACCTTGGTGGGCATATGCAGCATCATAGGTGGATTAGGCTGGGAGCTACATGGAGCAGCTGGCTCAGCAGGCAGACATCCAGTCAAATAACTCTGTGAATACTGCAATGGGGAGTAGCCACTCGAGGCATGGGGGAAGCAGAGAGAGGGGCTGCCAGTGTAGGCTTGGATGCTGCCACAATCATTTCCTCTCTCTTTCCATCCTTTTCCTTTACTTTACATCTATCCTCATCCATCTCTTTGTTAGCAGAGGCAAAGGAAATATCAGTCATGGACAGAATGAAGGTGATAGATAAGTTGGTGTTACATTGTTATTTGGTGTTACTGTTGGTGTTAATGCTATTTGGCCTTGAAGAGTAACACATCTGGTAACCATGCCTTTGGCCAATCATCCTGTTATCCAGCCTTAAGGGGCAAAGATAAGCTTGAACTCTCTGACCTCGAGTCATAATGGATTCAAGCCATAAACTTGAGTCATTGTGGGCTCCCACAACTCAGTATCCATGGAATATTCGCTCCAAGCCCCCTGCAATGATGAAAATACTCAGACCCTCAAGCTCCTAATGTAAAGTAGCATAATATTTCTACCTAGCCTATGTACACCATCTAATAAATTTTAAAACCATATGTAGATGGCTTACAGCAGCATTTATGCTATGTAAACAGTTGTATACTGTTTAGGCAATGATGGCATGAATATTGTCTATACATGTTTTTAGCAATGCAATTGTTTTTCAAATACTTTTGGTGTTCGCTTGGCTGGACCCACATGTGAGTCAGCTAAAACATGGCTGAGTTTAGATATCTAGGGGCTACGAGTCAGCTCAAAATAGCTGACACTGGATATTTGGTAAACTTCAAAGTATACAGATAAGTATCTTTGGCAGAGTGCTACTTTTATATGGATCTATATAAATATGGCCTTGATGTCAGGGACTTTCATTGGAGCCCATATGTGCTGCCCTGCATGTAGACTGTATGGCAGTCTGCCCGTGTGTCTCTGCCCACTTGTGGTGTGTATCTTGTGTATGTTGACATGTGTCTGGGTACCTGTTGACATCTGCCTGCCTAGTGGTCTTTGTGACAGCATGTCTCTGGGGTGAATAAAGTATGTTTTATCAATACACAACTCCTCAAATTCTCTTCAACCTCCTAGCCTCCCATAACTCTCATTTCCTATCATGGTAGCATGGACCTCATAGATGGTAATACTGCTGTCTGTATCCACTCCAAGAAGAGCACGTTTTCTGTAGTGGATGGTAAGTTTAATTTTGGATGAGCTGATATGAAAACAACAGCATGTGTACAAAAAGAAATAATGAGTAAGTTAATGAACATACATACTGCAGCCCAAGGAAGGTTTTGAACATGTAGATGTGAGAGATACTAACATTTATTTCCTCATTAAGGGAAAACAGAATGAGAATGAAGCCTAGCATTTAGGAAACCAGAAATATGCTTGGCCCCTGCAAAGAGATTGGCAAGGAGCAACCAAAACAGCATTGAAGAAATCTAGGCAAGGATGTTGCACTGGGACATCTGAGACCACTCCATCATGAACTATGTAAGACATTGCCAGTAGGCCAAAGCTATGAAAATTGCACAGTGTATTTATTAAAAGGATGCTATTGGTGACTACTGTGAGAAATGTGAGAGCTAACAAAATGAAATCAGCAAGTACTATAGCTCTTTCACTAAATTTTCCTGTGCAAAAAGGAGATAAAAATCAAATATGTAAAAAAAAAAAGAAAGAAAATAGTATACAAAGGATATTACATTTTTGAGAAAGAAGAAACTTGATAAATCTGATAGAGAACATGCAGGGGATAAAATAGTTACAGTTAAAGGAGCCATCACCAGCACAAAATGAGAAAACGGCACAAAATGATTTTCACAGATCGAATGAAAAGATTGGCTGGACCAGAAAGAGGGGGAACCTCCAGCTGGAACAAGACAGTCATGGAGTGAATGGGGAGAGGTGTAGTGGAGCTTGAGGCTATAATGGCAGAAGCTGAATGACTCCCACCAGATGTTCATGGTGCTGGCAGATAAGGGTGCACAAAGAGAGGAGTGAATGCAGGAATGGCTAGAACACGTACAAGACAAGACCTAGAAGTTTCCAAAATATTCAACAGAGAGTTGAAAACCTGAGTGGGAAAGGTGAAAGCAGGGGGTGGTAACCACCAGCTGATTTTAATTTCATGTTCAATTAAATTCTCAAGGCAGATGATAGAAAGTGCAGGCTCTGTGTGAGAGAGCAGACTTGGTGGAATGGGCCATGGAGACAGACACTGGGTTTGAGGGAAAAGGGCTCAGAAGGCAGCGTTTTGTGTGGTTCATTTCCCATACAGTAATGCAGCCACAATGTTTATAAGGATTGAAAGTTGGGAGAATTAAGCAATGCAAGTGGCCAGGGCGAGGAGTAGAGAAATGTGTTTCATCTTTCTCTCAGACAAAGTAGGTCACTGTTGGTACTTACAAGATCTCTCTAAGCATTGATTTGTGTGACATTCTGCCACTTGTGAGGAGGCTCTCACCTAGCTGAGCAAGGGACATTGTGTTTTTATAGGAAATAGTGCAGCTTCTGATTGCTGGAAGAAGACTTTAAAAAGAATCAGGCATAATCTTTTCTTTTGGTCCTGGATTTTATGATCTTGGAACCTAGAAGTTGATTAGTACTGGGTAGAAATGGTAGAGTTCCAGAAGGAAGGTCATTTTGAAAAGAGGGGTCTCTTTAACGATTCAAAGAATATTGTATTTTTATCTCTAGCTTAGAGAATTTTCAATTTCAAGCAGTTCAAATGAATCTAGGATAGTCCAATGTATAATGGATTTAAACTGACTGTGTTTAAACTCACAATAAAAGCACTGGCTTTACATTATGAAGTGTGAAGGAACATTAACATGAAGGATGTACATTGCAAATGTTTCAACGTTCTACATAAACATTAACCTGATGCCACTTTTCAGCCATTTGGAAGAAGCCCGTTATTTCTTCCTCTTTCAATAAAACTAAAAGTCCAGTGAGAGTATTTTGAAATATGCCCTTGCCTTTTCCAAACTAAGCTAAGTACCACAAATAAAGTTGGATCCTTTCAATTTTTATCAAAGTATTCTGTCATTTTCCCCTTGCTACTGGATGTGCTAAAATGCAAGGCAGAATAACCTTCCTTTGTGCCTCTAAGGAAAACTCTGGTGCTAATCTGGGTAGAACAGTCAAATTTACTCAGTGTGAGGTGAAGACATTTAGCATCTCTCCATGTTTCTTGCTTTTTTTTTTTTCTTTTCTTTCTTTCTGGGTTTATCACATCAAAACTCGTTAACTGGAGTGCCATGAGAACATGAGTTTGCACTTACAGCTTTTTTGTAAATTCTTCACATATAAACAGTCTAATTCCAACTCCAACTGAACTTACCAAATGTTGAGGATGTTGTCATGATATCATTACTTCAAGACTTGACTCTATAGCAGGAACATTGATTTATACATTTGCAATTTCTTTTTCAGGCTGCAAAAATGGCCCCGTGGGATTTTTTGGGGGGGAGGGGAGTTAAAGTCATGGTATACATATATAAATGGTATGTAGTCTCTTCAGATTATATAAGGACTCTCAGCCTTTCCTACTAAATGTTCTCCAGTTTTTCTAACTTTCAAAAATGTTAGCAGCATGAATTTTCAGTATCACTTGTAGAGAGTTGGCAATCGAGATTTTTGTGGAGCTATGAGCACTAATAAAAATAGACCTGTTAAAGGCTGCCAGTCTCCAGGAGACTTTGCCAATCACAAATATGGAGGAGTGTGGTAACATCACACTTATCTGTGGCTCATACAGTTCACACTTCAAGCTCTAGCTTTAAGAAATGCCTCTCACTTAAAAAGCTTTCCCTAAGGGTGTATTCTCCAAGCTCTTATGTTCCCCCCCTCAAGAGCTACAACCCTGAAAAGATTCATTGGCCTCATTGCATAAACTAGTCCATCGACCGAAGTCATAAGTCCAGAGCTTGTCACCCTGTTACCAGAGAAAGCAGAAATGGTGCAAGCACACTCTGTGTTTGTTCTCTGAACCTGAAGACCAAGCTTCAGGAGGTGTGACATCACAGAGAATGTGCCTAGAGCAAGAACAGTGATTCTGTTTAAAGCAGCAAACAGGAGTTCTCTGCTCTCCTTTGCAGCTTTTATCTCTTATCCCTGCCTCCACATTTGTGCCACTGGCCAGTATTCCCCTCCTCAACTGGCAGGAGTAGCTTGCTGTTTCTTCTGCAGATGAGTCTGTTTGTTATATCTGTTGTCAGTTTTTTTTATCATTTAACATAAACTTACATCTGTAGATGAGCCTTCCAGAGACTTTGCCAGTTTGAGCTCCACTTGCAACAGTCTCTGTCCAGTAAGGTCCATGTTCCATGTTCCCCACAGCTCCTTTTAGGGATGAAGCCCCCAATATTCCAGCATTTGGCCATCTTCCTAGCTGAAGAATTGGCTTTTACAAGCTCCCATCCTGTACCGAGGGAAGCAAGTATTTAGTTACTGGTCATCCCATGGGTATGAAGATGCCACCACTTTACACCAACTAGGGGCAATTCTGAGGCCATTGCATTTATTTTGAAATGGCTTTGTGGGGTTCTGCTGAGGCTGAATTCTACCCAATTTTTCTGTCGACTGGAACATGATTCTTTTCCTTCCCTTCCTTATGGACTGATTTCCAGAATACTCTCTGATACAAATGTATTATCTACAAAATCTCAGATTCCATTTCCTGGGAAGCATATTTCATACTGATTTCTCACATGATGATTGCAGATATTAAATGAGAATAGTGTCCACCTGTCACTTAACAGATAATCAGACAGTGCACACTGAATGAATAGAACGCTTCAGCAAGGGAGCAGGGAGTAGGGAAGCCAGCCATTCATGCAGTGCTTCTGACAGCACATCAGTTAAATTTAGGAATACCATAAGTCTGTCTGCATTAAACATTGTCTAGATTTGGTATGAATGTTTTCCGGCTTAATAGGCAATTACATTTTGCCTCTCCCATGACTCCCATCACATTTTGTACTTTATTTGTTTTGTTTTCACTAGTGAGCATCAAATCCAGGATGTCTGCATGCTGGGCAAGTGCTACCACTGAGTTATATCCCCAGGGACTTACATCTTCTCAGTGTTACATTAGCTGCATGCTCAGATTCCTGTTGTCTGAAATTAACATTCAAGACCATTTCACTGCCTTCTGAGAATATGTTAAACACAATAAACCTTCAACAAAAGTATGTGACAGTTAATATTATTAGCAATATGTCTTATGTTGGTTCATAAATATAACTAAAAATACTGTCAAGTAACAAATCATCAAGGTAATTAGGAAATAATTTGGGATGGCAAATCCATGGCTCTAATCTTGAAGACAAAGCAGATAGACAGAAGCCAATGGCAGAATTTTAGAAATTCTTTCCCTGTATCTTTCCCTATGGAAACTCAGTCTCAGACAGAGAAGATACCTATAGAGCAAAGAAAATATTCCAGCCAAGTCCACCTCAATGAGTCCATTAGTTTACTAAAGTCATTTATAGAAGCATGGGTGGTACAAAGACAGCTCCACCATCAATGTGTGTCCTAGACAGTGTATGGGCATCTATACCATTGAAGAGTCCCACTCACTGTACACTGCTCAGGACTGTACCACCAAACAGTGCTTTAGGGAATATAGAAGCAGATGCAAAAAGTGCTCTGGACCACAGTGCTCTCCCTGTCACCATCAGTCAACTGTTTATCTTTTACACAATCCCAAAGAGTAAAAGGGACTTGTAAAAGAGAATTTTAGGAAGTATTAAGCTCCATCAGACACATGAGAATCCCTTCTCCCACTATGAGGGAATAGGCCTTATCTCATGAGGGTTATATACAAAAGATTACAGGTACTCTGATTCTCTGTGGTAAAAGTCAAGGCCAACCTGGAGGAAAACAGCAACATAATAAATGTTTCACATTCAATTATTGACATCATTGAACCAATGTGGTCAGCCTCAACATTTCCCAATGAAATGATGCTCCAGGGATGCACCATGACAAGCAGGTAGCAATCCCTCTTTGGTGTCTTCCTTAGTAAATATTTTGTCATCATTGCTTATTTTATTTAAAAAAAAAGAGTAATGTTGTCTTTATTCAATGTGATAATTTATGAACACAGACGCTTTACATGAACCATATTAGTTTTATGTTATTTTTATGCTTCCATATAAATAGAAAATTGTGATGTAACCATAATATTAAAATTGCTTACCTATTTCTTCACAATGCCATTTCAAAAGTAACTCAAAAGTTTAATACTGTGAAAATTCCACTGTAAAATATTAAAACATCATTTTATATTATCTTAATAATTTAAAGGTAATAGTATTTCAAAATATAAAGTATGAAATACAAACCAACACTTACAAAGAAGAAAATGCATTTCACCAGAGCTCACATAATATGAAATAGAAAAAATACATCATCTCATCTTATCTTGGTCATCCCTCAACTATTTCACAGGACTCAAGCAACAGGTGTTTCAGCAATACCACTTAGACTATGACTCTATAAAACATGAAGGCCTATTGGAACAGAAACTTGTTAGTTTTTCTCAGTGTAATAAAATACCTGGAAGAAGTAACTTAAGGGAGAAAGAATTTATTTGGCTCACAGGCTTAAAGGATACATTCTCTGTCATTGTCAGGAAGATGTAGCAGCCAGAAACCTGACACCTATGGAAGTGGTGGGAACTTTCTGACGTTAGAATAGTTCAGGAAATAGAGTTGGAACTGGAAGTTGGACTAGGCATTACATTCCTAAGCCCCTTCCTCATGCCCCTACCCAGCAACTCACTTCTTCCAGCTCCTACCTCCTAAATTTCCATAAACTCCCCTCATAGCACCATGAGCTACAGACAAAGTGTTCAAACACATGAGCCTGTGGGGGGATACTTTACATCCAAATCATAACAGAACATTTGCCAAAGAATCTATTTTCTCAGGCTCATTTATGCATTCTACTTAGACATTTCTTGGACAACACAGACTTTTATGATGTTTTTGGCCTTCAATTTTTCTATGGAAAGTTCAGTCTCAATTTAGAATTATGTATTTTTGTCCTGGTACAATCCTATTTGCATGCAAAATAGCACTCCTACAATAGAACTGTATAGCTCATGCCTTAGAATTATGACAGAGCTGCTCCTGCCACAGACATATAATAGAAGCCTCTTATCCTTTTACACATGTCAAATACAAAGGATAAATTGTTCCTACTAAATCACCTGTATAACCCCAAACAAATGATCCAGCCTCCTAGTGCCTCAGTTTCCTCATAGATTAAATGAATTGATGAAATAAATATCTACATTACTATAGATGTAACCGTCATGTTAAATAAGAAACACAGAGCCAATTGCTGAGTTAAAAGCCAAGAGGTCAGAGCAATAGCTGAGAGCTGAAAACCTTACCCTTCACTGCTACTCTGTCTTTCCTCTTCACAAGAGACTTACTTCCTGTGTTTTTCTCTTTGTTATAGACTTTCTGTTCTGCCTTCTCATTGGTTGTAAACCCAACCACATGACCTCCTTGTCACTGCCTGTCTGTATAGGCCTCCAGGTCTTCTATGGTTGGTATTGAGATTAAAGGTGTGTGTCTCCATGCCAGCTGTACCTTGAACACACAGAGATTCACCTAGCTCTGTCTACCAAGTGCTGGGATTAAAGGCGTGCACCGCCACCACACAGCTTCTGCTATGACTTGCTCTGACCCCAAGGCAACTTTATTAATATACAAATAAAATCACATTTCAGTACAAATAAAATATCACCACACATTACTTACATGTTGCAAAAGTTAAATTAATTAATACACACCAAGCATTTAAAAATACAAAATAAATAAGGCTCCTGAGATGACTCAGTAGTTAAGAGCATTTACTTCTGTTTTAGAAGTCCCTGGAGTTTAGTTTCCAGCACCCACTTGGCCACCTACAACCATCTGTAACTCCAGTTTCAGGGGATCTGACTCCTTGTCTGACTTCTGCAGTCCTACACATAGTTGACATGTATGCACTCAGGCACACATATGCATGTATAAGACAAAAATATTTTTAAAAATACTTAATAAGCAGTGTTCAATAAATATTAATTATAACTACCACAATAATAGTGCTATTCATTATTATTCCTCTACTTGTTCCCCCTTTCAAATACAGCCAGACTGAAGGTACCATTATCAGCATCTTACAGAGGAGGGTATGTCCAATGAATGCAGAAATGGCTTCCCTGGGAACCTGCTCAACAGTGGGAGCTGGTTCCTCCCCTGACTCTCCTTCCTGGTATAGTCTGGAGCTCTGTTTCTCACTGTTTTTACCCCTCATTTCCTAGCCTTGGGTTAAGCTCTTCATAAATTCCAAGGTGACAACTTCAATTGTCAGAAGGAAATGAGAATAGAGGGAATGAATAGTTACTGAAGTTTTTCCTCCTATGTGCTCCCAGCTCTCATCTCTCATTCCTCACATCTTTGCTCTTCCCTAACCCTCCGTACTAGCACTGATGCTGAACTCTGAAGTGTCATCTTACACTGAAGTATGGCTAATATGTACTCAGACCTTTAGGTATATCCGAATTTTTCTTCATACATACGGGGATATTTGTCCTTCAGTTTCTACAAGAGTTGTAATGGGGTTAGACTACTTAGGCAAAATTAATTCTATTGAGAAAAATGGAATTTCATGGTTCAAACTCTGATGCATATGTTAACCTAGGGATAACGCTTACTTTACAGAGAAGATTGTCTGTATAGGGCTGGTGATAAAGGTGGTGGTGAAGCAATGTTTGCCTAGTATGTTTAAGGACCTGGGTTTAATACCCTATGTGGCAATAATCATACAAAATGCAAGAACTATCTGTGTGCAATGCACAGTATCTCATGACCCTTCTTCAGGATCAATGAAATAAAGTTGCATGATTTAAAAGCTGTTGGTCTCATGGTGGCTTTTTATTAGGGTAGTAAGTTGGGTACTGATTTGAAGTCATACACACACACTGAGTTCACCACAAAAATAGTATTGACAACTGTCTAAGAAGACTGAATTGCCTCAGAAAATGTCAAGTAGTGCAAATGTGTATAAAATGCAAAGTCTTCCTCACATTTCAAATCTCCCAATTTCCAGCAATTATCACTAACTGGGTCTTTGCCAAGAGACTTTAATTTTCAAAACTAATTCCTTTATGAGTTTCAGTGCAGTCATTTAGAGAGGCAAGTTGCCTCTAGTAATTCCCAACAATTTCTCTTGCAAACATGTTTTCAATTTGATTCTCTTCTCTCTTACTAGGTAAATCCCTGAGCAAAGTACTGCTTAGTGTGCGGGTTTCTGAGAGGGATAGACCCACTAAAGTCTTCAGAATGCCTGTCTAGGAATCCTCTCTATGCATTCCTGGTATGCATTCTGCTGATATTTCAAATTAGTGTCAGTCTGATAGGTCATAATTTAATATATCTTTGATTAAAATAATATTTTAACACTAATTTTTTAAAGATTCAACTATAATATGATAATATTTATAGTATTTAGTAATTTTTCTCAAAAATCATATTGTGCCATATTTGAACCTTTTATGTTATTCACTAATAAAAGAACTAATGTGGTACAGTTTTTAATATGGTTGATTAGAATGACTAGTTTTTAATTATATTTTTCTGTGACATGAGTATTTATACACAGTGGGTGCATACATTTGTGTATGTGTGTGAAATAACTGGAAGAGAATTTCAATTAGAAGACACACTTTTCTTTCCAAAATAACTGTCTACCTGCTTTATATCAGGCTGACTGTGAAATATACTGACAATAATCTGAAATTGTTTTAAAATATTTATATTTTCTTTTCCAGAATGAAGGATGGCACTCTGGAGTATCTTGTGATAAATTTCACTTTCTGCTTGACTTTATATAGCACTGTGTTCATTATCTAGAATAATAGTCATTTTTAATATGTCACAAATCTGAACAGCTATGACATTCATTCTGAAGTTTGGCCATATAAATTAGGATAGCTTAGACCTTGTGAAGAGAGATACCATTTCTATGATTATAAAAGATTTCTTTTCCATTTGTTCAATCAAGGACCCAAACTCAAAGGTTACAGAACATTTTGTCACTGGCCTGGTACTGACAATTTTCATTCAGGTGAAACTACAGAGAAACGTTTATCAAAGCAGGGTTTTTTTTCATTTTGTTTTGGTTTTTTTGTGTTTTATCAAAATGTGTTCACAAACAAACAAAGTTGGAAGCCATTTGCTTTTATTTAATATGGGTTTATTTATTTATTTCATGTGTATGGTTGTTTTGCTCACATGTATGTCTGTGTACCATGTATAGGCTTTATGCTCACAGAGTTCAGAAGAGGGCATTGGTTCCCCTGGAACTAGAATTAAGGTCAGTTATAAGCTATCATGTAAGTGTCGGGAATCAAACCTGGGTCCTCTACAAGAACAAGTGCTCTTAACTGCTGAGCCATATTTAAAGCTGGAAGCCATTGATTTTAAACACCATTATCAGGTTCCTTACTGAAGGATTTCTCAGATATTCTCACAAAATGTAGATGCAAGAGATTGATATAATTAGCAATGCTCTTCAACAAGCTGTTTCTTTTGGAATCATTTGTTGTGCAGAATATGCTATTTGCAAGGAACCCTGCTGGCTAAAGTCTGTAGAGGAGAGGAGGAAGACCATAGAGATGCTTGAACACTATCAGGTACAGCCACTCCACTCCCTCTGTTCTTGTCACCTCTGTGTATTGGTCAGAACTCTTGAATGCAAATGCAGAAATCCAACTCAGTGTGGTTCAAGCCTCTCAAATCAATGTAAAATCAAATGAGTAAAATGCAGACTACAGCTGGCTTTCAGTATGACTAGATCCAGAACATCAGCCATGCCCTTTAAGTCAGCAGTTTTTCTGGCCCTGTAGTATTAGTTCATGTTCCTGTTAGCAACTTCTCTTCAAAGTGATCGCCCAACAAATTCTGAGTTATCTCTTATGAGCCTCTTCTTCTAGCATGGAAATCACTGTCCTCCTGCATTATGTTGGGCAGGTTCCTTAAGTCTCCTTTCCACGGCTTCCTTGAGGTATCTATTCCATGTCTGCCTTAATAGTCAGAAGGATGGGTGTCATCCTTGCAATCCAATGTGCTGTCACATATTCCATACAGAACTGGGAGGAGCAAGTCAAGGTAATCCCCTCTTTATGATATGAACTTTCAGATATGAGAAAATGTTTTCTTCAAACATACTCCGGCATTAGCACCTATGGAAAGGGAGACAGGGTGGAAACAGGTGAAAGAGAGAAATGGCCACAATCCTAAATTGTAAAATTATCCAAGGAAGAAGCAAAAACTATATTTTTCTTCAAAAGAACATTCTGCTTTCATAATATTAGCTATTTCCTTTCATGCAACTTTATAAAAACATTTTAAGATTGGATTAACTAAACAGATTGTTTCCTATATATGGCTCTCATCTCCCCTCATGTTCATAGCCTCTAGCATCCAGGATTATGCTATTATTATTTGCATGGCCACCTTTTGGATTTTCTGTGACTGCCTTTTCATGTCTTTAGAAACATCATTGATGGCAGAGATGGTCACACTCAACTCATAACAGAACCTAAAGCAGTTCCTGGCACATTGTGGGTAAGCCACACTTGCCCAACCAAACAGAATTATTAATGCAGGGATTTTATCTTAGCTTTTCTATTCTGCATGGCATATGTTCTTACAAATGCTTCACAGAAGACAGTAATTCTAAAATAGATTCTGCATTCCCATTGGTGAATAAAGTTTTATGTGTTCTTCTGAAAACATAACTTGAACGTCAGCACAGCAGAAGACTACTATTGAGTGGGAAATTCAGGATTTTTAGACTCACAAAAATTAAAAGGAGCCGGGTGGTGGTGACACATGCCTTTAATCCCAACACTTGGGAGGCAGAGCCAGGCAGATCTCTGTGAGTTCAAGGCCAGCCTGGTCTACAAAGTGAGTTCCAGGAAAGGCGCAAAACTACACAGAGAAACCCTATCTAGAAAAAAAAAATTTAAGGCAAATAATATATATGAAGTTATAAACTCTCATAAAAATAAATTTTAACAATTAGAATTTTTAAATGGAAATGCATATACATTGTTTAAAATTACAAAAAAAAGTTTGAAACTTAAATAACCATTGTTAAGTTAAGCTGATTATGGCAGAAGCTGTCACTTGTCCCTGCAAAGTTGTGGTTCCTTCTCTCACAGGACCATTACATTCCATGAGCACAAGACAACATCAAATAAAAATTACATTGCTTGGTGACCCTTCAACTAACCGTATTAAGGAAAATGCATAGTTACTTAGAATTCTCCTTCCTGGTCAAGGCTATGGCTCACTCTTTCATTTTTCCCTCTCCTGTTATCTGGAGTTACATTTATGGCTAGAGCCAGAGTAACCACGTGGTCTCGTGAAGTTGCTGGGGACTGAGATTGCACTGGCAGAGCACCAAGATGTAAGGAGCCCAATCACTGCCCATACAGGCCTGATATAACTCGGGGCTGCAACTGCCCACTCTCCAACTACACTTCTTTGTGAAAGGAAATTAAAATACTTTGCTTAACCATTTCTTAAACTTCCTTATCATTTGCAATCATGCTGCCTCCCAGCTTAAAACCATGACTGCTCTTTAACTATCATAGTTCTTAGCTCTTATCCAAAGAAGAGTAAGAGACGCTGCTCTAGCTGGTAAATGCCTTAGTTAGCCTTTCTATTTCTGTGATTAGTACTAAACACAGGAAGGTCAGGAAAAATACTTTACCAAGAGCCCAAGATCTCCCAAGGGAGCCTGTGCTGATGTGGGGATGTCAGCCTTTCCTATCTAGGCCACATAGGCCAGATGGGTTGATTCCTCCTTCCCCCACTGAAACCATTTTAAATGGTTCTGTCACACTGTTATCAGTGCACTGCCTTATCTGATTCCTGTGTGTCCTTTCTTCAAAGATCCTTTCAAGCTCTGCTCCTTTTTCTTCTCTGCTCGGGCACAGGTGACATCTGCCATTCCTTCTAGGCCTTTCCTCATTCAGTTGCTACAGTTACTTTTTATAGAAAGAAATGATAATACCTACTTCTACCTGTTCCATGTTAAAATCAGCTGGTCTAGCTGTTGATTTACAATCTTTAGAGCAGGTTCGAAAGCAAAGGTAGAGAGAGAGGCATGCTTTTCAAATCATGGCTTAAAATTATGAAACAGAGAAGCAATTGCCCCTGTTCAATGGCTGGTTAAAGTCTGTGTCATCAACAGGGTACTCTGACTTCTTAGGTAGTATGGCAATATTCTTTTACAGACTTGTACTATTTGATATATGTCAAATTTACTGACCGTGCAATAGGAATACCCCATATTTAGTAGTTAATCCCAGCACTGCACCTACTCTGTTTGCAGGTATATTTCAAAGTATGCATTCACAATGCACTATGATGTAAATACACAGCCAAGAGAAATTCTACTTAGAAGATACCAGAACATCTTAAGCCATGCGTAAAAATAATAGCATAAAGCATTATTTCCAGTCATTTTTACTTCTCCCTTAGAAATGTTCTCTTGAAAAACATGAGCGGGGAAGTGTGATCCTGCCCAGACATCCCCAGAGAGTTAGAGTAAGAGGCAGTATTTGCCTGTATTTTAGCACTAATAAGTCACAAAGTCCCTATACTTGCAGAGACCTGGTCATCACTACAGTGGCCTTATCCTTTCCTATCATTCCTAGCTGCAACCTCCTCTGGGAATAAGGTCCTCTACTATGCCTACTGTAGCCAAGAGCCAATGGCTTCACTGTCTAAGTCAGCCTGATACACTGAGGTTACAGCTTCCCTGAGACTGACTTCCCAATAGGAAATGTGTGCACCCCAAGATGAGAAATAAAGTCCAGGCACTAGCATGCCTAACAAGAAGTTACACAGCAAATGTTTTTGTACCTTGCTTGTTACTGATTTCCTGTGACTATAGACCCAGTTGTGCTTTCTTGCACAGCTGTAGATGAATCATACACAGCCCACTGTATCTGCTTTCATCTTCCATGTCCCATACTCATGTCCATGAATAGTAGATGAAAACCTGAATTTGTCCAGAACTCTGATTGCAAAGGAAGCCAGACTGTGGTATTATTGTGTTCTTCAAAATATTGTACACCCTAATAAATTTATCTGGGGTCAGAGAACAGAAGAACCTCTAGATACAGAGGCTAGAAAATGGTGGCACTCACACCTTTAATCCTAGTATTCCAGAGGCAGAGATCCCTCTGGACCTCTGAGAGTTCAAGGCCATATTGGAAACAGCCAGGCATGGTGACGGAGTGATAGTAAAAAACATAAAGGTATATATAAGGCGTGAGGACCAGAAACTAGAAGCATTTGGCTGGTTAAGCTTTGGAGCAGCACAGTTCAGCTGAGATTCATTTGGATGAGGACTCAGAAGCTTGCAGTCTGAGGAAACAAGACCAGCTGAGGAACTGGTGAGGTGAGGTAGCTGTGGCTTATTCTGCTTCTCTGATCTTCCAGCATTCACCCCAATAACTGGCCTCAGGTTTGATTTTATTGATAAGTACCTTTAAGATTCATACCATACCAGACCTATAAGCTCATAGCCCGGTTAGGAGACTCAGATATGGTGCATGTGAGTGAGAGAGAGAGAGAGAGAGAGAGAGAGAGAGAGAGAGAGAGAGAGTGGCAGAGAGACAGAGAGACAGAGAATAGGAAAAAATCAGAAATTACAAACAATATCCTTGCCTACTTCTTATGGCATGAAGTTTGCACTTAGGTAAACAGTCAGGTGGTAAGAGAGTATGAATGTTCTAGAAGATTGTGGATTGAGCTAAAAATCACAGAGCCATAATACAGGAAGTAGAAAGTAATTTTAAGGGTGAACAATTAGTGATCTTTCATAAATCACCCAGAGATCAGGGCTGAACCGATCCTGCCACTGTGTGAGCATCTCATTAATTTTCCTGTATCTCCAAGCCACCGACACAGCTTCCTCAGCTGTGTTGACAGTTGGTGACCTTGATTCCTTTTGCGATGAAAAACTAAAGCAATCAGAAGAAAAGCGCCACAAGTTCTGGTTACATTTACCCACCACATATATCCCTCCTTACAGTCTGTCCTTGCTCTAGCCAAGGCCAGTGTCTTTGCCTGTAAATCAGACCCCCTTCTCTCTCACTCACTCAAAGGCTCCATTTGTTGACTCATTTTGCTAAGTGTTCAACCTGTTATCATTTCTCCTTAGCTCCAAAAGTCTCTTTTATTCTCCCTTTCTTCCAGTAAAATTCCCATTATGTCCTATTTTTTGAAGCAAAATCCCTTACATCAATCATCCATATCTTGTTCTCTCAATTTTTTCAAGTTCTTAAAGATGGTCCAGTAATGCCCCGCATTCTACTGAAGTGCACTCTCATCAAAGTCTTAACAAGTCTGTACTGCTGAACACAAGTGTCAATCTTCATTCTTTACTTTAGTTGACCCACTCATTTCTTTTTTCTTTGCGGGGAGGGGGAGAAGGAACTGCCAACCCTTTTATTCACTGGTGGGAACACAACCCAGGGTTTCACATACAGCAGACAAACACTTTCTGCTTAGATACAACCCAGAACTAAATGTGCAATGTTTAATAATTCATAGCACATTGGGAAAGATTCCAAAATGCAATGGAAAAACCTTCAAGAAATGTGAGGCAATCATTCTGAAAACTGACTGATGTAAGTATTCACTCTTTGAAATTAAGGCCTGTCTACCCATAGCCGGTTTATTAAAGTTATTGTCTACACAGTGGGTCTTCTCTTAGTTTGCAAGAGTGGATTATGTCTTAAATTTTAACATGGAACAATAGCATCCTTAAACATTTTTTGCATGTATGGCAGGAATTTTGTTTTTCCCTTCAAGTTCTCCCACCACACTTTATGTCACTCATCTAGTTTGCCACTGCAGCTACTGCTACCATCAATTCCGCCAATGACCCTACAGGGCATGCACTGAAATTCTTCTTGTGAATCTTTCTAGGTAAAAATGTCAATACCTTAGAGAAGAGTTCACTTCCATCCCGGGGTCAGTCTACCCATCTCCCAGATTTCAACTTGGTGATAATGTCTCAGATCTTCATCAGCTCCCCTATTTTCCTGAAAAGATGCCTCCAGTGACTGTTCCTCCTACACAGACAAACCTGTCATCTGCTTCCTCTGTGATGCAGTTGCTTTACTTAGCAATCAATATACTAGCCTGTTTTTGTATCCCACCCCTTTGGTCCTTGCATCTCATTTTTCCTACTGAATTGCTCCATTATTTCTGTTTCCACATTGCTCCAAGGCTTGGCCCTTCACTCTTTGCTATCTCAGAACTCACTTTGTAGGCGATAGCTAACACTGGGGGTTTGCATTTGAGAACTCTGCATCCAATAGCAACTCTCCTGCTCACTAACATCCCCTGTCAGCAGCCATGGGGTCAATAGCTCTACTTGCTTTACTAGGGCACCCTTAAGTAGTATGCCCCGAACTGCACTCTAAAGCAAAACCGCTTCACCCACTGTATTCACCACCTAAGATGATGGCATCCCTGTTGGGATGAAGAGTGTCTGCACTGTTCTTGACCCTTCTTTTTATTTTAAACTTTATATTCATTCCACTTTACTTTCAAAATAGCTCCAGAAGGTAGCACATCTCTGGCTATGACTATCATCTTTGACTGGAGTCAGGCTAGCTTTAGTTAATCCTCAACCCAAAATCAAAAGAATGCAGATAAACTATATCATATCAGTAAAACCATGTCATATCAGTACTCCATGAAAGAAACCAGTGTGGATTCTCATCACTTTTGGACAAAGAGAAAAAAAAAAAACTCTCACCAGTATCTACAACTTACTGTATGGGCTGCCCTCTGCCCATCACCTCCCATGGCTCTGACTTAATGTTTCCCTTGAAAGTATACACCACCACAAGCATCAGTCATCCCCAGCACTTCTTACTCTTATCCCCAGCATTATTTTCTCCTGAGTTTTTAACAGTACATAATGTCATTTAAATTTATTTATCTCATCTGTTATCTGTCCTCTTTACTGAAGTATAGGCTAAATAAAGCCAAGGGATATTTTTACTTCCTGCTGTCTGACTCACTCACTATGAATACCCGTCTCTAGTGAGGCACCTGGTGCATGATGGTAAGCTCTGAGTGACTCTTTGTGGAGGTGTAAATGGCAGGTTACCCTGAGGTCTCATCATGATTTAACAGATGCCATATTAGTGTCTCTCAAAAGAGGCTGACATCCATACTGGGTTGTACCTCAAAATATGTGGCCCCCTTTCCCCAGAGTTTTCTAAAAATTGCCTCCCTAGAGTCCTTGTTATAAAATTATACATGAAATGTTATTGTACGAACAGTAGCTGCACAGAATGAGGGAGTGAATTCAATGAGGCTAAATAACAGAAGCAAGACAGCATGAAGATAGGAAGCTATGGGGTAAGGCAGAAATGAAGGGAAGCAGAGCCTATGCCTCAACACTTAATAAACATTTTCTAATTAAAATTTACTTTCTAATAAACCTTCAGCTGGAACATCAATAAGATCTCCTTGTAGCTTGACACTGTTTTGAATTTTATGTGGAAGACAGAATCTGGTGGGATTTTATAAAATAAATAATAAAGAATGTTGATAGCTGAAGAACAAGCATAAATATCAACTGGCATAAAAGCAGCAAAAGAGAAGGGAAGATCTAGAAACAGGACTTGGCCAGTGTAGACAGACACTAATATCCACATGTGGGCAAAGATTAAATTTCACAATAAATGAAATTGTGACCACTGACAATGTATTTAAAAGAAAGAGTTAAACTCATATCACACATCATATTTAACTTTGTGAAAAAGACATCTCATAAGAGTTCAAACTTATTAAATATTTTTAAAAATACATCAGTAACTTACCTGTGTCAACAAATGGGAGAATTAAAAATACATGTCATGAGGGATGGAAATATTCAATGCAAAATCTAATGTCCACTTTAAGCAAAAGTTAATAATAGCAAGGAAATTGTTTCATTTTAATAAAGGTCATATTTTAAAAAGAAGCTCATCAAACATGCGCCAGAATTAAGTATTAAGAGGATTCTACAGAAATTTAGTACAAAGCATATTTGCCCTGTCATCATTTCTATTCAATATTTTAGTGAAGTGTCTAAGTCAGTACAACAAAGCCAGAAAAAAAAATGTCATTAATTTCAGTAGAGGGAAAATTTCATTTTATTTCAAACTGACAATATCTTTTGTTATGAATTTTGAAATGCTGGCTAAAATATTGGGAGAATAAAAATTATAATCATTTTAACCTTTGATTTTTCACAGTATAAGGATCAAAGTTATGCTTTGGTTAAGGAGGCATTTGGTTAGAGGTAGAAGCAGAGAACAAGAGAAAGACAAAACTGGAGTCACGAATTCATTATCTTTGCCTTTATATCCAAGTCACCAGTGTTTACAACATCAAGATTTCAGATTCTCAGGGGCCCTTCTTCCTCCAAGATTGTCCTCTGCTCGACAAGTCCCCCTACATGGCTATGACTCATTCTCATCTTCCCCTTTATCTGTGCTTCCAACACACCCCCTCTTCTTCTCCTGTCTCTCTCTACTCTTAACAGGAAACAAACATTGCTCTTCCAGACTGCTTCAGCTTCTCTCTACTAAAGAATGCAAATCTATCCCTGTAGGCAGAGTGTGCCATACAATTTGCTTTCACCAGCCTTTATCCTCAGCAAATACTATCCTCTTTTCCCCAGAATGAGCTTTCCAGTTCCTTGAGACAGACTGAACTTCCCAGTACTTTTCTTGCCAGTCTTGTCTTGGTAACCTTGCTAACCCTCAAGTCATTATTACTTAAACTTTACCTGTAGTTGGAGTTAGAGTTTTCCTGCCTGGCCCACAGTCAGGACAAATCTCTCTTACCCGCCAGTCCCACAGTCGTTCAGACCCAACCAAGAAAGCATATAGAAACTTATATTGTTTATAAACTGTATGGCCGTGGCAGGCTGCTTGTTATCTACCTTTTTTATCTTAAATTAACCCATTTTTGTTAATCTATATTTTGCCACATGGCTTGTGGCTTACCAGTGTCTCTACATGTTGCTTTTCATGGTGGCGGCTGGCGGTGTCTCTGTCTAACCTTCTATTTCCCAGAATTTTTTTTTCTTTTGTCCCGCCTATATTTCCTGCCTGGCCACTGGCCAATCAGAACTTTATTTACATAGAGTGATATCCACAGCATTTCCCCTTTTCTTTTTTTTTTTTTTAAGGAAGGTTTTAACTTTTACATAGTACAATTACATATAACAAAACAATTATCAAACAAGAATAAATAAGAAACACTTTACCAAAGCAAGCACATGAATTATTCCTTCATATTGTGGGATTACTGAAGTAAATTGACAGAATTGATTGTTCATTCCCCAGCATTGTACCAACATGCCTACTTCATAGTTAAATGCACACAAACCAAGACACCTGTGTATATATATGAATCATACATGCATGCATATATATGTATCACCAGGATTCATAGAGCTATGTACACATTGACTATCTTGTGTTTATTTGACAGTTTCTATGACAGCACTGCTGCTATTATTTTAGGGAAGATAATCATGTTAGCTATATAGACACCAGGGCTATTAATCTCAGTTGTCAACTTGATGAGATCTAGGCTCATCTGGGAGACAAACATTTTGCCATGGCCATGGAGGATTATCCTGATTAGGTTAACTGAGGAGGGAAGACCCATCCACTGAGTAGGGAACCACTCCCTAAGCCACAGCTTTGTGGCTGTATAAAAAGGATGAAGTGATCTAAGCACAAGTGATCTAAACACAATTACCCTGTTCTTCCTCTGAATCTGATGTGATCAGCTCCTTTTGCCTTCTTCTCTCCACCATGGTGAATTGTCTTATACTGGGAACCCTAACCTTTCCTTCTTTAAATTCCTTTGTTATGGTTTTTATCACAGTAACAGGGAAATAAACTGAGACTGTGATTTAAGTAATGGGCACAGAGTCATTCTTGATACCTTGAAGTAATTGAACATTATAGTTAGGCAACAACCTGTATCAAAGTACAAAAGCAGTGGGAAAATGAATGTTAAGGCCTTCCAACTACTTAACATGGCTCTTTGACACAAACTATCATCGATATTTATGTATTTCAGTTACCTTGTTACAAAAACAATGAGGTGAAACCTGAAAATGTATAGCAGTGTTTTCTAGAAACTTTTAAAAGTTAAGATAATTAGAAGTAAAATCTGAAAATGCCATATATGGAAATCTTAATTTCAGATACAGCCTGAACATTCAAAGCATCAAACCCCTTCCTTGTGTTAAGTTCTTCACCCAAATGTCTTCAATTTTCCTCTCCCCATTAACATGATTGCAAGTCATTTTCAGTTCTGAAAATCCTTTAAAAATATAATTCACGGATCCAATTTAATAAATAGCTCTGAATCCATTAAACTGCTCTCACAGCCCAAGTCTATATTCACAGCTAATGACAAATATGTATATAAGAGTGGCATCATCAACTTTTCCGATTGCAATCTCCAGCTAATAGAGATGCTGGGTAGTGCATCACCCTGTAGAAGCTTCAAATAATTACCCAGCTCTCTTCATGTCTCTGGTACTGATGATGGAAAATTAAGAAACTTATTCTTAGAGCCTCCATATAGAAAACAGTGCTTGGAGGAAGAAAGCAATGCAACCCAGCCTGGTGATGTAACAGCCACGAATCCTGAGGTGGTAAGTGGAAGAGGGTGAATTAGTATTCAGCTGACCAGTTCTCATCTTTTTCTCCCCAATATATTGCTGGTATGTCCCAGTAAAGGTCAACAGGGGATTTGAGTGCAGAAAAATAAATGGGAAAGCCAAGGGGTAATAGTCTAGGCCCTGGGTCCCCTGGGCTGAAGAACCTGTCTCACACTCTCAGAGATCACCTTTGTCACATACTGACACTATTAAAAAGCCATAAACACACTCAGCAGTTAATTTTAAAATCTCATAATTGAAGGCATTTTGCACTTCAGGGATGCCAATCAAATTATCTGCTAACTAGATTAAAAATGAGAGTAAAATGCACATGTATGTACCTAGCCAAGCATCTTTAAGTTGCCTCTCATTCTCAACACTTCAAACCCCCACAGTGCTGTCTTTCAGAGGAATATGATCCTTTGGAGGCTATATTATTTGGTAATTTAAAGACCTTAGCCAGTTTCTATGACTGGAACGTAAGCCTTTGACATCATCAATAAGATACAGTGTCCCTGCTGAGTAACTTAAATTACAAGTACTTGTCATAACTCTGATTCAAATTAGCAGAGCTGTCCTAATTAAGTGTGGCAGAGGCTCCAGTTATCCAGCACATTGACATCTCCTGTTCTCTGACAGGGCACACATCTCACACCAGGTCTCATCACCATCCCAATGAGCACTGGATTTTATTTTTAAGTGACAACAAGAGCAAGAAAAATCACAGCCTCGACTATTTTCTTGATCTCCTCAAACTGCAAATAAATATTCTTGTTATGCGTCTTCTCTATTTGAGTTTGCAGTTTAAAGAACCATTTTTCTGTCTCTAGGTGATATATAAACATCTCTCTGGAAAAAAAAATGTTCTGGTTTGTTCAAAATGAATCAGAAAAGATATTTTAGCCAAGAATTTTCAATCCTTCATCAGAAGCAGTACTGTGAAGGTTGAAAGAAAGCACTAATAATCCAATTTTCTGTTCTGGGTTCTCAGGCATTTTTCCCTGAAGTCTGTTAGTTTTTGACCTTCTGCTATGAAATGTCTGTGAAGGAGTGATGTGCTCAGGCTGGCTGAAGGAATGTCAATCCTGTTGATACAAACAGAAACACTGCAAAAATCAAAGTCTGTTTACATTTAGGTGCATAAGACAGAAACAATTAACAAAAATTTAAGAGATATATAAACAAAAATATATATTGGACTAGAAATTGAAAAAAATGATGTTTGTTCCTGTTAGAATAGAGGTATATTTGATAGTGGCTGACATTTTCATTATTTTCATTTCATGAACACTCAGAGAGCAGTCATTCATTTAACACCCAAGTAGTTACATGACTCATGATCTTCCTGTTTTGGTCAAATGTGGTAACCAAGCAATCAATAACTACACTCCAAACAACAGCCTTTTCTTATTAAGTACCAAGAAGCCCAGCAAACCAAGCTGGCAAAACCTCTCAGTAGACTTTCAAGCCTCTCTGAGAAGAAATACTGATGACAGTGGAGTAAGATTTCTTTCTGTGACTTATTTATCCCCAACAAAGGTATTCGTGCCTATTGTTTGAAAGAGACCATGTGTTCACAGTCATAAGGTGATGGAGCTTGGGAAAACATGGTCGAGTCAAGAACTGGGAAACAACAGGGCACTGAGGGAAACACGGCATAGAATCATGCTTCTGACCCTTCACATTGTAGGGTGCAAAATTCTACAGTTATCCCTTACAAAAACATCTTACCTTTCCACTTGAAACTGCAGATAATTCTATATAACTTGTGATGGGTGTCTTTGCAATATTAAATTCCCTTTATTGCTCTGTTAATATTCACCTTATCCACAGCAAGGAGATGTGATTTATAGATTTTACTAGACTGCAATGGTTACAGAATATTCTATTCTTGCTGTGTCCAGCACTGACTGAAGTCTGTTAGCAATTGACAAAATTAAACATAAATATTTACCAGCAATGAGCTGGTTTTCAGTGAACAGCTCAAGTGGTCTCTTTCAGTACTCAGTTTTGGATGGAATTCAATATAGACTTTGTGTTATTTAGTTATATACCACACACACATAGAAACATTTATTTTGGCTCATAACCACAGCTTTTAAGCTCTGGTGACAATGGCAAGAAATGATCAAGTCATGAAGTAGTTTCAAGTGAGAAAGATGACCTGTCCATATGTAACATGATCCTTCAGGTGCTTCCAGTCTATAAGGCAAGCATTTTGCTTTGTCTCACGCTCTCCCAACATATATGAGGACACTCAGTGTAAATCATGAAAACATTTAGCATTTTCTGGGGAAAGAGTGAAATGTTTTAGTAAGGAATCACTGGGGAGTGTGAGGTAGAGAAGAGTGGGCAATGCTAACCAGTGGGCACTGAAAGCTCTGGGCGCCAAAAGCTCTGCTATGCTATTGCACAGCAGGAAAGACAAGAATTCATTGAACATTTCAAAACTCTGTAAGAAAAGATCTTGAAAGTTTTCACTATAAATAAATGATAGCTATTGAGATATGTTTAATATTGGTGAAATTATTAAGGCCACTCCACGTAGTTAAAAGGGAGGTTTATTTTGTAGGGTAACTTACAAATGAAGGGGTAGGTTGCAGGGTCTGGCAAAGGTATAGCACAGTCCGGCAGTGTTCTCTGGAGAACTCTGCTCGGTCTACCTCCTGCGTCCAGTGTCCCCGAACCAAGAGAGCGACCTCCTCTTGATCCTCGGTCTTCCGCTCCCTCCTCTGCCCCGCCTTGTGGGCGTGATCATTACTGAAGCCTCAATGGGGGTTGGAACTTCCAGGCCAATGCTGGGATGGCTATCCACTACAGTTTAATGTGATTTAAACATTGTACAACATATATACGTATTTCAGTACTACATGGCACTCCATTATATGTATTGTTCTTATTCTTTTATCAGCTTAAATAAATTTTGAAAAGCAGGAAAATAAGACATACTACAAAATCATTTCATGGATTCTGTAATCACCAAGTAAGTACTCTCCCACCACCTATTCAAACAGTTCTCACGGGGAGCAACATGTCTTGCACCACATTGAAAACTCTAGTTAGCCCCATGACTCATTTTGCTTCTTTAGGTAGCTTTCTAATTGTCAGTTTTGGTTGGTGTGTTTGTTTATGCTTGATTTTGGGGTCACACATGTGGTAAATACTCTATTACTGACCCACACTCTTATTAATAAAATCAAACCTGAAGCCAGGTATTGGGGTGAATTCTGGATGATCAGAGAGGCAGAACAAGCCACAGTTTCCTCACCTCACCAGTTCCTCAGCTGATCTTGTTTCCTCAGACTGCAAGCTTCTGTGTCCTCATCCCAATGGCTCTCAGCTGAACTGCTGCTCGAAAGCCTGAATGTTTAACCAGCCAAATGCTTCTAGTTTCTGGTCTTGAAGCCTTATATATCTTTCTCTTTCTGCCATCACTCCCTGGGATTAAAGGTGTGGGTCACCATGCCTGGCTAATTCTAATGTGCCCTTGAATTTAGAGATCCAGAGGGATTTCAGCCTCTGGAATGCTAGGATTAAAGGTGTGAGTGCCACCATTTTCTAGCCTAAGTATCTAATGGCTTTGTTGTTCTCTGACCGCAGATAAGTTTATTAGGGTACACAATATTTTGGGGAACACAATATCACCACAAGTAGAAACAAAGTAATTTCAATCCCATGGATAATTAAACCTCTGTTTCTCAAAGGATGGAGTACATACCACCTATAACCTTAACTACAAATGGTTCTGTACTGCCTGTTCAAGGAATGGCAATCATGTCTTCATTTCAAAAGGTGTTGTAATCATCTTGCATCCCTACACTTGTTTCAAAAGGTTATATGACCACTTATGACTATCTTGTTAGGACTACCTTGCAAACATGTTTTTGTTTCAGGTTGTTAAGACTAACTTATTATGTTTATGTTCTGTGCATGCAAGCCTGCCTATTTTGCCCACCAAACCCCCCATTTGGAAACCCACTACCCCTGAACTAAAAAAGCCTTGTCTTCCTCATTTCCAATGCTGATCACTCAAACCCCACCTTAGGGAGAGGCAGACCATGTACACAGATTTTAAAAAAGTTGCCATGATAATTTGGGTCAGTGGTCTTTATGCTCCCATCTTTAGGATTAACAAATTACACTTTCTATATGTTTTTTCATACTTTAGAGTCAAGTAGACTCTGGTTTTAGAGCAGGGCCATAGTATTACATCACTGAATTCCCAGAAACTTGGGAAAATGAAATTCCTAGTAGTGAAGTAAGTCCCAGAAGATGTTCCCCATGGTCCACCAAGATGTAAGTCTCCAGATTTCAGGTATCAAATCCTCATCTCACTGACTCTGGTTCATGACAGACGAGATATGAGCAGAAACATCCTATCTGCCTCTGCACTAATCACTAATGACCTTATTTGAATAAACTAATTACCCAGAATTCCCCATGATGGGCTAATGCTCAGGAGGGGACAGTCATCAGGACTCACAATTAGCACTTTGTTGCAGTCTTGCCAGCCACAGCAGCTATTCACTGACAGGCACAAGTCTGAAGCGTAAGAGATTTTACCTGCTGGTGGTGGTGGTGCACACCTTTACAGCACTGAGGAGGCAAAGCCAGACTGATCTCTGTGAGTTCGAGGCCAGCCTGGTTCTACAGAGTAAGATCCAGTACAGGAACCAAAACTACACTGCTCTGGTATGTTCTCTATGCTATGAATGTATTGCTATGATTGATTGATAAATAAAATGCTGATTGGCCAGTATGCAGGCAGGAAGTAGAGGTGGGACTAAGAGAGAGGAGAATTGGGGGAACAGGAAGGCAGAGTGGAGGAGACACTGCCAGCCGCCATGATGAGGAGCAAGATGTAAAGTACCAGTAAGCCACGAATCATATGGCAAAGTATAGATTAATAGAAATGGGTTAATTTAAGATAGAAGAACTAGATAACAAGAAGCCTAAACCATTAGGCCAAACAGTTTAAATAATATAAGCGTCTCGTCTCTGTGTTTATTTTTATAAGTGTGCTGCTGGATTGCCTGAGCTTGGCGGGAGCTGGAGAGAAATTCTCCAGCTATGCTACATGGAGAAACCCTGTCTCCAAAAAAAAAAAAAGAGAGAGAGAGAGAGAGATTTTACCTGCAAAGCAAGTCCCCACTGAGATTTCTTATAGGAAGCCTAGGATTTAACCAAAACTCTAGAGAATATCTCTCACATGAAAAGCTTCTAGGCACTAGGAACTTCCCACTTCTTGGCTTGTGCAAGCAGCAGTGTTTCTAGCTGATCACAGTTTACTGAGCCTGGTAATTAACATTTCTGCCACAGTTAATTTTAAAAATTGGCCAGAAAATGAGAAAATTGGTTGTCATGATATAAGTGGACCAACCTGAATCTAAGGACAGAAAATATAGTTGAATGTCCTTGTATAATGTGATGAAAACATCTCCCACTTCAAATATTACACTAAAAACACCACCTGCAATTTGCAGGTCTCAGTCTACAGTGATAATTCAGATTTTACACACACTCACACAAATATCCCAAAGGCCTCTAAGTCTATAAATTAAATTTCATGGACACCTTATAAGGATGTATTTACTGTTGTTTATGGATACAGAGTAAGAAATTTAGACATAAATTGAAAATGAATCCAAAAAAAATGAGTTAGATTCACAGTGAACATCAGCTTGGCACTAATCCACATCCATATCTTATAGAGTGTTAAAAATAAAAGAAAGTGAGGGGCAAGGCTAAATTTTAAATTTATCATGTTAAGTATTTTTAATTTATTAAATAAAACTCAGCTCACACACACTAAATCATTTCTTGTCACAGTAGCAGGTATATGTACTCTCCCTCCACTCTTTTCAGTTTCTGTCACCTGAGCCCTCACCAAAGGCCTCTGTGCACCCAGTGCATAAGACACAGTGGGCACTCATGAGGACTTTGTGTCACCAATGCCTATAGGAAGTGCTACAGCCTGGAAAATAAAGGCACTCCATATTGGACGATGATTAAAATAGAATGTTGTTAGTATGAGCACTGGTGTTCAGAAGAGGCAGGGAGGTGTTTGATGGATAGAGTTAAGGTATGCTTTCTAAAGAAAGGAACAATTGAATACCCCATGTATAACATGAGAAAAGACAGAGATAAAGGACAAAGAATCTCCCATCAAAGGGGCAAAACATTCAGGACAGGTTAAAAGAAACTCTTAATGTCCTTAAGACAGGAAGCCACCAATATTCACTCAGAGTTTTCAAATTGGCTGAGTCATTGTGGAATCTGGTTATGCCAAAGTATACTGCCAGGATGGTGAATTTTGTATTATAAACTGCATTCTTCAAACTACCTAATTCCCAAAGAGATGCAAGGTAGATATTGTATTTTGTCATCTGTTGCAGTTTGAACCTGAAATGCCTACCATAGCCTCTTGTCTTTAAGCACCTGGTCTCTAGTTACTGCACTATTTGGACAGGTTGTGAAACTTTCAGGAGTTAGATAGAGCCTCACTAAAGTGGACCATTGGAGAAGGGCTTTGAGGCTTTATGGCCTGGTCATACTTCCTGTTTACACTCGGATTCCTGAGTGGGGATGTGAACAGCCACCCTCCTGCTTCTATTACCATTTCTTCTGTGCCTGAGGCCACATCTTTGTCTCCCTGGACTGTGTCCCTGTGAAACTACAAGCTAAATAAACCATTTCTTGCTTAAATTACATTTGCCAGAGAATTTTAGCAGCAAGCAAAATAACTAAAGCAAAATTAAGCATGAACACATGATTTTTAAGCCTTTGGAACTGGTTGTCAGGTGGAATGTAGAAGTGTTTGGACCTTGTATTAGAAAAGCCCTTGAATATTAAGTAAACAGAGTTTAATGGGCTATTTCTGGGGGAGCCTTGGAAAGAAGAATATTAAGGGAAATATAGACACTAAATGTACAGGTCATGAAGTTTCAGAGGGGAACAAGAACCCTATCAGAATGGGTTATGGTCATTCATATGAAATTTTGACCAAGTATCTGACTTCATTCTTCCCATATCTTGAAAAATGAAGTAAGGTTGAATTTAAAGATAATAGACTATTAGGGTGTTTGGCCATCTGATCAGCAGACTAGGTCAGATCAGGCTTTCTCTCGACCATTGCCAGCAGTCTACAGAGGATGTATCATTGTGGATTTCTGGGGACCTCTCCAGCACTCTGCCTATTCCTGTTCTCATGTGGTCATCATTTATCATGGTCTGTTGTTCCTTGTTCTCCCTTTCTGTTCTTGATCCAGCTGGGATCTCCTGTTCCCCTAAGCTTTCTTTCCTTCAAACCTTGCCCTTCATTACTCCCACTGTCATCCAGGTTGTTCATGTAGATCTCATCCATTTCTCTGTCATTGGGCGATCCCTGTGCTGGAACTCTCATCCAATAACTGATGGAAGTGGATGCAGAGGTCCTCAGCAGGCCCAAGGTGGAGCTCCAGGAGTCCAATTGTCAAGAAAGAGGAGGGACTGTAAGAGCGTGAATTGTTGCGACCAAGATTGGAGAGGCACAGGGACAAATAGCCAAATGAGTGGAAGCACATGAATTATGAACCAAAGGCTGTGGAGACCCCAGCTGGAGCAGGCCCTCTGGATAAGTGAGACAATTGAATAGCTTGAACTGTTTGGGAGGCATCCAGGCTGTGGGACCGGGACCTGTCCTTAGTGCATGAGCTGGCTGTTTGGAACCTTGGGCTTACACAAGGACACTTTGCTCAGCTTGGAAGGAGGGGACTGGACATGCCTGTACTGAATCCACCAGGTTTAAATGAATCCCCAGGGGAGTCCTGGCCCTGGAGGACATGGGAATGGAGGGGAGGGGCTGGGGGGAAAATGGGGGCAGGGGTGGGAGAGGGTAGGACAGGGAAACTCATGGCTGATGTGTAAAATTAAAACACAAATATAATAAAAAAATAAATTTAAAAAAGAAAAAAAGATAATAGACTAATTTTAAATTTTAAATTTGGGGTAAGAAGTATATATACAACAAACCACCTGTAATTGTGCAAGAAATTAGAATTATTAAAGAGAAACTTGGTGGTCTGCACTGGGGCAGTAGAAAAGATGTCTTGAGGGACAGACCCTTTTATATGAAAAGTGAAAACTTTGAGAATGCAGCTGTGTGTGGAAGTCTCTGCTGTCTGAAAACCACCCCAGCACACAGTCCCTGATACATCTGTGGTCCAAGAGAACCAAGTTACATCCTGAGCTGGCAACAGATATATGATAGTGTCTCCTAGTGGAATTAGTTTTGGTGGCATCAAATATGCAAGACTGACTGGGTCATGTTGTTTCAGTCTATAGTTTCAGAGAGCAGGTGAAGTCAGATGGTATGTGTCAGGGTCAGAGTCCTGAGAAGGAGGTCTTTAGTGTGTACTTTACGAAGCCACAAGGGTGAAACCTATGTTTCAGTGGAGCCCCGATTATGTCAAAGATTCCAGGACCTTGGGATATCTGTCAAGGAGACCTATGGGCATTGAAAAGAGTTAGCTCAGAAAAGAGGCTATGTGTGCCACAGGTAGCAAAGCTGGATGGGGTGGGCTTATCCCAGCCCATTGGAGCCAAGACCTTTGGATCATTCATTAAGAACTATAGATGCCAGGTGGACCTGAAAGATTTGGTGGGGTTGTTTGTTTGCTTGTTTGTTTGTTTTTTTCTGGATTTTGGTTTTGATTTGATCTAATCATTTCTTGCTAAGTCTTGATTCTTCTTTTTTTGGAATGAGAATGTCTATACTGGGCAATTTTAAATTAGAATATGTTTTCTGTTGTTTTGTTTTTCATTTTTCTTTCCTTTCTTTTCTAGAGTCACAATTAAGACATTGCTTTTAGTATCAGATGAAATATTAGACTTTGGACTTTTGAGCAGTATTGAGAATATAAAAGGCTATGAGGACCTTTAAATTTGGAGTGAATATATTTTACATTAACAGAGAACCATTAACCTATAGGGGCCAGGGGTAGAATATTGTTGTTTGAATGTGACATATCCTCCACAGATAGACTCTTGTGTTTGACACTTAGTCTTGAGTTGAATAGGCTGTTTATGAAGATTGTGGAACCTTTAGGCAGTGGAATCTTGCTGGTGGAAGTGGCGTTTTATGGGTAGGCCTTGAGGCTTACACGCCAGCACCACTTTCTGTTTCTTCTCTGCTTGTGGATTTGGTCAGAACAAGCAGCCTCTTCCCTCTTCCCTACTGTGATTAGCTGTGTGTATCCTTCTGGGACACAAGCTAAAATAAACCTTTTCTCCCTTAAGGTGCTGTGCTCAGGGCTTTATACACAGTAATTGGAAAAGTAACAAAGACAATCCATCCTGCCTCCTTTGGAGACATGGTCTCACTATATAGCCTCAGCTGGCCAGATTTGTTTAGAACTAACAGAGATCTACCTGCCTCTGATTCCCTAGTGCTTGGATGAAGGCATGCACCACCATATCTAGTACACCATTTTCAAAACATGAAATTAATAGCAAAGACCAAACTTATTCCTTGAATATTTGCCAGCAAAATATTTATCACAAATAAATTGTTTCCACCACCTGTTGTGGTTTTGTGATAAAGTAAGATCATTTCATTCCTTACATTATACCTTATATATTCATAAGATTTAGGAAAATGTGTTTAATACTGAATGTTGCATGAAATTAAACTATTCAATTAGAATATTTCCCCACACATTTTAGCCCCAATCATCCAGAGACAGCCCATCCACATGTGACAAACTAGGCTTGCTTGTGGTCACTAAAACGAGCGAATTCTATCAGGCAATCATGCTACCACCTCCTCGAAGTCATTTAGCTTTCGTGAGCTTTTTCACTCTACACACTGGCCCTTCCCTCCTGTTTTTCAACAACTAAACTTTGAGTATGTCCTCTGCTAAGGACATTCTTAGATGCCTGGAATCCTGGATGTCATGGAAAGAGACAAGCAGGCATGCAAGAAGGTAGAAAGAAAAAACTCCATAATGAAGTCAGCAAAATACCCTGACGACAAAGAATAATCAGTATAATTCAGCTGCTGTAATTAGGAATATCTTGACCTATGTCACCTACATGGAAGTATTACATCTAATCGTGTTAATATGTACAACTGATACAGGTTAATAAAAATAATCATCTAAGTAAAAGATAAAGAAATACAGAATATCAGACTTCTGAAAAGTTTCCAGTTTCCCATGTCATGATGCTGGTGCTGGCAAGCTCTGTGAAATTTTCTCAGAATCTCCAGAAAGAAAAAGAGAAAAGAAAGCAATCCCACCGATACACAGAGGTATAAAGGGGGCAGGCAGTGCTGTAGTTCTTTGTACTTATTTTATTGATGTTAATCATGGCCCTCAAACCAGAATATCTCCAAGGCAGTAAGTGAGCTTAATATAGTTATAGACCACATAATCACTTTTGATATGGTTTATCATATTGCATTTTTTAAAAAGTCTTTTTTACTTTTTAAATTTTTTAAAATGTCTATTTTCAGTTATTTAGTTTAGTGCATGAGTGGTTTACATACATGTGGATGTCAGAGGACAGTTGTAGATGTAGCTTTTTTCTACTGTGTGGATCCTGGAGCCTGAGCCCAGGTCACCTCACCAGTCCTAGCAACACTTACATGCTAAGCTAGTTCACTGTCCCTTATGGTTTCCTTTTAAAGCTTATGTAGGTATGCATTAATCTCTTGGGGGTGTCTATATGAAGAGATACCTAAGCTATGGGACAATTGATTAAATTAGAAGTGTCTAGAATGTCAGCTAATCAACACACGGCAAATACTACCAGGAAAAATGATCAATTTTACATAGAAACTGTGATTTAAAATTCCAGTCACAGCCACATGCAAAGAACAGGGCTCTTCTCTTCTGTAGGTGGAGGTTCTGTGAGACACCACAAAATTGACTTTAAGCCAACCAGTTAATTGATTAGTCATTTCATGAAAATTTGTTGTTATAACTAATTCAGCTCTGAGTTTTAGATCAATGACATGAGCATTAACTGACAAAACAAAAAAATATAGTAATGAAGAGGATTTCACTCATCATTAGCTTGTTTTCAGAATGTAAAAGGTAATAATACAAATAATAGAAAACAGGACCCTCACTCAAGGGAATGTTAAACTAGGAAATTTGTTCATAAGATTTAATTTAATCCACATAATAACCCAATGAGCATCATTTTTTCCCATCAAAAAGTAACTTCAGAGAGTTTCAGTAACTTCCCCAAGGTCACACAGCTAGCACAAAGCAGATGGAGCCTAAAATTGTCACTGCTTGCTGTTAGTGATGGGTACCAGATGCCTGCTGGAAATTCTTTAGGTAGAGAAGTGATTGGAGAGAATATGAATGAGTCATCCCTGGACTTTGTACCATAGAAACCTCCACTTTCTGCATTTACATTTCAAAGGACTGTAGGATAAAGAAATCATTTCCTATTGCCAGATAAGTGCTTCTTCGAGCAAGAAATCTAGAGCCCATTAACAAAAGAAAAAGAGAAAGAAAGAATGAATGAATGAAAAGAAAAAAGAGAAGAGAAAGAACATGCTAGCTCTAATTTCCTCTCTATATTAATTAGACAGCCACCAAAGACATAACTCTAGCCTGAAAAGTTCACTGCCTGACATCTCTGCAATTTCAAACTGTTTGCATCTTAAACTACACACTTGACTGTTTAACAAAAATCAAGAATGTCAATAAAATTAAAAGACTGTTTTATTTCTATTCATGTTGCTAATAAATTTCTGGTATATTCTGAACCCATTTATCCCCTGGAAACGACCTTTTTTGAGGTGGTGCCTTGTCTATTTATTCATTTAGTTATATTATCTTCTTTGCCTGACACAGGAAAAAAATTTCTGTATTTGCTAACTAGTAAATGAATAGATAAGTTGATATGACTGACCAAGATATACTGAAGAAAAACAACTCTTGGTTTCTGTTTCGTGTATTTTGATACATTCGCACAACACAGGAGCCAAGTTCCTCTGAATCTGTCAACACACCCACTATTATATCTGAAACATTTACATTTTCATATCCAGGGAAAATATAATAGTTTTCTAAATATCTCATCATTCTTAAAATTAGATAAGATAAAAGTTTAAAGGGATTGTTAACATCTGGATTACATCAAGTTATAACCTTCTGCAGACCCAATGTTTCCTAAGTCCAAGACTTTATAGAGGTGCATATGATGTATACTCTCTACCAACTTTCAGAAACAAGTGTTAATGGTTCAGCAGCCAGTCAGTTTTATCAATGCCTGGGAAAAAGTCACTTCCCAACTTCTTCATTGCTTTACCCTAAGAAGCAGTTAAACAGTCATAGGGATGTCCAGAATTCTCATAAAGACCTTCCTTCCTAAAGAAAACTACTGTAATAATTTAGATTCATGGCAACCACTGACTTGCCTGCCTGTCTTCCCACAAATGGAATGTTAGTTGCTAAAGCAGCTTAGTTCCTCTAGCCTTTGGTGACCAACTGTCAAGAAGCTGTATTTTTCCTCTCTTGTGATTTCTGCTTCAGTCTATTTACTCAGAACTTGCACCCTCTTACACAATTTAGAAAGAAGCCTCAGTCCTTTGTACCTGTTTATCTCCCTTGACACTAAAGATGAGTAAATAGTTGGAGTTAACAAATAAGCCTTCCAGTTTTAGGGGTTTATCTTAAGCACAATGAAAACTTCTTCTGCATTCACATATCAGCCCACTGCAAGTCACCTTGGCTGGGGGTCAGTTTTTAAAAGTGTGCTGATTTTGGGGTGGAGACCTTCCAGGTGGAAGTGCTCCATCACCTGTAAGGGTCTTATAGACCTTAAATCCAGTAAGCTATAAGAAAGGCAAGGCATGGTGAATGAGATGTCACATGGCCCAGGACTGACTTACACCTCCTTCTTATTCTAATACTAAAAACACACATACTCCCACAGTTGGAGAAAGGGGTGAACTGAAACATGGACTTTTGGCTGCACACCAGCCATCCAGGATGATCCCAGAACAAAGAAAAGTGTATTGGTTAATTTTTATCATTAACTAAATTGGTCTATAAAATGCCATGGACCTTAGAAAAGTATACTTTTGCCCAAGTCTGTCATGGATTTTCAGGGAAATGAGGAAGACTCTGAAGTAATGCATGGATTTATCCCTTAATGGTTTATCCCATAACATGTTCCCATAACTGGAAGGAGAGAAAGAGAGAATGTGGGGCCTAATTAGATAGGAGGAATGTACCAGGGATGACTCTTGTTTCCTATTTGGCTTGAAGGTGCTCCTCCTTTGCCACATCCTCTCATAGACGTGATGTTCTGTCTGAAACAGACCTAGGACTATGAAGTCTGGTGACCACGGGCTGAACTTCATAAACCATGAGCCGAAACAAATGTTTCTTCCGCCAACTTGTTTCTGTTGGGTATTTGATCACAGCAATGAAAAACTAATACAGTGTGAATGAGAATTTCTGCAAGAAGCTGTGCCCACAAAGGCTGGCTAACTGAATGAAACTTTAGCAACCATGGAGAGTTAGGATTGTTGCAGGTCCAGAACCTAATAGCCATTCTTTGCCCATCTGTGTCAGGCCTAACATCTTGATGGTAGATAAAATCTTTTGGAATGAATTAACGAAACCCCAATTTTCCACAAACCAAAAGGTTAAATGTCCTCAGACAGCATCTGAGGCCTATAGCTGAGACTCTCCACTTTGCTGTAAGTACCTACTCAATGGCTCCACCAAAGTATTTTTAAAATGTCTTAACTTATGGCCTTTTTTTGGTCTTTTACTATAAAACTGTTTCCATGTTGGAATATGGAATTTGAGGTAACCTGAATCTGTGCTCCTGGGCCATGGTCACTCGTATTTGGCTCCAGAATAAATTATCATTTATCTATTTTGAAATGAGAGTTGTGTTTTGCATTGACAATAGAGAGGGTCCATTTTGTTTCTTTCATGATTTAGTGGATGCCATACCCACAGATGAAAACACTGGAGAGGGCGTCCTATGTTGGCTAGTGATTTGTTTCTCTCCTACTTGGTTGAACTTCAGGTTCTCTCCTCTGCATTATTATAAGCCTTTCGTGGCAGGCTCTTTTCCTACAGAGCTATCCAACTGACTTATGATTAGTAATCACAGAGATACCAAAAACCCACTGTGGGTCACAAACTCAAATTCATCCAGCTGTATCAGCAATATGCTTAATATTTTTCTATGTTTCTGTGAGGTAGAAGTTCAATGATAGACCAAAAATAGATAAATGCTAGATGGATGGATGGATAGATAGGTAGATAGATAGATGGATGGATGGATGGATGGATGGATGGATGGATGGATGGATGGATGGGTGGGTGGGTGGATGGACGGACGGACAGACGGACGGACACCGTCGACAGACAGACAGACAGACAGACAGACAGATAGATAGATAGATAGATAGATTTCACTGACTAAAAACTAGCTCAAATCTAGTAGAAGAAAAGAAATAATAACCCCCCCCCAGACCCTATAACTAGATTGGGAAGTACCAAAACTTTTCTTAAGTTTATCTTAAAACAATGTCTCTTGTTTGAGCTGAGTGAAGTGCCCAAAGGGACTTAACAACAAAAGCATATTATAACCATTTTAGAAAACAAAAATCTTAAATCCTTAAGGTTCAAAATAATCAAATTTCTTGACATGTAAGAAAATAAACACTAAAAAGGTATTTTTTGAGTGTTTTAAACCTTATGCTTTTATTTCTCTGCTGTTCTCATGGATTCCTAACGTGCCTCACCTCTGTTTTTAGAATTACAAAGATTGTCTCTCTATGGCACATTAGCCCCTGCCTTGGTGTGACCAGACAGGGGACTCTCCCCTACCATTTGTCATGGCTGAAGTCAGTACTAAATGGTCTTTCTAAATGTCTTTTGGAAAGACTTTTGGGGGCACTTCAACTGAGAAAGGGAAAGCTCTCCATGGGAGCACTCCAGCTGTATATAGCAGCATTGCAGATGGAACCACACTGTAGAGAATCCAGCAACCACCATTTCCCAGTGACTCATTTAAATATCTGGAGCAGCTCATGGAATCTGGCTCAGTTCTATGTTTATCTAACACACAGGCTGGTCTTCAAGCCCAAGAGAGTTGTATTGTTCTCAGCCCTTACATGTGGGCTAGAAAAACAACACAAAACATGTGCAACCTCTACTCCCTACTGACTGCTAGAGAATCAAGGTTTCATTCAAGGAAATGGAATCATGAGTAAAACCTTTTTTTGTAACTGCTCTGTCAATATTATGTGATTTTGACATGATTGTGACTTTTATCTTCTCTCTTTCTGTTCTACAATTGTGGTAATACTGTGTTCCCCAAAATATTGTGCACCCTAATAAACTTATCTGGGGTCAGGGAACAGAACAGCTACTTGATATAGAGGCCAGAAAATGGTGGCACACATGCCTTTAATCCTAGCATTCCAAAGATGGAGATCTGTCTGGATCTCTGTAAGTTCAAGGCCACACTGGAAACAGCCAGGCATGGTAACAAGAGGCTTAAATCCCAGGAAGTGATGGCAGGGAGCAGAAAGGTATATAAGGCATGAAAACCAGAAAATAGGCCTGGTTAAGCTTTTAGGCTTTTGAGCAGCAGTTCAGCTGAGCCCCATTTGGATGAGGACTCAGATGCTTCCAGTCTTAGGAAACAGGATCAACTGAGGAATGGGCAAGGTGAGGTGGCTGTGGCTATTCTGCTTCTCTGACCTTCCAGCATTAACCCAATACCTAGCTCCAGGTTTGTTTTTATTAGTAAGTACCTTTAAGATTCATGCTACATACAATAATGATATTTAAGTTGAACACAGACTATATATAGCCCAGTCTATCTTATGCAGAAGTATTATAAAAGTACCATTTACGCAGGTAACGTTGGGTAGAATGTGATCAATGACACCAAATTAAGAGGAAAAATATGGGGTATACATTTCACAGTAATTACAAAATTAAAATAAATAACCTGAGCAAATCAACAACTAGCTAATTAATTACCAAAAGGACTATCTTCTATAAGAAAAAAAAATACATTCTTTTCTTCCCCAATGCTGTGGTCCACAGAAATATGCACTAGGAATTCAGCTGACTATGACACGTTATACCTGGAAGAAGTCAAGGGCCTTTACAAAGGATAAAGCCAAGACTTAAGGAGTCTTGGTGACACTGGCTTTCCAATATTAGCCATTTCTTGCTATGAATTTCATGTGTGCTATTACAGCTTTCCCATTTGGTTCTAAGAACTTCTAACAGTATTATTGATCGTTCATTGGGCACAGTTTTTCCCTATACAATTAAGATATTTGGATAACTCCCCCCAACTATGTTGACAACAGTCACACAGGCAAGACTTCTTCTTACCAGGCTTTGTCTCCCCTTTTTAGCACTAGAATCCAATATCTGCCTTCTGTAGTTATCTCCTTTAGCAAGTATCCAAGGCCAGGGCCATCTCTGGACAAAGCATTTTATCTGAGATACCTCTCAAACATCCAAGGACAGACTCCAGATAAGACAAGCATTGAAACCACCTGCTAGTCTCCTGAATTAAGTTAAATATCCATACAGAAAAAAATCACCAAGGCCAGGCAAATGTTAGGTACAAGCCTTGTTTCTTGTGCAAATTAAGCTTAAAACCTCTTTTCTTACATAGTCTAGTGGTATCTCTAGATTTCCCTTTAACATTTCACTCAGAGCAAAAGGGCTTTTACATACCAGGTACATCAGGCTGTGACACAGGCTGACTAGCTACACACACACACACACACACACACACACACACACACACACACACACACCACCACCACCACCACCAGAAAATGGCACAGCCAAGATTAGACTGAGACAGATATGACTCCAAAGGAAAACGAGGCAGTTTTATTTTCACCATGACTTAGCAAATTATAGGCTCTTAACATTTTAACTAACAACTTCTAGGAATATAGTTTGAGTACATAAATTCCCTTTTTTTTAGATCCATCAACTGAATTTAGCCCTCAGTTGATTCTATTCCTCATTAGTCACTTCCCTTTTGGCTTGTAAATGATAGCTGACAATTATTGCTCTTTGTGTGGATCTTATCACCCCTCCTTTTGACCCTGAGGGAATTCAAGCCTGGTGACTTTGCCTTAGCCAGAGCATTGCAATTGCAGGGGTATGTAACTGTAAACTTCAGAGAATTGGGGAGGACTCGTTGGGGAACTATGGTGGAAAGAACTAGATGGGGAAGAACTGAATGGAAAACTAAGAACAGAACTAAGAGCCGGAAAATGTAGAGAGAACCAGGCAAGAAAGGAGCTAAGTATGAGAGCAAAAACTAACTCAGAGGAATGAAGGGAATTGACTAAAGATTTTCATGTATGTAGATTTATTTGAGAATCTCTCAGATTAATTAATTTGCCACTGCTAGCATCTCTTCTGGAACTCTGAATAAAGACCATAGAGGGGCTAGACCCCAATAATTTTTGATACCCCAAATTATATAAACTCATAAATTTCCATAAGTTACTTATGATAATAATGTTTTATCATTGCAACAGAAAGTAACTGATATTGACCTTGGTACCAGTGTTGGTGGTAAAGTGGCAGGCAAGGTTGCCTTCCAGAAGGTGGTACCAGAGAGTGGGGAATTACTGTCAAGAACATGAATGTGTTGGTTTTTGGCAATATGTGGAAGATTTTGCATCTTCTTTGAACTAAAAAAAAAATCTAGGTAGAATAAGCAGGGTTTAACAGGATATGCAAGTACAAGCCTAGAGAACAATATTGCTGAGAATGATATGGGCTGTGTAGGTCCAGATCACAATATTTCAGAAAGAAGCAGAGAATTTAACAGCAATTGGGCAAGAGACTATCTGTGTAATAGAGGCATGGAAGCCAGGAAATGTGTAGCAGTATTGCAATAGCCATGAGAGGACAACCCCTAGTGGTCATTTCATGAAGATATCAAAATTAAAAGAGATTTTCAAGGGAGATCCAAGACATAGGAAATGACAAAGATGTGAGGCATCTGCCAAGCAGAGCTACAAAAATGAGTGGGACCAGCCTAAGAGAGAGATGTAAGTTGAAGGCAGAAGAAACAAAATTCAAATGCACCAGAAAAGAAGCTACGGGATTTGGTATTTGCCCTGTTGGCTTTTAGTCTTGCTTTGGTCCAGTATTTCCCTGCTATGCTCCCATTCCTTTCTTGGAAAGGTAATGTATATTCTGTGCCATTGTAGGCTGGAAGTTACTGTTTGGCTTGGATAGAAGAGCTATATAGCATATATACTGTTTGCAGCATTCTTATTTATGCTTTGTGTAAGCTGGACAATTTTTCAAGGTAGAGAAAAATTAACGGGTTAACTCTGCAACCTAGAATCTTTCTCAAAGAAAGTAAGAAAAGATTCTGTTGTCACAATTAGCAAAACAAAACAAAACAGAAAACAAAAACAAACAAAAAGAACTGATGGAAATTTTGAACAAATCAAACAGTGGATTGTTCACCAAATTCATCATTGACAGACCACAGATATTTTAAGGGGGTGTTTTATCATTAATATAAAAAGGTGAATGTTTCTTATAGGCCAGGAATCATGCTCATCCTTACCATATCTAGGATTCTAAAACAAAATGAAATTTCTCCAATTTCTCACAGCAAACATGTCTAACTCATTTTCTCAAGAGAAGATAAAACAATGCAGCATCATTACATAGTCTAAAAGTGTCATAATAAGTCACTCTCTTTCGCAGCCTTGCTAGTGGAAGTTGTTTGTCTAAGAGAATGAAAATAAGGAGAATATAGAATAGAAGTCAAGTGCACTGGTCCTGATTCTGTTTAGCTATTTTCTTCTCCATCTATGGAATGTAACTCAAGGTCTGAAGAAGTTGTGACAAATGCCTGTAGTCTGCCTTTCCCAGACTCTTATGACAGCTTGTCTTACAGCTAGTTTTGGCCAAAGGATGAATTTGAAGAGAAAATGGAGGGCAGGAAGATGTCTCAAGACAGTTGTTTATGTCCCTCCATTCTCTGGATTGATTTCTTCTACAGCATCCAAGTGTGTGATGGATGGAGCCTCTACCAGACAAGTCTTCCATTGCTTCAACTCCTGCTTGATTGAATGCAGTCCTTAGACTCCAGTAATAAATTCATCTTTGCCTTCTGTTTTAGGAATTTTTGATGCTTCAAATGCTCCCAAATCCAAGGTGATCTCCTTACTCTCTGCTAGCATCTTACTCTTCCATTTCCTATTTAATCCCTTTACAATAAGTTCCTAACTTTCAGAAAAACATGAACAATTTTTTTTTAATTGAAGCATGCTGATTCTGGGTGTCAGGAGGAAATAGTAACTAAAATGAGAACCGATTTCAGTACAGTCATATAAGCAGACTGTACCTATGACTTTGGCATCACTAGGATGAAAATACCAAACAGAAGCAACTTATTAGAAGAAAGGTTCATTTTGACTCACAGTTTCAGAAATATTTCAGTTCCATGTGGTGAGAGAGCCATGGCAGAGAGGCTCTGATACTGGCAGCAAGAGCATGGGCTAGCTGCATATTTACATGGTATAACCAGATGACAGAGGGTCAAGTTGGGACTAGACGTAGGCACAATGCTCAAAACCAATCTCTAGTAACCCACTTGCATCAACTAAGTCCAATATGCAAAAGGGTTTGAAGTCTCCCCATACAGTGCCACCAGATGCAGACTATTTTAGTTATTTTTCTTTTTGATGTGACCAAACACCTGACAATGGATATGTAAGTAAAGAAGGGTTGATTTTAGATCAAGGCTTGAGGTGTGTATTAGTGATTTTTTTTATTGCTGTGATAAAACCACATATCCAAGACATCTTACAGGAGAGCTTATTTAGGCTACAGTTCCAGTGGGCTCAAGTTTGTGATGACAGAGAGAAAGTGTTGCAGCAGAACTGCACACAGGGAAGAGAATGAACTCATAATGCTGTCTTTAAACTCTCAAAGCCCATCTCCAGTGTCATACTTCCTCCCACAAGGCCAGACCTCCCAAAGAATCCCACAAACTGTGGACTGGGTGTTCAAATGCCTGAGACTATGGTGGCATTTCTCATTCAACTGATCCAAAGGGGATACAGACCACCATGACAGGAAAGGAACTGCTACGGAGCATGAGCATTATGTTTACAGTCATGAAATAGAGGGGAAAATGCTATAATCACCGTAATTTCTTTTCTTTCTCTTTTCATTCATCCAAGGACCACAGCCTATGGTGATGGTGCTGCACACATTCAAGGTAATTCTCAATTAATGCCCATGAAAACTCCATCAAATATATACTCCGGGGTATGTTTTCTCAGTAATTTCAAAACTGACCAAAATGGATCATTACAAACTCACCTCTTGCCAACCTGGCATTCATACATCTCACGTTTAAACATTAAAGTTCCAACCCTGGTCCTCAAAGGCTTTGTAGCCATATCAAAGCAAAGTCCATTTGATTCATTTGTAAGAGTCCCCACAGTCTTAACAGTACTTACATAGTCCCCATGTTCAAACTTCAAAGTCTCTTCTGTGAATCAAGGGATTCTCTTAATAGATAGCACATATAATTCAAAGTAGAAGCTATATTCTTCTAATAAACAATGGCACAAAGCAAATATTCCTGTTCCTAAATACAAGAGAGGATCAGACCAAAGCAAAACCAAAACCCAAGAGTACAAACATCAAACCATACAGCTTGATGCCTGGCACTTCAGGATTCTGATGGTATTATCTGTATTCTAACAGGCTTCAGTATTCCCACACTGACGTATCTGATGCCCTGAAAGCATGTGTCCTCTGTTTTGAGCAAATTCCACATTGTCTACTGCTTTCCTTAATGGATGTCCCAGATTGCTGGCATTTCCACAATCCTAAAGTCTATATTACAACTTAAGCTTCCTCTTCACAACTTCATGATAGAGCTTGTCAAGGCCTCCTTGCAGAGAATTTGACCACACATGACCAGAACTCAGTGACTTTCTTGAACCTTGGTACAAACCTCCATGACCCTTTAAATTTTGAATTGTGTATGCCGACAAACGTCTGTGGACTATGTTGTTAGGTATGACACATTCGCTCTTGGGAAAATGCAACATAAACACATCTACTCACCCTCAAAATGAAACACAACAGACCTAAAAAACCATTGTACCAATGTCCAATCTAGTGAACCAATGAGTTCTTATTGAGGTTACTAACAGGAGTACCAGCAAGAGGTTAGTTCCTCTAAAGAAACTGCATTCTCCAAACCCTGGAACTCCCCACAGCTATCAGGCAGCCCAGCAGTCTGAATCGCTCTCTTTTCTGCAGCCTTATTATCAGCATCTCCTTCCTCAGCAGAAGTTGTTTACTCCTTTTCATATTGCTGGAGCGGGAACGCTCAAGAGTCTCCTAAGTTTCTGTTCTCCTGAACACTTCACCATTTCTTTATCTCACAAGGCTCATCACCCCCCCCATCAAGGAAATACTCAGTTTGGGGGAGACATTTCAATTCAGAGGAAAATGCTACACAACAGTTTCTAGAACACCTTGCCAGCCAGAGAAGTGGTCTGACCCTCTTCGGCCATGGCTGTAGTGTATACCTTGTATATGGCTGCTGTGCCTCTGTCCAAGTAACCATAAGAGGTCATTTTCCCATGCAGTTGTTTTTGAGAAGGGAACCCTTTCACAGGCATTCTCAGTTCTAGAATTCTCCTTTCAAATGAATTTGTAATTTCAGAAGGTGGAGGCTGTGAGATCTCTGTTCTTGCCCTCAGGACACTTTTCCTATTATTATAGTGCAGTGGGTAAAGTTTCTCTTTAATAGCACTAATCTCTTAAACTGTTATAGCTGCCTTTATAGCATTTGCCTTGTCTGCAACTTTAAAGGTATTCATGCTCCTTTCCATACCAAATTACACAGTAACTACTCCCTTACTGCAGACTTAAGAACAGCAAGCTATAGCCGAGTCATATCTTGGATGTTGCACTATCTTGAAATTTCCTAATTCACCACCTTGATTTCAGTTTCACTCATGTTTTCAGGATACTAGTAGAAAAAAAAATTGTCAGAATGTAGCATAATAGACTCTATCCCTGTTCTCAAGGGAGTCCTCATTCCCCGCTGAATCCTCAAGAGTATAATCTTTACTGCCTGATTGCCTCTAAGGATTCTGAACTGCCACACTCCCACCAGAATGTCTCATTAATATTTGCCTACAGTATTCTGGACTTTGCTTGTCTATAGCTGTGAACTCTGAAATTTTCCCGACAGAACAGTTCCAAAGGCATACAAACTCAATGGTCAAATAGTCACAGCAATGCCCCCACTTCCAGTACTAATTTTATGGATTAGTTACTTTTTTTTCACTGCTCTGACATAATTAAATTAAATTTTTCAGAAAGGAAGGGTTAATATTGGCACAGTTTGAATGGCTGGTGTGGTTGTTGGAAAGAAAATGGCCTCCAAAGGGAGTGGCACTATTAGGAGGTGTGGCTTTGTTAGAATAGGCCTTGTTGGAGGAAGTAAGTCACTGTGGAGGCTGGCTTTGTGGTCTCATATATGTTCAAGCCACATCCAGTGTCTCAGACCACTTCCTGTTGCCTGTAAGTCAATTTGTGGGACCCCTCCAGCCACTTCACCAGTACCATGCTAGCCTGCACACCCCCATGTCACACCATGATGATAATAGACTAAACTTCTGAAAATGTAAGCCATACCAATTAAATGTTTTTCCTTTATAAAAGGTCATGGTTTTTCTTCACAGCAATAGAAACCCTACCTAAGACAGCAGGGAAGAAATTCTAGTAAGGATGGTTGCATCTGTGCATGTCTGAGCATGAGGTAACTTATCACCTTGCACAGACAGTCATGAAGGAGATAGATGATGGTGCTAGTATTCTGAAGGCTTTCTTCTCTTTTATTCAATCAGTAGTCAAAAGCCCATGGGATGGTGCTGACCATTCTGAGAGAAGACCTTCCCTTATTAGTAAAATCTCTCTGGAAATGTCCTCACATTTGTACATACAGGTGTGCATATTAGAGACTCTACATCTATCTAAGTTAATAATAAAAATTAGCTGTAATATGGACCAAGTGTTCAAGTATCTGACATTTTCAAATGAGACAGAATCATCATTGCTTTCCCCACAATGAACATGTCCATCTTAAAAATGAAAAATGCATTCAGTTGAATTTCAAAAGTCATTTCAGTCTTGCCAGTCTTAACACTGTTCTAAAGTCCACAGTCTCTTCTAAGAGTCAGGGCAAATTCTTAACTCTGAGCCCTCATAAGATTGATTATAGTAGGCAATATACTTCCAATATACAACAACATGAAGTGAGCATTCCCTTTCCCTTTCCAAAGGAAAGAGTAGAAGGAAATTTAAAAAAAAAAAAAAAAAAAAAAAAAAAAAAAAAAACCAAACAGGGCAAAGTAAGACATCAACCCCTTAGAACAAACACTGATCTCTGTTGTTTCATATCTACCATTCCTGGTATGTGCCGGCTCATCTGATCTCCAACTCCAGTGAAAGCAGAAAGCCCTGCTCCTCCAGCCATGTCAATGGACATTGTCTTGCAATGGTGCCACTCAGTGTTTATATCTCCCCTGAGCAGAGGACCAAAGTTCCTTGGATTTCCAAAATCCTTGGTTCTCCATTTCATCTCAGATGTCACTTTCACAATTTTGTGCACAGTCTTCCAAAAGGGACCTTGCAGAAAATCCCCCTTGACATTAGCCTTTATGGGGTTCTCTCTCTTATTCCAAGCACCATGTGGGCAATGCAAATTCTGTTGCCAGCTCAAAACTTAGCAAAACTTCCTTGGACCATGTCTGTATGGAACCATGATTGCCTGTGTGGCTAAACCTGGGGGATCATGTCCCTAGCCTGTCACCTTCCAGAATGGTTCCCTATCCCTCCCTTTTCAATGGCACTCTCTTTTTAATGGAACAGTTTTCAAATATGTTTGCATTTGGAAACCTTAGGGCCTTCACTGTGAGGGGCCTTCCCTCAAAAACATCTTTCTTATTTTCTGAGTATCAAGTGCTCAGTCTCTTTAGGTGACAATCTCTTTAATAATTACTGCTGCTTTGTCAATCGCTGTTGGGACTCAAACTTAATGACCTAATGCCTTTCTCTCACTAGGTCATACAACCTACATAGCTGTACACTTTGTGTCTTGCCCCCTTGCATTGTAAGTATAACTAAACATAGTGAGCAATGATAATTCCAAGACCTATGAGGAACGCTGTCTTGAAATTTCCTCCACTGAATTAAAAACTCAGTTGCCTCTAGATGTAGTCTCACTCAGCTTAGATTCACCACAGCAACAACCTCACCATAATTACCAATATTCTGTATTAGTGACTTTTCTCATCATAATGACCAAATACCTCACAGAAATAACTCAATACAGAAGGTTTATTTGGGTTTGTAGTTGAGATGGTACCCATCATAACATGGAGGGTGTTGGTGTGGAGGAGAGGATCCATATATGGTTACAAAAGTCTGGGGCAGAGGATGTGGACCAGTAGGGCATCTGGAAAGATCAAAATCATGTCAGAAACTAGATTAAAACTTAAGCCTTCTGATCCCAACTTTAGAGCTTTTTGGTGACATCATCATAGTGAATTTTTCTGAGGTTTTACCCTGTCAGTTTAAATTTCCTCTTATTTTCACTAACTTACATATAAAGATACAGGAAATCTGGGAGTCAATTATTTAAGATGTTCCTACAGAGCAAATATTTTCAACTTTGTTGTAAAAGCTTGGCTTGTTTGTGCCAGTCTATAATCACAGCTACTTGGAACCCAGGAGAGGAAATTTGGGGGAAAAATAATACATAATTTTAAAGGGAAGAGGGATTGTAATTTAATGAGAGGGCACTTATTCAGACCACATGAAATCCTAGTCAATACATAATAACACACACACACACAAAGAGAGAGAGAGAGAGAGAGAGAGAGAGAGAGAGAGGAGGGATGGAGGGAGGGAGGAAGGGAGGGAGGGAGGGAGGGAGAGAAAGATAGAACCAAAATTATACACTATACAGAAATTTGAGGGAGTCTGATAAAATCAACAAGCAGGTAGGGAACAAAGAGATGTCAAACCTACCACTGAGAAGCAAGTCATTAACCATGAATTACAAGAATCCATAGTAAAGGTTGACAACTTATGAGAGACAAGGAAAGGCCCTGCAAGATAAAAAAAAATGTAAGTTAGAAATGATTTATTAGCTCTATTGCCTCAGGTTAATACAGTGTAATGAATTATTTCAGTCATTCTTGTTTCCAAGGAAACTGCAGTTAACTCCTCTGTGGTTACATATGTTGAGATCACATATACTACTTTGTACATGATGTGAGCACACTGTTATCATTCTACCTTCCATCAACCTTCTGAATTCTCATGCTACCGCATTTTTGTTGTGAATTTAATATAATGACTAACTTAGGTCTTTTCTCGCATTATTCACCATATATTCTAAAGTAGATTATCACAAGTTCATTTTTTAAAATCATTTGTTCAGGTTAATTTTTTTTAACTTTGTTCTTCTCAAACTAGCAAAATATGTTATTAATAATAAAATATATACTTTCAAATCAGGAGTTATCTGTTCATGTCAGTTTTATGATTTTTTTTCTTATACAACACTTACCTGGCGGCTGGAGAGATGGCTCAGTGGTTAAGAGCACTGACTGCTATTCCAGAGGACCTCGGTTCAATTCCCAGCAACCACATGGCAGTTCACAGCCGTCTGTGACTACAGTTCCATAGCAAAACACCAATGCACATAAAATAGAAATAAATAAGTACATTTAAAAAAACAAAAACAAACAAACAAACAAAAAAAAAAAAAACAAGCCAGGCTGTAGTGGTTCATGCCTTTAATCCCAGCACTCGGGAGGCAGAGCCAGGTGGATCTCTGTGATTTCGAGGCCATCCTGGGCTACCAAGTGAGTTCCAGGAAAGGCACAAAGCCACACAGGGGAACCTTGTCTCGAAAAACCAAAAAGAAAAAAAAACAAAACACTTACCTGGGAATATAAATATATTTATGTGCACATGAGGTCAAGTAAAGTCTGAACTTTCTGAACTGAATCACACGAAAACAAAATCATTTCTTCTTCATATTTTCTCCAAATGCATACAAAACTTTATGGACAAAGTATCTAATATTTAAGTTTGAGACTAGCTGATTTTTTTTAAACCTGCCATTCACCATGTGCAATATTTCATGAGATATTTGAAGGTATCTAATGCCTTGAGCAGACATGACTACATAAATAGAAAAGCATAATATTGAAAAAGAATTTCACCAGTAAACTGACTGGCATAGAGCAGAGAAGAGAACATCCCTGAGTGAGCTGAGGGTGATAATGAGGACACATGACTGTTCAGTGGGACTTAAAGGCATTCCATAAATCTGGCAGAGAGGGATAGTTATCAGTCAGAATATAAAAGTGCATGCCTTCACAACTGGAAAGGGGAGTCACTCTCAAGGGTCTAACTCCTGAGAGACCTTTAGGTTGTTGGAGAAAAACAAGTCCTTTAAAATCAAAGACAATGTGCTTATATACTTTGAGACTGCACACAGACAGACCTCTGGATCTTCCCCCAAACAGCTTGTACTTGTACTGATGCAAAGATGTGTGACCATCAGAGTGGATATTGATGTAGGATGACTCATACAGAAAAGATCAGCAGAAACTGAACTATTCAACAAGCAAAAGGGCTTCCTACAAGAATGGACCAATCTGGGTCTCCATCAAGGATTTTCCCAATTACTGAGGAAGTGTTTTTAGGCCTCTGACTTTGTTAATACTAATATCTGTATGTCTGTATCTCTCGTTTGCTAATGATCTGTCTTAGCTTTAAATAGTTTAAATATCCTCAGCGAAATGCTAGTAAATCAAATCCAACAGTACTTGATAACTGAATATAACACCAGTTGATAATTAATAAAAATGATTGTTTTTTGTGAGCTAGACCTTTTTTTACATGTTTTACATGTTAAAATATAATTACTTACTTTCCCCCTATATTTCCTGTGTCTCCCAACTCTTGCCATGACCCTGCCTCAAACTGTTAATCTTTTTTTGTTGTGATTATTGTTGTTACATTCACATATATGTGTACATATATAGAAATATATGCACATCTATATATGGATATGAATACACACACACACACACACACACACACACACACACACACACACACACATATGGCTCTCTAGGGTTTACTGACTAGTTGATCTAGCCAAATTGGTGAATAATCAGGTTTAGTGACAGACTGTCTCAAAAAGTAAAGTGAGGATTGAAAGAACAAGACACCCATTGTGTACTTCTGGTATACTTAAGCATGTTACATACATGCAATGCATACCACTTTATACACTAGTGAACACACTTACATGTATATATATATATACACATACATACATACATACATATGTGGATAGATATTTAAATACAACCTGCTTAGTCCATTTTTGTCGTTTGTGTCTATGTGGTTTTAAGATGTCCTCTCTTTATGGGATAACCATGCAGGAGCCCATGCCTGAGAGAGACTAATTCTCCCTGCCTCAGCAGTCATTAGGATAAGGGTGATGCCTAGGGAGATTTTCTCCTTCCTTAGTAACATCTCTGTCACCAGTCACTTGTCATCATGGTGGACATCTGTGCTGTTAATGCCCTGCAGGCTGATGCCTCCAGAATGATTTTATCACATGAGACTGAATTCTATTCCAAATTCTGCCTTATATTAACATTGCAATTGTGACAGAAATGATTTTTAAGCCATAGGCTGCTTTATTTATAAAGTAGAATATTAATGATATTATCACTATAAGTTTGTGTGAGTAATTTTGGAAAGTCTCTGTAAATTTAATTTTTAATAACTGTGGTAACGATATTTGAATTAGTTTAACTTTCATAAAAATGCTGGCATGAAGATAAAGTTAATATTTCGTATTGAAAACAAACAAAAAACAAGGCAAAAGTGATTAGATACTGTAAACAAGTGGTTTTTTTAATGTACATAAGTCTGATTCAGCATCTGAAAATGAATTAATAAAATATTACCTTTACCTAAACACATTAAAAACAAAAGATCATAAGTTCATATTAATAAATAGCAAAATATTGACAAATATGTATTTTAACAAAGAGTTATATTTGAGTGCACAAAGAATTTTTGTGTGTATGCACATATGTATGTATGTATGTATGTGTTCACTAGTGTATAAAGTGGTATGTAACATCCTTATGTATACCAGAGGTACACAATGGGTGTCTTGTTTTTTCAATCTTCACCTTACTTTTTGAGACAGTCTGTCACTAAATTGACCGTTCAATAATTTGGCTAGATCAACTAGTCAGCAAACCCTAGAGATCCTCAACCTTCCCAATTCTGGGGTATAGGCATATACCACTATTCCTGGCTTTACAATGAGTGCTGAGGATATGGAAAACTTATATGGCAAGCACTTTGCCAAATGAGCCAACTTGATATTCTGACCTGCCCCTTGGAATCCTGCCCGATGGTGCTGCCCTGCATCCTGAAAAGCCTCATTTTAAGGAAAAACCCCTCCCTTCCTCTCTCTTACTCTTTCTTCTCCACCATGAGGTGTGCACTCCTCTGCTTTTCCTCTCTTCCCTTCTCTCCTCCCTTTCCTTTCTGTCCTTCTGTAGCTTTATCTTTATATTACAATAAACTATATTATAATAAACTCTTTCCCACCAATACAACACCTGGGTTGTGAGTGAATGTCCACAACCCACACTCCACCACTGCATCTGTCCAGCATACCAGCATGTTTCCCTGCATGCACAGGATACCCTGGCCAGCCAGGGTCCCCCACATGCATATATCATAACATTAGGTACAAAGTGGCACCCCCAAATGATAGTCCTGGTGACATTTTCCTGAACAGAAGTCTTTGGCCAGGCAAAAGGAAGGACTGTTATCAGGTAAACAAACCAAAGGCAGGGTTCTGTTTATCAGAAAAGCAGTTCCCATGAAGTAATTTCTGTTTTCCAGGAGCCTCCCTTAATCTGGTCAACTTTCTAGGCAAGGGCATCTAGCTCCTGGTCAGTCCAATAGCCCATTTCAGCTTGAAGACTCATCTGTTGACTCACAAAATTTGCTTACATTTCCTCTAATTGCTTTTCTGTCTGTGCCCAAGAGATAGCCTTGACAGTTTAATTCCCAATAAAGCTTTCTTTCTACCCATGGGGAGGTCTAATTGGGTGGTTTCACTGAGCCCTGGCTTACATTTGTTGCCCAAACACCTGGAGCTTTGCCATGATCCTCCACAGCAATATGACTTTAAATATACTGCTTCCAGCAAGTGGAATCACTTTCCTGTGTGTTGACTGTGCTCTTGAAATTATCAACCTCTTGTCCTTAGCTAACTCTAATAGGAGGCACAGTAGGATACATACTGCAAATGTCCAGTTTTCACTGAGGGTTTTTTTTTTTATGATCACAATAGTTGGAAATAAATTATAAATTTAAATAATAAACCAAAAATATTTTAAAATGTTATAGCTTAAAGAAAGATCATTTAGGGTTATGTGTACCAGTATACAATGATAAGCAAAATTTATAACTTTTAATTTTAATGTTCAGCTAAAATGACAACTTGTAAAATATTATATATAATATAATTCAACTTATATAACCTTTTGGCAAAAGGATATGGTATACTTACTATATATATTTATCATAAAAAAATTCTGAAAATATATAATAAGAATGGCTATACCTGAGAAATAGAATTATGAATCAAATATTACATACATAACTGATTTTAATTTTTTTAAGATTTTATTTATTCTTATTTTATGTGTATAAGTATTTCATCTGAACATATTCATGTGCAGCACATGTGTGCCTGGTACCTGAGGACACTGTAACTGGAATTACAAACAGTTGTGAGCCACCACATGGTTGCTAGGAACAGAACCTGGTCTTCTGCAAGAGCAGCAAGTGTTCTTCACAATTGAGCCCACTCTCTAATGATCCTTGTAATTTTTTATAATGACAGGTAATTAATTTTATAAGAAACTATTAAGGATAAGCTTGCAAAATCACAGGTTTCATCAAGATACATAGAAACAGTAATGTTGAAGGTAAACTCAATTCCTTTTCAATTAAATGATGAAAGGGGCTATAGTCTCCTTTTTGGCAAAGTCATGGAGGCAGAATATAGAGGTGTTGATGACAAGCCTAGTGAGAGGCCCGTAAATGTCACCTGAGGAAACCTCAGAATAGCTTATATTCTTTAAGCTGAGATGGAGAAGATTGGTGGGAAGCATACATTGTCTTTGAGTTCTTGAACAGCTGTTTTATTGAAAGGACATTAAATGCATCCTGTTGGATTTTACTAACATTGGTGAAGGAAGCTCAAATAGAAACTTTAGTTTGCTATAAAGGGAAATTTTTCCCATGTCCATAACTTAAAAGATAGCAAAACTGGTCATGTGGTTTCCTCATTTTCATAATCCCTGAAGTTTCCTGCATACAACCTGAGAAAATTCGTGGCAGTGAAAGTATGTGGCAACTCACAATCTGGTTGGGAGAGAGGATTAAATACCCTCCAGGCTCCTTTCCAGCCCTGAGGTTATGATATTATGAGATCAGAAGTTTCCAAGAGAGCTTTAAACTTATTATGACATGGAAGGCATTTCTATAAAAAGTGATTCGTTTTATTAAATTTGGTTCATATTACACAGCAAAACGCAAAATGGAAAGGAAGTCTGGAGACAGAGTTCTGTTCCAAGCTTTCCAATAAATTCATTCATTCATAAATTCAGAATTTATTGAGTGTCTCCTATGTGTCAGTAACTTATACTTAAAAAAATAAAGAGAAAAGCCAGAGTCTGTAGTTTCAGGTCTAAAAGATGAGGAAAAGGCTTAGGCAGAATATTAGAATGCAAAGTGAGAACCAGCAGAGTTGTGCATTCGTCGCAATGACTTCACACAGATTGGAGAGGCTCTTGCCAAGGTTTTGAAGAAATGCATGGGAGCACTAATCAGAGGCATGCAATTATGTGGAATTGCCCACAGATTTAAGGAATTGTAAACAGATTAATATTATTGGGGCTTAGAGTTCAAGTAACTGGAGATTAGACTAAAAATATCAAAGTAAGATTAACAATGATCTTGAACACAGTTCCCAAAAGTTTGGGTAATTCTTTAAAGGTAAGTAGAAATTAATAAAAGAAATTTAATTCAAGTTGTAATGCAGTTGGCACTGTACAGCTGTAGCTTTGACCAACCATGGTTGAAAACCTGTGTTTGTAGGGAAGCTGGACAGACATTTTTTTTTTCTTGTCATTATTTACTGATAACATTGTAGTGAATAGTACAGTATTATAAGCAATGCTGGAGTTTAAATATTAAAATATAAGGGGAATAGGCACGGGCTACAAACAAACATTACATTGTATATGCCAGCTTTAAGTATCTGTAGATTATGTTTGCTGTGGGGTTCTGCAGCTAATCTTTGAATATTGAGAAACAACTATAGCCAATTTCTCATTCAGAAACCATTACCTGTCAGGGATGATAGACCATCACCTGAAGGGATGATGAAAATTTAAATAAGGAAAGACAGTCAGTTAAGAGAATTAACTGGTTTTTCAAGGAGTGGCTAAGGAAACTAGAGAAAATGATGAAGAAAAGTGGGCCAGCAAGAATACAGAGTCAGATGGTGTAGGGTTAAGTGAATAAAACTGATATGATCACCTGGGACTTTAATGCACCTAGTTTTCAGAAGTGGTTAGATTACCCAACATGAAGAAGGCAAAATAAAAATTCTGAAAAAAAACAAAAAAAAGAAGTCTCAATACAGCAATGGCATCACACAAAACCTTTTCCTGTTTGAAGTTCCTGAGAAGACTAAATGCTCCCTAGACTCCTCAGGGGTTGATGAAAGATCTAAGCTAGACTTGTATTTCATGAGGGTCACTGAATTATCTATGAACATGGATTCTATTTCTGAGGGTTGGGAAGGGTGGGATTAGAAGAGGAACAAAGACAGACATGTGTAGACCCTTTTCTGTAAGGAAAGCAGCTGAGGAAAAACAAGACTTCATTAGTCAGGGCCCTGACCAACCCTTCCACTGAGAGCACACAATAATGCTAGATAATTCATAAAAATGTTTTTAAACTTATCAGCAAGATAGAAAAGAAGTAGGGGGAAAATCCATCAGATAAAACAAAGTGAAAGTGGGAATCCAAATTGTAAACCATAGATTGGAGCTATATTCACTCGAAGAGAATTTACCTAACTGTGATATGATAGCATTTGATTTTCCTCAAATAATGAAGAGATTACAGATTTGGTAGAAAGAAGCTGATGAATATCCTCAGAAAGGCCTTTATCAAAAGAGCCACAGCATCACACAGCAGTCCATGGGAACCTGAAGGGAGAGACAGCCTTCATTTCTGAAGAACAAAGGTAATTTCTAATTTCTTGCCCCCTTGGTTTCCAGAAGAGAATAAATTCCATACCATATGATGTGGCCTACATGCCAAGGATTGTGTTGGTATTGTGCTCCCCTAAATATTGTGCACGCTAATAAACTTATCTGGGGTCAGAGAACAGAACAGCCACTATATACAGAGGCTAGAAAATGGTGGCACTCACACCTTTAATCCTTGCATCCCAGAGGCAGAAATCCATCTGGATCTCTGTGAGTTCAAGGCCACATTGGAAACAGCCAGGCATGGTGACCCACACCTTTAATCCCAGAAAGTGAGCCTTTAATCCCAGAGAGTGATGGCAGAAAGCAGAAAGGTATATAAGGTATGAAGACCAGAAACTAGAAGCTTTTAGCAGGTTAAGCATTCAGGCTTTTGAGAAGCAGTTCAGCTGAGATCCATTTGGATGAGGACTCAGAGGCTACCAGTCTAAGGAAACAGGATCAGCTGAGGAATTGGCCAGGTGAGGTGGCTGTGGCTTGTTCTGCTTCTCTGATCCTTCAGTGTTCACCCCAATAACTGGCCAGGTTTGGTTTATTAATAAGACATTTTAAGATTCATGCTACAAAGGATTATAAAGGAAGACACAAAATATGAATAAAGTTACAACTCAAAGTTGTGAGTCTGAAAATAAGGAGGACAGAGTTGTTACACTGTGTTGGATAAGGAAGAAAGGCAAGGTTACAGTACACGTTGCTTTGCAACTCTGTCCAAAAACGAAGCTGTAAAGAGGTGTGGCATGACATTGGAGTTATATACAGCTAGAGTGGCAGGTGCAAGGCCTATAACCTAAAATCCCAGGCTTTGTCTATAAAGGAAGAAACAAGGGTTGATTTTTGTAAGAAAGTCAAGTGAGAGAGGAAGTCTATGGGGTTCTGAGCATGGATTGAGGTCTAGCTGCTTCTGACTATATTTGGGATGTCATAGCATTAGCATGGGTTATGGTAGGGCCTCCAAATTTTATAATGGGTGGTCAGATGTTAGTCTCTGAATTAGAGGCTGAGATCTAGGGGAACATTGTCCATTGGAGTCCATATAGCATGGTGAAAAGTCATAGGGCAAATTGAGTTAGCAGGTAGACTAGGGAGAAACTTCCATATACAAGAACCAAAATGATTATTAGAGGAGTAAGTTTTGAAATGATTTTAAATTGGACTTGTTGAGATGAGGTAGCTGGGGAAACACAAGCATCTATAACAGAACAAGTACCATTAGAAGTAATGGCTGCCTGTAAAATTTCAAGTTTTTCTATTATTAGTTACTTGGGGAATAATAAACATTTAAGATAAAATAGAGGAATCTTGGAGGACCACAGCAGAGAGTAATTCTGGGTTTGGATATTTATTATTGTTGCTGTTGTGAATTGCCCCACATTCCTAAGGTCTAATATAGATGAGGCTGACCAGGAAGGAAGGCAGTTTCTTAAGAGGGAATTATTGCCAAAACTATGAAGAAAGAAATTCCTGGATCACAGTAACCTATTAACTTTTATGATTTGATCTAATGTTTTCCCCAACAAAAGAGTTTTATTAGGAGAGTTGTGATAGCTCACTGTAGCCAGTGGGTGGGATCAAAAGAGATAGAGCCTTCATTTCTGGAGAACAAAGGTAATTTCTTTTTCTTAGAAGTTTTCAGGGGAGGAGGAAGGCTCCATATCATGTGACTTAGCTCACATGCCAGGGCCAACTGAGGAAAACACAAGATAACAGTAAGTTACTATTTGGTTGTCTTGAGTCTGAGCATCTGGCTGCCTGGACTTGAAGCTTTAAGGCAGAAAGAAGGGGTGATAAGCCACAGCATCTATTTCTTTTCACATCTCTGAAAAGAGGCAGCAGTTGGATATGGCTTGATCCTTAGAAGAGATCTGATGCTGCAGCTCCAAAGTTTGTAACCTTATAGTTTTCAAGTCATGTCAAGATACACAGGATAAAAGACAGTAACTAGAGCTGCTCCTAATCAGGGATCCTAAATAGGGTAAGTTTTCCAAAGTATTTCACTTCTGAATAAAGGTAGAAAAAATAATGCACACTGCCCCTCCTAAAAAAAAAAAAGAGGGGGAGCAAAACAAACAGAAAGAAAATGTATTATTTTTCAGATTTTGATCCAATGTGTTAAAAAAACAAAAGAAACTATACTAAACTAAACTAAACTAAACCTTACTTAAAAATTCATAAGCACAAGCCAAGCCTTCTTCAGAATGTCTAGGAGTCTCAGCAAAGCTCACAGTGAGGATTTATTTTTAATTAAATAGTTGCCATTTCCAGAAAACTGGGGAAAACAGAGACAATCCTATCCAGAGTAAGCAACTCATCCAAGCCTTAAAGCACTCTCTTGGTGAGCTTTACTTCTTAAAGCTCACCAACAAAAATTGCAAAAACGCCAGGAAATGGCCATATGCAGGAGTAGCAGGATTAGGGAAGTGACAAACAGATTTGCTATAGTTATTGTATTGGAATTGCCAGATGCAGGATGTAAATAAAGTAACTATGATAACAATGGAATATCATGATCATGACCTAATTTCAACAGTATGCAGTATAGAAATGCATCAAATGTTTTGTAGTACTCCATTATTAAATACATGACTTTTGTGTTTTTGTGTATCAGCTAAAATGATAAATTTAAAGACAGGTGCAGTATCAAATGCCTATAATTCCAGCACTCAGGACACTAAAGCAGGGGGATTGTTACTGCAAGGCCAGCCTAAACTGCATAATGAGACTATTATCTCTAATAAAGAATAAACTAAACAGACAACAAGAAGATTTATGATTCTAACACCAGAAATTCCCCAGTTAAAAGTCCCAAGCATACCACTCTCCAATGAAGCTTGTAGTGGATAGTACTCAGAGGCTTCTACTACTCTCATCCATTTGCAGGAAAAAAGAGCCCATCTCAAGGAAAAGCCTCCAGTCCAAGAGGAGGAGGCAAAAAGAACTACATAGGACTAAGCACCTTGGGAGATTCAGAAGGAATACAGAAGGGACAGGAAAAAAAAACTATCAAACAATAATTAGTATCCTTTCGAAAACAGGAAATATGGTATGCTATAAAAACATTAGCACAGCACTGTGAAAGGAATGTGAGGGTGAATAAAAGGAAGATCTCAGTGAATAAAAATGTAATAGCAATGAAACTCTTTAGAGAAGCTAAAAACTGAGTCAAGGAAGTAGACCAAAAGAGTGAAGTGTAAAAGATGTTTGCTTTAAAACTTGAATTGCAAGTGTTACCTTTAGAACACCCACAGGGTCAAGGGGCCATGTGGGTGGTGGTTGGGGAGCTTTCAAGGGAGAAGAGATATAGCGATATAGCACAATGATATAGAGGGTGAAGAAGAAATGGAACAGGAAAGATGAAACTGAGGAGCTAGGGAGCAGGGCAGAGTAGAAGGGGGAATATGAGGAAGGATAAATAACACTAAATCTGTTCTAAAAGGTGATAAGAAAACCTACTAAAGAAGAAGTTTCCTAAAGAGCATAGACAGAGTTTAAATGAAGTAACCCTAAATAAGGCATCAATGCCCCCTCGCAGACAGAATAACAAATAAAAAGCCCAGTGTCAGAAAGCTTCTTCTTTTGGAATTATTAGCCAGGGAAGTCCCAAATATTACAGCTGTTGTCAGTGCTCTTGGTTACCCCCCCTCCACCCGCAGACTGAAAGCAAAGCCTTGTGGCTGAAGACAACACATAATGGAGTCATAGAACATAAAGAAATCAGCTGACACTCACCTGGATACTTCATCTCTACTGGCTACTTTTCATAGTACTGGAAGGTACTGGAAGGCACATGATGAGGAGAAAAGTACTGATCAGTCTCGTCTTGTTGGTGAAGTTCAAGAGTAACTGAACTGGTAAGAAAGGCTTATTGGTTCAATAGTAGCATGAATGTTATAGGACCAACCAGCCACTTTCTGATGGGATTTAAGTCCTGCTCTATAAGATGAAACCTATGGATAGAAAGGCCACAGGCACTAGGGTAGGAGCTATTACTATTATTCTGCTAAATGAACACAGTATTAAACTGACTCCTAATACCTTATTGTTGTGCTCCTAGATTATTGTTCCTATAGATGTATTTAAGTATTTCTCAATCCTCAGAGAAGCTTTTTTCCCCATTAGATGCAGTTTTACACAGATACCCACAGCTTGTCAAAGTGCAGAGAATATGAAACTGTGGAATTTTCATCCTTAATAAATGGGACATCTATACCAGAGAACATTATGGAAGAGGGGTCAGAAAGATTGTAAGAGCCAAAGGTGGTGGATGACTATAACAAAATAGTGGAATTGGAAGCCAACACAGAGTGGTAAGGACTTAGAAAATGTGAAATGTTACTTTAGAGAGCAGAACATGTAAAAAGGCCAACATATATGATTTGCTGCAGTCTCAAAATAAACAAGAGTTAACAAAAGAGAGGCACCTTCTGAATCCTGGCTCCATTTATTCTAGAACTAGTAGAAGAACCCAGGATGAGCTTTAGAAATCCCACAGCATCAAGGAGAATACCCAGGGGTGAGGCTGTTGCAGAATCTAAAGCAAGACACTATCCAGGGTAATGTTGGCATGTGTTCCTCCTGCCAGCATTGGTTAACTAAAATAAAGAATTTCATTTGGTAAAACTTTTTAAAGAACTGATTGTTTCTTTGCAAAGTTTTCCAGTTTAGGTGTGGCATGTGCATATAAAGATGTGCACTGTGTAAACTATGACCATTAGAGAAAGGTCCCTTAATGCTAAACCCAACCAAGTGGTCAGTTGATTCAGTCGTGCAGACACTGCTGCATGATTAATGAGAAAAATACTTTCTATTAAGACAGTCCTCCTTGGCAGCACTGCCTGAATTGCAGTTGGGTTGAGTGTTCATGATGCCACAATGTGGATTGAAGGACAGAAAGCATGGGAGAACCAGGAAGTCTATGTTTTCTTTACACAATAAAAAGACAACTGAATTAAACCAACCCATTAAATGGGTTATTTTGGTAGTATGTTTTTTAATTGGGTGTTTAATCTCCCATTTCTTCTCTGTTGCAACCTGGTTTCTGCCTGTTTATTATCCTGGTGTCATTTGGTTTCTACTTGGATGACCAGACATAATTTAGGCAGCATAACTATTATTTTGAAATTGTTAACCCAACATTATACTGTAATGAAATTCTTTTGCTCTTAAATTTTTATATGGTGTAAGAAGTTAATGAGTGTGATGGTTAGAATTATGTGAAAGGCATAGGCAACAAAGAAACATTTTTTTCTGAAAAAAAAATGTGCATTAGTTAACTGAAACCCACCATCTGGCAGGTGCCATTTATGAGTAAAGCTTAGCCTTAATGGACAGTGCCCCTTCCTGTTTAAACCACAAAGGCATGGGAAAGGCAAAGAACACTGGGTCTTGTGCAAAGAAGCTTGTGAGATGCAGACAAGCAAAGAAAGAGGGGCAGGCCCAGGAGGAAAGGTTGCATTTAAACACATGGGTCTGGTCAATGGCCATGTGGTGATTGCAGTGAACCGACTAGAGGCTCATTGAATAGCTTTAATACAAGCTTTTACTTCGCAACTTAAAAGTATTTTTTAATTAAAACAACCACTTTATTTCCCCAATTCCATTCCATCCCTCCAACCCCTTCCATGTCCTTCTCTTCTTAAATTTGTAGCTTCTATTAATTTTTATATTGTTGTTATACACATATACACAGATAAATACTTAAATATAACAATAAATTGTTCTGATTACATTTAGTATTTCACAACTTTTAAATCACCAGATTTCATTTATGAGATAACTTCTTCATTTGCAAGAGGATATTACCATCTACTCTCTCTTGTCAGTGTTTGGGAGGGTGAGTGTGAACTCTCAACTTGACAGAATCTAACATCACATGTAGATTGATCTCTAGGCAGTCCTGCCACTGCTTATCTTGATTAAGTAACTAGAATAGAAACACTCAGTGTAACTGGACCGAACTATTCCCTGGAGAGCACTTCTTGGCTTTGGATGCAATCAATGTGACCAGACATTTCAGGCTCCTGCACCTTGGCTTGACCACCATGAGGGATTGTGGCTTGAATTGTATACTAAAACAAACCATTTCTCCTGTAAAATGTTTTTGTCTGAGTATTTTATTCCTGAACAACAGAAACAACAACAGTGAAACTAAGGCAATGTGCTTATGAGTCAATTTTGGATAATGCAAAATTTCCCTATGACGTGTTTAGTATAGTATTGCGAATACAGCCTTTTGTTGCTGTTTTCCAGATGCTACAAGGACATCTTTTTCTTCTGGTTTATCTTCATCTGCCAGTCTTCAAATGAACATGTTCATGGTGAGTGAAAAAAGATAACTGTCTTATTATTTTTTGGTAAGCCAGATTCCTGTGTGATGCAAAAGCATTAGATAAATTACTCAGCATTTAAGAGTAAGGAACACAAGGCTGTCTGGGTAAAGCTGGGTTGTGTTCCCTGAGGACAGGGGAATAAGCAGTTGAAGTAAATCGATTGTTAATGAATTTCACTATTTATCTTTGTTTTGTTTTTGCCCAAGTCAATGAAGATAAGAAGTCAGGACAATGAGCAGTGGGTCCTGGTGGATGCTATTGCAAATCTAATTAAAGGGTTCTTCTTGTCTTAGAGTCTATTGGAATTCTAAAGCCCAAGGATGCTTCCATTAGTTAGGACAACCATAATTCAAAACACTGCTGGGAAAGAAGTGTTGTTTAATTGCTTGTCAATAGGCCATTATTTAATGTTTTTCACCTCAGATCAAACTTGCTCCAAGACCGATGTTCATGCTTTTATTAGCTGTAGCCTGTGACAAGGCATTCCAATAAACTACAGACTAATAAATCAAATTGAAGACATTTGAACCTCAGCGTGTTCTCTTCCTGGGTATCCACAATATTCAAATAATTGCTTTTCCTAAATTCCCTCAGTGATTGAAATGATATTGCTGGAAAGCATAGAAATAGATGCTGGGCTATTGCCTCAAACACAGCTCACTGCAGGTCTCCTTTTGTATGTGGAAATCTAAAACCCACTTTACTCCCATGACGTCTAGCCATTGTGCATTTTCCCCATCTGTATTACACTCTTGTGTACATCTGTTATACAAACCCTACCTTTTATGGATTATGTATAATTGTCTTGGAATTCTCATTCCAAGCAAGGGAATTGTTTCCTACACTGTGAAGCCTGTGAATGGGTGCTGTGTGGGTAAACTACAAAAGAAGGTTGCAAGATTTGTCCCACACTATCCAGGAGTCAGGTGTTGGGTGAACCATCTGTTTCTGACCTCGAGTACAGCCCCTCACTTGCCTTTCCTTCATGGAGAGGCCACTTTCCTCTTAAATCCTTTAGGTAGGTATCAATTCATGAAGAGCTGTTTCTTCATGTATTTGGTACTTAATAATTCTATGCATGGCTTCATCACTCAATATGGTTCCTCTCTAGTAGAAAAGATAAGACAACACAGTTTATATTCAAACACTCTGTCCTGGAAGTGCTGTCAGAGCAGTGACATAACTTCTGTTTGCTCAGTGACATAGTTAAGCGGCTATTTCTCTTTCATTCTAAAACAGTATTTTGAGGAAATATGTGATATTAACTCCAGAATCTTTAAGCCTATTCCATAATATTAAACATTTACTCATAAAACTCCATGTTGAATTATTTATTAGTATGGACATCTGCATTTATTAATTTTCTATTGCCTTAATAACTTAAAGGAGGATAGGTTTATTTTGGCTCCTGGTTTCAGATGTTTAAATCCATAGTCATTAGTTCCATTGCTTCTGAGCCAATGCATGGTAAAGCAGGGAGTGCTCATGTTCTCATCAATGTAGGTGCCCATTCAAGTGTGTGTGTGTGTGTGTGTGTGTGTGTGTGTGTGTGTGTATGAGTGTAGGCCTGAGTCTGATATTAGGGATCTTCCTTAATTACTTTCCATCATATTTATTTATACAGGGTCTCTAGTGTGGGATAATCTTTTCGTGTACTGTGAAGGTGTATCCTTGCCAGGGTGCCTTCTGATTGGTTTAATAAAGAGCTCAATGGCCAATAGCTGGGAAGGAAGAGGTTAGGTGGGACTTCTGGTAGAGAGAGGAACTTGGGAGGATAAATCTAGGCTTGCAAGAAATGCCAGTGAGACATGGAGGAAGTCAGATGCTCAGAATAAAAGAGAGGTAAAAAGCTACATTACAGAATGTATATTAATTAAAAGCAGGTTAATTTAACTTATAAGCATTAGTTGGGAACAAGCCTAAACTAAAGGCAAAGCTTTAATAATTAATTATAAGTGTCTGTGTCATCATTGGGGGGCTAGTGGTCCCAAAAGAAAGTCTGACAAGAAAAGTCCAACTACAGGTCTCTTAACTGAACTCATGAATACAGCAGGTCTAACTAGTTTATTTGCTTACTCCCAGGATCCCATTGCCACCTTCTCAACACTGGAATTATGGGTAAGCTGCCATGCCTGCCGAGATGTTAATTGGGCGCTGCTGATCTGAACACCAATCCTCATGCTTACACAGGAAGTATATCTCTTAAACCATCACTCAGCCACTGTTTTGTCTTCTTGCTTTTATTAATGAGCCAAATGTTGGCACCAGGAACCTCATATAACTTTAAAAGTCAGTGGTCATTTCCCCAAGGGTTGACCATCATACTGCATTTGATTATACTGATTAGCAACGGATAGATGATCAGGTCTATAATAACTTTTAGTTTCCACACTCCCTAAGCATACCATCTTCCTTGAAGATAATGTGACAAGATCCAAATTAAAATTCAACCATCACTGCAGTCCTCAGGCAAAGGACTCTTCTGAAGTGGGCAGTCTGATGAAGCATCAGGCAGATTAACAGATAGATACCTTCACTTAGTTCTAGGTTGTGCTATGAGCTCATACATGACAAAGACATTATACTTGACTTCACTGTCCACTATGCTGTAAGCTTCATTTGGCATTGATCACAAGACATACGAGTCCCCACATCTTTGGTAATTTAATGAGACTACTTTCCCCCTTTCATGCCTTCCTAATGTGCTAGCCATACTTTAAGGTTTAAAATACATACCGGTGATTGCTACATTGTAGCCAGAGGTATCAAACCTCCGAGTTTTCCCTCTTTGTACCTGTACAGACCTTCTACATAAAGCTACTAGGATTCAACATGGAAGACTCCTACAGCAATGAAAGGTGCTTAATATTTTGAGTCTTTTCTTGCTCATTTACACGCTGTCCATAAATCAGAAAGATCAAGAAATAAGCAGAACTTGTAAAGTGCTCAATCTTGTAACATACTCTAACTTACACTAACATTTTAATTTACCTCAAGGTCTAAATATGAATGAAAAGGAAAAATAAAAGAGAATGCAAACATTTGAGAAGAAATCCAGAGACCTTCAGGATAACACTGACAAGGAAAATATTACAAAGGATTTCCAGTCCCAGGGGAAGATGGCAGAGCCAAAGCTCTATTTGTCATTTGAAGGTGATAAAATAATGCTTAAGGGAAATTTCTTAAAATATAATAGGTTACTGTGATAAAATAGTGGATTTTTTTATAAAGATTTGTAATAGAATAGAGGCAGTAACTAAATCCTGATTAACTGCTATTGAACATAGTTATTAAAAAATCAGACTTTGTCACTTTAACAATTTTTAAAAATTTGCCTATTAATTTCTTTATTAAATGTGTGGTGCTAGCATGTGCTTATTATGACAGGACTCTGCCAGCTATCATCTGGGCAGCTTAGAACACACACAACAGGACTCACTACTGGGCTTTTATCTGCACCATGAGGAGGAATCCATATTAAGTCTGACATTGAATAAGTCATTTTCATGGGATGTTTCCTCACACTTCTATGTGTGACTCAATTGTTACTTTTGCAGCTGTGCATTCTTCAGCAGCTGTGGTAAAGGCCTACACCTCAGGAGCAATTTTGAGAATCTTCCCTCATTCCAGTCCAGTCCTCCCCAAGTATCACCCTCTTCTGTGTTTGGATCCATCCTTCCAGCAGGTCCCACATGTTAGTATGAGATGAGCATTTTCTGAGAAAGGCAGAAAAGGACTGACTGAAAGCTGTTCTGGCTGGGGTGTACAGTCAGAAGTGGAGCCTCGCAGAGAAAGAAATGCTACTAGGGGCTGCCCTTGCATGGGACATTGGGAGCTCAGTTCTCTCTTTACTGTTTATGAGCCTTTACAGGTGAGATGAGAAGATAACCATGGTCATGTGATCCACCAGGATGTTCTGCCTCACCATAGATCTCAAAGCAACCAGGACAAATGACTATCGGCTCAAAGTCAAAGTTAACCTCTCCTCCTGATAAACTGATGATCTCAAGTATTTGGATAAAGTGATGGGAAGCTGACTAGCACAAAATCTAAATTAAAATTTAATTGGTTTAGGGTAAAAATGAGCTATCCTTGCCATTTCACACATTTTGGAGTCTGTCTTATAAAATGGTTTAATTTTCCAAAATTTTAGGGCATAAAAGATGTCAGACCTTAAATAAGTATGCTAGTGCACACTGAAGACCCACACTGGATGAGAAGGCAGGAAGACCTGAAGAACCAACAGTTTGTACATGAAGGCAGGAAGATCACATCCTGAAGGCAAGTTTGTGCTGCAAGCAAGTCCTGTCCTGAACAAAACAAAACAACATATGAAAAGCTTGAAAGGAGAAATGTGTAAGAGAGAGGAGGGTAAAGGGACCGAGGGAGGGAGGGGGGAGGAGGGGAGGAGAAGAGGGAGAGGATAAATCAGAACCATATAAAATCAACTCCGATAACTAACAGAGCCTGGGCCTGGTGCCTCATGCCCATAATGTCAGCACTAAGGAAGCTGCAGCAGGAGGATCACAACAAAATAAAGAACACAGAGAGCTTCCTATTAAACTCAGGGTCCGTGTAAGCAAGACTGAGCTTCAATCTCAAAAACAAAATGAAGTAAACAATAAACCTAGAACAACAAACTAGTAGCTTCTTCCGTCATGAAAAAGGTATATGAATTTTAAACTATAATTATATATAAAATGTATTGAAAGCAAAATTTACTTCATTAAAATTATTAAAGTGTGTGCATATATATGATTATATATATACAAATAAATAAAATAAATTACCATAACATTCAGAAAAAGTATATCTTTAACAAACCAATCTTATATTTATTTAATATTTTAACTGCTTGCATTCTAAATTATAGGACAAAAACAAGGTTCTGTACCCATCACAATCTTTAGTTTAAAGTCTACAGCAAAAATAATGACCAACCCCAACAAGTTACAAGCAATACGTTGAATCTTGGTTTCCCAAGTTGAAAACAGCAAAATAAATCTTGATTGAAAAAGAAATGCTCTTCCGTTTTCAAACCTTATTATCACAAAGAAATAGGTCAAAAGAGAGGTAAAATTTCAGCAGGCCAAGAAAAATGAAAGCACATGACTGTTAGAGGGACAGGGCAGGGAGGCTTGTGTTCGGGAAATGACCATCCATGTCAATGGATGGGTCCTGAACTCATCCTGAGGAGTCCTGAACAGTTCTGGTGGAGGCTTAAGAACTGCACACAAAGCAGAGCCAAATGTCTGCTCCACAGACCTGGTAAGTGCGCTGTCATTTTCCTAATGATGTCACGGGGGAATCATCACCACTCGGCAGATGAAGAGCAAAAAGTACAAAATACTTGTTGCTTGCAGAACTGTCTCAAAACCACATCGAGGCCTGGGCATTGGGATTTGGGTTTAGGCAGAGTCCATATTCCTAGCCACTGTGCTCTGCCACATAGGAAGGAAACAGGAGTACATTCATCAGCTAGGTAGATGAAAGGGGCACTCTGTGGACCTTGCTGGCTTCCTAGACTGAAGACGTTGCTTAGGGATTCCTCTTGCTGTGTGGATTTTTTTTTAAACATGAATTGGTGAGAATGTGGCTGAATACTAAAGAGAAAGTCTGGCTATAGGCCACTATGTGATGATAGGCTCTTCATACTGGGAAGAAGTGTCTTACTCAGTGGCCAAATAGTGCTGAGGGAGCGGAGTGAGCCATGCCCACTCTTGGAGCAGTGACCTTAGCTGAGCTGGCACTCCTGTCCTGACAGGAGCAGTAAGTAGACCTGGAACTCACTTAATAGCATGAAGTTTGTTGATTCTTGTATGATCTTAAGTGCCCTTCAAAAGTTTCCAAGGGATGTTTTTGGATATATTCCTGAGATAATGCAATTTAATCATTACTGCTCTGGTATTGTTTATTTCACACTCAAATAATTTTGTGATGCAATTTTTGAATATATAGGTTTTCTTAGTAATGCTGTTGTTAACAGAAAAGAGATTTACTGTAAAACTCTGTGTGCAATGCAGAAACATGATTTCTGAACAAGTAAATATATCAGGAGCAATGTAGGAAACATGTAAAAACAATGGGCAGATGGCTTTGTAGTAAGCTACAGAGAGAAAACAGATTAATAAAGATGAACCAAGATGCTTGCCCACGGAATCCAGGCATCCTGTAGAAAGCAGTCAAATGAATAACCCCAACGTATGTCAACTAGCCACTGGAAATACGTGTGGTAAAGGTATGTTCCTCCTGTTTCAAAACTAAAGTGCCTAAAACAAATTCAAATGCCATGCTCCAATCATTTGTTTCCACAAATGAACACATGCCTAAGGAGTTGCTTATAAGAAATAATTAAAATAAGCCTCCTAATAATTCAGACTTTTCCACAAATGCACCCAGTGCTATGAATAGACGATTATGTGCAATGCCTGTTTTAAAGCATTCCATGCCTGAATAAATGTACTGCTTGCTGTGTTACCATGGAATTTGACTCTTAGTAACGGAGCATAAAGCAGCAGTACAATTGAGCTTATAGCTCATCTACTTACTCAAAGTCTCCATTTTTCCCACAAATATATTTTAATAATTAAATCTTTAATTTATTTGCAAGTTGGACCTCAGCCCTTAATCGTAAGATGTTTTCTAACCAGTTAGGGTTTTTGAAAATTAAAATTAATTCTCTGGTTGCATTTACAATAAATTAAAGCTGAATTATTTGTTATCACAAAGATAATTATAGTAAGGTCTAATTATTCATACATGTTATAATACAAACATGTCATACCTAGCTATATATAAATAGAATATTTATATTGATATTTTCTATGATGATGTCTTTGTCACATTCATGATGTTTAGAAAACTTCCAAATGCAACCATTGATCAGAACATATCTGAAATTACCTCATGACAAATTATTTTTCTTCTGAGTATATAATTTCAGCTTTTGTGTGTAGCAGACATTTCCTATAAGGAGACAAAAGATCACAGCATTAACACTGTCTATTTTTCTTCCCCTCTACATGTTAATGTTATACCTTAACAAAATTATTGTGCTTGTTGAGGTTTATCTCATTATTTACCAAAGTAATAATAAAGTGGATTACTGTGATTAACCTCAAATAAATTATTTAATGAAACTTTGATAATAATCTGAACAAGTGTGTGCATAGACATTTTTCTATCAGAGCGAAAAATATTTTGAGCATTACTTCCACACCCAATGATTTTTTTCATTGCCATGGATCTCTCTACCTTTACTGTGTTCATGTTACTATTTACACTGAGAAAACACATTGCAATGTGTCAGCCTGTTCCTCCCACCTGTGTTCATTCCTTCTGTGAATAGAGTGGCTGTAACAGCAACATTTTCTCCTGCAGTTTCTTATTAGTTATACAAGATCTGTAGGTTTAGAAAGCAGCACAAACACAAGGTGAGTGTCTCCAGAGAGGAAAAGCATGGTGGACAGTTAGGGAGGAGGCAGTGCACTTTTGCATGTCACACCAAAGGATAAGTCAAGGATGAATTTTAGCTAGAAACATGACTCTGCCACAACACAATGGAAACAGACCAGCCCTGGGGACCTATGTGCTATATATAACCAGATAATCTGATGAGGATCTGCTTGAGTGAATTCACTCCTATGAGTTTGCTTCCACATGACTTGTAGAGTATTTCGGCTATCATTAAGCCTTCTCTTAGAAACAACTGATATGAGTTTGTGGAGCTTGTTATGAATCTTTTCTCTCAGCAAAGCTTTCCCCCATAAGAAAATTTTTTCTATCTTGCATAATTATTAAATGCTTGGGGGGGGTTGAAAAATATATTGCTATGGAATTTATCTAATACCAATTCTATCACAATCTCAGGAAAAAAGGTGGAGCAGAAATTTTTATTTTGTAAACTTCCAGAGCTGAGTACAACTGCCCTAAGACAATGCCAGGAGCATCTTCTTCATACCTCCAGAGCTCAGTCCAGCTCTACAGGGCATGACTAACTCAAAGCACATAATGCCAGAAATCCACATCTCATGTTCCACACAACTCATAGTTGCCTTTGAAATACTAAAGTTCATGATCGTTACATTAATTAAACACATGTCAAAATCAAAAGAGGAGAATCCAGGGGAATAATTAAAACATAATCACTACATAAAAGAGTTGAACATTTATAATTTAGAACAAACCTAGAGGATTATTGTGGGTCCCAGCCTGAACCTAGACCCAGGAAGAGATCCCACCCCAATCTCAGCTCCCAGCATACTCTCTGTATCCTGGACCATCCATGCAGTCACTGAGGACCTGGACCTAGACCTGGAATCAGCAAGAAACCCCATCATCACTTTGTCCCCCAACAATATCTGCCTCTGCTCTGTTCCCTCAATACTTTCTTGAGCAACCCCATCCATGAGATTCAAGACAAGTAGATTAAAAACATATCCAAAAACAACCATCTGCAGAACTCTGGATGCCTACATCTCATCACAAATACACAGTATGATGAATCAAGACAAAAAATACACTCCATCTGTAGATGAATTTCTAAAATGGTCTTATTAAATAAAAAACACAGAGCCAAATATAGGAGTGAAAGCCTTAGAGATCAGGGAAATAAGGAAAGCCAGCAGTCAACCTTACCTCACCAATTCTGCAGTTCCCAAATGCAAGCTGCTTCATCTCTTAACCACGCCTTTATTGCCTTGCTGTTCTGCCCTCTCATTGGCTATCTTATCCCAGCTACCTCACTTCCTTGTCACTGTCTGTCTTTACAGACCTCCAGGGCTCTATGATTGGTACTGGGATTAAAGGTATGTGTCATCACGCTTGGCTCTTTTCCCCAGTATGGTCTTGAACAAAAAGAGACCCTGCCTGCTAAGTGATAGGATTAAGGAAATGTGCTACCACTGCCTGATTTCTATGTTTACTTAAAATGTCTGGCCTTTCCCTCCTGATCTCCAGGCAAGCTTTATTTATTAACATACAAATTAACATACAAATAAAATATCACCACGGCTGGGTGGTGGTGGCGCACGCCTTTAATCCCAGCATTTGGGAGGCAGAGCCAAGTGGATCTCTGTGAGTTCCAGGCCAGCCTGGGCTACCAAGTGAGTTCCAGGAAAGGCACAAAGCTACACAGAGAAACCCTGTCTCAAAAAACAAAAAACAACAACAACAAAACAACAACAAACCAAAACAAAACAAAAAATCACCACACCCATCACCAATCCCAAAGTAATGTACCCCATGGAGAACCACTTAGATGAAATTCAAGACACACAATTTTAAAAGAGCCTTTAAAACCTGTGCACGTGTAGCCACCAAGTTTAAAACATTCAAAGAAAATACAAATAAAGGCATACATGAACTTAAAGAGGTAAGAAATAAATTATTGAAATCCAAGAAAGCACAAATATCTGAATGAAATAGCAGAGACATGACAGGATATGAAAAATCAGTAAAATCAAAAGACAGAGAAAACAAATTGAAATGAAAAGTTCAGTTAGTCTAATGAAAACTCAATGAAAAGCCTCAAATGGCACACAAAATGGATCACACAGCAGAGAGAATATCAAAATTTGAAAGCAAGAAAGAAGAGTTGGATAACTCTGTCAAAGAAAATGATAAAGGGGAGGGGTGGTCTAAAAATAGGACATGAAGGATCTTTGGAACAAAGCAAAAATACAAAAATCTATACATTATGAACATAGAAGGAGAATTCCAGACCAAAGGCATAGTTAATATTCTCAGTAAAATCAGAGGAAAATGTCCCAGTTCTAGAGAAGAGATACCCATCCAACATGAAGCATTCAGGATCAGAAAAGCAATCCTCCATGATAAATTGTGTATAAAATACTAAAAATAAAGAATAAAGAGAGGACAATGGAAGCTGCAGGAGAGAAGAGCCAAGTCATAAACAAAATCAGATGTGGCAGAATAAAAGCTGATTGTTTTATGAATCTTCTAAGGCCAGAAGGAATTGGAAAGATGTACTCCAAGTCCTAAAGATCAAAACAGCCAACCCAGATTACTCTGTTCAACAAATCTATTATAGGAGAAATAAAAACTTTCCATGATAAGAGCAGATAAACATATACACTCTGAGCTCTATAGACAACACAGGAAAGAATCTTGTACTAGAGAAAGGAATAAACACACCCAGAAGACAAAGGGAAAAATAAACACCAGGACTGTTAATCAAAAGAGTCTAAGAGAACACCACAAAACCAACAAACAACATTTAAAATACATTTTAAAATAATAAGTCTGAATGTTCATGGCTTCACCACCCTGGTAAAACACAGAGAGACTGGCAGATTGGATTAGTTAACAGAATCTTGCGTTTTGCTGTCTCTAAGAAACACACTTCCCCATCAAGAAAAGCAGCTGCCTTAGAGAAACAGGATAGAAAAAGATACTCCAAGCAAATGGAAATAAGAAACAAGCAGACATAACTATCCTAATATCTGGCAAAGCAGACTTTAAACCAAAACTAGGCAAAGAGATAAAGACAGTTGCTTCATACTCATGAAGGAGTAAATTCATCAAAAATATTTTACTGTTCTAAACAAACCTGCACCAAACATAGTGTGCCCAGTTTCATTAAAAAAAATAAAATACTGCTGGTTATAAAATCACAAATGCAATACAGTAACAGTAAGAGACTCCAGAACCCAACTCTAACCAACAGACAGATCATATGGAGGAAAAGAAACAAACGCTGAAGTTACTGAAATCATAAATCAAATGAACTTAACACACACCATACATTAAGTAATGAATGGGGCCACTGAAAAATTAAGAAGGAAATGTATAAAATCCTGGAACTGAATGAAGATGAAAACACGTAATGCAGTGTTGCTATCTGCTATCATAATAACTCACATTTTTGTGGGGGTGTTGGCTTAGGAAGGGATAGGTGGATTGTGGCCTCTATCTCTCTGTTCTTAATTTAAAAAGACCTGAAAGGGACTTTTCTCTCTTTCTAATATATTCTGGAAAATGCCTGCCATCAATAAGATCTTTGCTAGAAATACCCTTGTTTGTCTTTCAGTACACTGCTATTTCTTTTTTTTTCAATCTCTACTCAGAGTTAACCTGCCATGATGGGAAGCACTGCTACTCTGTTCCAGGTCTGACTGGAAAAAAACAACCTCCATCTCAAGTCTAAGTGACAGCACACTAGAAGCTATGGGTTCTGTGCATCATTAGACCCGAAATAAAAAGATCTCAGTTTTGGATACTTCCATACCTGCTTTTATCTAGAACACACACACACACACACACACACACACACACACACACACCAAAAAAAAAAAAAAAAACCTCGTGTAAACCATGTTGCACATTACCCATCACATTATTCGTGTATTTAATAAATAATAATTTCACACAACAAAATTTCTTTTTGCATTAGCATATTATTCAGTCCTACACATTAAATCAGTGTGATGGAAAGTCTGATTTAAATTATAATAGAATGGCTGAGTTTCAGAAAATGTGTGTAAATTTTAATATAGAACCTAAAAATATAGACCTCTTTCATGTCAAGTAGTATCTAACTATTCTGTACCATATTTCTTCTAGAACTATTTTTGTGTGGTGGTTTTAGACTCATATAAATATCTCATCCAAATAAAAAATTCCAGGCCTTATGTATTATGCATAAAATGTGGAAGATTTTAAATATATCTATGTTATAAAATCTAATCTATCTAGATTAATGAAGATTCTACAAATGTTGCATTTGTATAAACATTCTGGACTAATTTAGAAAATTGACAAAACAATGACAATATTAATCAAGTAAAGATAGAATGGGTACAATTAAACAGTACAATCAATAAAAAATTTCATTAATATAAAATGAATAGTTCTTAAAGTCATAAAATAGTAACAAGAGCAAATTTATGTCCATTGTACATTTGAATTAATTTGGTAATTATAATTATTATATTTAAAAATATGGTAATTATCATAAAAACAGACACAAGAAGAAATAAAATACTTGACTTCACCCAAAGCCATTGATTTTATCAAAAATACATTATTTATGGATTTCTGTTTAACCCAAGGAAGTCAAAAGAGTAAAAAAATAATCACAGAAAACAATAATGAAAAGGCAAGCTGCTAAATTAAAGACATAAATAAAGACAAAGAATTCAAAATCAGAATATATATGTTTTGTTTTCTAACTGTGATTACTAAAAGGAAAAAGAAAAATTACCAATGGGGGGGGGAAACAAAATACTTGGACAGGAAATTTAGAGAAAGTTAAAAATTAAATGGTAATAAATGAGTTACAACTACTTTTAGGTTCACTAGTTATAAGAAAACCACCAGAATAAAATCTTGAAGAAAAGGTGCTTTATTGACTAAGATGACTAAAATTAAAATAGCCCCCATGGGACTAGAGCCCTCTGGATACGGAAAATGGTTGTTTGGCTCCAACTGTTTGGGGGGCAGCCAGGCAGCGGGATGAGGATCTGTCCCTGGTCCCAAGGGCAGGCTTTTGGGAATCAGGTGCCTATGGTGTGACACCTTGTGCACCCTTGGTGCAGAGGGAAGGGGCTTGGACCTGCCTAGGCTCAGTGTGCCCAGGCTCTGCTGACTCCCCATTGGAGACCTTGATTTGGGGGATGTGGGGATGTGGGTGGCTTGGGAGAGAGGGCTGGGGGTGGGAAGAGGGAGGAGATGGGATCTGTGGGTGGTATGTAGAGTGAGTAGAAAATTTCTTAATAAAGAAAAATGAAAAAAAAAAGTCTGTCAGTGAAAACCACTAACAAAGATGAAAACAACCAGAACTTACATACTTCTGGTGGGTTCAGGTACTCATGGAGAACCAGCAGCATTCCATATTCAGTTTCTTACACTCAGAATTCTACTCATAGGCATATGACAAAACGGGTGTGTATACATGTGTATACTAAAGTACTAAAAGTAAGTCCATAGAGTATTTGTTTTAAAAACAAAAAAGCAAATACTGCACTATTCCAAGTAGCCATTAACAATAAAAGTGATAAAAAATTTAAAACTTATTTGCATAAGGGGAATGAGGAATTATTACTCATGCAGTTATATTATCAAATGTTATAATATAATATTATACAAAAGAAGCCAAACAAAATTAGTTTTATTATGAATGTATGTTTAGTTTTATATTTCTTTAATTATTTGAGAGAGAAAAGAAAAATAACTGGTTGAAAATATATAAAAAAGTATAAAAATTCATATCCTATGTATTGATATGGTCTGTGCAGTTGGGGTATCATTTATATAAAGTGTAGAACTAACCTGAATAGCTTTAAGGACAATTCTGTTCAGTGTTAACCATGCACACACCCCAGTTGTGAATGTGGAACAGCCTATATTTTCTGGAACTCTATGCCAGATCTTCTGGATTTATTTGAAGCAAATCTTCTAGCTGGCAATAAAGGGAACCCTGACAGTTACTCTCACAAGTGATTGTTCACTTTGGAAACAAAGAAGAGGCCTAAACTAAAAAGGTTAACTAATCTTGTAAACTAAGGTTCTTCCATTCCAGGCATGCAGAAGAACCCAGTTTCTTTTCAGACTGCCATGTAATGGTTTTCCTCTTACCTGTGAAGAGTTGGGAGAAATCAGAGCAGGAAGACTCTTTGGAGCACAGACAATGTGAGCTGTGGAATGCTGGAAATACTGTTTGTGGACTCTTGGGAGTCATCTGTACTAATTCTGGGTAAAATATTGAGAGTTACCTTTAAGATTTTAATGTGTAATTGACCTTCATAAGGACAAAATCCTGTAGCATATAAAATAGCTAAGAACAAAACAGCAAGCTACAATGGAAGGAACAAAGCGTCCTCCCCCTCAAAAGTACATTAGCTGAAGATGATTCTCAGCAAGTTGCAGTAACTCTTAGGGAACAGATAAAAACAATGTTCCTAACCTTGTCCGAGAGAATAGAAATGTGGAGCGGGTGCCTCAACTCATTGTTTTCAGGTTGACATAACCTTGACTACAAAACCAGATTGGAGAAAAAAACAATTATAAACCAATGTTAGAGTGAATGTCTCCTAAATCCTTTCTAAAAATCTAAAGTTGGCACAAGAAGTAACAAACAAGGAAAACAGAGATGTTTAAGAAGCAACTTACAAAGTACATAAAATTCTCATAGCCCAAATCACACATCTCATAGAAGAGCTAGCTCTGTGTCAACTCATAGAATTCAAGTGTTCAAACTAAACTTGCAGAGAGAGAGAGAGAGAGAGAGAGAGAGAGAGAGAGAGAGAGAGAGAGATACAGAGGGAGAGACAGAGACAGAGAGACACAGAGAGATTTAAAATACCAGATGAACCTTTCTTCTAAGAATCAACAAAGATGAAAAGCTGGGGGGGGGGGTGGGGAAAGGGTGGGACTTGGACTTGGCTTTAACAAAGTCTGGAATGTCAGAGGGCTGCAAGGGTCCAGCTTGCCATAAGGTCATCCCAGGAAGCCTGCTATGACAATGACAATGGCATTCAGAGTGGTTATCCTACAGGGCATCAATGGGACAGGAGAACCTACTAGAAAAGACTTTTTTAGACCCCTTGCCAGACTCACAAAATGGGAGCTCTGCATGGGGTGGGGAGGGATGCTGTGTTTCATGAAGGCTCCAGGGCTCTGACTCTCTTTGATCAGGGAACTCTGCTCTAAAGAAAAACCCAGTCTGAGAAGTATGTGTCCTTATATCTAGTGAGACCTGGAAAACCATACCAAAATGTATCCCGGTATCAAAGTAAGAGAGTTTTGAAAATGGCAGATAGAGCTCAATTCCAGGTTGAGTTTAGATTGCTAAACAGCTGTGAGTATTGTGAGACCCAAAAGCTGATAGACCCCAGACTCAGGGTACTACCTTCTTGGGTGGGCACCCCAAGAACCCAGACTCCAGTCCACTTGATGCAAGAAGCAAGAGGGTTTATTTAGGCGTTTGTACAAATGGGCTGTCTCCTCTCCACAGAGTAAGTGAAGCCCGGAACTACAGTCACATACAATTTTTATAGGCCAAAACCACAAGCTTCACATAAGATTGCGGGGGCTCTACAGGATTGGTTACTTTAAAGGTTACCTTAGGTTTAGTTGATGTTTTTCCAAGAACTTCTGGGGTGTTTACACATCAGGGTGTGGACAAGGTTACAGTTGTTTTTCCCCCCGGAACACAGTAATTAACTACGGTTGAGCAACATATCTTAACAGAAATCTTAACTGTGGTTGAAAAATGGTTCAGCAATTCTGCTTTTAGTACAGGTTTTAGTTCCTCATTCCCAAGCTGGGGGTGGGGTGGGGGGTGGGGGTGGGAGGAGTGAAGGCTTAGGGTCTTTCAAAGCAACTTGTGAAAATCCACTCTGAGATGCATGGCTTGGTGGGTTTTCAATATTAGTCAACAACAATCACATACAGTAAATATAGGCAAATGAAATAAAGCACAGTACAAGAAGGGTTGACTGTCACTATATTATCCATAGTAATGTTTTCAAAGGTTTATAAGGTAGTTCAATAATACGTTTTGACAATTGGTAGGTTTGATTTATGTCACTATTCATTTATTTTATAATTTCCCAACTATAGGTATTACAATCATCATTGTGTAGCCTTCCATATTTTAAATTTTAAAAAATACTTAAATTATACTAATTTGTAATGTTTTATGTCCCCCAAAAACATGTTACAATAAAGTTACTTACATGACTATGTATCTATCCACACATTTTTCTGCCCCTTTTGAATATCACATGCCATTTTAACCACTGAAATGCAATGCAATTGTAATCTCTCATTGATAAGCATGCAATATTCCTAATCCTTAAATTAAAAAAAAAAAAACAATGCTAACATGAACATTCTTTTAGCAGCTATATGCTCATATAGTTAAAGTTATAAGTCAGTGAAGGTTGCATATCTTACAATGTTATTTTTTTCCTTTCTATTTCTAATCTTTTCTGGTGATATAAATTGTACCAATTTTAGAATTTTTCATTCTCTGCTTTTTTATTGTTTATATACAAAAAAAATCACATGATGGTTTTCTCCCACAGAAATTTTTGAATTTTCTAAATTCTACACATACTTTTTGTTATCAGTTTTGGATTATACTAGACTTTATGATTTTTTTCATCAACAAACAGTCTCATTCTGAAAGGCCATTATAAGGGAAACAAGGCCCCCCCACTAGCTCTGCTAATTGTAGATTCAGTGGAAAATACTGCACTCTGCCCCCACGCCCCATACCAGAAAGTTAGCCCATCATGCCGTGCTAACAGGATGCTTGCAGGATAACCGCCTGTGGTTGTGCTTGCAAGATAAATTGCTTGAGAAGAATGCTTGCAAAATAACCCCTTGCTAGATAAGCTTGGAATTATTTACCCACCCAGACTCTGAGAAAGACCGCGGAGACATCTGGCCTCCAGATGTCTGCATTCTGGGTGACCCCGCTCCCCTGCCCTGATAGAACCACCTCATAAAAGGCCTGTGAGCCTTAGACTCGGGGTCACCAGTTACTTCTCGCACTGGTGGCCCATGAGCTTGTGCTAAATAAAGCTTCTTTTGTGACCTGATATCAGAGTGAAGCTTTCTGTTTTGGACGCCGACCCTAACATTTGGAGGTTCCACCGAGATTGGTAAGGACGGTGGTGAGTCGGCGGGGAAGCAGCTGTTCAAGCGGCCCGTGAGGACCCTTGGACGGTGGGGGACAGACGTGTCCTGAACCCACAGGCTGCAGCTCTGGAGGACGCTCTAGAGTGTGGGGACCCTGGGACAGGGGCCCCGTCTGATTCCCTTTTGCCTAGGAGATTTTTCAGATGGCCCGGGCCAATAGACAATCTTTTGGTTTCATTTTCCCTACCATTTTGCCGGCTTGTCTTGTTTGTGTGTTGTGTCTCGATTTTTGTGTCCTTCTGTGTCTGTTTCTACTTGTTTGGAATGGGACAGTCTGCCTCCACCCCTTTGTCCCTAACCCTCTCTCATTGGTCGGCAGTGACGGACCACACGTCAAACCTGAAGGTTCGGGTGAGGAAGGGAAAGTCGCAGACTTTCTGTTCGTCTGAATGGCCCACCTTCGGAGTCGGGTGGCCAGTAGATGGTACCTTTGATCTTAATATAATTAGGGCAGTCAAACAAAAGATTTTCATTCCAGGTTCGCAAGGACACCGGACCAGCAGGCCTACATTTGAGTATGGGAGGATCTGGTGACTGACCCTCCTAAGTGGGTCCAACCCTTCCTGACTGCTCCTACAGCACCTTCACTAACTTCTGCTCTGATCCTCGCGACAAAGCCTTCCCAATCGACTCCATTACCGACTCCATCCCCTCCTCAACCCCCCTTACCTGAATCTCAGAGTGACCTCATTTCATTTGCCTTAGACTTCCCACCACGACCGCCTCCCTATTGGCCCAAACCACGACCTCCAGCAGAGACTGGGCCCGAGTCTGTCTTGGTCTCTCTGTTGGGTCCAGCACAGGGAACCCGCCAGAGGAGAGCAAGGCCCACGGATGAGGCACCCCTGCTATCACACTGCCTTTGCGCCCCACTGGGGGAATGGTCGATGATGGGGCCGGGGGTGACATGCTCGCTCTCCAATACTGGCCCTTTTCCTCCTCTGACTTGTATAACTGGAAAAATAATAACCCTCCATTTTCTGAGGACCCCTCCAGATTAACAGGTCTCTTAGATTCCATCATGTATTCCCACCAACCTACTTGGGATGATTGCCAGCAGCTCCTGGGGATCCTCTTCACTACGGAAGAGAGAGAACGCATTCTCCTGGAAGCCAGGAAACTAGTCCCCGGGCCAGATGGGCGACCGACTCAACACCCCACCCTGATTGATGAGTGCTTCCCATTAAGACGACCAACCTGGGACCCAAATACCCCGGAAGGTAGGGAGCATCTGTCCCTCTATCGCCAGACTCTAATGGCGGGTCTCCGTGCGGCGGCCAGAAGGCCCACTAATTTGGCTAAGGTAGGGGAGGTTCTCCAAGGGTCTGACGAAACCCCTTCTGCCTTCCTTGAAAGGCACATGGAAGCATACAGGAGGTATACGCCTTTCGATCCACAGTCTGAAGAACAGAAGGGGGCGGTAGCAATGGCCTTTATAGGACAGTCAGCTGCAGACATAAGATGCAAGTTACAGAGATTAGATGGTTTGCAGGGACTGAGTTTGAGAGATTTAGTCAAGGAAGCAGAAAAAGTTTATTATGAAAGAGAAACTGCAGAGGAAAAAGAAGCTAGGTTAGAAAAAGAGAGAGAAGAAAAAGAAAGACAAAGAGAGAAGCGACAAAATAGAAATTTATCATGGATCCTGGCAGTGGCAGTGAAGGACAACTCAGGGCCTCGAGGCAGAGGAGGTCGCCCGCCTTTAAAGCCTAACCAAGCCATAGAGTGCCCCAAAAAACAAAGAGGACGAGGCCGGTCAGTCTTGACCTTTGAGGACTGAGGAAGTCAGGGTTCGGAACCCCTCCCCGAGCTCCGGGTAACCTTTGAAGTGGAGGGGACCCCAGTCGACTTTGAAGTAGATACGGGGGCAGTCTTTTCAGCAATACAACAACCATTCGGGCCACTATCTTCCTGCAAGTCTCTGGTCCAAGGGGCCAACGGTAGTACAGAGAGACCCTGGACCACTCAGAGAACAGTCAACTTGGGGAAAGGTACTGTGCAACATTCTTTTCTGGTCCTCCCTGACTGTCCGCGCCTCTCCTGGGGAGGGATCTCCTGACAAAATTAGGAGCCCAAATAACTTTCACCACCCAAGGACCTGAATTAAAGTTTGCCCATCACATGGTCGGGGACCTCTGCCTCCTCACTCTAGAACTCCCAGCAGCAGAAGAATATCGACTGTATGGTACCACCATCCCCGCGGCCCAGCTGACCATGGTCCCCACAGGACTGGGAAATGAAGAATGGACCCGCAGGTTTCCGGAGGCTTGGGCAGAGACGGGGGGACCTGGACTGGCAGTAGAACAGCCACCTGTTGTGGTCACCTTAAAACCCACAGCAGTTCCGGCTCGGGTAAGACAATACTCCCTCAGCTGAGAGGCCAGAGAGGGCATCAAACCCCACATAGAACGATTCCTAGAACTTGGCATACTAAGACCATGCCAATCGGATTGGAATACTCTGCTCCTGCCAGTAAGGAAGCCGGGAACTGATGATTATAGACCCGTCCAAGACCTACGGGAAGTAAACACTCGAGTAATGGACATACACCCCACAGTGCCCAACCCCTACAACCTTCTAAGTACACTGCCCCCAGAACGAAATTGGTACACAGTTTTAGACCTGAAGGATGCTTTCTTCTGCCTGCCCCTTCACCCGGACTCTCAGAAACTTTTTGCCTTTGAATGGTCAGACCCTGAGAAAAGGAGAACAGGGCAGTTAACTTGGACCAGGCTCCCACAGGGATTCAAGAACTCTCCAACCATCTTCGATGAGGCCTTGCATCGGGACCTCCGAGAGTTCCGAGAGACAACCCCCAAGGTCACTCTCCTTCAATATGTTGATGACCTCCTACTGGCAACTGACAATCGAGATGCCTGTAGGCGGGGGACAGAGAAACTGCTGGGTACCTTGACAAAATTGGGATATAGAGCATCCGCCAAAAAGGCACAAATTTGCCAGAACCGAGTCACCTTTCTCGGCTACTCTCTTGAAGGAGGAAAAAGATGGCTGACGGATGCCCGAAAGAAAACGGTGGCCAACATCCCGGCCCCATCGGATCTCTGTCAACTACGGGAGTTCCTAGGTGCGGCAGGGTTCTGTCGCCTATGGATCCCAGGATTCACCGCCATAACTGAGCCATTTTCCCCCTTACTCAAGGAAAAGAACCCCTTTTCTGGCAAGAGGAACACCAGACAGCATTTGAGACGTTGAAAAAGGCACTCCTTTCGGCACCCACCCTCGCCCTTCCTGATGTGAGTAAGCCCTTCACCCTGTACCTCCATGAGAAAAAGGGGGTGGTGGTTGGTGTACTAGCGCAAGCTCTCGGACCCTGGAAAAGGCCCGTCGCCTACTTATCCAAACGACTCGACCCAGTGGCTAGAGGGTGGCCCACTTGCCTATGGGCAGTGGCAGCAGCGGCTACTCTGGTGAGAGACGCAGACAAATTGACTGTGGGGCAGCACCTGACCATCATTGCTCCCCATGCACTAGAGAGCATTATTTGTCAGCCACCTGAATGATGGCTGAGCAATGCCCGGGCCACCTATTACCAGACAACGCTACTAGACCGAGACCACATCACATTCGGGGCCCCGTCCCTTTTGAATCTGGCCACCCTCCTCCCAATTTCCCTGGAAGATGGTGAGAGTGAACTAACCCATAACTGCGAGGCCATCCTAGCCGAAGAAACTGGGGTCCTAAAGGACCTAACAGACCAGCCTCTAGCCCACTCTGATCTGATATGGTATACGGATGGCAGCAGCTTCCTGATTGGGGGGCAGAGGAAAGCGGGAGCAGCCGTAGTGGACAAAAATCGGGTAATTTGGTCTAGTAGCCTCCCAGAAGGAACTTCAGCCCAGAAAGCAGAACTGATCGCGCTCACGCAAGCTCTCACCAGGGCTGCAGGGAAACGGGCCACAATCTATACTGACAGCCGGTATGCATTCGCAACAGTGCATGTGCATGGGGCAATATATCAAGAGAGAGGGCTACTAACATTGGCTGGAAAAGAAATCAAAAATAAAAAAGAAATTAAGGCCCTATTGGAGGCTGTAATGTTGCCCCGAGAGCTGGCCATCGTACATTGCCCTGGGCACCAAAAAGGGGACTCTCCAGTTACAGCGGGAAACAGGAAGGCCGATCAAGAGGCAAAGGAGGCTGCGCTCCGGGATCCAAGGAGCCTGGCCATTCACATCTCGACTCTGGAGGATCCAGCTCCTGAAGATGCTCCACCCCCGGAACTTCTGAAAGACACTCTGGAAAGGATCCACAAATTAACCCATCTGGGCAGCAGAAAATTGATCCAGCTGACTACAGAAGATAAGACCCTCTCCCCATCTGAGAAGAAACAAATGGCAGAGAAGGTGGTAGCTGCTTGCCGGGCCTGCCAGCAGGTAAATGCATATCCTGGGAAACTGGCCCCCAGAAAAAGACTACGAGGAACCCGCCCTGGCCAGCATTGGGAAGTAGACTTCACCAAAGTAAAGCCAGCAAAGTATGGCCTAAAGTACCTGCTAGTGTTTGTAGATACCTTTACAGGATGGGTAGAAGCCTACCCCACCAAAAAGGAGACTGCCACAATAGTCGCTAAGAAAATCCTGGAAGAGATCTTCCCAAGATTTGGACTGCCTCAGGTAATTGGGTCAGATAATGGCCCAGCGTTTGTGGCCCAGGTAAGTCAGGGACTGGCAAAGATACTGGGGATTGATTGGAAGCTGCATTGTGCATACAGACCCCAGAGCTCAGGACAGGTAGAAAGAACCAACAGGACCATTAAGGAGACCTTAACCAAATTGACCATGGAGACTGGCTCTAGAGATTGGACGATGCACCTACCATATGCCCTCTTTAGAGCTAGAAATACCCCTTCCTTCATGAGTCTTACCCCCTTCGAACTGCTCTTTGGGTGTGCACCCCCAGTTAAGAACCTAACCATCCAGCAAGGAGAAATCATGCCTTCCCCTCTGTCTGACAGGCTGCAAGCCTTAGCATCTGTCCAGCATACACTGTGGAAGCAACTGTCTGCTGCGTACCAACCCGGCAGGGACAGCACTGCCCATCAGTTCCATGTGGGGGACTTTGTATACGTCTGCAGACACCAGCATCAGACTTTGGAACCCCGGTGGCAGTCAAGGTGGACAGGATTGCTGCCTGGATTCATGGCTCCCATCTCAAACCTGCCCCTGCCCCTGACCTGGATGCTGATTTGGACTGGACTGTGGAGCGGACTGAGCATCCCCTCAAGCTCTGCATTAGGCGCAGAAGCCGGCCAGACAAACCCCCACCGGCCACAACCACAAACTTGGCAAGTGATATCTGGGACGGGAGATATGGTGTGGACAGTGTATAGCGCGGACTACCCGCTGGGAACCTGGTGGCCTACACTCCAGCCAGATATCTGTCAGTTAGCAGCTGGACTAGACACCTGGGACTTGCAGGGGAAGGAACCTGGTAGCGAACTCCCCATAACAAGTGAAGGAAAAATGAATGATGAAAGGCCTCAGGGATGCACCACCCCCTGGAGGAGATGCCTCCTCAATTATTTGTCATTCTATGTATGCCCCCGAGATGGTAGAAAAAGAGAGGAGATTCATAGGTGCGGGGGACCAGAATCTCTATACTGTAAGGCTTGGGGATGCGAAACCACTGGAACCACATATTGGAAACCTAGCTCTACATGGGACTGGATCCAAGTAGGGCGAAACATCACTTATCCTGAACCGGCCAGGGGCCCTTATCCAGTTCATCATCCTTGCCACCCAGATGACCTTGCACCTAAGGCTAAGCACTTCACGGGATGCCAGAACACCTCCCTGTGTAACGTACTAAACATAACCTTCACTACTGAAGGAAAAAAATCCACATCTCTAGCTGAATGGTACAAAGGTTGGACCTGGGGTTTGAGATTCTATGCTCCCGGACATGATTTTGGGCTTCTCTTTAAGATAAGGCTAAGCAAGGATAATATACTAGTACGCCTGGCTATTGGCCCAAACTCGGTCCTACTGGACCAAAAGGGGCCCATGCCTAAAATCTATCAGCCTGAGATTCGCCCCTCACCCTCGAAAAACATTTCAGGCCCTCCAACAACTCCCCCAGGCCTAGGGACAGGAGAAAGACTTATAAACTTAATCAAAGGAGGATATCAGGCTTTGAATTCAACCTATCCCAATCTCACTGAGTCCTGCTGGATCTGCCTTCAGCTCAGCCCTCCTTATTATGAGGGGATGGCTATGAATGAAAGTTTCACTTACAACACCTCGGCTAGCTGTGATTGGGGGACCAAGCATATGTTAACTTTGCCCGAAGTGACTGGCCTAGGAACCTGTCTAGGCCATAAATGTATATGACATGATTACAGCAAACCACTTTAAAGCACTTCCCTTCAGGAACCTCTCATCTTCCCTTTAAATATGTACAAATTGCTGAGAACTCAGCAGGGGAAAAAAAGAGAATGATTCATTGTTGGTTTATTGTTGAATTTTGGACACACAATTTATTCACATATATGTTAACAAGCTTTTCTTCTCTTTTTATAAATTCGTAATTAAGAAAATCAAAACATTTGTCTTAATTACCAATTGTCTTAGTTAGGATTTTCATTGCTGTGAACAGACACCATGATGATGGCAATTCTTATAAAGAAAACATTTAATTGAGGGTGCTTGTTACAGTTGAAGAGGTTCAGTCCATTGTCATTATGGTGGGGAGCATGGTAACATGCAGGCTCATGTGTTGCTGGAGCTGAGAGTCCTACATCTTGCAGGCAACAGGAAGTCAACTAAGACACTGGGCAGTATCCTGAGCACATAAATCACCAGAACCTGCCACCATACTGACACACTTCTTCCAACAAGGCCATACCCTCTCCAACAAAGTCACACTTCCTAATAGTGCCACTCCCTATGAGATTACAGGGGCAAATTACATTTAAACTACAACACCAATATTTTCTCAATTTAAAGTGTCATTCATTTTTTATTCAATTATGAAAAACTCACACAGTAGTTTAGATAATTGGATTCTGTGCAAAATCTTGTATTTGGTACTACTTACCATTATTTAAGTTTATGAATTAAAGTAGATGGCTAGTTCCATACATCACCTTGACTAAGGTAAATACTACTGCAGCACATTAAACGTAATTCTTCGTTGTTACTAAATAGCTGGTGTGCATTTCTGAACACTGGGCACTTCCTATTGCTCTATTAGTACTCGGGGTCATGGGAAATGCATATAGTATATATAAAAGGGTCTCTGACCTTTAGCTTGTAGTGGTCAGTTCAGAAGAAGCATGGTAGGTATGGACACAATATTTCTGGTTCATAATAGGATTCTCATTTGAAAAGACAAAGCTGGTTTGCACATCAAGATTGCATACAGGCAACTCATTAGCCCTTCTAATTCCACAACCCAAGACAACTTGGTATGATCTTCTGAATAAAGAACACATGTTATTCTTTTAATGAGCCCTTTATCTCCCAGCAGAGACCATGTTTGGAATCTCACTGCAAAATCCTTCAGAAGGAGGTGAGGCATTAAATGTTCTGTTTCATGTTTATTAACTTCTAAGATATTCACCAAAAGAACAGAGTGACCTGCTAAATGGTCTTTTTTTATCCATTTGGCTCCCTTACACCCTAATTAGGTCAATCCTCTGATGGTAGAAAACTTAAAAATACTTGCTCACCTTCCTCCATCTAATTCTATTATTTTTAGAAAAGGTCATTTTCTAAATTGCATTAGTGTAAAGATTTGGTGAGACTTCATCCATCTTAGTTCTCAAATTCCTCATTGAGAGCTCTCATGTCTATGATCATGAAACAAAAGAAGAAAAGGAGAGTAGCATTTCCTTTATTGAAAATGGACTTTCAAAATTATAAAATAGTACTTCTAACAAACACTTCTTGTGGGCCAGATTTCTCATTGATACTATAGGATGTGAGACATAAGCAGCTTAATTGGAGGTATGATGTATCTTGCTCAAAGTCTCAGCAGATCATTCCATGGTTACTTGGCCCCATGTACTTGAGCAGAGCGTCATGACATTGGGGATGCCTTGGGAAGAAGGCTGTTCACCTTGCAGTAGAAAGTAAGCAGAGAAGAATGCAGAAACCAATTACATCTTTCAAAGGCATGTTCCAATCACCTGTTTCTCCATCTTTTTCCATCCTCCTAACATTTCTACAACTTTCTAAAACCTCACCACCAGTTGGGGACCAACCATCTGATAGTTGAGCCTGGGAGGACACTTCAGAGTCAAGCCATAACAAGCACAAAGATGTCTACCTTTGATTCAGACCTTCTTTCTTGGCAGCCCCCCTGTTTACAGTTCTCCCTTATCTCTGAACATCAAAACTTCAGCAGCCCTGATCCTCTTTATTCCCTCCCTCCCTCCCTCCCTCCCTAAGGAGACCCATTTGCCCCAAAGCCCCTGTTCAAGTGTTTTGCCTATATGTGCACCATGTGTGTACAGCACCTTCAGAGGTGCAGTGCCTGCAGAGGTCAGAAAAGGGTATCAAACACCCAGAAATGGAGCTACAGGTGGTTGTGAATGGCTGCGTGAATGCTGGGAGCTGAACCTTGATACTCTGCAAGAGCAGTAAGTGCTCTTAAACACTGAGTCATCTCCCCAGTTTCTCATGAGAATGTTTTGATCATTGCAATTCCAGTTCTTTCATACTCGGCACTCTGTCTTCACTTTGTGTTATCTTAACCTACCCAAAGTCTGATACAGTGACAAAGAGATGTCACTCAGATGATCCCCTCAAGGAAGAAGTTGATGTCCTAGCAGCTTGAAATACTGTTCATAGGCAGTGTAAACTGTGTCCCTTTTCTGGAAGTGCCTCAGCTACAGGAGATAAAACTCGTCCAAAATCACCTCCTTTCTACAGAAGCCAACAATGAATGGCTGATTGAAGTGAAGATTGATGGAATTCATGGGCCTACTAGCTCAGCTGAGTCTGTATTATATAGCTTGATTTCTAACTATGGTAAATCCCATTTGTCTTCCATCCTTCCACAGATATGGGTCTTGACGGCTCTCCCCAGTAAACACTCCACTGCTACACTGCCTCAGAGTTTGTTTCCAGTTGTTCCTCAAAATGGTGTCTGTTTAAATGTTAACTCCTAGAGGAAGTCATAGTCACAAACTTTGGAAGCTGTGACCACAGAAGTATATCATCTTACACCCTTGAAGGCTAGGAGTTAGAAATCTCTTAGGATTCATGAAGCAGACAAGCATAGGGAACATTTTAGTAACATGGAACTCTACTCCATGTGAAATAAAGCCAAGCTGGATCCCTAGGAAAACCTTTAGGGAAAATCCCTTAATTAACATCTTATACATTTGCATATTTGGGTATACACTTGATTAAAATCAGATGTATTATAGGAAGGGACATGCACAGTAAAGAAAGTACTTAATTTGCCAATCAAAATAGAAAACCATTCAGACTATACCCCTATTAACTGAACCCTCCTTCTCTTGAACCCTATACAAGGGAGGTCCAAAAAATAATTGAGGCCCTTAAGTATTTTCACTCTTGGGGCAACTCACATGTAGTAGATTCTGACTGGCTCTACAGCTTTGCTATGAATAAAGTTTCCTGCCTATTTTGTAGTCTGTGGAACTCATAATTCCTTAAACAAGAGGCCAAGAATTTGCAAATATCCAGCCCAAATTCCAATCCCATTATCTGGTGCTTAGTGTTCTACAGAGGGAGGGCTTATCTGGCTTCTCATAATTGCTGCTGTCTTTGGTGTTCCTATCTAAAAGATGCTTCATGCTACCTGTCTCCATCTTGCCAAGAGCTATTTTCCAGGTACCTGTCTCTTTGCCCAAACTTTCCTCCCCTTATACAGGGACCACTGATCTTGACTTTAGGGCTCATCTCAACCTAGTAAGAGCTCCCATAACTTAGTTGCAAAGACTTCCATTATTAAAAACTTTACATTTCTAGGCTTCAGTGATCTTTCAAAAGATCTGTGTGTGTGTGTGTGTGTGTGTGTGTGTGTGTGTGTGTGTGAGAGAGAGAGAGAGAGAGAGAGAGAGAGAGAGAGAGAGAGAGAGAGAGAGAGAGAGAGAAAGGGGGTGGGATTCAGGCCATAAGCTGTATTACTGAGGATTCTAGGTAATTTAAGCTATAGCTAATATTTGTAAAATTTCCAAGAACTAAATGTTTTCTGCCATTTAATTTTTTCCCTAAAACTCACCAGTAAAATCCAACATTTGTTTTCTCTGCTTCCTTTCCCATTAGGATGACAGCACATCATTAGTGCAAAAGAAGCACACACTGTAAGGGATGTATGGCAAGGAGTGTCAGAATTGAAGAACTGTCAACTCTGTCTACAGCCCCAGGAACGGCAGCCATGCTGTCTTCAGCTGACAATTCATATGCTGTCATTTGGGATACTGAAGCTGGATATGTAGTTTCTAAGCATGCATCTCTGTCTGTCCAGCATGCATTGTCAGAAAACTGTAACATCTTTTCTAAACTGTCCTTTATCTTTGACTAGAGAGTTGGTGTATTTTATCTGCAATTGAGTCCCTAACTTTAAAAAAAAAATCCACCTTGAGTCAGATCAAATGAAACAGGGAAAGTCAGTTAAGTACTAAAAGTGCTGGGTGAACCTCTGCAAGTTTGCAGAGGCAGAATGAGAATGCAGGACTCTGACTCTGCCAGTACATCCTATGGATTCTCCCCCATTCCTTATCTCTGATTTTCTGTGCATGACAAATTCAATCTTTCAGCCTTATTATCTTTCTGGAACTAGCCCAATAATAGACCTTGGTCTTTGGGGGGCCCAAGGAAAGGGATCCATTCCTTCCCCAGTTCTAATTTTACAAATCCAGGAAAAGTCCTTTGATCAGCTGCCCACTCCATAGATGAATCAGTGTGGTCAGAAGCTGAATTATTGTGATTTTGTTATAACTACAGTGGCCAGGAAAGCAGAGCATCCAAATGTTCTTGAGAATGAGTTCCAGAACAGAGAATGGGAAGGGAGGACACAGGAAGGTAGAGGACTAAGGGAAAATATGCAACATCATCTTGTCCCCTGGAAAATCATATGAGCCAGCAACTATTTGTCTCTGTATTGACTACAGAGATGTTTTCAGATATTCCACTCAGAAGATTATCTGAGCTTACAGGTATCATCATGTACCTATTTAAAGTTTAATTCTAATCTCAGTATTCCTAAGACTGAATCGGAGGATCCCAGTATTGAGGTACTCTGGGCTACAAAATAAGACAATGTCTCAGATTAAAAAAATAATTGAAATTAAACTAAATAGATCATTTTATACATTAATTAGAATAGAAGCTTTTACTGTCCATAAGTCCTTTTATTATATACTACCCTAGTCTCAGTATCTTCAGGGAACAACTAGTGGGGAATAGAATGACATTGGCCTTCAGTCTTAAATTACTAAATAAGTGCCTATGACTAAATGACCAACTTGGAAAATGACATTTGAGTAATGAAGCATTAGCAAATGCTTACGAAAGATATATGTAATTTCACCAAATCAACTTTCATTATCCTTTTCCTATTGAGAAATAATATAAAATCAACAATCTTTAAAGAAAGCAATCCACTCTAACCTACTTGCATGGATTCAAACAGGTTAGTTAACTTCTCCTTGATTCAAGATCCTTGTCTATCCAGAGATGATGATGGTCTTCGTACTCACACATAGAATCCTGTCACTGTGTTTAACAGGTCTATTTGTAAGCGTACCCCAAGTGAGTTTATCTCCGACACTGACATTACTCAAGTGCCTTTGTCTACTTTTACTCTTGTTCCCATGCTGTCTTTCAGTGCACCTCTGCTGTCTTGAAAAAACAAAACAAAACAAAACTGCATATTGCCTCTTCTTTAAAAAAAAAAAAGGAAAACTCTGAGAAACAAAGACAATGTAATCAAAGGCAATTTTCCAATTCCCACCAACCTTAGAATTGGATATGAAAGACAACAAAGAATTTCTTTAAAAAAAATCATCATAGTATCATTTTCTTCCCCATAGCTTTTCTCCACTGATCTTTAGATATGAATCTCAGTATAATGGAAAGCAGAACAGTGGGAGGTGGGATGTCAATTCAGAAAAATATAGGCACAAGAATCCATTTTCCTCTCATATGCAGCTCAATCTGTAATCCCCACAAAAACTTCATGACAAGCAAGCTGACAGACATAATTGGCCTGTACACAGACGTCATTGGCTACTACATCTGCCAAAGACAGCAAAGCTTCCTCCTAACCAACGGATCTGCATCCCCATTTCAGGAGCTGACAGCAAATGTAGAGGTCAACAATCAGTCCTGAGTTGAAGACCAGACTACTGGGATTTAACCCATGAACTTTGTCATGCCTAATGACACTGGGCCCTGATCCAATTCATTTTCACAGAATTTCATAATGGGAGCATAGCAAAACAAAGAAGAACAGCAAAACAGAACAAGAGCATCACACATACACATACACAAAGTAAAAAAGATTGAAGCCGGGCAGTGGTGATGCACACCTTTAACCCCAGCATTAGGGAGGCAGAGCCAGGCAGATCTCTGTGAGTTCAAGGCCAGCCTGAGCTACAGAGCGAGATCCAGGAAAAGCAACAAAACTATACAGAAAAACCTTGTCTGGAAAGAAACAAAAAACAACAACAAAAAAGTGTTGATAAATTTAACTATATTTGTGTAAAATAAAAACATGGAGGACCTGTGCATGGCTAGTTTGTAATCCTGTAGTATGTGTTTTATCTTTCACATCTGATAATGGGGATGTACCGGTTCAGAAAGTTGTTCAAGTTATTGTTTCTGAGCCTTCTTTTTCAAAATCTGAAGAGGGCTTCAGGGTCTGTCTTACAAGAGCACCATCTGTTCCTTTTATCATTTCTCTCTACTAAAGACGATATTGCTTTACATGAAAGCCCTGTCTTGTCAGAGAGAATGTGCTATAAAATGTTAATTTCTGATCGACCGCCCATTTTACTATGTAACTATATTTCTAAACCAAATATACAACATAGAAATTACTTTACAAAGAAAAACATCTCCTCATCAAATTACTATTTTGTAAGGATTAAAAGGAAAAAGCACACTACATTTGTTTTGAGGAATGGTTTTTTGTTCTGCATATTTCTTTGGGAAGATGAAAAACCTTCTTATCCACTTTGTTATCTGACTGGGTGTTCTTACTGAAATCTTTAAATCTGTAGCCATAAAATAATTTTTAGTCTTATATTTAGAAATGCTCATGAGTTCCATCCAGTAAACTCAAATGCATGTAGCAGACTTTTCTTTCCTTCTTCAATATAATTTTTTCACATTACATGCAAAGTGATTGTAGGGAAACACACATACCTGGAGGCTATTCCCATGGATGGATGAATGGATGCCTGTCTGGTTTTCACCATTTAGTACTACTCATCCCTAATTTTTCTCTTCAAAGTTATAAACTGATTATTGTTCATTACACCAAAGACAGTGTTGTTTTTGTTGCCATGTTACTCTGGTTTACTGATTTTACTAAGCAGCTCATGCTAAAACTACAGTGTTTATTCATTTGCTTATATTATTATATCCAAATACTTTAAGTAGAGTATGAGGCCATGAGAGCAAGGGACAACTCTCTTGATCGTTCCTGAATTCTTAATACTTAGATACAACTGACACAATAAAGACTCAGTGAGTAAACCACTAAATTCCAACTAAGGCTGAAGATCAGCATTCATCAGATAAAATCATACTTGAAAGCCTGACTGTGCTAAGCTCTACATGAGTTGAGCATGCTTCTGAAAGCGTGGGTTGTAGGAAGGTCTGATCTTCTCTAGCCTGGTGAAAAAGAGTTCAGATAAGATATGATGGAGATCAGAGCTTATGAGAAAATAAGTTCAAGTAAGTAAATGATAACATGCTTTGCTGCAACTCAGTGAACAGAGACCCAGGGAAGAAATTGGAAAGTGGCCTCTGTGGCTAGAATACAAGGCAGTCTGAGAGAAACTTGTCAATCATACCTGGAAACAATAGAAACAACTGAGACAATTATCCTTATCCAACTAAATAATTGCATGAGTCACTGATGTTCTACATGTCCCATGTTTAAAAAAACTAGACTGTGTAAAACATGAAGGATTATTTACCTCATGTAAAAGCACCCCTCCAAATTACTGATATTCATTTTTTTAAAATGTTCTTGGATTGCAGTATTAAATCTAGATCATGATATACTATAGGCCTTGGAATATGAGTCAGTACAAGACACAGGAAATTGGGGAGGGCACAGAGGGGCTACAGCACTAAAGAGAAGAGAGTAGCAAGTTCGATAAGGACTTAGGAGACAAAAGTCAGATGGACTTGGAATTGCAGAGAGTAAACAGTTCTGAAAACAACACATATTTCTATGCCACACAACCACATGGGTGATGGGACTGTTAAGTGAAGGTTGAGACTAAGAGAAAACCAAGTATGATGGGAGAAGGGATTTGTTTGATGATGCTGAAGTGTCACTGATGCTCTAGTTGGTGGTTTGGAACAAGCAGTTGAGTGCATAAATATCTAGTTAAACAGCCTAGTCTGTGTTAGACACTCTTTGACTTTGTATTGTCTCATGGAAACCACAAGTGTCATGACTGATCTACAGAAGGGATACACAGAAAGATCCATGTACAATCTCAACACTTAAATGCTAGGTCACTGAAGACATGCTGCAAAAGAGCAGAAAGTCCTGCCGGGAGTGCTGGGGATGCAGCTTCCATGCATCATCAACCAAGTTGGGCTGGGTTTTTCAGTGATGTGGCTGTCCCTGTGTTTTCCTTGATACTGTAAATGACCCCCTCACGCACACTCTTGCAAGGAAACCTAATAACCTTACTGTTTCACTAAGGTAAACTTGAATTGTTCCTTGGTCTGGCATCGGTGCCCTATCTGGGGAGTAGACTTTTATTTGTAGCTCCCAGGAAAATTCACACAACATTGGTGTTAGATAAATTGTGGCATCTTTGAGAGATGGTCAGGCTAGGTGAGAATTGAAGGTCATAGAAACCAAGCAATGAATTTATTTCAAGAAGCAAGATGTCGGTCCAATACTTCTAATCTTGAGAAATCCACCTGGATTGTAATTGGTCATTTGGATGGTGCAATTATTGCCATTATTGACTTGTTTTAGAAATGGAGTGTCTAGTAGTCAGAGATGCTGTACCCTCTGTTCTTCCTGTGAGCTAGCATTTGCTTCCTTTCTCTTCATTTAATTAGCGTTCTCCATCACAATGACTTCTTATCAATTGCCTTCTTTGACACCTCCTAGGGGAAGTTCTGATTCTCAATAAATTCACCTGCTTTACATCTTGGCTCCTACCTAAGACTTTAGAAAACCCACAGTCATGAAGGCTATTGCCTTATTTGATTCATAGGTATTTGCTGTATGACCTTTCCTGGGGAGATATGAACATACATCTATTCACTCCAGATAAGGGACAGACAACAAACCAAAGAACTAATTCTCCCCAAGTCTGCTTTGGTGAATGAATGAGTTTATAGAAGTTATATACAGGAGCATGAATGACTCAAAGATCACTGTATTACTGAAAAGCTCACTGCAGCATGGGTGAACATTTACACAAGATGCATCCCTGGAGCTCCCTCCCTTCCCAACACGCTGACAGCTCCATCAATAGGACTACTTCCCCCTCTACTGATTGTTTACTGATTATGTAAGTTTGAGAAAGAACCCTAGGGATCATGTAACTTTGTCAGTTTCCTGAGAACTGTAAGTCATATTCATTTCCTAAGTTTGAGGAGCCCCCCTCTTCTTCCAGAAGTAAATAATTCAACTCAGAAGAAATAGCTGCCCAATAATAATTAATATCTGACCTTTAATGTTAAAAAACATTTCCTTTTGCAGCCCTCAAGTATCTATCCAGTTTTCTACTATAATTAATTTAAATGCCAGAGTTGTATTCTAATCCCCAAAATTGTCTCATTCAATCTCAGAAAGTAATTCTGATTTAGTTACAGAGGAAGCAACAAAAAAGCATTGAAATCATCACTTTTTCAACTGCCTACAAACAAATCAATAATTCTTAGAGACAACATAAGATCTAGGGCCGTTGGCATGGCTATTGTTCAGGAAATCGCTTCAACAGCTGTGTCTAAACTGCTTCATCTGTGAAATGGGCACAGTCCTAGTGCCTACCTTCAAAAAGAATGTATAGTTCAATGAGTCTGAGCAGGTATAACAGGCATCCAGATTCTTGGTAAAACAAAAAGAAGACTCATTTATGGAATTCTTAACCAAACAGGTATCAGACCCTCCCCAGAGTACATTTCTAATGGCTGACTTCCTAACTTGCCATATCCACATGCACCTTTCTCCCTTCATCTTGAATCTATGGGTCCCTTAAGTAATTTGGTTTTTCTCCTGTCCCATGTCAGAAGATGGCTCTTTCTTCTGGTATGATACAGGGAGTTTGCATTTTCTTTTAACAACATGCTTGAGTTTAAAGAAGGAGAGAGCCATTCTCCAACTCCAAAGTCAGCTTTAAATTTTAATTGAACTGGAACTACAAGAAGACCAATAGTGTTAATTTTTTTTTTAAGAGAAGAGCAGAAACAAACATTTAGGAAGATTTATGAAATTTTGTAGATGATGTACCAATAGGCCATTTTACTCTTTTTCCTGGGACAGATGATTTGTCCTTTTTCTTCAGTTGTCTTATTTGTCCAATGTTCTTCAGACTCCTTAGCCTTCATTCTCATAAAAGACAAAAATAAAAACCCTTCCCCAAGACTAATTTTGGGGAGGTTCCCTTTTGGCAATTTATAACTGATTAAATGAAAAGGCATGTATTAATGGTATAAGTGAGTTTAAACTGGATGGTCATGTTGGTTGATGAACTATCACCTCCTCTAACTAAGAGGTCACTCTTGTTCAAATCAAACCTTTATCAATTTTGATGGTACCCACAGCTTATCTTCTCCTGCAGAAATAAAAACAAAACCTTGTCCCCAACATAACACATATCCTGGTTTCCATTCTGAAGTCAGCACATCCTTGAAGTATATAGGCTGATTTAATTCTGTAGTTTTTTTCTATTATCCAGTGTCTCTCTGCAGCTGTTGTTCCTTTCTCATTAGCATTGAGAAAATTCAAAGTTAATAGAGCATTGTGCAGTCTATCTCTGGGGGTTTTTGTTACCCCTTTCTGTTTATCATGTCCTATAGAGTTCTGTTGGATCTTTCTATAACTGCTTGGCCTGTAGGATTATGTGGTAGACCTGTAATATGCTTTATTTTATAATAAGCAAAAAATTATTTCATTTTAATAGAGACATATGCTGGAGCATTGTCAGTTTTAATTTGTGCAGGTATACCCATGATGGCCATAACTTCCAGCAAATGAGTGATTACAGAATCAGCTTTTTCAGAACTCAAAGCAGTCGCCCATTGAAATACTGAATAAGTATCAATAGTATGGTGTACATATTTCAATTTTCCAAATTCCACAAAGTGAAACACATCCATCTGCCAGATTTCATTCCTCTGAGTACCCTTTGGGTTACATCCTGCTGGTAATGGCATCTGATTGTAGAAGGAACAAGAAGGATATTTCTTTACAATTTCCTTGGCTTGTTGCCAGGTTATGGAAAAATCCTTTTTTAAACCTTTACTATTGACATGCTGTTTTTAAAGAAATTCTGAGGCCTCCAGCACATTTCCTATCAATAGTTTATTGATCTTATCACTACCTTGTGCTACCCGGCCTGGCAGACCAGTATGGGATTGGATGTGAGTTATATATAAAGGATGACTCCTTTCCCTGGTTGTATCTTGTAATTGAATAAATAGTGAAGTTAATTCTGAAGCATCAGGGATAAATTCTGCAGTCTCAAAATGTAATACCACTCTTTCAGCATACTGAGAGTCAATAAATATGTTGAGAGGTTCTGAAAAATCAATTAATACCAACAGAATAGCATACAATTCTGATTTTTGAACTGAATTGTAAGGACTTTGAACCACTTTACTTAAATTTTCTGATTTGTAACCTGCCTTTCCTTGTTTGTTGGCATCTGTATAAAATTTCCAAACTCCAAATATGGGTTTTTCACATACAATTTGAGGCAAGATCCAATCAGCTCTCTTTATAAGATCAATTCTATTGCTTTGGGGATATTTGCTGTTAATTTCTCCCAAAAAATTACTGCAAGCTCTTTGCCAAGGTTCACTTTCTGTCCATAATTTTTCAATGTCTTCTTTTACAACAATTTCTGCTGGGTCTATTCCTGCTAATTGATGAAGTCTCAATTTTCCTTTCAAAATTATGTAAGAGATTTTTTCCACATAAGTTTTTAATTTTTTATTTGGTTTATTTGGTAAAAATATTCAATCCAATATAATATCTTCTCTCTGCATTAATATTCCTGTAGGAGAATGCCTAGAAGGTAAAATAACCAAAATGCCATCCAGCTTTGGATCGATACAATCCACATGTCCTTCATGTACTTTCTTTTCTACCAAGGCTAATTCTTTCTCAGCTTCAGGTGATAATTCTCTTGGACTATTTAAGTCCTTGTCACCTTCTAAGATTTTGAACAAATTATTCAGTTCATCATTTTTTACTGCAACAATAGTTTGTAGATGAGAAATGTCTCCAAATAATCTTTGAAAGTCATTAAGAGTCTGTAGTCGATCTCTCCTAATTTGCACCTTTTGAGGTCTAATTTTTTGTAGCTCTATTTTATATCCTAAATAATTAATAGAATCTCCTCTTTGTATCTTTTCAGGAGCAATTTGTAATCCCCAGCAAGGCAATATTTTCTTTACTTCTTCAAACATTCTCTCTAAAATATCTGCTTTTGATTCAACTAGTAAAATATCATCTATATAATGATAAATTATAGATTTAGAAAATTTTTTTACATATCACTTCCAAGGGCTATTGTACAAAATATTGGCACAGGGTTGGACTATTCAACATTCCCTGTGGGAGGACTCTCCATTGAAATCTTCTAACCGGTTGAGAATTATTGTAAGTAGGCACCGTGAAAGCAAATCTTTCTCTGTCTTTTTCTTGTAGGGGTATTGAAAAGAAACAGTCTTTTAAATCGATAACTATGAGAGGCCATCCTTTAGGTAACAGAGTTGGCAAATGAATTCCAGATTGTAGAGAGCCCATTGGATGAATTACTTTGTTAATTGCTCTAAGGTCTGTTACCATTCTCCATTTACCAGATTTCTTTTTAATAACAAATACAGGAGAATTTCAAGGGCTCATAGATTCTTCAATATGCTGAGCATTTAACTGTTCTTCTACCAGCTCTTCTAAAGCCTGAAGTTTCTCTGTTGGTAAAGGCCATTGATGAACCCATATAGGCTTATCTGTTAACCATTTTAAAGGTAAAGCTGTTGGTATCTTTGGAAGATCATCAGTATTTGTGCCCTGTTCTTGTATGATATAGATGGCTGGTGACCACTCATTAGAATAATACCTTCTAATATTTCTATAAGAAACATGTGCTAGTTTATGATTTATTTCTGACGTTGGAGGGATGTTAATCTTAGTATTCCATTGTTGTAACAGGTCTCGACCCCACAGGTTCATGGCTATGTTAGCCACATATGGTTTTAATCTGCCTCTCTGTCCTTCTGGGCCTATTCATTCGAGCCATCTTGCACTCTGTTTCACTTGAGATAATGTTCCAATTCCTAACAGCTGAATATTTACCTCCTGAAGAGGCCAAGATGGATGCCAAAATTCTGGTGCAATTATTGTCACATCAGCACCTGTGTCTACCAGACCAGACAACAAAACACCATTTATTTTTATTGTTAATTTTGGTCTTTGTTCATTTATAGAAGTTTGCCAAAAAATTTTCTTTATGGTTTCTCCTGAATTTTCTGTTCTCTCTGTCTCAGTTGTTCCATTACTCTGAGTTTATTCCAATAGGCATTTGGTTATTTAACTGCTCTGAGTAGGTGTCTCCTCTACAATTGTAGGAACGGTCTGAACTGGATTCACTGTAAGGGCCTGCCTTGACTGTCCCTTGTTGATCTACATTCACTGGTCGAGTGTCTTCCCTTACCACACCTTCTACATACTCCAGAAGGAAGGGCCATTCTGTTGCCATTGTTCCTTGAAGAAACATTGTTTCTAGAAGTGCCCTGTTTACAGTCCCTTTTCAAATGTCCTTGTTTTCCACATCCAAAACATCTGACATTCCTCAAACCTCTTGAAATTGCTTCTCCTACCCACATATTATCATGATCATGAGCCTCAACATTAACCGTGCCTCTAATCCAATCTTCCAAGGGTTGCAGATCTTGCCTTTAAAGGCCTGATTATTCTCTTGCATGCTGCATTTGTGTTATCAAAAGCCAAAGATTCAATTATTATCTGGCTAGCTTCTGAATTTGGGACCATTCTCTTTACTGCTGAAGTCAGTCTTTGTAAGAAATCTGTGAAAGATTCTTTTGGGCCCTGTATAACCTTTGTAAATGACTCAATTTTCTTTCCTGGTTCCAATTTACACTTTCTGGACAGTGAGACATGTCTGCTCCTGGCAGCACCAATTTACTTCAGAGAGGAGGATGGGCATTGAAGACACTTCATATGGAGTTTATCTTCACCTTGGCAAAAATAGCCATTTGGGCAAGAAACTGTTCTTGCCTGGACTGCTTGATCAACTGGACGTGCAGGACCCATAGAAAGGTGACCACTAAACTTTGCTTGACAAAATGGTCCTTCAGGTTCCTGCTTCACAGAGGAAACTGCAAGACATTCTATAGAATACTGAGAGAAGTGACCAAGAAATTCTAGCCCTGTGGGCTGAAGACAAATGCCCCAACTTTACAAAGGAACATTAGTTGACTGTCCAGGCTGCCAGATGTCTCTGTCTACTCTTGCAAGACTCCTGAAAAATGCTTGCATCCTTCTCCTGGTTCTCAGGTAATATTATATCCTTCTGATGTCTTTGATGTGGTTGAAGACTAGATAGTTATAATTTCCTCAGTTATGATAAAAGATAAGTTAGATTTAAAACCTTAGACTCACAAATATAAAATAGATAAGATATCTTCTTTAATATTGTAACTTTAATTCTTGCTTGATAATTGTTTTATTTTCTGAAATTTTACTATATAAAAGTTAAAACCTTGCTTTTAAAAAAAAAGAAAAGGGGAAGTGCTGTGGGATGTTCTGTATGTCAAATGTGTTGCTCTGATTGGTTAAGATAAATAAAGTTCTGATTGGCCAGCAGCCAGGCAGGAAGGATAAGGTAGGCAGGACAAGGAAGAGGAAAAGGCTGGGAACAGGAAGGCTGAGGGGAGACACTGCCAGCTGCTGCCATGAGAAGCAACATGTAAAGACACTGGTAAGCCACAAGCCACGTGGCAAAGTATAGACTAACAGAAATGGGTTAATTTAAGATAGAAAAAGTAGATAACAAGAAGCCTGCCACAGCCATACAGTTTGTAAGCAATATAAGTTTCTATGTGCTTTCTTGGTTGGGTCTGAGCGACTGTGGGACTGGCGGGTAAGAGAGATTTGTCTTGACTGTGCGCCAGGCAGGAAAACTCTAATTACAATTACCCATAATTGTTCTACTTTCATTCTCTGTCATTTCTTTATTATTCTGTTTCTGTCTTTCTCCTGTTTCCTCATCATACCCTGGGACTCCTTTGAAATAGATATCAGACTTTAAACTAGTAATAGAAACAGACTTAAACTCCACATTAATAATACAAACAGCCATCAGAGGTGGTGAAACTTGGAGCCTGATTATCTGTATCTTGGGAGAAGCACTCAGAAGTTGTGGAGAGTTGGAGTCATGTAAAATTACTTGACCTGACCTGGAACTCTGGAGATTTTGACTTTGGTTCACATGACTAAATTTTAATCACTGCCTAATCGTATAGCTGCACTTCAGTGATGGGTATTGTGCATCAGATGACATTGTTGCCTGGGAAAAACTGGGACCTGAAATACAGTACAAGTTCTTGGGATGGAACACTGGGTATATGTGCTTTTCTCGTGAATTCATTGGTATATGTTTGAAAAGTTAATAATAAGATAAAAAGAACATGTGAACTTACTTGAACTGTAGAATTTCCTTCCCTTTCCCTCTTTCAGTCAATCCTAACAGTCATTTTAGAAAGACAGTTATTTTCATGTTTGCGTGTCTGTGTGTTTTCAGGCATTTCTGTGTGTAAAGGGATGTGTGTGTGAGTGTGTGTGTGTGTGTGTGTGTGTGTGTGTGTGTGTGTGTGTGCGCGCGTGTATGGGTGCCAGAGGTCAGCACTGAGTGTCTTCCTATATTGCTCTCCATCTTATTTTTTAAGACAGGGTCTCTCCTTGAACCTGGGGCTCGCTGATTTGATTAGATTGGTTGGCCAGCAATTCCCAGAGATCCTTCTCTTTTTACCTTCCAATCACCAGGATTAAAGGTATGTAGTTCCAGGAAGGACTTTTTAACATGCATCATAGGGATTCAACTCAGGATCTCATGTTTATACAGCAAGCTCATTACTGACAAAGCCATTTTCCAGGCCATTTTTGTACTCATTTATATATTACGTATAATATGAAATAAGCTTTGTGGGTGATAAACATGGAAGTGGCTACTAAATTCACACTGTATAAACACAAACTGATCTGCCATTATGCAAAATTAACCATAAAATTTTAGCATAGATGCTCAATATAAACACAATAAAGTACCTTGAATTAAAGTCAGATGAAATCAGAATATCACACGCACTTAAGTACCTGTGAATAAATGTGGTTAAATGTGTTCCTTTATACAGACAACCAGAGCTACACATAAAGTTTAATTTTAAGATTAAAATTAATTATCTCTTAGGGTAAAACAGTTGTTTCATATAGTTATAGAACCCAAGAACTTAAGTATGCTAAGCAAGCCCTCTATCACAGAGCTACATACTCATTTGTAACAATTAAAAGGCATTTTAAATTAACTAACTTTATGTTTTTTGAGCACTACTGTATTTTCCAAGTTATAAAAGGCATTAAATAGACAATAATAAACATCGAAAACTACAATATGTCACAAGACTCATTTGTGATTTTTGCACCTTTAAAATGTGTTTGGTGGAAATAGTTCTAAACAGAAAAGTTCTTTTTGTTTGTTTATTTGTTTGTTTGTTTGTTTTTAAGGAATTTTAAATAGTTTTAATAGAGAGTTAACAATTTCAGCAAGAATGTAAACCTGAACTCTTTAAAGAGAGTAACAAGAAAACTAAACAAACCTAGGCTTGATGGCTCACACCTTTAATCCCAGCACTCAGGAGGCAGAGGCAGGCAGGTTTCCATGAGTCTGAGGCCAGCCTGGTCTACACAGTGAGTTCCAGAATAGTCAGGGCTACACAGAGAGATCTTGCTTCAAATGAACAAAAACAAAACAAACAAACAAACAAAAAAACAAGAAAGAAAACAAACCTAAATAAATGAACAACAGATTTGTTCTGAGAACAGCAGACATGAACATAGTTTTTCATAATCTTTTTTAAGATTATATTCTTCTTCAATATCAAGAGATCTCAGGAAACAAGCAAAGTGCAAAGCTGTGAATACTTACACTATCTTATGAAGCTACCTCTGTGTGCAGAAAAGAAAGGGTGAGTCTGCTCGGGGTTGTAGAGGATGTCACCTGTGTCAGTAAGAAATCGAAGTGTGCTAACTAGAGTATTTGCTGTGTTGTCTTTACACTACCCATAGGAGGATTTCTCCCTATGTCTGAACAGCAGATTTGTGCGTATGTACAGGTACTGATGATGAAAAGTCACAAGACATGTGCTATAAACCTCAGTCAGTTATAAAAGTAATGTTTAAATTGCAGTTTTCCTGGATGTAAAAGGCTGACCTTTTCTACCTGGAGCTAAAGAACAGCTTGGCATGATGTCATGGCAATATACTGGAAAAGAATTATGTAAAAGTATTTAATATTCTCTTCCAATATGCCTTATCAATAAACTTTGGTTTCTCTAATAGTCTCATGCGTTGTGTGAAAATATATCAGTCTGCATATATTTTTTCAAGAACCTTGTCATCCATGTAATAACAGCCAACACAAAAAGTCAGCTTTAAAGTTTGGGACATTTTTAAACCATGCTTTCCTTGCCTGGGCAATGCCTCTCAAGAATGATTCTGCCTTGTAGTAGTGCATCTCATTAACTTAGGGAAGGAGAGTGGAAGCACAGCAGGAGCTTCAGTCTGATTCAAGATGGAGAGTTTAATGACTTTGCTGACAAAACTAACACATTCATTTCCCCTCCATACTAAGAAGGACTCATATTTATTAGAGTTTTATAATGGATTGCAATTAAACATAGTCTGCTGCTATGTTTATCCACTCAACACTCACCACCCCCAGATAATAGGAGAAAGTCATTTTCCCCCATACAGTTTATCACTTTGTCTTTTCACAAAATGTACCCTAGTATCAGCCAATTCTGTTACATAATGCTAAATTATTGTAAATAGCTTTCTTACTTTAAATATTTCTAGATGACAAAGTGCAGAGCTAGCAACTGTCTCCTGTTTCCCCATTCTGCATTAGATGTGACCTGTCTATTACAGTTAACAAACCAACACAGCATCCTGATCTATACAACAGCACATAACTTTCTCCATGGTGATTTTACTGTGTAAACTTATGCTTTTCTGGAACACCGCACTGTGTTTCCTTATCATATTTCCTTAGATTTGGGGCTGTCGACTTCTCGGACTTGTTTCTGATGACCTTCACAGTTTTGTTTGTTTTAAGTAAGCTTTGTCTTCATACAATATATTTTGATCATGTTTCCCCTCCCTGAACTTGTCCCAAATTCTTGACAGTTTTGAAGAAGTCACAGGTATTTGTAGACTCCCTTGGGTATGACTTGTCTGTTTCTCACATTTAGAGAAGTACTTGGGGTTTTGGAGAGGAAGATCACAGAGGTCAATTATCATCTTCCTCATTCGTTTTCATGACAAAAAGAGGCCACATTATCAATGCAGTATCACAATTAACTTTCGACTGCAGACTGGGACCCTAGTGTTACATTGCTCAGTTATGTTAGTAGTGACAGTTAACCTGGATACTCTAGTTTAGATCTGGGATATTCCCCACAAAGGACCAAACACTCAGTTGCTAGCCTGGGCTACTACACCTGGGCAGGTGGTAGGGATTTTAGGATTCAATTCCTAGTGGGATTTCTCTCAATGCACACAGTGTAGACTCCATCTTTGGTCTTGGTTTCAGTTTCTAACTTTGGAGTTAATACCTCTGACCTCCTCTGTGTTCTTCCCTTGATGGTAGTGTGGGACATCACCAAAGGCCAAAAACCACAATGACCACAGGCTGAAATCTCCACAGCTGTGATCTCACCCACTTTTCTTCTTTATAAGTTTATTATGACAATGTAGTATTTGCTACAATAACATGTTAAATTGATTCTTGAAAATATCAAGCTCACTTAGTTTTCTATGAAACAAAACTAGTTTTCAGAAGCTATTGTTTCATGTTTCAATTTGATTTGGGAATTTGAAAACTGGGGTGGACAGTACAAGCCAAACTGGTGTGGAACTCACTAGGTAGCCCAGGTTAGCCTCTAATACCTAGTGACCCCCCCTGCTTGTGACTGCCAAAGGCAGTTAGAATGGGTTATGGAATGAGCCTGGCAGCCTGACAAAAGATAGCCTCTTTTAAGTTAAATGAAATCTCAGTCTGGAAGCTTGATAATTAGGGTTCAGAGAATCATGATGCCCAGTGAATTTTAAAATGATCATATGTGGAGATGAAAGAAAAAACACATGAATAAAACATAAAAGTTGCATTTATATTGAATAAGTAACTAATTGAGAAGGTACAAAGACAGAAATTACAGGAATTTCTGAGGAAAAAGTGATAGAATCTAGGACAGGGAGAAACTCAATACAAGTCAGTATCAGTTTGATTGTTGAAATGTTAAAAGCTTCCAAACAGCTGAAAACAGTTAGATTGGGAAAGTTAAAAATTCAAACAGCTTGAGAGAAATATTTTTGAAAATTAAGTTTTAATTTTTCAAAAATGTAAAAATCAAAAAAGTCTAGTTAGCACTTTCTAATACTTTTACTATACCTGGTATATGTTTGTGTGTGTGCCTGCATATGTACACACTCATGCCTGCAGGTTGCTATGGAGACATCCGCTGGGGCTTATGTTATAGATAGTTGTAAACTGCTGGATGTGGTTCTGGAAACCCAACGTGGGTCTTCTGTGAGAGCCCTGAGCAAGTGCTTCCACTGCTGAGCTATCTCTTCATCTCCCTTCACAATAGATTTTAAAATGAAGAATGTCAATAGGATGAGAGGTAACAAAAACTACATTCCAAAGCAATTGCCAAGTAACAGTGTAAAAAAAAAATGGAGTGTAATGTGCTAAAGTGTCTAACATCAGGAACTCAATTGGAGACAGTAGTGAAATGCCATTTGCATCTGCCTGAAGGGAAAGTATCTAAGTGTGGTGTGAGGAAACAGTTCCAAACAGCTTTTGTGAAAATATAATCTGATTCATCATCTCAACACACAGTAACTTAACAATGTATATTTCCATTGGCCACAGCCTCTAGCAATTGCCCACCATCCTAACTAGACTAGACTACACCTATGAATAAAATTCTCTTTTGATTATAAGAAGTTAGAAACTAACATACAGTTGATTGTTGTACATTGAGTTTGTGTCCTTAAATTAATTGTATGCAGGTTCCAAGAGTTGTGGTGCCTGGAAGTTTTTTAAAAATAAATATCATGCCATCAGTAGATCTAAATTTACTTCTTTCCTCTCTAGTTCCCAGGTTTCTGTTTCTTGTTCTTGCTCATAACACCAGCTGAGTTTCAACCCTGTTGGGATAGGTGAGATTGAGCATGCTTGCCCTGTACTTGACTTGAAGGTTAGAAGTTTCCATGATGTAGTAAGATGGGGTGAGGCTTTCCTGTTTGGTAAATTCCCTCTATGCCCAGTTTATTGAGAACTTTTTGTTTGTCTTGTTTCATGAAAGAGTGTTGAATTTTGTGAAAAGCTTTATAAATATTGAAATTAATCTGTGACTTTTAAAGCCTTTTCTGCCCTGAATTGTAGTATTGTAGTGTAGCACATTAACTCCCCAAGGTTGAATCCTTCCTCTATTCTGGTAATGAATCTTACTCCACATATGTGGATGATGTTTTCCTGTGATAATGCATTCCCTTGCCCATATTTTATTGAGGCATGCACATCTGTGTTATTACTATGGGATGTCTTCAGCTTTGTTGTAAGGGGGTGCTGACAATACAACATGATTTTGGGCATCTTCTCCAGCTTTTGGAAAGAGTTTCAAAATGACTATTGTTGATTTATCTTTAAACATTGGACTAGAAAAGTGACTGAATGCTCCAAGTGCAGCTTAATGGGCCATTCTAGTATGAAGCTTAAAGGTAAGTGGGGCAGAGATATAAAATGTAAGGTTTAGAGAGAAAAGAGGACCAGAAAGCTTAATTGATAGAGCCAAAGCTTGTGCTACAAAAGCAACTATATTGTTACACTCGTGGAAATCTCCCCAGAGGTTGAGCATTCAGGTAACTGTTACTTGTTTCCTCATAATACTGTCTTCAGTTTAGTATGCACGCTGATTATCAGGTATATTGTCCAACTACTATGATACTTTTTTCACCTTATTTAAAAAACAGAATAAAGCATAAAATAATGGTAAGATTTATGAATGCATATTCACCATACTATTTCAATGATATCAGTACAAAATCTTGTATCATGAAAAATATAATGCTGGGTTAACATAATACTCTATTAAGCCATAAAATGTCTGCAATAGGCAATATGGAAGGTAGTGCAAATAATTTATACAGTATCACATTAAAAACCGTTCTACCCAGAGCACATTCCCTTTGATGTCTTACAAATTTACCATTTACTCACATGTACCTTAAAGACTTGAGACATATTTTATAACAACATGCTTATTTGATAAAGTATCATATAAGTATATAGTTTCTACTTTAATGTATTCATTTTACAAATATTCTAGAATGTCCCTCTCTAACAAGGCCTGGTGCTCATATGCCCAGCTCTTATGAGACTAAGGCAGGAAGATTGGCATAAGTTTTGGGCCAGCCTTCACTATGAAATACATGCCAGGGAAGCCTGGTATAGACCATGAAACTCTATCTCAACAAAATAAAAATAATAGATTTTTTAAAAAATTAAAAGGGAAAGAGAAAAAGACAGGAAAAAATATGAATATAAAAAAATGTTATAAAATTCCAAAGAAATAATAAAATAATTCTCTGTAAATACTTCAAATACAATACCCATAAAGTCATTAAAAATTATCCTTAATTGCATCATGTCAGCCTTCAGTGTTTGTGATTTTGTTTGCCTTTTGCCATTTTTCAGAATAATGACTATACTTACAAATTGAGCCCTGCTATCTTTTGGTTAACAATCTGACTTGCCAGTGAAACTCTAGAACAGTGAGATTTGTAGGTTCTAGAAGAAGATTCAATCATATTTCTTGGTGAGAAAGCATGAACAGGTAATAGGCAGTAGGGTAGAGAAGTAACGGAAAATTAGATCTCAGAGAGGCTGGGGCCATCTATCAGACACTGATTTCCACTGCTTGCAAAGAGAGGCAATGGTGGCCATGGCAGTGTTACCAGAGGAAGGTGTAGGAAGTGGTCGGCTGCTGGAGGTGTTCCAAAGGCAAGACAATGAAAGATTCCCAATGGACTGAGTCTGTGTTGTGAGGAAAGAAAAAGAGTTGGAAGTTAAATCTAATGATTTTGGCCTGAGTCACCATCACTGGAAGACTGTGGGGAAAGACAGTCTATTACACAGAACTAAAGAATTAGAGCTTGCTTGGGACACATGTTTGAGATATATATGTGATTACAGAATCACATGTGTTTTTCATAAATTTGGGAGAAATTCTTAGATGCTCTTTAACTACAGCTAAAGTCTAGTTTAATTTCTGGGAAATTACTTTAAGGAATTATTTCCCAACAAATTTCATGGTGGCCACTTCATAGCAACTTCCCCCAGCTCTTCTGCAGTACCCATTATGATAATTAATATACCTTACAGTCTCATGTCGAAATTAACAAAGACTTACTCTTTAAACATTTTTTTTCTATTTTTCACAAAGCCATCTATAAAAAAGCCTCACTTGCACTGCATTGGTGCATGTACACCACACCTCACATGTGGAGGTCAGAGGAGAATGTCAGGTATCAGTCCTTACCTTCCACCTTGTTTGACGCAAGACCTCTATGTTGCTCTCTGTATTCCCCAGGTTAGCTGGTCCATGAGCTCCCAGGGAATCTTTGGTCCCAACTTTCATCTCACAATAGGAGCTTAGGGTTACAGATGCAGAGTAGTTTGACTGCCTTACTCGGGTCTGAGAATTTAAACTCAGGTCCTTATACTTACAGAGCAAACACTTCATATATTGATTCACCTCCCTAGCCCCATGTCTCACTCTTATTATGGTTGATCATCATATATTTTGTTGTGTTTGAACATTTATCATTTTTGTTAATGTTGCTCATTCAAGTTCTGTCTAATCCTAAATTTCATCAGTGTTTCATCTATACTTTTACAAAAGGAATTATCACTATAATATTCTTTGCTCAGAGAGCAAGTGTATTTTTTAAAATTATGATCTATTTTCAGACTGACACAGTAAAAATGAATCTAAACCTTGATTGTTTAGTTTTTATGGGAAAAATATGCTCTATGAAGAGATATGGGAGCTGCCTATCATCCAAATGGGCAAAGGATGTATCCCATTAGTAGAGCACTTGCCTGGTGTTCAAGGCTCTGGGCTCAATCTTCAGCATCATGAATGAAGAATAAATAAGTAAATCAGAGTGAGTGCTTCTGTATGGCAGGAGGAGGCTGAAGGGTACACAGTGAGGCCCTACCACTCATGGAGGCATCAGTGTCTCATGGATTATCATGATACTGCCTATGAAAGGAAGGTTTTTGAGTCCTATCCCCAAAGACTTAACAAAAATCACCACAGTCAAAAACAACTCATCTAAATGACTCATTTAAAACTCAAAAGCATTAAAAGTCTTCAAACCAAAGTTGTCCCCTAAAACATAAAAAGCAAATCTTTGAGTTCATTTTCTAAACTGATCACCTTAAGCATATTCACTCTATCACACCAACAGTTCTCAGCCATGGGAGGAAAAGGGACACCAATAATGCAATTATTTGTATTAAGTATAACTGCTGCCAGGAAGTATGTAAAACTCCATTTCATTTTAACACTAATTTATTCACATTTTACAAAAACAATGAGACTTTAAAAATAAAAGAAATGGTATATCTGGAACCAACTCAGGCCTGGCAGACTCCATTTTCTCCAGCCTCAGCACCACACAGTTCTGTCTATTGTTACCAAATGGATTTAGACAATCAATGCCAAGACAGATTTAGACATCTCCATTTTGAAGACTTAAGAATTTTATCTCACAGATTGAAAAAAAAATGAAATGTGAGGTTGTGGATGCAGGACTCAAACACACATGCTTTGTTCTTTTCCATATGCTGTAGGTCTCTGCAAGACATCTGAGACTTCAAGAGTTCATTTTATAAATTCAGTTCATTAACGTCATAATAAAATCAAAGCAAAAGAATCTGAGGAAGTAGAGGGGCTCCAAGGTCCTAAGCTGCCTGGCTATGGGACAAAAACAAGAGAGCTAAAATAATCCTGAATAGTGCACATTTCATACTGTAGAATGAAGTACTGTTCCCATCTAATTTTTAAAATTGAGGAGAAAAGAGCACTCCATTTCGCCACCATAATCTTCATGAAAAGAGAACATGGCCATACTACTGCTTTTTTAAATAGAATAGATTGTTAGGTCAAAGTAATGGACTTCATTGGAGATTAGAGTACTAAAGAAGGCAAAAAACTCCCTGCCTAGTTATCCCATATTCTCAAATGAAAAAGAGATAAAATGGAAATCAATTGTCATTCAGTTGAATTATTAGTGAAATAATTTCAGTCTTCACTTACTGGTTCTCTTTGAAAGGTGGCAGGTTTTGATGTGGTATTTTACTAAGTAATTTTGAACTATCTGTGCATTAAGTTTATTGTATTATTTTTATTTGTATGCATACACCACCTCTCATTCTGAATTGATTCACGAATATACCAAGTATTCTTTTCTTTGTGTAAAAACATACTTATGGAAAGGTAACATTTAAATCATGAGCTGAAAAAACACAGTGTATAGTTTTGGTCTTGTTTTTATCCAACTTTCCATGGATATGAGTTACTATATATTACTAGCAATGAAGCAGATATAGTTTCAAATACTATTTGACCACTATAGACATCTGATTCTGAAATGCTACAAAAGCATTCCATAATACGTTCAAGAAATATAGAATTTTTAAGAATGATTGAAATTGTGGCAAACGTATATCTAGTTATAATACTCCACTGTTGTGGCTGAAATTTCAACTGCATAAAATTGAGAAGTTAAATGAATGATTTGAAGTGAGTATAAATAACTTTGAAGAACAATAAAAAGTATAATTATTTTAAAATTTAATGACTTTCCCCTGGCTCTAACAAGGGTCAAAACTGATACATATATTGGAGTAATGGACAGAAAATGATAAGTAATTGTAATAAATCCAACAACAGGTAAACTATGAAATGAAAATATCAAACTTTTTTCTCAGTGCAGAATCTTGCTCTAAGTACTTGTGTCTGAACAGCTGAACAAAGCCTGCAAACTTGGGGCATTCCTCAAGTCTGCACACTTGAGTTTCAAGTTATTGGCTCCAAATGTCCTCTGGTCCATGAAAGTCCACAGAAGCCTTTTCATTCCTCAAGACTTTAAGAAATATTACTTTTGGTAGTCTTAGCTGCTACTTTGTAGAAATACTTTTCAGATATGACTACTTCCTCTATTTAAAGAAATTAACAAGGGTCTATTTACCATCTCTTCAAGCATATCAGGAGTCAGTGTATGAATTAGTACATCCTTTAAAAAAACTGGTAACCTCAAAGGGAAACCATGACTACAAAGAGTTGAGGACATTTTCTCCATGTTTGTCAGGGATCTCAAATTATGGATTGTTAGTGGCTTCATGAAGAAATGTTTCCTGATGCTACATGTATTCCAGATTCCTCCAAACTTTCTACAGACACCACAGGCTGCCAATACCTTCCTTTAGTGAAGTCTGCCATCTGCCCCATCTGCCTGGGAGATCCAGTGATGGCTCTTCAATGCACAGCAGCTTGAGTGCTTATTCTATGGACACATTTTGAACTCTGTCTTTATACTAGTTCATCACGTTCCTGTGAATGCTAACTGTTTGGACTAATTTTTCAGGTCTTCTTGGTAGTTTGTGATGAAGTCAATGAACTCTGCTTTCAGAACTAATGAAAAGAATGGAACTGATGAACTGTCTACTGCTGTCAGCATTGTCAGGGTGGTAAAACCCAGCCACCCTGTTCTTGAAATGGACTGAGGTCCTCTTTACCTCAGAACTCCCCAAGAGATGTCAAATGCAAGAACATCCTAAACCTACTCTTCCACATGAACCTACAGAATGCCATAATAAACTGCCACTGGTAGATGCTTCCTGAGCTCAAAGACATTCCAAAGGATGTTCACCAGCAGTAGTTAATATGCAGGGCATACTAGAAATGGGTTTTCTATTTTTTTTTCTGCATTGTTCAAGAAAATGACTGAAAGAAAGATATAAGAAGGTAGGCCTACATAGTTCATTCAGTGAGACAGAAGAATGACACCCTCCTGTTTGGCATGTCGACACACTGAAATTTAAAGAAAGTTTAATTAGTGAAAATATCATCTCATGGTTACATCACTCTCACAGAACCAGGGGGCCTTGATAAAGGCCCTGTGAATGGGAAGAGTAGAATGCAGTTTAAACTTCTGAAATGAACCATTCTGACCAACTCTTCATAGAGACGTGTGTTACCAGTATTGCCAATGAGCCCATTCCTTCATGCACATTAAGGTGCATATCTAATGGTTTGTCATTGTATGAATAGTATCACTTTTTATATAAAGCACATAAGAATGTTATTCAAAGGAACTAAAAAAAAAAAAGGAGGAACTGAAGAGGAATATGAAAACCACACATTCGTACTAAATGCAAAGCATTTGACCAACTGAATCACCATTACCAACAAAGATCCATGTGCCGGGATGCACCACAGTCTCTAGCTGTTAGAAATCCCTCAGCATAGACTCGGTACCACATATTCCACAGTTTATAGCATGGCCGCCAAGGAAGAGAGACCTCTTCACAGCATTCTCATAACCCAAGTCTGTATTAAAAATGTTACAGTGATTAACACTATAAGAGGCAGAATATCTGCTGTGAAAAGGGAGGTTAGGTGACATCTGGAAGCCAGGCCCTTCCTGTATGATGCATGTCTGTGTATCAGTCATGCATAATTACCAATACTATCAATGACCAATCTCTCCTGTAAATGAGACTAAAGTAGGAACATAAGAACAGTCACTGAGACAACCTGCCCCTCAAATTGAAGCACAATCATTACAGGCCACTTTTGCTACTTTTGAAATATATTTGGAACTTCTTCATGAATGATTCAAGCACAGAGAAAGGCTATTACGGTTAAAAGCCTATAATTATATTTATTTTTATAATCATGAGATGTCTGGATCTCACTCCGAAGTGGCTAATTTTATACATTTTATAAGCTCCTTACAGCAGTAAAAGCTGCTTTGCTTTCCGTCTTCACCCTTCTTCATATCATCTCTTGATTCCTATGAACACCACGGTCTCTTAAGCATGTGTCATTAAGATAGATACAATCGAGACAGACATTAAATGTCTGAAAATACTAGCATTAGTTTGCAAAACACATGTCCGGAGCCTTTCAAGATGCCTGAGGTGGGAACCTACTTCATTGTCTCACTTCACACAAAGAGGGTTTGTCTGCCTGCAAAATGCTCAGGTAGGAGAACTGTAAATGTTTTCAAGGCAAAATGCCTACAGGAGTGCAATGGGCTCAACCAATGTAATAAAGAGTGGGAAGATTCTACCACTGAGGGAAGTCAGAGCAATTGGAGCCCCAGATAAGAGACATCACTGTATTAGATTTTGTTGAAAGCCTCTAATCAAGAGTTCAGCTTATTTTCATTTAAAGTGCAAGAGGTCCAATTTTTAAAATGCATTTCCCATTGGAAGCAGCTCTATATCAGTGCTTGCCTCCCATGTAAGTGACATCATTTCCCCAAATCATCCCCCACCAAATATGACCTCCCAAAGATGAATTCCACAGGAGGTTCAGTGGTCTCTGCCATATGACCTTCTTTACTGACTTCTCACTAGTTGAGCTTTCCTTGGCTCTGGTTTCCCTGAGATCATCAGCCTGTCTCTCTGAAGCTCCACTACTGCTTCAGTTCCTGTTTGGAATCTGCATAGTTATCTGCTCTAGGACAAGTAAGTTTGAAAAATGACTCCAAGCTTCTGTGAGCTGATAAAGCATAAGCTCCGAACTATCAGAATGGGTGCTGGTCCTAAGCACCGGGAGCATCTGCGTGTGTCTCTGATCATCCTGCCTCCCCACATTTAGAGCTAACTGCTGTGGTAGAAGTTCTTGTTTCTCACTCCCTGGCCCTCTCTTTCATTGGATTGTCAGATGTTTTTTCCTTGAAATGATTCATAGATCTATGAACTCTAGCCCCTTGACTAGATCATTCACACTGTACCATTCCAAGGACAAGGAATGAAAGGAAATCAGCAAAGACTGGGAAACAATGAGTCAAGACAACTTCCTTTTATTACTTATAAATCTCTTCATTTAAACTTCTCCTCCATGGCTATCCTTCATATCTTTGTCTCTCAGCCTCTGTTGAACAGGTGACACAGCTTTTGAAATGCCAAATGCTAGCCTTGGGTTTTAGAGACACTATTATAAACCAATAATTTATAATAAGCACATACATAATCATGTCATATAAAAACCAAATTTTTCTGTTGTTTTTCCTATTTTTCTGTAACATTAAGATAATTTAAAATCATTTTCATTATAATCATTGACTAAATGGACTAGATTAATTAAGTTTAAAGCTAAAAGAAATAAATGATCCATTAGGTAGCCTATTAAATTAATGAAAATGATTGGATTTCAACCTTATATAAAAAAGACCTTTACCATGTATTTAGTGAATAGAATATCCCAAGAAACACAAGTAGTTCAATTATACACTGTCTCATTAAATTTTCACACAGATTCTTTAGATAAGTGTTAACTCTCAAATTTCATTCTGTCTGCAGCCGTGGAGCTTTTCAAAAAGTACATCACCAGCAGCCATGTAAGTACCTCTTGATAAATTATCTTAATTTAGAAATGAAAACTAGAACTCAGTCTTCAAAGGTCTTCTCCAGGTAATAATCTTGGTCATGTTTGAAATAGTCACTGTTAGTCATGAAATGTCAACTATGTGTCAAGTAACATATAAGACCTCTAATTAATCTACATAGCTGTTTCTCCTATTTTACATATAAAGGAAATGAGGTTCAAGGGGGGGTTACTGGTTCCCTAGATATACAGCTAGGAAGCAGAAGAAATTCCACATCCTGAACCAGGCAAAGATATGCTAGAAGATGAGTGTTGAACCACAGAGCATCCTGTTTCCTCAGTAAAGATGGAGATACAACAGTAAATGTGGCAAAATCTCACAGTGTCTTAGGGCTCTGAGTTCCTGCTAATAGTTACAATCAGTCTTGAGATCTTATTCGCCAGTTCTTCAAGGATGATCAGTTTTGACTAATTAAAGTATCCCGTTTTTCTGAAAGAAGGGACATTTTCCAAAAATCCTTGTGATGTGCAAAGAAATCATGAAATGCTTATTTTTAAAACAAAATTTCTTAAATCTTTATCTAACAGCTATCAGAAATATCAAAGATGTAAAAACTACATTTAGACAAATGCATTAATTGATTTAAAATAGCAATACATTTCATTTAATTGACACCACTCCCATTTCTTTAATTTACATATTGAACATTAGTCACAAAATTCCTGTAAGCAAAGCCAGCGAGTCTGAGAACAGGAGCTGGCCTAGAGCTTCGTGGGTTACTTTACTTACTGATGTAGCAAAACACCTCACACAAACAACTCAAAGAGGGAAGAACTGCTTTTGTTCATGGAGGGGAAGCTCCATCATGGCAGGGAAGGCATGTTGGTGGGAGTCTGATGTGGCTTTCCACATGGGATCTGCATTCAGGGAGTGAAGAGGCAGGAACATTAGTGCACAGTTCGCTTTTTCCTTTTTATTCACCCCTGAGTCCCAGTATGTCGGGCGGAGCCTCCCACCTCAAAGAGAAGGGTTTCCCTATTCAGCTACATTTTTTCAGGAATTACTCCCATAGACAAAATAAAGGTGTTTCTATGGTGATTCTAAATTCAGCGATGTTAACCATAAAGAGTTAATAGTCACCCTCTGTTGTGTGGCCCTTTCCTCTGAATGTTAACATCCTCCTCTGAAGGAGAGGTCCATGAAATTCAGGAAGTAAACCAAGCTTCACGAGCATGAGAGAACAGAAACGTAAACTTCTCAGTTGGCCCTTCCCCAACTGTATAAAATGGCGTCAACTGCAAGGGGAGGGGCCTCTAACCAGCCAAACCCCAAAGTAAAGGTTCTTGGACTGTCCAGCAGCCCACAGGCTGTGCATAGAGCTCACACTTTATAGCCTTCATGACTCTTTTGCCATGTTGGAGTGAGCTTTTGGGTGATGTAGCAGCCTTTGCGTCATCGCTGTTCTTTATAAGTACACCTCACTCATATTCCTGTAAGTAACCTCAATAAAAGTTTATTGGTTCACCAAGTTGAGTATTGGTTCAAGCATGACTTAGGTCTGTCATGGGTTCCCTTTCCAGGCTGAATAAACTCTTATGCATTTCATATCTGCAGGAAAACCCTGTCATATAATAACCCCTTGTGAACTTCACACTCAAACACAATATTAAATCTTAACATTCCATCCCTGCCTTTAAAGTCTCATTTTTATTTCTATACAAAATACATTTAATCTACATCCAAATATCACACTAGTCATCAACAGTCTTAACAGTGTTTTAAAGTCCAAAGTCACTTCTGAGTTTCAAGGCATTCAATGATGAAATCCTCTAAAATAAAAATAAAAAATACCAACAACAACAAATTGCATTCTTCTTAAATACAAACACGCAAAGTAAACTTTCCATTCCAAAAGAGAGGAAGAGGTACATAGCAAGAAAAATTTGACCAAATCAAGACCAGATATTCAGCAGGCAAATACCAAACCTTGTAGTTAACATCCAGTATTTGGGACTTATGATAGAATATTCTGGGTTGCCAATAACCTTGTGAGCTGAGCATTCCTAACTCTGCCATGTACTTACATTTAGCTTCTTTCTTAAACCAACGCCTTTCCATGTCTTTAGCTTTTTTTCAGAATTCAATTTATGATCCTATTAGTTCCAACGTTTAGGGGTCTTCATTGCAGCTTAGGGTTTATCTTTCCATGAAATATTCTCTTAGGGACTTCTTGCAATGACTCTGGTTCTGCCAAACATTTCCTGGCCTCATCAGCTTTCTGAAACATTGGTGTAATGTTCCATAGTTCTCTCAACTTGGTGGATGCCATGACTATAAACCTAATACTAAGTAGACAAAGATGCCAAATCCTCATACCAGCTCAAGATAGAGCCCAGCTCTCTTGGCCCACTCAAGTAGTAGTATCCTCTGTGAGCTGATCCTGGAGAAACACATCCTTGGGTAGTTGTTTTTGACCAGAGAACTTCCTTCAGAGGAATTCTCAGTATAGGCTCTCACATCTCAAATTAATTTCCATTTGCACTAATTGGACATTGATAAATGGTGCTTTGCCTTCAGGGCACCTTCCTAATGTTCTAATGAAAAGGGTAGGATTTCTACATCACAGAGCTGATCTTTAACAATTATGCCTGCTTTGTCTGGGACTTCTTTGTCTGTAACTTTAGTTTGCTCACATTTCTTTCTTTTTCTTTTTCTTTTTCTTTCTTTTTTTTTTCTCACCAGACTACACACTTTCCACACTTTCTTCTGTACGTCACTGTATATTTGGTAAGAGTGGTACCACAACTGAGGTATTACCCAGTTCTTAACTTACTACCAAATAAGCAATGTCATTGTTTAACTCATCCTCACTCAAGTTCTCAGGACACAGTCGGAATGAAGCCAGATTATTTGCCAGAATGTATCACAAATGGCTTCTAGTCCCGTTCCCTTGAAACCTCCTGAGCCAGGTCTCTACTGCTGCATTTTCTTAAGCATTATTGTCTTCTAGACTCTTATAAGAATGGTCCACTAAGCTGTGCTTACAGAATTTTAGGAATTTGATAGCCCACAGCTCTAAAGGCTCCCAGATTCTTCATGTAATCCTGTTTGAAAAGCCGGAGAACTACATACATGGTCGAATTTGTCATAGCAGCAAATTTTATTCTTTGTACCAATTTTCTACATTAGTTATTCACCTCATTGTGGTGACAAAACACCTGAAAAAAAGCAACTTAAAGGAGGTGGTGTTAATTTTGGCTCTCAGTTTGAGGTTATACTCTTTCATGGTGAGGAAGGTGCAGGAAGTGGACGGTCACTTTGCAACCACTTTGCTTGGAATGAAAGCCTAGGGAATGCTTCCACCCACATTCAGGATGAGTTTTCCTCAGTCAAACATTTCTGAAAATAGCCTCATACAATAATCAGAGACATGTTTCAATGATGATTCGAAATCCAGTCAAACAGACAGTGGTTATTAGCCATCTCAAAAGCCAAGAAAACAGCTGTGTGTCCATTAAAAATGCTTTACTTTAAAAAAATATCTAAACCATATTTTAACATTGGAAATTTTATTCATCTTTATACTAACCATCACTTAAATTAATGGTAAAGTAAGAATATATACTATTATGTGTATTGGAAACACTGATGAAACAAACACTGATGTTAAAGCACATTGAGTATAATCTTAGCCAATTAAGTTTTTCTCTCTGAACTCTGAATTTTCTCATCCAGAATATTAAATAAGTAAAATAAGTACATAAATTTGATGATAAGTACTTACAGGAGCTGATGTCAAATATTTGGTCTTGGCATGTGTGTGGAGGGGTGTAACAACTTTTTTCTAGTGTTCTACCTAATAGTATATGCATACATGGATATGTAACCAAATGAGAAACAAAATATAAGTATATATTCAAGTTCAAAATATTATTTCTTCCAACCTCATCCTCACATGAGACCAGTATAGGTGACAGAACAGTTAGAGGCCACACTGCTTGCCTCCACCCTTCACTGTTGCACAATTTTCTCCATATCAAGGCTGCTGATGTAACTGAAGTGTTTCTGTGTCCCACCCAGTCCACAGCCACTTGGACAAAAGTAAACACACAGAGGCTTTTATTAATTAAAAATGCTCAGCCATTAGCTCAGGCCTACTACTGACTAGCTCTTACACTTAAACTCAACCCACTTTTGTTAATCTATATGTTGCCATATATTCCATGGCTGTACCTGTGTGTCATTACATGCTGTTCCCTGGATGGCGAGCTGATATCTCCTGACTCAGCCTTCCACTTCCCAGAATTCTCCTCTCTGCTTGTCTCGACTATACTTTTTGCCTGGCTACTGGCCAATCAGCATTTTATTAAACCAGTGTACAAAAGCATTATTCTACAGCATGGTGACGCAGCAGATATTTCTGAGTAGAAATTTATCACTGATCTCTAATGACAAGTGAGGTGAAGAACAAAATTTTATGTGTAATACTTGTGACAGCAAAATGTATTTTGTCTTCAGGCACTATAATCACAAACTATTCAGTTCTGTACATATAGCTCTACATTTTGGTTCTCAATCATTTTACTACTAAGTAGATCTGATTTCCTGCTTGGAGTTGAAAATAGCTTTGATTTGTTTTTTCCTAACTCTGAAATCATCAAAGGTCTGAAAGAAGAGCCAACTATGAGCTGAAATATTTGATCTGCAGATAAAACAAATGGTCAGATAGTTTTGACATGAGAGCAAGATTAAAAGCTTGTCACATAGACCTAGCATAGTTACCTTCTGGAGGAGAATCATAACGTATATCAGCATCTCCCTCTTATTGCTACCAAATATTCTATGAGTCCCTAAGAATCCATAAGATACCACAGTGGATGTTTAGAAAACTAGAAGTAGCCAAAGATCCTGGAGCAAGGGAAAGTTGAAAGAAAATAAGATAAATGGAAAAAAAATGATAGCATTCAAGTCTTCTAGCTGGATTTATCTATCTTACAGATAAAAATCTCTATGCTGCAATTGGACTCTGCATTTTCTCTATTGAATTTTATTGATGATATAAGATTCTTACCTACATCTGGGAATATCTTGAGGATTAAAAGATAACAGAAAGATGAGCTCTATGTCCCAATCACATAAGAATAAGTCAAGTTATGTGTGGTATAAATTGGAGGAAAAGGATAATTTTAAAAAAGAGACAGTAAATAAGGAATATCAAAATTAATACAAATATAATGAAACAGAGAGCCATTAGGTGAGCAGGATAAATAATGAAGGGAAATAGATCCCCCACATCCCTACTCATCAAAGGGAAAGAGCCAAGTTAGCTTTTGAAGCTGGAGTTTCTCACCCAGGGTGATCCAATAGACTTCCAAATCTTCAAATCTGAGGTAAAATATTAAGTGGTCATGTGTATTTTTCTACAAAACAGAACACTGGCTCAGTTAAAAAAAATGAGTTTAAGATTCATTCTATTCTAATTCTATAGAAGTTCATGGAGATGTATAGATTTTGGATCTGGCTAGTTCCATTGCAGGATGTTTTCTGTTTGCAAGGTCTTTACAAAAAAAAATTAAAAAAAAGACTTAATTTAAGGAGGGGAGAGAGGTTCATCATTAAATCTTAACTGAATGATTTGTTATGGTGTAAATAGGATACAAATGATGCAAATGCAGTCTACCACATGTAGAGAACACTTTTGAAAGTGGCTGAGCCTCCATTGCCAGAGTGATCTGCTCAGAATCAGCTGCACTGGCAAAGGGAAAGATCCTCCAATCCATCATGCCACAATGAAGCAGCTGTGTCCCAAGTACTTCTCTGTCCCTTCCCCTTCTGTAAGAGTTTATAGTATATTCAGAAGAAGGCACTGCCAAGAGAGAATCTGAAACAAGGTTGAGTAATAATTATGAATTAGTCAAAAGGAATGAGTTACTAGAGAAACTGGAGCCCTTGTACGCTGATACTGGAGTGTGAAATGGAATAACTGGTAGGAAAAGCCCCACGATGGTACCTCAAAAAGCAAACAGACAATGACAGCAAATTTTCAACTTTGGCTGAATAACACAAAATTGAGAGCTGAGAGGAGAGTCTCATAGAATTTTTTGGAGCCTCATGCACAATAGACAAAGAGTAGAAATAACCAAAGTATCCAAGGTCAAAATAATAGTGAACAGAATATAAGTTACACATTTTCATCTCCAACAGACACTCGCTGTTACATGAAGGAACCTTGAGGACATCTCCTAAATGAAAGCCAGTCACTAAATGATAAATACACCATAAATCCACCTATACAGAATCTTTAGAGTAGTCAAAATCGTGGAGACAGAAGGTAGAATGGTGATTACTTTGGGCTGTGGTAAAATGGGACCTGGCAACTACTATTTGGTGAACATTAAGTTTCTGTTTTGTGAGATGAAAAGAATTAGTAGAAGTCAGCTGCTCAGCATTGTGAACTTGCTGCTGAACTGTGCATTTAAAAATTATTAAGACAGAACTTTCAGTATCTTTCTTTTACCATGGTTATTTTTAATGGAGAAATTGATTATCCACTTTTCTGTTGACCTTGGGGATTATACATGCTATAAGGCCAAGTAAGAAAATAGGTTATAAGTAATAAGTGTCTCATAATTCAAATTTTGGAAACAACCAAGCGTAAACAATGTTTCCTTTGTTTTTTTAATTGACAGTTTTGTAAATTAATACAACTCTTAATTACTTTCACCCCCTTATCTCTCTCCTCTCTTTACTCTTGTCTCCCTTTTCTGATGGAACCCTTTTCAACAAGTCCTCCTCTAACTTACATGTCCTCTTTTGTGTGTGTTATTCACATGAGGCAGATGGAAGATATTTAGTGGAGCACATATTACCTGCATACAGCTATACCACTGAAGTAAAGGATACATCTGTCCCAATAACCCTTACTTGCCAATAGATACTCTGGGAAGGTAGAACCTCATGGGTCCTTCTCCAATCCATGATAAAAGGTTGAGGGTCCATTCTTATGCAGATCTTGGACAGGTCCCCACAGCATCAGTGAGTTCATGAATGCAATGACTAAATCATGTCCAGAAAGCTGAATGTCTCTAGTCTCTACAACCTCAGTTTCTACATTCTTTCTGTCCCCTCATTTAAAATGTTCCCTGAGTCTTGTAAGGGATGATATATATGTTCTGATTTTTCTACTGTCTCTTACTCACTGTTCGTCAATCTGTTATGGGTTTTTATAGTAAGAAGCTTCTCTGATAAAGACTGGTTTACAGCAGGAACCTCTAACAGCAAACTGGAGCTGGGGTAAATCGGTACTTTTTAAATGACTTTCTGTAAATTCATAAGACCATAAGGAAAGCTGTACATGACACATCTAACTATTCATTTGAGGTATTTCAAGTGGGTGATGACAGCTGAATTTGTCTTGTATGTCTCTATACTTTCTCACTTTACCAATAAGCATGTATTCTGAAGGTAAATTACAAATAACAAAGAAAAATGGAAGTGCATAGTTTTGAAATGGAGGGGGCTAATAAGGATATCCCTTATCATAAATCCAGGTTCATCTGACACCAACTACTTCCACCATTATGCCAAAGTTCGACCCCACTGAAATCAAAGTTGGTGCCTAAAACATACCAGAGATGTTGGTATTATGTCCACCTTGGCCTCATTCAATGTCAGTGCCCTGAGTCTGTCTCTAAAAAAACTTAGAAAAACATCACCAAGACAAGCAGGGAGTGGGAAAGTCTGAAGACTAAAGTAAAACTGATCCCTAAGAACAGACAGGTCCAGACTGATTTTGCTACAGAATGATCATCGATTTTCTCGAGACACCATGTGGTAGAAAGAAGCAAAAAACACTAAACCCAGTAGAATATCACTTTTGATTGATAATGCCAACATTATCTGACAGGTATGGCATAGATAGTTAGCCAGAAAACTCTCTGCAACTACAATAGAGATCCTGGATGCTGAACTTTCTGTAAGTAGCAATGTTGAGGGTAGCTTCTCAACACATTGAGAGAAAAATTTCTAATTTAAAGTCATTTAACAAAAACAGGGGGGTGGGAATGACACCATTATCTGAATCTAGACATAGCCACCAAAGTCCATTTGCAATAAAGATGAAAACAGGTGTCTGCGTCTGTCTCTGAATGTCTTTTAGCCAGGATCACTAGGAAAAAGGACATTGAACTGTCTGTGGCTATAGAAAGATAATGTTGTAGGCCAAGAGGGAATGTTTGATAAAAATATTGTTGAAATGACCCAAATGAAAGGTGATTGTGTCCTAGTCCTCTACAAGTATATGAGCAATACCATACTAATATGCAATTAACACCTATCACAAGAAGAAAGACCCCAGTCTGTCTACAAATCTGGATGGGCTTTTGATATTTAAAAGCAAAATACAGAATCCATAAGTAGACACTTGACCTTTACCTGACTTTTCTTTTTTGAGTGACACCATAAAAACACTAGACCACAGGACAAGAAATCTAGATTTACTTGTTATTTTTGTCAAGATCACAGATTTAAAAAATATTGTTTATAAATAAAAACACTGATGGTTAATAAAGATTTTGATGGGACTTAGAAAATAACACCTCAAAGTCTGAGGCTTTAAGAATATACCATAGAGTTAAGGGCTTTCTGACTGTCCCATTTCTCCATCTTAGAGCAGGGAGATACTTTGGGGATTATCTGGGTTGCACTAAGAGAAGCAATTACCTTTGTCTCCCCTGGGATCTTTCATTAACTAATCTCATCTGGAAAGAATAAAGAAATGTTTGTTACCATATCTAGATGCTTTTGTGCCACCATTTATTTACCTATGTTTCAGGCCCAATGATAATTATTTTTAAACTTTTGTCCATTCTGTTTGCCAAATTGACTTTGTCCAATCTATTTTATGTTCTCTAAACCTATTGAGCCCTCCTAAAATAATTTACTATCCCTCTAAAAAACACATCTTCATTCCCCATTTCCTCACACGCATGTAAAATGGATATATGAGTGTCAGAAATTTGGGACTAGTGGTAGTCTGGTTCTTTGTTCAATACTGGATGCATCCTTCTCATTTGGCTCTTTGGTAAATTGTGTACCCTTTTTCCTATCTAGTATTTATCAGTTTATCTGAGGGGCCTATACAGTTCTTCCTTCATTCTTATATGTCCATTTAAGTTATAAATAACAAAATTAAGGAAAACAAATAATAATATTTTTAAAAACTGATTAAATCTAAGGTAAATAGAAAATGTAACTACTTTAGTAGAGGACTTTCTGTGGTGATGTATTGTGTCCCCAATATATTGTGTACCCTAATAAAGTTGATTTGAGGATCAGAGGAAAAAGCCAGCCACTATAGTAAACATATAGGTCAGGCAATGGGAGCACGTGCCTTTAATTCTATTGCTCGGAAGGCAGAGATCTATCTGGATCTCTGTGAGTTCAAGGCCACACTGGGAACAGAACCAGGCATGGTGGTACACTTCTTAAATTCCAACACTAGTTAATCATAAAGGTCTGGAGGTCTGGACAGACAGACAGGAAGTGACAGAGCTGTGCAGGGAGAGGAAGTGATGTAGATGAGCAGAGAGAGAAAATGAGATGGCAGAACAGAAAGGCATATAGGAAGTATGTCTCTTTGGAGCCTGAGGTATCAGTGAGGTGAGGTTGTCTGTGGCTTTTCCTATTCCTCTGATCTGTTAGGTTTTTACCTCAATATCTAGCTCCAGGTATTTTTTTATTAATAAGACCTTTTAAGATTCAAGTTATAATTTTCTATATAAAAACATTGAAAATCAAAGTCAAATAGAAAGCATTTATGAAAAGATAAATTACTATAAGTGATCATAAAATACCGTTAAAATTTAAATTAAAATACATGAACATTTATGAAAGTAATTGTGATATTTAACAAAGTGAACCATTATATAAAGTTGTTTAGAAGTCATAACAGTACTAAGAATAGAAAGATAAGATTCATGTAGGACAGATAAGGAGGGGTCTCCATCTCTAGTGGCTAAGATGAGTTTGCTTGAGTGGTGTGGTCACTCTTCCAGAGAAAGATACCTGTAACCTAAAGAATGTATTTAGATAGAAAGGCTGTAGTAAATAGCTATGCTCTCTCTTCTTATAATGATCTCTGCCAACTATATCAGACTAAGAAAGTGTTCCTGACTGTAAGCTTCACTCTGCAAGGGAGCCCTAGATACCCCTCATGCACAAGGGCAGGTCCTGTCCCATGTGACTTTTCCATTGTAGGTGGACACAAAGATGGGCCATCAAAACACAATGAGCCAAGAGTCTAAGGAAATGGATCAACCACAAAGCATTTGAATGCTTAGCTAGTTGCAAATGGAAACACAATTGACTGGTAAATTACATTGGGCATAGCAGAGTAGAGTTAACAAACCCACATTAGTCTTTATGTCTTGTTAATAGTGATTAATAGAAATATATGGAATGTGCACATTCTGCAGCGTGGGGGTCAGCATCCTAATTTGCTCCAAGTTGCTGTGCATCATGATAGCACTATAGTACCAATTGCTCAAAAGCTGGGTAAACCTGGATCCCTGCTCTGCTAACAAGACCAACGCACAGGCTGCTCTGAGATTCCTACAGTCCTAAATACCAAAACTTTCATTCCTTTCTCCATTCCCATAAACACCCCTCTCACTTAATACAGAAAGCTTGTCCTAGGATCTCAAGCCCTCAAAACCAACCATGCTCAAAAAACACTTTGAATTTCTAGATGAGTGGAGAAAATGAAGGGTTTCATTTACCACTTTGGAAAAAAAAAATGAAAGCAATTGGTCTTTTTCTAAGGAAATTTGTTACTGATATTCATTCTTACACAGGTGGCAGTGACCAGCTGTTCTCCAGCTCTTCTGAGAATGGAACAAAGGGAAATGGTGCTAAATTGCAAAGTTAGAGATTTTGTCAATTTCATAAATCACCAGGTCCCTGTTTTCTCATCTCCCACACCCCAACCCAGTTGTTAACCTTTTCAACTAAGTATTCATTATCAGGTATTTCATTTTCAATTCCATTTATTCCTAGGTAGGAGGACACAGCCAGCCCCAGTCTTTGATTTATGGAAGTGCAGCGTACTGAACCAGTCCTCTTCAAATCTGCTGTTACAATGAAGCACGGCCTGTCAGAAGCATGGCGCTGCACAGTGGAATGAGGACAATGCTGACACACTTTTCAGTTCTGATGCAGCGAGCTCTGATCGCAAACACAGGCATGCATCCTCTCACTCCTGTTTTGTCCATTTCTTTGCAAGCTGCATGGCCATGGGGCATTTCTTTATGCAGTTCTGGAGAAGCCCTGACAGCTAGGATGCGGGATATTACATGGAAGAGTCTGAGTTTATAAAATGAACATTGTGAAAGTACACAGTGGGGGTGGGACTGAGAAGCTGAGCATGGATGGCATTTAGTGGAGATGGACAATAGCAATGACTTGTCAGTGACATAAGGAGGGAGGGGTGGCACAATGATGTTAATGCTCCCTTCCCTAGTATCTGTCATCTAACCCCAACAGACAGTTCTTCTTGGATTTAGAGAAAAAGGTCTACCAACAATCCCAGGGCAATCAAACAAGAATAACACATACGTTTCACTAAGAATCACCTAATAATAAAAAATAGAAATTTTGAAATGCACAGTGGAATTCATAAAATGTGTTTCTGTAGAAGAAAACTCTGTGGGATATTCCATTCTCTAAATAACATAATTCTAACTTAATCCAGGAAATCCCTCCACACCAAGTTGGAGAATGTGCTTACACAATGCTTCTAGTTATCTCAGTTTGATTTTCCCTTAGAATGAAGTCTGCTCCAGTGAGGAAGTGTGGCTCATCCAGCCGTCCTGACATCAAAACATCACCCAGAACAACAAATAATGTCCACCCCTTTGCAAAGCACCATCGCTTCTCAGTATCTCCCAATTCACTTGGCTTTGATTCTTTCATTTTCCCAGATTATGCAACTAAGAGTTGGTAGAATTAAAGCTGAGCCACTGCTGTTTCTATAAACAACCACGTTCCCGCCAAGATACACATCAAGAAGGAACAGAGTCAGTCTGAGGGCCAGCTCCCCATACAAGACCTCTGTTCTATAAGAGCCACAACACTGTAAGCTGAGAAGTCTAGCATTGATTTATGAGTGTGAAAGCATCAAGATGAAACAACCAAGAAAAAGGATTCAGACCTCTAAAATCATCTTTCTCTCATAGTTATGGTTCCTTCATAGGGCTCTTGGAAAAATGAAAGAATTGAGCAATTTAATATTTTATTACTTCTAAGTGCTCATTTACATATACATATGCCATGACTTTATGAATATTCAACACAGCATTTTATACTCTCCCCAATTGCATATTCATACTCATATGCATTATGAAAAATATCTTTAATAGACTAAAATGGTGACATTTAACATCAAAATATGGTAGCAAGTCTGAGTATAAAAATTTAGCTCTTGGGGGCTGGAGAGATAGCTTAGTGGTTAAGAGCATGTACTGCTCTTCCAGAGGACCTGAGTTCAATTGCCGGCACTCATGTCAGGTGGCTCACAACCACCTGTAGCTCCATTTTCTGGGAATCTAATGCCTCTGGCCTCCTTAAACACCTACACACATGTACATATCTCTCAACACATGTATACATACACATAATTACAAAGTAAATAAATAAATATTTTTAAAATTATCTCTCTTTTTATCATATATTATTGTGTCTCATCTAATGCCTGGTGCTAATATGTGCAGTGGGAGAATCAAAATACATGAAAGAATCCTGGACCAACCCCAAAATTCAGCTGGTAAGGAATAGAGCCCCACATCCTATATTAACTTAAAACATGGCCATGCATGAGCAATAGAATACCACATACCAAGGGTCTATCTCACTTGAAGCTGCCTCGGAGCCTCCATGGGACATTCTGTTCAAACTTTCCCATGGTTTAGCAACATTGAATAAACATCCCAGGCTTACGTGAGAAATCCCCATGTGTTCCGGGTTTGCGGCTGACATTAGTTCCACGATCTCATCAATTATTCCTCTGAGCCTGGAAGGGTGACAGGTTATAAATTTGCTTACTTTGTTCTACACATCTCTCCAGCCTCCTAGCAACTTTTCAATTGGGCAAATTATCTTTCAGCAGCCATTAGAGTTGACAGGCAGGCTGGGGGAGATGAGGAGCCTTGGCGGCCTAATTATCCCAATGACCAAAACTGCTTAAACTCTGGAGCCTGATAAGGAGACTCTAAATGCAAGGCACTCCCCTTGCTTATGTGGAGGAGTGTCATTATATCCTCTAGATGTATACTTAATGAGATAGTTTAGGTACTTGGAATAGAAAAGAGCTTGATTACCACGGCCGGCATAGTTAAGAGCACATTTATTGTGCTTTTATGTATCTAAAATGCACTTTCCCATCATAAGAAAGCAAATCTGCTGGCTGATAAACTCCTTTACTAGAAAGATTCTATCACACACATAAATCCCTTAGAGGATAACAAGTGTTCTGTATGATAACTATTATAATTATAAGCATTTGTTAAGATAGCTTCAAACACTCTTATCACAGGAAGCTTGATTGTAACAGCGGGTTGATCGTTACAGACTGGGTCCTATCAGAACACCCTATCTGGAGCACTTTGGAAATGGAAGAATAGCTTTTGTGTTGACTGCTAAAATCCCAAAGGACTGCGTTTGTGAAGTAAATACTCCAAGGAAGCGTGGGGGAGAGCCGAAGCACCAGCTTTGAGGCCCAGGCTGTGTCCTCATTATCAGACTCTCTCAGGATTGATAATGCATCTGTGGCACTGGGAAGGTAGTGACAAAGGCTAACACAGTTTGCAACTGCTGACACTGCAGGTCTGCGGCATCAGGACAGCACCACATGTCAGGATGGTACGTCCATCACATTGGGTATATTAATGCAACACTACTATAATTAATTTTACTTTAAATAGCTCTGCATTTATTTTCACCTTAATGAGTCAGCAAAACAAGCAAGTTTCCAGGCCAACTCTCAAGTTCAGCTGTCCTAATCTCTCCAAGATTCGGTTGTGTCCACTTCAACTCAACACTGTATCACAATAGCCCTTGGAATCTACTGAAAGTTGGTTTCATAGGCCATCAAAAGGAGTGCAATTTAATGAATGGTCACATTGTGTCAAATGCTTTCTTGAGCTTGAAAAAAAAGGAGCAGAACAATAGAAACACAGAATTGATGCTTAATGCACCAAAATTTTTAAAATTTGTATATTTGTAACCATGCTGTTTGATGTATGCTGCAAATCTGAGGGAAAAAAATCTGACTTTGATAGGTACATGAGAGGCTTTAGATGATATGAAAGGATGACCCTCTACTCTGAGCCATGGAAGCTTCTCAGAGTACAGCAGTTTATGCTTCAACAGCTTCTGCTTTCAGAAGTTAGGATTAAACAACTGAATAAACATGATATCACTTTAAGAAACAGCAAGTAAATTCAGTGTAAGAAACCACATTACCTCTTGAAAACCATCTTACTCAGGGGCGGTGAAGTTCCAAGATATGAATCCCCACACTCTCACATACAGTTAACAATTGAAACATAAGATAAAATTCAGAGCTAGAGACACCCATTTCTAACTTTTAAGCTTTTAGTGATTACTGTCCGATACAAGCAATGAAAGAACCACAGAAAATGAAACCAGGAGAGGAAAAGAGAATCTCAGAACGTTGCATTCAGAGGAGGCATGGGAATTTATGAATACGAAAACAATATCAAGTTACTTGATGAAAGGTATTTTCTAAAATTCAGTGACCTTAGTTCTGAATACACAATCACAAACACATATGAACTGAAATCCTGGGAGATGATTCATCAGCGTGATAGTTGTGCATGGATAGTGTTCATACTGGTCATTTATTTTAAATAATCTATTTTCTACTTTTATGGAGTCCAATTTAATCATAGTTTTACAGTAACAATAATGACCTTTTACAGTGAGCCAAGGACTGTCTTCATACCTCCTTTAGATACTGACAATGGCAAACCTCCATCTCATCTCGATGTGGATCGAGAACCTTTCATCCTGACAGTGATGACAGCTTTTACCACTACTGCTTGCCCACCCTAATCTTCTATTTGTTTTTCAGACTTTTGAATCTAGATATCATGGGTCATGTTCAAATCCGACTCCATGCCTATACCCAAATCATCATTCCTTCTTCAGAAGGCAATGCCAACTGGTTTCCTAGACTTCAAAATCCTAGTTCAGATCAGTCCTTGTCAGGAAGTACAGGGGTATTTACATCTAGATTTTAGGAACAAGTACTGGACATACATACTGCCCATTCTCTGCTGTGGGTCAGATTGGCTCAGTGATAGCATTGGTATTGCCAAAACTTTCCATCAGCCTCTGCCACACACCAGGCATTGCAAGGACAGGTTGTGAGTCAAGACTGAGAGAGAAAACAACCGCTTATTCAGTTATCGAGTCAGAGGGTCAGTATAAACTGAAAGTAATTGTGCACACATGTTAAAGTAGCATTATACAGATTCAACAGGTTGTGGTTAGGAGTAGGTATATTATATGTGTATTATGCAAATACATATTTGCATACAATAACAATTAATGAAAAATCAACCATGAATTTGAAAGGTTCACTATAAGGGAATGTTCAAGAGGGAGGAAAGGGAAGGTAGAAATGCTGTAATTAAATCACAATTTCAAAAAAATATAAGCCAACGAAAATCACCATAAGCCCATGAGTAATAACCTTAACAAAGTGTCAATAACAGAAGACTGGACACAGAGACAATGACAGAGCATGAATTGAGAATTATTTTCAATTGAAGACACTGCCTCAATAGGATGGACATAGTAAAAACTAATATAGGAAAATTTATTATTCATCTCTATCATTTTAAACTTACTAATACACAAGAAAGATTAATTACGGTACCTCTGTTATGAATACATGCTAAAACATTTCTTAGGCCAGTATGATCTATATGATACATAGCACTGTGACATGGGGTAATATGTGCCCTGAATAAGATAAAATTTAATTCAAGGACTTTTTTAATTTCACAGGAAAAAGTAATTGAGGTTCATTTAAATCATATCACTGTGAGTAAGTCTAGTGTGATTTTGTCTGAATGGTTTTGTTTGTATTTTCATCTGAAACAAAATAATTACACATTCCAAACATCACGATTATATTTGGGTTTTGTGGCAAACTACATTTTAATATGATTGGCACTTAATCTTTACCTGAGATTAGCAACAACTTGTATAAACAAATTTCAATACTGATGCACTGTTGGTTAAGTCAGCTGATTTTGTTGTTGTTAGATTCTAAGACCTTGGTTAGCTACACAGAAGCACAGCCACGCCTGAGGTTGCCCACAACACTACAGCTTTGGGATGATGTTAATCTCCTGCCTCAGCCCATATTCTCTACTCACTGTTCTGTCAGCACTTTAGTTTCGTGGATGTGCAAAGTCTCTACATTTTCTTGTTAGCTTCTGTACACGTGTTACATGCTGATCCATGTTTCCTTGATATTTTTTGTTTATGGGTTGAAATTTGTGCTCATAACATAGGTTGAAGGCCTAACTCCTACTGTCTCAGAATGATTTTATTTGCAAATGGTGTGATTGCAAATATAATTAATTAAAATGAGGTCATTAGAGTGGATCTTTATCTGTTATACCCCATGTCCTTCTAAAAGGGGAGATAAGGACATATAGAGAAATAATCATACAGGCACAGAATAGCCACATTGGACAGAGAAGAAGATGCCATCTACAATCCAGAGGAGGAGCAGGATATCCCCCATAGTTTTCAGGATAAAGCATCCCTTCTGTCTTGTTGTTGGACTTCAACTTCTGAAACTGTCAGACAATTAATATTGTTTCAACTACTTAGTTTATGATATTTATTTATGGAGGTTTGGGAGACTATATACCATTTGTATGAAAGATGGTATTTCTTTCTCACATATAAACTTCCAGAACTTAAATAAAACAGTATGTAGACACATTTCTAAATGGTGTTATTAAATAAAAAACACAGAGCCAGAAATTTTGGTTAAAGTCTAAGAGAGATCAGAGAAATACGGAAAGCCACAAGCTAACCTTACCTCACCAACTCTGCAAGTTCCAAGGAAAGTGACTTCCTGTCTACCCAGGCTTATATGCCTTGCTTTTCTGCCCAATCATTGGCTCTTAGCCCAGCTTCCTCACTTCCTCTTCCTACACAGCTCTGTCACTCTCTGTCTGTCTTTACAGACCTCCAGGTCTCTATGGTTGGTACTGGGATTAAAGGCATAAGTCACCATGCTGGGCTCTGTTTCCTAGTGTGGCCTTGAACACACAGAGATCCAGCCTGCTAAGGGATTAAGGGCATGTGCTGCCTGACTTCTTTGATACTTAAAATGGCTGGCCTTTTCCCCCTGATCTCCAGGCAAGCTTTATTTTTTAAAATGAAAATAAAATACCACCACATTTCAGCACAAATAAAATGTCACCACAATAGTATTACATTTTGTATTCAAATTATCTCCCATGTTAAAGAGTCATTCTTTTCAAAGAACAAAAGTATATGATCATATAGAAATTCTTTCCAATTCCCAATCTGCATGTGAAGCATCTGTTTCTGAACATGTCTCAGTTAGATCTCACTGCAGAACCCATTACCTTGAAGCAAGGATATAACTCTTATTGATCTGCAGTTTCTTTGTTAGTACTATTTGTTAGAATTTATCATATAGGGGATTGAGCAGATGTCTCAAGTAAAGTACATACCATTTAACAATAAAACCTGAATTCAGACACTCTTGGCATCAACATAAAAATCTGAGCATGGCAGCAGGCAACCTGGAATTCGAGCTCCGAGGAAGTAGAGAACGAATATCCCTGGACTTGATGGTCAGCCAGGCTAGCTAACTTGGTGAGCTCTAGCTCAATGATAATGTGCTTAAAAACTTGAGGGGGAAACTCAATAGAGGAACATGCCAATGTCAACACACACACACACACACACACACACACACACACACACACACACACATCATACAACAAACAGCAAAAGAAGGAGGAAATTATCATATAGGATTATTCTAAAAATTAAACAAAACAGCATAAGAGAAAGTGTTTGAATTGGTGCTTTTTAAGATCTTTTTCATTTGCAATAGTACCTAATAATTCCCAGAATTACAGTTTATAGTATGTGTCACCATAAAATTCTATGGGCTGTCTGCAAAACTGGAAGATGTAAATGACTTAAATTTTATTCTGAATAACTCTCAGGAATCACCTATGAATATTGTTCATATTGTTTTTCTTTATATATGACATCCTGTCACACAGTTCTCACCTAGCTGAAGAGATTTTTCTGAGTTTATCCTGATCAATGTGACTTACAATCACACCAAGAACCTTAGGTGTCACCTGGGAAGATGACACTGAGTGTCACCTTGGCGCTTCATCTTCTCCATCACTTAAGAAAACCTTACATGAGTACTGTTACAGAAATTATCTCTAAGGCAGAGCTCCACATCTGAGTGATGAGAACAGGGTGTAGATGTGTTGAGACATAAGTGCCCTCAGTCCTCAGAGGTGATAGATGCTTCTTTCCTTGAACAGTCTTTCTTATGCCTGAGCTGACAGTGAGAGTCCTCTGTTAAAATATATTTATTTCCACGTAGAATACACTTCTCCATCAATATTTGTGGCAAGAGAAACATAAGGCATCGTAGAACAGGACACAGAGGACAGTCAGAAATACAGGCCAGGCTGTTAAGCGTTCAAGGCCCTCCCATAGAAAGGTACTTCCATAAGCTAGGTCCCATCTCCTATTTTCCATAGCTTCTAAAAACATAGTCAACAGCAAGGCAATATTCAAGACATGTGTATACAGGCAATACTTTTCTTCTACCCAACAAATGCTCATGGTCATCATATAACACAAAACACTTTCTGTCTGATTTCAAATGTTTTCTATCATCTTAACAATCTGTATATGGTTTGAAGTGAAGAAATTTGGGCTAGAGAGAAGTATAGGAGAGCTTACTATCCTTGCTTATGCTTGCAAAGGATCAGAGTTCAGTACCCAGCACTTGTGCCAGGCTCATAACCACCTCCAACTTCCATCTCCAGGAGATTCAAGTGCCCTTATCTGGCCTCCATGGTCACCCACATTCATGTGAACCTCCCCACCATGTGCACATAATTTAATAAATAAATACATAACTAAAATGTGCAGAGTCTCTTCTGGAAGTTAAGGCAACATTGTAACTGGGAAAACATGTAAAATCAAAATAAAGTTTATATGCACCTGATATACACTAGCACAGAGTAAACATTTCAAACATTTCTTTCCTAAAGAGAAAGGTGGGGCAACAGCAAGGAAATATAACAGTCTCAGTGAAAAATCATGGCACACAAAGCATTTCAACCCTGTACATCTGTGTGAAGCACCTGAACTCAGGTGACATAATATGGGCATCATCAGATTTGGGATCAGTTTTGCCCCATGCCCCTGCCATTAACTTTCTCACAGTCTGGCTCCACTTAGTGCCGCACCTTTCCTCATAAGACATCAATATCCTTGACATCTTCATCATCCCAAAGTCTCCATTGCAAATTCCTGGTTACCTCATAGCTTTAAATAAAACCCACTCTGGGCAATTCTACAGGGAATGCAATTCTATGAAACATTGTCTGGTCAACAATGCTTTTCTCTGGGGTCTTACTCCAAGACACTATGACCCTTGAATTTTTTCCTTCTTCATGCCTACAAAACTAGACCCATGTGGACAATGGCATGTTCTGCTGGTGAATGTAGAAGGAGAAGGGAAGGACCCTTTGAACTGTGGATTCATTGGCCTCTGAGCACCTGGGAAGCCAAACTGAAAAATTACTCCCTTAGAAAATGCTCTACAAGAAGGACACACCTATCTTGGGACTCTCTTTCTGCAAACTCTCTTCTCAAAGGAGATCTTTCAAGCAGTTCATCCCTTTATATCTTGAATCCTGCCACAGATAAGAACTTGCTCTTCAAACTCCTTTCCTGTTGTGCAAGTATGAAATGCACAGTTTTCTCTGATGGTAATTTTAGCTGCTTTATATAGTCTTCCTCACCTACTGATTTATATGCATTTGTGCTCCCAAATTATACAGTTTTCAAATCCTTATGCTCTCTGCTGTTAGCTCCCATTTTCACTGTAAAACAAACTGGCAAAACAAACCACAAATAACCATGCTACAAACTGAACATCATGTTATCTTCAAATGTTCTCTTTCAAATATTCTAGGCTGTTACTCTTGATTCAGCCTTATTCAGATTTTCAGGACACAATCAAAACTCAGCCAGGTCATTTGTGGGAACGCAACATGAATAGCCTCTAGTCCAGTTCCCAATAGAGTCCTGTTATCAGCTGAAACCTCATGAGCATATTTTTTCTTCTCTGCATTTTTCTGGTCTTCTGAAATCCAGCATAATGGCTTATTACACACTACTTACAGCATTCTCTGTCCCACAGCTCCAGACTCTTCCATATTCTCACAACACATCAATTCCCCACACCAGGTATAAATTTTATATACTAGGTGCTTTTATATTTCTGTGATGAAATACTGAACAGAAGAAATCTATAGGGAGAAACCACATTTGGACTTGTGATTGCAGAAGGATTTCAGTCCATCACAGCAGGGAAATTAGGGAAATGTGGCTTTGTTCCTGGTGGCCAGAATATGAAGCAAAACAGCTGGTCCTCATATCAGACCTGAAAGCAGAAAACATCAAGAATTGTTTATGTGTATGTGTGTGTGTGTGTGTGTGTGTGTGTGTGTGTGTGTATCTGCATGTGTGTGTATGTGTGTGTGTGTGTGTGTATGTGTGTATATGTGTGTGTGTATTTTTATATGTATGTGTATGTAGCAGGGGGAACAAAGGGTTCTTCAATATAGTCAAAGTCCTTCCCATACTGACCTAACTTTAGCCTAACCTCATCTCCTAAATATTTCACAATCTCCCATAATATGGCTCTATGCTAGGGCATACATGCAAAATATGAGCTTGTACTGGCTAGTCAAAATTCAAGGCCTAATGACTACTGACTGCGAAAGTAGCAACATATCTTAGACAACATGAGGTACAGACAAGGACAGATTCTAGAAATGTTATAGTTTATGTGCAAGCTATCCTTGTTCTAACCAGGGATTCCCCTGATCTTTACAGATACTGCCCAAAGGCAAGAAGCCTGGATGACATTGCTGCAGTCACTTAAAGCACCTAGCTGGCACTTCTCTATAAGAGGGACTCTCCCTAGCATTCAGTGAACTCCCACACTTTTCCACTGGAAGTGATTTGATAAACAAGTGTAAAATAAAGGAACTGTGTTGAAAGACAAGGGGAAGCAGGGGCTAATGAAAAGATCTCTAGGCAAGGCAGCCTGAATCATATCTCTTACAGGGGCCTGTAGCAAAATGAAAAGAGCATCCACTTATGCTGAGCTCTTTTTTTTGTCTGAACTTTAAAAACTTGACCTAAAATGCAGACATAATTCTCCCAATATTCTAGGTAAACATACTTTTCTTTATATAACAGAGCATCAAAAATTATTAAAATATAATTACTTATGGACACTAAAACATTTTACAGGACCCAGTCATCCATAAATTCAACCTAGTAGCCATTTGAGGCAAGGTCCAAGGGACGACATAACAGAAGAACGGCAGCATTGAACATGTGAGGCAGTGTCTGTCATACGAGACTGGCTCATGCTCCAAACTGAAACAATCACCATTTTTGAGGAGTCTTTCAAGTTACCTCTCTCCAGTATATTATTTGTGAAGGAGAAGTAGCCTAGCAACTTACCAGGCATGGATCACAAATATTTGAACCATTAATGGACTATGTTATACTAGGATTGTTTCAAAAGATTTGTAGGCAGGTTCTCTCCAGCCAGGAGGGATTGAAGACTCCTGCCTCATAAAACTCTCCTACATCATTTAAAGCAAGGAAGGGATCTTCCATCCTACCCAGTGGAGAGCCAACTGTCTAACAGCTCCTCTGATGGAAGTCTTGCTCATCCATTTTCTACTGTTATGCTTTCATGCTTGGAGCTGAGTGATTATGAAAAGAAAGTATCAACTTAGTCCTCCCTTATCACAAGTTCAGTGATCTAAAACCTTCCTTAGACACTTTAGGGATACATACCCTTGATCAGTTAACTCTAAATCTTGAAAGTCCAGTCCAAAGTGAGTTGTATTTTCTTGACTGCTCATTTGCTGATTCTCTGTTTGAAGGTAGGTCTACATCAGTAATTTCATACAGTTCAACTTAATGAACACCTTCTTCAAGTAGTACGTCTTTTCATCTGATTACCAGTCAATTTTATTAACATGGAGATGCTCCTTGGACACTTCTGCCCTATCAATCCAAAAATGTTAAAATGAAGCAAACAAACAAACAAAAAACACCTGTATATGCTAATTTCATTTTCTTTCTAGAAATGAAATAAGAGTTCTTCAAACAAATGAACAAAATATATACTTCACCAATGTTCTCAAAAATATGTTTCTAAGGTCTCTTTTACTGTAAACCAACAGAGCAAATTGCTATGCCCTGCTCAGCTTGAAACAATCATTGGATCTACTGGGGAGAAAAGGGTTTTCCCTTTTTTACTGACTTCTCTGACTACCTAAAGTAATCCTGCTTAGAAAGACACCATGGTGTCATGCATAATGTAGGTTTTGAATTTTAGGATGCTGTTAATAATAAACATCACTACTGCTGGTTTGTGACTTTTATTTCAGCTTCAATACCTTTAAGCACTCTTTGTTACTCTGATTTATTTTTTTGCCTTTTTTCATAATTACAGTACTTGTTTTCTCTCTTTTACTTGTTTTGCCATTGCTTTATCATATTCATTTCTTCTCTAATTTCCACAGATCCTGTGAGACTTGTGAATAGCAACTTTGATATAAGCTATTGTGAGCCACTATTCCCTGTCAGACATGAAGAAATGTCTACTCACTCCAGATCCAACATCAGACCAAAGTATGAATATCACCAAAGCCCAACTTGGTGAACTATTTGTTACTTACAGGAATATCAGCAAGGGTTTGTGCTGTGGGATATTTTTCCATACACTGTGAATATATGTTGTTTCCATTGGTTAATAAATAAGCTGCTTTGGCCTATGGCAAGGCAGCTTAGAGGCAGGCAGGAAAGGAGAGAGACAGGAAGAAGAAAGGCAGAGGCAAAAGAGATGTCAGCTGTTGCCTCAGAAGGAGCAACAAGAAGCCAGCAAAGATGCCAGCACACTGGTAATACCATGGCTACATGGCAACTTAAAGATTAATATAAATGGGTTAAGTTATAAGAGCTAGCTAGCAAGAAGTCTGCCATAAACCATAGGGTTTGTAAATAAGATAAGCCTCTGTACGTTTACTTGAGTCTGAGCAGTTGCAGACCATAGGGGTGGCAGGAAGGACCAGAGAAACTTCTGGCTACAGGTTTGCTTACAAGAGCATAAATAATTTTAAGACAGTTAGCTGTGTTACTAAAAGCCCATTCCAACATGGATTATGGCCCTTGAAATCTGGAAGCATGGAGCTACTGTCCTATGTTCAGGCAGAATAACATGATGGGGTAAGTCTCTTCCAGGCAACTCAGCAGGTCTGAGCCTTTTCTAGAAAGCTTGATTGTAGTTAGAGTTTTCCTGCCTGACCCAGTCAGGACAAATCGCTCTTACCAGCCAGTCCCACAATCACTCAGACCCAACCAAGAAAGCACACAGAAACTTACATTGTTTACAAACTGTATGGCCGTGGCAGGCTTCTTGTTATCTGCTTTTTCTATCTTAAATTAACCCATTTCTGTTAGTCTATACTTTGCCACATGCCTTGTGGCTTACCAGTGTCTTTACATGTTGCTTTTCATGGCAGCGGTAGGCGGTGTCTCTCTCCAACCTTCTACTTTCCAGAATTCTCTTCTCTCTTGTCCCGCCTATACTTCCTGCCTGGCCACTGGCCAATCAGAAATTTATTTACACAGCGTGATATCCACAGCACTTCCCCTTTTCTTTTTTTAAAAGGAAGGTTTTAACTTTTACATAGTACAATTACATATAACAAAACAATTATCTAGCAAGAATTACAGTTACAATATTAAAGAAGATATACTATCTATCTTATATTTGTGAGTCTAAGGTTTTATATCTATCTTATCTTGTATCATAACTGAGGAAATTATAACTATCTAGTCTTCAACCACATCAAAGACCTCAGAAGGATATATTACCTGAGAACCGGGAGAAGGATGTAAGCATTTTTCAGGAGTCTTGCAAGAGTAGACAGAGACAGCTGGCAGCCTGGACAGTCACCTAATGTTTCTTTGTAAAGTTGGGGCATCTGTCTTCAGCCCACAGGGATAGAGTCTCTTGGTCACTTCTCTCAGTGTCCTGTAGAATGTCTGGCCGTTTCCTCTGCGAAGCAGGAACCTGAAGGACCATTTTGTCAAGCAAAGTTTAGTGGTCACCTTTCTATGGGTCCTGCATGTCCAGTCGATCAAGCAGTCCAGGCAAGAACAGTTTCTAGCCCAAATGGCTATTTTTGCCAAGGTGAAGATAAGATATGAAGTGTTTTCAATGCCCACCTTCCTCTCTGAAGCAAATCGGTGCTGCCAGGAGCAGACATGTCTCACTGTCCAGAAAGTCTAAATTTTAAAAATATTTTAAATGCCATATTCTGTAGGTCTTTGAAGTATTTGAAGATTACCTATCTATCTGAAATATCTCTGTGTATACCTAGAAGACTTAACTAACATGGCTACGAGTATGATTATCATAGATGACTAATTATCAATCTATTTTTAATTATCCATTACAATTTTAAATGAGCTATATAAACATAATACCTTAAACAAGAGTAGAAATATATACACAATATAACAAAATTAACTAAGTTTGTATCAATAGACTAAAATCTAAACCAATGTAAAACATTTTAAACAAGTTGTTGCTCTTTAGAAGTAAGTTCCCTAATCTACCCTTTCATCCTATTATATCTATATCATATCCCCCTTTCTTCTTTAGAAAGAGATCTCATTTATAATCAACCTGCTTTAAAGAAAAATATTGGTTTTTCTCTGTCCCACACCAGAGGGCTCTTCTGATTTGGGACACAAGAATCTCTTAACCATTTCTTTTAGCAATATGTCTGGGTTTAGAGACGGAGTGAGCCAATTCCATCTCCAAAGCCAGCTTGATAATTTGGGGAATGTGGGTGTAGTTTCTCTTACTACTTCCTGCTGGATGGGGGCGCTGTATCTTATGGGGATACAAAGAAAATTTTAGGATTATAGAGTAGTCTATTAGGGTGAACCTCTGAGCCAGTTGCCTTGAAACCATTCTGGATGTTGGATCATCTGGGCCATGGTGTCATCGGAGACCTTTCAGGTGGTCTTGGCTGATCAAACCTGATGTATCTTAATCTGGAACAAATCCACAGCCTCTGGTTTTCTGTGGAAACAAAAGCAGAGTCTCTTTTCCAAAGCAACATATCCTTATATCCAAATTTTGAAGTCAAGGTACCTTTAAAATTTACATATTTGTTTAACTCAACAGCTTTTATGATCAAATCTTTTTCTGCAGTTAAAAATTCCAAAGACAACATAAACCAGATTCTCTGTGTAATATCCATCTTTGTAAGACTGAAACGCTGCTGTGCCTGCTGGCTCCGCCCACCTCAGTTTCCCAACATGGCGGTGGTGCAGTTTACCACCAGCTCTAGGTCTGGAGCCATGTGTACCATCAACTATCAGAAGGAGTTCTATGAAAGCAGTGCATCGCCCAGAAACCTTTTTTTTTTTTTTTTTTTTTTTTTAAAAAAAAAAAAACTAGCAAAGGTTAAATCCACCATGCAGCAGAGCAAAGTGCTGCTTGTAGACTTCTCATTCCCGCCACACTGCAGGTCAGACGCACACGCCAGGAACCCGCCATAGTAGCTCAAACCCGCAGGCTGCCGCTAACTTAAGAAAGACAACTAGGAAGCTGTTTTAGCTCTGGTTTAGAATCTTTTTTCTCAGGTTTTAGGTGGAAATTCTTGCCAACACATTGGACGCCATTTGTAGTTAGAGTTTTCCTGCCTGACCCACAGTCTGGACAAATCTCTCTTACCAGCCAGTCCCACAATCACTCAGACCCAACCAAGAAAGCACACAGAAACTTACATTGTTTACAAACTGTATGGCCGTGGCAGGCTTCTTGTTATCTGCTTTTTCTATCTTAAATTAACCCATTTCTGTTAGTCTATACTTTGCCACATGCCTTGTGGCTTACCAGTGTCTTTACATGTTGCTTTTCATGGCAGCGGTAGGCGGTGTCTCTCTCCAACCTTCTACTTTCCAGAATTCTCTTCTCTCTTGTCCCGCCTATACTTCCTGCCTGGCCACTGGCCAATCAGAAATTTATTTACACAGAGCGATATCCACAGCACTTGATTGGTGTGCATCTCTTCCAAGTAACTATATTTATCTTAGAGTGTCTCTCAAAAATGTTACTGCTTATATAATCTTAAGCAGAAAAGAACCTAAAGAACCTAGTCAGTTTCAGGGACTTCCTGAAGCTGTTGAATAGTTTGTTTTTCACATTTAAATAAGATTTGCTGTGAGATGGAATATTTCACCTCCCTTTAGAGCACCCTGTGTCCTAGGAACTTCCCCCCAATTTTGAATCTTGTATCTCAAGTAATTGCTATACAAGAGCTTGTGGTACAGCTCTGTGTTTTCTTGAGTATTTCTTTGAAATTTATACAGTGATGAAATGAGTGGACACAAACTACCACTCTCCAATGTTTGAATTATTCTTTTTAGCCTTAAAATCAATTTTCAGATTATTTAAATTCATCAGAATTGTTGGAAAGACTATTTTTTTTTACATTTCTGTAACAGTGGTTATATATGTTTAAATTTGTTTTAATTTGAAAATAGTTCTTTGATTTATTGTTTTGACCTTTTAGTTCTTTGCAAGAGAGAGAGGGAGACAGCTAGACACATACACACACACACACACACACACACAGAGAGAGAGAGAGAGAGAGAGAGAGAGAGAGAGAGAGAGAGAGAGATTGAGAGAGATTCTTTGGATATATTCATCTAAAGTTAAAGCCAACAAGAAAACTTCTAATTTGTTAATCAATCTCAAAGCAAGAGGAAATGAAATTCACAAGGGCCCAGTATGATATCTTAAAGATTCTTGACATTTCATCAGATAAAATGACTTAAATAATAAAACTAGACTATCAAAGAAAATAACTATTTAAGCTACTTATCTTTTTTTCATTTTTTGGTTCTTCAAGACAGGGTTTCTCTGTGTAGCTTTGTGCCTTTCCTGGAACTCACTCTGTAGACCAGGCTGGCCACAGACTCACAGAGATCCACTTGGCTCTGCTTCCTGAGTGCTGGGATTAAAGGAGTGGACCAACACTGCCCGGTGCTAATTATCTTCTTAAGGTCAACCATTATAATCCTGGTTTTTCTTTTCCTTAAAAAAAAAAGAAAAGAAAAGAAAAAAGAAAAAGAAACACTTAAAAATCAAATATATACTAGTAAATGATAAAAGTTTATTTTGTATATCTTAAGTAATGTCTGTGATTATTTAGAATCAAATTACAATATTTACAGAATAAACCCCTGTGGTATACAAACAGAAACAATTTTATTAAAATCATGAATTTAGGTAAGACATTTCTTCGTAAAAAAAAAAAAAAAAAAAGAAAACAGTTTGATTTGTTTGGTTTTTTTGTCCATTTTTTTCCTTTCTTTCTCTTTAGATACAGGGTCTTACTTATACGGTGGGCTCAAATGCATGTTGATACGCCTAATTCAGCCAGCTGAGCCCTAAGATTACATCCATGTACTGCCACAGTCAGTTTTAAAAAGCCACTGTGTGTGTGTGTGTGTGTGTGTGTGTGTGTGTGTGTGTGTGTACAATCTTTTACATTTGGTGCTCACTTTGGAAAGCTCATCAAATTGCTTGAGCTATACCATTTTTAATTAAAATGACTAAATGAGTTGATATTTGGGGGAAATCACTGAGCATTTTATAATATAGAACCCAAATAGCCTCTTCTTTGCATATACCAAGAGCATTGCCAATTCTTTTCAGAACATATGCATTAATAGAAAAGCAAACTTAAACTTAGTAGGGAAGTAAACTTAAAGCAAATAGTCCACAAAAGATGATATCTCTATAGTTGGTAAGTTCTTTATAAAACTAGTAGAAATTTGGTTATAATTAGGAAGACCCATGATATTAAGAAAACTGAATATATGAACATTGTCTTTATTATCTGGCTGCTGGCAGGAGGCAGATGTTTAGATGAGGTGAGTCAGAAGTTTGGGAATAAAGAAAATAAATTACTTTCAGTGAGTCCCACTGTCAAATTCACCCAGAAAAAAATCAAGCAGAGATAAGAAATGTCACCTAAAAGAGTTTTTCAGATCCATAAAACTCTCTATTGTAACAAAATTGAAGAATTGAGCATGCAAAAAATTAGGTCTATCAATCAAAATGGAGTTGGTAGTAGCACAAAATGTACAAAAGGATAATCATAGAAGGAAAAATCCAAAATTAAAGTTAAGACAACTGCCTTTGGATATGTAAGATAAACTGGCAAAAATATGTCACTGTGTAAATAAAGAGTTTAAAATTAGTTTCAAGCAATTAGACTTTTAAGTCAAATGACCAGTTTTCTTTGATCTACCACAATCTTTTTTTTTTTTTTTTTTTTTTTTTTTTGAGACAGGGCTTCTCTGTGTAGCTTTGTGCCTTTCCTAGAACTCATGCTGTAGTCCAGACTGGCCTCGAACTCAGAGATCCACCTGGCTCTGCCTCCCAAGTGCTGGGATTAAAGGCGTGTGCCACCACTGCCCGGCTATACCACAATCTTCTGAAGGAAATATTTGATGTTACTTTTCCAAAATGGGCTGATCCATCTGTGGTTGGTATATGGCACATACAGTAGTAAATTTGCTTATTAGAAATGCATTTATTGACTGTTAGGGTTTACATAGTAGTTTCAAAAGACTCAGATAAATTCAATCTTAAATCCATCATTTCTGAAGCTGTGTGAAGGCTTCCTGGCTATATGACAACCCTACCTTGATGGACTGTACCTTCCAACTGTGAGCTGAAATAAGCCATTCCTTTATTAAACTGACTCTGTCAAATACATTGTCTTCGCAACAAAAAGAAGCTGATGTATCTCTCAAGTCTTATAATAAGTTGCCTATCTATAAATGAGACTAATTGCAATCAGTCATTTTAATCCAAGTTCATGCATTGTTTCACAGCTCTTTAGAGAGCTACCATACCTCATTTTTAGCATTAAAATTGATATTATAAGAAAACATTAATGGACTTTAGCATGTTGTTTCATAATGTTTAGCAATTGATTCATGAGCATGTTTTACATGGAGAGAATTGACGGAGGCCCAGCTCAGTTCACATCCAGGTGATTCCCTCTAGTCAGGCAGGACAAAACTCATTTAAGCTTGATTGCCATCAGAAGACTAAAAAGGAAAGACTTAAAGCTGTTCTGTGTGTGTTAGGTGTGGATGAGTTGAGTCTGTTTGTACTCCAACAACAAGCAGTTGTGAATCTCTTGGCGTGAACCTATTTCTTCTGCTGTTCTTCCATTGTAAGTTGACTGACTCCCACTCTACAGATGCAGTGTGTTTACTCTCTGGCACACTCAGTTCAGTGCAGCCAATGATTCTACTCAACAGGGCCTAAGGACAAGATAAATCTAAATCTCCACTGGGGAAGTAGAGTTAAGGAGGTGCTTTGGGACAGAATATAAAATGACTGTCAACATGTCTAGTACTACCAAATGGGATAATTTGTACAATTGTATACAACAATGTCAAATAAAGCCTGTTGAACCAAATAGGCAAAGATCTAGAGCAATAGGAAGTTGATTATTGTCTGAATAGTGATGTTTCTCTTGATAGAAAACACTATATGAAGCTGAAATTTTATAGTAGAAGGAAAGAGAAGAAAAAGTGTAGGCTCCAGGTCTGTCACTATTGTTTTGCAGAATTACACTACAACTATATTAATTATAGTAATGTTCAATTCCAAAGATACCAAATGATAGTTGTGTGGCTTTCCTTGCTTTTATTCTAGAGTACACAAAATGCCAACATGCTCTCTTCACAGTTAAAATTGTTGACCTATGCTGATCTAGTCATCTTCACAACTGCCCTGGGCCCAAAGTATGTGCCTTGCTCAGGGCTGGGAACACATGGGTATTCCATCTGAGATCCTAAGACATGTCACTGCCAGGATGACCTTTCTAATAATGGAGGACAGCAGGTGTTCTGATCTCTAGTATTTCTGCCAGAACAGATATCATGAGTGGAGTATAAGTAGAATCTAGTCAGGTTGATTATTTCTCTTTATTTGAAATATAAAGGGTCATGCGTCTTTTCTAGGGGAAAGAAGCAAACAATTAAGCACAACTTCTACACAAAGCAATCCCCAATGAGGAATTTGCAGCCCGATTGGAAAAAGAAACAGATAGACTTTGACATACCTAGTTAGGAAGGTAAAAAGCACTGAAAGTCAGTGCCATTGGATTTCCTATCCAAACTGAAAATAATGTTGTTACTTACCTACTTTTTAAGCTACAATAAGCACACATAGCTATTGAATATGCCCCAGAATTGAATGGCCATTATGTGTATTGTGTTAACATGTTTAACTCAACAGTGTTTCAGCATAGCAGCACCTGATATTTCCTTCCAGGAGCATGAGAGTCGCCATGGCTCTACATCTCTAGCACTTGGTGTTTTTGTATTTACAATGTTTGCCCAGCAGTGGTGGCACACACTTTTAATCCCAGCACTGGAAAGGAGGCAGAGGCAGACAGATCTCTGTGATTTCGAAGCCAGCCTGGTCTACAGAATGAATTCCAGAACAGACAGAGAGCTACAAGGTGACACCTTGTCTTGAAAAACAAAACAAAACAAAAAACAATAACAATGAAATCCAACAATAATGGTAAGACCCATTGCTGTCTAAATAAGCAGAATTCCAAGATGACCTTATAATTTCAGACTTGGTGTGACTCTCAGGATTTTATTTCATTGCATGATCAAAAGTATTTCGGCAGATGTGATTATAGCTCCTCATCATGTAACCTTGAAATAAGGCCCTAAGTCTTGTCAGATCTGTGAAAGCAGAGTTTTCTCTAGGTGGTTGCAGAGGAGAATTCAGAGGAAGATTAAAAGCATGATGAGAAACCCACACGAGAGCCATCCCCCATCCTGGCTAGAGAAATGAAGGAGATATGGATGAATAAAGGAGCCGAAGTCACCCCTCAATCACAGTCAGCAAGGAAACATCAGTCTCAGCTTTAGAGCTGTGAGAAAGCAAGTTCTGCCAACCAGCTGAGCAAATGTGAAGGCAGCAGCTTCTCCAGAGAGTGCAGGGAAGAGCCTACCTCTGCTGACACCTGGACTGTGGCCCTGGGAACCCCTCTAAAGAGAAGCCACCCTCCCATAAGGGGAAAAGTAAACAAGTTGCTGTCACGCTAAGTTACTATGCATGGCAATTTTTATATAGCAATAAGAATCTAAAGCATCCATAACTTAGCAGGTTGTGCTCCATTCCCCAAGTCAATGAGCCTCTATCTAGCTTTAGTTAGTTATTGTCACGGAAATGAGAGTTCACTGACGTATGCCTTTGGCAAAATGCTAGAAATCATTCATTTTCAGTTTGGGTTTATTTTTGTTTTGGGAAATTAATAATCAATTCAATAAAAAATAGAAAGAGAAATGGTTATGCTTGACAAACAAGTTGTATCTGAAGGCAGCCTGCTTGAAACTGTGGCCTAGACCCCCATTCTGTTCCAGTGTCCGTAGACTCACTAAATAGTGTTAGAAAGTATTTTTTCATTGCGTCTTAAATAATAAATGTTATAAGCATGTAGTACGTTAAATAGCTTCTAACTTCCACAAAGGACAAATGAAAGATTTGTGATTATTAAAGAATTTAATTTTTTATGTAAGATATAGTCCTATGAGGAAGATTATAGGAATTGCACTTAACATTGAAATTTTGCTATGGCAAGCTAGTAGGCAAGTGATAAGACTATTGTTACTGATGTTTGTCCTCTTTGCTTTGAATAGAAAAATGACAATACTGTGTATAAAGTAGGAATGGTTCTGATTTTGGTGATCGGGAGACAAGATACTATTGCTCCACACCACTTCCCTACAGTCTGAAAAATTCCTTTGTCATTTTGTGACCTTAATAAAGATAAAAACGATCCTGGCCCCAATAAAAATATAACTTCAGAACTAGTCAGTATGAAGCAGAGCTGGCTTTACTAGGGATGGTTTAATACAGCCTTTAAACACATTAAGCATGAAGGTGGAGAGATAGTGGGGTTCTCAGACAGAGATGTATACTAAAGCATGTGTGTGGGCCTCTCAAAAGAGAAAGATGGTTCACCAAGAGACATTTTTACTCTTGATTTTTGAAAGCATGAAATTGAGGGGAAATGATGTTCAGAAAAGATATGATACCCCTGAGTGTGAGAGTGCACCTCTCCAGGTAGAGTGGCACTCCACTGACTTCACAGTGGAATTTGGTGGGTTTGACACTATTAGCTTCAAGGAGTTGCTAAGAAACCTAAATGCGATCACAGGGTGGTTCTGAGTGCTGCCTGTTAGGATTACAATTGGAGGTAGATACGGATCCTATGGATGTAAACACAGAGAACAGTCTATTTTTGAGATGCCCCAGAGTGGGGTCCTATCCATGGTCATACATGGTTAGGTTAATAGCTACTGTGATGTAAAATATCTATTTGTAAAATGAATATTGTCTCTGTGTCCAGAAAATGTGCTTATTGTGATAGAATTCTTAGCTGGGAAGAGGTTTCAACAATACTCCAGGGTGAGGGGATTTTTCCTTTCCTGTGTCCTTGTAATTTTGTCTCTCTATCCTGCCTTTGTTTTCTTCCCATTCATATGGTGTGACCATATATAAGGGTGGTGATCTTAGGGTAAAACTCCTGGAGTTCTGTGAAAGGCTTAAAGAAATCAGTACCCATGCTGCATTTAGAAAGCAAGACGACCTTGGTGTTCCAGAAAGATTAGTGATTCAGAGAGAATCGCTCTGAATTATCTAACTGTGATGAGACTAAAGTCCTGGTCATGGCCAGGAACATTCAATAGTGGTGTGTGGCTTACATCCTCCTTCTGCTACTTTCAATCTAGCCCAAGACCACCTTCAAGACCCCCTGTTAACTCCTTTGACTGTCCGACATTTTTAACACCACAATCTACATTCTTTCTTATTGCGATCTCACATTGAGAGGACCAAGTAAGTATACTGTTTAAGTGTACTCTTCACCTTTGTCCCTCCTAAAATGCAAGTCTGCAGATAGCACTCTATTTTTCTTACAAACAGAAAATACATTTTATTTGTACCCCTACAAAATTTAGTATGATGGTCTATGTATTTGGGGATTACATAACTGTTAATTAAATTGAATTAAAATATGCACATCAATGATTCAACACTCTTCAACAATAAGTAAAGATAAAATAAGAGAGAAATCACCTAGTTCATTTATTGTAAATTTAAATAGACTCTGCACTATCCTTTGGTAGAATTTTATTTTGGTTTATTGTATGTGTGTGTTTATTTACATATTTCTTTTCAGGCTTAAAAACCAAATAGCTACAAAGATAAGCCTGCCAGGAATCTAAACACTCCAAATAACATAATTACGTGTACATTGTCCTGAGCTAAGAGTGGTTCTTTTCCTTAAGCAAGGTGACTTTCCATTGAATCCCAGTAGCCTAGAGTCCATTTGTAAAGTACACATGGGCCTTTGGCAAAAGCAAGTCACAAAAATGCAACAAGAGTGTACAGTGTGTGAGCCCACATATGCTGGAGATGGTTTTATTAGAATCTATGATGTTACCTTTGTGGACAGGAGAGCAAGCTAGGAATGTTCATTTAGCATGTAGACTGCTGCCTGGTAGAATCCCACATTACAGAAAAAAAAAAGGGCTCTTTAAAAAAATAAAGGGTTTAAGTCAAAACTTTCTTTATACCCAACTGTCTTAGTCACTTTAGCTACTATTCTAGTGCTGTGTAGAGACACCATGACCACAGCAACTCTTAAAGCAATTTCAGAGGTTTAGTCCATTATTGTCATGGCTGAAAGCATGGCAGTAGGCATGGAAGGCATGGCGCTGGAGACATAGGCAAGAGTTACATCCTGATCTGCAAGCAGAAAGAGTGAGACTGGATCTCACATAGGCTTTGGAAACCTCAAAGCCCACTCCAAGTGACACACAAGGCCCACAGCTCCTAATCCCTCTAAGCCTATCAAACAGTTCCACGCCCTGGTGACTGAGCATTCAAATATAAATCTAGGAGCCTATGGGAGCCATCACCTACCCGAAGGCAAATTTATCAGTCTTCATTTTACTTGGATGCTATGTCCTGCTTGGCTTGCCCCATAGCTGGTGTCTGTGTCTCACTCAGCACCAGCCAGGGGCAGGGTCATCTGACACTTTGAATATGTGTAGTTCACCTGCTAATTCTCTCTGCTGTCTACCTAGCACTGACATTGAGAATATTACATTCTTTCTTCCCATGGGCTCTCCATCAAGATCTAGACATACCTGTGTAAGCCAGTGCAGCTCAAGGGGAATTGCAGCAAATTATCTGAGTTTCGAGAAAAAGATTTCTTCCCTAGGAAAAACACCTCCTCTGCCTCTGGACATGTAAGAGGTTCCCTGTGACCTAGAAAATATTCTGTAGCTATGAAAAGACATGCTTACTACTAAAGGCAAATCACTGAAATCAGGACATGGGAGGCTAGAAAAACACTCTAGTCCTGAAAACACTACTTTGACTGAAGGCAAAAGCCTGAACCAGTCATCTTTAGACTTCTGTGTATAGCTGGAAGTTTTCCTGTATCCTGCAGCCAGTTGGTCCCAAGTAAACACACAGAGGCTTATATTAATTACAAACTGTATGGCCTATGGCTCAGGCTCAATATTAACTAGCCCTTAAAACTTAATTCAGCCCATTTCTATTAATCTATGTTTTGCCACATGGCTTCATGTCATTACTTATTCTCTTACATCTTGCTTCTTCTGGTGTTGGCTCACAGCATCTCCTCTGATTACACCCTTCTTCATCTCTGTCTTCAGTTAGAATGTCCTGCCTAACCTTATTCTGCCTCACCATTGGCCAAACAGCTTTATTTATTAACCAATGAGAGCAAAACATATTCACACCATACAGAAAGACATCGCACAGCATCTGTGTAAGATAATAAACTCACATAATTTAAGCCATTTGTGTATCTATGTTTTGGTTTTTTTGTTTGTTTGTTTGTTTTTACATTCTGTCTAGAGCATTCTGACAGAAATGCAATTTTTCTTTCAGTGTGTAGCTCTGTCTATTTGGGCTGCTGTGAAGAGAGATCCCACAGGCTAGATGACTTAAAGTATTCTCTTTTGAAGTTTAGAGATTGGAAGCTGAATATTAGGGTTCCTGGTCATCCTCAAGCTTGTGTTACATCCCTCTTCCTGGTTTACAGGTGGCTACCTTTTTGCTATATCCTCTCCTAGTAGAGAAGACAGATATTTTGTGTTTTCCTCTTTCATTAGGGTGTTAACTTCATCATCTCATATAACCTCAATTACCTCCTGATGCCCTCACTCCCAATACCATCACACAAAAGATTGTAGTTTCAACCAAGGAACTTGAGGGGAACATAAATATTCAGCCTGTAGTTTAGATCATGGAATGAGAATAACTTACCTAAGATATTTTCTTAAGCCTGTAGCATTCAACATAATCACAGCACACTCAGACTTACAATTTTCAATTAACAGAAAGGCTCAGTTAAAATAAAATGATGACTTAAGGGACATTTAATATGAAGTTACATGACTGTTTTTATAAGCTTGGATACTTTTAAACCTGAAGCTAAAGGTAATCTTGTACAGTTAAACATTAATATTTGGCTAGTCCCAGACCTCCCTAGTGGTTTGCACTTCACTGAATGCTGTTAATAAATATTCCAGGGTAATGCACATTGATAATGCTAACTGTGTAAGGGCCGTATCTACTTTCTCCCAAATCAAACAGCAAGACATTGAGCTAAAAATCTGCCACTTATTTTATGACAGAGAAATGGAGACGTTTCTGTTACTAAAGTGAAGTGATTTATGTCACCCAGTGTAGGGCTGTTTGTTTTGAGGACTCACCCACTCATGTCTTACGCATAGACTTCTTACGTGGTCACTGCCTGTGCATAAAGTTGTAGTCCACATTTTTGTTTTTATCAGGTGACTTTGAAAGCTTTCTGTGTTGACATTTCTATAATCTGGGGCACAGAAGTCATTGACTTACACCTGTACAATGTTCACAAAGTAGAGGTTAAAAACCCTGAAAACTGTGTGTATCTAGCTTATATTAGAGAACACAGAAAACCTTTAAATGTATAACTTAGCAGGTTCAGGGTCTTCTGAATGTACATTTTACTTACTCACTTACCATCCTTCATCTATTTGTATTTGTGAAATAGTTGATTATTGTACAATGGAAGGAAACTGGCTAATGACACATTACAGAGTGAATAGACAGTAAGGAGTCTATGTTTTGCAAAGGACAGGTGGTAAAGAGTTTTATTTCATACTTTAAATCATTCTATTAGCATTCCTGTGACCTCACATGATAGACATTTCAACTCAGTCTGAATGAGGTTCAAACCACAAACCTACTTGGTCAGGCATCTGATTCCAGAAGAGCAGAGTTTCATTCAGTCTGGTAAGGAGTTTGCTTCAGGTCACTTGGACTTTGTTTCTCTGTTCTTTTGATGTTTATTACTTAGCTCTAACCTGTATACTCTCCAGTAGCCCCTGGATCATAATGTCTTCAGCATTAAGATGATCGGTAGAGAAGACATAGGCCTTTCTTTCATTCACTTCAGAAGATATCTTCTTGCCAAATGCGGCATGAAGCCGAGCAGTAAAGAATCCTTTGCCCAACATGCACAGGAACTGAACATGGGTTCAACCCCAGCACAGCTACCAATCAACACTACTCAAAGCTCTCCTTGCACTCTACTCCCTCTGCTCTGCTCTGTGTCTATTCCTGCGTCAAAAAAGAGAGCAATGCAGCTCCAGTGAACACAGAGCCAGAAGCAGTCACTTTCGTCCTTAACTAGGAGTAAAAGAATGTATTCACTAAAATAAATGTATGATTATTACTAAGAAGTGTGTAAAAATGGGTGCTGAGCAGCAAAGACAAAGATGTTCACTACTATCTATATATAAACTCTAAAATATTTATAACGTTGTTATACATGTAATTTAAATAAACACTAAATGGAGATCCATTCTTTTAAAAATCATTAAATCAATTTTTTTCATTTATTTTTTTATTAAATTTGTTTAAATCTTGATCATAATATTTCCCCTTCTCCAACTCCTCCCCACATCCCTAACCACCAAGTTTTATGTTCTTTCCCTCTGTCTCAGAAAAAGAGGAAAACAAGAAAATCAAAACCAAAAGTGCACAAAAAGCATGGACTTCATTTTGTGTTGGTTCACTATTCCTGGGCATAGAGCCTGCACTGGAGTAGGGTTGATATACCCAGTGACATTCCATTGGAGAAAAGTGACTTTCCTCTATCATAGGGATCAATTGCAAATAGCCTCTTGGTTAGGGGCTGTGCTTTGTGTCCACTTCCCTGTCTCTATGCTGGAATTTTGTTTTTCTAGTTTGACCTTGTGCAGGTCTTGTGTGAGCTGTCATAGTCTCTGTGAGTTCCCATGGGTACCAGTCCCATTGTGTCTCGAGGATACTGCTTCCCTGCAGTCATCCACCACCTGTAGCTCTTGCAATCCTTCTGCCTCTTCTTCTGCATAGATTTCCCAGTCTTGAGGGATAATGACATCCCATTTAGAGCGGAGCCTTCCAAAATCTTTTGCTTTCTGCGCATTGTCCAGTTATGGGTCTCTGTGTTTAATTACCTTCCACTGAATAAAGTGGTTTCTCTAATGAGGGTTGAGCTATTTCCTGATCTAGGGGTATAGCAATGTGCCATCAGGAGTCATTATGGTGCTCTGTTCCTTTTACAGAATTATAGCAGTAGACTGATGACTCATTTCAGCAGTGTCAACTATGGGTTCCATCTCTTGGAATAGGCCTTAAAGCCAATTAAAAAGTGCATTGTTACTCCCATAACATTGTTTCCACCACTTGACCAGAACATTTTGCAGGCAGGTCATTGTATTAGGTATCAGCATTCATAGCTGGAAGATATTGATGATTACTTTTCTCTTCTGGGAGTGTGCAAAGTACTTTCCAGAACTATGGATGCTACTCAGTAGGGGTGAAGTTTCTAGATGGGCACAAGCTTGATTTCTCCATGTTCAATGACATAGGTAAATTTAGAGTTTACTGTTAGGTTATTGAGAGTGTCTCACCTCATTTATCAACTAACAGTGGTTCATAAAGTCTACTTTAAAGATTGCCAGAACTAAACATTTGAACTTAGTTTAGCATGCTTCTTGACATGTAGAGTACATGTTATAATAATTATTGTTGTTACTATTGTTGTCAAAAGAATTGATGCAATGAAAAGCAAAGATACAGCTGTATATGGTGGCACATATCTGAAATTCAAATTTTTGGAGTCTGGAGCAAGAGGATTATGAGTCAGACCAGCTATACTGGATTCTCTCTCTCTCTCTCTCTCTCTCTCTCTCTCTCTCTCTCTCTCTGTGTGTGTGTGTGTGTGTGTGTGTGTGTGTGTGTGTGTGTCTGTTTTGTCTCTCTCACACACATTATATATATATATATATATATATATATATATATATATATATATAGAGAGAGAGAGAGAGAGAGAGAGAGAGAGAGGGAGGGAGGGAGGGAGGAAAGAGTTTATTTGGCTTACAAATCCTGATCACAGTCCATCATTAAGGAAAGTCAGTGCAGAAGCAGAGGTAAGGACCATGGAGGAGTTTTACTTATTGGCTTGCTTCAAGGCTTGCTCAGCTTGCTTTCTCATGTAACCCAGGGGTGGCACACATAATGAGCTGGGTTTTCCCACATCAACCATTAGTCATGATGATGCCCCAGAAATGTGCTCACAGAACATTCTGATGGAGACAATTTCTTAATTAAGTTTCATCTCCCCAGATAGGTCTCAATTTGTGTGAAGTTGACAGACACTAACCAGCACACTGATTTTTTATGCTGTCGCCGCCACTGAGCTCCCTCCCATGACTAAATCTGAACAATGGATATTTGATTTGGAAAATGGTTGTTTGGGTGACAAGTGGACCTATCACCTTCCTGCTGCCCACACTACTGGTTTGGCTATCACATGCCCTGTTTAGTCAGTAGCCACCTGTTGCAAAGTAGAAGTTCAAGACCTCAAAGCTGCACCTGGAGAGACTTGTAGGAAGAATCCTGCAGATGGAGATTATGCATAGAGATGGGAGCAGAAAATTCAGCAGACTCTTTGAGGCCAGGCCTATAAGATTGTCTATAATGTCATAATGATTAAAAGTAGTCAAGAAATTAATACTAAAAGTTATCATTTTAAGCAATCATACAGAAATAAATGGTGGTACATTCTTGTAATCCCAGAACTTGGTAGACTGAAGCAGGGTTATTGTGACTTCTGGCACAGCCTGGACCACACAGCAATATATAGACCAACCCGGGCTACTGTAAAGCCATCTGTCTCAAAGAAAAGGAGACAAACCAATTAACCAACCTTTCTCAAATGTTACAAGTGAACGATAAAAAGTTTAAAAATAAGACAGTTATTTAGTATTAAAAATGCTAAATTTATCATAGAGAAAGATACTTGGATAAAGCAAAAATTAGCAAGAAAAATATAACATTCATCCCTTTTGTGCCAAGTAAAGTTACAACTAAGATTAGGCGAGTGAGGATGTGAAGAACAATTTGGCCTGGATCATCTGATCGATATGACTTCATAAAGGATCAGATAAACGTGAGTGAAGACTCAGAGGAGTGAGATAGAACACACACTTGGGTGCTTGGGTCTTAACCTATTTTTGAGTCCATATTTTGTCATTTATTAACTGTTTGATCCTAATAAGTTGTATGTCTACTCTAAACATCTCTTTCTTTTTTGGGGGGGGGCGGGGCTTTTACTTTTTATTTATTTATTTTTATTTTTATTTTTTTATTATATTTGTGTTTTAATTTTACACATCAGCTATGGGTTCCCCTGTCCTCCCCGCTCCCGCCCCCCCCCCCACCTTCCCCCATCCCCTCCCCTCCATTCCCATCTTCTCCAGGGCCAAGACTCCCCTGGGGATTCAATTAAACCTGGAGGATTCAGTACAGGCAGGTCCAGTCCCCTCCTTCCAGGCTGAGCAAAGTGTCCCTGTGTAAGCCCAAGGTTCCAAACAGCCAGATCAGGCCCTCTGGATAAGTGAGGCAATTGAATAGCTTGAACTGTTTGGGAGGCATCCAGGCTGTGGGACTGGGACCTGTCCTTAGAGCATGAACATCTCTTTCTTTGCCTATGAAATTCTCAATGGTTGCCATAGCATTTTGGTGTAAGTAGATGAGGTCATACAAATGACATGATGAAACAGTTGATCAATTATTACTCAAATCATGCCCCTGTGAATTATCTATAAGAATGGAGGGTATCTAAAGATTCGAGGGGGGGGCGGTAAACATTGAAACCATGAGAGAACCAGAGACCTGAAAAAGGAAACTGATATGAAGGTGCAAAGACTGGGTTCATCATCGTATGTGTGGGTGGTTTATTGTAAAAAGGAGTGTCTAATTACAGGGAGAAGAAAAAAAACTGCTAAGAAAGAGAACAGAAACGACTCTGTTAGAAACGGAATCATTGTTCATTTATAGGAACATATAACTTTCTTAATTTAAACTATGATTAATGTTCTGTAAGTTATCAACTGAAATTAACTGGAAAGATCAATAAAAGTGATTTTAATTTATGTAAATATCATGTGAACTTTCTTTCAAAGTAAATCACGCAAAAATAACGTTACTTAAGGATTGACTGTACATGGAAATATTTAGAAGACTATAATATATTGATACTATTTAAATTTATTTGTTATGCTATGTCATTTAATAGTACTCCAGAAGGTATAATTCATTTTCAGTAGGATTTATCAGAAATTCTGTAATACCTGGTGATCACCACTGATGCTTACCAATTCCTCAATCTATAAATCTAATCATCCTTCTTTCTCAATAATTCCACCTAAAACACACACACACACACACACACACACACACACACACACACATGCACGCATGCACACACATACACACTCACACACAAACAATCACCAAGATCCTTTGTTTACGAAGCTTAAGTGTCACTCAGAATGGTTCACTCTGTATTCCCACTACCATTTCCCTAATCTAAGGGAGTCACCAGCTACCAGGCACCAGTACCTCTCTGGGCCACTGTCATGGCTTACAAGCCACTTTCACTCATGTTCTTCTCCAGTCCTTGTGAAACACAAATGCCATCATGCTTGTCCAACACGTACAAGCTATCAGCTGTTTCCTGTTGACCTTAGATGAAACCAAATCTCTCTGGCACAAGGCACATAGCCTGTGTCTGGCTGAGATCTTCTTGCAATGCCTCATCTGTCACTGCTCTCTAATCTGTGCTCACCACCAGCTTTCAGCATTCTTTGTAGCTCATGGCTTACCCTCTTGTCTTCCGCACTTCTGCTTGGACATGCCTAAACAGCTATGCTTTGTGTATGAATTCCTGTAAGTGAGAGCTTTAAACTTTCCCTTTCTCTAGAAACCAGACCTCCAACTCAGCATACATCTAAAAGGCTATCTTCCCTCTTCTTATTCACTTATCATGACAACTACCACATACACAATTAACCATTTACTCTCCTCCTCATCCAGCTGCATGGTCATTGAAGACCTTGGCAGTTTTGTGTGCAGTCAAAACTTCAGTGGTAAATAGATGGATCTACAGTGCTGAAGAAACATACTTATTTATTGGATAAATTGAATATTCAATAAAATCAAGTAGGAATCACTTGAATTGTTGCTATATCAATCATTTCAATTATTCATCTGGAGAGCCCATTTACATCTTGAAATATGAGGTATATTAAAAAGTATAAAGGTCATTTATACATATGAACTTCAAGTCAAATGACTTATGTTTATTTTAATGAAAATGATATTCCTTCTTTTAAGACTCTGATTTCACATGTGCATTGGCTTCATAGTCATGTATATGATTTTAGAAAATATAAAAAGCTGTTTTTCACAAATATGTCTCTTTGCTACTAAATTTTTGGCAAGAAAAAAACTGCACTTTCCCTGGATTCTTTCCTCTGAACTCATTTGCAATCCAAATACTTCTTTATATTGAGTTAATATGAACTGTTCACTGTATAAATAATCTCATAAGAGAAAGAATAAACTGTGAAACGTGATGCTTGGGCATTTCTGTGCATGCTAGAAAATATGCGCTGACTGAAGAAAGTCACAAATGTAGATATGGCTTATTGTCAGTGTGAGCCAAACAGGATAGTATGACAATTAGAATAAGTGAGGCTCAGTTATTCATGGATTTTCAAGGAAACATACACCCCAATATACAATGGTCATTTCAATTCAATCCTAAAAAAAAAAAAAAAAAAAATGGAGCCTAGAATATTAAGTAGATCTGCTTTAGACACCTAGAATTAAGCCAGAAGCCAATTAACTGCTTAGGGCTGTGGGGTATCATGAACTAATTTGCTCAAACTCCAGGGACTAGGTAATTTCTAACATAGTTCTAAAAATAAGAAGACAGACAGCCTTAGAATATTTTGTTTCATCTCAGGTTATTTATTGAGTCCATGACTGCCCTTGTGTGAAATTAAGGACAACAAAGTCCAGGCTGTGATATGGTGGAAAGGCTAAAACGTACAATAAACAGTGAAAGCAGGACATTTCATTAACCTTAATCAATACTCTTCATTGGATAAGATGAGGAGAGAGAAGAGGAAAAGGGGACACACACACACACACACAGAGAGAGACAGAGAGACAGAGAGACAGACAGACAGAGACAGACAGAGACAGACAGAGACAGAGACAGAGAGACAGAGACAGAGACAGAGAGATCACTTTACCCTTATTTACTCTTGCCAGCATATGCTACGTGGGTAACACACAGGCATTTCCTTTTCCTGCCACCCACTGAAGGCCTAGTAGTTGCCAAGGGCATCTCATGTTTCCTTCACATGACTGAGGACTGTGGTGTTTGAAGGTCACCTGTTAATTCTGCTATGATGTTAGCTCTGCTTACTGAAGATTCGGCCTCATTCATCCCTTCATTCTGTCCAGTTCCCCGACTCTGCTCTTTTTCTGGAAGGAATTATATCTGCCCTTCAAACAGATGTCTTCAGGCCTTTACTCAGTGCAGCTCTCAACATCACTGGAATGTTGAAGTCTTGAGCAATGGCAGACAAAAATCTAGCACTTTCTTCTCAAATGAGGAGTCTGTCGTCACTCATAGCCTGAGGTTGAAGAAAAACTATTTTCTGCACAATCTAGAAGCCATCTTGACCAAGGTGGCCAATGATCCCTTAAAATCAAAACCAGAAGACTCTTCTGGCTTTAGTCTTTTCATCATTTGGCACTGGTAATATAATCCTTCCACCCTGTTTTGGTGTCCATGACCAGGCACCTCCCTGGTTCTCCTTATAACTCATGAAGTGATAAAGCCCTAATTCTCTGTTGCAGCTAAAGGAGGCACTCGCAGCAAGTCCCATGCCACCTCAGGCTTTGCCTACTACTTCACATCTTCTTTCACATACACTGTGGTTTGCTACAACAGCTGGAATTTCTCCTCTGTGTGTAGATGGACTTCCTTCTGGGGTACCAAGCTCACTGCTCATGTAGTCTATTCAATTTCACTGAAGGAACTTGGGCCTTGGCACATGCAAAATGGAAATGCTACTGTGCTCCTTCTCCCACAACCCCACCATATGAGTAATCTTCCCTGCTACCAACAAGTTATCAAAAGTTATGGCATCTCTCATGTTCCTCTTCTAATCAGTATGATAGGTTTTACCTCCATCAATCTCTCTCTGTCTCTCTCTCACCTCTCATGTCTTTGTGAGAAGGCACAAATGTTTCACAATCTTTTGGCAATGACATCTATGTGGCTAGACCCTCTCCTGTCTCATCTTTTTCAAATGAAATCTTCACTAGAAGATATTTTACAACCCACAGCTGAACATACTATTATCCAGGCTAGTTCCAATTTGGGTGTATTGTTGTCCAAACTGAACCATTTGTTGACCTCCACAACCAGGAATGTTTTCATCAGTAAGTCTGGAGTGATTCTAAAGATGGCCCTTCTAGACATGCAAATGCTAACCACAGACCACTGCTCGTGGAGATCCACTATCTACCATGAAAAATACATTGCAAAATCCATAGTGTGGTGTTCATGGCACTGTCAATCTAGATCTCTTGCCATATCTTCTTATCACAGATGCCCAAATCCACCAAACAGATTCCAAATACACAAACTTGATGCCAAATCCATGAAATGGATGCCAAATACATGGAAGTTCTGTGCTGTGCCTTGCATTTTTTCCTTTTGTAAATTCTCTCTCTTACTTTGCTTACCTATTTACAATCCACTCTCTTTTAGGCTCTGCAATGCTTGCCACTCACTGAGATTCTCCCAACACTGCTTGCTTACTTTTCCAGACACCTGTAATGGCAGAGCTAGCCACTCATTTTGTTGGACCACACCTAGCAACTGAACCTACCATTTTCATAGAAAAGATCTCACTTACTTCCCTGTTCTCTTTTTAAGCGCTAATGTCTTCCTGGCAAAGACTATCTTAATTGTGTGTGCATGCCTGATGTTTAATGGAACAGTGTCTATTGTATGTAGTTAATGTTTGATCACTGAATGAAAACAGATGGATAGATGTGTTAAACCATTTTTAAAGTCTCTTGAACTGGCCCACATACATTTCTATTTAGGCTGATGTAAAGAAAGCTTATACATTTGAAAGAGAAAAAGTAAAACAAAACTCAAGAGCATTATACCTTTTTAGTAAAAGATAAAATATGGAAAGTAGTACAGGGACGACTAAACTCACAGTGTCCTTCTTTTTAATGAAGACACACACTGAGAATAATTTGGCTAATGGAATATTAGACCACTTAAGTGGCTACCTAGCATTTCCCTAAGAACAAAGAGACTCTGGTAATTCTGTTGTATTCTTGGTGACACTGAAAAAAGCCAGCATAGATTTATGATGCATTCACTGTGCTTAAGTAGAAAGGATCTAGGCCATTTTAACAAGGAGGAGAAACAATTCACTTTAAATATGGCACGGAGTGGGAGGAAGGATTAGCCTTGAATATAAATTATTAATGGACAACCAAAATAAAATCTTTAGGTCCTTCTTAGTTCAGTCAGTAACATAAATCTCTTTATGTTTTATAGCATATTACCAAAGTGTTTCATATAGTTCATTTATTTATGCATTCACTTTTTTTTAAAAGTAGCATAAAATACAATTGCTCCAAAAGGGATATTATGTGAAGTATGGCAATGGATTCAAAGACTGGCCCTTACATCCAACCTATAAATATATCCAATGCAGTATTGTCAGTATTCTGAGAAAAATAAGTCTTGTGTGGGATGGCACACTGCATACCTGGATTACTACAATTCCTGTTATCTACCACTGAGTACTGGTACAATCCCTGGTCACAGTTATAAGGGTCTCTATGCATTCCCTAATACTTCCTAGAGCCAGAAACATCTACAGTTGAGATTTCTCAGACTTTTAGAACCCTTATGAGGAGACCCTCCTTAACAGCCCTCAGCTTTGTTCTGCTCTCTCTTCACATAGTGAAAAAAAAAATGGAATAGAAAAAAAAAAGGAATGGGATCCTTAAATTTTACTTGTTATGGTTAATATTTACACATGATTCACATAGCTCACAAAAAAAGGCATGGAACTCTAGTAATCAGTTGTCAAAGAAATAAATATAACTTAAATTAATGTGATTGGTTGGATGATAGATTGTATTGACTGAACTAGAATCTTGTAGGATTACATGTGTGTAAGAGAATGCTTAATTTCTACCAGTACCTTGTGTGTGCAAATGTATCATGTTTTATGGAGAACTAATTTACAAACATTTATTGTAGACAAACAAGAAATAAAAAATAGACTAAAGCAGTGCCTCCTGGTTTTGTTTCTTAATTGTAAAACAGAATATTTATCAGTTTATTACATTATTAGTAATTAATATTTGTTTTTTTAAATACAAAAACAGATTTTAAAATACTGATAAACCACACTGTCTATTTGTCAATTTACAGTGGGGTCTAAACTGTGTGACAGAAACATTTATGTTATCTTCTCAGAGTCACTGCAGAAGACACATTCTTCTGTAAATCCCCTATCTCCATCTGGACTGTTTCCATCCGTGTCCTGTCTGGTCCATTCCAATGACATCTGAATTTGCTTCTTGGTCTATCTGAAATGTGATTAGCTGTTTATCCAGGATGATGAGTGATCTTAAAAAATTCAAATGAGGATTTTACTTTCTTGCTTGATCCCTCCTAATGGCTTTTTGTTGCTCTCTGGATAAAAACTTGTATAGGCTTTTCTAAAAATAAAAACTGGAAGATTTAATAGTTAGCCAACTGGGGCTCTCAAACAATTCTAAAATAACACCTTTCAACTGAACAGAAAAGATAATAAATGAAACGTGGGCACATGGTATCAAAAGAATTCAGCAAATGGTTAAGCATGGGGGTAATATAAACCTCATTTGGTTTGTCTTTATTTCTTCAAGTGATGATAAATATTTAAAAGAATAATTACAGCATTCCAGTGTGGATTTATAATATATAAAGAAGCAAGATGTAGGGTTACAGGATAAATTAAACTATAATTTACATGTATTTATGCAGTTTTGAGAATGTCACACATGAGTACTGTATTCATATAATTTCTACCCATTTACCCATTGCTCTTCCCAAACCAACTCTCCTCCTATGTTCTCCCAACTCCCTCACTAATTCATAACCTCTTATTCTTTATTGGTCACACACACACACACACACACACACACACACACACACACACAAACACACACACCCTGCTGTGTCCATTCAGTATATTCCGTACAGTTTATATTGAATATGTATTTATAAATGACCACTACGTTTGAAAAACCTATCAGGAAGCTCCTCACAGAAGAACAGATTCTCCCTTTCTCAGCAGCCATAGCCTGTAGATATAACTGCAGCCTGAGGAGCCTGTAGCTCTTTACCTAGGTGTAGGACCGTGTGAGATTTCCCCAACCTTGCTGGGATGTCAGCTGGTGTCATTGTGCAAGTTTCATTTACACAGCCATATTGTTGGAATTTTATGGGTGCAGCTTCTCCGACAGATCTAGATCTAGATCTGACACCATCTCTCCACAGAAGTCTACCCATCCCACTTCTGTAGGGCATATGTGTAGGGGTTGTAAAGTATCTATTGTTGGAAACCCTACAGTCAGTTGTTCTCTACATTTTGGCCAGCTGTAGATTTCTGAGTTAGTCAATAGCCCTATTGGTAACGCTTTTCTATGTATTTTCTAATTGGCTCATCTACCTTTTCAATAACATCTTCATTTCATCTTGAGTTCTCTTCAATATTTCTATCTCTTGACTGAATTCAATTTTCAAATCCTGAGTTTCCTTCCTCACTTCATTCATCTGAATATTTTTGTTTTCTTGACCATCACTTGGGCATTTATTCCAGCCCTCTTCAAGTTCACTGGGGAGTGAGAACTCGTCTTCTTTAAAATCCTTCAATTCTTTGATCTGCTTTATGATTGTTCTGTTAAATTCTTTGTGCTGTGGCTCATCTGGGTGATTCTCATCAGAAATCATTTCTATGGGACTAGTGAGGTTTTTCAGGGAATGGGATTGACATACTGCCCTGGCATTTCATATTGCCTGTGTTTTTGTAGTGTGATCTAGGCACACGAACTTATATATTTGGTTGTGTTTGATTCTAGCCTAACTCAGGCTGGGCCAGTACAGGAGCTTCAGGAATGGAAGTGTAGAGATAGTACAGGTGGGTAAGGTTATGAGGAAACTCATTGGGTGAGGTAGGAGAAGTTAAAAAAAAAAAAACAGATAGGCCTGGAAGATTGGGGTAAGTGATGTTAGGTGAAACTGGGAAGACCTCAAGAGGAAAGGCTGGTGCAGGAGGTGTGTGTCCTGAGCTAGCCTGGGACTATGCAGACAGAAGGCAGGCTACGGAGACAAAAGGCAGGCAGGGTAATGGAGAATTTACCAGACAAGACTATGATATGAGTTACACATCTGTTAGTTATACCTGGAAGTGTGGAGATAGTGTGGGTGGCCATGGCTCTGGGAACTTACCAGGGAAAACCAATCAGTATAGGAGATGGCAGGTGATGTTTTGAAGAGTAGACCAGGCAAAGTTGATTTGGTAGCTGAGTCCCAGAGCTAAGCCTGAGAGAATGGAGATGATGTGCGAAGGCTTGGTTCTAGGGGAGTACACCAGGAAAAGCTGCACCAGAATCTACTTGATGGAACTGTGCCTGGGAATGTGGAGGCAGTGTTGGCAGATGAGGTTATGGTAGCTCATCAGGGGAAGCAGTTAATGAGCTGCATATCCAGACTTAGGCCTGGGAGTATAGAGACAGCACATTTATAAGGCTTCCTGTTCCCACATCATGTGTTACAACATTAATTCTGATAATACTATTTCATTTTTATAAAAACAGTAAAATATTTAAAAGGTATAATAAAAAACTTAGGTGGATATTAAATGGAATGATGAAATAATGTTTATATAATTTTTAAAATGAAATAAAAGGAACTGGGGTGATTACTCAGCTGTAAAGGGCTTGCCTTGCAAGTGTGAGGACCTTAGTTTGAACAATCTGGGCATAGTAGGGATGGGGTTGTAAACCAGGCACTGGGCAGGAGAGGCAAAGAGATCCTTAGGGCTATCTGGCTAGCCAGGCTCACCTGCTGGATAAGGTCCTCAGTAGTGAGTAACCGTGTCTCAAAAGCAAGGTTAACAGCAACTGAGCAGTGACAGTTGAGGCTGCCCTGTGGTTTCAACATGCCCATGAACAATGTACACACACATGTACATCTAAATATATGCACTTACACACACAACCATAAACAAATGTGCACCCACACATACAAACACTAAAATATTTTTAAGTGAAATAGAAAGTAAGAAAAATGCTCAAGCAGGTAAAGCCAGAAAGATCCTATAACAAAATCATAAACTAAGATGTGACATATCAATAATTAGAGAGGTTTAAATCTACCCCAAAAGTAAAAGTAATTCTTCATCAGAGTGGATAAGCAAATAAAAGGCTACATAGTTGATACAAAACCACACACACATTGAAGGTAAATGGACAAAATCATAAACCACCCAAAAAAGAAAGCTGAATAGTTCTAGAAACGTTTGTCAGTGTAGTGTTCCAAAAGGAAATAATACCAAAACTAATGAAGGAGACAATTCAACACAAACACCTAATAATCTTAAAATGTGATACGCCTGAAAAATACTTCATAATTTGTTCTAAATTAAGAAATAAAATGCAGCAAAACTAAATAGAGGGATATACAAAGCCAATAAAACAATAATCTCAAATGTGTAAAATTTTACATTAACCAAAAGATTTCAAAATAGTAATAATAAAAATAGCAGTAGTGAGGCTACAGAAGAGCAGGCACAGTTGACAGGGTAGATTGTCACTGCAGAATAAATATTCTCTGCAGTAAATGTGCTTTAATGTTTCACCAGCTTCCATAGGTACTGTGCAAAATACAAGACATGTCAAAATTTGGAAAGGTTGGCTATTTCTTTGACAAAAAATGACATTAAAGTTATAATGTGTGTCAGACAGACCAATATTTTAATTAAGAAATATACTATAAAACTCTGCTAATTAAAACAAATAATAGGAAAATTTCAACCTAAAGGATCATGAATGTAAATATCATAACTGGTGGGCTGCAGCTGAAGAAGAGGAAGTCTAGTAATAGTACACATTTACTTTGAAAAGGAAGGTAGATTTGAATCCAGTAATCTACGTAACTATCCTAGTGACTTATAACAGACTAAATGATAAGGGAGGATGTCAAACTAAGAGCATTCCTTAGAGAAATTGATAGCTAATAGAGCAAGTTGACTATGCCAGACAGAATGGCACCCTAATCTCTGAAATCTGCCTATGCATGCTTTATATAGCAAACAGGCATTCGAGTCATATTATGACTATGGAATTTAGAGCATGAAGATTGTTCTCAGTTAAGTAGGTAGTTCCAGTTGAATTCGGCAAGGCTTTAAAAGAAGATTTTTTTTTTCTAACTGGAGTCCGAGAGATGTGACAGAGTGAAGTGAAAGATTAGAAACCTTAGAAGGAGCCAGGTAATGGTGGCTCATGCTTTTAATCCCAACTCTAGGGAGTCAGAAGCAGGTGAATCTCTGAGAGTTCAAGGACAGCCTGGTCTACAAAGTGAGTTCCAGGGCAGCCAGAGCTACACAGAAAATCCTTGTCTTGAAAAACAAAAAAGAAACCAGAGAAGGATTGCAGGCACCTTCATGAACAGACCAGAACAGGACAATATGACAGGAAGGTAGTGCCCATCAGAAAGTAAGAGGCCTGTCACACAGCCCAGGAGAAAACAGAGGAACAGAGCTGAAACAGGGGTTCAAAGTTGTCCCTGCCTAAATGAGCTTAGAGCAGGCTTCTTCCCCAGCACCTCCAGGATGGAGGGAGAGGCAAAGAGAGAGAGAAGCCCTGTGCTCATAAACTGAATTTGTTAAACCCCCGCCCAAAAAAAAAAAAAATACCATCAAACCAACATCATTTTTGAAAGACGAGTGCATGGATGGAATGTTGATTGATTTAATTTCATTTAATTAACATGTTTGCATCTTCATTGAATCTACAAATAGAATATAGTAACCTGTTAGACATTGAAATTTCCCTGATGGAACCATGGCTTATATATTTGCACAAAAATGAACTTAGTTTACTTCAGAAATTAATATCAAAGTTTAAGAAACACAACCCTCAAATCTGAAATTCCAAAGCCTATTCAGTTTTTTGAAATGTTTCTCCCCAGATAAAAGCATCTCTGTCTGAGGTTGAGTCTTCTGTTGACATTAGCATGTAGCATCTGTAGTGATCTGGACAGACAGGTTATCAAGTAAGATGTCATGTGCTAATCTGTGAAACATAAATTGTGTTTTAAGATATAAATTAGCTCAGCTTGCCAGGCACTTCTCTGAAACATTTTACAACCCTCTGCTAATGAAGCATGGGTCATAATGAGGCAGATACGGTTATTTATTTCAGTGTAAGACTCAATATTTTATGTTTTGTAATATGGCTGGTTAGTTAAGACAAACAGTTTTGTGAAATGAGACTTGCCCTGATATGTAAGATGCCATTTAGTGTAGCTTGTGTTTACACATAGAAAAGTTGAGAAAATAGCTACATCTGAAGTCATGAATTGAGCAAAATAATCCCTTTAAGATCTGTTTCAGTACACGAAGAGTTAAAATCTTGCATAAGAAGCTAACATCCATTCCCATGACCAGAGCCAAGACTAAATAATGATTATGGCTAGGATGACTTGAAGTTCATACATCTGCCATGATTCATTAAGATCAAACTCTATTTCTTTTTTCCTAAAACCTCTCACCCTGAGACAGTACTGTATAGCCTAGGAGCTTCCCAATAAGTGAATTTAGAATGAACAAACACAGAAACCAAAGAGGTAGTGGTTAGGGAAGTGTGACAGATGCAGCAATCGAGCATGGCTCTGGGAAACTCAGAGGCTGAGAATGCCATAGAGCAAAACCTTTGGCTCCACAGAGTAGACAAGGGGAAGAGGGCATCAAATTCTAGAGCAATGTTTTCTCTGAACATCAAGTGGTAACTCGTGGGATGACAGCTAGCTGCTGCCTCAGAGGACACTATAACAGCATGAGTGTCAAAGGATCCACTCAGGAGTGGATCCTCCATGAGCTCAAGGCAGATGATGCCCCTCCCGCAGAAAACTCAAGATGATGAAGCAGAAACAACCGGTCAATAAAAGAAGAGAGCCAGCCAGCTTAGTTCTAATAAATTCCAAGGCAATGATTTTGTACAGGTGCCCATGATAGTTAAAGCTGATACAGCTGACATCCATCTGTGATGATCACACTAAGGCTAGAGAGGACAAGTGTGAACTCAGCCCTGTCCCATTAAAAACAAACAAACAAACAAACAAACAACAACAAAAAACCACTTTTTTTTTCCAGAAAATTCTGTTCTATAAATTGCTACATACTAGAAAACAAATCTAAACATTTCCTGAGTATCAAGTTCATCCTCCTCATTAACTTCCTTCTCATCATGGTACTGCCCCATTTCCTAAAATTAAAAAATGCTCAGGTGTAAATTATGAGTAAATTTTAGAGTTATATTGTACTTCATAATTATTCTCTATGAGAAAAATAAGAGATGTGAAGAGAATGAGAAAGTTTGTGTATTTCTAATCCTTGGACTAAAATAAATCCAATCTTTTTCCTTCTATGTGCCTGTAATGCTTCATTGGCTGAGAGGAAAGCAATTTCACTAGTGGACATTCATCCCTTGTAGACCTACAGAGACCTGTAAGGGTCACCAGACTAAAAACACATTTATCAGAACTCACGACAGTGCCTGCTCCACACTCCTTCGTGGGTCTTCTCAATGCACAATGCATCTCACTCTCACTGAACTGTGTTCAATGTGGTAGAACTTTGGGGAAGCTGTGTAAAATAGTAATTCATCCTAGAATCCTGGAGAAAGAAGCCTTTACTTAGTCAGTATAACTTCATATTTCAGCCAGTTCAGTTGGGGTATCTGTACTCTGTCCTCTGTCAATAGAGATGCTTTCCTCCTGTGATTGAAAGGACCATTTTCCTGTTTAAGTCATGAGCTTTTTAATTTATTGTAAAAATTTTGGGAGACTTTTCAATAATAACTATTGTTCAGCAAAGACACCAATTTTAGTTTTGTTTGGTTTATTTGTTTGTTTGGTTTGCTTTTGTTTGGTTTTAATGATTGATTGATTGGTTTTTCAAGATATGGTTTCTCTGTGTTAACAGCCTTGGCTGTCCTAGAGCTTGCTTTATAGACTAGGCTGACCTCAAACTGACAGAGAATCATCTGCCTCTGCCTCCCAAGTGCTGGTATTAAAGGCATATGCTGCCACCACCACCCGGCTTGTGTGTTTTGTTTTGTTTTTTCAACAAATTACTTACATATTCAGGTCATTAGTTTTCCTCCCTGAAAAGCAGTAACATTAAACTGGCATTTCTCCAGGTTGGTTGTATGGATTCTGGCCAGTCCTGTGTAGTGGATAATACTGTCTGAATTTTATAAAGGATTTATCATTTACAAAGGCCTATTAGAGAGGATGAAAGGCAGTTCCCAGCCAGAAGCTCTTACTCTAGTCCACAACTGTCAGAATCAGGATTCTTGCACATGTGAGTTCACCCTTGCACACATGAGTTCACCCTCAATCTTTGACCTGTGGTCTACAGCAAGGATATGTATTAAATTTCATCAGCAGGAAGGAAGGTGGGCTGTGTACCAGCAAGTCAGTGAATTGCAAAATGATGTTTTAGAAAGAGTGCTGCCAACATAAGATGTGGAAGAAGCAACAGGCTTCATATCTGAGATACTAATCAGTAAACACTGCTTATTAGTAGAGGAAGCACAGCTTAGAGTAAACATTGGAAAAGCCAGGGTTGTCAATCATGCAGACCTATTTTCTTCAAAGGCAGGAAATGAATGAATGATATCTGGTTACCTGGAATGCCAGTAAAAGTTATGGTCAAACAACCTGGTGGTCTTTTGCAATTAATTAGGAGCCATCCTCACACGAATCTTACTAACATCCTGAAAATTGTTTCGGTCCTATCCTAGACTTTGTCTCTCAGTGAATAGTACTCCATCAGTAGAATCCATCCTATACTTACGACAGATCCTTCCTTAAAGCCCTAGCCCTGAGCTCTGTTTATCAGCCAATAGAACACATTATAAAGGTCACACATACTTTGCTACCTTGCTAGGGAGTTTCTATGGAGCTATGCCTAAAGCTTTGTTGTGCTAATTGTCATGTGGAAATCTTTTTCCAAAGTTTTTACTATGCTTAAATATGTAAGACAACTACACCGCAAGGTCAAGCTTTGGAAGTTTTGGCCCAATACCTGCAAACATGGCACTAACTCCTTTCATTCTTCACCTTGCACAGATGTCTCCCCACCTGCTGTGATGTTTACAGGGGACAGTTCATGAAGTACTGGCCTCTTTATAAGACGTTACTGTCTGGAATATGTGACTGAAGTTCAACTCAAATCTTATAAGGAACTGAAGAAATGAAAAATTCAAGTGCTGTGTGTTATTTAGCAATGGATGGCCGCATTATTTTCTACCTTTTTCGGATACACTGTTCTGAAGGAAAAGATCTATGATTCTTTCTTTTGAAGCTGTATGGGAAAAAAGAAAACCTTCCTAAGAATTATGGGCAGCTCAGTGTGTAGGCAACACAGCCATCAGTGCTTTAGTTAATGTATGGTTTGTTTGGCAAAGAGTTTCAAGCATTTAAAAGGAATGCTTGTGAATTCCTAAATTCTGTGATTGCCATAGCAAGAAGCTCAGAGTAATCATTACCTCCAGCTGTGATTTCCGTCTTCCTCGACTGCTCCCCATGTGCACTTGTTTTAAAGTTGACAGACACTCTACGTTTTTAGCCTTTCTGACAATAATTATGCATTTGGTGAGCAGCAACCATTCTGCTTAGGTGCATTTAGTTCCAGCTCAGTCCCAATTATGTGATCATAAGCATTTCAAGAGGTAGCACAGAGTCAAACGTTACAACAATAAAAAGGAGCATTTCAATGAAAAAGAGAAAAGTTACTTTGAGTAAAGTAGAAGAAGCACGTCTTTTCACAGAGGTTCTTGTTAATATAATAAATTGCCTTGGAACAAATTATTGACAACCATTTTACGAAATTGCCATTACAAAATACACGTTATATATATATAGAAGAATCCATGCTAGACATTAAAATCTTTGGAAAATTAAAACATGTTGGCGATACTGTCCCCAAATAAGGCTACTACCTGGTAACTCCAAGAAGGATTTTTTTTTTCTATTCAGGATCTCTGAATGTGAATTATCACATTATAAGACAACCAATGTGTCTTTTATACAGTTTTCATTTAGAAATTGGACACAATTCATTTAAAGTTGTGTCTAAATTGTATTACATTTAAATATATAAGGCCACTGACAGTAGATTGGCACATTAAATAGAGCTGAATGAATAAGGCAAATGAAGTGTAAGTGTATCTGTTGGGATTGGTCTCCACAACTCTGCATTTTGATTGATTTTAGTTTCCTACACTTGTCCTCCCCACACCTTGTTAAAAAAGATAAGTTTCCTCGATGAGGGGTGAAGATTACACTTATCTGTGGCTAAAGGACAAATATTCAAAATTTAGTTAGAGATTATACTGGTTTAGTAAAGTGGTGGTTGTAGATTCTCCTCCTAGATCCATGAGTTCACTAGCACTCAATAGTTAGCTAAGATCCCAGTATTAGACATGATTTCCCTATTGTTGAATGAGTCTTAAGTCCAATTAGAGAGTTTTGGTTACCACCAAGGTATGAGTGCCACTACTGTACCCTTTGGGTTAACATGTCATACTGGTCTTTGTTGTGATTCACAGGCATCATAGCTGGGCAGGACTGCTCATTGCTTGCCTCCTTTGAAAGTTTGAATGGCACCTTCTGCTAATGTGAAAACTAGACCTCAGGGAGGAGATGTTCAGGTCAGTTACAGGTCAGGGTGCTCTGCACCCTGCATCTGAAGAGAACCAGAGGATCAGGGAGTTGGCTATGAGATGTGTCTCCTAGTAATGTCAGAATCTACACCTTTGAAGCCTCACCAACATAACTGTCTAAACATGAGCTAAACAAGGACAACAATAGACATATTGAAGTGTATGGGAGAAAGCCTGCAAGGCCTCAACCCTGTACAAAGTACAGGCAACTAAAGAATGCTGAGAATAGGAGGAACAGTCTTAGCCAGGGACGCACACACCAAGTATTTGCCCAATTTCAAATGGCCAGTCATGAAAACATTCAAAGTAGCATTATACGAACTGAGAAAGTTGTATTTAAGAAGACATATGTTTACACATACACATATATGCATGAAACAACAGTTAATGAAAAATAGGCCATGAATTTGATAGAGCACAAGGATGGCTGTATAGGGAAGTTGAAGAGAGGAAAGAAAAAGGGGAAAGATGTAATTATAGTATAATTGCAAATAAAGAAAAAGGAGAATGAGTTTTATATACACAATGGAATTTTATTCCACTGTAATAAAAATTATTGCAGCCACAGGAAAATAGAAGTTAGAGATTATATTAGAGAAATGATCCAGACTCTCAGAAAAACAAATATCAAATGTTTCTCTCATATAGAATCTAGATTAAAGATTATATGTAAAGGTTGGAGAGTTCACTCAACAGTTAAGAGCACTTGTTACTCTTATAGAGGCCCCAGATTCAGTTGCCAGCACACACATGGTGTCTCACAACCATCCAAAGCTTCAGTTTTGAGAAATTTTATACCATATTTTGAACACTTTATGCTCATGGTACATACACATATGTGTGATCATACAATAAAATGAAATAAATGAATCTAAACATTTTAAAATTTTATATGTAAAAGTGCCTGATATTTATATAGGACATGAATATAAATGGAGGACTATGAGAGGGGAGGAAGTATAATTACTTGAGGGAGGGAAGGGGACCAGTACATGGGGAAGAGGTAATAGGAAAGAATATTTGGAAAAGCAAATAAGAACAAACTACACAGAATCGAGCTCTTATGCACTAGTTCCATACTCCCAGGCCATGTACTGAGACACAAAACAAATATTATCCAATTCAGAAAAAAGCAAATAGCTCTGTGTGCCCAAACTGACTACAATGTAATAAAGCTTAGAGTCAATAGCAAACTAATCTCTAGTAATTACAGTCTCATGAAGAATAAATAGTACTTTAATTACTTGTATTACTTACTTTTCTATTGATGTAACAAAACACTAATACCAAGGACAATTATAAAAGGAAGCACCTGATTTAGTTCATGGTTTCAGAAGGTTAAACCTATGGTGGGGGTGAAGACATAACGGCAAGAACAGCTGGGAGCTCACATCTTGATCCTCAAGGAGGGGAGAGAGAAAGCACACTGGGGGAAGATAGCACTTTTGAAACCTCAAAGTCTGTTCCCAGTGACATACCTTCTTCAACAAGACCATACTTCCTTATCTTTCTCAATTAATGCCACCAGTGGAGGACTATGTATTCAAACATTGGCCTATGGGAGTCATTATCATCCAAACCACCACATTCCACTCCCTTGCCCCTATTGGTTCCTTGCAATGTCAAAATGTAAAATGCATTTGATCCAACTTCAAAACTCACCATATTCTTTCATTCTCTGCTATTTTTAAAACCCCAAAGTTCAAAAGCTTTTCTGAGACTCAAGACAATCTCTACACTGAAAGCCCATATAAAATAAAATTTAAAAATTCAAATTACACACTTCCCACATACAATAGCAGAGAATCAGGAGACGTTGAGAAATGATTGGACCCAAACAAACCATAACCCAGCAGGGCAGACTCCAAATTCTGTAGCTCCCTGTCTGACATCAAAAGGCTTCAATGGCTCTGACCCTCAGGATTTGCTGCCTCCAACATACTTCTTGCTCTTGGGCTGGTTCTACCTCTTGTCCCCAGCTCTCTTTGGTATATATCCCATGGCTCTGGACTCCCCAATATTTGGAGGGGGCTCCAAAACAATCCAGTCTTAACCTTCACAAGTTTATGCAACAGCCTTTCAGGGCCTCCCTACGAATGTTCCCCTGCCATATACCTAACCTTAGCTGCTTAACCGTGGAAGAAGATTCCATGACCCTTTACTTATGTATACTTCATGATTTTTAAAGCCAGAACCACATGGACAACACTGCCAAGTTTGTCTGCCAGTGAAGTGATACACATTTATAGCAACTTTGATTTGTTTGTTTGTTTGTTTTATTTCTAGTAGCAGAAAATTCCTTAGGGATTTGATAATAAAAGCTGCACCCATGAAATCTCAATCAAGACCTGCACAATGACAAAAATCAGTTTACATGCCTACATTGACTAGGGAAATAAGGCACCACTCCTGGATGAAGAGCTATAGGCAATTGATGGATGCTCACAATCTTCTCTGGGAATGATCCGATCCCCTGATTGGTTATTCACACCCAAGTGGTCAGCTCTAAACACATACATAAGAACAGAACTAAATGGACTCAGCAGGTTGAATTTGTACATAGGTGGTGAGTGTGTGTGTGTGTGTGTGTGTGTGTGTGTGTGTGTGTGATATTATGTAATAAATAATAATGAACCTTATGTCTTGTCTGATGCTGAAAACACAGATTATTGTCACCTACTGGAAGTTAGAAGCCAGGGAAGATTCTTTCCTAATACCTATGAGATCAGAGACTTGATTTCAGATGCCAAGCCTCCAAAAATATGAGAGCCTTGAGGAAACATACATACAAAGTCCTTCGAGCCTCATCCTCTGTCTAGGGTTTACCTTAGGCCAGACAGAAATCCATACCTTCACTTTGCCATTCTCCTATACAGGCTAGAGCCCTTCTCCAAGAGTGAACCAGTATGCTAATTTTTTTTCTAATTCACCAGGGACAGGAACAATGTCTCATGCATCTTTGTGCCCATAGGGCCAGGTACAGTTAAGCACTTGGGCAGGACTCAGGCTACCTATGGAAACAACTTGCTCTCTGCCTCTCTTTATTCCCTAGCATATGATAATTTTTCATTGGAAAAAGCCTCATTTACTTTTGTATAGAGCCCAATCCAATGTTTGTTTCAAAGTTAAACTGTGGAGTGCTATGCCATAAATAGGACATCTACATCACATTACAGAAGATGAAATCATTTCATTGGAAAATTGTATGAGTTTGAGGTAGTAGACATCTGCAGTAAAATGTAATTTGTCTGGCATGACAGGGCCATTGCACATGTGCATTCATAGCAGACTGCATGCAGAAGACCTACGTTAGATCAAGCTATCCAAATCCTCAGCATGTTCTGGGAAGACATTACCAAGCTCTACTACTAACAGAAAAGCTATTGGCATTTGATAGCTGCTAAAGGAGAAAGTCACTTTAGTGTTGATTGTATAAATATGTGTTTAGTACTGATTACTTGGGACTGGACAACCAATCAGGAGGCTCATCCTGAGAAAAGACTGATTCTCCCTCTCTCAACAGTCATAAATTTCCTGTAGCTCTTCATTTAGGTGTGGTGACCCATAAGATTTTTCCCACTCGCATTCATGTGTCAACTGGTCTTGTCATTTTTCTGGTCTTTTCAGGCAACTGTATTCTTGAGATTTCATGGGTGTAGCTTCTTTGTCATGTATATATGAATAAAAATTCATGGGAAGAAGCTGTGTCTACAGAGACAGATTGGCTTATTAGAATTTCAGCACTGTGGGGAGATCGGAATGCTGCAGGCATAAAGGCTAATTACTTATCTTGGGCTAGTTCTAGCCCTCTGGAATAGTGTTTCTTGCCCACTTCTGTGTCTGAACTAATATTTTCTGACTAACAAGATAAAAAACCCTTTGGAATCTATTAATTTAGGAAACTACTAGCTTCTACCAACTCCAAAGCCAAGAATGTCATCAGATAGTATGTTGGGCCTATAGGAAAGCTTCCCCCATTGTGTTTACCTACCTCTCTCATGTACCTACCAATATATTTTAAACTTGCCTTTATTTATAGTTTATTTATTTATATCTATATTTATAGACTTCTTTTGTTCTGTAAAACTGAAAAAAGCTTCCACATTAAATATGGAATTTGTGGTAACCAAATTTGTGTTCCCTGGCCAATGGCCATTCAAAAAGACTTCAGAATAAGTTATATCTTATTATATTATATATGTAATAATATATATAATATGTCTCTTAACGGTTAAAATAAGAGCTGTAGATTTTACATTGACATATCAAAGACAATATCTCATAGTAGGTGTCCTGTTTTCCTGTTTCTTAAAATCTCTCTAACCCCACTTCTGCCATATTTCCTCTTACTCATAAAAACTCCTATCAAAAACGTAGTAAAAGTAAGGAAATAATTATTAATTTGACTAGCTATATTGAGTTCACTAAAATAAAAATTCAAAAGAAATTTGACTGTATTTCAATTTATGGACAGCCAACTTGTATTTCAATAAAGTAAATTTTATGAAACATAAATTTTGTTTCTGAAAAAATGATTAGAAATTCCAAGTAATAATAATGATGTCTTAGCAGCTCAAAAGTGTTCTGGAATTTTATGGAAATAAATGTGGCTTTCAATTTAGTATTTCTACTAACTACAGAATACATGCTTTTGAAGTTTAATATTAGGGATTAAGTCTGAACTTAGTGGAGAGAAATTGCCTCCTTTGCCATATTCATGTTGGCTAGAGAGCACATGAACTTGTCACCAGCTCTCTTGGTAAGTGAACTTAACAATAAGACATATTATCTGGTCATAAAACTGCAACAATTACAAAGAATGTGGAACCTCTGTATCAGGAAGTTTGTCATTTTCAGGCACCATTCCAACCGCAAAACAGTGGCAACCTTCCTCTCTTCGGTCCCTTCCCAGTGGCTGTGAGAAACTGTCCAACAGAAAAATAATGAGAGAACCCCACAGGAGATTAAACCAGAACAATCATTGCAGACACTGGCTAACACAAGCAAGTACATTCTTCCTAACTATTCTTGATCTCTATGCTTGATCTCTTTGAATGAACAATTCCTATCTCCCTTTATTAGACTTTCAAGTATGTATAACTGCTCTATAATGTGTTTATGGTTGACCTGTGATCCCTGCTGAATGCAATGGATGGCATTTGCTTATTGATCCCATTGTCTTTCTCTGAGGATCTAGTGGATTTCCCCAGGAAATTCTTGACAAAGAATGGACATAATTTAAAGCATTTTTAAGTAAATTATCTTCTACAGTTGTTGTGCTATGAATTGGGATAGTCTGGACTAATGAGAAAATTAATTTACACACAACACATGAAATATCAGAGTTGATAACCAACAACAGTGAGAAAATTACTTAGAGAGAGAAGAAACTCAATCAACATTTTCCAAGTACATGAAATCAGTTTCACAATGAATACTGTTATTTAAACATCCACTCATATTTACAGCTATAGATTTTATGATTTTTATTGCTGATTCCACATGCATGAATGCCTAATGGGTGCTGGGAATGTAACTCAGTGCTAGACACTTGCTAGCATGAATGGAACTCCAGTGTTCCATCCCTGACATCACCAAGTAAACAAAACAAAGAAAAACAGAAATTCAAGCAAACTGAAGGCACTTCTGTAGGGTTTCATTTATCCAGTGCACCAGAAGTTACTGAGAGGTTAGTTAGGAACAGTACTTGGCAGATTCAGTTAGTGACTATGAATAACTCTCAGAATGAAGAATGCACACTCATACTGCCTCCAATCTATACATGTGCGACTAAAAGATACTTCATGGTCCCCAGGAGCCAATTCAAGAATTCCTCAATGGCACCTAATTAGCCTTTTAAGGAAGTGGAACACAGAGATAGCTTTGGTCAATAAAACAAGTCCCACAGTAAATTCAGGAAGCACTGCCTAGAAGGGATGAATGCTTCCTAAAGACCATCACATTGATCTTCTTAATAGTGTAGCTTCTCTCTCCCTTTAGAATACTTTGACCCTTTCTTTCTATATGTAATTGCAAAAGTTAATATTTTACATGAAAATTCACTTCTAGAAAAAAATCCTATTGGCGTGCTCTCCAGAAGTGAAGTCTCATCATTGGGAGAGAAGAGAATAGCCAGGGTGATAACAGTGTCCACATTTTAAATGGGAGCTGCTGTTTGCTTTTGCATTTAGTACGGAAAGGGGAAAAATAAAAAGGAAGCTTTTCAAAAGACTATTGGGACACAAAAGAAAAGCTAAAGGAAGGGAAGAAAACCCAACAGAGAAAAAAAATTAAGCAACCCAAGGCTAGGCTGGTGAAAAGCAAGGGTTATTTTGTTCAATTCCTTGAGTATATTCTAAACATGAATCTATACACAGTGAAAGATGACAATACAGCTTTAAGTAAAGACCCTTTCAGCCTAAGACAGCATATCAAATAAAGAAGCATCTATTCATACAAAACAATGATTTCTTAAAAATTTACAGAAAATTGTACAACTTTTTCCTACCCTGCCCCCTCCACACACACACATGCACAGGGAGCAGGTGAAGGAGACACCTCTGCAAAAGAAAGGCTGTTCTAAAGATGTTGTGCTCTTTCTCCTTCCCCACTGACTTCCTCATCTCAATCCCTCTTCTAAAAGGGGTAAGCAGGGAGACAAAGCCCCTGCTAGAAAGCTCCAGCCTTAGGGACACTCTCTTTGCATGCTTAACTCTTTGTCTCAGGCAATTGTGCAGGGATCATGTATTGATTATACACCATGCATTAGGCTAGCTGCTGGAGCTGGAGTAAATAATGAGCATAATACAGTTCCTCTCTTCAAAGAAATCATTATCCAGAGGTAAGAGAAATCTGTAGTAAAGCACACTAAATTCTCCCCTCTGAATATTACAGCCTATGATGCTAAGTGAATGCTGAGAATGGCTATAATCAGAAAACACATAAAAGATCTGCACAAGAAGGGAATGTAGAGTAAGGTAGGGTAGACATAAAATTATTTAATATATTTTTAGATAGGACTTGGGGTAAGACACATGACTGCCACCTGCCTCTCTAGGCCTTCTGCATACCTCACATTAAGCCTCCACACATGGGCCCCAGGTCAGACAGGAAATTTTTGAGTCTTCAGGCAGCTTTCCAAAAAAGCAGGTAAAACCATTTGTGGGATAACTAGAATATGCAAGATATCTGTCAGACAGTGTCCAGGTACTTCCCACCACCTGAAAGTAGTATTTCAGACTATAAAATTAGGAGATTCACCTGAGATCTTAGGAAGATTGGAAGTCACAGCAATGTAAGAGGTGACATTAACAAATACATATTCAGGAGAAATTGATGTAGTAATTGAAAAGTGCATTTTAGGTATATTTGCATTCAGAATACTTAAATGTATGGCAATTTAGGATGATGAGTCATAAGAAGAATGTCTATGGTGAAAGGTTGCCATACTAGTCACATGTACCTGGAGGGAGAAGTGGGTAATGATTTAAAGGGACCACAGGCTATACTGAAGTCATAAGAGAACCAGTATCTGCCATCCCCCAGGGGCTGTTGTGTACAGGAAGCTGCTTTGATGGTAGGAAGAATAGGAACTACTTCTGCACTGACACTGTACTGCATTCTGAAGTTTGAATGGGCAGAGTGCCAATGGAGTTCCTCCTCACCAGATAGGGATCTTACAAAATGGAGGAGCAGTTTGGACTACTGAAAGCTCTAAAGAGGACTGCCAGAGAGAACTACCTGGAAGGCACTTGAACTCCAGCAGAGAGGATCAGGGAGCAGACTCTCTAGCACCCAAACTTAGGGCCAAGAAGAAAGAGTAGAAAAGAATGTTAGACAGAGCAAGAGAAGTATCACAGTGTGGGGTGCTCAAAACTCACAAATTTTCTTACTAAAGATTACCACAAGCTCAAGACTTGTGATGCCATCAATTACCATTCCAATCAACCTGTCATCTTTCCTCAGCCCTCAGTATTAGAAAATCAACATAGCAAAATAATATTGATCTACTATGTAAACCAGAGTGTGATGGCACAAGCCTCTTATCTCAGGAATTAGGAGATAGAGGTAGAAGAATTGGAAGTGTGGGGATGTCATTGGTGACATAGAGAGTTTGAGGCTACATGAGACCTTGTCTAAAATAATAGAAAAACAAATGGGAGGGGGAAGAGCAGGAACAGGAAGAGGAAGAAGAGAAGAGGGAGGAGGAAGGGAAAAGAAGAAATAAAATATTATGCAAAGGCAGTGCTAGGAAAATTGTCAAAACTTAGGAACCATCACAGGAGGATGACCACATGGTTACTCGGCATCAAACCTGGAATACTGACAGATTAAACCTTGGGATGAATCATTTTTTCATTTATTATCTTTGTAGATTAGGCCCAAACTTTAGCATATAGTTTTGTGTAAGAGTAAAACAACCTCCAAAGACACAATTTTTAAAAAGCTATTACTTTTCTCTTGACCATTGCCAGCAGTCTACAGAGGATGTATCTTTCTGAATTTCTGGGGACCTCTCTAGCACTTTGCTTATTCCTATTCCCATGTAGTCTTCATTTATCATGGTCTGTTATTCTTTGTTCTCCCTCTCTGTTCTTGATCCAGCTAGCATCTCCCGCTCCCCTAAGCTCTCTTTCCCTCAAACCTTGTCCTTCATTACCCCTACTCACATCCAGGTTGTTCATGTAGATCTCATCCATTTCTCTGTCATTGGACGATCCCTGTGTCTTTCTTAGGGTCCTGATTTCTACGTAGCCTCCCTGGAGTTGTGAGTAGCAGCCTAGTCATCTTTGTTTTACATCTAGTATCCTACTATGAGTGAGTACATACCATGTTTGCCCTTCTGAGTCTGGGTTACCTCACTCAGGATGATTTTTTCTAGATCCATCCATTTGCCTGCAAACCTCATGATGTCATTGTTTTTCTCTGCTGAGTAGTACTCCTGGCAATGGTCCAGAGAAAGCCTGAACTGACTTAGTCTGGTGATAGGTTGGCCAAACAACCTAACTCTCATGCTAGAAAATTCATCCAATGACTGAGGGAAGTGGATGCAAAGAGCCACGGCCAGGCCCCAAGTGGAGCTCCAGAAGTCCAATTGGTGAGAAAGAGGAGGGATTGTATGAGCGAGAATTGTTGAGACCAAGATTGGAAAAAGTACAGGGACAAATAGCCAAACTAATGGAAACACATGAACTATGAACCAAAAGCTGAGGAACCCCCAACTGGATCAGACCCTCTGGATAAGTGAGACAGTTGATTAGCTTGAACTGTTTGGGAGGCACCCAGGCAGTGAGACCCACACCTGTCCTTAGTGCATGAGCTGGCTGTTTGGGACCTGGGACTTATGCAGGGACACTTTGCTCAGCCTGGGAGGAGGGGACTGGACCTGCCTGGACTGAATCCACCAGGTTGAGCTGAATCCCCAGGGGAGTCTTGGCCCTGGAGGAGATGGGAATGGAGGGGAGGGGCTGGGGGGGAGATGGGGCAGGGGCGGGAGGGTGGAGGAAAGGGGAACCCATGACTGATATGTAAAATTAAATTAAATTATAAAATAAAAAAAGAGAAAAAGCTATTACTTATGCAGTTAGCTTCCTTTTCTTCAAGCGTTTTTGAACCAGTTTGGTTAACCCACAGATTCCCTCATTTCTTCATACATGCACACACATACACATACATGCACACACACACACACACACACACACACACACACACACACACACACGTACACAAACACACACACATTCTCATACCTCAAACTCACACACACAGTCTCACACACAAGCACACACACATACACATACACACACACACAAATATACTCTTACACATACAAATAAACTTTTGCTTTTTCCTCATTAAATATAATCTTTTCTTCATTGGTCCTTATATCAATTTTAAGGTAAGTACTTCTTTTCAGACAGGGTCTCACTATCTAGCCTTAGCCAGCCTTGAACTCAGTATGTAGACAAAATTGACTTCAAACTTAGGTCAATCCTCTGTCTTGGGCTCTTAGTGCTGATATTTCAAAGCATGAGCAACCATACCCAACTATTATGTATTTAAGCTTTTAACCTATAGTTGCTGTATAAAGGTACAGGAATTGTGATTTGAACTGATTTTAAAATACTTTGATAAATATATAACCTTTTTCTTTCTTTCTTTGACAATCACCAGCCTGCAGCAGAACCTCAGCCAAGGAAGGAGAGAGAACAAAATTCAGCTCCAAACACTCACCAGTGTAGGGTGACTTTGTTTTCTGAATTCTAAAGAACTATTAAGGATATAAGGTGACTTGAAAGTTTCAGTTGCTGGAGAGGTATCATAAGTGTCATTTATCTATAACAAAATTACCTTTTGGTGTGATTAATGAATTCTCTCTACAATAAAAAATCTGAAAAATAAAGAGATGAGAGAATATTTTTAGAAAGACAAAATCAAAGCAAAACAGTATTTTTTATAAATTTGTGAGATCCATCTTTTTGGCTCATTTGTGACAGAGGTTTTATTTATCCTGATAAGAAGAAAAAAGATGGACATGCATGTCCATGTTCTCAGCATGCACGGGAGGTCTGAATTTTACTGTGAAGAAAAGATTTTCTATAAATGATTGAGGTTTCTTTTAAACAAATAGACAAATAGATAAACTATAGACTAAAAAAAGATGATATAGAAGTAGAGATTTATATAGAAATATATATACACAACTTCACAAGCACAGCATATGGTAAAAAGCATTAGAGTAGATATTGTTGAAACACAAAAAGCAAGCTTTGAAAGTAATATCAGGATGATTTCATTTGAACTCAACTTTATCTAAATGATATCAATAATGCATTTTCTTGAGCAATTATAAAAGCAGATGGAATCTTATTATAGATTTTTTTTTCTCATAGCAACAGTGAGATTAGCTACAACCAAAGTTGAGATGACCTATAAAACCTGGCACAGCTCCTGCTATACAAGATGTTAACATTTTAATATATCCCACACAGAAATTCAGATGAAGGAAAATGAAATGCAGAACTACAAAGAAATAAATGATACTTGTTAAAAACACCCTACCATTAAATGTAACCTTTGAACATGATACAAAAAAAAAGACAATACAATAATAGTTCCACAGAAGAACTTCCTCATGTGCATTTTACATTTCACAAAAGGAAAGAGTAGAATCCCAAGAACTGAGTCAGAAAATTGAGGTCAGGGGTTGTCAAGATGGCTCATCAAGTAAAGGAAGGCACTGGATACCAAAGATGATGACTTGAGTTTGATCTCTGTAACTAACATGGCAGAAGGAAAGACCTGACTCTTACAAGTTGTCATCTGACCTTTTCATGGCACGTGCATGCTCACACACATTCTCAAAAAACAAACAAAATGTAAGAAAAATGATTTAAAAAGAACCTTGTAATCAGAAGATTTACGCAGTCAGCTATGAAGCCCCTGTTTAGCCTATAGAAATATGGAGATAAACATCATTCTAGTTGTTTACCTTCACTGAATCACAAGCCCCCTCAGCACCTGTATATTTCAAAGAACTCACATACTTAAAATTCTGTGCTGCTGCTAGTGATTATCAAATTTTAATTTTCAGCCACATCTTTATCATCTGGGAAAAGAAGTATCAGAACAATATTGTTGTGAATGATCTTTTTGTACACTGCAAAGATGTATCTTTGCCAAAGCACCTTCTGATTGGTTTAATAAAGAGGTAAATGGCCAACAGGTAGGCAGGGGGTATAGGTGGGATTTCCAGGCATTGAGAGGACTCTGGGAAAAAGAGAGGCAGAGAAGCCAGCCAGATGAAGAACAAGTCAGACACACAGCATGGGATAGAGGTAAAAGCCATGTGGTAGAACACAGACTAATATAAATTGGTTAATTTAAGTCATCAGAGCTAGTGAGACAATCCTAAGATATATGCCAAGCTTTCATAATTAATAAAAAGTCTCCATGTTGTTATTTGGAAGCTGGCTGGTGGGACAGAAAAAGACTCATTACATATGGCACCCAACTTGGGGCACATATTTCCATATAGGGCCTGAAAAAAAAATTTTTTTAAAAAAAGGACATGACTTCCTACTAACCCAGTGTTTACAGCCTACAAAGGCATGGCTGCTGTGTAGTGGTTAGGCATGCTAAATAAAAACAGTGTGGGCTCAGTGAATTCCCAGAACTGGGTCAGGTAAATGCTGCTCCTAGCCAGGGCCACAGGCCTAAGGCTCAGTTCTCACAAACCTGAGCAATACAGAGCTAGCCACCAGTGCAGTTATGTGTGGCAGGTTTAAGGCTTGTCTCACACATTCAGAGAATGCTACAGGTACTTAGCAAAGCCAGGATCAGATACACTAAAAAAAAATACTCTAAAAAGGTATAGTATGTTTTAAAATGTGCTTAGATGCTAAAGAAAATAGGTATAGACAGCCATACAAAAACTACTTTAAAAATGATAAAATAAAGTCTTTAAAGAAAGGGTAAAGCAATATAAAAATGCAATATAAAGATGGGAAATAATTAGAGCATATAGATCCTATATAGTGCTTTATTGACTTTGAATTTTCTGAAAGCTGATGAGAGAACAGCAACAGCTGAGAGACATTGGTTTATGAAGGGGACTGCTGAATTAAACCAGCCTAGATATTTTATTGATGTATTGGCTGTAGAATGGAAGTCAGGAAATGTGTTGCATTGGGGGAGATGTTATGTCTTTCTTTCCATAGGAAACAAAAAGTTATGGTTCTTTTCAAAATTAATAAAGATCCGAGAGACCTCCTGAAAATCTTGGCTATAGACATGAACAAAGAAACAAAGAAACACTACAGGACAGGTAACAAATATGCTGATCTCTCTACTATGGAAACTGCTCTGAGACTATATGAGGCATGATAAATCTTTTTGGCCACAGAGTTCTCATGATTTGTTATTACATGCCATCCATTCATATGGCATGGATAAAGGTTTGGTTATACAGTCCAAATAAACTTATAAAGTTAACAGATGCCTTTTACCTGCTCAAACATAAAACAAAAACTCATCTCTAATTGAATTGTACACACTGAATATTTTATACTGGTGTTAATGCAAATATATATGCTACCTTTAAAAGTTATGTGTTTTCAGAAAAAAAAAGTACCAGACACCAATAAAGATAAATAACTCAGGTTATCCAGCTTCAAAATCCTCTGTTGCAGTTTCTTCAAAATTATGCATCGAGAACAACTTCAAAAGTGCTAGCCAAGATGGTCCAGCCTTACAGACTATTCAGCCAAGACTTCAGATAAGCACTACACTTTCCCATCACACAAAGACTAAACAAAAACTAATACAGCTAGCTCTCACAAGACTTGACCATAATCCTAAGTTTTTCAGGGTCCCCTAAAATTGCCAACCTCCCCAGACAACAGGAAGCAGACTAAAGAACATGATGCTCACATTCCCAAGAGGAATAATGGGGGGTTTTTGGTCAGTATAGATGTTTGTCATCATTTAGGATGACTGATTAAAAGTTACTGGTCATGGTCAGAAAACATGCTGAACAAAGGAGATTAGATTGAGGAATCTCTTTCTGAAGGAAAAACAGGGGGATATAGGATTGCTAAGATAAAAGAGTAGAATATTGAGTCTACTTTTACATTTAAAAAGCAAATGTTACTCTGATATATTTTACATTGGTATGGATTTTTGTATATTGATACAAATTTGTTTATTTTTGTTATACTGGATACATGCTTCTACTTTTATGTAAGGTATTTTTGTATATTGATACAAATTGAAGGTTATTTTTCTTATATTTTATATATGTTTCTCCTCTTGCTTAAGATACTGTACCTATGCAGCTCATTTTAAAATGCAATGTAAAGTGCTATTCCTTAAAGAAAATTATTACAAAACTGTTTCAGATAATTAAGAAATGTAGGTTAGTAGTTAGTCATATATAACAATTGGACTTGTAGTCATGTAGGTATGTTTTCCACGTGAAACAAAGATATATTTTATATATTTAGTCTTCCAACATTTCAGAGATCTACAGAATATGACATTTTTATGTTTTAATAACATAAGGCTTTTGATGACAATGAGACACATCTGCTCCTGGCAGCACCAATTTACTTCAAAGGAGGATCAAAAAACCTCCAATGTGGAGTTTGCTTTCATTTGTGGCAAAGTTAGCCATTGAGCAAAGCAACTATCCTGGCTTCAACTGCTGACAGTATGCTATCCAAATTAGACAAGCAGGACATACACAAAATGGCAACTACCAAACTTTGCCAAGACAAGATAAAACAGTCTTTCAAAATTCTCAGGACTTTGCTTCTAAGAAAAGTCTGTTACACATTTTAAGCCCATAGGCTGAAGATGAATGCACCAACATTGCAGGGGAACCTTGGGTGGACTGTTCAGGCAGCCAATTATCCCTGTCATTTGTTAGTAATGGAAGTTGCTTGCTATGTACTTCCTATTTACTTAGGTAATATTATACCCTTCCCAGGTCTCTGATGGGGTTGATGATCAGTTATAGTTACAGTTTTCCTTAGTTATGATAGAAAGTAAATTAGGTACAAAACTTTGGACTCACCAAGTCAGGAAAGACAATGGAGCATTTTCTCTGAATTTGCTAAATACAGACAGACTGGACATTATGAATATAATTCTTACCTGATAATTCTTCTTATTATATATCATTTTACTGTGTTAGAGTTAAACCCTTTCCTTTTTTATATAGACAAAAAGGGGAAAATATTGTGAAATAACCTTTTTGTACACTGTGAAGATGTATCTTTGCCAATGTGCCTTCTGGTTGGTTTAATAAAGAGCCAAATCATCAATAGCTAGGCAGAAGGTATAGGTGGGACTTCCAGGCACAGCAAAGACTCACGGAAGAAAAGAGGCAGAGAAGCCAGCCATATGTAGAATGAGTCAGATACACAGAGTAGGAGAAAGGTAAAAGCCATGTAGAGGAACATAGATTAGTATAAATAGATTAATTTAAGGTATAAGAGCCAGTGGGACAAGCCTAAACTATAGTGAGCTTTCACAATTAATAAGAAGTCTCCATGTTGATATTTGGGAGCTGGTTGGTGGGACAGAAAAAGACTTGATACGCAACACAGGCCATCTTTCTAAAGATTGTAATCAGTTACAGAGAGAAGGCATGACAAACTGTCTTTGAAAATGCTAATTTGATTAACCAAGGTTTTGAATTTGAGAAAGGAAGACTGGTATGGAATACTGGTGCAGCTTTCACTCATTTTTGTTCAGTGATGTGAAAGCCTGGAAATACAGATCATTTCTAATGCAGAAAGAGCTGAAGGCAGCAGCTTCCTCCAACCACCACCTGTGGCCTTAGCTATACCACAAGGCAGCAGCTCACAGAGAAATTCTCTAGCTCGAAAGCCAAAGAATCACTTGAGAATTCCAGTAGGATGTTGCAAAAGGCCTTTCTCAGAATAGAAGAGATGTCACAGCCCTTATATGGACCTGGGTTCAATTTCCATGCTATACCTCCAGCTCCAGGTCCCTAAGGTCACCTGTACTCATACACATATACACATAATTTAAAACAATAAAAATAAATCTTTTAAAAAAGAAAGCCTATCTCCTTCCTTTTTGGCTTTGCTGTCTCCTGAAGGCCAATTACAGAAGCAGCAGAGCCTTAGGAGTGAAGACCCATCATGCTACGAGATCAACATTGTTGAAAGTGCCAGATTAATAGAAAACATGAACAGAACATAGCTACAGCTGCCCCAGTTAAGCAGAACACAAAAACGAAGCATAGAAAATAGGTCATCAGAAGGACATGTGTGAACATGTGCCTCCTCGAACTTTAAGAAAACATTTCTGTTTTCTAAAGATATATTTTAAGAGGAAATTTTTAGTGAAATTATTTTACTCCAAAAGAAAATATTGCCTCTGCAGTAAAGATCAAAGGAAAACAAGGTAAAAGATGTAAGATGACTCATGAGCAGAAAGGGTAACTTTGGACTACTTTATCACTTATTGCTAACATAACTTCTCAGGCACTCTCCTCTGTAGTCCTGAAAAACAAAATAAGCAGAATGGCAAACAATCAAACAACATTCTTGCTTAGCATTATGGGAGACAGTGAGTACATTTATTCAAATGCATGCTGGGAGTTGGAGGAGCCAACTTCTTGCTAACAGTTGGCTTTGCATCTCTGGAGAATGGCTACACAAATCACTGAAAGAACAACTAATCAATAATGTACGAAAATGCATACATAGCAGCAAGCACTTTCTATGTTTTGATATCAAAAATAGGTCATAAGAAAGTGATAAATTCTAGGCTATGGTTGCTAGATTAATAAAGTTGACAATGAGTCAGCTTCTGCCAGAGTAAGTGCAGATGCCACAGCCACCAGATGCCATCAATTATATGACAGTTAAAAGGCATTTCTTCATACCACAACAAAAAGATACCCAGAATAAACTGTTTTCAACAAATTTCCCAAATGGACACAAGACATTCCAGAAGAACATTCACATGTCTGTCATTTTAAAAACTGACAATCTCTAGATAGTGAAATGAACGTTGCCTACCATCAGACCTAAGAAAATGGGGTCTCTACTGTGCTATTATGTAAGTTGGTCTAGGATTTTATCTCACAGTCTTGGTAATATTAAAAGGAAGCATACATTTGTACAAAATTGCATTCATAGACCCCTCAAACAAATACAATTGTTTTATTAACTTTCTTTTTCAAGATTATGACCTGTTGTGGTCCTAACAATATCTTCTTTTATTTTTGTGTGGAGATAACAATTCTGGATGGAAAATACAGAGCCTGAGGGAAAGTCCTGAAGAAAATCAGAATGACAGTAGTCATCAAATATAGGAATTGTGATTCTTGCTTTGATTAAATCACCTATAAACTGTGAGGAGTAGTGTCAGCAATAAGCTACATAAGCTTGCTAGTCTACAAGGAAGACTACATGCCACTTGAAAAAGAGACTGTTTCCTGACCTGAAAACTGAAGAGGTCAAAGTGGGTCATTTCAGATGAGGTTTTAGTTCTCAAGTCCCATGTTTAGAAGCATAGAATGCTCCGTTTTGATTTGCAGAGTAACAACTCTCTACTAAAAAAAAAAAAAAAATCACTATTTTTATAGTTGATTTTCTTTTCTTGGTCATTCAAGTTCAAAAACAGGAGAGATGGGACTGGAGTGATTGCTCAATGGTCAAGAGCACTTTCTGTTCTTCCAAAGAACCAAGATCAGTTCCCGGAGTCCACATCAGGTGGCTCACAAACAGCTACAACTCCAGCTCCAGTTTGAGTCATTTCCTTTAAAAGCTGATCTTATGACATTGTGACATAATCTAAGCACAAATTTAAATCTATACTGCATATATATATATAATGTATATATATAACATATTATATATATATATATATATATATATATATATATGCCATTATTTGTGTGCACATAAACATCATTTAACCATCCATGATGTTGGCATATGTGTTTATTTTTTCTAGATGTAAATCTATAGTCAGAAGTTAAAATTGAATGCATGCTAATTTAATAAATAATAGATGAATGTCAGACCTATATTTCACGTTACAGAATATAGTATCCACCCAAACTGAAACTATTTCAAAAATGCTTTCTACTTAGAAATGATACAAACACCTCCCCTTGCTCAGAGTGCCTACCATCTGATTATGAGTTATAAATTTGCAATAATTAGTGTCTAAGCTGCCTGCATTTAAATGTAAAACACAATCAGAATAACTAAGTGAAGCACATCACCATATTAATTTGCAGGGCTGCTAGGAACTATAAATTCAGGAGAAAGTAATCAATTCACTAAGAAAATAAAGTTGATCTCTGAGCCTTATATCATATTCATGCAAGAATTTTCCATTGCCATCAGTCAGAAAGAGAAATATAGCATATGAAATAGTGAAAACCATCAACCAATCTTAAACAGAAGCAATCTTTGCATATGGTTTTCTAGAAATATTTAATATACCAAGAAGCTAAATGGTGTTGAATGGTAAGGAAGAGATCGCCACATTCTATACTTCCCAATTCGGGAAATGAAATGATTTACACACCCTCAAGTACACTGCTTCTCTCTTCTCTTCAGCTCTCCCTTTCTCTCACCTAGAAAAAAGGAAGACTGTCTGTAACATTACATAAGTTACCAAAACAGATCATTTCCTTTTTCTCTGTAATAGAATTGGAGACTTACCTGTTGTCTTAGCTGTGCTTCTATTGCTGTGGTAAAACCCTGACCACAGCAATTCTGGGAAGACAGGATTTATTACAGCTTAGAGTGTATAGTCCACCATGACCAGAAGTCAGGTCAAGAATTCAGGCAGCCATCAGGAAGAAGGTACTGAAGCAAAACCACAGAGGAGGGCTGCTCACTTATTCGCTTCCCACTGCTTGCTTGGCTTGCCCTTTTAAACCACTCAGGACAGCACTGGTCAGAGTGAGCTGGGCCCTCCTACATCAATCATTTGTCATAAAAATGCCCCACAGGCTAGACTATAGGCCAGACAAGTGGGGGGCATTTTCTCAATTTTGTTTACCTTTTCCCAGACAACTGTGTCTTGAATCAAGTTGACAACAAACAAACAAACAGACAAAGAGACCACCTAAGAGCACATCTGATATCTGCCTCATTCCCCTGTCCACTAAAGAGACCAACAGTGAACTGGATCATGGGGTTCGCATTTTCAAATCTAGACAAATCCCGGGGCAGGTGTGATGTACAAAGGAGTGAATAGCTTTGGGAATAGACTGAACCCTGTTGTGGCAATGACTCCTACATTTCTCAGGGAACTGGGAAGAAGCCAGAACTAACTAGCCTCATCTAGACATCCCCGATTGTCTGCCCTAGGAGGGGGTCTTGGTAATAACTTTCATGGCATCCTTCTGCATACTCTTTAATATGCAACCTCCTTTGCAGGGATTTGGAGATGGTTTCCTCCAGAAAGTATGGCAAGTTTTGAAGGAATTGAATCAAGCTTTAATCAAACAACGTGAGCTGATATATATATATATATATATATATATATATATATATATATATATATATGAGACTAGACTTCTCTGTGTAGCCCTGGATGTCATGGAATTCTCTCTGTAGATCAGGCTTGCCTCAAACTCAAAGTTCCACCTCCCTCTGCCTCCTGAGTACTGGAGTTAAAGATGTGAGCCACCACTGTCCAGCTAGAGAGAAAGTCAATGATCAGTAAATTAAGACCCATAGGTTTATATGGCATGTGTATTTATTGAAATAAAGGAAAAGCATGGAATCATAAAGGCACAGTTATAGGAATATGGTGACATGTTCTAAGAAGCTAGAAGTAGAAGCCCATTTAACTTGACATCTCAACTTAAGTCGATTATGTAAAAGTCACTGGAACTCATAAGCAATGCACATTCCAAACCTGCCTCACCTGATTCTATTAGGACCAGACTAATAGCTGTAGATAATCAAGGCTTAGCTAAGTATGAGATGTACTTTGCTAGATTTTCATTAAGAAAACCTTTACCTATTCTCAATTTATATAGCTCAATTAATATGGAGAGATTGACTAAAAAGATATGTATTCCCCCATATAATGACGAGAAGATATACGTGATTTATTTTAAAAAAAGAAGAAGCCTTGACTTAAAACTAATGGCTACCTGAGTAAGTATCATTCTTCAACATATATCTGAGAAGACACTAGAGAGATTCTTCCTCTATCAAAGTTAATGATAATTATCCAGCCCATTAGCGAGTAGGCTGTTTAGAAACAATTAGGGAGTGTTGTCAATACATTCTGCCTTAAGATCCAGGCATGTGGGAGTGTTCCCCCACCTCACCAATTGCTGATTGTTTCTTCTCATTATCTTTGAATGCTATTGATACAAGAATCAGTGTTAAAGTTGAGGCTAGGGTTGCACTCTGGGTTGGGATAGTGCTAAGGAACTTGATATATTTTACACTGACTTCAGAATATGCTAGCATGGTGAAGACATCTCCATGTAAGTACCTTTCCCTACCTCAGAATCCCCAAGGTCTAGCCCATGACCCTCCTACCACAGAAGCCCTCTTCTCAACCTACATAAGAGTTTCTTGTCTTCTAATACAGAAGTGCTGCTGACTTTCTGTTCCCTCCTACAAACTGGGCACCTCACTTTTACTGATATTTTGGACGAACATCTCTTAGTTACAATCTCACCACACACCCCTTTATTTCATGGCCTCTCTCCCTTTGTCTCATAGATGCCCGGCATCCAAAGCTGTTAAACCAGCTTTGTTTAAAAAATAAAATATGTGTTATCCCTTTGCTGATGAACCTCCTAAACAACAGTTCAGTTTCCCTTGGTTTCCTCTATCAAAAGAAGAGATGGTGTCTCACAGATCCCCATGCTTTCAGCATAGCCTTGGCTCAGAGTGATGAACCCTAGGTTAGCACACCTGTGCATGTGCTCTGTGGCTACCCAGGCTTCAAATGAGGCCACTCTCCACCAAAAGGCTCAACTTTCTCTCCCCTGTCTGCAATATCCTACTCATCTGTCCCGACATAGGGTATTGTTCTCGCTTTTTCAAGCTGCAAATGACACCAGCTCATGTGCAATATGCTCTTCTATTCCTCTACAAATTTATCAATAACTGTGTGTTCTGTAGTCTTATTCTAATTGTTTAGGCTTTTCTCCTAATTTGCCATTCACTTGCCTTCATGACTGTCCAGTTTAAGCTTAGAAAAAATTATTTTGCTGGCCACTACGAAAAAATAACAAGCGGGGCACCTACATAGCTCATCAGGGAAAGGTGCTTGCTGCCAAATACAAGTTTTGTCTCTGGAACAGGAACCCAAATGATGAAAGAAGACCTAAATAAATAAATAAACAAGAAAAAAACTCTAGTGAAATAAAATTTCCCTTTGACAGCCACACTCATACTGTGGAACATAAGTGTCCTATATACAAATAAATACAATGAACAATTTTAAAATAAAGAGGATATCTAGTGGTATCTCTAGAACATACATCTGCTCTTCAGTGCTGGTGATGAACCCACAACCTCGCCCATGTGCTCTACTCCCCTGTCATATACACAACACCAAGAATGCACATGCTGATTAAATAAGATAACTACTGTACATTTTATGATAAAAATGAACAGAATTAATGTATCCCATAGTGATTTTATACAGCCACCAAACATTTTAACATTCTGTTTGAAATGGTAAAAGATTTGGGTAATTGAGAGAGAGGGTAATACCGAGAAGACAAAGATCCTGCGTTGGAGCCATGGCTCTTTTTGCTGAAGTAGCATACACTGTGAGAGCTATGCCTTCAGTCTGAGGATGCAGCTTGGAATTTATAACAAGCCTCACTCTCAGCCAAAATTTTGACTTGCTTGTGCCTAAGGGCTAATGCATCTAATTTTCTTTTAGGCTTTGTTCTCTGTTATTCTGCCCTTCTGCCTCCATATTCTGCCTCTAGCTTTAAATTTCATTTTCCCACAAATGTGTCCATTATTTTGCCCTCAATTTCTGTCTTCTGGATGCTTCACACTACAGTTTGGACAGTCTTTCATTTGTGTTCTTGGGAAACTGCCATAAAAAGTTTAAAACATGAGTGTTTTAATTTTTGTCTGGAGGCAGAGTTGGAGCATAGTCACTTGTCTGTTTGAGTACAGGGTAGAGCTATGCCCAGTGCCATGCCATCACTCTTTCGTTGGGTTTATTGATATTCTGGAACCTGTTGGGAGTAACCAGCAAGGAACTCAAATAAGCCTTAAGACATGAGTGATGGAATGTTTATTAAAATGATTTCAGTTCTTCTCCTTTCATTTCTGGATTTCCCCACCAGGAAGCATCTTTGATTCGGGTTTTCCTCCTAGGTTCTCTTACCAACGACATATCAGAGAACCAAATACATGTCAAGTAGATGATCATGTGCATTCCCCCTCTGGATTCCTTCCAGCATATGAATACAGACATGGACCAGCCAGCCCTCCGTGAGATATCCTATAAGACTTGTTTCAGCAAAAACCATCCCTGAGCTGACCAAATCAGCTTACAGAAAGTGTACAAAGGGTATCTGAAAGAATGGCCATGGATGGCCAACTTCCACACTCATAGCAACTAATAAGTGGTGATTGAAGCCATCAAGCATTTTGGTGATTCATTCTGGTGTAGTATTTCAGCAATAGCTGACAAATACATCATGGAAGTATATCCTTCCCACTGAAAAGTGAGAGTCAAGTGTTCTGTGCAAATTAGTCTTATAGAGAAGAGCTTAGTATTCAGTAGGTGACCAGTTTCACTGAAGGCAATATATATATATATATATGGCCATACTTTGGTCTCTTTTCAGGAACTTGGAACAAATCCCTCAGGATCTGCTTCAGTGCTGGTTAGTTTTTGTCAAGTGGGTGAGATACATCTAAGTGGAGAGATTTTCAATTAAGAAACTGCCTCCATCAGATTGTTCTGTAGGCATGTCTATGGGGCATTTTCTTGATTGATGATAGACATAGAAGGGCACAACCCATAGCGGGTGGCACCACCCTTGGGCAAGTGATTCTGTACTGTATGCAAAAGCAAGTTTAGCCAGTAATGGGGAGCATACCAATCAGTAAGCTGCAGTCTCCCATGCTTTCTTCCTTAGTTCCTTCCTTAGACTCCTGTTTTGGCTTCTTTCAATGATGGACTGTGACCTATAAGCCCTTTCCTCCCCACAGTTGCTTTTGGTCAGTGTTTTATCATAGTAACAGAAATCTTTACTAGGACCACTTTCCAGAGAACATGCAATTCATTCCCCTTGGCTCTCTCTCCCTTCTTGGAATCACCCTAAATAACATCCCCAAGATCCCATGACCCTACTTAATAATACTCATCCTATAATGACTATTGCTTAGAAAAGTCTGTGCTTTCTTTTTCTGAGAAAGAGGTCTTTGCTTTGATCCAAGTGGATTCTTTTCAATTATTTAACAGTATTGGAATTGTTGGTCCATTGTCCTGAATAAAAGATGATAGCTCAGAAAGATAGACAAGTTCAATCTTTAATGCTAAATATTAGTGTGGCAAAAAATAATGAAGAAAATATTTTATATTAAAATATTTAATGGCTATATTTTACCAGTTGGTATTGAAAGCTGTCCCCTAGAAAATGTCTCAGGTAACTTTAAGATGATGTCATTGGAGTGAGCCTTCTTGATTGTGCTTGGCATAGATTTAATATTCTAGTATTGTTCATTTTGGCCATGTGCTTTGTGCCTGTAAATTCCAGGATGTGAGGGACAGGGGGAGCCTTCACATAAGGAATGCCTAGGCTACATTTCAAACCCCGTCTCAAACCAAAACTAAACAACAAAGATTTTAATACTATCCATGACTTTCTTTCAAGTTGAAATAGAAGGAAGCACAGAAAACCCACAAGAGCTCTTTTATATGGATGCTAGACTCATAACCAGTTTCACTGTCCCTCACTGGTCTATAAATGGTGGTCCTAATGCATTTGGGCATGCCTGGTGTTCCCAAAGCACACAGACCATTCAGGTGCACTTTGGTGACTCTTTTTGGGTGAATATGTGAACAAAGTAGGCTTTGGCTTCTAGCAATGCCTCTGCCAACTTTTTTCATGCTAAAAATAACCTAATTATTTTAGGACTTTGTGCCTTTCTCTAGTATTTCGCTATGTAATAATCTTTCCCATAGTTCGTCATAACTAATTTTTTCTTTGTTGTTATTTTTCATTTGCATCTTCAATTATTCTTTGTTGACCACTCTTCTCTTTTTAATCATCGCTACTAGGACTAGAACAAAGTTGATTTTACTGGAAGCATTTTATACAGCACCTAGTGTATCTATTGGGGCCAAAGAATAATAGTTTTGCATACTATTAGGCTTTTTTTTTCTTTCTTTTTTTTTTTTTTTACAAAATATTGCTCAAATGGTATTTTTTTGTTACAAAACTTTTAGATCTTCCAGTTCCACACTGTAAATCAAAAAAGAGAACAGAGTAAGTTGTTGAATTTTCTAAATGGATTCATAAGAAGAGAACTTCTGTTTTGCAGATTTCATGACACTCACTTTTTTTAGCTTGCATTCTACATGGCCTTGTAGCCGTCTCAAATTACATCCAGGACCCACACAAGGATGAGTTAGCTTTCCCATAAACAAGTCCTTCCTCCATTTTCCTTGTACTTCCCCCTTCTTATAGAGCAATGACTCTGTAGTGCCAGCAATTAACGAGTGGGTCAAACTGAAGAAGCTGGTTCCAAGAGTTGAGAAAGGGAAGTTTCCGTGCAGATTTAGTCTCTCTCTCTCTCTCTCTCTCTCTCTCTCTCTCTCTCTCTCTCTCTCTCTCTCTCTCTGTGTGTGTGTGTGTGTGTGTGTGTGTACACATGTGTAAGTGCATTCACCATGTTTGTTATGTGTAGAAGCCAAAGGTAGACACTGAGTATCCATATTGGTTTTTCAGATAGTCTGTCACTAAACCCGCTTCTCACCATTGCAGCCCAACTGTCTGCACAGAAGAGCCTCTGTCTTCCCCACACCCAGGGCTGAGGATACAGATGTATAGGATCACTCCCATCGTTTTCATGTAGACATTGGAGAACCAAAGTTAAGTCCTCATGCTTGCACTGCCAACATTTTACCCAATGAACTATCTCCCAAAAATATACTTAGAATAGCAGACATGATAAAAGGGTAATGTTTAAAATATTTAACTGCCTGAAAATCTCTTACAGAAACTAAGGTATTAAATAATTTTACACAGTTTATAATAATTAGTACTTGTCATGTTATCTCTTTACTCTTTATTAAACAATTCTAATGACTTCTGAATCAGTGTCATGATTGAGTTAAGAAAGGGTAGTAATTTTATATTAGAATCACAAAAAAGGCTGAGACCAAGCTATACTTGCTGAGCTCTACATAAAAGTGTAAGTTGATATGGAGATCAGGCTGTGCCCTGCTCTAAGTTACCCACATTATGTAGAAGACTAGCTTTTCAGACTGCCTTGCCCCAAGAGACTCCATTTTACAAACAGTGTTTGACTCCATTTTAAGGACAGAGGATGACTCTACACCAGTGTGAACATGTGAATGGTGCCATCTGTCCTGAAATACCCACAGGGCACAGGCTGGTAAATGAGTTATTCCTGGGAGTAGAGTGAGTACAACCATATTAATTCATCAAGGTAGATGGAGACCATAGGGACACATTGTCAATTTAGGGAAGCCAAGCCCAAGAACTTATTAGACACATCAGATTGATGTGCCATTAGCATGTGTGACATGCTGATACATTTTAAATACTTCTAGTACTGAATGTGGCATAGTTCAATCCAAGTTGTCAAACTCCTCTGGGACTGGCAATAACTATTTCTGAAGACTGCCATTCATTTTCTAGAAACTCATCACAAATGTGTAGAGAGATGGACATTTTGCAAATACTGTGTTGTTTGTTCTCTTTATTATAAAAATGACCTCTATGTCCCTAACAGTCCTGATTCCTCAGAGGAGTTCCTCTCCATTCTCATGAGCTTCACATTTTACCAAATTAACCAAGAAGTTGGTTTTCTCGACTTTTGAACTGCCCCTCCTCTTTTTAAGTAGTTAAAAGATAATTTTTATACATTTTTTCTCAGAAAAGGACTAATAAATTTCAAAATTTCTATGTACTTATGAGCAATGACTTTTATACAGTACCCACATTTTAGGAAACCCATAAAATACCACTATAGTCAGATAAGCAAAAATTATAATTGGTTATTTTAGATTTCATTATATGCTTAAAATTTTAAGATAGTGTGAGCAGCTATAAGACTCAAGCTGTAAAAATGTTCATAGAATTACAGCTGATTCCTGTGTTACTGGCTTAGCTTCAATGGCAGCCACTAGCTGTCCAAATTCTTGCCTTATAGCAGTAATGAATGTTTTATTCTTGATGTCTTAATGCACTTGAGTGGTGATTGAGCTCTGACTTTATGTTGACTTCAATACAGAAATGTATTTCTTTCCTGCTCTATCTTTATTTTAGGTTTGTTTGGCGAGACTTGTAAGTCTGTCTCTGTGGACATTGTAATCAATTTGATAATTCTTAAAGTTACTTCTTACAGTTCATAGCTTCAGGGACAAGGAAACTTCAATAAACCATTCATTCAAGGGGCAAAATAGCCAGTGGCAGCAGTTAAAGGAGAATAAATGGGCAAGCATTGCACTGCTACTGACATTAGCAAGCAGACCAGTGAGAAGAGGGCCAGGAAAAACAAGCATGGCTCAGTGAACAGAGCTGCTGCTGTCCACATCTACAAAGAGCCTATCTCAATGTGTATTGCCCTGGAAGGTTTTCTTTCAGATGCTTGGGCATTCTCAGAATTTGTGGAGTAATTTTAATTCAGAAAAGTCTTCACACAATCCAGAAAAAAAATAAATAAATAAAACAAACAAACAAAAAAACAAAAAAACACCTCTAGGCCACTCAAATAAACCATAAGAACAAACTGCATGACTTATGATGTCAGGACTTGGTTGCCATCACATTAATAAATCCAACCCTTCTTCCTTGGCAGGGGATGTGGGCTCCCTACACTCTGGAGTAAACTGTTTATCAGAAAAGTTGATGCTGTAAGAGTATTTTGATAAAATTTAGGGGAAAAATATGGCTTGTGTATTTGAACCCACCTGTTTGTACTGTGGGTGGGAAAGGCGAGGAATTGCCTAGGATACAGGATATACAATAGTATCAGAAAGACTGTGAGAACGCACACAGGAAAAGGGGATGTGGGGAGTCTAGGTCTACGGCTACTTCAGTCTAATAGCCTCCAAAATGTTAAGCATGCTAGCCATGGCAAAAGTACCATCAGAAAGAGTGAATCCAAAACTGGAAAGATATGACATTCTGAGAGAATCTTAGTGTCAAAATTAATTGAAGCATGTTTATCCATTAGTAGATCTCTGTTTTATTTACTCAAAATGAAATATGGATATAACATATGTCATCTCCCAAAGCTGCTGAATTAAATATGCCCAAAAACCTACTTAAGAATTTTAAAAGATGCTAGGTTCTTTTCTTATTTATTAGTCTCACAGTCTGACACTGTACATCTCCAACTGGAGGGAACTGAAAACCCAACACCAAGGTGCCAGACTGGAAGGCATATGGAGATTTCCATGGACTAATGCCTGGCTGCTGGTGAGTAGTGAAAAATCTATCTGGGACCACCTTATACCTGGATGAATAAAGCAACCTGCATTCAATTTTTGGAAATTTCTATAAGAAAAAATTTTCAGATTTATTTACAGAACAGAGGACAGGATATTACCTCTGTGTGTGAAATGTGGGATCACATGGAGACTAGAGGGAATTCTCTAATCCATTTCTTCAGAAGGGCTGGCAGCCCTTTCTTCAGAGAAAAAACTTCTCCGAGTTTTTAAATATTTAATACAAACTGCTGCTTTACAGTTCAAGGAAAATCTGTGGTTCTTTATCGCCAAATATTTCAGAGCTTATCTCAACTTGTATGGAATTTTAAAAAATATTTATTACTTCTAAACTATAAGACTAGAGGAAAAAAGCAGTGGCTTAGGGCAACAAGGTATTTTTATGCAAAATTAAAAACTAAATATTAAAATTTTAGCACCACTGATTTTCACAGATGAATAATTATTTTATTACAGAAGCTTAAATTCATTATCATTTAATTAATATATATTGAGTGACCATAAAACATGATATTTTTTAAATTTAAAAATAGGGGACTCAAAAAGTTATGTGGCTTTTGTTGTCAACAATGAATAATTTAGTGTAGACAGGACAATCAGACAGAAGATAAAGTGAAGGCCTGTTGGGAGCCACAGCACTCTATGAGGACAGAGATAGCTCACTAGAGGTAGGAGATGGTAGAAATATTAAAGAATATTTGAAAAAAAATGTGAAAAACCTCTCTTGATGGTCATATTGCACATTTAAACCATTTACGATATTAACCTCATTAAGTCCTTTCTAATAATGTGTATTGCCTAGAAAATGAAACAAACTATTTAATTTCAATTCTTTATATGTACATTACCTACTAATTTGTTTATAATATAATTTTCACCTATGGCTAAAAAGAATATTCAAATATCTTATGATAAATAGACAATATAAAATTCCTAAGCTGTAATACATTTTAAAAATAAAATACCAAATTCCCTAGATTTAGCAATGGGTGGTAGCTACAGACTCTCTGGCTTCTGTCATTCTACTAAGCAATTGTATCTATTATGCCTCTGTGAGTTTCACTAAGATCATTGTGATTCAAAACTCTGGCTGTTGTAATGGGGGTAGACCATGTTATCCCAGATACCTCTGATTTTAAGACACGCAAATATTTTATAGACTGCTCAAATGAAAAGTGATCTGCACAAAGAAGACAAAAAGGAAGCTCGCGTCACTAACAATCGTGGCAGGCTATGTTCCTCATGTACAGAACATGAGAAAATTTGATGTAAGCAAAGAGGACCAGAAACCCTGCATGCCTCTCCTCTGGAAAAGAATAGAAAGGGGTACAGTGTATGTCCACTGACCAACCATAGAAGAGAAACCTGCAGCTGTGCAGCTGTGCAGGCTCCAGTCATACTGCCTCTGTAGTCTGAAAACACCTCCTAAGAGAAGTGATATTTACCACGCCCCAGGTAACTAGCAGATACACACATAAACTTTTGCTGGGGATCTGGGTAGAAATGTGGACTCCAGACACTAAAAGACATAAAATTCTAGATCAGTGTCACAGACGTTAAATTGGGTGGGGAATAGGTGAGAGACTAATTTCAAGCATGGACTGGATTGTTTCTTTCCAAAATTTACATTCTTCCCAATATAATTTGTTGTGGTGATATTTTATCTGTGTCCCCTAATAAAGTTTATCTGAGGATCAGAAGAAAAATAAAATAAAATAAAACAGCCACTCTATTAAACATAGAAGTCAAGCAATGGTAGCACATGCCTTTAATCCTATCACTTGGGAGGCAAGTATCTATCTGGATCTCTTTGAACTCAAGGCCACACTGGCAACACAGCCAGGCATGGTGGTTCATGCCTTGAATTCCAACACTAGTTAATCATAAAGGTCTATAGGTCTGTAGGACAGACAGGAAGTGATAGAGCTGGGCAAAAGGAGGAAGTGATGGGGCTGGAGAGATGGCTCAGAGGTTAAGGGCACTGGCTGTTCTTCAGTTCTTCCAGAAGTCTTGAGTTCAATTTCCAGCAACCACATGGTGGCTCACAACCATCTGTAATGAGATCTGATGCCTTCTTCTGTTATGCAAGTACACATGCAAGCAGAATACTGTATATATAATAAACAAAAAAAAAACCAAAAAATATTTTAAAAAGAGGAAGTGATGTAGCTGGGTGAAGAGAGGAAATGAAATGCAGAACAGAAAAGCATATAGGCCTGGGTATACAAGAAGTGGTCTCTTTGGTGGAGGACCTCCAAGTGGTAAGAATGTGGCTGGCTTCTTTCTGCTTTTCTGATCTCTCAGCTTTTCACCCCAATATCTGGCTCCACATATTTTATTAATAAGACCATTTAACACATCATCCTACAATTTGTAGGTTCTCCCCCAGCATACAAATCTCTGCTTGCCTCAATGCTGGGCAGGTCCAATGCCATAGTCAAGCTTGATGGGATACTTCTGTCTGATCCTTAACTAAGAAGCCTTTTATCCCAGTTAGTATGCTAGAAAGAGGCAAAGCCATGTGGAATTTAATCAATACATCTAAATTAACATATTGCTAAATAAATCACCTGTCACCCCATCTAACTGCTAGGTGACCCCAGATGCATGAGCAAGTCATCTATGACTGTCTAACCCTATCTTGATCAGCAAAGACACCCTCTGGTCTCATGATCAAGAATCCTACTACTTGTGAGGCCAGGAAAGGAGGATTACCAGCCTAGACTATAAAGACAGATTCTATCCCCAAAACATGTTATTCCTTTAGGCACTGAGTTTCAGGGAAATGTATTAGATTGCAACAAGTCACTGCAATGATGTGTATGCAAAACTTAAGAAGATACAACACAAATACTGACCTTCCAGCTATAGTTTAGTTAAACTGACTTACTAGGGCACTGAAAATACTGCCTAGAAATATTATCAAAGGGACAGGGATACAGCTCCATGGGAGAATGATTGCCTGGAATGCACAAAGCCCTGGTTTCATCCATAGTACTTTCTCAACTACATATGGTGACACACATCTGAAATTCCAAAATTTAGGAAATTCAAGGTCATCCTCAGCTACATAGAGAGTTTATGGCCAGCCTGACCCACATGAAAATTTGTCACAAAAATGAAAGAAGGAAGGAAAGACAGGACAGGCTGAAACCTAAATTATTTACTGCATCCCATATTCAACAGATCTTTTTGTTCCCAACTTTGTTTAGACGGAACTGAAGATCCTAATTTAGATGATAATTAACAAGATCAAAAGCAAGTAGAGTATTGTATAGATATAAACTACTGAAATTACGAAGTATTAAATGGAATTTTTCCCAGTATTTCACAAGTAGTTTCACACAGGTGAATAGCCAAAATGAAATGACTTAGATCTCTTAAGAGGGAGAAGCATGTTTTTCAAACTAATTGAAAAAAAAAAAGATACAAAATGATACAAGTGTAGTTGTTTTGCTTATTTTTTTCTCTTTGGCTCTTTGGGAGCCAACACCCAGCTCCCAAATAATCACATGGAGACTTATTCTTACTTATGAATGCCAAGCTTTAACTTGGCTTATTTCTAGCTGCTATTCTTAAAGTATCTCATCTACCTTATTCCTCTAGGCTTTTATCTTTCTTTATTTCTGTGTCTTTTCTTTCCTTCTTATTCCATGTCTGGCTCTGTGGTTGAATGGCTGACCCCTGGCATCCTCCTCCTTTTCTCTTTCCTTCTTCTCTTTTTCTCCTTCTATTTCCACCCATTCCTCTTTTGCCTAGGTATTAGCCATTCAGCTCTTTACTAGATAGATCAGGTGTTTTAGACAGGCAAAGTAACACAGCTTCACAGAGTTAAACATAAAGAAATGTAACACATCTTTGCATCATTAAACAGATGTTCTATAATGTAAATGAAAGTAAGACACCTTCAACTAATTAATATTCCACAACATACAAGTATCATATGTTTACTTTACATAGGACATCAAAAATTATTTATTGAGGAGGAAGTGGCATTTGACTTAAACATAAAACATTAATTTAAGAGATTTTTTTTATAAAGCAGCGTAGAAGCCATTCCAGGATAGAGTGACTGCATATGCAAAGAATCAAAGATATGAAAGTGTTTGTTATATGTTAGTCTTTCCTACTGTCTAAAGTGACTAGAGGATTCTGTATAAGAAGAAAGCTGACTAAATATGAAACTAAAAGACTTATTAATCAAGTCTCCTTTAAGAAATAAATGTCAGCCGGGTGGCAGTGGTGCACACCTATAATTCCAGCACTCAGGAGGCAGAGCCAGGCAGATCTCTGTGAGTATGAGCCTGGTCTACAGAGTGAGAGCCAGGACAGGCACCAAAACTACACAGAAAAGCCCTGTCTCAAAAAACAAAAATAAAATGATCAAAAGAAAGAAAGGAAGGAAGAAAGAAAAAAGGAAGGAAGGAAGGAAGGAAGGAAGGAAGGAAGGAAGGAAGAAGGAAGGAAGGAAGGAAGGAAGGAAGGAAGGAAGGAAGGAAGGAATAGATGTCAGAGCAAAGAGGATGGCTTAGCAGTTAAGAACACTGGCTGCTTTTCCATAGGACCTGGGCTTAATTCACAGCACCAACCCAAAAGCTCACAACCATCTGTAACTACAGTCCCAGGAGATCTGATGCCCTGTCTTGCCTTCACAGGCATTGCAAACACCTAGAATATAGGCATTATGCAGGCAAAGCACCCCCATACACATAAAATTTTTAAATGGAAAGAAATAGAGGACACCAAAGTTTTCTAAAATGACCAGTGATATTACAAACTCTGCATGTTGGGATATAATATATGGAAGAAATATCTGAGGGAAGAAAGTAAATATCTAGGAGAAAATAATCAGGGCCTTCTGGAAAATGTCTGTTGAAGTCAAAGAACTTGTTATACTCTGGAAAGATTCATGGGTAGAAAATGGTAATTCATATGTGTGCTATGCAGCAATCTCTTGGTTATTTACTCTCATATATCTTTCTATATGGAATTCCACTAAATGATTTGTAACATTTGGATGACACACCAACCATTATAGTACAGCTGGGAATGAAATCTTAGGTCTTCTTGACACTAACATCCTGACCTTTCATCACTAGAATTGCAGGACACTGTTCATTATGCTACAGAGCCAGCCCTGCCCCTTTCTGCTCAGACTTCTCACTTCCAGTGTATGGAATAAGAAAAACAAAGCCAAACATATCGGATGCCTCAAGTAAAATGTTTCTTGTTATGATGTATTCAGTTTAACAAATAAATCTCCTACAAAACGAAAATAGTTAAACTACAATTAATCATTCAAATTGCATGAAAAGAGTCCTTAGGAATTGATTATGGTCAAATAAAGATTGAAAATTAGTCAGGTTGGAGTTATGCAAAGGATTTTCAAATAGCCCCAAAATTTTACAAGCAGGTGAAGGCCAGAGAAAAGAAAATTTTAAAAACAAAATATTGCAAGTCCAAATTATAATCAATTTAAATGGCAGACTAATGGATAATTTTTTAGTAATGTTTAGCACTGAGGAGAGAAAAGAACATAATAGAATCCTCTAATAAGCCACAAATCAAACCAGCTGCAGTGGTGGTGAGCTGTGACAGAATTTGGAGTTAAGAATAATGGGTAGAAATCAGAGGGGTAGCCTTTGGCTTCTAAAAAAATGATTTTGCATTATGTAGAGTTCTCAATCCATGAAATGAATTCAGTCTTGAGTTTCTGGTCCCTTAATTCTGGAAATATGCAAGCATCACTCATTTAAAAGGTATTAATCAAGTGGCTGAAGTTTGCTGAGTTTTATGTGGGTGTACATGAATACCTGTGAAGAAAACCATGAGTCAGAAGTGATCATAGAAGGAGGTTCTGCATTGTACTTTTCAAACAGACTCATATCCCACCATGTTGTAGGAACTGTGAAAATCCTCAATATAACAACTTTAGAAATAGAAGAACTGAGGCAGAAAGAGGTAACATCCTCTATTGCTGTGAAGAGACACCATGACTATGGAAACTCTCATAAAGGAAAAAATTTAATTGAGTAGCTTATAGTTTCAGAAGTTTAGTCCATTATCATCAGGGCCTGACATGGAGGCATGCAGGAAGACATGGTGCTGAAGAAGGAGCTGAGAGTGGGGAAGAAGCTACATCTTGATCCTCAGACAAGAAATAAATTGAACTAGGTATAGCTTGAGCATAGGAGACCTCAGAGCCCACCCAAGTAGTGATACTCTTCCTCCAAAAAGCCACATCACACAGTATTGCCACTCCCTATGGGCTTAAGGGGGCCAATTACATTCAAACTTCCACTCCCAGGCCCCCTTAAGCTTGTAATCATATCATAATGCAAAATTCATTTAGTCTAACTTCAAAAGTGCCCATAGCCTAAAGTTCAAAGTCTCTTATGAGATTCATGTAATCTCTGAACTGAATTCCTCTGTAAATTTCAAATAAAAAAGCAGATCACATACTTCCAATATATAATCGCCCAGGATATATAGCACAATTCCAAAATGTAGGAAAAGGAGCATAGTGAGGAAATAATGGACCAAAGTAAGACTGAAAATGAGCTGAGCAAACTCCAAACTCTGCATCCACATCTGATGTTAAAATGTTCTTCAGATCTCCAACTCCTTTCACTTTTGTTGACTGCAACATACTTCTTTCTCTTAGGATGGTTACATTCCAGGTTATCAGCTTTCCTAGTTAGGTATCTCATAGTTCTGGCATCTCCAACATCTTGGGGTCTTCAAGGAAATCCAGGCCTTAATTGCACAGCTTCACACAATGGTCTCTCTAGGCTTCCATTCAGGAATACCCCTGACACATGCCTAGCCTCAGCAGATTTCCTTAGTCTCAGAGGAAAATTCCATAACTACTGTGGTAGTTTGAATGCAAACTAGTAGCAGCATGGAACACAGTGGTGCTGAATGTGATTTGATGAACTGTGAGAGCCTAGCTCAAGAGGTTACAGAGGACAAGAATTTTGATATGTTGCCTAGAGATTGTTCTTCTGCTATTTTGGTGAAGAATGTGGCTGCCTTTTGCCCTACTTCAGAGAGTCTGCCTGAGGCCAAAATCTGAAGAGATTTGGATTAAGCCCATTGGCAGAGAAAAATCTCAAAACAGCCTAGTATAGAATCTGCCACGCAGTTATTAATAATAACTCTAATGAATATTTATAATGAATAGGATCAAACTGAGAAAGGAAAAATATAAAATCTATAATTTAAGAAGAAAAGGAGCACCAGGAAATGGATTGGAGCTAAGTCAAAGAGATAAAAGAATTAAGAAATGGAGTAAATAGCAGTCTACTCATCCTTTGTTTTACATCTAGTATCCTCCTATGAGTGAGTACATACTATGTCTGGACTGGATCTGACTCAACCGAATCTACAAGGATGAGCTGAATCCCCAGGGGGGTCCTTGCCCTGGAGGAGATGGGAATGGGGGGTGGACTGGGGAGACGGGGTGGGAGGAGGGAGGATGGGGAATTCATGGCTGATATGTAAAATTAAATTAAATTGTAAAATTTAAAAAAAAGAAATTTTTTCATAAATCAAAATAGAAAGAAAGGAAGGAAGGCAGGAAGAAAGGAAGAAATGGAGTAAAGCAAGCAATGACCTCAGGGCAAGATCCAACCCAGTTAAGTTTCCAACTTGTGAAAAGGAATTAAAGAAAAGCTTAGATCTGTGTGTGGTGGTACGTGCCTTTAATCCCAGCATTCCAGAGGCAGAGACAGGAAGATCTCTATGTTTTAGATCTGTCTGGTCTACAGATCTAGTTTCTGGACACTCAAGCTTAGTCAATGAAGGAAACCATTGAAAACAAAAGCTGATGAAGATGTAATTGAACAAGGGGGCCAAGTTCCAGCCCTAGCAAGCAGCAGAACTTGACAGCTTTGACCACATGGTTCTGGGTTTAAGGGCAGAAGAAAAGAGTTATAGTAGTTTGAATGTAATTTGCCTCCAAAAGCTCATTGGGGGTGGCATTATTAGGAGGTGCTGTTTCACTCAAGTAGGTGTGGCCTTGTAGGAGGAAGTATGTCACTATGAAGACAGCCTTTGAGGTCTCCTATGCTCAAAATACACCCAGTATCTGAGAGCACTTCCTGTTGCCTGTGGATCAAGTTATAGGACTCTCAGCTCCTTCTCCAGCATTCCTGCACATTGCCTGCACACCACCATGTCACACCACAATGATAATGGACTAAACTTCTGAAAATGTAAGCCACCCAATTCAATATTTTTTCTTTTATAGGAATTCCCATGGTCATAGTGTCTCTTCACAGCAATAGAAACCATAAGATGTATACACCTCCAAGTACATAGGTCATGAATGTCAGCACTGGCTGAATCCAAATGGTCCAGGCTCAGGGTCTGTGCAGGAGCATTAGGACTGCTTCTTTCTCCTGCTACACCATGCCAGGCTTCCTAATTGGCAAGTGCTTCCACAGCCTTTTTCCCAGAAGAGAAGGGGATCTATAAGCAGGTAGGGGACACTGAAGCCAGCATTTCACAGAGTCAACAAGTTCCCAGTGATGAAAAGTGACTAGGATTTATTACTTCTTATTTCATTATGGATATCTGTAGCTGGAGTTTTCTATAGTCCTGCCTGGCCCAGGGTCAGGACAAATCTCTCTCACCTGCCAGTCCCGCAGCCATTCAGACCCAACCAAGTAAACACACAGAGACTTATATTGCTTACAAACTGTATGGCCGTGGCAGGCTTCTTGTTATCTAGTTCTTACATCTTAAATTAACCCATATCTATTAGTCTATAAGTTGCCACGTGGCTTGTGGCTTACCAGTACCTTACATCTCACTTGTCATGGCGGCAGCTGGCAGTGTCTCTCCCACTCAGCCTTCCTGTCCCCAGAAATCTCTTCTCTCCTTGTCCCGCCTATACTTCCTGCCTGGCTACTGGCCAATCAGTGTTTTATTTAATAACTAATCAGAGCAACACATTTAGCAAACAGAACATCCCACAACAGATATATGAATTCAAAAACTGTGCATGCATACTACAGTTCCAAAACATTTCTGTATCTGCTTCCTTTACTATTTACTGTCAGAAATTCTGAGTGTGGATGAAGGAAAGTTTGGGAATTCATTTCATTATTCAATATATACTTTAAAGAACCTATATGAAAGTAAAAGTCAATTAAGGGGAGAATGCAAATGGAGTTAAAAGTGGAATTTTAACCACTTGCATACCATACTATTTGATTATTTATAAGCATGTTTGTTTTCTTTTGTCTTTTCTTCTTCTTCTTCTTCTTCTTCTTCTTCTTCTTCTTCTTCTTCTTCTTCTTCTTCTTCTTCTTCTTCTCCTTTATTTAGTTTCCTTTTTTTGGTTTTTCGAGATAGGGTTTCTCTGTGTAGTTTTGGTGCCTCTCCTGTCCTGGATCTTGCTCTGTGGTCCAGGCTGCCCTCAAACTCACAGAGATCCACCTGGCTCTGCCTCCTGAGTGCTGGGATTAAAGGCATGTGCCACTGCCTCCTGGCTAACATCTGTTTTTTAAATAGATTTTTGTTTTCTTAAAAGCAAATAGGTTTTTATAAGTCAAAGTTTATTATGAAACACTGTAAAGGACTTCTCTCATCATCTCACCTAGCAATGAAAGGAACAGTGGGAAATTTTGGGAAAAAAATCATGAGATTAGTCCTAGTACAAATCATTAGAGGACATGGAGCTGGAATATGAAAAATATCACCTGCCATTAAATTACCATATTTTCCAACCTGTGGTGGTTTAAAAAAAATAGCCTACATAGGCACATAGGGAGTAATACTATTAAGAGGTGTGGCCTTGTTGAAAAAGATGTGCTTTGTTGGAAGAAGTGTGTCATTGGGGTAAGCTTTGATGTCTCAGAAGCTCAAGCTATACCTAGTGGCTCACTGTCTCTTCCTGCTGCCTGTGGATCCAGATATACATCTCTTGACTACCTCTCTAGCTCCATGTCTACCTCCATGCCACCATGCTTCCCACAGTGATGGTGATGGACAAAACATCTGAAGCTGTTATCTGCCACCTCAATTAAAAGTTTTCCTTTATAACAGTAGCCATGGCAATGTTATTTCCTCACAATAATAGAAACCTTAACTAAGACAGAGCCCTTCTCGAAGTTTCTAATGTTTGGAATTATGAAGCCATTAGAATGGTAAGGCAGTATAGCTTTGATGACGGACGCTAGAGCCAGGGCTAGACCTGAACACTTCTCATTATCAGGTCAATGTTCCTATTACTCTCTCACATTGTTTGTAGAGTTCACTATGCATTGAATATCTGTCTTTCTCTAAATGTTATATGTTGTACATTAAAGGCTAGAAATATGGGATGAAGTGGCTGAGCATGAGGGCTGAGCCTTTTTGATGGGACTAGTGACCTTATAATAATGTTGAGGGTCCCCTCTGCCCATTATCCTCTTCCACTGTGTGAGAACAAAATACCATAGTGTATTTTTGAAGCGGAAAACAAACTTTCACCACACACTGAATCTTCTCAGTCTTCCAAACTGTGAAAAAATATATTATGTTGCTTGTAAATTACTACATTTAAGAATCTTTATAAAAGTGATTTTAGCTTAATATTGTGAGTCATTTGCATGTTACAGTAACAAGGCATTGAATACCAGGCAAAATCTTTAATCTCAGCCAATTTTTTATATCTGTGATATGAGGAAAATACTGCTATCTATGCCATACTTCTAACGTGTGATATATAAAATCTAAAAATTAGCCTTCAATAGAGTTTGTACACAAGAGATGTTATTGCTAGTTATTTTGCAATATCATTAGTCATCAAACCACTGTGGGCTGCAGCTAACTTCCATCATAAAAATTATTCTCTTTTCTATTTCTTAAAGTGAATGGTTGACCTTCACAGTCCAGAGAGGAGAATATAATAGACTTTGAAATGAGACAGATGTGCACATAGATACTAGCACTGCCAATTACTAACTCATTGACCTCAAGAAGCTATCTCAATGCCTAAGGTTCTTGTTAAACAAAACAATGAAGACATTAGAATTTGAGAATAAGGAAATTTCTTGGGATGTCAAGGACAGATATCCTCAAAGGAAACATTTAGACCTGAGAAACATTGGGGTAAAGGAGGGTGTGTGTGTTTGTGTGTGTGTGTGTGTGTGTGTGTGTGTGTGTGTGTGTGTGTGTGTGTGTGAGAGAGAGAGAGAGAGAGAGAACTGGAAGCACAACTATACAGATAATAGGGTGTAGGAATACTTGGTGAGGGAGGGAGAGAGAACATGAAGATGCCTTTGTGTTGGTGACTGAGAAGTGCTTTCTTATTTTATCTTGATATTTATGCAAAAGGTACCACTATTTATTTTTCAGAAATGAGCGGAGAGAAGAAGGTGAAATGGATAGACTAGAAAAACAGGTAATGAAGTGGGGAATGTTTTATTTGATTTGGGGCAATGGTTCTCAAAGTCTTCAGGCTAGCAATACTAGGTCACCTGGAAACCTGATAAAAATGCCACCTATCATCTACTGGACACTGTGACTGCTAGATTCCAGTGGTGGGAGGGACTCAGAGTGGACCTGACTACATCTGACAGTGTCTTTAGAACACCCTCTGGGTGATACTGTTAAATGAACACTGTAGAACTATCCAATCAGAACAGCTGTCCTATCCCTCTTCTTACTTTGATCACCAGTCAATGTCTCCACACTTCCCTCCTTGAACAGAAAATACGGAAACAGGAAGAAAGCACAAAGCTTTGGAGACTGTGATAGACCCACTTCAATGAATATCAAACCTGGTCTCAATGAATTCATAGTAAAAGCAAAGGTTAATTTTAGTCTCAGCTATTTTCAACAACATGTGTGAACTTCACAGGGTAGTACTGGGACTCAGAACATCCCACTTCAAATTACGGCAGCAGCAGACTAGAATATGACACCCCAAAATATAATTCCTTGGCATATATTGAGCAGGCTAGTTTAAGAAGCTGCTGACAGAGGAAGGGCTCAGAAAAGATGTCCTTTGGTAACAAAAGTCCTTGTCTGTTAAGAAGAGCTGCACTAATAAAGTGTATCAAAAAAAGTACCAATAACAATGGTACTTTATAACTTGAAAGTCTTCTTGCTCACATGACAAGACTTCTCTTTGCCAGGAAGTCCTCCCCTCAGTCTCCTATGACTTGCTTCATCACCTTCAGAAGCCCAAGGCTCTATTCCTTTAAATCAGTTGTCATCAACTCTGTCCTGGGAAGCAGAGAAGGTGGCATGCAGGAGAGGAAGCTAGAGCTTGACAATGACCCAGAGAGACTCCTGCCTACTCGGAGGGTCTTGGCCTCTCTTTTACCTTCCCCAGTGTTTATTTTCCCTACAGTTGCCTGCACCCCTTTCACCTCTTCTTGAAGATGCTAAGCTTTGAGGTCCTACTGTGTTTGGTGGAGGGTTGTGATTCACTTTCATTGTGACGAACTCATTGTGAGTCTGTGTTTTATTTTCCTTGTTAATTTGTTAGTTTAGTTCATATATTCAATTGTTGAAGGCTCAAAGAATAGCATAGACATTTTTCTCTTCTCCACCATAACAAGCATTTGAAGACCAAAAGCGTACATAATAAGATCAGAATAGGGCTGGAGAGATGACTTAGTGGTCAAGAACATCATCAGCTACTCTCCCAGAAGATTTGAGTTCAATTCCTAGCACCTACATGGCAGCAAATAACTACATATAACCCCCGTTCCAGGGGATATGACACCTTCTTCTGGGCTCCATGAGCACCAGGTATATAAGTGATGCACAGACAAGCATGGAGGCAAAACTCTCATACACATAAAATAAAACTTTAAAACTCAAAAAACATTTAACGTGAAATAGGATGAGATATTCTCAGCAAACTTTCCATGTCACTGGCAGTCCCTGCCAGACTGTATTCACAACTCTCAGCCAACTACTTGCTGGAGCTCAGCTGGTAACAGGCACACAGGACAGAGTTACATAGAAACTGATATTTTCTCAAATCTCTGATTACTGAAAAAGTATAACATTAGAAAACTCCCATTAAAAAAGCAAATGAATAGACATGAAGTTCTTATGGGAAAAAGAGACACCTCTGCAGGCATGTTGGTGAATTACCCTGCACCTCTTGCCTAGTTCATTCTCTACCTGCTCACCCTTGTGTTAAATCTCTTTCAGTGAAATAGTTTTATTTTAATCACCTTGGCCTTAGCATGCTGTTCTTTGGTTCATTCAGTTCAATTATTGCCTGCACTGGGGAGCCTCCCTTCCTATGTACTAAAACCCTTCAGGAGGTGCTAACCAAGAAATCAGTGTTCCTTAAACACACACACACACACACACACACACACACACACACACACACACAGACTTCAAGTTGTGTTACATTTACTATTGTATTTCATGACATGATCTGACTCGAGGCTTCTCAAACTGTCAAGGAACACTTACCTTCTGATATAAAATCTGCTGTTTCTGATGGTTAAAAATGCTCTATATTTTCCTGGCAGCTTCAAAACATTAAAGTGTAGATAACAGAATGAAGCAGCTTGATATGGAAAGTGGCTGAGATTACTCCAGAGGGGCACATGAAACTTAGAGCAAAGAAGAACCAAAGCAAGCAGAAAATTTTCATGAAAATACTTCTTAAAATGGGCAAGTGTGTGATTTCATGCTTGTAATCCTATTACTCAGGAGGCTGGGGCAAGAAGATCATAGTCTGAAACAAGCATGGACTACAAGGTCTGACCTCAAGTTAGTGTATGGTCTCTCTAAGCGCAATTGCAGGACCTAGATTTCTTTTACCTAGGAGGCAGTCCTTGGTGGTAAGTGAATGGGCAGCCACAGAAAGGGATAGGTTTATCTCAAGGTGGTAAGAGGGTATATCTGCAAAACCCTTTGTATATGAATGGCATGTTGACTTCTAGGTCAAGATCAAGCCTTCCTTAGTACCCTTAGTATGGGAGCCCTTACTTTCTCTAGAGTAGACAGGAACAGATAGTGGACAGGTGAAATATTTCTGCAGAAGGAACCAAGCAGCCAGTGTTGGGGTTGAGGCACATTTGATGATGTTAAAAGGAAGAGAAATCAAAAGGCTGGTAGAGGAGAGGCTGAGGATAAGAGACTGATGGGAAGGAGAACATCTGGCTACCAGCAGTGCTGAAAGAGAGAGGAGTCCAGTTGTTTTGCTTGTAAACTCACTGCCTCCTACCTGAATGGGAACCACAGAACCATAGCATCAAACAGAAATTGTTTATTTGGTAGGAAGTAGAATCATCAAACATTAGGGCTGCTGAGGTCTGTGTAGCTCCCAGATTCCTTTCAAAGCCCCTGGGTGCTGCCCTTGTGTTGATTCTAGAGTAGTGTCTGTATTTGGAAAGAGGATGGGGGAGGGAGAGGCAGGTGGAAGGTTGTGATGTATCAGCTTTGAAACTTCTTCCAGATCTTTGTTTTTTTCTCGAATGTGGTTTTGGTTGATGAGAGAAAGATAGTCCAATACAGATTTTCCACAGAAAGGGGCTTTGAATGCTCTGAGGATCCCCATGGCCTTGTTTTAAATATGCAGCCAGCTGTTTAAAGCAAGGACAAGATATATATGACTTTGAACACACAATCTGCCAGCTATTGTAAATTTGCTTTGCTGAGTGAATTAATTTCTTTGGCTCAGTTGCCTAGCTTTGGAAAAATACAGATAATATCAAGATTAGTTTTGCAAATCATCAAGGCCTATGCACTTCACCATAGTCTTGTACTTCAGAACACCTTTCCAGGAATTTACCGGCTGTGTATGTGACAGTGGTTTCAAAGGATTATAACAAGGCTAAAAAAAAAAATCCTGTCATCTAGTAACACAATAATGTATCCATGTTATACGTGCCTCATACACTTTCATAAGTGTATAATGACAGTACATGTCATTAGATATACTAAAAAATGAAAATACATAACTATGTTACTGTTTTATACTAATCTTTTATTATTTTTTATTTTATTTTTCATTTTACATACCAACTACAGTTCCCCTCCCTCTCCTTCTCTCACTCCCCCTACATCCATCTACTTCTCATAGAGGGTAAAGTCTTCCTCGGGGAGTCAACACAGGCTGGAATACCAAGTTGGGGCAGGACAAAGCCCCCCCTACCTCCCCACATCAAGGCTGAGCAAGGTATCCCACCATAGGGAACAGGTTCTAAAAAGCCAGTTCATGTACTTGGGATAAGTCCTGGTCCCACTGCCAGGGGCCCCACAAACAGATCAAGCCCACACAACTGTCACCTACATTCAGTCTGGACTAAAATCTGGGGAACCTGCATGGTTTGGTTTTTTTTGTTTTTTTTTTACATATAAGAATTTTATAAGTATTTTAGAGTGCATCTCTTCCTATTTGAAAGGGGTGGCTTTTAACCACCATGTATAAGTGTGGGACACACACACACACACACACACACACACACACACACACACTAAATGTGTATTTACAATGTTTACAGAAAACGAGTATTCCCTGTCACACTGTCAGGAGCCTTATAGAACCCATTACTTGGGTATCTTGATGGCATCCAGAGGCTGTGGTCCAGTGACTTCTCAACATGATCTAGAACTGTGTAGGTGAACTCTTTGAATGTTTACACAATAATAAAATTGCCTGAAGGTGCGTTTCTCAGAATGTATCCATCCTTGTTGCTAAGCAATGCAAGACCTTATCTCAGACATGGCAAATTGCTAAGACCTTGAGCAGCTCATACATCATTTTCCTAACAAACTTCACCATCTTTCCATAACAATATTTGTTGCTACCACCATCCAAACAAGAATATAAAATTGTACTGGATTTCACCTTATCATCCAATTTAAGTTTTTAGCTCAGTGGTGTGTAAAATTTCTTAAGACCACTCCCACATTACTTTGGATCCATTTTCATTTAGGTTCTCACTGTTTCTTAGCTAGGTTATTATAACTACAATTGATTTGTAATTGAGAGCCCTGGCTCCAATCTTTCTTTCTCCATTCCTCTTGACCATGAGGGGAAAAATGTATCTTTTAGGTAATTATGTATCAGAAAAAAATGGATTGTGATAGAGGCAGGTGGGGGTACTTGAAAGAGCTAATACGTGACAATGAGGTTATTTCATTTTAATAGTTATCTAAAAAAGAAATCCAATGGAGACTTGAAAAGGCCAACTTTCTTCATTCTGTTGAAAATTTTTAACACATTATCTGTCAGGAACCACTGACAACAACAGTGATTCTTTTTAGTTTAGTTTTATTATTTTAAGCCCAGATCTATTGCTGGTTGTGCACATTTTTTTTTTTTTTTCTGTCTCACAGGTGTGTGCCAGAACACAGAAAATCCTAACGGCAGCAAAAGCACTTTCCATTTTGCAGAGGTGGTAGAATGTAGTCTAACTCTGTTCATTTTGAACCAAGCTGGCAGACACAGCAACCTCATAAACAAGTGTGTGGCAATTCTATTGTGCATGTCCCTTGTCTCAGTAAACTAAATTATGAACTCCCAGAAACTACCTGGCTCTGAACACAAGGCTTATTGCTACCAACTCTTATTCTGAAGCACTACACAGAGGAAGGAAAAAGGATAAACTGAGTCCTGATTTGCTGTAATTCATCCTAAAGAAGGTGTCTAAGAATAGACAGTTCATCAAGGAATGAGCAGATTCTGTACAGGCAAGTATTTCAAATACTGCAGACTTAGTCCCAGAAATAGAACCATGAAACTTTGAAGCCAGAAAGAACATTAAAAAAGCAACCTCCACATTGTAGTTAGAAGAGCACACTGAAGTGCAGCAAGCCAGGGTGACTTTCCTAGGGGGACCTTGGTAAGAATATACAGACCTGAAGCCGGACCATAGTAGACCTGCTATGTGTCTATTCTATAAGTGTGTACTGAAGTGGCAGGCCTTTGGCTAACTCATGACAGGTGATGACTTACCTGTTTCCTGCATGTCAACCAGGCTAAAAAGAAGCTTTAACACCTGACTGTAGGAGAAAGACTTATCTCCTAGCACCAATAACAGGTGCATAGCACAAGGTACAAACTTCGTCTCTGGTTTTTGCTCCATTTTTGATAAAATCTCTAATATTGTTCTAGAGAAAAATAGATGAAGAAATAGTGGATATTTCCACATTTTTTTAAAACCAAAACTGGATTTATATCCTTTTCTATAATTATAGATTTATGTTATTTTCTCTTAATATTGGCAAATATCCAGCCACAGAACATAATATGATCTTGAAAATTAAAGTTAACTCATCAACACATTAAAAATATGCAAGGGCGCTGCTCTCATGACTGCTGTTAGAATAGTTCTAGAAGTCCTAGCCAAAGCACTTTGGCAAGAAAAATAAATAAGAGGCATCCAAATTGCAAAGGGGGAGATAAATCCAACTGCTTATAGATGACATGATTTTATACTGAGAAAACACTAAAGATTGTACCAAAACTGCTTGAATTCATAAGCAAATTCAGTGAAGATGCAAGATAAAGACATGACACAAAAATTCAATAGAATTGTTTACAGTAACAGAAAACCATGTAAAATTAGAAACCAAAGAAACAATCCCATTTTTAATAACATCCAATAAATAGAAAATATTATTTAGGATATGGTTTTAGCAAGAAAGTTTATATAACGAAAACTATAAAATAATGAAAACTATAAAAAGTGATGGATGGAAGACATTAATGACTCACATAAATGGAATCTTTCTTATGTCCTAGAAAAAATTGATATTTTTAAGATGTCTATGTTGTTCAAAGTGGTCTACAGAGTCAGTGTACTATCCATCAAAGTTTTAATGACATTTTTTACAAAATGTCTTTAACTGCTAAAATTCATAAGAGACAGAGAAAAATTACCAAGCAGAGAAAATAATCTTGATTTAAAAAAAAAAAGAGTAAAGCTCCAGCCAGTGGTGGTGGTACACATCTTTAATCCCAGAATTCAGGAGGCAGAGGCAGACAGATCTCTGTGAGTTCAAGGCCAGCTTGGTCAACAGAGGGAGTTCCAGGACAGCCAAGGCTACACAGAAAAACTCTGTCTCAAAAAGAAGAAGAAAGGTAATGCCATCACATGACATAAACAGAAGAGCAGACAGGTGCAACACTGGAACAGCCACATGGAGAGCTCAGAGATTAATCCACACATTTACTTTATCAATCAATATAGTATTTGTCAATTTATATAGATTGAACAAATATGTCAATAGTGCATGATAGGAGAAAGAGAATCTCTTCAGTAAATGGTGCAAGAGAAACTGGTATCTATTTGCAAATAATTAAATTGGAATCATTGCCAAGCATATCTGTAAGTAAGTAAAAGAGAGATTAAGTACTTAAATCTATGTCTAGAATTAATAAAAACACCAAAGACATTATAGCAATGCCTAACAACACTGGTGTTAGAAAAGAGCTTGATTATAGCCTCAGAGGTACAAATAATACAAAGCAAAATTATACAAGTTAAATTATATCAGACTTTGTCTAAACAACAAAGGAAACAGGAAAATAAGGAGATAGCTCAGGATTGGGGTTAGGGTTAGGAACCTGTTGTCCATCATCATCTCTACAGCTTTTGGTTTCTAGTGTCTACTGCTGGGCCAGCCTCTGGAATTCTGCATCCACCCTCTCGTCACTATTGCTGCTCTTGCAACTACTGCCCTCAGGGTACTTGATGCTCCCACACTATAGCTGTACCCACCTCTGCTATGGCTCTGCTGTTTCTTCCCTGTGTATTACTCCTCCATCCTGCTCTCTAGCAGGCAAGAAATGGCCATTTGGGATAAGCCTTTCCCTGGGTCTAATTTTCCAACCCCAAATCACGGTACAGTAGGTGCCTCCAGAAGCTACCTCAAAAAGTGACCTGAATAGCTTGTTTGCATAGCTAGGAAGGGGTGGGCTGTGATGGGGCAGGTGAGGCATGAAAATGAAAGACTGAATTTGTACTGCTTACAACCAGTCACAACCCAGCTTCCTGTTCTTCAGCCATTGTCTTCTTGCTGAGTTACTGAGAAGACCCTGTCTCATCTGGAACCTCATCTGGCCATCTAAATTCTACTGGGAATACTGCCTTCCCACAGCAGTGTTGATTTGAAATGGTTGTGACTGGAACCCGGAGCAGAGTTGTGGCTTCAGTTACAATTCAGCTTATGTAGTCAGAAAAGACTAAAGACATGCAATAAAGACAGATCCAGATTGAAAAAAAAAAAAAAGTAAAAACTGTAAACAGGTTTTAAAATGTGCATAGGCTTAAGAAATAAAAGAAATTGAGTATAAATAGTCATAGGGAAAATAGTTTAAAGATAATAAAGTAAATTCTTTAAAAAGAGAGTAAAGATATATAAGAGAAAAAAACCACATAAAGATGGGAAATACACAGGGAGTCTGCATCCTGTATGGTGTTGTGTTCACTTTGAATTTTTTGAATGCTGATGAGCAAACAACAGCTACTGAGAGACTTGGGATTATAAAAGGGACTGTTGAATTAAACCAACCTAGGTACTTTAGGAATGTCTTTAAATGTTTAAAAGGGAAGTCAGAAAATGTATTGCATTGGGGAAAAGGTCATGCTTTTGTTTCCACAGGAAATGAAAGGCTGTGGATTCTTTCAAGATTGATAGAGACCAGGTTTGATTGTGAGAGACCACCTGAAAATCTTGGCTACAGACATAAAAAAATAAAACAAGAAAAACTATAAGACAGGTTACATACACACTGATCCCTCTACATGGGAACAGTTCTGAGACTGGACAACAAAAGTTACAACTAGTTTTCCTAGGACTTGACCATTACCTAAATTTTCTCAGGATCCCCTAAAAATCCCTTTACCTGCAAGCAACAGGAAACCATCTAGAGAACACAATGCCCACATTCTCAAGAGGTGGGGTGATTGGTTTTTAGTTATTCAATGGGTTATGGATGTTTGTCATCATTTAGGGGGAATATAAGATAAAAAGACAACTATTAACCTCAAATATTTTATATTGGTATTGATTTTGGTATATTGGTACAAATTTAAAGTTATTTTTGTTATACTATATGTATGTTTCTTTTCTTTTGGGGGGTATTGTACCTATACTGCTCATTTAAAAATTTGATGTATAATTAAGAAATTCAGGTAGGTAGGTAGGTAGGTAGGTAGTCATCTATAATAATCAAACTTGTAGTCATATTAGGTATGCTTTCAAGGATAAACAGATATTTTAGATAGATAGGTGGTCTTCAAATACTTCAAAGACCTATAGAATATGGCATTTAAGATGTTTAATAACTTGAGGATTTTCATGACAGTGAGACACATTTGCTCCTGGCAGCACCAATTGACTTCAGAAAGGATGATGGGCACTGAAGAACCTCCATTTGGAGTTTGATCTCAATGTGACAAAGCTAGCCATTTGGGAAAGAAACTGCCCTTGCCTCAACTGCCAACAGTATGCTGTCCAAACTGGACCAGCAGAAGACAAAGGAAAATGGCTGCTGGACTTTGCCAAAACAAGGCAGGACAGTCCTTCAAAAGGACTATAGGGAAGGACAGTACTGCTTTATAGAAAAGTCTGCCAGATATTCTAGGTCTGTAGGCCAAACATGGATGCCCCATGAATGCCCCAACATTGAAGAGGAACATTGGGTGACTCTACAGGCAGCCAGATATCTCTGTCTTTTCTATAGTTTTGGAAGTTGCTTAAACTGTACTTTCTCTTTACTCAGGTAACACGTTATTCTTCTGGGGTCTTTGATGTCATTGAAGACTAGTTATAGTACAGTTTTCTTTGGTTATGATAAAAGGTAAATTAGGTACAAAACTTTGGATTCATCAAGATTGGATAAATACTGGAGTATTTTCTCTGAATTTGCCAAATACAAATGGATGGGATATTGTAAATGTGATTCTTACTCAATAATTGTTCTTATTGTATATATTCTTACTATGTCAAAGCTCTAACTTTTCTTTTATTTAGACAAAAGGGGGAAATATTGTGGAATATTATTTTAAATCAGCAAATATGTGTCATATTTGTTTATGTTATGGAAAATTACTTTATGTAAAGGTGTATTATATTTGTCTATGCTGCATTTGTTTAATTGTGTAAAGATGTGTTGCTGTTTCACATTGTCTGCCTAAGGTACCTGATTGGTCTAATAAAAAGATGAATGGCAATAGGCAGGCAGCAGAGGAATGAGTGGGGCTGTAAGGAAGAGGGAATAAGTAGGCAGAGAAATCTAGGCTTGAGAATGAGAAAGAAGAGAGAAAGAGAGGGCAATACCTGGTGCCAGAAGCCAGCCAGCCAGCCATGAAAGAAACAGGAAAGTAAAATATATAGAATGAAAGAAAGGTAAAAAGTCCCAGGCAAAACATAGATAAAGGAAAACAGATTAAAACAAGAGCTAAGACAAAGCTGAGCATTCGTAACTAGTAAGAAGTCTCTGTGTCATGATTTGGGAGCTGGTTGGTGACCCCAAAGAAAGCCTGCTACAGAGGTGAGTCTTTGTCTCAAAAATAAGTAAATTCTTCGATTGTTGGCATGGATTTACAAAATCATGTCAGTCACTAGTGATTCAAAGTGGCCTGTCAGAGCCATGCATTGCAAGTGATACCAGGTCAGACCAAATACACACTCTCTGTATCATGGAACTTTCACTATAACAAACCTTAGAACAATTTTCCTGCTGTTGATCCACTGAGCTCTGCCTGAGGGTTAAGCTTGCATTCATATCACAAATAAACTGCAGATATGAATAGAACAGAAAAAACAGCAAGTTCCTTTTTTTTTGGGGGGGGGGGCTTCAGAGAGGGAATTAATTACACCAAAGCATGTGAAGATAACTTTGAAAAAATCAACAATGAATATATTTTCTTAATCATCCAAATGTATAAACTTAAAAAAAAATCTAAGTTAAAAGGGAACAAATAGTTTTAGGTCACAGCACACAGCATATTTAGCACTAGATAATGAGAAGCTGAAATAAAATGCAAAACTGTAAGTTTCTCCTCTGCTCTAAATCAGAACTCCAGCTTGCAAAGGATCCAGCCGCAGTGCCCCGCAGCCTCATTTCCAGCAAAGATTCCTGGCCTGGCCTACTTTAGTCAGGCTTGAACTTTCTTCTAGCTTAATCTCCTTCTGTTTTATAAAACAAAAACAAAGAAACAGCCCTGGTGAGTCAGGATTGCAGGAACCCTAGCGCCTGTTCAGCCTTGGCACCAGAAATCATCTTCATCTTCCACATCTTTTGGGAGCTACCAGGTCACTGTTCCCTTCAGCTGGACTCTTCTTAGGTCAGTTTACCCAGAATCCTCTGATCCCTGATGTTCCAACTTAGCAGCTTCTCTCTCTGTAGTAACCACCCCCCTCACTCCACACAGCACTATCCCTGCTCCTTAGTTGTCATTTGATCTCTCTGTGTCTCTGTCTCTGTCTGTCTCTGTATAGCTGAAGTTTTCCTGGTCCCACCTGGCTCCCACAGTCCGGCAGTCCCAAAGCTGCTCAGACCCAAATGAACACACAGAGGCTTAATCTCAGCCCTTGAGAGGCAGAGGCAGGCAGATGTCTGTGAGTTCGAGCCCAGCTAGGCTACAGAGTGAGTTCCAAGAAAGGTGCAAAGCTACACAGAGTAACCCTGTCTCAAAAAACAAAGCAACAACAAAAACAAACAAACAAAAATATTATGTAAAACTGTTCAGCCATTAGCTCAGGCTAACTACTGGCTAGCTCTTACTCTTAAACTTAGCCCATTACTGTTAATCTATACATCACCACATTTTCTCTGGCTTTACCTGTGTGCCATTACATGCTACTCCCTGGACTGTGGGCTGGTGTCTCCTACTCAGTTTTGTTTTTCCTTTCCAGAGTTCTCCTTGTCTATTTTGCCTCTACTTTCCGCCTGGCTACTAGCCAACCAGTGTTTTATTTATCAACAAATCACAGCAACACATTCATGGTATACAGAACATCCCCACAGCAGTCTCTGTCTCTCTCTCTCTCTCTGTCTCTGTCTCTGTCTCTGTCTCTATCTATCTATCTATCTATCATCTATCTATCATCTATCTCTATCTCCCTCAATCTCCTCTCTCTTCTATCTCAACACTGCAAGCTCTCATTGTCCTTCTCTTCCTATATTTAAAGATTTTTTTTTCAAATGGGTATGATTGTTTTGTCTACAATTACACCTGTGTACTAGGGTCATGCCTAGTATTTTCAGAGATCAAAAAATGCCATCATATTCCCTGAAGCTGGGGTTACAATGGTTGTGAGCCACAATGTCTGTTCTAGGATTCAAACCTGGGTCCTCTGCAAGAGCAGCCAGTGCTTTTAGCCACTGAGCTATCATTCCATCCCACCCATTCCTCTGCTTGAACAGGTATCATTGGATAGATACATTTCCCTCATCAGTTACAGGTCCACTTCATGTTTCAGATTAATTAAATAGAAATCTATTTCTCTGATTTTATTTCTTAATGTTCATTTTTCAAGTCCCTGAAATCTGATTACTATCCAACTGAGTCGCTGATGCAATAAAATGCTCAAATCCCAAGATCCCTCCTCCATTTTTAATAATTTCACAGTTTTTGCTAAGTGAAAACATTTCTGGTTGTGCTGCCATTGCAGAACACACTTCTCCTTCAGTGTGCTCCCTTGTTAGCCTGTGATCATCCAGACCACCCAATGGATGCTCCTCTCCTCTTACATTTAGAATACCCAACCCATATTCTTCCAAAGTATTCAAACCATCTTACGAGGTAAACATAATATAAAGCAGAGCTGTTCACAGCAAAACAGAGCTTCAACCACACCAATGAACCAAAAAGCAAATAGATACTATCCACTGCCTGAAGCGAGTGACAGTTTTCTTTGGGCGTGAATTGAGTTCAGCATATTCTGTCAGTTAAAACACAAAAGAGAACATGTTGAGCTTCATTCTTTTCATTATCTGACAAACAAAAGTACACACATTTGTCTCTGCAGTCTGTGGCACTTCCTGGAATAAACACGCAGGAATTTGTGACATGGGACTTTGTGTAAGTCACCCCAGCTAACACATCACTTCTATTATGGGATTAGACAAATTTCCTACAGCTCACCCTTTATGCATACAGCAAGCAAAGGATTACAGCAAAGTGTTCTGAATGCACTTGGTAGGGAAGCTGCTTTCAGCCCTCACATTCTAAGAATCTAAATTAAAAGAGGGGATTGTTTTAAATAGTGAGATAGTAAAGACATCCATCAGGTACTCGAGAATACCAGATTCCTTGGGTTATGCTGGCAGCAGCTGAATTATTGTCAGATCGTGATTAAACTCTCACAAGAAGCTGCTGTGTAAATAGTTGGCGTTGTCAGTTAAAATGCAGCCTCCTCGATTTAGTTATTAGTCAAGACTTGTCATTTTTGTCAACAACCACATTTGTTCTCATCACAAACAAGCAGTAGGGATGCCAGCTTAAGAACTACAGCCTTCTTCTGATTGGTCTTGCAGGCTCTCACCAATGCTCCATCAGGTGCATCTTCCAATGTGGGGGAAAGAATTTCACACCGAAAGGATTTTTTAAAGCATACTTGATTTTGTGTGTGTGTGTGTGTGTGTGTGTGTGTGTACATTTGCAGGTGTGTGTGTGTGTGTGTGTGTGTGTGTGTGTGTGCACTTGCAGATGTGCGTGTGTGTCTGCATTTAGTATTATAGTCTATGGAAAAACAGCACCGCAGTACTTTGTAAAGGTAAAATATTAAGAATTGTTCCTTTCAATATTTGTTAATGATCTGAAGAAACCCACACTGAAGAAAGCCGTGCTGAGGGGCGTGTGAAGATATCAGTCCTCTAAATAAACTAGATCTGAGTGACTGCCTTTGGGAATGATTTTAAGTGAAAGCAGACTGGTGTCCTTCCTGATCATTAGGGCCTAGCGGCCATCCTGTTTGTAAGTAGTACATGGTACTCAGTGACTAGGTGTGAGGATAGAGCCATTGAACAGGTTCCAGATTTTTGAGAAGGATGAAGCATTAGTATTTTATCTTTACAAGGTTCCAAGATCCCAACTATCCTTTAATTTGTTTAATTTCATCGAGTAACACTTTAAAAGTCAATTATTTTAAATTACTTACCTTTTTGGTTTGGCTGTAAATATATAATTATATTTCAAATTTAAGGTGCCTTTAACTACCTTGAACTGTATATTTCCTTTTCTGATTACTATTTCATAAAAAATCAATACATTTCTGTGTTTTAATTTAACAAAAGTTTAAATGTTAAGGGTATCAATACAAAGGCCCCTGCCAATATAAGTAAGCTGAAAAAGGTACCCTCACATAACTCATCAGACTCCAACTTCGTAGGTGGATTAATGTTGATTAAATACCAGTGAGTGTCCATCCAATTATTTCAATCTACACTTAGTTCATGCTGAGTTTTTCCTATACAGAGTAATTAACTACTGGCCTTGGGATCCACTCTGATTAAAAATTGTTAACATGGTACATCTAGACTATGAACAGCCTTTGCTTTTGTGTGCTGTACCACAGAGCAAGCAGACAGCACTCCTGAGAGCTGTGGAAATGGAATAGATCTCTGTGAAAATGTAACAAAAACCATGGTTCTCACATGACTTGTCTGCGTCTGTGTTTAGCATTGCACCTATAACTACAAGGTAGCAACTTGAACCATCTTGCCTTATCATCAAAAAGAATTTAAAAACTAGAAAAAGTAACCCCAACATATCTAATAATTCTAAAGGTATCAGGAGATAAACAACGTAGGACTGAGGCACTCAGAGGTAAATTAGAAGAGGAGACCCCCACAGTCACTCCAGGATTTCCTGGCAGCACCTCCTGACTATGCAGGGATCAGTAAGAACAGCAAGGTCCCCTCCATCACACACTAAATGTTAGTGCTGGTCCCTGAAGTACACACTACTATCTGTGCTCTATGTTTGACTGTGAGACCTATAAGGAGTCCATATTCTTTGGATGATGAGCTGTAGTAGGAGAATTTGAACTTCTCCTACTATAGTGTAGATGGAAATAATCTGATGGATACTCACTGGTATTTAATCAATGTTAATCCACCTACGAAGTTGGAGTCTGATTTAGTTATATGAGGGTACCCTTTTCAGCTTACTTATATTGGCAGGGGCCTTTGGATTCATACTCTTAATATTTAAACTTTTGTTAAATTAAAACTTTCAAGAGCATAATACTTTAGATCGGAAGTACCCGACTCCTCCAAGCTCAGGTGTTAAAGGTTTCTTCTTAGCTTGATTTTGCTAGGATCTAGGGAAAACTTTAAGAGGTGGGGTCCAAAGAAGACAAGGTGGACCATTGGAAGACTTGCCTTGAAAAGATGATTGGGTCCCCTGTCTCTCTTGCCTGCTAGTTGCCCTGCAGTGAGGATGCAGATTTCTCTCTCACATCTATCATCTCCCTTCTAGAGGTGCTGTTTCATCACATCCCACAAAGCAAGGACAAACTCTCCAAGACTGTCAGCCCAAATCAACCTTTCCCTACCTTAAAGGTGATGACTCCAGGATTTGATACTGTGACACATAGCTGACAAACACAAAATACAAGAAGGCTTAAAATTGGAAAATCTGAGACAACTGGTCATTTTAAGACATAAAGCAATTGATCAAGCCAGTACATTTGGAAATGACATTTAAAAATATTTTACTAACCCATTTATTTTAACAAACTGGTCTTCAAGAGCTTAGGGAAGTGGAAATAAGAAGTAATTATACAGTATGATAAAGAACATCTCAATCCACTGGTCAATAGCATGCCAGTTAACGGAGCTTTGGAGCCTTCCTCATTAAAAGCAGACGACACAAATGCCCTTGGTACCTTTGTTATTTGCTGTTATTTCTAGGGTTAGCAAAACATTAATAGGAGGCTGGCTAAATACTGCAATAACAGGAACTAGGTACTAAAAATCATTGCAAAGAATTAAGAAGAAATATATGTTGTCCATTTAAATATTTCATGGTATTCTATTTCAAATATTTACTATAATTTAGCCTATTATTGGCTATTAGGAGACAATTCTACAATATCAAATGCTAATAATAGACAAAATAATACACAGCAAATTTTAACAATGGATTACAATAGTATTTTTTACCTTATTATGCTTTCTAAAATAAGCATGAATTACTCTCATGAATCTATTATCATATTTCTTTTCAAATAACTAAAAGACAACACTTCAAGATGCATGTACAGGCTTGTATGAGCACAGAGGTAATGTGCAAGACTACAGCAAACTGCTGACATTGTGACCATTTTGATTGGCAACCCAAAAACACGTGCACTGGAGAAAGGAGCTCTGTTGTATTTAATTATTCTGTGCTCATGATAAAATGGACTCAGCCTCATACTAGCAATCAAAGAACTAAAAGTTTAAGTAATGGCACATTACTCACTAAACAAGATATTCTGGTTCTTAAAAACTATTAATGGCCTGGAATCTGCCCTTCAGACCTCAGAACAGACTGTGAATACTCAGTTACCAAAAGAAGCTGCCCATGTTTCACTGTAGACATTGTTGAAGATACAAGTCTGCAGTGTCACTGGGGGAGTGTGACTCTGTTCATGAGCTCATTTCTCTTGCAAAGAACCATGTTTAGTTCAGAGAACCCACACTGGAAACCTCAAAACTGCCTATAACGCCAGCTCCAGGGGATTCATAACTCCCTCTTCTGGCCTCTGTGAGCACTCAACACACACTCGAACATAAACACCTACTTCCCCACACATAACATAGACATAAATAAAAATAAAATAAACCTAAAAATAAGAAGACTACAGTGTCCACCATAAATGAACTCCCTGGGACATAGTCCTCTGAACACAGCCAGCAACCATGTGAATTAGAGATGACAGCCCCTGTGACATCAAAGGATATATTCCCTGGCCCTTTTAAAATATTACTTTAACTATTATTTGTTCAAGTAATAAAATCCCCCTTTCTTCAGCAAGCACTTAGGAAGAATCTGCCTTTGCTAGCTCTGGGCTGGAGGGTGGAGGGTAGAGTTTTGGTGATATTTAGCAGGGCTCCTGAGTTGCTCATCCTCTCATGGTAGATGATCGTGCCTTTATGATGTGGTTCTAATAAAGAGGAAACCAATTCAGAGGAAAGGAGAGATGTAACAAGAATGTTTGGTTCATTCAACCTATATTTCTCATTGTTCGTGTTTAATTTCATGAGTTGATCTACGTACTAATAAAAATAGCTCATGTAAAACTAGTTTGATAAACAAAAGACAGTAAATAAAGACCACCTGATTTCTTTTTAGAATTTTTGTGTACAGAATTGAGCTAGTCAGAGCCCTTCTTTCCTGGCTCACCAGCACTTTCTCCTTTTGATATTAATTGACACATTAAAGTTCCACATAGTTACAGAATGGTGGTGCTGTCATGAATTATGTATAGCATTGTATGTTCAAGTTGTGTTAAGCTTGTCTATCTCCTCAAACATTTATCACATCTCTGTAGTTAAAGCTACAAAGTCTTTCCTTCTACCTTTTTCAAAACACAGACCACAATATGATTCTTTGGACTCTCCCTATAGTGCCATAGAATACCGGAACTTATTTCTCACATCCAACTGCAACTTAGGACCCACCAATAGGCCCATCTGTAGCTTAGATTATTTTACTGGCTTTCAGTTATCCACATCATAGCCCCACTCTCTCCCTTGGTCATGGCAATATGTGTAATTCATGTTCTTATTGCACACATATTTCCTGAAATTGAATTTGTGTGTTTGCATAGTTAACTCTGCTGCAAACCCCAACTTAAGCATTATTTTCTTTCCATCCTTTAAACTGACTATAAAACACATCCATATATAGCATCTAATTTGGTTAATTTCTTCAGACAGCCATGGTGGCTGCAAACCTGCACAAGCACTAAAGTCTCTACCCTGACCTCCTAGGAACCATGTTCAGGTTGCACCTACCTTTTTCCACTAGAACTCATTTCTACTGTAAAAATAATATATACCAACTCCTGGAAGAGCAAATTTTGCCAAAAATTTGTACTTTGGAAGAAGTTTACTGCAGTAGAGTATAACCATATTTATATACTTTTTTATTATTTCTGTTTTAGGTAGGCTTTTGCTATATTTCCCATGCTTGGCACAAACTCCTGAGATGGAGCAAACTTACTTTCTTTATTTATATATTCATACACTATATTTTCATCATATCCTTTCTCTCCCCAACTTCTTCTAGAGCCTCCCATCCTATTCACCTAACTTCATGTTCATCCCATCTCTTAAATAAACAATTATAAAGTCCATGGAGTCTATTTTGTGTCAGCCAACTGGTCCTGAGCCCCAGAGCTACCATGGAGTGTAGTTGGCAAATTCAGTGTCACACCACTGAGGAAAGCTGTCCATTGCAAATCGCTTCTTAGTTAAGGTTGAGACTCTGTGCCGTCTTCTCTGTGCCGGGATCTTTTCTTTATATCATAGTCTCCATGAGTTCATATGTGCATTGGCCCTGTTGTATCTGGAAAATACTATGTTTGGGAGTCATCCACCGCATCTGGCTCTTAAAATCTTTCTGCCTCCTCTTCCAGTAGATCCCAGAACCTTGAGAGGAGGTTTGTTATGAAGACATACTGTTTATGCTGAATGAAAGAATCTCTCTCTTTCAGCCTCCCAAGTAGATGGAACCACAGGAACACATCAGTATATATGAGCATTAAGCATTTTCTTCAAAATGATGGGTATGCTTATGGCATTTTTATACACATATCTCATGTACTTTGAACTCTTTTATACTTCACCTCCTGGACTCTTGCTCACAATCCTGCTGACACCCTTCTTCTACCCAGATACCTCTACTTGTGTACTTTCATGTACTTTCATACATTAAGTCTCTATTCCACATATGAGAGAAAGCAGTATAAATATTTTTAAATTACTGCTAGATGACCCCTCAGTAGCAATGTCACCAATTCTGCCCAGGGACTTTTCATTCTATATTTTTGAATATCTGATATTATCCACTTTGTAACTTTCTTAGGTCTGCCGACTCAAGAGGAACCAGCTGTTATGATTCATTTCCTCTGAAATTCAAAGCTGACTGAAGCCAAAACTGAGTATTTCTTCCCACACTAGATCACTGGACTTCCATCTCAACAAAGATCAAATGTTGGGTCCATGAACACACAAAAGTTATGAGTTAACCGTGTGGACTAAGGATTTTCCCACCAAAGCTGTGGCTTCTCTTGACTAAGCATCCCTGGAGGCCTACTACACTAAACCTTCCTGAACCTTCCTGGCTTTGTGCATCTCCTCCTGTTCTATTTCCACCTGTACCTCGAGAACCTGAAACCCTAATAGTGTATCTAGAATTCACAGTACAGTAACAACAATTTAAAAATCTCATTTATTTTCCCTTAAACCTCATGTCACTGTCTTCCTTGTCTCATCTTCTAGCTCTAATTGAATCCTAGGTCCTCCCAGAAGACATTTTACCCCTGATCACTCTCACTACCCTTGAACCTCAATGTCTGGAAAAGGCATGTAAGTCTGTGCTATTGACATCAAGCTGTTCTCACTCACCAGCTCTGCTTTTAAACCTTGCACCTGGGGACCCAGGACATCCCAGTGCCCCATGCACACTCCCTGAGGTTGGGACCTTTGTCCAGGTCTGGTTCAGAATCAGGTACTCACAACTTTCTTCCCAGTTCTTAGCAACTCCTTGCCCATTTCTCTCCCAATGGCCTTGTTTTCTCTATGGCTGAGAGAACAGAGCTACTCAAAGCTCCTTCACATTTGCATACATTTGTAAGCCCTTGCTCAGCACCCCTAAACCACCCCCGGTGGAGAAGTAAAGTAGAGGAGATTTTTCTAAGTTCCTGATGGGAGCCTCATCCTCTTATTCCAACAGACTACGACGCTGTGATTGACAACCTGCTCACGTAACGGGGTGGAAATTCTGGCAACAGTCAAGCTTGTCTGAGCACAGAAAAGTTTTATTTCATTCTCAGCTAAGCACCAAAACTTAACTGAAAATAAAATGTGTGATAAATCAAGAGGTGTCTCTGGCAGGACTCGGTTGTTATTATGGACTACTAGTGATGTCTTCAGCATGCAGATGCAGCCTTGTTCCTGAGCACACGTGTGCACTTTGTACTGCCCCTGTCATCACATCAAACAACACCCATGGATGCTGCCTGCAACACCTCAGCCTTGCTTACACATTGCTTCGTGTTTTGAACACAGTGTTTTCCGTCGTACACACAGAGCTTGCTGCTCTTATGCAAACATTAATGGTTTAACTATTGAAAGGAATAACAATATTTTCGTGTCATCATTCCGTTGAGAGCTACATCATTATTAGCTTATCTGTGAGTGTGATGTATTAGGATTTTTTTTTAAATTGCTGATTGAGTTTTAGACTCATGTTTCATTTCACTAAAAAAAGCACTCAATTAATTTTGGCTTGAAAGTAGACTAGAATTCCCAACAAATTCTGAAATGGTCCTGGACACATTTCTGCCATTTGCTCTATGTGTTTATACAAAGTGGCATTCTCGGCACTGATCAAACGGAAGCAGTGGGGAAAGAAGAAATGACAAACATACAGAAGGTTGGAATCGGGCGGGTTGGGTGCTCGGAGCCTGACCCCAGCCCTGCTGTCCCATGGATGGGAGGCATTGGAGTCTTTGATGTGGCCATGTCCATGTCAATAATACACACTAACCCAGGACTTCATTCACTCTCCACAATCTATGTCAATATGTAAAAATAAAACAGCATATTCTTCTCATCAATACGTAAATTTGCTTTCACCTTTAGTAAATGCTAAAATTATGTGCATTCTAAGGAACTGTTTTAAAATAAATTTCCATATGATTTATTATCAAAAATTGTTTGGTTTATGTACCTATTTTATATATCAACATGGCCGGGATCACATAAAATTTCTTGTGTGAGAAGAGATTGTCGGGGGCAGGGGGTTCTATGAATGCAAGGCACACCACTCCTCTCACCTGCCATGGCATGACTCTCCCTGCTCCTCCCACCTTCACTGTAAGATCCCGCCCCTCACAAACGGACCATTTTCAATATGTACTCACACTATTATTGCTCTTGTGCCAAATGAAAAGAGACAAACAAAAACTACTGCTGTACAACTGAAGTCATCTGCACTTGCCATCTTTAGTGAAGGCCCCAGATTCTGTCTCTCGTTATCCTAGCACACCTATCCTATCACTGTCCTAAGAGTCTTCTGAAGGTCACGTGGCTCCTTGGTGACCATTTGTCCACTGCTTTCTCCCCACTCCGTTGCCTCTCTCAGCAATGTTTGTCACAGTAGAGCCGGCTGACCTCCCTGAGTTGGAGCACACAGGTGTAGCCCAGGGTTTCTCGTAGTGCCCTCCCACTTGGCAGCTGCATCTCTCCCTCAGGCCCCTGCACACCTCACCCCTCTGAGTTTCATGCATGGCCACTGTACAAATGGAATGGAATTACGTATGCTGAGACTCAAGGATTAACATTAGAAGACACATTTAATGACCAACAGCTCTTAAAGGGGGAAAAAATCATGCATGTGAGTGCATAAAAAGTGAAAGACATAGTTTAACGTTTAAAAGATATATGGAAATACAATAATTAATTTTATTCCTTAATATGGAAACCCTAGTTATAGTACTTAAGTATCTTGAAAAATGAAATATGAAATATCACATTAAATAGAAGATTCTAGGATCTGTTTTGTAAAAAAATTATCTTATTATAGCAATATAAAAAATAAAACATCTTCAGGGAAATGACATGCTCCTTAGCTTTTAATGGCCATTGTGGCATTCTAATAGCATAGACTAGGAAAAGTTGCTATATGAACCTGAAGTTATGACTTTTAATGGTGCAGCATAGGTTCCTTATCACAGCTCCAAACTTCAATGACAGATCATAACAGAGAAGTGTGACTTCTAAGTCACATGTCATTATGTGAGTGACTGGGCCTCCTGTTGCTTTGACTCAGCAATACCCTTCACTTTACCAGACAGGGAAAGAGAGAGGGGTACCAAGGCACTGTAGATTCTTGACACAATTCCTGGAAGCAACACTCCTTTCACATATCAAAAAACAAGCAAATCACTCAGCCACATGAGACTGCCATTGGACGGAGTCATGCTTGGAAGAGAAAGGGGACAGCAGTGCCCACTCCAATGCCACCAACTCTGTTTCCGTGTTAGCATGTTAAGTGTCCTTAAGTCAAAAGGACCCTATAACTCTCAATAGTTCTCATAAAAATGGACAAATAAGAGCTCACGCCACAACTGGAAGAATCCCATAGTTCCAAAACTGGACTTACATCTGCCAAAGTTAAAGGTTTCCTTTAAAGGTAGCAAGGCTTGTTGATACAGGGACAGGTCTAGAAGTCAGTATTTCTGACTAGGTTACAACTGATTTTTCCCAGGGCCTAGAGCAGGTTGTTTAATAGCATCTTCCTTTGGGGAAAATAAAGAGACGTAATGATTGATTGACAGTAGAACATTTCTGAGCAGAACAGGGAGATGAGGGAGATTAGTAGTGAAGCCTTCCCATCAGACGAAAGCTGAACCCCTCAGTGACTGACACTCAAGAGGCAAAACGCTGACAGGCAAAGTGCTTCAAGACTCCTGCTAGCAGCCTACTGTGAGGAGTTATGTGCAGGAGCACATCAGACTCTCTCTTCGTCTCACACTGATGGAAAAGGAAAACCCATGTACTCAAGTCTGATACTGTATTGCCATGTCATCATAACAGCTGCGACACAGACAACCTTGCATGTACCACAGACCCCAGTGAGCAAGCCTGAGTCCCTCAGTAGAGTCCCAAGATGAAGGAGGCAGAAATAATTCCTAAAGAAAACAACTATGTCCAATGCACGCTTGTAAACGATGGCCTGCTAGAGGCAGACACTGCTAGTATAAGTCATGATGCTTCCAGTGATCTCAACTCGCCTGCTGCCAGATCATATCTGAGTGATTATACAGTTTTAAACCAAGTCTTCTAAAATCCAGGCACTGTGCACCATAACACACTGCAATTTTAATTAACCATTCCCCCAACTTTCTGCTCCCTTTCTTCAAATTTCATAACCCATAAATATTTTCAATGCAGGGTTCAAGCAATAAATATAAAGAATTGTAAGAATTATATTCTTTATGAGAAACACAAAGAATAAAATCTCTGCATCCTATGCATTTACCCACCTTCATAAGTAGCAATTACTTTATGCTTGACAAACATCATTTTCCTTAGATGAAAATGAACACATGAGCTATGCTTTTTCTTTTATTAATTTTTAATTAAAATATAATTACATCACTTCTCCCTTCCCTTTCCTAATTTCAATCCTTCCTGTATGCGCTCCTGAGAATGTTTTTTCTGCATAAATAAGAAAGCCCATCTATTAAAAATATAATTTACTCTGTTAAAGTGACTTGCAGAGATTTTCACTTATATGTACATAAAGCCTTATCATATTTTAATTTGCTACATAGAATAGTTAGACATTATTTATATAATTCTACAATTTGACAGTTATTTAGTTCATTTTCAAATTCTCATTTTTTAAAAATAAGGTGCAATCATCTGAAAATGACTACAAGGCAAGAATTTCATAGCAGACTTGTCCGGTTAAAGGCAACTTCTAAAGACACTGTGTGGTTGCCTTTGGAGCCCATTCTAGCACACACAAGAGTGCATCCCTTCCCTGTGGCTTCAGGAACCTGTGCCCATCAAGTCTGAGAAAACAGTTTCTTTTGAACTTTATAATTTTATATACATGAGTCAACTGAGATTCATATTGATGGACACATTTCAGCTGCATAATTAGTATTGTTCTACCTAATTTGGAGGAATACTCTAGATATTCTGGATAACAGACTGTTGCTAAGCACATAATAAATACCTTTTAAGTATAATAAAAACCTCAATCTTATGATGAATACATCTTGCTATACAAAATTTACATTTCATGTATTCAAATCTGCAGGCCTTGTGATATGACTTTAAGGTTTGTATCTTGCTTAAGAAACCTTTTCCTCTTTAAAAGAAACATTACTAAAAGCTAATGTCTATTCAAACCTTTCTTTAAGTTCTGACTAGAAGTAAAATTTATTGATATTTATTAAAAAAGAAAAGAGTCACCTTTTAGTGCACAAGTTCTGAAAAATGCATGTAACTCTGGGATAAGTGCCACAATCATGACACAATGGTCCCTTACCCAATCTCCACCCAAATCCTTCATGTACCTTCACATCCAGCCCTTATCCCAGTGCCAGGCTCTTTGGCAAAGACTAACTTTGTTGGATTGACAATTAATAGCTGTACCTATTTATGAACAACAATGTGACATTTTTATAAATGTAAAATCATATGACAATGTATACAAGGACATAAATACAGACGTCACCTTAAATGCCATTATTCTTTTGGTGCCCTTTCTGAAATCCTTGAAATGAAGTTAAATATTCTATAAATTTCTTCAATATACCATAATGTTTGTCAGGTTCCCTGCAGCTGAAGGAACTAATAGCTGGTAACTTCTGATGTTGAGTAATATTCTGTTTCATGTAGGTTGCTCAATTGTTTCACCATTTACCAGCTGAATGGCATCTGGGCAGATTTAAGGTTGTGTAATTATATATAATATTGGTAATGTGCTAATCCACCACATGACTTTGGAGTAAATATAAGTTTTCTTTGCCTTAAATCTATTATTTTCTTTTCTCGTTCCTGTGACCAAATATATAACAGAAGCAAGTTTAGAAAGTAGGGGTTCACTTTAGCTCACAGTTTGAGAAGATGCAATCCATCATGGCAGGAGTAAGAGGCAGCTAGCTGATCACGTTGCATTGGTAATTAAAAGGCAGAGAGAGTGATGAATGCTGGCAGTCCAGCTCACTTTCTCCTTTTTTCCCCCTTTATTCATTCCAGAAACCAAGTATATAACATATGTGTCTTTGCCTCTGCTGCTGTGATAAACACCATGACTGAAAGCAGATTATTTGGCAATGAGATTATGATCCATCATAAAGGAAAACCAAGACACCAGCCTGAAGGTACAAACTGAAGCAGAGATATGGAAAGACCCTTTTCACTGCCTTGTTCCCTTTGGCCTGCTCATTGCCCTTCCTATGGAGCTCAGGCACTCCTGCCTAAGGATGGTGCCGCCCAGCGGTGAGCTGAGCCTTCCCACATCAATCAGCAATTAAGAAACTGTCCAACAGACATGCCTACTGGACAGTCTCACTGGGACAGTTCTTTACACAAGGTTCATTCTTTCCAGATTATTGAAGGTTTCTGATAAGTTGACAGCTGAAGCTAATTATGTGCTTTTACTTCTTAGTTAAACACTTCTAGAAAAATCTTCACAGACATGCCCAAAGGTGTATCCTGAGCAATTCTAAGCTCACTCCAGCTGATAGTGAATATTAACCACAGCAATAATAAATAACAGTAATTTATTTCGCTATTTAAAAACAGGCCAAACAAGAGCCAGCCATGGGGGTTCAGCCTTGTAATTCAAAGACTGATGTGGTTTGAATAAAAATGGTCCCATAGGCCCATAGGTAGTGGCACTATTAGGAGGTGTGGCCTAGGTAGAATAGGTATGGGTTTGTTTGGAGTAAGTGTGTCACTGAGGACTGGCTTTGAGGTTTCAGATGCTTAATCCAGGTCCAGTGTCACTCTCTTTTTGTTGCCTTCCAATCTGGATATAGATGAGTTCCATCTCCAGCACCATGTCTGCCTACATGCTGCCATACTTCCTGCCATGATGAAAATGGACTAAATCTCTGGAACTATAAGCCAACCCCAGTTAAACATTTTTGTTTATTAGGGTTGCTGTGGTCATGGTGTCTCTTTACTAAAATAGAAACCCTAAGACAACCAGGAAGGCAAAGGCAGAAGGACCAGCCACAAGTTCAAGGCAAACCTGGTCTACATAGTAAGTTTCAGGCCAAGCATTTATAAGCTTTCTGGCTTATCTTGGGTGTAAGTTTCTGCTCAGCCATAACTACACAGAAAATCCAAAAGATGCCCCAACCCAGTTTTTTAATAAAGCTGTTAAAATTCTTGTGTAAATAAATGAATTATGATTGGCACTTCTGCACAGCATAGTAAAGTCTTAGGTGCTCTGTGCTCTCTCCAGTTTAGAGTTGGATGTATTTCTGTAGTCATTGTAATAGGCACCTAGTAATATAACATCCTTGTTTTTAAAAAACTTCACTTTTTATTTATGTCTGTGTATATGTGTGTATATGAGCTGGTGGGTATCCATAGAGTCCAGAAAGGGGTATGGGATCCACTGGAACCAAAGTTACATCTGGTTATAAATCCCCAGATGTGGGGGCTAGGAATTCAACTGAACAAGCAGGAAGCACTCTTAACTTCTGAGCCATTTCTCCAACTAGGCATGGTCATTGTAGTCTTAATTTGTATTTCCTTTATGCTAATAATGTTAAGTCATTTTATGTGTTTATTTGAAATCCTTATATTTTACTGGGTAATACATTGACTTCCTGGAGTTGTAGTTACAGAAGGTTATGAGCTGCCCAATATGAGTTATCAAAAAGAATAATTCAGGTTGTTGTAGATTTCTAGAGTCTTCACATTTTTTAAATTCTTCTCCTCTTATATCTTAATGGCAAGGCTGCATTGTCCTGATTTTGTAGCTTCATAAGTACCCAAATCAAATAATATTATCCCCCAGACTTTGTTATACCTTTTAAAAGTGTTCTGTTCTTATTGCTGTTACTTTGGAACTTATTTTTGCTAGTCTATATTTTTGCATTTCCAAATGAGACTTAGATATCAACTAGACAAATTCTACAAAGGAGATTGCTGTTGTCTTAATTGAAATTTCCAAGTAATGAGCTGGTACATCTCTTTAGCCATTTGTAACTTTTAAAATTTATTCAGCATTGTTAGGTTTCAACATGTAGCAATTTCATATGCATAATAGTTTATGGCCTATTGCACAGTTTGATACTACTATATTTGATAATTTGATTTTAATTTATTATATGCATACATAAATTTACTTTTATATATAAATCTTCTAATCTACAACTTTGATTTACTCTTTGCTTTTGTGTACTTTTCTACATAATCTGGACATCTGTGAATAGAGACATTTTCTACTACTTTGTATTTGAGGTGCCTTTTATTTCTTAGTGCAATGTTAAATAAAGAGAATAATAGTGTAGAAGTAAAAGAAGGAAATGGACATCTTTCCTTAATTCCTACCTTGGAGGAATACTTGTTTTCTACACTTAAGAATAACAGGAGCTGCCTTTAATCCCAGCAATCAGGAGGCAGAGGCAGGCAGATCTCTGTGAGATCGAGGCCAGCCTGGGCTACCAAGTGAGTTCCAGGAAAGGCGCAGAGCTACACAGAGAAACCCTGTCTCAAAAAAAAGGGGGGGGGGGGTGGGGGATTTAGCTCAGTGGTAAAGCACAAAGCCCTAGGTTCGATCCTCAGTTAAAAAAAAAAAAAAAAAAAAAAAAAAAATAACAGGAGCCATGGGCTTCTCCTTGGTGCTGTTTCCAGATTCAGTTCCTTTCATTTCTCAGTTCACTGAGAATTTCTTTGAATCAAGTATGAATAGTGGATTTGATCAAATGTGAGAATTCTTAAGTTAATTTGTTTGTGTTAGAAGTTGCATGTTTGATTGTTTCAAATGTTAAACAAACCATGTTTTCTTGGAATAAATATCTTTTGGCTGTGATATACCTCACACCTGAGTAATGTTAGATTCCATTTCAATCATTCAAATTTTTTATTTTTCTATTATATTTGTGTTTTAATTTTACACATCAGCCATGGGTTCCCCTGTCCTCCCCCCTCCCATCCCCGACCCTGCCTTCCCCAATCCCCTCCCCTCCATTCCCATCTCCTCCAGGACAAAGACTCCCCTAGGGATTCATTTAAACCTGGTGGATTCAGGACAGGGAGGTCCAGTCCCCTCCTCCCAGGCTGAGCATGTGTCTGTCCCCATGTAAGCCCAAGGTTCCAAACAGCCAGCTCATGCACTAAGGACAGGTCCTGGTCCCACAGCCTGGATGCCTCCCAAACAGTTCAAGCTATTCAATTGTCTCACTTATCCGGAGGGCCTGCTCCAGCTGGGGGCTCCACAGCCTTTGGTTCATAATTCATGAGTTCCATTAGTTTGGCTATTTGACCCTGTGCCTCTCCAATCTTGGTCTCAACAATTCACACTCTTATAGTCCCCCCTCGTTCTCAACAATTGGACACCTGGAGCTCCACCTGGGGCCTGGCTGAGGATCTATGCATCCACTTCCATCAGTTATTAGATGAGAGTTCCAGCTCGACTGTTAGTGTGTTTGGCCATCTGAACACCAGACTAGGTCAGATCAGGCTTTCTCTCAAACATTGCCAACAGTCTACAGAGGACATATCATTGTGGATTTCTGGGGACCTCTCCAGCTCTCTGCCTATTGCTGTTCTCATGTGGTCTTCATTTATCATGGTCTGTTATTCCTCATTCTCCCTTTCTGTTCTTGATCCAGCTGGGATCTCCTCCCCTAAGCTTTCTTTCCCTCAAATCTTGCCCTTCATACTCCCACTGTAGTCCAGGTTGTTCATGTAGATCTCATCCATTTCTCTGTCATTGGGTGATCCCTGCTTCTTTCCTAGGGTCCTGTTTTCTAAGTAGCCTCCCTGGAGTTGTGTAGCAGTCTAGTCATCTTTGTTTTACATCTAGTATCCTCCTAGGAGTGAGTACATACCATGTTTGTCCTTCTGAGTCTGGGTTACATCACTCAGGATGATTTTGTGTAGATCCATCCATTTGCCTGCAAACCTCATGATGTCATTGTTTTTCTCTGCTGAGTAGTACTCCATTGTGTATATGGACCTTATTTTCTTTATCCATTCTTCAGTTGAAGGGCATCTAGGTTGTTTCCAGGTTCTGGCTATTACAAACAATGCTGATATGAACATAGCTGAGCAAATGTCCTTGTGGTATGATTGAGCATTCCTTGGGTAAATGCCCAAGAGTGCTACAGCTGGGTCTTGGGGAGATGGATTTCTAATTTTCTAAGGAAGCGCCATATTGATTTCCAAAGTAGCTGTACATTCCCACCAGCAGTGGAGGAGAGTTCCCCTTGCTCCACATCCTCTCCAGCATAAGCTGTCTTCTGTGTTTTTGATCTTAGCCATTCTGACAGGTGTAAGGTGTATCTCAGAGTCATTTTGAATTGCATTTCCTGCATAATTAGGGATGTTGAGCAATTCCTTAAATGTCTAACACCCCACTTTCACCTCTGGACAGATCAGCCAAATTGAAACTTAACAGAGAAATAATGGTCTTAACTGATGTTATGGCACAAATTCACTTAATCGATATCTACAGAACATTCCACCTGAACAAAAAAGAATATACCTTCTTCTCAGCACCCCATGGAACCTTCTCTAAAATTGACCACATACTTGGCCACAAAGCAAATCTCAACATATATAAAACAATTGGAATAACCTCCTGTGTTCTATCGGACCACCATGGTTTAAAGTTAGATTTCAATAACAACAACAACAACAAAAATAACTACAGAAATCCTACAATCTCATGGAAACTGAATAATGCTCAACTGAATCACCAATGGGTTAAGGAAGAAATAAAGAAAGAAATTAAAGACTTCCGAGAGATCAATGAAATGAATACAGCACATACCCAAACTTATGGGACACTAGGGAAGCAGTGCTAAGAGGGAAATTCATAGCACTAAATGCCCACATAAAGAAGCTGGAGAAATCTCATGCTAGTGACTTGACAGCACACCTGAAAGCTCTTGAACAGAAAGAAGTAAAGTCTCCCAGGAGGAACAGACACCAGGAAATTATCAAATTAAGAGCTGAAATCAATAAAATAGAAATAAAGAGAACAATTCAAAGGATTAATGAAACAAAGAGTTGGTTCTTTGAGAAGATCAACAAGAGAGACAAGCCCTTATTCAAACTAACCAAAAGACAGAGAGAGAGCATCCAAATTAACAAACTCAGAAATGAAAAGGAAGACATAACAGACAATGAGGAAATCCAGAGAATCATCAAGTCGTATTTCAAAAACCTCTACTCCACAAAACTGGAAAATCTAAAAGAAATGGATAATTTTTGGGATAGGTACCACATACCTAAGTTAAATCAATACCAGATAAACCATTTAAATAGTCCAATAACCCCTAAGGAAATAGAATCAGTCATTAAAATTCTCCCAACCAAAAAAAGCCCAGGGTCAGATGGTTTCACTGCAGAATTCTACCAGATCTTCAAAGAAGACTTAATACCAATACTCTTTAAATTGTTCCACACAATAGAAGCAGAAGGAATATTACCAAACTCCTTCTATGAAGCTACAATTACCCAGATTCCTAAACCAAACAAAGATGCAACAAAGAAAGAGAACTGCAGACCAATCTCCCTCATGAACATTGATGCAAAAATATTCAATAAAATTCTGGAAAACAGACTCCAAGAACACATCAAAACAATTATCCACAATAGTCAAGTAGGCTTCATCCCAGGGATGCAAGGGTGGTTCAACAAACAAAATACACCATATAAACAAACTCAAAGAAAAAAAACACATGATCATCTCACTAGATGCAGAAAAGGCATTTGACAAAATCCAATCATGATAAAGGTCTTGGAGCGATCAGGAATACAGGGAACATACCTAAACATAATAAAGGCAATCTATAGAAAGCCAACAGCCAACATCAAATTAAATGGAGAGAAACTCAAAGCAATACCACTAAAATCAGGAACAAGGCAAGGCTGTCCCCTCTCCCCATACTTATTCAATATAGTACTTGAAGTTCTAGCCAGAGCTATAAGACAACATAAGGAGATTAAGGGGGTACAAATTGGAAAGGAAGAAGTCAAGCTCTCCCTATTTGCAGATAACATGATAGTATACATTAGTGACCCCCAAAATTCAACCAAGGAACTAATAAAGCTAATAAAAACCTTCACAACAAAGCAGGATACAAGATCAACTCAAAAAAATCAGTAGCCCTCCTATATACAATAGACAAACAGGCTGAGAAGGAAATCAGAATTACATCACCCTTTACAATAGCCACAAATGATATAAAATACCTTGGGGTTACTCTAACTAAACATGTGAAGGACTTATATGACAAGAATTTGAAGTCTCTGAAAAAAGAAATTGAAGAAGATGTCAGAAAATGGAAAGATCTCCCATGCTCATGGATAGGCAGGATTAACATAGTAAAAATGGTGATATTACCAAAAGCAATCTACAGATTCAATGCAATCCCCATCAAATTACCACCACAATTCTTCACAGATCTGTAAAGAATAATACTCAACTTCATATGGAAAAACAAAAAACCCAGGATAGCCAAAAGTATCCTGTACAATACAACAACCTCTGGAGGCATCACAATCCCCGACCTCAAGCTCTTCTATAGAGCTACCATAATAAAAACTGCTTGTTACTGGCATAAAAACCAACATGTGGACCAATGGAATCGAATTGAAGACCCTGACATTAACCGGCACACCTATGAACATATAATTTTTGACAAAGAAGCCAAAATGAACAATGGAAAAAAGAAAGCATCTTCAACAAATGGTGCTGGCATAACTGGATGTCAATGTGTAGAAGGCTGCAAATAGATCCATATCTGTCACCATGCACAAAAATTAAGTCCAAGTGGATCAAAGACCTCAACATAAATCCAGTTACTCCGAACCTGATAGAAGAGAAAGTAGGAAGTAGTCTTGAACGCACTGACACCGAAGATCACTTTCTAAATCATTCAGTTTTTTTACACTTTGATTTTTGTTTATCTAGGTTTCAATGTCCTCCATCATGAGTTTGGAAATAATCCTGCCTCTTAGTTTGCTGTTAGAATTTGGAAAAATATGATATTACTTATTTCTTAAATTATTGTTGAAGTTATTGGTAAAATATCTGACTAGACTGTTCTTTATAGTGAAGATTTTAATTGTAATTTACTTTTCTAAAAAACAAAAGGTTACACAGATTAATCATTAAGTCAACTTTCCTTGGTACATAACCTAACTTCCCTAAAGTCACTGATGCATTCACATTGTTTTCTATTTTTAATTGTCTATATGCCATACAGTGTCATTCCTTTCCTGACATTCCTGAGTACCAGTTCTTGTTTTTTGAAATCATTTTTATTTAGTTGATTATTCTCTGGTTTCTGTTTCAGTTCTGCAGATCTTTGGTTTTTAGTTTCTTTCATCTTTTTATATTGTAGCTAATTTACTATCTTAATCCAGTATTTTAAAATTGAAGCTATTGATTTCAGACCATTCTTTTATAAGAGCGATCTTTAAAGACACAGAATTTCTCCTAAGTACATTTTAGTAACATCCCATTAATTCTATGTAGGTTTTTCCACCCATTCAAAATGCTTTCTGATTTCCTTGTAGTCTTTGATCCATAGCCAACTGAAAAATATACCATTTGGTTTCCAATTACTTGGAAAGTAATTGGGGCTATATATTTGAAAAATATGTGTCTTATTTCCAACTGATACCTTTGTAGTTAGAGAATCCTTTGTAAGACTCAGTCCTTATAAATGAATTATGACTTGCTTTGTGGTCCATCTTGGTGATTCCAGATGACTGTGAAAAGAAACATTCATGCTGATGTTATATGTTCTAAATATCAACTAATGTTGATCAATTTGTCCAATAGTCTGCTTCCGATCAGGTTTTTATATTGTGTTTTGTTTATTTTATCTATTTCAATAAAGTTCATATCTTTTCAGAATATTCTTAAGTATATTTTATAAGATTTATTTCTTAGAATTTTTATCATTGTGACTTGGCTGCTTTAAACATTATTTTCCTTTCTTATTACTTTAAAATTTTATCACCATGCATAGAAAGTAATGTTGGCGACTTTGCTGGAAATTTATCTGGCATTGTTACTGAATTGTTAAACTAATTCTATGAGTTCTAATTGATTTTCTTGAGTGTTCTAGTCCAATGACCATAATCACTATAAATTCTGGCAGTTTTCCTTTCCAACATAAATGCTTTTGTTGTTTTTCCATCATTGGGGCTTCTAGCACTGTCTACCACACACCTATACATCATGCTCACACACATTCAAGAGAAGAATGGTCAGAAGAGAGATAAGCATTATGTGTCAATATCAATCATCAATAAAAGAAGTCAACCAAGCGAGCATTTTAAATTGTAAATGCCATACACTAGGACTAAAGGTATTTACTTAAATAGAGCCTGATTCTTTGTGCTCATTGTGGTCAGTGAAGCTTGCTCATGACAAGATTTCTGTTGTCATCATTCATGCTCCGACAGATACTGTAGAGCATGGCCTCCTCCAGGGCTTGCCAGGCACCCCTGTACTTCCGCTGCTCACTGGGTTTAGAATTCTTAAGGATGATTTACAGTCCCTTAAAATTGTGAACTGTTGCATATACTTGGCTCTACATACATGTAATCACATGGAAATTTCTTTCTCAGATATTATTTACAAATTTAATCTGTCTGTTTCTTCTAAGTGTTTCTTTACAAAAAGATAGTTCCCTCGACAGCCATTTGGAACAACAGATATAGAGGAAGCAAAACCCCACATATTCATAGCCACAGTTTAAGATGTTTAAATGGAGTTCAAAAGACTTATCTCCTTCAATATCTGTTTTTAGAGGTATTTCTTTTAAATGTGTGCAATGTGTGTAGGTGTTTTGTCTGCTGGGAATCAAACCCAGGTCCTCTGAAAGAATAGCCAGTGCTCTTAACTTCAGAGCCATCTAGCCAGCTCTCTAGGCCCATTCTTTAATATTTTTGTTTTTGAGGGGATATTTTGGTTTGGAAGTTTTGTCTATTTGTTTTGGTTTGTTTTCATTTGGTTTGGCTTTTTGAGGCAGATTCTCAATAGGGAGTCCAAATTGGCCTCAAATTCACTCTGTATCCCAGGCTGGCATCAATCTCCTGATCCAGCCAGGGAGATGGCTCAGCTAGCAGAGACACTAGCCAATAAGCCTGACAACAGGAGTTTGATCCCCGGGACCTGTTTGGTAGTAGAAGAGATCTGATTCCAGAAAGTTGTTCTCTGGCTGCCACAAATGCACTGAGGCACTGAGGGGCACATGGGTCTATATACAAATAAATAATTGTAAATGTAAAACCCCTCTGCTAAAAGCTCTTGTGTTGGACTACAGACATGCATCACCATGCCCAGCTGCTCAATCCCATTTTAGAAGTCTTAATGTTTTACCAAATTAAAAAAAAAAAAAAAAAAAAAAAGGTTAGATTTTGTAGACTGAAATTTCTCTGGTCCTGCTTTGCCCAGCAGTCTGGACAAATCTCTCCCACTTGCAGATTCCACAGTCACTTATAAAATAATTACTCAGAGGCTTATATTAATTACAAACTGTATGGCCTATGGTTTCAGCTTCATACTAGTTAGCTCTTTCATCTTAAATTAACCCATTTCTATTCATCTGTATGTGGTCATGTGGCATTACCAGTCTGCTGGAATCTTGTTTCTCCTTGGGTGGAGGCTGGCATCTCCCCTACTCTCCTTTCCTCTTCCTGTCTCTCTTGGATTTCCTGCCTGGCTCTAATATGACTCACCATAGGCCAGAGCAGCTTCTTTATTAACCAATTAGAGCAAAACATATTCAAGGCATCAGATAGACATTCCATAGCACTCCCCTTTTTCTGTCTAATCAAAAAGGAAGGTTTTAACTATAACATAGTAAAATTATATGTAATAGAACAGTTATCAAGCAAGAATTACAGTTACAATATCTAGTCTATTTGTATTTGGCAAAATTAAAGAAAATACTCCATCATCTATCCTATATTTGTGAGTCTAAAGTTTTACATCTAATTTATCTATTATCATGACTAAGGAAAACTGTAATTATAACTAACTAGTCTTCAACTACATCAAAGACCCCAGAAGGATATAATGTTACCTAATTAAATAGGAAGTGTGTTGTAAGCAACTTCCAAAAATCTGGAATGACAGAGACACCTGGTTGACTGGACAGTCACCCAAAGTTCCTCTGCAACTTTAGGGCATCCATCTTCAGCCTATAGGTCTAGAGTTTCTCAGTTGCTTCTCCCTGTGTCCTGCACAATATCTGGTAGTCTCCTCTGTGAAAGAGGAATCTGAAGGACCTCCTCACCTTGTTTTGGCAGAGTTCAGTGGTTGTTTTCCAATGGGTCCTTCATGTTCAGTTTATACAGCATCCTGTCAATTAGACCAGATAAGGGCACTTTTCTGCCCAGTGGCTAACTTTTGCCACAAAGAAAGCAAACTCCATAATGAGTTTCTTCAATGCCTATCATCCTATTTGAAGTAATTGGTGCTGCCAGGAACAGAGGTCTCATTGTTCAGAAAAGTCTAAGTTTTTAAAAAATTTTAAATGCCATATTCTGTAGGTCTTTGAAGTGTTTGAAAATTATCTACCTAATTGAAATATATCTTTGTGTATCTAAAAAAATGTAACTAACATGACTACAAATTTGACTATCACAGAAGACTAATTATTAATCTTTATTTCTTAATTACATTACAATTTAAATGAGTTACATAAACAAAATACCTTAAAAAGAGTAGAAATATATAAATACAGTATAACAAAATTAACTTTAAATTTCTATCAATAAACTAAAATCCATAGAATTGTAAAACATTTCAAACGAGTTGTTGCTCTTTAAAAATAGATTCAATAATCAACTTTTTTATTCTATCATATCTATATTATCCCCTTTTCTTCTTTAGAAAGAGATTGCATTTATAATCAAATACCTTTAAATAAAAATAAATATTTGTGAACAATACTTTGGAAATCGGGGTTAGCTTCTCATATTTCTGATGATTGGGGGCAATCTTATGGGGATTTCAAGAGAAATCAAGATAATGGTCAAGTCCTGGGAAGACCGGCTATAACCTTTGTTGATAGGTAACATCTGTTAAGATTCAGGAGGTCTTGCTTGATCACATCTGATCCATTTTAACCTGGAACAAATCCATAGCCTCTGGCTTCCTGTGAAAACAAAATCAGAGCCTCCTTTACAAAGCATCATATCCTTAGATCCAAATTTTGAAGTCAAGATAACTTTAAAATATATATGTTCATTTGACTCAGTAGCCCCTACAGTCAAACGTCTCTCTCCAGTTAAAAATCCCAAAGACGACATAATACAGACTCTCTCTGTAATTTCCATCTTTATGTGGCTTATATTTTTATATATTATTTTATTTTAAGACTTATTTTATTATTATTATGACTATTTATATCATTTCTATTCTCTTTCTCAAGTCTACATACCTTTTTACATACAATGTAAATTGTTTAGAGGGAATCTGTCTTATCACGTATCTTCCCAGAGTCAAATATCGAGGTGAAAGCTGAAAGATCAGAGAAACAGAAAAGGCCACAGCCAGCCTCACCTTACCAACTCCTCAGCCTCCAGATCTAGACTTCCTGTTTACTCACGTTTTATATACTTTTCTGTGCCTTTCCATCTTACTTACTTCCTAGTGCTGGGATTAAAGGCATGTGTGCCTCCCAAGTACTTGGTAGAAAAGGCATGAGATTTCAAGAGCTGGCATTAAAGGTGTGTGCCACTGCTGCCTGGCTCTGTTTCCAGTGTAGCCTTGAAGTCACAGAGATCCAGACAGATCTCTGCCTCCAGAATGATAGGATTAAGATTGTGTGCCACCACTATGCCTCTTGCCTCTATGTCTAATCTAGTGGCTGGTTCTGTCCTCTGATCCCCAGATAAGTTTATAGGGGAATACAACATATTGGGGTGGGCATGCAATATTTCACTACAGGATTTTCCCTCAAAGTCTCACATTCTTTTTATGAATAGTTTCTGGTCTTAAATCATTTTTGCCTGAAATTATTTCTTTATTACAAAACCTTAAAGGGGCTAAGTAAGACATCTACTATCATCTTTCTTAATGTTCCTCACTATCAGCAGAAGTACTCTCTTCTAATTAGACAGCTGCTTTGACAGGTTCCCTAGAGTTAAGGCTATGCTTCTCCATCCCTGTTTCTAGAATCCAGTATCAGTCATCTCTCCTACTCATCTGAATTTCATTTCTTACTCTGGTGACATTATACTTCCTAACTGTTACAAAACCTAGATGGAGGTTTCCTCCATCTCCATCATGTTGGCCACCAATGCACAGATCCTCAGGCATTTCTGAGTCTAGGCAGGAGTGGAGTAAATTTAGCCTGAGTTTTGATTCCCTCATCCCAGCATTTCCATTAGCATTCCATTAGCAGAGTCACACGCAAACAAAATGGGAACCATGGGAGAGCCTAATAGCTGCCTCTTGGGGAACTATTATGCTATGGAAAGGAAGTTTCCAGTAGACATTTGGCTGTACTTGCCATCATCTTGTTTATGATCAGTTATTTTTCTTGTCATGATTGAAAGTTACACTATAGCTGGAGTACTTAATACAAAACATGCATGAATGAATAGCCATTTTCTTTGTGGTGCTTAGACACTAACATCTTCATCAAAACAATGAGAGGAATCTGCTATTCTTTAGTCTTCCTTTTACCAAAATCTAAAATATCCCCAGATGAAATTATTTAAGATGCCCATTTCATTCTGATCTTAAGCATCAGGAGCACTCACAACATTAAAATTAATTATCCTCATTGACTTTCCTAACACTTTTTACTGGAAAACTTTCTTTGTTCCCTTCTGGGTTTATTATAAATTTTATCCATATTTTCTTTCACTAACTTTTTCAGAATATGACTCTGCATAATAAAGTCTGTGAACCCCTTCTATTTGTAGATATTTAAATTATTTCTCTTTCTTGAAGACTGTGAAAGGTAGGAGTTTAACTTTGAAGATTGCACTTCATTGATTTATTCTTTTACTTATCAATTTTTAATTTTTTCCTTCCATTGCTTCATCCCTATCTCCCTTTGAAAGTTTTACTACATGGCTGCTGAAATTTAATAATCACTTTTCTTGTCTCTTCATTCATGCATTTCAGGTCACTGTCTCTGGCTTCTCCAAGAGCTCTGCAACCCCATCTCCCAAACCCCTACATCTTAGTGAGCTCCTTCTGTTCCACTAGTAAGTTCACTTAGTACTTAAAATTTACTCAAAGACACAGGTTACATTTGTTCTGATGAATAAAAAGACTCTGGCAATATGTACTTTATTTCATTGTAATGTTGTTTCCTTAGCTGCTCTTCTTTTTTGATTGAATACTCCACAAACATTGAGTGAGTTGATAGGTGGAAATTATGCTTCATTTACATATGGCTTCTTATGAACACCACTTTTCATCCTCTGAATTAGGCCTTGATTCAGAGTCATAGGCCTGGGGTACCAAGCCAGGATCCTCTGGGTGTAGAGGTTTTCTGAACTCTTCAGTCTCAGTGAATCCTTGCAGTACCATCATTATCTGTAAACTTCATTTTTAACTAAGAATGATTTTTTCACATATTTTGATCATGTTTACCCTCCCTCAACACCTCTGAGTTCCTCCCCCACCTTCCTGTCTATTCAACTTCATTCTCTCTCTCTCTCTCTCTCTCTCTCTCTCTCTCTCTCTCTCTCTCTCTCTCTTCTTTCCCCCAAAAGAAAAACAAAGTAACAAAAAAAAAAATCTGAAAATCAATAACAACAACAACAAAAAGCCCAGTAAGACAAAGAGTATCCAAACAAAATGCCCACAAAATAAACAAACAACAAAAATACAGAATCTTTTTCCATTGGTCAACTACTGCTGGGCATGGGCCCTGCCCATGAGTGGTTCACATACCCAGTGTCACTCCACTGGAGAAAATTCATTTTCCCTTTCCCAGCAGGTATCAGTTGCAAACAGCCTCTTGGTTAGGTGTGGGACTTTGTGTCCATGTCCCTTTGTCTAATAATAGTATTCAATGGTGCTGAAAAGTACTCTGCATGGTCTTTACACTCTTAGACCACATGGTGAGCTTTCACGGCTAATGTTCCTTTCAAGTTCTGCTTAGCAAAAGGAGAGGAGAAAGGGCATGTGAACAATTGAAAGCTCTAAAGATGTCCGATTAGTCACTCTGACAAATTCTCCCAAGTTCTTGTTCCTCCTCAATGCTACATTTACTTCTTCATAGAGTTATGCATCTACAGAGCAATACTTTAATTTTGGCTATGGTTTTGCTCTTATATGTTACAATCTACAGTTTTAATCCATTTTTTTAGAAATCTTATTTTCCTATGTTCATATATCTAAAAAACATTTTTTTAAATTCCATGGAACAGATTTGACCCTTATGGCACAACCTGAACTCAGTTCTCTCTTGCCTTCAAATCCATTCCCCCAAACTTGATACTTTTTATGAGCAAAATATGTAATTCAAATGAGATATATTTTGGATATAAGGTTCTTTTTAGCTAAATGATACCAAAAATATGCCAGCAAACTTTAGCATCAAAGAGTATCTATTAAGCTAGATAGTTCAAATACAAACATCAATTTTTTTAAAAAAAGAAACTGTTTGGTAGCAAAGTACTTTTTATATTATTTTCACTAGATTTTGATATAAGGATAACTCTAATCTGATTAATTGAGTTTGCAGGCTTTCTATAATTTTTTATTTCTGGGAAATTTAATTTAATATAAAAAACATATAGTCAGTCCAGAAAAATTAATTTACATTATCAATAGCAACAATATACATTGATCTGTTTGAGATTTTAGTGGCATATGTTTGTCCAATTGTTTTGAACCTTCTAAGATTAGTGTTACCTAAAATATTCTTCTATTTGATCTTAGGTATGCAGACTTATTGCATAAAGATTTTCACAGAAACTTTTTTTTATAATTATATGTGTTATCATGGCTTTAATCTAATGTGATCTCCACAGGCTTTTGTTATGATTTATTGATCTTCAGTGTAGAAAGCAATTTTGAAGTCTATGGGATCTTCAGAAGGTGGGGTCTGCTTAATGAAAGTTGGTCATTAAGAGCAAGCCTTATGACTGTCTATGGTTCCAGATGAATCTGCTTTGCATCCTGGTCTACCACCAAGTGAAGAGCTACTACTACATGTTCTTTCCACTATGCATTCCCTACCAAAAAGAAGCAGAAGCAGTCAGAAATCACAAGTCAAAGCAAACCTTCCCAACTTTACATGGTTTCTGTGATCTTGGGCATAGACTGGTTATGTAGTGGCTCTCATAGCTCTCAAGTGAACAGCTACACTTGTTAGTGTTGTGTCTTTAGAATCATGAATTGTAATAAGCAAAGGGTTTGTTTAATCTGTGTGTGTGGTTAAGAAGAGCTGTTGAAGCCAGGTGTGTGGCAGGGGAGTCCCTGCATTGAGGTCCTAAGAGTCTATTGTATGAAGTTGAAGTAAAGCCTAGGCTACATTGGAGACTCCAAATTATTGGAGACACTAGAGCCATGAGAAATATGCCAAAGAGAGCTGTAGACAGGGAGTGGAACCAATCCATGATAGAGAAATATGTTGCAGGCAGAAAAATGAGAAGGACAGAGCCAAGTAAGACTTCTAGCATTAGACAGGGAGCTACAGGGTTTGGAGTTTGCACTGCTGGATTTCAGTCTTGATTTAGGCAAGCATTTCCTGATCAGGCCCTGATCCCTCCCTTTTGGAATGATAATATATATATCTTGTACCATTGTACATAATTTGTTCTCTTATTTTACAGGGGAGCATACAATTAAGAGATTGTCTTGAGTTTCCAAGGAGATTTTTGAACTTTGGTGTTTTAAACAGTGTTGAGATTAAAGACTATGGGGACTTTTGCAGATGAACTAAATGAATTTTGCATTATGATATGGCCACAAGCCTATTGGAGCCAGGGAATTAAATGTGGTGGTTTGAATTATACAGGTCTTCACAGGCTAATGTATTTGATTATTTGGTTCCCAGTTAGTGGAACTGTTTGAGAAGGTGTGCTAGCCAGTTTTATGTCAAATTAATGCAAGTTAGAGTCATTTAGGAAGAGAACCTCTTAAATGAGAAAATGCCCCCACTAGAGTGGCCTGTGGGCAAGACTCTGGTGCATTTTCTTGATTGATGATTGTGCTGACTAGTTTTTATGTGAACTTGACATACACTAGAGTCATTTTTGGAAGACAGAACCTGAACTGAGAAAATGTTCCCACCATATTGGCCTGTGGGCAAGTCTGTGGTGCATTTTCTTGACGAATGATTTATGTTGGAGGGCCCAGCTCACTCTGTACGACACCAGCCTTGGCTGCTGATCTTGGTTGTCATAATAAAGCAGGCTGAGAAAGCCACAAGAAGCAAGACAGCAAGAAACACTCATCCATGCATTGGGTCCTACCTCTATGTTCCTGAATTGTGCTTCTGTCCTGACTCCCCTGGATGATGGAACATAAAATGTAAGATGAAATAAACCTTTCCTCTCCCAAGCAACTTGGGGTCATTGTGTTTTATCACAGTAATATAAACCCAAGACAATGATTGATGTGAGAGGCCAAGCTCACTGTGGGGGATGCCACCACTGGGCTAGTGGCCCTCAGAAACATAAGGAAACAAGCTGAATAGGCCACGATGAGGAAGTCATTAAGTAGCACTTCTCTATGGCTTCCTTAGGTGATATACTTACAAGCTGTAAGGCGAAACAAATGCTTTCCTCCTCAAGTTGATTTTTATCATGGTCTTAGTTGGGTTTCTATTGCTATGATAAAACATCATGACCCAAATCAACTTGAAGTGTGGCCTTGTTGGAAGAGGTGTGTCACTGGAGATGAACTTTGAGGTTTCACAAAACCACTAAGACTGATAACATGAGTGTGACACTCAGGATCAACATAATGGAAGGAGAAACTGACTCCCATGACCTGTAGTCTGACTTCCACAAGCATGTTGTGGCATATACATTCCCCCATGCCTTACATCAGGCCTAAGTGCTCTCTCTCTCTTTCTCTCTCTCTCTCTCTCTCTCTCTCTCTCTCTCTCTCTTTCTCTCCCTCTCTCTGTTTGTGGATTAGGATATTAGGATGCAGCACTCAGCTCCTACCTCAGAGCCATGATTGCTCATGCCACAATGATATTAAACTAATCTATGAAAATGTAAGCAAGCCCACAATTAAACGCTCTCCTTTATAAGAGTTGCCTTGATCATGGTGTCTGCTGATAGCAATAGAACACTGACAAAGCCAATGGGTGATAGAAGCAACAGAGAAGGGTTGAGGGGGCTCAGAGAAAGACAAATACCATGACATATAAGCAACCAGAGAAAAGACTTGCAACATTTTAGATATGGAAGTGTTATTATTCTAGGATCTACACTTTCCAAGTAGATAGTAATATTTCTTTTAAACCTGTAACCGTTACAACTTTAGATGTGAAAACCTGCAGGAATATATTTCTTACCATATCCTCTTGGTCTGGTAGCAAAGGACACATTAGAAAAAAGTGTCACATAGAATAAAGAACCAAGATCAAGAAAGAAACAAGGTCAAGTCACATTGGGTATTTGTGTACACCAATTTTCTCTGGAAATTATATATATTACCCAGATGTAATTGGTAAAGATATAGCAAAATATTTCCCTCCAAATAGAACAACACATATTTTATAACAAATAAATAATTGTTTACTTATCAATATACATCCATGTGTGTATGTGTGTGTGTGTGTGTGTGTGTGTGTGTGTGTGTGTTTATGAGATAACAGGTAAAATATAAACAGCCAACAAATAAAGAGTGAATTATTTTAGAGAACACAAAACTATGGCATCATCCCCCCAGGCCTGACATCCAGACAGCATAAATGGAGACTTGGGCTTAGTGACAAACAATGCTACTTTTGATCTCATCTCCTAAGCATTTGAAGATGATGTTTGGTCTTTAGCTACCTCACACCTAATTCCAAGACTGAGTATCAGGGTAGGTGGGCCCGTGGCTCCTCTTTTATAGCAGCCTCTGAGTCCTGAATTTTCAGCTGTCACTAGGGTTGATGAAAAAGACTCATCAGCTGCATAGGAGGAATACCTTGAGCTGGGCCCAAAACAGATTTTTCCCACTGTTTCCCCTCAGCAATGAGCTGACCTGAATATCTCGGCTGCCACTGTTGTGTTGGAGGATCAGCCTCATAGCAGTCTGCCACTTCAGTTCACCTTGCCAAGTGGTGATTCTGCCTCAGGTATCTTTACTGTTACATCTAGTCTTGTAAACTTGAAGAAAAACTGTCTCTTGCTTGTATCAGATATGTTATCCATTAATATAGTTGGTTTTTGGTTTACTTATCTGTCATTTTCTCCATAAAACTTAAGTGTAGATCTCTAACCCTTGGGTAAACATTAACACGTTTTAGTCACTGCCCCCATTTGACAGCTAGGGCATGACGACATATAATATTATGACTCTATGCCTGATTTGTTCTCCCATAGGCTGAGATCTTTCCATAGACCCATCAATCCCTAATACAAAGAAAACCCCCACAACTACCTTATTATTCTACCACTGATGCCCACAGACTTCCAAATCCAAATGTATATGCAGGTCAGCCAGTTACAGCCATCCCTACGGAGTATAGACTGTATTTAATCTCCTGGAAAATTAGCAAAGAAAATCGGCAATAACTAATAATCCTATTTGATAAGCAGTCGGTGGAAATTTACATAGCACAAGAATCTGATGGTGCACAGAGCAGTGATTCATTCTCAGGGCTGGCTGGTGTCATAAACCAGGAGAGGGGCTCAGGAAAAGTTTATGGGCAGTAGCAGTTCCCTCTGAGTAAATTATGGCTGTGTATTCATTCTGGGACATTTACTACTTTCTCCCATAAATACAACTAATGTGTTGAATTTATTTCCAAAGCACAAAGCAATGTTATAACTTATCTTAAACTTTTCAGTGGGGAGGCTTATAAAATAACTTCAAAGGAAATTCTTTGGGGCTGGCTTATTCAAGATTTTAACCAACATCTTTATTTTCCCCTTTAAGACCATGGCACACACAAGTGGAGTCTCATTTCAGGATGTGGCATGTTTTCAAAGGAAACACACAGAAAGTGAGTGTGCAGTTGCTGTTTTCCCTTTGCCTCATCACACATGCCTTTCTCCAAAAAATTTGAATTTGACTTAAACATGGTTTCCATATAAGAAGAACTTACTTTTTTTTCCTTTGAAGGAGGCTTGTCACTATGAATAAGGCGTACTTATCTATAACCAAAGACATGGAAATTTACTTCAATTAGTTTTTAATTATCTAAAAATACCCAGTTGAAAGGAAGCATTCAGGAATTTACCCAAAGCCTGAAGGAATTCTCCAAGCTTTTTTAAAGCTCTAGATATACACCAAAGGGCTAAACCTGTACTGATTTTATATTCACAAAAAGAAAGCTGGAGGTGGGATGGGGGCGGGGAAGGAGGTAAGGAGGGATGGTTTGTCTTGATGAGAAAACAAGGAAAGGAATTTCTTCCAGATGCACTCTTCCTTCCCCAACACACATTTTGTTTCCTTTGGCTTTCCCATACACACACTATCCAGACTACAGTGTTCCATCAGGAGCAAAGGGAGCTGTGCAGGTGGAGAATGGGGCCATCGGGCAGTCAACAGAATGAGCACAAGCGGGCTCCAGACCAAGAACATAAGCATCTGCACAAAGCCACATGGTTGTAAATTACCGTCATTACTTTCTGAGAGTTCCCTGGATCAAGCAGGATTGCTCATGCAGTCATAATTACAAACCAAGCTGTAGTAATCATTAAACAAACACAGAGACTGCTGCAGTCTTGAGCAGAATGCTTGTCTTGTTATTTGATTTTTATGTAAGATATAGAAAGACCCATGGTGCACGCCTTTAATCCCAGCACTCGGAAAGCAGAGGCAGTCGGATCTCTGTGCGTTAGAGGCCAGCCTGGTCTACAGAGTGAGATCCAGGACAGGCACCAAAACTACACAGAGAAACCCTGACTTGGGGGAGAGAGAGAGAGAGAGAGAGAGAGAACCCAGTGGGAGGGAACAGCCCACACTCAGTTCCTAAGTTCTGGAGGGTGCCTGCCCTCTGCCAGTGGCATGCTTCTCACAAGTAATAGCATTATGGATGGCCATATTTCACTAAAGTATTAAAACAAGAAGGTAATTTGGGTGTCTTTGGAGGTTGTCTAGTAAAACTGTCCAACAACATACAGAGCAAGGAACTCACAAGACTGAGTTACCCAATGGATGTAGTCATGTGGATCATTGCTTCTAGGTGAGCCCTGACCTTGGTTTCCACAGGGGAGGAAGCCAAGTTTGCAAACTGACATTAATGGATGCTTACAATGAGGCAGGGTGCAAGGCTTTCTTTGTATTTCATCTCCTTTTAATCTCCACAGTCACCCTATAAAACAGTTAATTGTCTCCATTTATAGAGGCAGAAACTGAAACTCAGAAGAGGACAACTATTTACTGTCTCCTTCATGACCAGCTGGTTTCAAAGGCAATGTTACTGCCAGGCTTGAAGCCTGTAATCCCAGCTAGTTCACAGGCTGGGGCAAAAGGACGAAAAGTTTGAGGACTGCTTTAGCTGCAGAGTGAGTTCAAGACCACCAGACAGGAAAACTCTAGCTACAAAGGTGTATTACTTTGTTTATGCTCTGGAACATTTGTTTAATGATGCAAAGATGTGTTTGATTAAATAAAATTCACCTGCAGTCAGGAGGCTGAGTCAGCAACTAGCTGACAGGAAGTGGTAGGGAGGAGCCAGGTCCAGGGCTTTTTAAGGAGGGGTGAGGCGAAGCGCCATGGCTTTTTGGAGGATGCAAGCGAGGAGAGGAGGTGAGTTACTTGCTATTCAGCCTCTCTGAAGAGCAGAATTTCACCTTAACCTTTGAATCTTGAGTTCTTTCAAGGGACAGAGGTTTAGTTAAGTTCCCTTCCTAGCTTTGCAAGAGTCTGTGCCAGAGGGAACAGAATCCCCTCAGGCTGTGATTCTTGCTGTCTAACCACCACTAAAAGTGGCAGAGTTGCCGTTGCTGATTCAGACCGCTGTGGCTAAAAAGGCAGCGACCATTTAAAAACAGGCAACAAACCCAAAGTCAGATGTAAGAGTAAATGCTGAAAGATCAGAGAAGTAAAGGAGCCCCCCAAAGTCACCTCTTACCCCACAATGACGCAGACTGAAAAGGGGGTTGAGCTTCTGTCTCCTCCCACCTTATAATCCTCTCCACCTCCCTAGTGCTGGGATCAAAGGCGTGAGCCTCCACTGACTGGCTCTGTTTCTCTTTTACACTAGATCAATCAATCTCTGTAGCCCAAGGTGGCCTTGAACTCCTGATCTTCCTGCTTCCTTCTCTCAAGTGGTGGGATTAAAGGTATGTGCCACCACTGCCTGGCCTCTAGGTTATTTAGTGGCTAGCTCCACACTCTGATCCCCAGACAAGCTTTATTTGTTAGAACACAAACAAAATATCACCACAGTAAACAAACAAACAAATGAACACTTCTTGTTTTGTGCTCTGTGGTAGTGACAGAAAAGAGAGTACAAAAATACTTAAATATAATGTCACACAACATTATCTTTTTTTAAGATTTCACTTTAAAGGTGAAATGAATCCAATAGGACTGCCAATGTTTTCATAAACCAATGTCACAAACCAGTTCTCAGCACCAGCATCTGGAAGAACAGAGGTGCGGAAGCCTACCATCTGGGAACCAAAATTAAACTCCATTCTATTTAGATGTCTTCATTGTGTGCTCATTCATAAAGCACGTAAATGTTGGTGAAGCAGACCTTAAAGAGGACACAGTCCCTGCCTGGCATCATTCAGCTCACAGCCAGCCAGTGGCACAACTACAATAGAAAATAACCAATGATGAACAAATAGTGGTGTAGGTGTTTCTAAAGAAAGATGAACTCCTCTCTAGTCCCAGCTCTTCAAAAATTGACCAAGCAGGAAGTAGACACTTCTGAAAACTCACCATGTGAGAGGTGCTCCCTATCCCAAATCCATACCTTTGGAGTATTTAAATATTGTCAAGAAGTACATCTTCACAGGTGTACTCTTGAATGCTAGCCAGCCTAGAACTAGACATTCTTTCGAGAGGCAAACCCTCTATTCTCCAAAAGATTCAGAAGTAATCCTAAATTCAAGAGTGAAGACACTCTGAAATTCCATGGCATATATTCCACTTGGAGAAGTGACTTGATTTTCCTGAAATCTAAATGTCACTTTCCACTCACAGATAAGCCTTTCCTCCTGAGAGCTGACTCCTGGCTTCTTGGCCAACCTCCCTTTCACTAGCTACACACTGACTGCTGGGTCTTCTGGGATTCTCCCTAAGACATTTCCACACTGCTAGCCTCTTGAACCCCTCTTTCCAATCTCAGGCTTGAAAGCACAGAGCAGAACCTCCAGCTTTGGAAAGACCATTTGAAGTCTTCCAAAGATGCAGCTGGGTGATGTCACTCGTGATTTGATTCAGAACATAATATAAACATTGAAGACTCAAGGGTGCACAGGGAGGATAGATTTGCTTTCAGAAACTATTTTACAGATGGATAGAAAATTTCAGATAGTGGTAAGTGCTAGGAAGAAAAAACAGGAAAGTTCAATCAAGGGTTGTCACAAGGTGCCGGGGAGGGGTGTGTAATGAAGGTGGGGAGTGCCTGAAGACCATTCTCAGCACCCTTAACTGAGCTGAGCTTTTAGCTGTAAGAAGTTTCAGATGAATCAGTGAAACAATTGGCTTCCCATTATTAGTAAGGACAGGAACAGCACTCTCATTACCTCCTCAACCACAGCTCTCTTTTATTTGAAGAAAGTGTGTGTCATATCTATTTCTGTCTCACCAGAAAATATGCCCATGTCCAGCAATGGACTGGTCAAGAAATGCTTGTTGAAAGAAATGCAAAAGATGTTCTCCTCAGAAAAATGTATACACACATGTCTATAAATGAAATATCTGACGATCACAATCAATATTCTCGTTCTTCAAGGGTAGTAGCATGAGCCATCTTCAGGGGACCGAGTCTGCAAGGGTTTTTGATACATCAACTTAGACTCAGTCATTCGCATTTAACCAACTTCAAGCTCCTATCATTTGGATGAGAGCATCTACTGATGTGCACAGGGCTGTAAAATCATCTAGACAGCGATAAAGAAACACCTACCATAAAATTTACAGATATTCCAAAAAACTAGCAAGTCTAATAAGCCAGGAGAGCCCAACCTAAGTCATTATGGATGGGAACTATGAAATATTTGAAAAAGAACTTGTTCCAAGGAAAAAAGAAATAGGATTCTAAGCATCAAGACAAGACATGTATGAACAAAGGAAGGGGTCATGTCTGGCCACATCTGTCCTCATCCAACAACTCAGGAGACACGTGACAGCAGGGTCTATACATCTGAGCTGAAAGCACTCTTTCAGTGAACTCTAAATGTTGTGATTAAAACACCTGGGCACAAGAAACTCTAACAGCCTAACACAGAGAAATAAGCTTTTTCTCAAATATGAAAGCTGGATTGTTGCAATAGTACTATAAAGATTAAGCACAGAGCTGGACCTCAGTGACATCTCATAAAATTGAAAGTTCAGCTACAGAAAACTGCCTTCAAGGCCAACAGCAGCTATAACAGCAACTGTGCCAGTTGGCTATTGGCTCCTGTGATCCAGATTACAAGGTACCAGTGAAAGCAGTGATTGTTGGAGTGCTAGATGCCACCGAAAGATTATTGATGGTTTTAAGAGATTTTTTTTATCTTTTTGATCTTTGAATTCCAGAAAGATATTCATGTCCTCAACTTATGATGATTCACCTTATAACTTTTTGACTTATGATGCAATTAAGGTGTTTCTCATCCAGCACAAACTAGACTTCAGGTATTTAGTTTTGGTATCCCCTCAGGAACAGGTGGCATGATACTGTCTTGCAAGATGAGCAGCAAGGGGCCCCCTCCAGCCCTGCTCGGTCACATAGTCATAAGGACAGACGATTCTCTACAGTGTTCTTTGTGTTCATAGCTACAGTACTCTATAGGTTAGGTGTGTTGAACACAGATCCCACTTGGGATGGGTTTATTAGGAAATAACTCCATTGAAAGTTGGGAACAAGCTGTGTATTCTTTTATATACAGTGTGTGAAGATCTATGAACACTGGCAGTAACTTTAAAGCATGAGCTATAGTGGAAATTGATGGAAGGCAAAGTGGTTAGACATAATCTAAGTATTTTAAGCCTATAGTACACACTAGATATTTTTATGGTCTGGCAAAAGAGTAAGCTGAAATATGGAGAATCATGTAGTTCAAATAATTAGTAGTTTTTAAATTAATATTCATTACTAGTTTGTGGGTATGAATCAAAATAGAGAAAACTATTTAAAAAAGTGAATTCCTCAATTTTCCTTCTGTCTGTAATTCTAACCCCCCATTACTCTATTACAGTTCCTCTCACAAATCCATGGGAAGAGAGTATGTCTGCTTTGTTAAGTCTCTACACATGATTCTGGCTTCATACTGCCTCTCCTGATTGCTCTCAAAATGCCAATTGCTTCAGCCTAGATTTTTACTGAAATTTACATATAAATCAGAATCAGAACCAAGCAATGACACATAAGTTGGCTGGAAATAATAGAAAAGTAAACTGAAGGGACTATAAAATCAAAGGGTTATTAATTTTTGAACACAGAAACAAATCTGAACCCAGGGATACTCTAAGCCAGCATGGTCAAGAAATGACTCTCCACCTTCTCCAAAACCTCATCTTTACCATTTCAAGACTGCTGTAAACTATAGATACCACATACAATGTAGTGTTATCTAGAGGAAGAGAACTGTTTCTTCCTGTGAACTTTTTTTTTGATACATCAATTAAGAAAATCTTGCAACAAACTGGTCACGTTTTCCGGTCAGCATTAGATCACAAGCACGGCCCTGGTTGAAAGTCTCATCCAGTCCCGACTTCTGCCAGCATCACTGGGAAGCCATCATAACCAAGAGATCCTGATTTAATTACAAGAGCATGGGACTTGTCACTAGACATTGTTATGCTCCCTAAAGGGTCCCACATTGTGGTGAAGACTTCAGGAATCATGATTCGGCTTGAGAGCAGATTGAAGCTTGCAATACCAACAGTGCTAAGGAAAGGTAGCAGGGAAAGTTGGTATTCAGTGGGCCACACACAAGGACTCTCAGTGCTCTCCTTAAAGAGTACCTATGGTGTAGGTGAGCAGTTACCCTTTTCTTTTATAATTCCAGAGAAACTCAAGTCTTTTCACTAACATTCTAATCATATATATTTACCTATATATTACACATATATACATATGTACATATATGTGTAATATATGTAATACTAGAATAATTTACACAGAATATATATGTGTGTGTGTGTGTGTGTGTGTGTGTGTGTGTGTGTGTGTATTTCTGATGACTGGAAGGTTGAGAATCGTAAAATGACAAGAGTCTACTCCTATTGTCTTTTTCCAGTTAAAAGTATTCCAGCTTCCCATTCCTCAAACTAAAATCAGACCTTCAAATATCAAGCGATAGATTTGATATCTCTGAGCAGTATCTGATGACCAGTGGCTGCCATTTTGGTGACCTCTCTGGCAAACTAGCTTCCTTTTCAATCTCCTTGCATTGACCAGAGATGGCTAATAGTTAAAAGTGGTGTGAAGTTGGAGGCTGGGTGAAGGGCTTGGAGCTTGTAGTGGGAATGGGAAATGGGAGAACTCTAGACCTATGAGGTGGCAGTTACCATCTGAGCTTGATTCTTTGGACTAGGAGACAGAGGTAGATAGGAACAAGAGACTATGTTGTAACAAGGATTAATTTCCAGCAATCATTTCCAAACTGAATCCACCTAAGAAATTTCTGGGGAGTCTGATGCAATACCAATGGCTTGGTGTCACCACTAGAGGTGCTCAGGTTCGTACTCTCTGGAGAGCTCTAAGTTTGAATCTCTAACAAGCTCCCAGGCAACACTGACCCTGCGCTAGAAACCACTTTTGAGAACCAATGACTAAGGTAGTGTAAGAAAGGTACACAGCCCGCTCTGGAAAAGAGTGAGCAGGCAGTTGGTGTGGTTCATAGCGTACACTTCAACTTCACATTTCACTCACTGCAATAGTCTCTCCCCCGCCTTCCCTGCCCTGAGGGTCCATCATGTTGAACCTCAGTTCAGGGCTCCAACTGAACTACTTATTTTTAATGGCATTTTAGCATCTGTTCTATTATCTCTAATTCTGGCACTTTGTTCAGCCATCATCCAGTTATTGTCATAATGTCAAACTCATGTCAAGGCATGTAAGAATTTGGGGACAGGAGTGTTCTCCTGCAATGTGCTTATTCAACACTATGTGGGTGATAGCTAAATCACCCCCAGAAGCTCTAACTTGATTCCATCTTCACTCTAATTATTTTCGTATTAAGAAATCTCCCATTTCACTGAATGCTTAGTCAACACTGACAGCTTGTTAGCACCAGCTCTCTTTGCTATTCACCATCCATTAACATCAGCTCTCTTTACTATCTAACAAACATTGCCAGCAGATCGTGTCTGAAGAGGCCTCGGAATCAAGGATTATGTATAAAATGAATTTCAAAACTATGGTCTTTTAGGCTTTTCTTGATTCTTCAATGATAATATATTCTTTTCTTCATCAGAATTAACTAAATTGTTCTTATAAACACATTCAAAAATTTACTTGTACTATCTTCAAATCACTTCTATGTGTATTTTTCTGTGCTACCCATACAGCTTCACAGAGATAGGCTTAGCATCAAAGTAGCCACTATGGTGGTATTGTGTTCCCCAAAATATTGTGCACCCTAATAAATTTATCTGGGGTCAGAGAACAGACAGCCACCAGATACAGAGGCTAGAAAATGGTGACACTCACAGCTTTAATCCTAACATTTCAGAGACAGAAATCCCTCTGGATCTCTGTGAGTTCAAGGCCACATAGGAAACAGCCAGGCATGGTGACTCACGCCTTTAATCCTAAGAAGTGAGCCTTTAATCCCAGGGAGTAATGGCAAAAACAGAAAGATATATAAGGTGTGAAGACCAGAAACTAGAAGCATTTGGCTGGTTAAGCTTTTAGGCTTTGAGCAGCACAGTTCAGTTGAGATTCATTTGGTTGAGGACTCAGAAGCTTGCGGTCTGAGGAAACAAGACCAGCTGAGGAACTGGTGAGGTGAGGAAGCTGTAGCTTATTCTGTGTCTCTGATCTTCCAGCATTCACCCCAATAACTGGCCCAGATTTGATTTTATTAATAAGACTCTTTAAGATTCCTGCTACAAGCCACCTCACAGATTAAGAAAACAAAAATGAAGACTGAATGCATCAACTATGTAATAGTCACCTTGATCAGTTTATTTTATAGACATTTCTTCCCTAATGGTTAAAATCTACATACAGTGTTTACTCAGAAAAAATGTTGTATGACTTCTAAAAACTGATCATAATATTTGAGCACATGAGCATACATTTTTTCCAGCAAGTGCTCTTTTGTTCAAAAGCTCTACACTTTGCTTAACCAATTGGTATTGCTTGTGGTTTTTGGATGACCACTATCATGAATATTCTTGGAGCACAGCCATATCTTCCCACATCATTATATGAGTACTCCTTGGGATAATTCCCCCAAATGGGATGGCAGTATCAAAACACACATATATTTTCACTATTTTGTTTTATAGTGCCAAGTTGACCTTCAGCAAGGTTGGGCTAATTTAGTTGCTGGTTCCAACTCATAAGCATACAACTTCCCCTTTGATCATGCCCTTCATCTTCTTGGCTACTTAGATCTTTTCTGGCCAAAGTATCTATTATGCTTCACACACACACACACACACACACACACACACACACACACACACACACACAGAGAGAGAGAGAGAGAGAGAGAGAGAGAGAGAGAGAGAGAGAGACAAGATTAGAAGACTGTGCAAACAAAATTGATAAAGCTTTTTAAAAAGCCATTGTCTCAAAACTCCACGAGTATTGTCTACCCCCACTTCCAAACACCACCAACAACTTTCACAATGGGCTGCAGATTATTCTGCGTCATTCCTGTGCATCAAAGTGTCCCCACAAGAGCTCTCTAAGAAGAGGTGTCTGTACTACTTCTTGGGTAAGGATGCAATGGAAGCATATCACACAAGAGGTAGCAGAATTGGGATTTGAACTCAGGAATTCAGTTTTTTTCAAAGTAAGTGGGAAATGAGACAGCAAGAGAAAGAAGAAAACAATGGGGAAACAGTCAATGTTTCCAAATGCTGAATGGACAATCCTCTCTGTATCAAATAAGATAAAGAAGCAAGCATACTTTACAGCTAGTTTTTCTCCTAAGATATAAAAGAGCCTAAGGTCAAATACTCCAAAGTAGAATTGGGAGCACTGCCCAACCACTTCTGGAAGCACCCTGCAAAAGCCCAGAAAGGAAGAAACCCAGACCTACTAGAACTCTGGGTCAGATGAATCATTGCTGAAGCTGCAGCCTGTAAATGGAGTTGTTCAAGCTCTCTTTCCACCAGTTTGTAACTAAATGTAGGAAACTAAATCATTAAAGCATCCAAAGGACAAAACCCTACTTTCTTGACCACTTATATACGTGCTGGGTCTGAAAATAAAACAAAATCGTGTGATTAAAAAAAATCAGACAAGGATTATATCTACAGCCAAATTCCACAAGACTGCTCATTAATCCTGATTGAAAAGGACATACCATGTGCTGAGCTGAGTGTCGCTAACCTTTGGGAAGTTGAGTATATTCCTAATGGAAGTCTTTCCTAGGAAGAAGAAGTGAGCAGTTATCCCCATGACGATATTTTATTGAACTTTATGGTGCTGAAGATTTGAAATAAACTAATAACATGAGTCATTAGAACAATTTAGTGCACAATCTAAGTTAAAGGAGACTTTAGTCTAGAAACAACAGATGCTTGCTTCTGCTGTCGTGGTTTGTTCCTCCTGTCCTTTGCTCAACTAAACACGTTTCTCCCTGAAGTAGTGTGTGTGTGTGTGTGTGTGTGTGTGTGTGTGTGTGTGTGTGTGTAAAACAGAACTAGGCTTTATACATTGGAAATCAGGTCTACTACTTCCTGGCATTATGAAATTTCAGCATTTATTTGCTTTGGGAAGGCAATGAAGTCAGATAAGGTAAGGAGATAAAAAGGAAATACGTATCACGTCGTTTTATGTTGTTGTTGTGATGTTTTTCTTTGTGACTAGTTTAAATATACCTTGGGTTTCTTCAGAGCTTCCTTTCTTCTTAGAGTTGATTATCGAAGGACGCGAGCACTTGAACAGGAGTTCTTGCCTAGACAGACAGAAGGTGTTTGTCCTTGTGGCTCCATCCTGATGCATGGGGGAAACTACTGCAGATCCCAGTTCCCATGGTCCTTATGGGCTAGGGTATGTGTATGGGGGCGGGTTATCTTCTTTGAAGGACGTAAGTCATTCTAATTTTTGTTCTTGAAACAGCCTCTTCCTTCTTCCTCAGTCTAATTCCTAAACAGATTTTTTTTTAACATTGGTGGTTTAATTTTCCTATCATGTTTTCAAGAGCTAGTAAAATTCTGAAATACACAGAAAATGCAAACCAGATGTCTGTTTAAGGCCAAAAACAAAAGCATACAATTACCTACCTTTTCAGCTATAAATCCTTTGTTTCTCATTTGTTTGTTTTGATTTTCCTTTTCGGTACCCATACATAATGAACGAACTTAACAACAGCAGTGAAGATGACGAAACAAAGAATGGGCAGTAGATTCTAGCACATGACTTCCTTTTGGATGTACAATCGCTCCAGCTGGTTTTACCATAAAGCTTTGCCCCAAAGGAGAAAACAAGAGCTAAACTTCATGTGAGCTTTTCTGGGGAATTTGGTAAATGGCTAAGAATGAAAAAAAAAAGGCACACTGAATGTTGTGGTGACTGTGCCCATCATCTACATCCAAAGTACAGCGTAAGCCAATTATTTCCAGGTTCCTGTTACTTGTTTGTGGTTCTTGCCACAATTCCCCATGACAATGAAATGCACTGTTATTACTATTTAAGAATGAGTCTCAGAAATAGCTCTGGCGTGAATGCACCAATCCCAGTGGTGTTAGCTGGATGCTTCAGCTTCTCTGAGCTGTCAAAAAGCTAACTTAAGGAAATATCATAATATTTCACGAATCTAGACAATGTTGGAGAAAGGATAACCTATTAAAGTCATAAAGATGTCACTAAAACTTGGTTTTGTAATGATAAGACTGTGTGCATGAAATTCACATGTATGTCTATCTTTAGACACATGGGGACTATCTTTAATTATGCTATTATTGTATTTCTTCAGAGTGTACAAAACTTTTCATGGCTATTATTTTCATACAATGAATAAAATGTGTATTTTATCCTGAGAAAACAGAGATATGGTTTTATAAATTAAAAAAAAAGTGTAAATCAAAGTGATGTATCATCATAGCCTCCACCCAAAAGGCTCAGCCCAAGTATATTCTATGATGCTATCTCTCCACTTGACACATGGAGGGTATAATTTGAGAATGAAAGTTGATATGATGATTAGATGACCTATAAAGTATGAAGTTTCAGAATTCCAAAAGGCTGTGGTAATCTCAAGAAATAGTTAAAGGTAAATTCTCATCAGCAGAATTTTGAGAAGAAGCATAATTATACCAGCCAAACATAGGTAAAAAGTATTACTTCTTTACTAAGCATGTTAAAGGAAGACATGATATTTCATAGACAGAGGTGGAGTTGTAACTTTCTCACCTATCTTTTAAACTTACATGGCTACTTAAAGTTCATTCAGATTGAGAAACAAGCAAGACACATGGCATTCTTCAGATCAACTCCTATAGCACATGATCAGTAATAGAATACACACTAGTGTCAACAATGAGATGCATGTGATTTCTTACAGGCTCAACAAGAAATCCTCCTGGTCCAGGGCTCTTGTGTCCTTCAGCAGTTGTCTTTATATGAAGGTGCTGGATTAGCTGCATGTACTTAGAATTTCAAACTTCTCAGCAGTTTCTGAGCTCCCTGGGTTGGAAAATTGTTTATCAGCATCATTCCAGAGAAGGAAGACTTCATTTAAGACCCCGGGAAAATGATGATACTATGACAAAGTAGATAGTGTGGGTTCTTCTTTGACCGCACATCAAATTTCTAGACATTGTTTACAAAGTGATTCTTGGTCAGAGTTTTCTAAAAATTTGTATTTTTGAAAGAATTGTGTAAACCAGAAAGGTATTGTTATCTGTGGAGGGAATAAAAGAAATCATTCTCTTAGCACTGATTAAGTCTTGAGAGAAGTTTTGCTCTTCCCATTCAAAAAAGGAGTAGCCAGGTATCAAAGAACCAGATTTGTCTATCAGGAAGGCAACTTGCATCCTGGAACAGCTAAAAAGGAATTATATTCTGATACCCTTTTATAGCTAAATAAAACTTTTTCAAACCTGATTCATATTATCTTTGCCATATTACCTTAACTTGGCTTTCCCTTGTCACTGGCCAATCATTTATTGCCTTGAGAAGAATTTGGAACATGTAAAGAGTTCCACATTTGGAATAGAAATTGCATGGGAAAGAAAGTCAAAAGAAAGTAATAGAGCTTGGCTTCCACCCGCTGGAACCACTTAAATTGTGACTTGGAAACCACAAAGCTATATGGAAAGGACTCACTGGCCCAGTTGAAGCACAGTGTACCTTGCCTGGGACACAGCCCAAATTCGTTGTTTTCAAAGTTCTTAGTGCCAGAAAGCAAAACATTTTGAGGGAATGAGTTTACATAAAATCTGTACAAATTTTTGTCCTCCAGGAGATGTATTTTTTCCATGAACAGTAGCCATGGGTTTTTATAACAAATCCTTATTTACTCAATGTCCAAAGGAAGCCTGCCATGATTCTCATAGGAGAATCCCACTGCAGTGAACACCAAGACATTCATAGACAATTAAAAGTATTATATGTATTCTAACCTTTACACATATTTTGTTTTGTTTTGTTTGTTTCCAAGATTCATTGCATCATCTCTTGTACAACTGTTATGTTCAAGGGTAATCATGAGTGTAGTGGTATATATCATATATACTACCTGTCCTTGGAAGGCCAGGTCACTGTTTAAAGGATTTGTGGCCGTATTTGTGTGTGTGTGTGTGTGTAGAACTTAATTCTTTTTATTTATTTTATTATTTTGATCTTTAAAGGTTATTTTTTTGCTTAATCTTTGAAAATTTTGCGCATATACACATCCATACCTTACTCTTTCCCCCAAGTCCTCTCTACTTTCCAATTTCATGTCATCCTTTGTCTTAGTTTGGATTTCTTTTTGTGTGAAGAGACACCATGACCATGCCAACCCTTATAAAATAAAAAAAAAAAAAATTAACTGGGGTTGGCTTAAATTTTCAGAGGTTTAGTCTATTATCATCATGGTGAGAAGCATGGGGACATATACCAGATACAGTATATGGAGAAGGAGCTGAAAGTTCTAAATCTTGATTCACAGGGAATGGAAGGAGACTGTGAGCCACACTGGGTATAACTTGAGCATATGAGACCTCAAAGCCTACCCCCACAGTAACATACTTCCTCTAATAAACCATGCCGGAACTCTCGTCCAATAACTGATGGAAGTGGATGCAGAGATCCTCAGCCAGGCCCCAGGTGGAGCTCCAGGAGTCCAATTGTCAAGAAAGAGGAGGGACTGTAAGAGTGTGAATTGTTGAGACCAAGATTAGAGAAGCACAGAGACAAATAGCCAAACGAATGGAAGCACATGAATTATGAACCAAAGGCTGTGGAGCCCCCAGCTGGATCAGGCCTTCTGGATAAGTGAGACAACTGAATAGCTTGATCTGTTTGGGAGGCACCCAGGCTGTGGAACCGGGACCTGTCCTTAGTGCATGAGCTGGCTGTTTTGGAACCTTGGGCTTACACAGGGACACTTTGCTCAGCCTGGAAGGAGGGGACTGGACCTGCCTGTACTGAATCCATCAGGTTGAATTGAATCCCCAGGGGAGGATTCAATGGAGGGGAAGGGCTGGGGGGGAAGGTGGGTGCAGGGGTGGGAGGGGGAGGACAGGGGAACCCATGGCTGATGTGTAAAATTAAAACACAAATATAATTTAAAAAAAGAATGTGAAACCTGGTAGATGGGGAGGAGCACTGTAAAATGCTATCCTCTATATATGACTTGGCTGTTACCCCAGATTGACTTATAAAAGTTATGGTTTCCAACACATCAGTAGTACTAATTGGACTTAATTAGGAAAATAAATAAATAAATAAATAAATAAATAAATAAATAAATAAATAGTGGCACTATTAAGAGGTGTGGCTGTATTTTAAGTCTTTTCCTCATCTTGTTTATCCAGGTTGGAATATCTCCCTTGATATCTGGGATCCTTCTTTGTTTTTGTTAGGCACTAAGGGAACTACCCATGTTCTAACCAGCAACTTCCGATGTGCTGTGGTCTCAGAAATAAGATTCCTACACATACTTGGGAACTCTGTTTTTTTTTTAATTATTCACAATTATTTTCTACATAAACCAACTCTGTCTCTGTCTCTCTGTATCTCTCTCTCTCTCTCTCTCTCTCTCTCTCTCTCTCTCTCTCTCTGTGTGTGTGTGTGTGTGTGTGTGTGTGTGTATTGACAAAATTGCACTAGTTGATAGCCAGAACAAGAGTTTAATTCTGTAGATGAGAACATATATAATAATAAAATTAATCAGTATCCACCAATGTGTTAGCCATTAATGTGAATAATTGAACTTGTTGCTGATTGTGTTTCTGGTATAATTTTATGTAACTATTCAACGTATAGCTTTGTTCCCATTTTAGCTCTTCACAACTGACACAGGAAACTATTGAACCTGGATATCCAGGTACAGACTGAGCTACATCTCCCCCTCAACTCTGCTCCTTTCCTCCTTTCTAGGGATCTTTGGTACTCCCGTTACATACTGACACTACCTTGCTACCAAAGACATTCCAGAAATGAAGAGATTAGATGGAGCAAAAGGTAGACGGGAAGCAAGTCAAGGAATCTTGACAAGGAGAAATGTAAAAAGCAGTTGAAAACTAAAGAGAAACAATGAAGACAAGAGACTGGGCATTACAATTGCTGATGAACATATTTCAGTCTAAGGAAACAAGTATTGGACAAAAGCTTTAAGAAAGATCTGTATGAGAGTTCCCTAAGAGCTTTTGGTGAAGGGTAGATGAATATGCAGAATCACAGTGAGGAAATGAGGTAAGAACAAAGGAGCAGGAGAGCAAATTAAACACTTTTCCTGAAGCCAGCCCTATCTCTTCATTCTACTGCTAAGTGGACAGGCAATTTCCTTGGGTTTGTGTGCTTTATACTTAATCGATGTTTGATGAGTGAGTGGGGCATTAGAGAAATTTGATATTCTCTAAATTTGGGGGTTAAACCTAATCTCTTAAATTTGTTAAGCGCTCGCCTTATATTTAAGGCAACTTTTATAGCATGGTTCGCACGTTGGTTCACGTCGAAATTTACTGTCTAAATTTTAGTCAAATCAGTAAATGAATGAAAGGATGGAGGGGAGGAGAGAGGAGTAAGTAAGGTAGCAATTACCCAGCATCTCAGTATCTGCATGAGGATGGCAGGTCTCTGGGGGCACACTACCAGCTCAAATCCACAGTAACATTTAAGTGATTCCCTGGGTTGGTTCTAAGAACTACTCTGTAAGTGCTACCCTCGCCCCGGGTTCCTCAACCCAAGTGGAGACAACCTTCTTTCCTCAACTCAGGAAAAGTGACTATATGAAGTAAATGGGTATTTCCTGCCAGTTGAAAACAAATATGAGAGAGACAACGTCTTTACCTTGTGTGCCAAAAGAGTTGCTGATTTGATGCAATACCTAGAAAACAGAAGTAAGTGTTTAATATATACTTGAAGGCCAGTGGATGGGAGGGGCTCCGCTTGGACAGGAGTTGCAAGACAGTGAACATTATTGGGAAACCCAGCTGCTATTTAAAGCATGTTTTCCCGTTTTCTAGCCCAATGACAATGAGGAGTGAGTGTAAGCCTTCCAAGTTTCCTCAGAAGGATGTTGTCTTAAGTCACCCTTCTACCTGAAACTACTGCCAGCCCTGGGGGAGGCAGGGTGCCCTGACAGTTCACAAGATAAAAACTAAATAACATAGGCTGAGGGTAGAGAGTTTGCCTATGATGCTAACACTCAGAAGGTGGAGGGAGGAGAGTCAGAAGTTCAAGGTCATCCTCTGCTATATAGAATGTTCAAGGGGGTGCAATTTTAAACTATAAACATAATGCAAAAATTTCATGATAGATGAGAGAGAAAGAAGTGCAGGAAAACAGCCATTTATAAGAATAGAAGGGAAATGATGATCAGAGCTAGCATTTGATTTTTCTTAAAAATATAACAAACAGATTATTATGTCTAAAACACTATTTTGCCAAAATGCTTTAGTGACATTGACTTTTTTTTTTTTTTTTTTTTTTTTTTTTTTTTTTTTTTTTTTTTTTTTTTTTTTTTTTTGAGATAGGGTTTCTCTGTGTAGTCCTGGATGTGCTGGTCTGACCAGGTTGGCCTTGAACTCACTGAGATCTACCTGCCTCTGCCTCCCTGAGTGCTGGAATTAAAGGCATATGCCAACATGCCTGGCAACACTGAGTATTTTTTTAGTACCAGAAATCTTTTGCTTTTTCTAGAAACATTGACGAAGAAGAAGGCACACAGGATGTAGGAAGGGAAGAGAGTGGAACTTGAGAGTTTATTCAAGGTAGAAGAGAGAACTGGATTTGGTCATTAGAACAACAAACCCACAGACTTGCATACAGTTACCTTGCACAAGACTGCCCACACTGGCTCTGAATACGACCTGAGCCAACACCTACTTTGGCTTGTCCTGTACATGTGGTATCACTACTCCCTCCACACTACACATGTTCTGTCTCAGATTCACTTAGTTATTATAAGTCACTGGAGTCAGAAACACTTGTGTGGCATAATTGGAAAGGTCCGCTGATGAATTTATCCCAACTAAAAATTATTAGCCTGATGGGATTTATTTTGAACAACCACAAAACCCACAAACAGGTCACACATCTCACAGAAGTTTCCTTAGATAAAAGTTATCCAGAGTACATCGGCTCACGAATGGTAAAGAAGTACATACATGCAGGCTTCCAAGCATCCCAAACACAGTGTCTGTGGCTGCCACATTCCTCACCTGGCATCTTCTTGTTCTTAGTTTCAGCTTGCTTTAACGTTTTGTCTCCTACAGTTTTCAAGTAGGAACTGCATTTTCCAACTCACCTCTAACCCAAACACTGTTTGATTCTCAGACCCTCAGGTGTATATAAGAACACTTGTTGAATATAAGCAAAGAATAGGTAAATTAAGTTCTGGTGATTTCTTAATGGCTTGGGAAGAAATTTTATCACATGTATTCATGCTTATTATAACGTGATAAAGAAGATAAAAGTCATGCTACTAGTACTCATTTTGTAAATGGAAATCTAGAATGAAAAGAAACCCAACCTCAACCAGGGATTTTGATTGGTCTTTGGGGGTTCTATTTACATGAGACTACCACTCACCCTGTTAATGAATTCTTTATATTCTAACTCATTTGTAGTGACTATATTCCCCATTGCTATTTAGGAGGATTCTTACTTGGAGTCTGTTTTCTAGGGACACAGTTTCTACCCCAAACCCAAATATACATCAAATCAGGTCCTGCCTAGGCATCCTTGGCCTCATGGTGACCTAATCATGGAATCTTATTGATTGATGTTATTTCCCCTCTCTAGCTTCCTTTTCCTCAGATTGTAGAATCATCCTGAGCCAGAAAGTTTTTGCTGCTGCTAGCTCTCTTAAATCTCTCTAGAAACATGGAAATCAGAACCTTAAAAATAGAAGTGGTCAGGACTCGACATCATTTTGTACAGCTAACAATCACCGCAAGGTATTTAAAGGATATTACCAGCAAACCCTTTTGCTCACCAGTTTTTTCTTTCTCTAGGAAGTTACCTCAGAACCTCAGGGAATGCTGCATTGTGATATTTCCCTATTTCACGTCTAAACACTTCCTCTTGGACAACATTGCAAAGAATCCTGCAAAAGAGCGAAGGTTATTTTGCCTCAACAAAACATTTGGGCCCTGGAAATACATCTCTGAATATGACATTAAAGAAACTAAAGGTGTCGGCACAGTGTCATCTTAATCTCCTGGAAAACCAGTTACCAGAAACTTCCAAGCAGCCAGTACACAGGCTCTCTGGGAACAGTACCAGTGAGAATTCGTTCTACTGAATTCCAGGTCACTCTGCTTTATCAAAGTAAAGAGAGGGCAGAACTACCTCATTCCTCCTTCCCCTAAAAAAAAAAAAATCACAATTCCAAATATGAGGTCTTGACTTATTTTAAAAATATCACTGAAGTCTGACATCAGCCATCATTTTCTCTCCATGATGATGATGATGATGATGATGATGATGATTATTTTGTGGAGCTGAGGACCGAACCCAGGGCCTTGCGCTTGCTAGGCAAGTGCTCTACCACTGAACTAAATCCCCAACTCTCCCATGGTTATTGATTCCAGGCACACATTAATGATATTTTCATTGATTACTAATGAGGAAGAAATTTGGTCTCTTAAATTTTCCACATTATAAAATATTGCAGGAGAGTTTTAAGTGTTTCTTTCATTCTAAGATCAGAAATCAGTCTAATTTGAATGCAGTGGCTGTTCCCTTCCACAGTACTTACTTCCTTCTGTTTAAGTCCACGTCGTTCAGTGTCATCATAGAACATGATTAGGAATGCACCACTTCCGTTCTGATGCTGCAGTAGAACACTTGGACCAAAAGCAACCTAGGGAGCAGGGGGGTTGGCTTATACTTTCGGTATAATTATGGTGGATGTCATCATAATTCATCAGTGAGAAAGTCAGAGCAGGAGGCAGGAAGAACAGAGGAACACAGCTTGCTTGCTTGCTCACTGGCTCATGTTCTATTCTCTTTCTTATACGGTCCAGGCCCACCTGCCAAAAGATGGTGCCGCCCGCCAATGGCCTGGGGCCGCTCGCATCAGTCATCAAGGAAGACAATCTCTGGGAAATTCCTCAGTTGAGGTTACATCTTCTCAAGTGACTGCAGGTTGTATCAACTCGACAGTAAAAAATAAAACAAACAAAACAGCAAAGGGAATATCAGACATAATAGATCCTTATCCTTCAGATAGGAAGTACACACCAAAGAGTGCAGAGTACCGCAGAGCCATTGCCAGAGAAGAGGAGCGGATTGATATGGCTAAATGAGCCCAGTCATACACCTCAGAGTTTTGAACCAGATGGATATTTTAGTATATTAATAATGAAAAGGAATCTTTAATAGCAAAGCTAAAGAAAAAATATTATCAGTAATGAATCAGAGTTTTGGAAGAATTTGTAGAAAATCAAAGTAAAGAGGACATTCAAGACACTGGTGAGCGGGGACTTTTGTAGAGATGAGGGTGGCTGGGGAGGACATCCCAGACTATGAAATTCTGTATTCAGGGACTATGAGAGGTGCCCTAGAGCAAATGCTGGAAATAAGAAGTGTTTTCAGAAGCAAATGTGGTGCCTGGCATCTCTCCCCTTCCATGTTTGTTTTAAACAACTGCCAGCAACAACACTTACCCAGGAAAGCAGCAAGGGAGGGCCCCACCTCCACCTAATACCAGTAAACAAACTTTGGGTGCAACCCACACTACTGCTTTGATTCACTGAAGACAGTCTCTGTCAACCAGAGTCACCTCCAGTGGCAGTGGCAGTGGCGTGTGTGTGTGTGTGTGTGTGTGTGTGTGTGTGTGTGCACGCATATGCTAAATTTTCAAAAACTACGAGGTACACAGAGCTAACAATTATCATGTGTCTCAGAAAAACCATGATGAAAGGACAGGAAAACCAAACAAGAAGTAATAAACCCTTTCACACTAATAATAATAATAATAATAATAATAATAATAATAATAATAATTGAGATTTTATAGCAACTAGAAGAAACTTTTAAATTGGATACTTTCTTTCTAAGAAAAATGACTGGTGAACCTTTAAAATATCAAAGGGAAACTTAGCAAGCAGGCTGAATAAACTTGAGAGAACATGAACCAGGAGGCAAAGAAGGGGTAAGACTGAAAGATGTGGATGAAATGAGAGAGGAGAACATCTGGATCATTGTGGAGAGTAAAATCAGCAGACTCTGAAGGTGAACACGACATACACTCTCTTAGGAAGAATCTAGTTTTTTTTTTTAAAAAAAATCCCCAAAATAGGAGTGGGGTTAATTGGGGAGAGAAAGGGAGACTAAGTGGTTGGAAGGGGGAGTGGACAGCACAGGGCAGTGGGAGGATTATAATCAAAACACACAATACATATGCATCAAATAATGAAACACAATTTTGTGTACAATTAGTATATGCTTATGGAATTTAAAATACAGAAAGAGATGTGAGATTAAAAACTGTTGAAGATTTTTGTTAAATGTCTGAAAGTAGAAGAGAAATAGAAATCTTTAGTCTTGAGTGGTCTATGAAGTACAAATAGGATATTCTCCATGTAGTTGGCTTCCAGGAGGAGGGGCAGTGCGCAGCAATGAGGAGAACTTGCTTCTCTGCTAATCCAATCCAACATGTTGTGCAGGCATAGATTTACACTAACGAGACAGACAAGCTCAGCCAAGTGGAGGTAGATAAAAATCTATCTTGGATATAAAGGAAAATATATTCTAAGGCAAAGAAGAAATCAATACAGTTTAATTTGTATTCCAGGATTTTCAGTAATTGTTAATAATCTATTGTTATGTCCATCAAAGTCAGAAACCACAAATTACAATATATAAGTAAGTTAAGTGTAAAAAAAAAATCTTACAATATATTCAGAGAATGTGAAACAACAAAATAAACTATTAAAAACCCTGAACTGTTTATGGTTCTGCAATGGAAGCAAAATATGCACAAAGAGAAAATGTACCCTTTCCAATCATCCCTGACAGGATGGTGCTCCATGCACCATGCTTTTGTTCCTTCCACCAAAATGAAACAATGCCATAGCACAAAACAAAGCTACACAGAAAGGGAATATCTGTGATGATGGAAGCCATTTAGAAAATTGCTAGGAAGCAGAGCCCCTGGGGAATGACAAACTGATCAGACAAGTGGGATCTGCAGTCACATGCATCCCCACAAATGCTCTAGATGCTTCCCCTGTGGCAGGATTGGAAGTGGTGAGATCTTATCAAAATTCTAACTGGGGGTTTGAACTGAAGCCAATGGATATTAAAGGAGAAACTCACCAAAGCAGACTGGAACAAAGACCAAGACCCCAGCCTCCTTTTTGAGGCCACCTAGGAAGACACTGCATTGGGGTATGAGAGAAGCTCTTCTCTCTGGTGAGGGCCCCTCACACAACACATGGGTGAGTTGTAGATGAGGGGAGGTCTAGGCCTCAGTAAGTTAAAATAGAGATTATAGAAAGCATTCTAAAAATGTTTAAATGATTTTAATTTTGTGAATTTATATTTTTTAGCAATCATATTTATTCATGACACATATATCAGTCTTGTTATATGATAGATACAGAGCACACCATATAGAAGTATTATATACACAATTTGTTTCAATTAACCTATAGAAATAACATGTAAGGGCCTGTTCACAAGTTCACTAGAAGCAACTCTGAAAGGTGAAGTTTCCTTAAGTGACTATAAGAATTTAGTCAGAAAAGAGATTGGGTGTGGAATAAAAGCCTTATCTTTGTGGTTGTATTCTCTAAAGATATATCACATAAGTTCAAGTATCAATCAAAAAGCAAAAAGAAAATGCCAATAAATACTAACAGTGATGTGTTTTAAAAACAATTAAGCCCTTTAAGTGAAATCACCATAAAGCTCTTAGAATATTATCAGAATTTCAAGCAAGAATTAAATACACATGCATAAAGGATCCTTAGTAGTGATTTCATCTACTTAAATTACAATAGAAAACATTATAAGTTTATGCTATGAGAAACATAAAGAATTCTAATCAATTTAGAGACCCATTGAAAAGAGAAACCACATGAAAAGCATACAAGCTCCAAACTAGGTTTCCAAGAAGTCACAAAACCCAAGCCTATTTCAACAAAAATAAACCCCTAAGACAGAGGAATAAATGATGAGTCAGCATAGTGATACAATGAGACATGACAGAAGTGAGTGACAAAATAACCAAAAAAATAAGATGAGGCAAATAATAGATGCCTGGAACTTGGCTATTACAGCACAGTAGCGGGCCTGTTCTGGAATGCAGGGTCGAGAGAATGATAATACTGCACTGGGAAGGAGAGCCTGCGAGAAAACAGATTGCTGTCACCATTACAAGGTGAGATACTGTCAGGAGAAGCATCTCAACGTCTGCTTCCAGCATGCGTCTTTCTCTTTCTTTCTTCCTGCAGCCATCTCAGTTCCACTTTTAAAATCCAGTGATGTATCATGACCCACAAATGACAGCTTTGCCAGCAAGAAAAATCACTCTCATGTGTCCAGCCCTACAACTGGAGTCATTACTCTGGCCCACAACTGGAACAGAGCAAACAGGCTGAGTGTGACCATTCTATGAGCAGTGTCCCTTCTCCCAAGTACATTATGTTCCTGACTTCTTTCATTAAAAATCAATTCTGTAAATAGACTACTCACCCGTGGCCCTATCACAGGCAGCTAGATGATTCTCCTTACCCAGCTTCACTTCTTCTCGGGTTATACTCTAATACCTGTGATATGGTTGACAGATGGTGTGCACACGAGTTAGTGTGTGTGTGTGTGTGTGTGTGTGTGTGTGTGTGTGTGTGTGTGTGTGTTCTGGAAAGTACAGCACACTTCTTGTCAGGCTTTACCCATTACTCCAGGTATAAGATTAGAACAATCAAATTTCCTTTTAAAAAGACATGAGCTAGGAATCGAATAGGAAGCAATGACCACAAAAACCTGTACCTGGGAATCATACATCGCGTTTCAGGAAACTCCACGCACTGATCACACAATCATGTCCACGTGTAAGAATCTGAAGTTTGAGCACCCCAAACCAGCAAGCTAAATTCAAAAGGATCTAGTTTATTTCTCAGAGTTGGGGTGTTTTGCTGTCTTTCCAAAGAAGTGAGCCACAATCATGTCAGCTCTCTTACTTTTATTGCAGGGATAGATCCTGAGATTTGAGATAAGACAAGAAGAAATGCTATGCCCAAGGGAAAAGAAGAAAGGAAACTGCAGAGGGTAGTTACACATGACAACCTCCCATTCAGCTTACATGGCTCCTCTTGTTTTCACCCAAACCCATTAATGTCTACAGAGAATGAGTGTGGCCTGGATAAAAGAGATTATTAGTCAGGAATCCCCTGTGAAAACGTGGTGCTTTGCTTTCTCCAGGGGCTTTTGTTTCCAGGATGATCAACTGAGGTCAGGGATCAGAAAGTATCCTCTCCCAAATCAGCTTCACCTGTGCCCAAAACACAGGCCAATCAGCCACATTCTAGTTTACTTGTATTTAGAAGAGAGATTCCTTTTGGAGTATCTCTTCATGAAAATGAACACATTTATCTCAAAGATGGCATGTGACATTTCTACACATTTCAAGTGATTTGAATATTATTTAAAGTGGAATTCATAATTAGAATTCAGATGAATAAACCTGATCTTCAAATATTTCAGAAATCAGAGGGATAGAGACAGAGAATGAATGCAGTTGATGTTTGAGGAATATCAGCCTGCAGCAACCTTTGTTTTTGTTTGTTTGTTTTTTCTCTGAGAACTACTTCACATTAGAAAGGACTTCCCTGGCTGTTTCTATAATGCCATGGATATATTTGAATACATACCACAGATAACTGAAATAAAGCAAGTATTTTTTTTTTAATCTAAAATGAATCAGTTAAGGTATGTCTTCCCCAAGAATATGAACAGAGGTGACAGAAACTTAAAAATAGGCCAGTCACTTTTGTTCAATAAGCCACACTGAAAAAAAAAAGCAATCTAGATCCTGAAAAAAAAAAAAAGAAAGACGACACAGACATCAAAGAAGACATTTGAAAAAGGATTGGAGAGATGGCTCAGTAGTTAAGAGCACTTGATACTCTTGCAAAGGACCTGGGTTCAGTTCCCAGCACCTACATGATAGCTCATATCTATAACTCTGATGCCAGGGGTTCTGATGCCCTCTTCTAGCCTTCAAGCATGGATGTACATGCTACATATATGTAGGAGGCATGAAGGCCTTTGTACTCACAGATAAGCACTAGGGGAACCTGGAATGTTAAACACACAGGGTTGTTCCTTCAAAGGAAGATGTGCATAACCAGTTGTCTGACCAGAAGGCTGGAAGTGGACATGGTTAATAGCCTGGTGACCTGTGTGCTATCTGTGTAGCTGGGATCATACCAGATCCTTCCCTGAATCTTTATCATAAGATTTTTTTCTTTCTCAGTAAACCTAGAGAAACTATCTTTATGGAAGGTGTCACATGTACTTTTGATGTAGTCACATCTGATCTTTATTTAGCTTTCTTGGTTTCACAAGGAGATTTGTATTTGCTTTATTGTGCACATGGGAATGAGTTAATTATCACCAGGAAAGTTTTCACTAAACTGTGCTGTGTTTAAATATGCCTAAAATAAACTACTCGGGACTCCCGAAGTTTTAACCAACACCCCCTGCTTAGCCATGTTAAACCAAATTGCAATCTTGATTCACATGGATAGTTACTCTGCCAGCTGTGGTGGTTGCAGAGATCTCTGTGTATATATGCAAATACTCACACAAATAAAATAAAAGCGTAAATGAACACATACTTGAAAGAAATATGCGGAGAATAAAGATTGTTGTTTGGATTCCTGCAGCACCCCATACACCAGCTTCAGACCCTAAATTATCTACCTGTGTTTGAGTTCAATAAAATGTCTCAATCCACTAGAATGCTTTAGATCAGAAATGATTTAAACATGGTTCAAATTTGTTTAAGAAAACAAAGATCTAGTTCATCTACTTAAAGGAAGCATATGATTGCTGTGTTACAGATCTGGAATGTTCATCAATGTCCTTTGAGTTAAGAAGTTTAGTCGCAGCTAAGGGAAAGTGGTAGAAACTTAAGATCTAGGGCCTAGAGGTAGTTTTTCTGGTGACAGATGTGGGCTACCAAGGAAATCATGAAGCTGTAGCCCTCTCTTCTTACACTGTGGCCATGGAGTGAGAGGTGTCTTTCCAGTATGTTTCTGTCATGTTGCGCTACCTCACCACAATCTAAAAGGGAAGGGGCCAATTGATCAACACAAAAATCTTTGAAACTGTGAGCCAAATAACATTTCATCTTTATAGGTTACTTGTCTCTGCTATTTTGTGTAGTAACTTATTAAATGGATGGCTATAAAGACAAGGGACTTGGAAGACTGAAATTTAGCACTCAGATATGGCAAAAATACCTTCTCTATTTCTGCATTTATGTCTTCCTGTTGACTGGTTCCTTTTAAATGATGGGTAAAACTGATGTTGGCTGGTTCATAAACACATCCTCCTCACTGAGCAACCCTAGTGCTAAAGGAAACTCTTTTTCAACCTCTAAATTATCAGTCATGATGAGGATTATGATTGACTTGTCAAGATCATTTGGCTCATATGAACTATTCATTATAGCCATGGGAAAAGCAGAGATTGAACACTCCTGAACTTCTTCACACCCAATGCTGTAAGCTGAGTGAGAGAGTGAGAAAGAGAGCCTGCAGTGAGTGTCATGATGAAGAATAGAGCGTGTCCAATAGTAGTCAGCCTAAAACAACATCAACAATAGGACAACACTTCTACTTTCTTAGCATTTATAAACTGGTCTTATTTAGGTTACCTCAGGTTAGTTTTGCTCACACTCAAAGGATTTTAATTAAAACATTTCTGGAAATCAAATGTCTTGAGTTATTGAAAATGAAACTTAATAACAATTGTCCCTACTGTTTTTCAATGGAAAAGTTGAAGCTGGATTTGCAGTCATGCTGTCTTGGGCCTATTTATGAAATGTGGACATGGTTTATTAGGGAGCCTTCAGTCTTTCTTGGGAAAGTCAAGGCTGCTTATCCTCACATATATAAAATGAGAAATGGGAGCTGCTAGTTGGCTGCTTTGTACATGTCTAGTCTCACCTTTCTCTGAGTCTATAATTCTAAGAGCATGTCTCTCCAGCCCAAATAAAGCATGATTACTTTTTTAAGATGCCTTTAAATCTGTTGATTTCAGATCCTACCCTGATTTTTCAGTGCAGCATTTTACTTAGCAACAAATGAGAACTATAAAAGTAAGGAGATGATTTATTTAATTATGCCACATATTTATAAGATATTGTGAAACTATTTTAAAATCAGGTCATGGCTTATAATAAAGTCAGAATTTAAAAGTCATGAATAAAGTGAAATTCACTATATTCAGTTCATTTTCGTGTTTATCAGATTCTAAGTGCTTATCATGTGCTTGGCACTATTCTTAAGAGTTAGAACACAACGATGACCTCATTCTTAACTTGGAAATTAAACAGGAAGTAAGCAAAGAAGCATAGAAATAAATATATTATGAAGGAAATTAGGAACTGTGTAACAAAAAAGTAGAGGCTACTCACTGGTTCACTCAACAAATTATTTTAAGCATTGACTAACAGCTATGTCCCATTCCAAACACCATTGTAATTGGACCTCTTTGTAAAAGATCAATGGCCACAGGCAAGATAGGTCATTGATAATACCACCTTAACAATAAATAAACTATCTACCATGGCAGTTAAATACATTGTAGTCCAAATAGAAGCTATTGTGAAAGATAATTTTTTCCTGAGGGGATAGAGCACCTTTTTGTTCTCAGACATTCATTTGGTGTGAAGATTTCTTTATGTTGCTATCAGAAAGGAAGGTCAGAAGAAGCATGCATATGGAAAGGGCAATAATATTTCTTTCCTTTGGTATTGCAGACAATAGATTAGTAACACTTGGGCCATTGTAATATCATAAACAACATTTTATTAGTCCATTCTGTTGATGGAGTCATATTACTTGGAATAATAAAAGAAATAGCAAGTAAGTTGGAGCCATTGGGAAGATAGCATTCTTTTAAAATACTGAATAATCTGCCTGATCAGTAAAATTTCTAACTCTCCTATGGCCTGGAATATTTCAAAGAAAAATAAACATTGTAACATTATTTTGACCCTAAATTTTCACTCTGAATCACTATCCAGAGTTTAAAATATCAGTACATTGATGTGCCATGAGCAATTGTGTTACGCTATCCAGTGCCCCCAATTCAGAACTGAAGGGCTCATTTCTCAGCTTCTGTAGGAGACAACAAAAGATTGTCCACACCCGCATCTTTTTCTGAGTAGCGTCATTGCAGACCAGTGGTGGGTCTATTCCTCAGGCGAATGGGGGGATAGCACTAGAAGCAACATCAAGGATTCTCTAACACCAGTCGGAAGCTGCCAAACAGATAGAGTGCCAGAACCCCCTCTAAAGGTCATAAACTACAAAGATGAATGGTGTCCTCCAAGTGAGCGTGGCCCCGGATGGCTGTAATCTGGCCATGTGACTTTAGTTTCTGTAGTTCTAGAATGTCTGTGCTACAGAAGTGGTGCTGTTTTAACCAGGCACTTATTAGGACATTAAAGCTTAAGTTATGGTTTTTGCTCCTGTTGCTCCAATTAGTTTCTTGTGGGGTGGTGGGGGAGAAATCATAAAAAAGGTAGGAAGAGAAAGCTGGAGCTGAGAAGGAGTAATTAACCCTGATAATTAAAAAGAGATAAAAACAGCTACAAGTGGACCATAAAAACTAAACTTGGCTCACAGTGATTCACGGGGGAGTTTTGGGAAATGGAGATGTCTAACAGCCATGTCCTGAAAGAAACATACAGAGGCGAAGTTCTGCATTTTCTCCACCAGTAAGCAGCCACGGAGCAGCAGTGCTCACTCACAGTAGAAAAGGTAGGTGATGTGCCTGAAGCTCGATTCAACCTTTGCAGAGGTTTTGTTGGTTAAAAGAACAGTTGTACTCAGAACCTTTGCCATGTCCTCAGATCTAATGACCTGCAGAAAGAGTGTAACAGACAGACAAGTGTGCTGGATTGTTTTAAGCCCCACCCCAGAGCAGAAGGACAGACTCCCCAGCTAGTGGCAAGCAGCAATAGAGTGTTTATAGCTAGCATCTGCTTTAGAGTTTCAATTTGGCAGATGCTGGCCACTTTGTTAGCAGTCATAGACTCTGTCTATAGTCTGAACCTTGTGAGTGTCAGGGTACAAAGGACTCAGTCCCATTATTCTAGTTCAAGTAACCCTATGGGAAAACCCTCTCACATCCCTCCTGGCATAGAGCTTGGATTTGTATAGATGGCATTTGCTTACTGAAAGTTCTGCTTCTTTTATCTTCCACAGAGGTTGTACCAAATTTATTTCCAATTAAACATTCTGTCCATAATTCTCCATCTCAAAGCAGGTTGCTGTTTTTATATTCTTTATTTTGTTCTGGGGACTGAACACAGGCAAATGTTCTCCCACTGAACTTATGATAAGAACGTATCTGGTGAAAATTCAAATATGGAATTCCAGACCTCCAGGTCTTCCTTAACCCACTGCTTACTGCAAAAAACAGACAGGAATCCTGAATGTGACATATACCATATATATATATATATATATATATATATATATATATATATATATATAAATTTAAAAGGGTGTGTTTTCAAAGAGCAATAATCTTGATGCACTGGCATGCTGAGAATTATTCTAAATTGTTCAGAGTTCTATTCTACTGTGAATTGAAACCAGAACATTAATGAGGAATGCTGCTACATCAGACCTTCACTATCTGGTTAGCTTGGCCACATGATAAACACATTAGTGCTATAAAGAATGGCACCTAATGAACATTTCCCCCAACACTAGCCATGTATCTGTGAAAACATCCCATGAGAAAATATGGAATTCTTCCTGATTTCATAAACTATGAAAAAAAAGCAGCTTCCACTTTTTAAGGATGTAAAGAATTCCACGTTTTCTTTATTCTCTTGGCAATCAGTCTTATCTGAATTCTAAGAGCTTAGAGAATTAACATATTTTTAATCCAAACTTTGAAAGCATCCATCTCAGTGATTAGTGGTGCAGGAAATTCTCCTCTCCTTTCAAACACCCTTTGAACAACAGAAAAGAATCATTTGTGGGTGTACCAATACCCATGCTGCTCAGCAAAATTACACCCCACATTTTATTACTAATAAGCTATCTTTAATAAGCCCTTAAGAGGACTAAGGATAGAAAGAACATTGGTCTCTTTGTAACTTCTTTCTTCTTGGGAGTGTAAAGAACTTTGAGCAGAATTAAATAAAACATGTGCTAAGCTACTAAAGCAGGTTTCCTTTCCTTCAGAGACAAAATGTATTTTAATATGCAATACCTTGATATTTTTGATATCTTTGATAAGTGACATTATGCTAGCAACCAGAAATAGCCTTTAAATGTTTTATTTTCTCTCTAGAACTTCATAGGAACCAGGATATCTAACTGCCTTTAAAGTCATTACTCAACTATAGGAACTTAATTATTGTCTACTTTAAACAAACTTACCTCTAATGGCAGATCATTGGTCAACACATTTGTTTTCTTTAACAGCTGTGCAAAAACAACAGAATGCCTGCTGGGACAATATTGATGAGAATTTAATAGGGGTCATTACTTCAATTCCTTGTATCTTAAATTGGTTAAAGCTAGGTATTATGAAAACACAAGTTGTAGATTACTCTGACATCTTAAAAGCCATTCTGTTTGGAAAATAAATTAATAAATAGGGCTCAATAATTGAAATGCTGATGCATTTTTGGCTTTTTAGTTGAAAGCCAAGCAATCATTGGTAGCGAAAGCTTTATCTCAGTGTCACCACTTTCTGGCCTCTGAGACTGGCTCTCTATAGATTTCAGAATAGGGGTCATTTCCATAGCTTCAGGCCCTTTAAACATCACTTCAGCAATCGGGGTCACTGCCTCTGGCTCCCAGGCTGCCTTGTTCTTGTCTTCTCTCTCTTGTCTTTCTTTCCCCTAACATGCAGATGTCTTCAAAGCATTGACCTAGATCTTTGCCGTGGTTAAGGGAAGCACTGTTATGTGCCATATCAGGATGCTTTTCTTAGAGTTCTTGCCACTGTGTGCCTACTCCATCTGGCTTACTTATCCTAGGACTGAGCTTATATGTTAGTCTTTACCCTGATACTGCTTTGACCTGTACTTGATATCAGGCAGGAGCTTATAATGATGATCACAGCCGACAATACAAGGGATTCCCTCTGATCTGCACTGGCTATTCCTCAGCTCCCATAAGAGGATGTCCCGTGTGTATGACAAATCCCTAACATCACCCTGCAGATACACTTGCATGAGTGAGGACACATCTCAAGGGAACTGAAATTTGAACTCTTCCTTATGCATGCAAGTACCATGGAAACCCAGTTCATTAGAATCATAAGAATCATCTCCATTGCTCTAATGAAACACCAAAAGTCTAGCATGGCTTTCTTCCTTTGAAACCACTTCTGAATTCTTTTTTGAGCAGAATGTTTTCATATCTGGAAAGTTATTGTTATATAAAAACTATCCAAATTATTTTTATTGTAACTAGGCCATAATACAAAATGTCATTTAAATTTTCCCCATAAGATTATATAGAATAGCAGCTATTCATTTTGATTTTACTCTCCCAATGGGATTCCCAGATGTGCACACACATATACAAACACACACACATGAAAAAGCCAAAGAAAAGGGCATTTCATTCTTGCATATAAGCAACATAAGATGGTGGGGATCAAACTGAAGGGGCCAAGTCCTGCTCATGGGGCACTCGACTCAGGAAGCACTCTATTACTGGATTACTTCCCTAGCCCCCATCACCAGCTTTGTTGATATTTGTACCAAGCTGTAAATATTCTACTAAAATTTCAACTTTTCAAGTTCTACTTTTCTAAAAGAAAAATTCTTCTTTTTCAGTTGTCACTGATCTTTACTTTCTTAGAAATTGTCAACAACGTTTAATTCAATTGAACACAGAAATTGTACAAGATGTCAATGATAAGAGGAACCCAAACCGGCAAACTCTTCAGGTGTCCTGCAGATGCAGACGCAGACATTACAGGAAGCTTTGGACACTCCTTGGTTGTGTGCATTGATTCTCTTCAAGCAAAGCAAAGGAAATGGTCTTCCAGAAGGAACTTCTTCCCTGTGGACCGAGGGAACAACACTCTGCTTCTCTGTTTTTCTATAATTTCACATCTCATTTCTTATGGCAGATTCTCTCTCTTTTTAATAGTTTTATTGATAATGGGTTTCAAACAATATTAAATGAGATAGAAAATATTTATGGTTCATATTTAAATTAAAATGCATAAGTCGTGTTTTAATTACATTATTTCTCCCTTCTCTTTCCTCCTTCCAAACATTCCCATATCTCCCTTCCTGCCCTCCTTCAAATTCATGCCCCTTTTCTCATTCATTGTCAACACACACACATACACACACACATAAACACATACACACACACACACACACACTCACACATATATTATATGTATATATTCCTAACTATAACCTATTGAGATTGAGTCCATATAATGCTACTTGCAAGTGTTTTTTTCAGGGCTGACTATTTGGCACTGAACAAACAATTGATGTGCTCTCTCAGCTTTACTCAGTTTCCTGCAGTTTCCTGTGAAGGGTTGAAGCCTCATGGGCTTTCCTACAAGCAGGTTGGAATGTTCACTGGTATCCTCCTTGTTCAGCTCATGGGAATCCTTGATAATCTCCTTCTAAAGTGAATAACCTATGCACAGTACATCAGCTAGATGAGTTACACCAAATTCACTGGATTATCCATCAGAATTTGTATAAAATTAAAGTTTCAAGTGCAGGGGGATACTGTGGAGTTTGGGAAGGAAGAAAGTAAAAAGAATGTACAAGAGGATTGGATGCTATAGCCATCTGGATGAAGCTGGTAGAGTGAGCAGAGGTTAGAAATGTTCAAAAGGCATTTGGAAGAGTGATTAATTAATTGCTCTTGAATAACTTTCAAAACACAAAGAAAAAGCTGCTCATAAGTCTTGTAAGGACAATTATTTGAAGGTAGAACATTCTTGGCAGGATACAGTATGGAGCAATATTAAGCAAACAAACAAACAAACAAAATAAAACAAACAAACAAACAAAAAACCAAAATGCCCTAAAGTTAAGATCTCTCACACACAGAAAAGGAAAGAAATACTGATACTTTCAAGTCACCAAGGATCCTGTGAAATACTTAGATGCAAAAATAGTTTCTAGACGTGTTCTAATGTCTCTTCAGGATATTTGCAAGCATTTTATTCAAGTCTAAATGACCACAGTCATCCTACCAGTCTAGAGGACTTAGAGTATGAAAGCAGCTAGCAACTGCAAGATGCAAACAAGAGGAACAGCTACTGCAAGGGGACAGATAAGTCTGTCAGCCTTCCCTTAACTGAGTGGATGAAATCAAAGCCTGGAAGTAGTTCCCAAGCCTAAATGGATTATGACCACATTATTAATAAGAGCTATAGGTAACAAAGGCTATTTAATAAACACCACTCATGGTCTTGAAAACCGCTCTCCTGGGTGAATGTATTACAAAATGAATGACTTTAGTAACTTTATGTATAGATCTAAATTTATTAGTCTTATGTTCCAATTTATTCTGATATTCCTGATTCATTTTTGTCTAATGGACAGTAATATTATCTGAAGAAATTTTTATATGTTATATATTAAAATTATACCTGTACCTTTAAAATATCCACAAACAGCTTAAAAAGAAAACCTGTCTACTTAGTCTCTTTAGCTCAGATTGCTGTAACAAAAACCATACACTAAATGGCTGAAACCAACAATCATTTACTTCTCTAGTTCTAGAGTCTAGAATCAAGAGGCCAGTATGGTTGGGTTCTGGTAAAGAATCTCTTGGTGACATATAAATAGCTGCCTCCTCAATTTCATCACATGGTGCAAAGAATGAACTCTTCTCACTTCCAACTCTTTTAAAGCTCTAGTGCCATCAAAGGGGCAGCACCTTCATGACCTTATCTATCTGTGACTACTGCCCAGAGCTCACACACCCCATCTGCAAAACCACTAGATGTATTAAGTCATGGGGCTTGAACACAAAAATCTAAAGGTGTAGGGTGGAATAATTAATCAAAGTATGTAACACATTTAAATATAGAGTTAGATTTTTAAGCCAAAAATCAAAACAATGAGATGCTATACAAATACTTCAAATGTTTAAAAAAAAATTAACTTTAAAAGTAGGACATGAGGCATCTTTCCATGTCCTAAAAACATTCAAGAAATGCCTAAAATTCCTGCAAATACTGGATAGAATGAAAAAAAGGAGAGCCAAGTAACCATTTAGGTCTTCAGTTAAAGACATGCAGCAGAGCACATACTCACTCAATTACACACATTTCAGAAAACCAGAAGCAGAAGAATGGCTCTCAAGGAGAAAATGACCATCTCTTGCTGTATAATATGAAGAAAATATTAGCATGAAGAAATGTCTGACACCACCATTATGAAATACTGACACACGTTACATCTTAGGGAGACTCACTATCCAGGTAATGTAACATGGATCTGTGCACAGAAGCTATGAGTGTCTGTGCCCATCTTTGCTGCTTGTTGAGAACCCTTAGCCCAGACCTGTGAATCACTGGAATAAATGCAGACATAGCCAAAATAACCCCTGAGAAGCAGATGGTTCAGAAAGCTTCTGTCCAGATGCCAGAACCCCATATGCTTGCCAGTCTGTGTTTCCAGCATGCATCATTATACTTAAAATCATATTTTTCCTTTTGCTGCCATGTTCACTCTAGCATAATTAACAAGGTTCTAATATTTTTCCAGAAAACAAGAAACACCACAGTCTGTTTTCTTGTTTTTATAAAAAGATAAGTGAAAAGTAAGCGTCAGACACCTCCAGACCTCCAACATAACAAGCAGCTTGAGACTGTTTTGGGGCTATCATTGTGAAGCGCTTTTGTGAAATTTTATTTTGACAGTGCCATTGTCCCCTCTGGGCTTTCCAGGCTCCTTAGTAAAGGGAGGGATGCTCCCTGGTTCCTTTATGAATCCACCAGTAAATAAAACAAGGTTGTTTGCAAAAAGAAACTCATTTTAAATACTTCATTTCCAAAGGCTAGAAAAGTGTATGATTAAAAAATATATTCTTTACTTGGGAACAATGGTTAGTTTTCTTGAGCCAACAATATTCAAGCTCCAAGGCAATGAAATGTTTGCTGTCATGTCAAAGGGAGTTTCCTCCAAAGACTGAAGACAGGCCAGCTATACTACTTCTCCTACAGACCTTTGACATGGCAGTATGTGGAACTCCATATACTGCCTATATGTCTATGAAAAACTGTAAACACAAAACACCATTAAAGCAAATTGACCATTATTAATACATGTGCTACTTAATTGAATAGATAGCTCTCAAAGAAAGAAATACATATAGATAATAAATATTTGGAAAACAATTGAGTAAAATTAGGGAAATGGAAATACAAACTGTTTCGAGACTCCCCTTTTTCCCAGCCAAAATGACTATCATCACCAGGAGAACAAATAAGAAATGCTAGTGAGGATGTGAAGAAATGGGTCCTTATTCATTGCTGGTGGGAAAGTAGCTGTTGCAGCCACTCTAAAAACCAGAAGGGAGTTTCCTCCAAAGACTGAAGACAAGCCAGCTATACTACTTCTCCTATAGACCCAATAGAACAAACCAGCCCACCACAGAGATCCTTGTACATCCATATCTATTAGTATGCTATTCACAATATGGAAGGTATGGAACTAGTCTAGATGTCCATCAAAATATAAATCAATAAAAAAAAAATCCATAGTAGAATTAAATTTAGCTGTAAAGAAGAATAAAAGTATGACATTCACAGGAAAATAGATGGAATTGATGATTGTGGTATTAAGCAAAACAAATTAGACTCAAAAAAGAGAAAGATCATGTTTTCTCTCATGTGTGGAATCTGGATTTTGCATATATATTTTTTTCATGTCATGCAAATGTCATGAAAGCATAAATTGATCTATGTGAGGAAGGGATAAGTCTAAAGCAAAGAGGAGGGAAAACAGAAGAAGAAAATGAATATAATAAAAGGGGGAATTCCTTAGGGGTAGAAAGGGACCAGTAAGGTTTGGGAATGGAGAGAACAGAGAGAGTTAAAGGACAAAGTGTCCTGATGTGTGTGTATGAAAGTGGCACAATAAAACCCATGTCTTTGTTTACTTACTAAAATATTCTTTTGAAAAGGTGTTTCAGTAGACATAAGGAAGATCTTCAGCAATATACATTGTTTTGCCACACCCCAAGACCACAATAAAAAAATCAAAAAGACAATCTTTCAGTGACTACTTGGAGCCTCAATGTTACATGCCTCTTTCCAAACAATAAAATATGTATATATAAGTCACCATGGTATGGCCAGAGCCATGGCATGTCCTATTGCACTGAGAGAAGACACTCAGCCCCCTGAGAGGAGATTAAGTATTTCCCTTGATAGGAAGTATAGCATTTCCCATGGTTTCTCCTGTTTAAATTACTAATCAAATGCAGTCATGTGGGAACCAGAAAAAGAGAAAGTGTGAACCTTTGTGAATGCTTCAGTAACCCACAGCAAGGACCCATGGACCATTGACACAGATGTTCCACAGCTATTTGGTGAACATCTGCTTCTACTATGTGGTTGCTGGGTAGAGCTTTCCAGATGTGTGACTCTACTCTTTGACAATCAATTTGAAGCTTTGCTTAAATGAAAGACTGATACAAAAATACATACATGTTCTTTGTAAAAGTGGAACTAGGGTTGAGGATGTAGAAAAGTGATAAAACATTTGCCTGGCAACATAGATAGGGCCTGGTTTCAATCCCCATTACTGTAAAACTGAAAAATGAAGAAGAGTACAAAAACACAGCTAAGTCAATAGTCAAATGAAGCAACTAGTCACATCTAGCTACAGATATACACAAGATTCATATTTTAAACATCTTTCTCAGTGATTAAAACATTTCAGTGCTGAAGTACTTCAATAAGAGGATAGAATTGTTCAAGATATCTGATGTCTTCAAGATTTCCTATGAATTTTTCTTAGCACTTCTCTCAGGAGAGCCAGTGATGTATTACCTTCACTTACCACAAGAAACTTGCATAAAATCCTTAGAGATATTCCTCCTACATCCAACATTTCATCAAAAACTGAATCCAACCTGAACTTCAAAAAAGATTTAGATATGTAAATAGCAAATATCCACCATAAAATACTTACTGGCAGGAGAGATACCATGGTGATGAAGGTGGTTTTCTCAGGGTAAGGCTCATGTATTGCACTCCAGATGTGCTGGCCCCTGAGATGTCCCAAAATGCAGGAAATGCAACTGTGTAATTTGTGGTAGTAAAGGACTACATTCATACTCTCCCCTGTTTAAAAAAAAAATCCATCATAAAGTTGTATCTTCATAGATAATAGTCATAGATATTTAATTAGATTATAGATAGGTAGATAGACATACATGGATCACATACATCCCTTTAACCTTATATCTTGGACACATGTTGTAAATGATTGTTGATACATGTACATAACATGTCTAATATGAAAGTGACTGAAAACACATCTCATTGTAACTTCATGAAATGTTCCTGCTACCTTTTTAGATGGGCTCAACAACAATAATTCAGAAATCCTAACTGAACAGAGAGCTAAAGTACGGTAAAGAAATACTTCCTTAAATTCTCATAGGCATTTTCTAATACTGTGGTTCTCAATATGGGACCCCAGAGAGCAGTCGCAGCAGTGGCTGGGAATGTGTTAGGAACTCTAAGGGCGGTGTACGGACCATGAATTTAATGAGCCCCCCAGGTGGTTGCAATGTGCACACGAGTTTGAAAAAACCACTGTTCTCAATTGAGCTACAGTTTTGTGTATAGGCTAACTTTTTTTTCTAACTTTTACTTTTGATGTTCTGGGGCCTGAACTCAAGATTTTGCAAGTGTTGAGTAAAGTCTGTGCCATTAAGTGACAACCCTAGCCCTCATATATATTTTAAATAGACAACTATTTGCATGTGAACCATGACAGTGGAATCACCCTGTAGTTTAAGTTTTATGTGACTCAGAAATGTTTATACTTATATTTTTATAAAACTATGAAAAAAATCAGTTGGCCCTATCCCTATACATCCAATAACCATGTCTATATGAAAATCTAATGCAACAATTCTCTTGCCCTGGAGGAGATGGGAATGGGGGTGAGCTGGGGAGAGAGTGGGGGTCAGGGGGGTGGAGGAAGGAGGATAGGGGAATCTGTGGCTGATATGTAAAATTACATTAAACTGTAAAATAAATTTTAAAAAAATCTAAAGCATACTAGATATTTATTTGTGATGTCTTTTCCTTGACTTCAACTTTTTCTTTACCACTTTTCTTTAGTTATCTCTCTTGCTGCTATGATAAAACACTAACCAAAAGCAACTTGAGAAAGAAAGGGTGTTGTTTTTTTTTTTCTCACAGGTTATAATACATTATGGAGAGAAACTGAAGCAGAATTCAAGGCAAAAAGTGAAATGGAGCCATAGAGGAATGCTTCATACTAGCTTATTCTCCTGGATTTCTCTGCTATCATTCTAAACAGCCAACCCCACTTGCCTAGGGACGACACCTCCCACAATGGGCTGGACAATTCTGCATCAATTAGCAATTAAGAAAGTGCTCCATAGACATGTACACTGGCCAATCTGAATAAGACAGTTCTTCAGCTGAGGTTGCCTGTTCTCATATCTGTCAAGTTGACAAACAAGATTATCCCTCATACTATTTTTTTCTGTCTACCATGATGAACAGATTCCTGATGCCTTAGCATTAGTACCACCCCTTGTGAAATGGGCACTGAGTTTGTGATGTAGCTTAAACTCCTTACCATTTTACCACAAGGCTATCACAGAATAAGTCTTCTATCTCCTCACACAGCAGAGTGTAAATTTTCTCTCTAAACTTTCTATGCCTTATAATGACATTTACATCAAAACACAGAATGATGTCAATACTCACATGTCATCCTCAAACAGTTCCAACACAGTTAATTAATAAGATGAAAGATAAATATGTATATGCAAATCATAATCATTTGCCATTGCAACTAACTGAATTTGAAATCACAAATAACCCAAATAGCCATCTTCTCCCGGAAGCCCAGCAATTCTAATTATGAAAGAATGTATTTTATTCTATTAGCCCCAACTCTTTCAATATAAAAACTAATTACATTGTGACAATTGAAATGGGTCAAAAGTTCAGATGACAGAGGGGAGAAGCAAATCAATGAGTGTACATTTTCCACTCAAGCATCTACAGAGTCATTACATTCTTCTTGTTTCTGATTTAAATCCCCCATTAATATTCCTAAGATTAAAGCCTAGTAATGGAAAATACACACAGTTCTATATTTTTATTTGCTGTTGACTAAGGCTCTAAAGTTTGGCCTTATAACATGTCATACATAAAACAAGTCTTAAGTATCATTAACTGGGAGCTAAATCTCCCATGAATCCCTACACAACAGAAGACTTAAAGATTCCATTCATCACAATTTTTACTTTCAAAATGAAATAATTTAGCTGACATGATCAACAGTATCGCACCACCAAAGAGAAGTAAATATCTCTACTTAAAATGTCAGAAATATGGGAAAGGTAGCATAGATCAAAGTGGTTTTGCAACATATTATATAGATATTTGAATTCCTGAAGGACAAAATGGAATATAAAACAAATTAATAGCATATTAACACAAAAGTTCATCTTATATCTATGAGTAGCCATTTCCATTCTTTCCCTCCTGGGTAAAGAATTGTGAAATATAAGGTAATGTCTTTCCCATCAGCCTTAGTGTCCTCTTCCTCTTTCTCCTTTTGCACCACTCATACTGTGGGCCTGGTACTAGCAGCAAAGAAAATGCCGCCCTTGCAATTAATCTCTCCTTCTGGTTCCTCCAGGCCTGCATTCTATAGCTCTGCCCTCAAACAGAAGCCTGGGTACTGGTCAAGGCCCTCTCCTGCTGAGAAACTGTGCCAAGAGCATCGGATGTTCAGTGAGGCGGATGTAGGCTTGTGCCTGAAACCACCATCACAGCACCAACTGGGAAGAAAAGCCTCTGTTATGACTCATACTAATGATCTTTACATTTTAATTAGAAATCCTTGAGTTAAGATTACTCACTGAAGCCCTAATGAGCAAGAGGAAGTTTCCCTCCTCTTACTCTGCTTTTGGAGTATGAGAAAAAAAAAGCAATAAGCTGACCTGAATCGGGTCAAAGTAAATATCAAGGAAACTCATTAGAACTTTCTGATTTGCTCCAAGCTGAAAATATCAGAAAGTTCTACTTCAAAGCCAAGAAACATAAGGTTAGCAATGAAAATAAGCTACGGAATAAATGTGAAGAACTCTTCCATGTCTTTCTATGTGTCTGATTCCCCATCTCTCTCTCTCTCTCTCTCTCTCTCTCTCTCACACACACACACACACACACACACACACACACACACACACACACACACACACACACACACACACACACACACACACACACACACTTTCTTTACATTCCCTACCTTTTCAAAACTCCCAGTGCTTTCAAAATGCAGAAATCCAAATCTATATAGTTGGTCCAAAGTCTGAAGATTTCCCTGAGCTTGAATTTTTTTCCAGACAGGGTTTCTCCTTGTGTAGTTTTGGTGCCTGTCCTGGAACTCACTCTGAAGACCAGGCTGGCCTTGAACTCACCGAGATCCAACTGGCTCTGCCTCCAGAGTGCTGGGATTAAAGGCATATGTCACCACTGCCGGGCTAGAGTTTGAATATTTTTTGAAAAGTTTTGTTTGCTTTCTTTACCTAAAAACCACCAAATATCTTCCTAGATGAACTTGGCTTTCTGTCTTGACCATTGTAACAACCAAGATCAAAAGTAGACATTAGAAAACATTGGGAAAATTTTTTTGAACTAAGGATTCCTTTTGGAAACAGAGAATTTGAGATAAGAACTAGGTAGTAAAAAAAAAAAAAAATAGGATTTTCTTGGGAGAAAGGCTTCTGTGGGATTCTGCTCTCCCACCCACAATGGCATCTAAATGAGCATCATCATTAAACTTTTAAACAATTTAAAAGTCATCTAACATAGAAATATCAGCATCAAGCCCAGGCTCACACCAGGAAATTGCTTTAAGTTTCTCCTCAGATAGAAATAGATGACCAAAGACAAGATAGAAGTAAGTAGCTTCTCAATTTTTTCAAATTATTATCATTTTTCTTGTATTTATCTGGGGAACACGGTCACATATAGCCCAGGTTGGCACTTAACTCACTAAGTATATGTAGCCACGTGTTGTATGGACTTTTCTTGGTGAGGCGTGTACAAATATCTGTTTACCCCAAATAGGGCACCAACAAAAGATCAAAGAAATTATTTCATCAAAATACTAGTTGTTGAACCAGTTTCCTGGACTTGCTTACAGAGTATGAGTGAAGAGCAAACTGACAAGAGCGACTCTACCATAGTTACATCATCAGAGACCCACCCCAGCATTGTCCAAGCCCCTGGAGCTATCTGCACAACTGGTAGTGATCTCAGGTGATCCACTCCCCATCAGGTTGTAAATGCTAAAAATTGGAGGGGGTATATGAATCTTCTACATTTCAGGAACTTTCTGAGACTAGTGAATTGCTTGGTTCCTGAGGTCTGTAAGGTTTTTGCTTACTTCCAAAGTTGAGAAGCTTAAATGCTTAAATTTGGAGGGAATTGTTACAAAGCAGGGAGACTGGTTCTGAAATCTTTATACTCCTGCTTCTAAGTGCTAGGATGCTATTATAGGCCACTACACCTGCCCACGTTGGTGTCATTTCAACCCACATGCTGTCTTATTTAAATCTGTAGAACAAAGATTCCTGAAGTAAGATGTTCAGACCTCTGTGATTCACAGTGGTCAACCAATAGATCTACAGATAACATGAATGTTTTGGAAGAAAAATCAGTGGAAAAATTATGTTAAAAACAATTCCAGAAAGCCATGAAATAAAATAGTTTTTCCTTGATACATATATGGATAATGATTGCTGACTGGAAAGTTGTAGGCCTTACAAAAGTGTGCTGATCAGTTCTTGCTACAGTTGCTTTGGATAGCAGAATGTCCTTTTTGTTTCTGATGGTGAATTTTCCACCATTTCTGTTTTTATAATTGGAAGTTTAGTATTTTTTGTTATAAGTTTCATGCAGAGAAAGCGTTCCTATTTGGAAATTTGGATCAATGACTCAAAAGAGGGTCAATGATGCATGAAGGTAATGTTGACAATAATAATTTTGAAGACTCAGAACGTCAGGCAAATAAAAGGGAATGGAACTCCACTGCAAATGTAGAATGTTAATTTGTATGTTTGAATAGTGAATATTCTCATGTGATGATTTTGCATAAACAGATGAAAAGGGAAGAGAATATCTGAAAGTGGGTATCTAGAGAAACAGCAAACCTATTAGCTCCCAGCCCACTTTTATTTTGTGTTATGAAACTCCTTTGAAAAAAGTCATAAACTCATAGAAGCTTTATTTTGAAAGATAATAAAGTGACTTCTTATGAAAACAGCTTTATCTGATCTGCTAAAAAATATATGATCAAGCTTTTTAATGAGAAATTAATTTTATCACTTGGACAAGAAAGGAAAGTTACAGAACCAGATTACACAGTAACCTGTCTCATTGGCCTCATTCAGTTCTAAGTCACTTTAGAATACTTTACTGTTAAATTCTGGCCTCATCATGACCTCACATCATCTTCAGCTAAAGACAACCCTATCTTTTTACACCAATTCTTTCTGTTTTATCTGGCTTATTGTTTGGGCTTGGTCTTCAGATATACTAAGAAAAGGTTGCAGCAATAATTAGCAAATTTTGTCCTGACTGATAATATTTCTAAAGTCCCACAATTCCTTGAGATGTTTGCTCTGAATAGCTGGAGCCTGTTAGCACATTAAGGACCTCTCCTTCTGTTCCAAGTCAAGAGTTTTTAACATCAGTTGGTATCTTTATGAAATGCTCTAAAGGCATCACTTGAGATAATTAAATGGCATTTCCTCCCTTTAATCTGTTTCCACGGAGAATTGCATTAGATTTTCTGATGATGAAATGCCTAACATTCCTGAGATAGTACTATCTTTAAATCACACCTCTCAAACCTAGCACTTTCTTTGCCCATGACTCACTGTGATTGCTTCACCTATGTTTAGCTATCCTTCTTATCTGCAGTTCTCTCCATCCTTTGTGTTGCTCACCATAATTGTGGCTGCAAAATATTAAACAAAAAAATACCAGAAATAAAACGTTGTAAGTCTTAAAGTGCTTGCCATTCTGAGTAGAGTGATGAATTCCTGCAATATCTTACTCCCTACCCAGAGCAGAAATCATTCCTTTGCCCAGAGTATCCATCAGTTTAAGCGACCAGACACTGATCACTTAGAAGCTACCTCACTCATTAGATGGACTGTCTCAGTATTGCAGAACTGCATGCTGGGTTCGAATAACCTTGAATTATTTAATAATAGCCCCAACACCAAGAATAGTGATGCTGTCAATTCAGATATTCCAATGAAAAGCTAAGAGGACTTCTTTTATGTGAAATGGTGAAAAAAATCAAGGAAAGAAAAAAAAAGGAAGCAACTAGTATGGCTGCTGCAATCTATGTAAATAATCTATCTGTGGGATTATCAAGGAAAATAAAGTGTGTGTTAATTATACCTATATTCCAAACTAAAACTTACGATCCAATGCTTAGGGAAGGGAGAAAGGCATCAAAATCCAGAGCCCAGTATACTAAACTTGGATTCAGACATCCAATCACATGTACTTACTTACACTCTTCAGATGTGAAGATTGTTTTGTTTTAGTTGTTATTGTTGTCCTAGAATTGTAATGTCTGTGTTGGACTCCCTATAATCTATTTTATAAAGTAAATGAAATAGCCTTGTACCATTTCATCACCTGAAAGAACTCTAAGCCCCAACAACTCATTTCTTCTTCTTTTTTTTATTTAAGAGTTATTTATTTATTATGTATACAGAAGAGGGCACCAGATCATTACAGGTGGTTGTGAGCCACCATGTGGTTGCTGGGAATTGAACTCAGGACCTCTGGAAGAGTAGTCAGTGCTCTTAGCCTCTGAATCATCTCTCCAGCCCTGACAACTCATTTCTTTAGCTTTTGATGAGACAGTAAACAACCCAACACTAAAAGAAATTACTGACTATATTTACAGTTTTATCTATGGTTATACATGGTTTTAAGTGTTTTGGGTTTCATTCTGTTATTGTTGATTTAGATTTTACTAAAAAATATATATTTTACTCTTAGAGCACAAAAAATATATTGGCTCAAATCTGGAAACAGTAGTTTTTCAAGTATGTTCACTTCCTCAGCACTGCTTATAGCCCCTTCACTATTTTTGATGTCATTTCATTATTTATATGACCAACACCTTGTGTAGATCTAGCAAATGTTTGCCAATATTGCCAGCTATCTGCCTGACTGATCCATAAGATTTTATTCTATGTCTATTTCACATCTTATCTGTAGGAATTCCTTCTTCTTAGTTTGTTAGACCCTTATTTAGTCATCTAACATGCTTCTCATCACAGCTCAGCTCCAGCCCTGTGCTCTCTAGACCCTCCCTGCCTCCTCTCTAGTGTCTGGCGGGTGGATTAACACCATCCATCTCTGAGAGCACTGTTTGAACACACCCCCACCCCCGACCCCGACAGCACTCGGTACAGTCATCAGCTTATGCTCTTCTCTATCATCCTTAGGAAACTCCATACCCATCCTAATAGGACCCACTACGACTTTTGAAATGGAGGGAGGGGGAAGCAGAGAGGGAGGGAAGGGAGTGAGAACTAGGAGGAAAGGAAGGAATGAGAAATTTTAGGACGATGTACTAAGTAACAAAATGTTCATAGACCTACACATAGCCTGAAGGTACTTTTTATTATAGGAACACAGAAAAATAGTGTTTAAAAGGAATAATTTGACCAATCAAGCATGAGATTGTAGGCATGGTGGTGTATACTCCCAGACCTTATATTCATAAAGGCAGATGGATCTTATGAATATGAAGCCAGACTTGTCTATATAGTGAGTTCCAAGCTAGCCAAGGCTACATAGTGGGACCCTGTCTCAAAAAGAAAATGACAAGAGTGAGATTAAACTTATTAGGAAATTCTTGCAGAAAAAGGAGAAAGTAAAGTGTAAGTATCTGGGTGCAAACTATAATCCTAATATTTGTGAGGTTGAAGAGTTCGAAGCCAGCCTGGGCTACATAAGGAGTTCCAGGTCAGACACTGCATCAGTGATACTCTCTCAAAATAAATAAATAGACACTATGTAAAACAGACACAAGGAGGTACTTCCAAAGAAATTTCAAAAGCCACAGTTGGTGGTTTACTACTTCAAAAGATATTCCTGCCATTTTAAACTGTTCTTTTGAGATTGTACATGAGAGTAACTCTTTATAAAAAGTTTATAATGATAGCACTTGTGGAGAGATCCTTACATACAATGAGAATAACTTCTGAATTTTATAAGTTTATGTTTTTTCCTACAATGAACTCAGAAGTTTTGAGGGGTTTTGTCCTGTTCTGTTTTGTTTTCTGAGGTTTATTCTTGGAGGCAACCACAAACTTACAGAAACCTTGGAAAGTCAGTTACAATATTCCTTTCCTGAGCCATTTGAGAAGTTACTGACATCATGTCCTGTCACTGACTGATCATGATGACGTACAAATTGACACACTTTTCTATAACCACACTGTAAGCATCAGCACCAGGAAGGGAACATTAATCTGAACCTATCTACCCTCTAGAGACCACCCAGGTTTTTGCAGCAGTCATAGTAATACCCTTATCCACTTGTCAGGGACCTAGGTTCTTTAGGATGCAAGTCTCTTTTTCTCAACTTTAAGAATCTTAACACTTTGACCGTTACAGGTCAGCTATTTTAGAGAATGCCCTTTGGTTTGCATTGACCCGACTTACCAATTAGGACAGCCTTTTAGTTTGTCCCATTGATCATATTCATGTTGATCAGATGATGAATATATAGGGTCTTCCGTATTTTTCTAAAAATTTCCTGGTAGCTATTTTTATGAACTAGAAGCTTGAAGTATTTAAATATTCTGTGTTGTAGTTTATTAATTTATATAATTATATCATCATGCATGCATGGCTTCCTATTTCATCAGTGGGTTATCTATGAAAGTTATTATTTTGATGTATTTTCATTAACTTGATGTGGGGAAGGGTTTGGATAGAATCACCCTAAGATTTGAATTCTCTTTACAAATTTAAAATGACCATGCTTATTAGACATGGTCTAATATTTTGGAGCCTGTTTAGGTCCTAAAATCAACATTTCTCACTTTTTATAAACACTGTATTTATGTGTACAACTTTCTATCAGCCTACAGCATTTGTTTGCTCCAGTAGCACTTAATCCAGTCTACAGAGTTCATTCTAACTTTCTTTCTTGCTATTCTTTTTTAAAGATATTTATTTATTAATTTTTTAATTTTATTTATTTATTTCACATTCCTGCCACAGTTTCCCTCCCTTCTCTCCTCCCAGTTCCTCCCCAACTCCTTTCTCCATTCCTACCCCCTAATTCACTCCTCCATTTCTGCTTAGGAAAGGGCAGGTCTCTCATGAGTATCAACAAAGCATGAGACAAAGCAGCTGCCCCCCATATTTTAAGACTGGACAAGGTGACCCAGTATGAGAAGTAGGGCACCAAAAGCCAGTAAAAGAGCCAGAGAGGGCCCCTGCTCCCACTGTTAGGAGTCCCACAAACACCAAGCTACAACCACATATATGTTACAGTTGTGTGACTTTCTTGCTATCCTTATAGCCCCTGTCTAACAGTAAGGAACTGAGTCCCATTTCTTTATCATGTTTATTTATATCATCAACTCCTCTGGCTCTATCCAATATCCAATCCGTGCCATCACCCACTTCACATCCAAGGACCCAAGAGTTAGCTGAGAGTCTGCCTCACTGCTGCTTCACTATTTTCACTTATCCATCCATCGAGACCCACAAAGATGGCTCATCCCATTCAGACTCCAGCATCCTACACAAGGCCATCTGTCTCTGAGTAGTTCCCTTCTCCCTGACCCTGTACAGGTTTCTGGGTTAGCCTAACTGCCCTCTCACCCTGGTGGAGTTTTGACTGCTAGCCCACACTGTTCACCTGTGCTACTCAAAGCACTCAGAAGGGGAAGGGAATACAAAGAAAGAAATTGCATCCTATGAAGGAATGCATGACATTGAGTATCAATAGGCATGATTAAAAACCCAGTAACATTTCTTACAAGAATAAGTATTTATTTGTTCAGATCAAGCAAACCATGGGACCTTTATTGAACACCTGCTATGTGTTCAACTAAGGGGATTTGAGAAAACTATGAGAAAGTTCCTGTCATGTAGTTGCTTGGAAGATATGAAATTAAGGTTGAAATAAAACAGTAAAAGGCATTTTTATTTCCCATATGAATAGAAATACAAAAAAGAAAATACGTAACTATTAGGTTCTTAGATGGACATAATATCCAGTTTGCTTTGAGGCAAACTTTTTATGCCTGTTGTCTATGCCTTTCCTTCCAGCTCTATTGAAGCTCACTTGGTACCAAGCCTTTCATTAATGACTCAGAGTACATGGCAGTAAGCTTCACTTTGTACAATTGCTAGAGTATGTACCACCACTATTACATTGATATCCCTGTCATAAGAACCAAAGTACAATAAAGTCATAGCATATTAATTTTTTTAATCATTTAAAAACCATAGAAAAGAAGAAAGTAACATATTGTAGAGTAAAATCTGAAAAGTGCTTTCCATAGAATGGCCTAACAATTAATATTAAACATGGCCCATAAAGGTTTACATTTCCTAAGTAGAAAGTAACTAAAAAGGTAGCTCAGTGGTAGGAAGCACATGTCCAGCATGTTTGTGCCCTTTTCTAATCCGCAGTGAGAGAGAGAGAGAGAGAGAGAGAGAGAGAGAGAGAGAGAGAGAGAAAGGAGAGAGAGAGGTGGAAGAGAAAGTTTTCCTCTGTTCTGATTGGGAGTCTGGATGTTATGAAAGCAGAATTCTGCAGTATCCTGCAAGAATATTAGAAAGGCTGAACAAGTGTCCCTACCTGACCCCTCTGCCAGCTTCCCCACCCTGTAGGAAGAGCAAAAAGTAGGAGCCAGTCTAATAAAAGAAGGCAGGAGTCCATCCTGCCCAGCAGCCTTACAGAGACTCATACTAAAAAAAAGTTCCTGTTGTTGTTTGCTAACTTTTACAACTGTCCTCATGCTTGATAACTGAAAGATGATTGGTTTCATCTGTGTCTTCTACTAGATAAATTAAACAAAGATGCTGCCTGAATAGTGTCCGAGCTGGAGGACAAACACAGCCTCAAGTCCATCATAGCCAGTGGCTACTATTAATAGAGCCACTAATTATTATCCCCAGACACCGCTGCTGTCATGATGAAAATGCACAGAAATGATTACAAGGGTGATTACTTGTGTTTTTTTCCTGCTACATAGATGTCTGAACTCTATTACCTTTGTAAGACTGACTGAGCCTCATTCCTTCTAGGTACTTATGATCAAGCATAACCTTATGAAAGTTTTTAAGTATCTCCTTCAAAAGCAGAACAGGAAATAGGAGCTGATTGTTGTATGTTCCCATTATGTTCCAGCTTCTACATGGTCTCCACTTACCAAAACTTTGTGGCTATTGTCTTCAGACTGACCATTTTCCCTTTAAAAGCCTGTCCAGCACTGAACTGCTAGGAGCCACCCGCTTCACCAACGTTAGTTCCATCAGCGTATATGCTGACACAAGGTGGACTAATCTGACCCTGTCTCTAGTGAGGCCAGAGCTAATGCTCCCAAAAGACCCCAGAGATGACTCTGGATGTCTGAGAACATCTAGATGGAATGACTGTGCTATGATTCCTATTGAAATACATGACACCTGCAAGAAAAAGCAGTAGGTAAAAAGATGATAGCTTGACATACTCAAGCAAGAGAGAAAAGAAGGTACCTCTGAGTCTGACCTTCTATTCTGGGTCCACTATCCCCACTTCATCCTGCCTCTTAATTAAACTCATTAGGACTAAACAGAGGTAAGGAAATCTGGTTTCTATGATAGCTTTACTCAGTAATCTGTTCCTTTACTGGTACAATATTTACATGGAAACAAAGGGGAAATGCACCTCATTAGAGGTGACCACTCACAGATTATTGAGCTCCCAAGAGTCATAGACTTTTGCTAAGTGATAGATTTCTTTCCACCAAAATGCAATACTATCAGCCCTAGACCAAGCAGCCACATAGAAGGAACCCTACTTTATATCAGTTACTCAGAATAGCTCTAATGGAACTACTTAGTGGAGATCTCTATATTTGTTTCTGTACAGGTCCTATAAAAATGGAACTGATCCTATTAGTGTTTATGTGATATGCTAATGAATTCATCTGTTCCCCCAATGCATTGCTTTAATAACCTCTACTTTAATTAGATCAGAGGCACAGGACACAAAGGTTTTCAGTGTGCCCTTACAATAAAGGCATGGGATTGCTTCAAATAAGCTAATAGTGGGCTGGAGTGATGACATAGTTGTTAAAGGCTAGGCTCACACCCAGGAAGAAAATAAGGTCATCTTTCTGACTTCATTTTGTCTTTGCTCACTTTATTATTTTGTTTTTATTGATTCATTTCTATGTTAAAGCTTTTTTATTTTTACATTTATAATATGTATGCAATTTATGATAGGAATACTCAAATTCCCCTTGAACGAATTCTAAAAGCCTAGTAACAAAGTTAATCATTGAAGAGAAATTTTGTTTTCAGGCTCAGCTCCTTCAGATGATGTATCAGCTAGAAACGCCAAGTCACTAGGAGATGCTTCATTCAGACATAAGGCTGTCAGACTCTTCACTGTAAGGGAACCACACCTGGTGCTCCATGAAGGACCTCAAGAGCTCCAGGTACTGAGGCCTCTCTAAGCATCTTTAATTCATGCTTTCAGTTACTGAACACTTACCACGTGCAAACAAGAAAATAGAAGAAACATCCCTTGAGGAATTTGGTCATTGGAAGAGACAGTCAACTGGCTAGAATACAAGAAAAGAGAAAGGAAACACAAGGGACATATGCATTAAAAAACACAAGCTCTATGCATTAAAAGAGAAGACAGGTAGTTGTCTATTGGATGGGGCAAATGTGAGTATGACATCTGAATTGATCCTTAAAGGACAGGAATGTTGAAAAGACCCAAGAGATCATGAAACATCCCATGTCAAAAGGAACACCAAAGAAAATGGGTGGGTGCTTCTCCCCAGAAAGCCATATCTCCTAAATATCTACCTTAGTCTCCCCAAATAGCGCCACCAGCTAGAGACCAAGTTTTCAAATACATGAGCCTATGGGGGATATTTTTCATTCAAGCCACCACAGGTTCTGTCTGTTCAAATATTTGATCAAATAAAAAATTAATCTAAACAGAAGATACAAAACAGGGATTTATGAGAATTGAATAGACAAACTGTAGTGTGAACTTACATGCTGAAACCTGTTGTTCCTGTTGGGAACTAGCATAGATTCAAAGGACATTGAAGAGTTTCACACTCCACCAGCTGAGCTGGCCAGCAGAGACCTATTTATTTTTAAACAGTTTGTTGTATCCCTTTAAGTCTGTGCTGGAGCTCAGATGTCTCCAAGGGAGCTTATTATTTTAGTGTGTAGAAGAATGCCTAGGCTGGCAGCCCAGTCAACTTTTTCAAGTCACAGACTCTAGGGGAGCATACATAGCCACACACAGAGAGTCCTTTCAATAAAGCAGAACCTATGTAATTCCAATTGCTGAAAGTTTGGTGTTGATGACACAGTAAGATAGGGCCAGACATATAGTATGGTGAGTCATAAGAAAGTTAACTCTGGGACTCAGTAACAAGGAAAGTTCATCCCATGTACTGCCAAGACTGTCCCAAAGATTGTACAAATTGAGCTAGGGAGATGGATCAATGGGTAAAACACTTGCCAAGCAAGTGTGAGGACCTGAGTGAGATCCCCAGAACTCATGTCAAGCTTAACACAGTAGCATGTGCCTGTAATAACAGCACTCCTACGATAAAATGGGAAGTGGAGACAGGAGAATGCCTGCAAACTCACTGGCCAATTAGCCTGATACACATACACAGCAATGAACAATGAGATGCACGGTCTCCAAGCACACACACACACACACACACACACACACACACACACACACACAGCGGTGGGGGGGGATTATACAATTCTATCTAACCATCAAAGAAAGTAGTCGGCCAAGAGAAGTCCACCATTTAATGGATACCCTCCCTCCCTTCTGGAAAGAAAAATCAGGATTGGTGAACTAGGGCTTTAGAGCTGCATGCTGGCCCCCACCCACTTCCATGCTGTGGAGTGAATGGTTTGCCTCTACTTTCGTTCATTTTTAGTATTTTTTTATTTTTTGAGATTATAATATAATTACATTTTCTACTTCCCCTTCTTCTCTGCAAGACCTCTACGTACCCCTTATTCTCGTTCAATGAATCGACACTTTCACTGGTGCCCTCTGTTTTTTGCTCCACTCTTTGCCAAGTACAAAGAACCTAAATATCCCATCACCAACACCCCCCCCCTGCCACCCATATCCCCTCAGTAACACTGACATATTCTTGTTTCTCCCAATAACTAAACACAATTAATGGACTTGCATTTGATAAACTAAAATTATCTATCTGTCTACTGTTTAAATTAAAATATTTTTTATCATGTATGAAACCAACTGACATGACTTAACATGAAACAAATTAACACAAACACACTTGGTAGCTTTTGCCCAGGAGCTAGTTCTCTCCTTATCCAGGAGGATTTATATTTAGCAAACTACATTTCTTCTTTCCAGTGTGTGTGACAATATGCTACAAGGAGAAACAACTAAAACTGTCAAAAAAACCAAGCTCCTGATGGCACATTCATGTGACAGAGCAAGTCCCGGTTGACATACTGTAATAACAAAAGCAGAGCTGTCAAAGGGCCTCCGAACAGCCACTCTGACGCCTGAAAGGACAGGCTCTTGCCATAGTGTAGGAAGATGATGTGTGGGAGAATGCCCCTGAAATGCACGAGAACTTTCTGTGATGATGTTCTTACACTGATGTTTCCCAGGTGCGCTTACAGGACACCTCTAAGTGCTTGTGTAAAGAGGTAGGGGACAGAGGAAGGTGAGGAGAGCAGAAATGCACACCAAGCCACTAGAAAGAGCGGAGATTGAGTTCCACACAAAAGCCATTGCTTGCCAGTCATCAGCACGTCTCAGTCTGCAGAGGAAACTAGCTCCCCGGCAAGTGAGCTCTTTGTCCAGGAGTTCTGTGCTGAGCCCTTATCATTTATTTTGCTTTGGAAACCATGGTGAAACAACACTTCCGGTCTTTCCAGCTGGAACTCAGTGCCATTCTCCTTCTTTTCAGCATTGTCAAATTAAGCAGCTGCCTTTGATCTTCTCTCTTAAGGCTAAAAAGAAAAAAAAAATTAAGAAGGACATGTGAGGAGATTGATTAGTAAAGTGTTTGAAAGTAGACGTAAAGAATCTTGCCCTTTACAGAAGTGATGTAACACTCTTATGACATGCACTCAGCAAGAGAGGAACTCCTGTCCAGTCATGCAAAGGTTGGAAAAGGATGAAAACAACCTCACAACAAAGTCCTGCCAGACCTACTGCTCTCCTGCCAGCTGGTCCACTCCCTGCTCCCTCCAGGAAGTAAAGGACTGGAGGCAGTAACTTCCTAGGAGCCTGTCTGTGGCCTGTCTGTAAGGTCTGGGAATAAAGTGGTCTGCTACTGTGAAATCTGCTGTGACTGTCACTAAGCTGCCCGGGATCCCCCACTTTACCTAGAAACTCTTCCTGTATAAACAAAAAGAACAACTACAGCCAGTTGTTTATAGGCCTGGACACTCCCTTTCTTTACCAGTGGAGGCAACAGATATACAATAGGACCTCTCTTTTCTGAGTTCCTCCAAAGACAAGTGAACGTTTGACTAGTAAATAGCATGAAGAACATAGTCACTTTAGCAATAGGTGACATTTAGACTTGCAGCTCTGCAGTTATTGAAAAAAGCCATCTATATGTGTGAAAACATGAGGCCTCTGACAAGAGAAGATATTTCCTTTCTATACATGAAGACCAAAAGATTTATAAACATGCCTTTGAAGCTGTTGATTTAACATTGTGCATAAAATGATATTGATTCCATAAGTTAAATTATATTTGTTCTAAGGATCCCCATTCTGTGCACATAAAAAGATGAACACACATTAAAGACACTGAAGGAGACACAAACAATAAAACTTTGTGGTTACAGCCTAGCTATTTATGAATCGAACAAGATGTTTCTCTGTGCTTCAGTATATTTGGCTATAAAATAAGTAGAACTGGGCCTCAGTGTATACATATCCCATTGTGTCGATGCCTCACTGGATTATTCTGAATGAGTTTAAATGATAATATCTATGACAAACGCAGTACCACATTTGGCATATTGTAAACTCTTAGTTATTAACAAAAACTAGGACAAGGCAGTGGTAATAAGAGTATTTGAACAAAAGTAAATGACCCTGTATGTTACAATAGGCCTTGGCAGGTATTATTTAGTTATGGTCTGAGAAATAATAGACAATTTCTACAATTAATAATATAAAATTTTCCTGAATTTGTTGATTGTAGAAGAAGGTGAGGTAAGGAAGGAGGAGAAGGAGAACAGGATGGGGCATAGGAGTGGAGAGTAGGAGAGGAGATATATCAAACTGCAGACAGGATTGTGGGTAATCTTTTGTAACCTGCTTTGGTCACTAAATGTTTAGTGAATATTTTCCTACAAAACATAATAATCTCTAATATTTTCTGTCATAATTCATATTATAATACATTTAAAGGTTTTTTTTAGTTTTCCATTAATAGATGTAGTAAGAAGAAAGTGCATCAGTATTGAAAACAAAGAAACAAAAATTAGCAGTTGCCTTTCCACTGTTGTAGAAGAGACGGCTCTTTTTTTTTGTTTGTTTTTGTTTTTTTTTGTTTTTTGTTTTTTAAGAGAACGCCTGGAAATTCTCTTTAGATATGAAAGTAATTCAAAGTGAAACTAGATGAAAAGAGAAAGGTGAGCTCCTCTATCTAATAAGGTAAATAGAACTGATTTCCCCCAGCAGCCCTGCATGTAATGGGGAAATGGGAGTGGGGAAGTAAGACGGGAGGCTCTTGGTAACCTTGGCATGTGTGTGCTGGGGCTCTATAAAGGACGCGTCAGTGAAGAGCCCCCTAGAGAGGGGAATGCTAATTACTTCTGCCATGCTGAAATTTGAAATCAATCATAGAGCCTTGTCTACGGATCTCAAACCAACTTCCTAATTTTCATTCTTATATGTAACTATCTTCAAAGGATATATTAAAATCAATGACAACTAAGAAGCTATCAGAGAATAGGTATCTAGTGTGAAGTAAGACATGTCACCAAGAATGAACAACAGATGGCAGAGCCGAAGATGATCATGTCTATATAGAGGAGACAGAAGGATAGCATGAAAGAGCAAGATTGGGGCCACAAAGATGGCTCAGTGGTTAATTGTGTCGCCTGCTCATCCAGAGGACCTGAGTTTGGTTCTTAGCATCCATGCTGGACAGTTCCCAACCACCTGTAACTCCAGTCCCAGGGGGAATCCAACTCTTCTTGCTTGCTTTAACATCACTGGCCTCTGCCACCTGTACCACATATATACCTCATTAGAAACAAAATAATAGAATATTTAAAGAGGAAGCAAAGTTCATGCTCATCTTCTATTACCAGTGTTACCAAACAAGTTTGCCTCATCGGTCATATATGAGGCAACCACTTCACACAGTTGTAGTGGTGACTGTACAAGTGAACTGATGTAAAAGTTAAGAGTGTGGGGCAGCTGCCTGCGCTGTGCTCGGCAAACATTTGCTGCTTAGGTCTTAAATCTGTGATTGATGCTGTCTCTAAAAGGATATGGAAATATTTCAGATCTGAGCACAGTTGATATATATTGTTCTGCAAACACAGGCCAAGTGGAAGAGTCAAGTATTAAAGCCAGCATGTTAATACCAGAATAACTGGGCAATTCCTTAACAAGTGACATTACTTTTCCAACAGTGTGTCCCTGGAACAATATCCATGCAAGAGAAACATTGTAGAAGAAGGAAACAGAGAATGTTGCCAAGGCCCTTTCCTGTATAGACCCCTCTCCCTTATACACACGACTTTCACAGCCTGATCAAAAATTACTTAGCCAGGTGGTGGTGGCACACGCCTTTAATCCCAGCACTCAGGAGGCAGAGGCAAGTGGATCTCTGTGAGTTTCAGGCCAACCTGGTATCCAAAGTGAGTTCCAGGAAAGGCACAAAGCTACACAGAGAAACCCTGCCTCAAAAAAAAATTACTAAAAAGGAGCCCCTGAAATGTCTAGATCTACATATCATTTTAATTGCTTTGTAAGATGCTGTTTTATTATTAAGTATTGAAGACCAGGTTAAGTTACTTGCAGTCTACTCAATGTAACAAACTGAAAAGGTAAAATACCACTTTAAGATTACACAAAGGTAAATTCAAAGCTTCTCCTGTCCAGGAAATTGGATACTCTAGAATAACTCATTCCCTAAAAGTTTCATCAAATTTAATTGTAGTTATTATTTTCTGTTTACTGGCTCTTCACTCTATTAAACAGAAAACCAATTGTGAAATGTTTTCCCAGCTGTTAATTCTTTCACCAGCTTTGAATCTTTGTTTACACACTCACCATGGTGTCTACTGTCATTCACTATGTAGTGCTGTGGGCTAGGCACTGTGTACAAAAGGGTTTTGTTATTGTTTTTTAACTGAACATGAGAATTCCTGTGCTGATAGCAGCTGTGCCCCAGGTTGCCACAGAAAGTCTGAGAATATTCACAATTTTATAGCATACATCCTGAGGAATGTACAAACCAAATCTAGGATTCTGAGACAACACAGGGCCCTGCTCTTGTCAGACATCCTAAGACTGGGATATAATGGTGACAATTTCAGGGAAGGGGAAGTAATCAAAGTATGATGTGTGTGTAGCGGTGTTGTATGCTGTGTGTGTGTGTGTGTGTGTGTGTGTGTGTGTGTGTGTTATGCAGTGTATGTGTGTGTGTGTGTGTGTGTGTGTGTGTGTGTGTGGTATGCAGTGTATGTCTGTGTGTATGATATGTGTGTGTGTGTGTGTGTGTGTAGTGGGTGTGTATGTGGGGGGGTGTATGTGTGTGATCTGTAATGTATGTCTGTATGTGGTGTCTGTGTTTGTATGTGCTGTGGTGTGGCATGTGTGTGTGTGTGTGTGTGTGTGTGTGTGTATGTGTGTATGTATGTGTGTGTGTGTGTGTGTGTGTGTGGTATATGTGTGTGTGTGGTGTGCGTGTATGCATGTGGGGGGGTGGGTTGTGTGGTGATACTGTGTTCCTCAGTATAATTGTGAACACTAATAAACTTATCTGGGGTCAGAGAACAGAACAGCCACTAGATACAGAGGACAGAAAATGGTGGCACATACACCTTTAATCCAGGCATTCCAAAAACAGAGATCCTCTGGATCTCTGTGAGTTCAAAGCCATACTGGAAACAGCCAGGCATGGTGACACACGCCTTTAATCCCAGGAAGTGATGGCAGGAAGCAGAAAGGTTTTTAAGTCATGAGGACCAGGAACTAGAACTTAGTTAAGCTTTTAGGCTTTAAGCAGCAGTTCAGCTGAGATCCATTTAGATGAGGACTCAGAGGTTTCCAGTCTGAGGAAAAGAGATCAACTGAGGAACTGGAAAGGTAAAGTGGCTGTGTCTTCTTCTGCTTCTCTGATCTTCCAGCTTCAACCCCAATACCAGGTTTGTTTTTATTAATAAGACCTTTTAAGACTCATGCTACAGGGGTGTATGTGTGAGATATGTAATGTATGTCTGTATGTGGTGTCTGTGTGTGTATGTGTGTGTGGTATGGTTTGTGTATGGTGGAAAAAGTAAAAGGAATTGAATAAAGAATTATTGGCAATTACAAAGATTGTTGATAATAGAGAACTGGGTAATCATGCAGAGAAGGGTTGATTCTAGGTTTCTGCAGTAATCTGGAAGAGCAGATCACCCAATCTTAGCTGCTTCTGGGAAGTTTGGTTGACTGCTAGGCAGAGAAGCCCCTCTGTGTGGGATGCAGAGTTTTGATGCAGGGACTCCTCCAGTACAAGGAGTATTTTTCTCTCCATTTGATACTTTCTCCAAGTAAACAAGAAATGTATTCAGTGCAGTTTTCACATGATTTAGATCTCCTTTGCATGTGCCAGACATTACACTATATAACAAGTATACCAGCATGCTAATTGGATAAACATTCCTGCTGCAGCAGGTGGGAATTATAGACTAGCACAACTGAAGCTACTGTGGTCAGCTTCTCCTGAGCATAACATCATTGTTCACAATGTTTAAGGGATAGTTCTACATTTATTTTAATGTGTAATAAAAATATAAGTGGGGTTGGGGATTTAGTTCAGTGGCAGAGTGCTTGCCTAGCAAGCACAACGCCCTGGTTCGATCCTCAGATCAAATATATATAACTGATGCATTGAGGTTTTACACATATTGCTTTGGATAAAGTTCAAGGTGTGTTCATTTGAAGAAATGGGAGAATCGACGGTTAAAACGTGCTAATTCAATCATTAAAATATAGAACATTAGAATACCCATAAATTGGGCTCAAAAAGTTAAGCACTTGCCATAAAAGCTTAAGTATTTGCCTGAGTTCAAGTCCCCAGAACCCATGTGAAATCTGGGCATCATGGTACACATCTGTAGTACTAGTGCACCTACATTAAGATGGAAGGGGGAGACAGGTGAATCCTGGGAATCTCTCTGGCTTCCAGACATATCTATGCCTTGATAAATGCCAAAAGAAAAAAAAGAAGAAGAAGAAGAAGACAGACTCCATATCAAACAAGGTAGAAGATGAAAACAGGCTGACACTCCCACCCATGCACCAGGGCAGACACACACACACACACACACACACACACACACACAGAGAGAGAGAGAGAGAGAGAGAGAGAGAGAGAGAGAGAGAGAGAGAGAGAGAGAGAGAGAAACACCACGCATTTTGTTTAATCTCTTAGTTTCTGTGTGCATAACTATAGTTCATAAAATAAAAGCCTTCCCAAAACACTGCATCATGAATCTAAGTGTACAACACTGTAAGGAAATTGACTCCAAGAACTTAGAACATTCTTCAGTCTTGGGAGCTGAAGGATGGACTGCTCAGTGCCAACTCCACTATTCTTTCCACAAACCCACACTGATCTGGGAACCCAAAGATTCTATGTCATTTTGGGTTGTCCAAACCTAGCTGAATCTGTGTTGTACAGCAAGCTGTGGGCATGGTTCTGCAGATCAGGAAAGGACTTGCAAAGGCAAACACCCTTCTTCCCTTCCCCAGGGCTTTTATGAGCTAGTTTAGTGGCTTTGGTTCTTTCTGTGCATTTGCAGACCAGAAAGTTGAAGGCAGTTACCTCAATAGTCAAGAAAACATCTCCTGATAATAGGTTGCCCCGTGGAGAGGTTTCCCACCAGAAGGAAAATCAAAAAGAAAGGAGCACTAAAGACAGAGTGAGGCTAAACTGCTGAGCTGGCCTCTGCCATGGAAGCCATTAACCAAGTTGAATTAGTAAGCGCTTCCAAAGCCACATCTGCCCTTTTAAAGCTTTAAGGGCCACACGCCAAAGTGAAAATTAAATAAAGCAACAAAAAGAGTGAGCCCAAATGAATTTGGTTTTATTTTTATTGCAGAGTGAAGCTCCACACTATAAAACAACCACAAAGAGACTTTGCCAAGTGGTAGTTTCCCAGAATGCATTAAATGCTCAGGCCTCAACCACCGTCCCCACTAACGATCCCTGCTAGGGCGTCACAAAATGACTTCTATTCTGACTTTCACAGAAAAGGCCATTTGGTGAAAATTTCATCAAGCAGTGTAAAATTTTCACATCAATTTCTGTATAGCCTGGTAGACAACAGCTTGAAATTCTGCAACAATAAAGGTGTTGAAATGCCTGCTGTAATCAAAAACCCTGATTCCAGTCTTAATCACCCTTTTCCTCTTCCAATATCAGTAAGTACTTCACCCTATATCAAAGAGACATCTGGGCTCTTGATTCAGTAAAAGACAAAGGATTTTGCCTTGTGGAGTTCAATGCTATTTCAAACACTGCGGTGACTACAGACCTTTCCCTATTTTGCAGGTTGCTAGCAGAAGATGCTTAACATAAACAAGTTATGTCTGGGCAGCTTACTACTGACACACAGCTTCAAGCACTGAAGTTTAAATTGTTTTTAAAAGTCTTTTCTTACTATATATAGAACTTGGTAAATCTTCATCGATTTGAGGCAGTGCTAACACTGGATTATGAAGCACCTGTCCTGGCTTGCTTTGTTTCTTAAATCATTGCATCATTTTTTTTCCCTCTTCACATATATCCTTTAACTCAAACCAAACAGAAAATAAACCTAACAATCTATTTCATCAAATGCAAACAATAAAATAGCTCCTAATTTGTATGCAAAAATGCTTCCTCTCAAGTCTCTAAAGCTATTAGTTTGCTGGTTTACAACAACTTTATAAAGAGAATTTTCCTCTTTGTCTTTCTTTTTTTAATAACAAGTAGAAAAGGCAAAGTACAAAATTACAGTTAAAAGGCTTCTATTTATAAAAGATGTGAAATTGCAACATTATTTTCCACACATGCCTTAACTTGAAGGTGGAATGGGGGTACTCCTTAGGTTTTTATGCCACTCAAGAGGACATAAAAATCAATATTATATGTGTGTAAAGTGAGACAGAAGATGTCAGGGGGACAGCAGCAGTACCATCCTCTGAAAAGCTGTGTTTTAACGTTCATGTGGACACTGAAATGGGAACCGAGAACACTCTACTTAGTGTCATGTGAAAATGACATAGTGTGTCTGAAATCTCACTTGGGTCTCCCCTTTGTTCCCAGGTTCATGCACTCTCTCTCTCAAGAGAGTTCAAAGACACAGAGCAATATGTAGGAGATAGGTGGAGTGCATCAGAAGGTAAGGCAGACTTTCAAGGCTGAGAGCAGGCAACAACCAAAGAGACCATTGTTTCAACTTACATGCTAAATGGGCTTTGTGCTATTTCTTAAAGTCCCTGGAATAGATGGCTTTCCTAATCAGGCACGTTGCTGCCCAGGTAACTGGCAAGCCCATTTTGAATGATGGAGAAAGGGTACTGGCATGTCTTTCTTCTGTGTGTGTAAACATTGGCTGCACATCAATTTTATGACATCTGTGTGGTTCAGAATGCCATATTTCCACTCAGCCAGAGATCCCTGTCTTTGGAGCAGCGATCACATACAGATCTGATTGATCATAATTAAAGAGAGAATAAGAATGTATTCTAAAAATAGCCATGCTTTACCAGGAGGAAATCACGTCCCGTGCTTTGAAGTCCACCTTCCTCCTGTATCTTATCTGTAGCTATCTTTCACATGACATTCTAAATTTAAGGAACAAGTGACATATTCCCCTCATCTTTCACATGTCACTATTTTTTCCAAAATTAGTGTGAAGTACATATAGGATGTGGGACCAAAGCTGATTTCCAAGGATACACAGAACAAGCATCTGCATACAGATTTGCTTATAAAAGAAAACCTCAAGGTAGCATGGAGACAAAGAATTCTGCCAGCCACTGAAGTCTTTAGCCTACTGCTCAAAAACACCCATAAGACACTTCCCTTTTGGAAAATGGACAATACTTGCTTCTGAGATGGGCAGTGGTCTCACATTCTCCTACAAGGAGATAAATCCTAAGCATTTTACTGCAACACTGTTATTGATAGTGACATTGAGAAATACTATGCTTCTTGGTTAGAAGAAGATAGACAACTATTACTTATTCATGTAATGTAATACTATAGTCTGGCTATAATGAGTGAGCTAAACCTCTGGAGGAAAAGAGGGGAATAGTTTCATTTGTTTATAGTTATGACAAGCCATTTGAGCGAAGAAGATGGAACAAGCTTGAAGCTCCAGGCACATATCTGTGAAGTATGTGCATTTTCAAGGAGACATTGTATTTGTGCTCTCTGTAGGATATAATACAAAACCCTATGGTTACGACTGACTTAGAAGATGCTGCCTGAAAGACTATAGGAAGGGCATTAGGGCGTGTGCACTGTTTTTCGTTTTTTGTTGGTTTTTTTTTTTTTTCATTTTAAATCATTAGCAAGGTATTTACTTCTTTCATCTTGACTAAAGTTCATGAATATTTGCCCTACTGTTTTTCTAATTTTCTTCACTTTTAAATAATTCAAATAATTAATAGTATGCTTTTATGAATTCTATTCTATTTCTAAACCATCATAGTGCTGAAATGAAAGAAATTAAATGGAAGTGAGGAGTGACACAAAGCTATACTAACCATATGAATATTCATGAATAATTCATAAAATAGAAGATACTGCAGTCATTAGAAAACAGTCTTAAGTATTGAGTTCATAGAGCTGGATGAGTGTAGTTAGAGTTTTCCTGCCTGGCCCACAGTCAAGACAAATCTCTCTCACCCACCAGGCCCACAGACACTCAGTCCCAACCAAGTAAGCACACAGAGACTTACATTATTTACAAACTGTATAGCCGTGGCAGGCTTCTTGTTATCTGCTTCTTCTATCTTAAATTAACCCATTTCTATTAATCTATACTTTGCCACATGGCTCGTGGCTTACCATTACCTTACATCTTCCTTGTCATGGTGGTAGCTGGCCTTATCTCTCTGCCTCAGCCTTCACTTCCCAGAATTCTCCTCCTTCTTGTACCGCCTACCCTATCCTTCCTGCCTGGCTACTGGCCAATCAGCACTTTATTTATTTTAACCAATCAGAGCAACACATTTGACATACAGAACATCCCACAGCAGATGAGCACATGTGAAGTTACAAGTTTATGCTAATTTTGCAAAAAAAATTATTTAGCAATGGAGATCAAATATTTTATCCAACAGAGCTTTATAGCCACCACAAATTAGCAATTTCTCTATAGCAGTTTGGAAGCTCACCTGCTTTTCTGCCATCTTTATCCTTTATAATGAGTGAGTTTCAGTAGAAAGCCACTTCTTGCATTCTCTCTCTCTCTCTCTCTCTCTCTCTCTCTCTCTCTCTCTCTCTCTCCTTTCTTTTCTCCCTCCCTCCCTCTCTCCCATCTTATCAATTTTCTCCTGATATTTTATTTACATAATTTTTTTGTCTATGACTAAAACTCTGAAGAACTTATTGGAAAAAATAATTATAGAAATACCAACCAAACCCCTTGCCATAGTCAAGTTGGATCTCATAATGCTGGCCAGGAACACAGTTAAGGTTGTTATACGTGTTGGACCTGCCCCATTTATCAAACCATCCCATCCTAAGATGTCTCTAATGCTCATGAATATTCCTCCAAATTCAAATCTAGAATTTTCCATCTCAAGTGCTGGTCCTTCATTTCAGGATTTTATCTTCTTAACAGTTTTATAGAAATGTCCGCATAAACAAACAGTAATTGTCCTAATCTGCTTGTGCTATGGTGGCAGAATGTTCCAGACTAGACAACTGTGAAAGAGGAAAACCTGATTTTCTCTTAGTTCTGGGAACTGGAGCATGCAAGATGAAAAGGCCAGCAGATTCCCCGCCTGAGGAGAATTACCTGCTTCCTTCCAAGACAGCATCTTACTGTTGATCCTGGGAGGGAATGGCATTGCTCACTGGGAAAAAGATAGAGCCAGGACAGCTGGCTGAAACTGTGTAGTTTTCAGTCTTATTATTTGATTACATTAACATTTTATCTGAGCTTTATTTATGTATTTTTATTTCTCTATTATACTAAGAGGCAGATTTAAAACCCTGCTAATCTCTCATCAACAAGATTAAAAACTTAGTCTCTTTTTGTTTCCTTCAAGGCTTTTTGAGGGAAATGTAGAAGGCTAAAGGCCTAAGATTTCAGATAATGTATATACCCATACCACAAGAAAGATAAGAAGGAATAGCCAGTGTCACCAATACCACAAGGGATAATCGTTTTTATGAGAGGCAGTGATAAGAATTCATTGGCATTGATACTGATGGTATTTCTACACCAAGAATTCTATTCTTCAGGTGACTCACCCAAGAGCCAAGAGCTCTTGGCTGCTTCTGGCTAGTGTGGTGAGTAAACACATTCTTCTCAGAGTCCCCTTTACCTTCCTCACTTCTGACCCATGGTCTGGCAACAAACTTCACTCAGATTTTCTTAGCTATATAATTGTGTTTTAACCACAGGAGACTTGGCAGAATGTACACTCTAGTTTCTATTCTGGGAAGGCTAAATACATAAGGAAGAAAGTCTCTAAACACTACAAAGTTTTCAAAGCTAAGATACCAGAAAACATGACAGCTGTGAACTATTCCTAATGGCATTTGTTCATTCTAATCTTGTCCTACAAAGCACTTTTCTCTAAGATGTGCTGGATACAAGTAACAACATAGTCTTCTCTCCTTATTCTTGGGTGTTTTTCTTTACTTTTCTTGTTTAATTTCTTTTTTTCAAATATTTTATTTCTTATGATTTTAACATCTTTATCTCAAGTGGTTTAAAACTTATGTTTTCAGTACCTATTATTTGATTACATTAACATTTTCTCTGAGTTTTTAGTTCACTATTACAATAAATAGTAACTTTAAAGACCTGCTAATCGCCTACCAACAAGACTAGAAATTTAGGCTTTCTGCCTCTTTCCTTCTGCACCTAATTCAGTTTTAAACAAAATGGTCCAGTAAGTTTATATCCAGATTATTTTCTTTATATTATCTTTATTAATATTTTAACTACAATAATTATTTTAATAGTAAGAATGTTTATATAATTAAGACGTTCATTTGATTTTGAGTAGCGTTGAATCTGTAGATTGCTTTTGGTAAGATCACCATTTTTACTATGTTAATCCTGCCTATCCATGAGCATGGGAGATCTTTCCATTTTCTGACATCTTCAATTTCTTTTTTCAGGGACTTAAAGTTCTTGTCACGTAGGTCCTTCACATGCTTAGTTAGAGTAACCCCAAGGTATTTTATATCATTTGTGGCTATTGTAAAGGGTGATGTATCTCTGATTTCCTTCTCAGCCTGTTTGTCTATTGTATATAGGAGGGCTACTGACTTTTTGAGTTGATCTTGTATCCTGCTATGCTGCTGAAGCTGTTTATAAGCTGTATCAGTTCCTTGGTTGAATTTTGGGGGTCACTCATGTTTACTGTCATGTCATCTGCAAATAGGGAAAGCTTTATTTCTTCCTTTCCAATTTGTATCCCCTTAATCTCCTTCTTATATTATCTTATAGCTCTGGCTAGAACTTCAAGTACTATATACAATAAGTATGGGGAGAGAGGACAGCCTTGCCTTGTTCCTGAGTTTAGTGGTATTGCTTTGAGTTAATCTCCATTTAATTAGATGTTGGCTGTTGGCTTGCTGTAGATTGCCTTTATTATGTTTAGGTATGTTCCCTGTATTCCTGATCATGCCAAGACCTTTATCATGAAGGGGTGTTGGATTTTGTCAAATGCCTTTTTTGCATCTAGTGAGATGATCATGTGGTTTTTTTTCTTTGAGTTTGTTTATATGGTGTATTACATTGATGGACTTTCATATGTTGAACCACCCTTGCATTCCTGGGATGAAGCCTACTTGACCATGGTGGATAATTGTTTTGATGTGTTCTTGGAGTCTGTTTGCCAGTATTTTATTGAGTATTTTTGCATCAATGTTCATGAGGGAGATTGGTCTGTAGTTCTCTTTCTTTGTTGCATCTTTGTTTGGTTTAGGAATCAGGGTAATTGTAGTCTCATAGAAGGAGTTTGGTAATATTCCTTCTGCTTCTATTGTGTGGAACAATTTAAAGAGTATTGGTATTAAGTCTTCTTTGAAGATCTGGTAGAATTCTGCAGTGAAACCATCAGGTCCTGGGCTTTTTTTGGTTGGGAGACGTTTAATGACTGATTCTATTTCCTTAGGGGTTATTGGATTATTTTAATGGTTATCTGGTTTTGATTTGAGTAGTTTTTATTTTCTAAGAAGACTATTTTAAGTGATTACATCCACTAAATCATTATCTATTCAAACATTTCTTTATGAAGCCTTGGCTTAAACAATCTAAGTTCAGGCTAGATATGGTTGTATACCACTGTAGTACCAGCGCTTGGGAGGTTGAGACAGGAGAATCAAGAGTTGATGACTCCCAGGACGATATAGTTAGACCCTGTCTCATAAAACCGATAATAATCTCATTGGTTTTAGAAAATTATCACCTGAAATCTTAAAAAGGATTATGTTTATGATGTTTATATGCACACCTGTAGTGTGTTTGTTTTAATTCCCTAACAGGAGAGCTAAACAAAATTCTTGAAGCCATGAGGGTAGAAGTTTGTCTCCTCCAAACAAAATTACTTTTTCATTCTGATCAGAAAGAAATGAACTTTTACCATGATATTTTATGAACATATCATTTTTGTTAACTTTGAATGCTTTCAGATTATGAAACTTTTACAACAGTCTAAATGGCAACAGACTGCCACTTATTGCCTATATGAATGCATTACATGTAATGTCTTTAGCAGGTAATTTGTTAGTATCTACTGAAATTATTTATACATTATGTTCTGGCTTCAGTTTCTTTGAAGAATTCCTCCAAAGAAATCCTGACAAAAATATAAATACTTTTGCAGAAAATTAATTACTATTAGATAGTTACTTTGCAAAATCCCTAATATCCTTTGATAGGGATAATGATATAAACTACTGCTAGCTTCATCCAAAACATCAGGAAGCTATGCAACTCTCAAATGAAATGAAGAGGTGCTCTGTATGCCAATGTGTAATGATAACCAAAATATATGCTTAAATGAAACTAATATATAAAAAGCAAATTTGAGAAAATTGTACAAAGGATACCACCAGTTATTTCAGAAATGAAATCTGTGAGTCAAATATCTAATTACACATCTAATATCTGAAACACATGTCTAATGTTTTATATACATAGTTAACTACCTTTTAAAAACAATGAAAAAAATAAAACCACAGGCCTAAAGAAATGGCATCTTTTTAAAATAAAAAAGGACATGTAAAATAGCATAAAATTCTCTGAAAATCTTATTCTCAAAATTCACAAAATATAAATGAAATTATATTAAAGCAATTACAAAATTTAAAATAAACATTGAAAAATATTATTTATTTGATAATACATATTGTTCCAAATTACTTTAAATAATAATTTTGTTGCATCCCTTACCAAGACATAATCTAATAATTAAAGGAAATTCAAAATAATTAAGCAAATGACCAGTCTATTTATATTTCTTATTCTAAGTGCCCACATTATAGTTGCCACAACATATTTCCCACTAATAGGAGGAATCTGTGGGCCTTGAAGAAGTGGTTGACTCCAGGCCTGGAGCAGCAATGGTTTTAGTTTGTACTGTAATAATATACATATACAGAAAACTTTCCATAACTGCTAAGATTATTTTGTCAAAGAACTCAGCAGTTAACATAAAAGCTGAGTCAAATTACAGAGTCAAATAGAGTAAGTTTGATATATCACAAATGATTAAAATTTTAAGTCAAATGATATAAAAAAATGAAGCATGTAAGTTATTAGTTAACATATAACTTAGAATTTTGAAAACTAGTGAAACAGATAAAGAATAATATATCTATTCTTCCTCTCTTATTCAACATACTACTGAATAACTAGGTAGCTACTAAGGGAAATTTCTCTTGGAGACAATAACTATGACACAAATAGAATCAGATTTTTATCATTTTCAAATCATGAAGGATCTAAGCACTGATCATCAATTTCTTCTTATATTATAAAAAAACCAGAGAGGTGAGTGCCTGGGTTATAGTCAGAGAGTCAACTGCGCCTGGGTCCCACCACTGGCCACAGGCCACTCCTGGAGGACCTGACCAACTTGGCCCCAGTCTCCTGCCAATTGGCGGACCCTGCAGGAAGGATCCCCTTTTCCAAGACTGCAGGCAGACACTGCAGTCTCCATACCCTGCCCCCACACCTATCTGCTGGAGACCCCAGCCACTTCCTGAGAATCAGAGACCAGCCCCAAGCTTCCATCCTGCCCTGGAACTCCCATCTGGACCAGAGACCAGAGGAACTCCCATCTGGACAACAGGAGCTCCCATCTGGACAAAATAAGGAGACCCCAGGGACTTCCTGAGACTCAGAGTCCAGCCCCCCAGCTCCTATCCGGCCAGCACTCTCATCTGGACCAGCACTCCCATCTGGCCCAGAGCTTCCATCTGGACCAGAGAGAGGCTCCCTAAATCAGTCAACTCTCTCTGGACCAACTAGGCTTATAAGACCAAGAACGAACACAAGAGGAGATGGGCAGACATCAAGGCAGAAGTACATACAACAAAATAAAGAGCAATACAGCACCACCAGAACCTAGCCCTTCTCCAAAAGCTAGACCAGAACATCACAGAATGGAAGAAGAAGAAGAAGAAGAAGAAGAAGAAGAAGAAGAAGAAGAAGAAGAAGAAGAAAACAACCTTATAAGTAACATCATGAAGAGGCTAGAGCTTTATATAGATGAAATCAAGAATAAAGTAGAGGAACAGACAAACAAAAAATGGGAAGAACGCTGTAAAAAAACTAGAGGAAAGGACAATTAAAGCAGAAAAAAAAACCAATAAATCCTTGAATGAAAATCATGAAAAAGCAAGGGAGACAATCCAAGACCTGAAGAGGGAAATAGAAAAAATGAAGAAGACACTAGCAGAAGGAATGTTGGAATTAGAAAATCTGAGTAAACAAACAGGAACTTCAGATGCAAGTATAACCAACAGAATGCAAGAAATGGAAGAGAGGATCTCTGGTGTTGAAGATACATTAGAAGAAATAGATCCATCAGTAAAAGAAAACACTAAAACCAACAAAGTCATGACCCAAAATGTCCAAGAAATTTGGGACACCATGAAAAGACCAAACCTACGAATAATAGGGATAGTGGAAGGAGAAGAATACCAACTCAAAGGCACAGAAAATATATTTAACAAGATCATAGAAGAAAACTTTCCCAACTTAAAGAACGAAATGCCTATGAAGATACAAGAAGCCTATAGAACACCAAACAGACTAGACCCCCCAAAAAAGTCGCCTTGCCACATAATAATTAAACAACTAAACGTACAGAATAAAGAAAGAATATTAAGGGCAGCAAAGGAAAAAGGCCAAGTGACTTATAAAAGCAAACCCATCAGAATAACATCCGAATTCTCAATGGAGACTTTGAAAGCCAGAAGGACCTGGACAGATATAATGCAGACACTAAGAGACTAATATACCCAGCAAAACTTTCAATCATCATAAATGGAGTGAACAAGACCTTCCAAGACAAAATCAGATTTAAACAATATTTATCCACAAACCCAGCCCTACAGAAAGCACTAGAAGAAAAATTCCAACCTAAGGAAGGCAGAAACACCCATGAAAACACAGGCAATAGATAACACCACAGCAGTAAACCCCAAAGAAGAGAAGCACACACACACTACCACCAAAAAATAAAAATAACCACAGGAATGAACAATCACTGGTCGTTAATATCCCTTAATATCAATGGACTTAATTCACCTATAAAAAGACACAGACTAACAGAATGGATATGAAAACAGGACCCATCTTTCTGTTGCATACAAGAAACACACCTCAAATTCAAAGACAGACACCTCCTAAGAATAAAAGGCTGGGAAAAGACTTTCCAATCAAATGGTCTTAAGAAGAAAGCTGGTGTAGCCATCCTAATATCCAGCAAAATAGACTTCAAACTAAAATCAATCAAAAGAGATGATGAAGGACATTACATACTCATTGCAAGAAAGATCCACCAAGATGAAGTCTCTATTCTGAACATTTATGCCCCAAACACAATGGCACCCACATATGTAAAAGAAACATTACTAAAGCTTAAATCACATATAAAACCCCACACATTAATAGTGGGAGACTTCCACACCCCACTTTCACCTCTGGACAGATCAGCCAAATTGAAACTTAACAGACACATAATGGACTTAACTGATGTTATGGCTCAAAAGGACTTAATCGATATCTACAGAACATTCCACCCAAACAAAAAAGAATATACCTTTTTCTCAGCACCCCATGGAACCTTCTCTAAAATCAACTACATACTTGGCCACAAAGCAAATCTCAACAGATACAAAACAATTGGAATAACCTCCTGTGTTCTATCAGACCACCATGGTTTAAAGTTAGATTTCAACAACAGAAAAAACTACAGAAATCCTACAATCTCATGGAAACTGAATAATGCTCAACTGAATCACCAATGGGTTAAGGAAGAAATAAAGAAAGAAACTGAAGACTTCCTAGAGAACAATGAAAATGAATACGCCACATACCTAAACTTATGGGACACTATGAAAGCAGTGCTAAGAGGGAAATTCATAGCACTGAATGCCAACATAAAGAAACTGGAGAAATCTCACACTAGAGACTTGACAGCACACCTGAAAGCCCTTGAACAGGAAGAAGCAAAGTCTCCCAGGAGGAACAGATGCCAGGAAATTATCAAATTGAGAGCAGAAATAAATAAAATACAAATAAAGAGAACAATACAAAGGATTAATGAAACAAAGAGCTGGTTCTTTGAGAAGATCAACAAGGTAGACAAGCCCTTATCCAAACTAACCAAAAGACAGAGAGAGAACATCCAAATTAACAAAATCAGAAATGAAATGGGGGACATAACAACAGACCATGAGGAAATCCAGAGAATCATCAGGTCATACTTCAAAAACTTCTACTCCACAAAACTGGAAAATCTAAAAGAAATGGATAATTTTTGGGATAGGTACCACATACCTAAGTTAAATCAAGACCAGATAAACCATTTTAATAGTCGAATAACCCCTAAAGAAATAGAATCAGTCATTAAAAGTCTCCCAACCAAAAAAAGCCCTGGACCTGAATTCTACAATATCTTCAAAGAAGACTTAATACCAATACTCTTTAAATTGTTCCACACAACAGAATCAGAAGGTATATTACCAACTCCTTCTATGAGGCTCCAATTACCCTGATTCCTAAACCAAACAAAGATGCAACAAAGAAAGAGAACTACACACCAATCTCCCTCATAAACATTGATGCAAAAATACTCAATAAAATTCTGGCAAACAGACTCCAAGAACACATCAAAACAATTATCCACCATGGTCAAGTAGGCTTCATCCCAGGGATGCAAGGGTGGTTCAACATACAAAAGTCCATCAATGTAATACACCATATAAACAAACTCAAAGAAAAAAAACACATGATCATCTCACTAGATGCAGAAAAGGCATTTGACAAAATCCAATCATGATAAAGGTCTTGGAGCGATCAGGAATACAGGGAACATACCTAAACATAATAAAGGCAATCTACAGCAAGCCAACAGCCAACATCAAATTAAATGGAGAGAAACTCAAAGCAATACCACTAAACTCAGGAACAAGGCAAGGCTGTTCCCTCTCCCCATACTTACTCTATATAGTACTTGAAGTTCTAGCCAGTGCTATAAGGCAACATGAGGAGATTAAGGGGATACAAATTGGAAAGGAAGAAGTCAAGCTCTCTCTATTTGCAGATTACATGATAGTATACATGAGTGACCCCCAAAATTCAACCAAGGAACTGATACACCTAATAAAAATGTTCAGCAACCTTGCAGGATACAAGATCAACTCAAAAAATCAGTAGCTCTCCTATATACAGTAGACAAACAGGCTGAGAAGGAAATCAGAGATACATCACCCTTTACAATAACCACAAATGATATAAAATACCTTGGGGTTACTCTAACTAAGCATGTGAAGGACCTATATGACAAGAATTTTAAGTCCCTGAAAAAAGAAATTGAAGAAGATGTCAGAAAATGGAAAGATCTCCCATGCTCATGGATAGGCAGGATTAATATAGTAAAAATGGTGATCTTACCAAAAGCAATCTACAGATTCAGTGCAATTCCCATCAAGTTACCAACACAATTCTTCACAGATCTAGAAAGAATACTACTCAACTTCATATGGAAAAACAAAAAACCCAGGATAGCCAAAAGAATCTTGTACAATACAACAACCTCTGGAGGCATCACAATCCCCAACCTCAAGCTCTACTATAGAGCTACAGTAATAAAAACAGCATGGTACTGGCATAAAAACCAACATGTGGACCAATGGAATTGAATTGAAGACCCTGACATTAACCAGCACACCTATGAACATATAATTTTTGACAAAGAAGCCAAACATGAACAATGGAAAAAAGAAAGTATCTTCAACAAATGGTGCTGGCATAAGTGGATGTCAATGTGTAGAAGGCTGCAAATAGATCCATATCTGTCACCATGCACAAAACTTAAATCCAAGCGGATCAAAGACCTCAACATAAATCCAGCTACTCTGAACCTGATAGTAGAGAAAGTAGGAAGTACTATTGAATGCATTGGCACCAGACATCACTTTCTAAATATAACACCAGTAGCACAGAAAATGAGAGAAACAATCAATCAATGGGACCTGCTGAAACTGAGAAGCTTTTGTACAGCAAAGGACATGGTCAACAAGACAAAACAACAGCCTACAGAATGGGAAAAGATCTTCATCAACCCCACATCTGACAGAGGGCTGATATCCAGAGCATATAAAGAACTCAAGAAATTAGACATCAAAATGCCCAACAATCCAATTAAGAAATGGGCTATAGAACTAAACAGAGAATTCTCCACAGAGGAAGTTCAAATGGCTGAAAGACATTTAAAGAATTGCTCAACATCCCTAATTAACCAGGAAATGCAAATCAAAATGACTCTGAGATACCATCTTACACCTGTCAGAATGGCTAAGATCAAAAACACAGAAGACAGCTTATGCTGGAGAGGATGTGGAGCAAGGGGAACTCTCCTCCACTGCTGGTGGGAATACAAGCCTGTACAGCCACTTTGGAAATCAATATGGCACTTCCTTAGAAAACTGGGAATCCATCTTCCCCAAGACCCAGCTATAGCACTCTTGAGCATATACCCAAGGAATGCTCAATCATACCACAAGGACATTTGCTCAACTATGTTCGTATCAGCTTTGTTTGTAATAGCCAGAACCTGGAAACAACCTAGATGCCCTTCAACTGAAGAATGGACAAAGAAAATATGGTACATATACAGAATGGAGTACTACTCAGCAGAGAAAAACAATGACATCATAGGGTTTGCAGGCAAATGGATGGATCTAGAAAAAATCATCCTGAGTGAGGTAACCCAGACTCAGAAGGACAAACATGGTATGTACTCACTCATAGGAGGATACTAGATGTAAAACAAAGATGACTAGACTGCTACACAACTCCAGGGAGGCTACCTAGAAAACGGGACCCTAGGAAAGACCCAAGAATCACCCAATGACAGAGAAATGGATGAGATCTACATGAACAACCTGGATGACAGTGGGAGTAATGAAGGGCAAGATTTGAGGGAAAGAAAGCTTAGGGGAGCAGGAGATCCCAGCTGGATCAAGAACAGAAATGGAGAATGAGGAATAACAGACCATGATAAATGAAGACCACATGAGAACAGGAATATAGGCAGAGTGCTGGAGAGGTCCCCCAAAATCCACAATAATACATCCTATGTAGACTGCTGGCAATGGTTGAGAGAAAGCCTGATCTGACCTAGTCCGATGATCAGATGGCTAAACACCCTAACTGTTGTGCTGGAACTCTCGTCCAATAACTGATGGAAGTGGATGCAGAGATCCTCAGCCAGGCCCCAGGTGGTGCTCCAGGTGTCCAACTGTCAAGAAAGAGGAGGGTCTGCAAGAGCGTGAATTGTTGAATCCAAGATTGCAAAAGGCCTGAAGAAAGTGACCTAAGGGAGAAAAGCTGAGTTTTGGCTCATAGTTCAAGAGTAGAGTTCATATGGTGGAGAACTCACAGCCACTGAAGATGGTCATACTGTGTCCACACCCAGGAAGTAGAAAGTACCAAGGCTGGTATTCAGCTAATTTTCTCCTTTCTATGCTATCTGTAACTTAAGTCCTTGGAATGGGATTGCCCACTGAATCTAAAATAATCCTTCAGATAAGCCCACTGTCTTGTTTCCAAGGTGATTCTTGATCTTGTGTTGTCATCAATCAAAATTAACCATTATACTTCCACTCCTCGTCAAACTGACAAACAGGTCACTTTTCAGCCATAACCTCTGAACTTGTAGGTCATGGGTCTCTCACAAATCTCATAAAACAATCCACCTTCAACAATCTCCATAGTTTCTAAAACTTCCTACAGTGTTCAAAGGTGCAAGTACACTTCTGAAACTTTGCAGTCTCTAACTTTGAGCCCTTTGAACATTAAAATATAAGTTACATATGCCCAACATTACAGAGGCATAGAATAAATATTCCCATTCCAAAGGAGAAGAATGAAGACACAAGATCAGTCCAAACCAAGACCAAAACCTCGAAGGGAAAATACCCAATCCTGTGGATCTATGTTGAGTATCTGGGGCTTATAATGAAATTATCTGGATTTCAAAGCTTGAGTAATCCTGTCCCTCTAGCTGTTCCACCTGCAGCACACATAGCCGTGCTTTGGGATTCTACTCCTTATCCTAAGACAGCTTTCTTCAGTGATATCCTTGTGTCTTGCAATCTCCAACATCCTGAAGTCACCTGTGTTCCACTATTACCTCTCTCTTAAGATCTTTCTTTCCCTCCAATGGCCCTTTTCTAGTTTCCTGGATTCCACATATATCCCAAGTTTGTAGAGACCCCCCTAGAGGTTTTCTAGTGAGAATTTACTCAGGGTCAGGGAATCTGAGCTTGCTTTACCCAGCTGCATAAGGGGATGATTTGACCTTAGGCATGGTTACCAGGTCTTTGGAAGGGTCTATACTTGGCTGTGTGGTGTGCTTTGATCTAGCACATCCTTTGGCATTGTTTTTAAAAGCCCCTTTGAAGAAGCAGAAGAGGCAATTGGGTATTGACCCAGGTCTTTCCAAAGCTATCCTGTGTTTCTGTCTTTCTCCTCTTCACTATCTTTCTATCTAATATTTTCTTATATCTCTCTCCTCCTCATAGGAACCCTGGAAAAGGTGGAAGCTGGCCTCCCACATAAGTTAAACACATAAAATCTCAATATTCGACCCTAGAATCCACACATGTTCAAGTTGTTATGGTTATAGACTTGATCCTAGGATCCAAATATGTGTGAGATCACATGACTTTAATTTACATGGTAGAATTTAAAAATCAAGGGGATAAAAATTGGAAAATAAGAAGTCAAAGTATCATTATTCACCGATGATATGATAGTATATATAAGCCACCCCAAAACCTCTATCAGGAGATTCCTACAGCTGTCTATTGACTAGATACAAGATTAACTCAAAAAACTAGTATCCCTCCTATATACAAATGATAAGTAGGCTGAGAAAGAAATCAGAGAATCAAAATCCTTTAAAATAGCCTCAAATAATATAAAATATCTTAGTATAACTCTAACCAAGCAAGGGAAAGACCTGTATGACAAGAACTTCAAGTCTTTGAAGAAAGAAACTGAAGAAGATATCAAAAGATGGAAAGATTTCCTATGTTCATGGATCAGTAGGATTAACATAGTATAACTGGCCAACTTACCAAAAGCAATCTACAGATTCAATGTAATACCCATTAAAATCCCAACACAATTTTTCATATACCTTGAAAGAACAATACTCAACTTCATATGGAAAAACAAAAATTCTAGGATAGCTAAAACAATCATGTACAATAAAAGAACTTCAAGAGGTGTCACCATCCCTGATTTCAAGCTGTACTATAGAGATACAGTAATGAAAACAGCACAGAAAAAAAAAAATAGCCAGGCAGTGGTGGCACATGCCTTTAATCTCAGCACTCAAGTGGCAGAGCCAGCCTGATCTCTGTGAGTCTGAGGCCAGCTTTGTCTACAGAGCAAGATCCAGGACAGGCACCAAAATTACAAAGAGAAACCCTGTCTTGAAAAACCCAAACAAACAAACAAAAACAGCATGATATTGGCATAAAAATAGACATGTGGATCAATGGAATCAAATCATAGACCCTGATGTAAATCCACCTATCTATGGACACCTGATTTTTTATATAGAAGCCAAAATTATACAATGGAAAAAATAAAACATCTTCAACAAATGGTAACTGAATGTTGGCATGTAGAAGAATGAAATAGATTCTTATCTATTGCCCTTCACAAAGCTCAAGTCCAAATGGATCAAAGACCTCAACATAAATCCAGATCCACTGAACCTGCAAGAAGAGAAAGTGGCAAATAATCTCAAACACAATGGCACAGGAGACAAATTCTTGAACAGAACATCAATAGCACAGGCACTAAGATCTACAATTAATGAAGTTTCTGTAAGGCAAAGGATACCATCAATAGGATTAAACAGCAGCCTACAGAGTAGGACAAGATCTTCACCAACCCCACATCCTACAGAGGGCTGATTTCCAAAAGATATAAATAGCTCAAGAAACTAGGTATCAACAAACAAAATAATCCAATCAAAAAATGGGGTATAGATTGCTGTGGGATATCCTTTTGTATTCTGTGAATAAGTGTTACTCTAATTGGTTGATAAGTAAAACTACATTGGCTGATGGCAGAGCAGGATGGAGCCATGTGGGAAAATCCAGGAGAGATAGAAAAGAAAGGAGAATGGAGCAGATGCTGCTAGCCACTGACACGAGAAACAAGATGTAAAGTACAGGTAAGCCACAAGTCATGTGGCAAGCATAGATTTATAGAAAGAGGTTAATTTAAGATATAAGAGCTAGCTAACAAGAAGTCTTCCATGGCCATAGTTTAAAAATAATATAAATATAATATAAACCTCTATATGTTTATTTGGGTCTGAGCAGCTGCAGGACTGGGCAGGACATAGAAAAACTTCCAACTACAGTAGTTCTAAACAGAATTCTCTTAAATAGCTGGGGAACATTTAAAGAAATGTTCAACATCCTTAGCCATCAGGGAAATGCAAATCAAAATGACTCTGAGAGTCCATCTTACACATGTCAGAAAGGCTAATATCAAAAGTACAAGTGACAGCTCATGTTAGAGAGGATGTGAAGCAAGAATGTTCCTCCATTGCTGGTGGGAGTGCAAACTTGTACAGCCACTTTGGAAATCAGTGTGGCTGTTTCATAGAAAACTGGGAATCAATCTACCATAAGACCCAGCTATACCACTCTTGGGCATATACCAAAAAAAAAAAAAAAATGCTTAATCATACCACAAGGATGTAGTGGATAGCCATCCCAGCATTGGCCTGGAAGTTCCAACCCCCATTGAGGCTTCGGTAATGGTCACGCCCACAAGGCAGGGCGGAGGAGGAAGTGGAAGACCCAGAATCGAGAGGAGGGCTCTCTCTTGGTTCTGGGACGCTGGACGCAGGAGGTAAACCGAGCAGAGTTCTCCAGAGAACACCGCCGGACTGTGTGATACCTTTGCCAGACCCTACAACCTATCCCTTCATTTGTAAGTTACCCTACAAAATAAACCTCCCTTTTAACTATGTGGAGTGGCCTTAATAATTTCACCAATACAAGGACACTTGCTCAACTATGTTTATAGCAGTTTTATTTGTAATAGCCAGAACTGGAAATAACTAGATGTCCTCAACCAAGGAATAGATAAAGAAAATGTGGTACATTTACACAATGGAGTATTACTCAGCTGTTAAAAATAAGGACACTAAGAAATTTGAAGGCAAATGGATAGAACTAGAAAAATCATCCTGAGTGAGGTAACCCAGACTGAGAAAGAAAAACATAGTATGTACTCACTCATAAGTGGATATTAACTACAAAATAAAGAATAACTGTGCTACAATCCATAGATCCAGAGACTAGATAATAAAGAGGGTCCATGGAGTAACACCCAGATCTCCCTGGGAAAGGGAAATAAAAGAGATTTGTGAGTGGACTGAGGGCAGGTGGGATAGGAACATGAGCAATCAGGTTGCATGTAGGAAAAATGGGGAGTTACTGAAAGAGACTACTGGAAAAAGGCAGGGGAGAATTTCAGGGTCAAGTAAAAATCTAGCACAAGGGGATCTCCCAGGAATGACCCCAGCTAAGACTCCTAGCAATAGCAGATACATAGCCTGAACTGGCCATCATCTGTGACCAGATTGGTGCCTAATCCAATTGTCATCAGAGAGGCTTCATCCAGCAACTGATGGAAATAGGTGCAGAGCCATAATCAAACATTAGGTTCAGGAAATCCTGCAGAAGGGGAGAAAGGATTGTAGGAGCCAGAGGGGTCAAAGACAATACAAGACAACTCACAGAATCAATTATCCTGGGCTTATAGGGACTCCCAGAGACTGAACTTAACCAGGGAGCCTGCATGGAACTGACCTAAGCACTCTGCATCTATGTTGCAGTTGTGTAACCTGGTCCTCTTGTGGGACTCCTAACAGTGGCAACAGGGACTGTCTCTGACTCTTACTGGTTTGGGGGACCCTATTCCCCACATTGGGTCACCTTGCCCAGCCTTAATACATGGGGAGGTGCTTAGTCTAATTGCAACTCCATATGCTATGTTTTGTTGACACTCATGGGAAAACTGTCCTTTTCTAAACAGAAATGGAGGAGGAGTGGATTGAGGTGTGGGAGCAGAGTAGGGGTAGGGCAAGGACTGACAGGAGGCAGGGAAACTGCAGCTGGGGTATAAAATAAATTTTTATTTAAAAAGTCACATTGACTAAGATAGTAGAATTTAAAAATAATCACACCTCTTTATCATTTCTTTCATATTTAATCTCATACATCATACTTTTAAAATAACCATTATAGTTTTATGTTGAAATTTTAATGAATTATGTTGGTTATTCCTCTTAAAAAACCAAAGTATCGGGGGCTGGAGAGATGGCTCAGAGGTTAAGAGCACTGACTGCTCTTCCAGAGGTCCTGAGTTCAATTCCCAGCACCCACATGGTAGCTCACAACCATCTCCCATAAGATCTGGTACCCTCTTCTGTATACATAATAAATAAATAATTCTTAAAAAAAAAACCCAAAGTGTCAGAGATTTGATTTGAAATAATTTGTGATGAACAAATGTGTGATTATTTTTAAATTCCACCATCTCAGTTCATAATTCCTATTTTATATATTCATATTTGGTTTAATGGATTTTAGTAATATTTTGTAACATCAGAATCTTAATTCTTTTCTAGTTCCCCTTCACTCATCAAGCAATGACCTTGTTTTGCAGCACTAATTCTATTCTCCTTATAGTCACTAATGTCCTCCATATTGCCAAACATCCTGAGTACATTTCTTTCATCCTAATTCCCAAACCATTATAATATTTTGTAGAACTTATTACTTTCCTTCTCTTGCCCCATAAAGTCATATTTTTTTAGTTTCTCCCCCTGTCTTCATGACAATCCATTTGTAAAAAAGAAATCTCTTTGTATTTTATACTCAACCACAAGAATGTATTTGCCCCAGTTCACACTTGGGGTTATTTTTGATTTTTAATATATTTTCTCAATAGATTATTTCAAGCATTCTATTATCTTTAGACAATTAGTAAATGTCAAAAGATCTAAAATTTAGCCAAAAAATTCCCATTTGTTTATCATGTTTTTAGTTGATATACATATCCTCACTTAATTCTGTTCAGAATTCCTTGAAGAAGTACTCTAGAAAGAATCCAGTCTGACATCATTTTACTTTTCTATGAAATGACAAACATGAAGAAAACTAACCTGAAGGACTCGGGAGACGAAGTAATAGCATCTCTGATTTAGAAGACATCTTATCTCTATAGAGATTTGGAGGACTGTAAGGACTATCGTGAGAGATCCTACCTCAAGAAATGTACTAATAACTAAGCAAAAGAAAAAAGTAATACATAAAAACCAATTTTTCTTCCTGTTTATATTTTTAATTCACAAGTAAAAGGGAGATACATTTAGACTATTCTGTAACTTTTGGAGTTCTGGGAACTTATTTTCATCTGGGAATTAGAAAATAATAATTTAAAGAAGAAGATTACATGGCTCACTGTGACTGGATTTAAAGGACAATAGGCATGCTCACAGCAATGCCAGCACTGCCAGTACCTTTCTGCGGTGCTTTATGAACTGTCAGGACACGAAGATCCCTCCCCCTTTACTTCCCATACAAGCTACAGTAAGAGATGCTAACAACATTTTGATTGCTTCAGGATTTTAAATAAAAAACCTACTTTTTGCAGGGTGAGTTAAACACTTTTTAAATGACTCTTCAATTTCTCTTTCATCCCATTCTGAGTAGAATTCACTCCCAAATTCTCTGTTCTTCAATTCACCTATTGATGCCTGTCTGTTCACAAATAGCATGACTTCTGCTATGGATTTCTTGAATGAAATTTGTAACTTGTAACATGTCCAATATAATTAGGAGATACAAGATATTGCCAGAAATCTATATTTTCCCTACTACTTATATTTTATTATTTTCTATGCCCCCTAAGCAATTCACATTTAATTCTCCTGAACATTTGCCTGAATGCCTACATCTTTTGACTCTTTACCAGCAAATAATTGCATGTAACAGAAATGTAGTAGTCCTCCTCATTACCAGGGTTTCACTCTGCATGATTTTGAAGGATATCATCATTGTAATGGCTGGTTTTGATTGTGAATTTGACATAGTGTAGAATCACCTGGGAAGAGCATCTCAATGAGGAACTGTCTAGATTTGGTTGGCTAGTGAGCATAACTGTGAATGATATCCATTGAGTTAATTAAGATGATAAGACACACTCTAAATGTGGGTAGCTTGGACTGAATGAAAAGGAAGAGCAAGCTGAGCATTCGCATGCATTCATCACTCCATTTCTCTCTGCTTTTGACTGTTAATATAATGAAATTGACGGTTTCAAGTTTCTGGCAATGAACTTGGGACTGTGAACCAAATAAATCCTTTCTCCCTTAAGTTGTTTTGTCAGGATATTTTATCACAGCAACAAGAAATGAAATTAAGACAACTGGTCCAAGAATGCTAGCATTTGCCTAAATCTTCTCACAAGAATAAAACTATATTTTCAAAAGCTTTATTAGAGTATATAATTGCAATCATTCTATTTCATTATTTACTATTGATATTTTTCCTTGTTTAATTTATGAATTAAATTATGTGCATGCTGTGGGATGTTCTGTATGTTAAATGTGTTGCTCTGATTGATTAAAATAAATAAAGTGCTGATGGACCAGTAGCCAGGCAGGAAGGATAGGGTAGGTGGGACAAGGTGGAGGAGAATTGGAGGAAGTGGAAGGCTGGGGAGAGACACTGCCAGCCACTGCCATGACAAGAAAGAGATAAGGTAATGGTAAGCCCCATCTACATGGCAAAGTACAGACTAATAGAAATGGGCTAAATATAAGAGTAAGAGCTAGACAATGGTAGGCCTGAGCTAATGGCCAGGCAGTTTAAATAATATGAATGTGTGTTTATTTTATAAGTGGGTTGTTGGACTAACAGGGCTTGGTGGGGACTGGAGAGAAGCTCTCCAACTACACGTGTATGTGGTGTGTACATGTAGAAAAATCAACCTGTACGTAGAGTTCATAACTGGACATAGCTTCAGGCATACATTAGGGTCTTCAAATATGTCCCATCCTGATACAGGGGACCAACTTCTCCGGCTAGCTTGAACAAGATAAAAGTTATTAAGAGGTTATTAGAGTTTTACAACATAGCCTGAAAGTAGGAATTGTAGAGGATTCAACTGCATCGTAGTAGTTGGACAGTAGCTGAATGGTTTAGTTAGTAGCTGGACCACCCACCAAGATGAAATCTAACTCTGAAGATGTCCAGTTGAGTTGTTCATTGAACCACACAGATGAGGAGGGACCTTTCACTCACCTATGGGAAATTATGCTCTGTTCCTTGTCTAAGGAAAATACACAAAGAAAGAATTCCCCCACACTGTACTCAGTGATGAGATAATCATTCAGTGGAGAGCAGATGTGCTGGTGAGAAAGTCAGACGTGATGCTGAGTTGACTGTGACAAACGACTTCTTCTCTAATTTACTTCCATGAGTATGTATCTATGTGCACAGGTTTCCAAATAAAATTCCTGTCTAACAAAAGTCCACTTGCTCCCAAATAAAGATAAGTAAAGCTCTCTAGAGCTAGAGCCAAAGTCACAGTTTCCTACATCATTCCTTTCTTGCACTGTCTTCATAACTCCATTTATTACTCTATACCCTGGAAGCCAAGTGGAAAATGTAATCACTGCCATTTATAAATAGAATGTTGAAGGGAGAGAAGAAGGGGTATTTATTTGAAGTATGAATTATGCACAAAGAAGAAAATCATGGTGAATTTTAAACTATCATTTCTGCTACTGACCATGCCAGTGTTATTTCTTTCCTTTACTACCTGGAGCAGTTCCACATGGACTTCCTCAAATCCCCAAATGATCGGTATAATATGCCCTTCAATGTCCAGACACTGAGATACCTGAGTGCTTGGTGAACATGTTTACAGACTTGTAATCATCTCATAACTTTTACCTGTAGGTGCACTGAGACAAGTTTGTTCCCAGTCTCTTAAGTCCCTGTCCCTGTCACCCTTCTTGTTTGGAGGCCAAATGATGCAATAGAACAACTCAGAGATAAAAGAGTTCTTTGGGATCACAGCATCAGAGGGTTCTGTCCATGGCTGGTTGTTTCCACATCTTGGTTAGAGCATCTCAGTAGGAATATGTGTAGGAAGTGACTCTTTATCTAAAAACACCTCCAGTTGGAGACCAGGTGCTCAGCACATGAGCTGGTAGAAGATACTTTCTATCCAAATGATGATGGAATGGTAGAGCAAAGTCCCCAACTCAGCTCTTCATCATAATCCTGTTGATGTAATGATTTTTTCACAATAACCTTGCCTGCATTAAAAAGCCAAAATTACTAGGTGGTGTAGTCCAAATTTCCAAGTAATAGAACATTCTCAATTGAAAGAAAATAAAAATTTTAATGGCAAGCAAATCCAGCCCCCTTCAGTATGTGCCTTGAGTCCTGAATCTATATTTTCTATCAGGAAAACAATGTTTCCATTAGAAGATATATGCTGATAGAACCACAACAGACTTGTAGCTGGAGTTTTCTCCAGTCCTGCCTGGCCCATGGTCAGGACAAATGTCTCTCACCCACCAGTCACACAGCTGCTTAGACCCAACCAAGTAAACACACAGAGACTTATTTTGCTTACAAACTATATGGCCATGGCAGGCTTCTTGCTAACTGTCCTTATATCTTACATTAACCCATTTCTATTAATCTATAAGTTGCCATGGAGTTGGGGATTTAGCTCAGTGGTGGAGCACTTGCTTAGTAAGCACAAGGCCCTGGGTTTGGTCCTTAGCTCCGGAAAAAAAAAAAAAAAGTTGTCAAGTAGCTTATGGCTTACTGGTATCTTAACATGTTGGTACTCAGGGCAGTTGGTGGCTGGCAGCATCTCTCCTGACTCAGCCTTCCTGTTCCCAGAATTCTCTTCTCTGCTTGTCCTGCCTATACTTTCTGCCTGGCTACTGGCCAATCAGCATTTTATTTATACAGAGTGACAGCCACAGCAGACTCTTTAGTAACTGACTTAACCATTGTATAGCCTCAGTGACTACACTGACATTAGCCCATTGCTTTCTTTCTTTAGCATCTCAAAGTCCTTGATAAGAATCAGTTTATAAGGCATATCATAAAAGAATAAAAGGAATCTCACCAATATGTAGTTAGAGTTTTCCTGCCAGACCCAGTCAGGACAAATCTCTCTTACCCGCCAGTCCCACAGTCACTCAGACCCAACCAAGTAAACACACAGAAACTTATATTGCTTACAAACTGTATGGCCGTGGCAGGCTTTTTGTTATCTACCTTTTCTATCTTAAATTAACCCATTTCTGTTAGTCTATACTTTGCCACATGGCTTGTGGCTTACCAGTGTCTTTACATGTTGCTTCTCATGGCGGCGGCTGGCAGTGTCACCTCCAGCCTTCCTGTTCCCAGCCTCCTCCTCTTCCTTGTTCCACCTACCCTATCCTTCCTGCCTGGCTACTAGCCAATCAGCACTTTATTTATACAGAGTGATATCCACAGCACTTCCCCTTTTCTTTTTTGTTAAAAAAGGGAGGTTAACTTTCACATAGTACAATTACATATAACAAAACAATTATCTAGCAAGAATTACAGTTGCAATATTAAAGAAGATATCCTATCTATCTTATATTTGTGAGTTTAAGGTTTTATATCTAACTTATCTTTTATCATAACTGAGGAAATTATAACTATCTAGTCTTCAACCACATCAAAGACCTCAGAAGGATATAATATTACCTGAGAACCAGGAGAAGGATGCAAGCAACTTTCGGGAGTCTTGCAGGGTAGACAGAGACAGCTGGCAGGCTGGACAGTCACCTAATGTTCCTTTGTAAAGTTGGGGCATTTGTCTTCAGCCCACAGGGCTAGAGTCTCTCAGTCAATATTCTCAGTGTCCTGTAGAATGTCTGGCAGTTTCCTCTGTGAAGCAGGGACCTGAAGGACCATTTTGTCAAGCAAAGTTCAGTGGTCACCTTTCTATTGGTCCTGCATGTCCAGTCGATCAAGCAGTCCAGGAAAGAACAGTTTTTTGCCCAAATGGCTATTTTTGCCAAGGTGAAGATAAGATATGAAGTGTCTTTAATGCCCATCCTCCTCTCTGAAGTAAATCGGTGTTGCCAGGAGCAGACATGTCTCACTGTCCAGAAAGTCTAGATTTTAAAAATATTTTAAATGCCATATTATGTAGGTCTTTAAAGTATTAGAAGATTACCTATCTATCTGAATATCTCTATGTATACCTAGAAGATTTAACTAACATGGCTACAAGTATGATTATCATAGATGACTAATTACTAATCTATTTTTAATTATCCATTATAATTTTAAATGAGCTATACAAACATAATACCTTAAACATGAGTAGAAATATACACACAGTATAACAAAATTAACTTTAAGTTTGTATCAATAGACTAAAATCTATACCAATGTAAAACATTTTAAACAAGTTGTTGCTCTTTAGAAGTAAGTTCCTTAATCTACCCTTTCATCCTATTATATCTATATCATATCCCCTTTTCTTCTTTAGAAAGAGATCACATTTATAATCAACCTGTTTTAAATAAAAATATTGGTTTTTCTCTGTCCCACACCAGAGGGCTCTTCTGATTTGGGACACAAGAATCTCAACCTTTTCTTTTAACAATATGCCTGGGTTTGGAGAAGGAGTGAACCAATTCCATCTCCAAAGCCAGCTGGGAATTTGGGCATAGTTTTTTTTACTACTTCCTGCTGGAGGGGGGCACTGTATCTTATGGGGACACAAAGAAAATTTTAGGATTATGGAGTAGTCCATAAGGGTAAATCTCTGAGCCAGTTGCCTTGAAACCATTTTGGATGTCGGATCATCTGGGCCATGGTGTCATTGGAGACTTTTCAGGTGGTCTTGGCTGATCAAACCTGATGTATCTTAATCTGGAACAAATCCACAGCCTCTGGCTTTCTGTGGAAACAAAAGCAGAGACTCTTTTCCAAAGCAACATATCCTTATATCCAAATTTTGAAGTCAAGGTATCTTTAACATTTACGTTTGTTTAACTCAAAAGCTTTTATGATCAAATCTTTTTTTGCAGTTAAAAATCCCAAAGACAAGACAAACCAGATTCTCTGTGTAATATCCATCTTTGTAATACTGAAACGCCTCTGTGGCTGCTGGCTCTGCCCACCTCAGCTTTCCAACATGGCGGTGGTACAGTTTACCGCCAGCTCTGGGTCTGGAGCCATGTGCACCATCAACTATCAGAAGCAGTTCTATCAAAGCAGTGCATAGCCCAGAAACCTTTTTTTTTAAAACTAGTGAAGACTAAATCCACCACGCAGCAGAGTAAAGTGCTGCTTGTAGACTCCTCACTCCCGCCACACTGCAGGTCAGACACACATGCCAGGAACCTGCCATAGTAGCTCAAACCAGCAGGCTGCTGCAAACTTGAGAGAGACAACTAGGAAGCTGTTTTTAGCTCTGTTTTAGAATCTTTTTTTTTCAGGTTTTAGGTGGAAACTCTTGCCCCATGTTGGGCGACATTTGTAGTTAGAGTTTCCTGCCTGGCCTAGTCAGGACAAATCTCTCTTACCCGCCAGTCCCACAGTCACTCAGACCCAACCAAGAAAGTACACAGAAACTTATATTGCTTACAAACTGTATGGCCATGGCAGGCGTTTTGTTATCTACTTTTTCTATCTTAAATTAACCCATTTCTGTTAGTCTATACTTTGCCACATGGCTTGTGGCTTACCAGTGTCTTTACATGTTGCTTCTGGCGGCGGCTGGCAGTGTCACCTCCAGCCTTCCTGTTCCCAGCCTTCTCCTCTTCCTTGTCCCGCCTACCCTATCCTTCCTGCCTGGCTACTGACCAATCAGCACTTTATTTATACAGAGTGATATCCACAGCACCAATATACAGAACAAAATGAAAACAGTTCAAAATTCAGAACAAATGACTATCCTGGTGAGTATAAGCTGCCCTGAGTTCATCTCATTTGTTATCAGGGAACTGTTTGGCCACAGAGATGAATAAGTATGTGAAGGTCCCAGATTAATAATTACTTTCTGGAAACTGGACTCCCAAAGTGGTAAGCCAGGGATAGCCTTTCTGAGAATAGATGTTTCCACCAGGATGGCTATGGTAAAGGACTAGCAATAGACAAGTGAAGCTCCTGTGTATGATGGTTTGGATAAGAAGTGTGTTACAGAATGCTTAAGTATTAGAAGATATGGTCCTGATGCAAGCAGTGATATGAGGCAAGGCTTGGGGGAGGTGATTACATGAAGAGGATTCTGACCCAGTCAACAATTCAATCCACTGATAGATTCAAGGTATAGATAGGTTACAGGGAACTGATGAAACTGTGGAAGGTAAGGTTCAGAGAGGAAGTGAATCTTGTACCCTGGAAAGATGTATCTTCTCCCTTGTTCCTTCCTGTCTCATTTCCTGTCAACATACTACATGCCCTGAGGTTCAGCCTTACCTCAAGCCCAGAGCATGAAGCCAGCTGATTGCACATAAAACCTTTGAAACTGTGAGCAGCTATAAGTCTTTCATCATTCATACTGTTCCTCTCAGGTATTTGTCACAATGACAAAAAGTCTAACATGCTTTCTACCTAATTATTAAGAACTTTCGTTAGAGTGGATTCCAAGTGAACACCTGGGGACAAGTTGAAGATGTCCACAGACATTTTTCTTCCAGAATTTCTTGTCATTGCTTCCCTAATTATACTCCTTCCAATTTTCCAAATTGGATCCAAATTATTAATTGTTGCCCATTAATTTATAAAACCTCCACCACATGCCATCATTCCACTCGGGCAAATGTAGCATTGTGACTCTGGCTTGTTTGATGACTGTGTAGTGCTGAGCTGGCAGTTCTGAGGAAAGGGTTTCCAGGCAGCCATGGGAACAGGGGAGTTGGTTATAATCACATTTCTGTTTGATTTTTGTTTTTGTTTTTCATCTTTTCAGCATCTAAGCCCCCTTCCCTTTCACTACACATATCACCCCAATACCTTCTTTTAAAAAAAGTCGTCCGCATTAAGGTATTGCAAATGAAGTTTCTAAAACATATCTTAAAACAAAAGAGTAAAGCAAATATGGCAACACCCTTGAAAGTGTCTGTGTTCCCCTCCAGCTTGTTATAGTAAGAAAAAAAAAATGGGAATTTGATGAGACACTCAAACCAGAACTAAGAGCTTGTCTTTTGACAGGAACTTTTCCACCAGTTTACTAAGAAACTCAAGAATAGCAATTGTCAGTTAGACCACATCTCCTTTACAAAAATATTCTTAAATTAAAGAAAATCAGGAGAATGCAATTCTACATCTTAGGAGCCTTAACAACCAGATTCCAAAACAACCACCTTTGCTGCAGTGTGGTCTTGATTCTCAACTGTCTCCATCTGCTGTTTTGTAGCTTAGCTTTGGTCTTTGTTTTCTCTGAGACTTGGGGATTACAAAGTCTTGAAAACTACAGGGCACTATCTTTTATATTTTCAGTAATGTTGCATACACTTACCTTTTCTTTCATATTCAACTAAATCATGTTTCTAAGTTTTGTCTAAATATTACTATCACCCAGGCATGTTGGTACAGGCCTTTAACCCAAGCACTTGGTAGGCATAGGCCAGCAGATCTATTTGAGTTCAAGACCATCCTGGTCTACAAAGAGAGTTCCAGGCCAGCTAGGATTATATAGTGAGATAGAATGTAAAAATAAAACAAAATGATACAAAAATAAAAAGCACTATCATGTATCTATGAATTTCAGTGAGAATGTTGGTGAATTCAGTATCCACTAATTCAGTTGAGATAAAAATTTTTTGTGCAGTTATGGTATGGAAAGTCTCTGAAATACCTATTGCATTACAACACATGATACCAAAAAGATGTGTTCAAGATCATGCATGATAGACACAGGAGTGACTATGGCCACTGTGCATGCATGTAGCCCTCTCTCTAGGTATATGCTGATATGCCCACATTGTAACTCCTAATTTTCTTACTGACAAGTGATTCTTACTCACAACAAATACTTCTAGATTTTATTAGGGTACTTACATCATTGTCTGAGGTGTGTGTGTGTGTGTGTGTGTGTGTGTGTGTGTCCAATAGTTATACACATGTGTGCATGCAGGTACATTTGCTAGCACTGTGCATGTAGAGGCCAAGGATTGATATCAGAATCTGAACAAATACCTTCCTTCTGCTTTCTGTATGCTGCTCTTTTGGAAACTCTGCTAAGGTTTTATGTGCACTGATGAGGGCTCCCTGTTAAATTCTCCTGTCTTCTGTGTTGTGTTTCTACATTGTTTTGGGCACTTGAAAATTCATTCTGCATGTACTCATAGGCCACAAATACAGTGGAAACATTACAGGAAAGCCATGGTATGTCTTCTCAACATTTTTGTATCCTTTTAAACCAGTCAGCAACATCACTGGCTTCCTTCACATATGTGGCTTTACTTCATTAAAACTGGAATTTCATCAGTGTGATGGAAATGCCAGCTCAGGCAAATGGTATATTGTTTTCATCATCATTATATAGCCTGGCCAAGCCCTTCCCCATAATTATTCTTTTTGCCCATTTTAAAATCTGCTCATGGGCACTGTGGTTTCTAATACATGAGCTTTTCTGGTTTAGCATTTAGAAGTTTAATCTGTCGAGATTTTGATTTTCAGAATGGAGACATTAGGGATTTTGATATTTGGGAATTTCAACTTTCAAGGTTATATTACTTAGGACTATATATTTCAGTCTCATGCATGACATCAGGTTTCAAATCCCTGATCTAGATACTAGAGTTTCTATAATGCTCTATAATGCCTTTGGCTGCCTCTTCAAAGTTGAAAGTAGGTCCATGCTGCTGAAGATAGTGCACACTTATGACACAGAACTCAGATTATTCAAACCAGGTCCAAAACCTCTTTTTTACAGTCTAGCTTCCACACTACTAACAAGTACTATGCAACCAGCCAAGGGAAGAAAGCAATTTTATCCAGCTGTGCTACCTATGAACTACAACACTGACCAGCATGGCAAGATATCCTTTAAAGTGTATTAGTGGTACTCATTGCTTGGCCATAACCACAGCCATCTATTTAGAATTAAGACTCACTCAACAGAAAAGAAATCATGACTAGTACTAGAAACCTACTCAGCTACCTGGGGCTATTTGAATATATATATATGTATATATTATACATATACATATATATATATTCAAGTAAAAAGAGGCCATCAATGAGAAGATGGGAAAAATTGGCAGAATTTGGAGAGAAGGGATATTAGAGGAGCTGGAGAGGAGAAAGAGAAGGGGAAAAGAAAGTAACTATATTTTAATTTCAAAATTTATTAAATTAAAATGTTAGCATTTTGTTTTTATTTCTAAAACTGTTTTTATCTGCTTTCTTTTTACCTAATGGCTTCTTTTCTATATTTCATGTATAAAATCTCTGTAAGAATTTTAACTTGTCTGTCAGGTGGGAAATATCTGTGATTGTGTATGTCTTTTTATGTATTTTGGCATGCTGCCCGACCTGCCTCTGTTTCATCTGGGTTCACTCTATTTCTTAATCTTCTCTTTCCTTTCTCTTTTCCTTTACCTGATGCTTTGGAGGTTTTCCTGCAAAGACTTTTAATTTTGCTTTTAAAATTTCTTTCTTCACAATTAAGAACAAAACACAAAAATGATGATAGGAAGTTCTGCCCACTTGATGGATTGTGACAACTGGTGATCTTATAAAGTGACCAAATTAAAATCTAGGCATGTGTGATGGATACTATTGATTATTAACCTGACAGACTCTATGTGATGGATAATATTGATTTTCAACTTGACAGACTTTATAATCATTTAGGAAACAACTCTCTGGGTATGCATATAAGGAGATCCATCCTAAACAAAGGTGGCACCATGGCAGGGACTGGGATCCTGAAATGAATAAAGAGAAATCTGTAGCATTCATGGATCTCTGCTCCCTGACTGCAGAACAAAGTCTGCCTCAAGCTTCTGCCCACATGACTTCCAGGCTATGATAAAGCATGCCCTCAAACTGTGAACCACAGTAAGCCTTCCTTCTTTCAGTTGCTTTTGTAGAGTTTCTTTATAAGCAGCAATGCAAACACTAATACATGTCATTAAACACCAAATTCAATACACAGGGCTTTTCAACCAGGTTTTATACATACATACACACACACACACACACACACACACACACACACACACACACACACACACCAGAAAGAAAGAAAGAAAGAAAGAAAGAAAGAAAGAAAGAAAGAAAGAAAGAAAGAAAGAAAGAAAGAAAGAGAGAGGGGGGGAGGGAGGGAGGGAGGGAGGGAGGGAGGGAGGGAGGGAGGAAGGAAGGAAGGAAGGAAGGAAGGAAGGAAGGAAGGAAGGAAGGTGGTTTTTCAGCTTTTGGCCTGAAATTACCCAGCAGAGAACATTCTAGGAACAAAGCAGGGAAAGACAGTAGTAGCATCTTATAGCACAACGTCTCAGTGTAGCTCATCACAATTTTCCTCAAATGCATTCAGTATTCACAATGGATCTCATCTCAGCTAGTATCCAGTGAGAGAAAAAATTCCATTACCTTCACATTTCTGAGTTAGAAAACAGTAACCACATGATATTGATAAGGTTTAGGTTAGTCTAACATATTTTCTTGGTTTTTGGGGGGTTTTTTGTTTGTTTGTTTTCGGGTTTTTGAGACAGGCTTTCTCTGTGTAGGTTTGGAGCCTGTCCTGGAACTCACTCTGTAGCCCAGGCTGGCCTCAGACTCACAGAGATCCACCTGTCTCTGCCTCTTGAGTGCTGGGATTAAAGGCGTGCACCACCACCGCCTGGCATTCTAACATGTTTTCAAGATAGATATTCCTCTTTCACTTCAACCTTCTGTCTTGCTTCCTGAAACCACCCTTCCTGGCATGTTTCAGGCATGTCCAGGACAAAGAGGCTCAGCTCTTTGTGCTTCCATCAACAGTCTCAGATGGAAAGTTTGTAAGTTTGATGTCAGTCACCTGTCAGATTTCCAGCATTAACGAGTTGGTAAATCTTTTCTAGTCTTTGACTTTACCATTCCTTTCACAAAACATAGGTTTTTATGTTTTTAAAAAAACTTTTACATGTCATTTTGGTAAGATTCCAGGGAAAGACATACATAAGTGAATGCAATTGACTTATTTCTTCTAGTTGTGTAGTTGATTTTAGAAAAATCATACACTGGCTAGCTAAAAATCACAAGTGAAATTATTCAGCCTGGAGTACTCACTTCTGACCATCAGGCTATTATCTCTTTACTTGTAGAGAAAATGTTTAATTCATCCCTTTGTCTGTAGCATGTACCCTTCTGGTTGTTTCATAATGGATTTTCATTTATTATTTGATTAGTCATTAAGTAAAATTAATGACTAGACTTAAGAATTAGTTTCCATAGCTTCCGAATAGCTGGATAGCATTCATGGTGCTTGAAGTTGCTTATTCATGTTGCTGCTGTAGAAAAGGCTTCAACAATTTTACCCAACAATGAACCCTAAAATGAATGATACTAACCTACCAGGAAAGATATGCCACTGTGTGATAGTAGCATGTGCTGTGGATATCGCTCTGTATAAATAAAATGCTGTTTGTCCAGTGGCCAGGCAGGAAGTATAGGCGGGACAAGAGAAAAGAGAATTCTGGGAGATGGAAGGCTGGGGCGGGGAGACACTGCCAGCTGCTGCCATGACAAGCAACATGTAAAGACACCGGTAAGCCACAAGCCATGTGGCAAAGTATAAATTAATAGAAATGGGTTAATTTAAGATAGAAGAAGTAGATAGCAAGAAGCCTGTCACGGCCATACAGTTTGTAAACAATATAAGTTTCTGTGTATTTACTTGGTTGGTTCTGAGCATCTATGGGCCTGGCGGGTGAGAGAGATTTGTCCTGGCTGTGGGCCAGGCAGGAAAACTCTAACAACAAGCATGACTCTTATGGAGATAACTAACTGCTCTGTAGTTGGATTTGAGGGTGACTCCACAGTGGAAAAGCTATACCTGGTATTGTAACCTCACTTAAAAGTCCATGACAGGAGAGGTCATAGGTTCTCAGGGGAACTTAATTCTGTTGTTTAAGTAAATTGACACAATGTTGAACTGCCTTCTAAATATCTTTTTATACCAATAGACAATTTCTGCTTTTAGCCTTTACTGAGCAACCTCTTTCCAGAAAACTGTAGTCAATACAGGGAGTCATGACTATACAAGAACCTGAGAATAAACCATGATTGAGTGTTTAGTCCTAAACAAGGCATTTATACCATCACTTCCTAAGCTCAGGGAACATTATTGAAGATTGGTAGAAAAAAATAATAGAAGAGCCAGAGGATAAAGAGAGGCCTGAGAGGCTGAGAAATGTTTTCTACTGACAATATACAGACTTTCAACAACTGCAGATAACTGCCTGGGGTTTATACAAGAACAGGCCTGTCAGCAGTCAGACATACATGGAGGGGAAGCCCAGGGAGCCCTAACCCCAATTTCCTATTTCCTACAGACAGCTTTGGGGAAAATGGGAGTCATTGCCTTTACTGGCAACCCAATCCAGTTGTCACACAGATGGCCCTAGTTAAAATAAACAGGTCATAAAACTAAACTAAAAGTTATGAATCTGGAGAAAGTATAGGTAAGGAAAAGGGAGTTGATAAGGGGGGAATAAGGATACAGTGTAGAGGAAGACAGTACTGGCAAGAGATATTGAGACCGTGATTAGAAAAAGCTCAGGGATGAATAGCCAGACTATTGGAAACGCATGAACTGTGAACCAATGGCTGAGGAGCTCCCATGGACTGGACCAGGCCCTCTGGATGGGTGGGACAGTTGATTGGCTTGAACTGTTTGGGAGGCCCCCAGGCAGTGGGACTGGAACCTGTCCTTGGTACATGAGCTGGCTCTTTGGAACCTGGGGCCTATGCTGAGACACTTTGCTCTGCCTTGGTACTGGGAGGAGGGGACTGGACCTGTCTCAACTGAATCTGCCAGGCTGGGCTGACTCCCCGGGGGAGACCTTGCATTGGAAGAGACAGGAATGGCAGGGTGGGTTGGGGGGTGGGGCTGGGGGGGGGGAGGAGGGAGGACTGGGGAATCTGTGGCTGATATGTAAAATTAAATTAATTATCAAATAAAAATATTTTTTAAAAGAATGTATTATATAAATGTATAAAATTGTCAAAGAACTAAACAAAAAAAGAAAGAATTATCTTTGGTATGAACCTACTTAATGTTGACATTAACTTTAAAAGTGCAAACAACACATACAGAAAGAGAGAGAGATCTAAGAAAGAAACTATTATTCTTGAGTAGAAAATATTAAGTGTTCCAATTCAAAGAAGATTGTAACGAAGTAGACAGGTGTGATCCATGGTGATGTACATTGAAAGGTGGCAGAATTACTGTGATTTTCCGACAAAGAAAGAAAGAAAGAAAGAAAGAAAGAAAGAAAGAAAGAAAGAAAGAAAGAAGAGGAACTGTGCTTAATCCAAGCCTTACAACTGTGTCTACTTAGTCCTTGGGAAAGATCATCAAAGTAACATATTTAGGGAAATAATACATCACTGAGAATGTCAAAGAGACAATTTTAAGACAACAAGTGAATTGTCTTATCCTGAATACAGCAACTACTGGCAAGAACTAACCCTGAAATGATGATATAGAATACCGGATGAGATTTCTGCAGACCATCAATCCATAGGGAAATAACACTGGGTAAAACCTTGTGTCTGCTCTTAATTCTCCCCCGTCTATTGAATCACTTACTATTTCATCTGGATGATAAAGCATCATAGAGCCCTCTGGGCATATCACAGCTTATTTTCATAGGCCAACTGTCCTAGACACAATGCTTTCATGTCAAAATAGCAAACAGATAAAAGAATATGAATCCTTTCAACACCAGTAGTTACATTCAACAGTTCAAAGCCATATTTTTTTTTTATCAAGTTGATGGCTTGAGAGAGCAACACCTCCCAGCTTTGGATGAGGCTCCTGATGTTACAATGCATCCATTAGATCACATTGTAATAGGTTACAGAGCAGGTCAGCACAAATGTCCATGTTCATAGAAGCCCCTGACTTTCTGCCAAGTCGTTTGGCACCACTCAAGTTGTCATCAATTTCAATTACTTGTAGATCATTTCAGGAGATATTAAGATAATTATTGGCTGTTCTCAGAAGGGTAGTATGCCAGCAAAGCACTCATAGAACTGCCTCCATCCATAAATTGTAGAACAGACACTTTATACCTTAAAACAATATAATTCACGTCATGCTAATATATGGCCACTTCAGGTCCTTCATTGTACACTTAAATTATATACTTGGTTCCAAACAGCCAGCTCATGCACTAAGGACAGGTCCTGGTCCCACTGCCTGGGGGCCTCCCAAGCAGATCAAGCTAATCAATTGTCTCACTTATCCAGAGGGCCTGATCCAGCTGGGGGCTCCACAGCCTATCGTTCATAATTCATGTGCTTCCATTCATTTGGTTATTTGTCCCTGTGCTTTTTGCAATCTTGGATTCAACAATTCACGCTCTTGCAGACCTTCCTCTTTCTCGACAGTTGAACTCCTGGCTGTTTGGAACCTTGGGCTTACACAGGGACACTTTGCTCAGTCTAGAAGGAGGTGACAGGACCTGCCTGTACTGAATCCACCAGGTTTAAATGAATCCCTATAGGTGCCTTGATCCTGGAGGACATGGGAATGGAGGGGGGGGGGGGGCTGAGGGGAGGGAAGGCTGGGGGTGGGAGGGGGAAGGACAGCGGAACCCATGGCTGATGTATAAAATTTAAAACACATAATAATAAAGCAAAAAAAAATGGCAAGTCAACATAAAAAAATTATATACTTGAATAATTTCTCCAGTAAATATTGGAATGGATGCAGTTTTGTTTTATCTAAGGTATTTTCTTCCTACAATTGGTCAAAATTTTCCACTGAAAATTTTGTTAGAGTGCACCCAATCTATGTTGCACTCAAGGAAATAAACTAAAAGTGAAGCTTCACAATTTATGTATATAAATGTGTGTGTGTGTGTACATATATATTATACAAACAATAATTTAGAAACACTGCCCATTTACAGTGAATTATATTCTGGAAAAGTTCTTCTAAGGCTACGTAAAATACAATTATGGACCCTGTAACCTAGTCAAGGCTTAACATTGTATTAAAAAACTTGGGCTTGGACTGAGAGAAAGCACTGAAGGAAAAATACTCTGAAAACAAACTGAAGGACTCCAGTTCTGATTGATGCAGAGTGGGCACGGCAGCCTTCCTGTAATCTCAGCTGGTTATATTTGAGTTCACCAGGAAGCTGTGCTGTGGTCAAAGCACCTGTTCTGAGAATAGAACTCCATGTCAGAGGAGGGCTTGCCTGTGGTCCCTCCCTTTCCACGCATCTCACCAGCAGAAGCACTTCTGGGCTTTATTGTAGATCTTTTTTTCCAAAGATTTTTATATAGAACACAACCTTGGAAGATGGAGAAAGCCCAACTGTTTCTAGAATGAGAAGCATATGTATTTGCTCTCTAGAACAGTAAACACATATCCATAGAGTAGGTGTTGGACAAAATTATACATAATTCATTAAAAATACAGACTTTCCTAGGTTCGAGGCTAATCTTAGTTCCTTAGTTTTTCTGTAGCAGAATGCCACAGACTGAACATTGAACAAAAATTTATTTCTCACAATTTGGAGGGCTGCTAAATCCAAGATCAAGGCCCAAGCCAGCATCTGGCAACTAGTAAGAACTTTCTTACTAAATTCCTACATATTATAAGGAAGAAGGGTAAGGGAGTTGAGGTCCTTCCCTAAAACCTCATTTATTAGCATCAAATTACATTCATAAGAGAGACAGCATGGACTAATCAAATCCTTAAAAACTCTTAATTAACTCACTAAGATAAAAATCTTTATCATATTGGCAACACTACTGCACACAAAACACTAATCTAGGTGCCTCTTCTTGGCATTCCTTGGAACTGAATGGCAAATATTAAGCAATGGAAACAAGGAAATCATACTGCCTGTTACATCCCTAGGCTCTGTCATTGAACCCCATGTTCACTGCCCACCACTGAAAAGCTAATGTTTAGTAGAATCGCTCATAAACAAAATACTTTATTCAAGGCTGGTACCTTGAAAGAAAGAAACCACTATCTGTCAAGAAAGACCATGTCAGTGACTGCACCTTTGTGAGAGGGCTTAGATCACCTACTAAGTGGCATTTTTTTTTAATCATACAATGGGTGCCTAAACACATACATATACCAGAACACCACAGCTGATTTCAGCCTTTTGTGAGCAAATGTTTAATACTTTAGACAAAGGTAAAGTTAAAATCCACAGACACTTACATGCTTTGTGTTAGCTAATGCATAGACTAGTGAACAAAAAGCATTCCACACTTAGATAATACATGAAGGTCACCTAACATCCTGGTTTCTGTAAATCTAAAGGGAGACTATTTAGCAGCTAACATTGTGTAGGTATGGCTTTCCTTAATAATTTTAAATGCCTGGCAAAGAGAAAAGCTCTAGACGGGACAACTCACAAAGGAATGCCCTCTGTTACAGCATCTTTGAGTATAGAGTCTCAAATTTTTGCTCCATATCCATGACATCATGAGCAGTTAGGCTGTTAATATTTTAGCTAGGAAGAGAGCTAAGACACAGACCCGGCACTATGTCATTTGATCGACATATGATCTTAGACATGACCAAAGCTCAGTAGAACTTCAGTTTTTATTTCTAAATTAGGAAATTTCTGAGAAATATTTAGCATAATTCCTGACACTATAAATGTTTTAAAGTATGTCAACTGACATTGAATTTTGTTAGTTTTTTTTTTCCAGTGTTTTTAACACTTCTGGCTTTAAGTGTTTTTAATCATTTTATGCACTATTATTATGTTAAAAATAATCATTCACATTTTTTCTTTTGTTTTAATCATGTGATTATTTTTATGCAAGTGTAAATTTAAAGTACTTAATAATATACTACAGAAACTAGGAGTTCTTATTATAAGCATTATGTAGGCATTTGCAGACACACAAAAAAAGAAGGTCTCTGCCTTTGCTCTCAAGGAGCAGAGATGCGATTCTCACTGCAGATGTAAATTACAATTGCTGACTTGTAGATGAAAACCTTGTAGAAACGCAATCAGACTACCTTATGGGGGTGACCTTGGCATTTATAGTATCTCCAGAATTCCTTAGATGATACTCAGCAGGGTGAAAGAGCAGCCCTAGCAAAAGATTACGTTTATTTTCCTTCTCAGGTAGATGTAGACACATGACTGGGAGCACTTGGAGAGCCTGAAAATAAGACTTGATGCTTCAGTGCCATTTCTAGAAGCTCACAGTTAATTGTGTGACTGAAACTGAGTACCACACGGGGCAGAAAGATCTCCCCAGGTGAAGTCATTCTACCCCAAACTTCTGAGGAAGAAGCAGCACTGAGCAATGATGCTTTCTTTTGTTAGGTAGATGGGAAAAGGACTTGCTGTGATTACCGAAAGATGGAAGATGAGTCCACCCTTCCTCATTTTCAATGTTAATAACCAACATCAAGTTGAAGACGTCCACAGTCATGAATGCTTTCTTTACTCTGTGGGGTCACTGTGGTTCTGCAGTTCCTTCCCAAACACAAAACAATATCATAACACATCCATTGTAAAAATAAGCTTTGTATAGTTCTCTGTTTATGACTCACACAACTTGTATTGCCAAATATGATATAGCCATTTATCAGACAGGGTGCATGGATATGCCTGCAGCAGATCTACAGGACTGGGAGGTTGTTTGTTCTGAATGAAAGAGCTTCTGTTTTTGACATCAGCATGTTTCTTTCATATGTTTGTAAAACATGATACTATCCAGGGTAGGAAAGTCAAAACAGGATGGTTTCTGACTTATATGCAGAATAAACAGTTTCATCAAAACCAGCCAGTTTCAGACCACCCATAGACCAAAATTTTCCAAGGATCATGCAAGTCAAACATGGATGTTTAAACTACAGAAATACAGCTTAAAAGCAATTACTGTTTGTAAACCAGGAATGTTTGGAAATTATTTGAACAAAAATAAAAAAATTTGGTGAGGAACTTCCAAATTCTCTTTCCTAAACTTAAATTATAGTGATCAGGATAAGTGAATCAATGCTCCATTTTATTCTTTCTCACTAACAATAATGTTTGAACAGTGTCTTTGGCAAATGCAAGGGATTTTTTTTTTTTTTTTTTGAGCATCGTTTTACTTACAGTGGCCATCTCAGATGTTGCTGTTGTTGAAGCTCAGAAGTTAGGTTGCCCAGGACCTTGAACACTGCATGGTAAAGGCAAAAATGGGTTTGGTCTCTATTGTAGAAATATTATACCTTCTCATTTTGTTATTCAGCATAAGCAGTGGAATTATCACACACAGGTAGGCTAATGAAAAGAAACTGTTCACGACTGCATTTTCAATCTAGCCTTGGATGTCTGGAATCATGAACTGTTGAGAAATAAAGAAAGTGAACCAGGGATAGGAAGATCTGGTCCCTTCTGCTCAGTATGAAAAACAGTGGTCTACGAGCCCTGCTGTCTTACTTTATAAAATAGAGATCCTTCTATCTGCTGATTGAACTCTTCTAAGTTATTGTTTCCCACATTAACATCAGACATTTTGTCCCTGTATAACTGTGGAGCTTTTTAAACCTTTCTGTGTAACAGCAGAGCATTGCCAAACATGGAAGCTCATCTGTCCAAACTTTTTATTTGACCTCCACGGCTAACAACCCACATGGCTAACCTTAGCTTCTAGTACTTTCATAGGTCAAAGTAATTCCCAATGACCCCAAACCCCCACCCTTAAAGTGGATAGTTGGACCTTCTACCATGACAAAAATCTCCCAAACCAAACAATGCTTTCTTATCCGAGGAAATATTCTGAGGACCTAGAGAAAACCTCTAGTGGCCAGTGGTCAAGGTCAACTGCCACGTTTCTTTCCAGGCAAAGTCAAAGTCTGTATTGCAAAGATAGATATTATAGCTTCTCTCGTCTTAAAGATTAAAAGCAGAGATGAAAAGTTTCACCCATGACTATGTACCTAGTCAGTAGTAGACTTTGGATTTAAATTTAGAGCCTGTTTTTAACCATAAAACTCTGAATTGCATCTCCATAAGTTATTGATCCTCTCTTTAGCCTACAATCAAAACATCCCATCTTTTCAAACAAAACCTTATCCACCTCATGTTGTTTATAAAATAAACTCTAACTTCAACCTACCAATTTCCTAACTAGAGACCCAGACAAAAATGATTTGCTTTCACTAAAAAGATATAGCTCCCAATAACAATCACCACCACAATTGTTGAGTGCCTGCTGCACACACCACCCTGTGGAAGAGGTCCTGCTCCAGTCTGTGCCAACATTGTCATTTCTGCTCCCAGGGGAACACAAGTCTGGAACTCTGTGTCATCAGGGAGTACCAGTGCTGAGAAAGACTCATCTCCCTCTGCTTCCTCCTCCCCACTCCCCCTGCCTTTCCATGGGAAGATAGGCCCAACTTCTCAGTGACCACTGGCTTTCTCCTTTTCTTCTTACCTTTGAGTCTACTGGGTGAGACAAGCAGGGAGTAGGGTTTGCTTAAGCAAAATAGGCAAAGCAAGCTCTGCTTTTAAATTTCTTTGGACAACTTAGTATTAAAACAAAATGCAAATAAAACAGAAAGGACTCTTCGGAGTTCCACTGGGTTCTCAAAAACTGTGTAAATTGCTAGTTTTGTTTGTGACACTACAGGAGTCTTGGTTTTCATTTTGTTTTTCACACATGGTGAAGTTTTTATTATTTTTCTTTCCCTGAGCATCTACATGGGCTGAATTACATTTGTTGAATTTGTGTATGTTGAGACAACCTTGCACTCCTGGAATGCAAGCAACTTAGTCATGATGAATGATCTTTTTAATGTGTTCTTGAATTCACTTTTCAAGTGTTTTATTGAAATTTTCTACGTCTGTGTTCTTCAGGAAAATTGGTCTATAGGGTTTTTTGTTGTTATTCTGTCTAAATATATTACCAAGCTTTTAATCACTAATTTTATAGTATACTTACTTCTCTACTTATTTTAAGGCAGAGTCTTACAGGGTCAGAGTGGACTGGAACTCTATGTGGCCAAGGATGACCTTGAATTTCTAAGTTTCCTGTCTCTACCTCCCAAGGATTACCAGCATGCGCCACCACACTCAGACCTGTAGATCATTATCCCTTCCATTTTATGAAACAATTTGGGGATCTTTAGAGTTAGTTTCTCTTTGATAATTTTCTAGCATTCTGCACTAAATCTGTTGTGTCCTTGGCTTCTCTTTTTTAGAAAATTTTTTAGAAAATTCATTTTGGTCCTATCCCCTTTTCTTTTGATTACATTGACTAGAGTTTTGTCAATCTGCCTTATATTCTCAAATACCAGCTCTGACTGATTCCATGCATTATTCTTTGAATTTCTATTTCATTGACTTTTGCCCTTATCTTTATTACTAATTGTCATCTATTGCTTTGGGGTTTGGCTTGTTATTTGTTTTCTAAGATCTCTTGTGAATCATTAGGGTATTTATTTGAGATTTCATGATTTTAAAATGTAATCACTCATATCTAAAAATCTATTCCCCTAAGAATTGCCGTAATCAACTTCCAATGAATCTGGTGATGTTTTGCATTGTATTTTTAATTTGATTCACCAATTTTTCTCATTCTAACATTTGTGTGTGTGTGTGTGTGTGTGTGTGTGTGTGTGTGTGTGTGTTTCCTAGACTCTCGGTTTCCTTGCTGAATTTTTCTTTCACTGTGCTTGATGATTACTTCATCCAGTATGATGACTTTCTCTTCTGTGTAGCTGTATTTTCTCTTGAGATTCTGAATTGATTTCCCTACTTCATTCATCTTTTTGTTTTTACACATTGTGCTTTAGAGGACTCAAGCTGGACCTGACCTAGAGACTCTTCCCTGAGAACTAACTCTCATAGTGCCAGGAAATGCTACACAGGCTGCCAAAAAAAAAGAGTCATCAGTAGTTTCTACCTAGTGGTGATGCCTACAAACTAGAACATGACTAGCATGCAAGACATTTCAAAGGAGCAATAGTGACTGATACCTTGTTTGTTACCATCAATGTCTAACTGGACCTAAAGCCCACTTCACAGGAGGAAATTCATACCTGGCACTGTAAACTTAGCCAACTATCATGCCATAGAACCAACAACAGGGGAACCTACAACTGCTACTTTCCTAAACCAATTCTACCTGAATTTGTAACATGTATCCTCATACCCACAGATGTTCTTCCCTCAAGAAGCTTTTGTTTGTGGCAGACAGCAACCATTACAGAAAACTACAGGTGGTCAAAAGACAGAACAAGTAACTGTGGGCACCCATTCTGATTTATTCATCTACCGCACAACTCCTTACCTAAGGAGAAAGAGGCTGTGAATTTGAGAAGGGGACATAGGAGAGGTTGGAGGGAGGAGGCAAAATAATATAAATACAGCACACGTATGTGAAAGCAATACAGTCTAGAAGTCATGACATGGTTCATTTGTTCTGCCAGTCACAGACTTAAAAAGCAGGAAATAAATCTCAAACACAACAGGTAGTAGCAGAGAAATCACAAGCACCGAACACAGAAAGTTGAACAAAGGCATTTATTGAGGGTGAGGAAACACACACATGCAGCAGGCACACAGAGAAAAAAGACCCTCTGTAAAGCAAAGGTAGGGACTAGGAAAGTCAAAACTTCCAGGGCTGGGGTTTTTTAAATCCCTGAATAAGCTTCCTTCCCTAATTTAGGGTTTGTTGGTTTGAAGACAGACAGGATGGCTGATTGATATGCAATTGTTGTGTGACATGTCCTGATTCAGTCTCCAACTTGCCAAGCCAGTCCATCAGCAGGGGGTGGGGCCAGACTCCCAGGCAGAGGGGTGCTACAGTGTGGAGGCCTGCAGGACAAGAACAAGGGCCTAGCAGGCCTCTGTCTCATGTTAGGAATTTGAGAAAGAAGCTGGCTATCTTGGAAATTCGTCATCTTTATTATCTAGCCATACCCTTTTCCCTATCTGTCTGTCTCTCTAACTCCTAGTCTCTCAAAAGCAAAACTATATATTTAAGAAAAAAATAATGTTATCATTGTTTGGATTAATTGGATTTGAGTTTGGTTTGATTTAATTGTAAGCCGGCAGTCCAAAATGATGACAAATTCAGAACCATCCTTTTAGTTTAAATTATCTTAAGTGTTTTACAACAAACAAGGCTGTTTTGGCAAATGCCTCTTACTAACATCAATTTCATAGAATTTCACATAAAATTGCAAAACTAATTTGAGGATAACTGGCAGCATGAACTACTTCTCAAGTTCAAAGTCAACTCCAGCTTTTAGTTTATTAACTCATTCAGACTTCTGCAATTAACCCCACAGGCAAACAAGAATGAGAAACACTGACATGTTTCTCAAAAACATGGACAGTGCTCCCTCCTAAAGGCAACCATCCCCCAACTTCAGTACAAGCCACATGACCAGTTCAGTATACAGAGTAGGAATGCATATGTCTCCTCTCTGTCCTGAGTCTAACTGGACTCAAGTTAATGAGGAAAGATAAAGCAAATTGCTAGTACCCTAAATTCATAAATATTAGGAGAATCCCATAAAGAGTGTGAAACCACTCAACATACTTGTAAATGCAAAGGCTAAAAATCATGGAGATAAAAAGTGTGAACAGAAATTTTAATAGACAATACTTAAAACAGCGTAAAGAATTGCTAAGGAAGAAAGTGTTCAAATAAGAAGAGACTGGAAGAGAACCAAATAAGTTGGCATTTCTCTGTTGGTTAAATTTACACAGGGTCAATGACTGGTGTTACCTGACCCTGCTCAAGAAATTACAGGAAAATAAAATCCTTAACAATTAGTCATAAAGCAAGATGATCATCTGGAGATGGGAGGATGTTATTAATTGCACCATATGAGAAAACCACAGGGATGATACAAATATAAATCAATTATTGACTGCGTCCAAGTTACATTTTGCAGTGTTACTAGATACAATCATTACCTGCAATATAACAATAAAAAGAACAAGTTATAACTCCATCTCTGCAGGTTAGGAAAAGTATCTGGGCCTTTGAATTGATTATTGGTGAATAAAATGAGGAGTTAACAAAAAGAAAAGATTCAGTGATTCACACATATTTATTTAAGAATCTTAGGCAGTCCTAGACCTACCACGTGTTTGGTCATGGTAAGCTCCAGTGGACAACAGAGTCCAAAATTAACACACCACATTCACAGAGATATATTTACACATAAAACCAGTCCAGGCACCATTGCCTGTGCTCCAGTGCTTATGAACTTCCACCCCAAAGTAGCCAGTATGTTACAGAGCAAATGCATTAGATCTCGCTATTTTGAGCAAATGAATTTGGTTCCTTTCAAGGGTATTCTCTGGCACAGCACAAAGCTGGCCCAGAAAGAGTTGATTGCTGTGAGGCTTCATCACATAAATAGCACTGGTTGAAAATCATGCCAGCTAGCTGCTGGCATTTCCATACAGCAAACAAAGATTTGGGACTCCAGGTTACTGTAAGGGAGCCTCTTCATTGGAGGGGCAGGGATCACATCAACCAGCTTCCCCAGAGACCACCACCACCTGCTGCAGCAGCCTTAATCCATTCAGAAAACTTAGCTGGCTCTAGTCCCACCTGGGTGTCAGTAGAGACACGAAGAAATAGTTTCTAAGGAAGAAAATGCTGGAGCCTGAATAATTTATGTTAGAGATGGCAGAGTGGTATTGAAAATAACTAAATTTGAGATTTGTTCACTTCATATCAAGATGTCTAAGCAGAATTTTGTATTTACTCTGAAATGCATAAACTGCTGTGTTTTTAAAGTGTGTGCATGTGCATGTGTGGTTGTGTGCATGATGTGTGTGTGTGTGTGTGTGTGTGTGTGTATGTGTGTGTTACTGAATTTCAAAACACATGTTTGGCATGAATCCTAACTTATCAGGGTGACTTACTGGCCACAGTACTGACATTAAAGTTGTCATTTACGTAAACCATATTAATCTAAAAGGAGAGACTATGAGAAGATGACTTTGGAGAAGGCCAGAGGATCTGTCACAGACAGCAGTAGTTGTGTTGCCGGCATAGAGGGCAGTGAGGGGAGAGCAGTGTGTACACACCTCAGAATGGCCCATTGAGACAGCCATCTGTGACTGTGAACCTGACCTGGCTTAGAATCACCTAGGTGTCTGTGAAGGCTCTGTTTCTATGGAGGATTAATTAGGGAGAGAAGATCCACAAATGTGGCTGCACCATCCCCTAGGCAACATGCCAGTGTAAAGGAGAATGCTCTGGTCGGGCAGCATGCCTACTGCCATGTTTCCTGATGTCAGCATAGTGTGGCCAGCCAGCCACCTTGTTGCTTGAGTTATCTCCTGTCCTGCCCGGGCCTGCAGACACTCAAACCCAAATAAACACACAGACACTTATATTAAATAGTTGGGCCTAATGACTCAGGCTTCTTGCTATCTACTTCTTATACCTTAAATTAACCCATTGCTATTAATCTATAAGTTGCCATGTGGCTTGTGGCTTACCAGTACTTTTACATCTTGCTTCCTCTATGTCTAGCTGGTGACTCCTGCCTCAACCTTCCTGTTCCCAGAATTCTCCTCTCTGCTTATTCCACCTATGCTATACTTCCTGCCTGGCTACTGGCCAATCGGCGTTTTATTTATCAATCAATCAGAGCAATATATTCACAGCATCACCAGCACCTCCTCACATCTGATCCTCACAGCTGAGGTGCCCCTGAGCTCAGGCCCTCCCTTCTCTCCTTCAGTCACTTTTGTGAGGCATTTTGTGACAGGAACAAGAAGAGTAAACAATACACCTCTGTCTGGATTGTCCCTGCCAACAATACAGACATTTCTGCAAGTCTGAGATTCAGTACTCAGAAATCAGTGACAATTTAAACAACATGATTTTTCAGATAACATTATGTCATGGAATTCAAATTTCATTTAGGTTTATTTTTTGTAATAATTACTTAGAGGGAACTGTCTTTGAAAGATTATTGTTTCTTCCTGTGATGTTTTCACTCTTTTTGACCCAGATATTTTTATGACAATCTTTATACAATTAATATTAATATCCCAGAGTTACTTCCACTGTATCTCTTTCTTAAAATTTTGTGTTAAAAAGGTAAAAAAGTAAGCAAAAATAAAAATATGTATAAAAATAGAAATAAAAAGATTCAAAAATGACAAATGCCTAACCTCTGGCTGAGGATTGGCACTTCATGGCTGCTGAAAAGTGGGGTAGGTGCCATTTTTCTTCAGTGGTGTAGGCAGTGGAAAGTTGCTTATAAGCCAGTCAATAACCTCACACCCATGCAAATGCAAACACCTGTGGATTATTTACATAATTTACAAAAAAGACAGGATAGAATAGGGGGACTTGTTGGGAAGAAGTTTCCAGGAGTTAGAATGGGATAAAATGGGACAAGAGAGGGTGGCTATGATAAAAATGTATTATATACTTATGAAATTGTCAGAATAAATAAACACTTAAATGACAAATGATTAAAACAATTTCCTTTAAAAAGAAAGCAACTTTTCCTTTTGAAAAGCAATCATAACTATAAACTGGAAAAAGCTAGAGACAGGCTAGAGATGGCTCAACAGTTAAGAGTACTGCTCTTCCAGGGGACCCATGTTTGATTTCTAGCTCCCACACTGGGCAGCTCACAACTATCTACAGGTCCTATTTCAGGGGATCAGATGCACTCTTCTAGCCTCCAGGGCACCAGGCATGGATATGGTGCACAGATATGCATTCAGGCAAAACACCAAGACACATAAAATAAGATATAAAATATATTGAAGTTTTCAAAAATTAAAAAAGAGAAATAAAATATCTGTGATGGGACGTTCTAAGGCAATCTTTTTAATATTTCAGAAGATTTCTTTGGTTTGTTTCTTTTCACAAATTTAAACTATTTTTTTAATGGTCTTACTTGGTTTTATTGTCTTTGAAATAGGCTCTTGCTATATAGCCCAGGATGCCTCAAACTCACAATAGTCCTGTCTCAGTATAAGTCCGGGCCACTGTATACACCTGAAGCTGTGCTTTTTCTATTTATTCATGTTTATATGTGATTCAATATTTGTATATTAATGTTAATTCTAGCTATAATATGTAACCATGTATGTACTATGTGTATAAATTTAAAGACTTGATTGCAAATAGCTTTAAGTGAAATATAAAATACAAGTATAAAAATATGCTTCAAAGACATCTTTGAAATGTCTGCCAAGTACTGCACTCACAGGCTGTACCCTGGACTGTGGAAATACCAGCAGTGAGTACCACTATAAACACTTCCTCCTCACCTCCTAGTCAAGTTAACTACATTCTAATGGATAAAATGTGGATGGTAGTGGCATGTGTCACTTCCAAGCTTCCAAAATTTTGCTAGTAAGTCCTGTGCTCTTTCTTCCTTCTTTTCTCAGCCAAATAAAGACATGGGCAGCCTAGAAGATGAGAAGAGCTGGAGGTAGCCCATTCTCAGCATGTAAGCTCCCTCACCAAACACCCCACTGGATTTTCACATCAGCAAGAATGTATCATGTCTTAAAAGTTGTCTGTTACGCAGTCAAGTTTAAGCTAATGGACTTAGTTGTTTCTCTGTTGATGTGATAAAACACCATGACCAAGGAAACTTAAAGAAGAAAGAGTTAATTTGGTACTTACAGCTTAGAGGCCATGTCCACAACCCCATGTCCATCACTAGGGGAAGCTTTGGCAGTAGTGAGGGAAGCATGGCACCGGGGCACCAGCTAGAAGTTCATATCTTGAGACATAATCATGAGGCAAAAAAAGAACAGTGGGAATTGTATGAGTCTTTTTGAAGCCCCCAGTGACACATGTCCTCCAACAAGGATATCGCCTAATCCTTCTCAAATAGTTCCACCAACTGGGAACCAACTATTAAGACATGCAAGCCTTTGGGGGCCATTTTCAAGCAGACAACCATACTAACCAATGTGTGGTTTACTTTAAAATTCCATCTTTTGGAACTGGAATGATGGCTCAGTAGTTAAAGAGCACTGTCTACCCTTCCAGAGGACCTGGGTTCAATTCCCAGTACCCACATGGCAGATCACAACCATGTGTAATTCCAGTTCAGAGGATCCAACGTCCTCTCCTGGCCTCCACAGGTATGTCTGGTGTACAGACCTAAGTATGGGCAAAATACTCTTACACATGAAATTAAAACTAAGTAAAATCTCAAAAAAAAAAAAAAAGAAAAAAACACTTTTTAAATGAATTTTTGGTTAGCATACAATGTAATGGGTTTTGCTATGGCACCTTCACTCATATGTCATTATACTTAGTTCTAATCCATTCTCCCCCCCCCCCCCATAGCCTCCTTGCTGGTCCCTTTCCTCACCCTGCATAAAAAGTGAAACCTTTTGAACATCTTAGATAGGTGGCTATCATCTTGCACACTTCTGAGATCTCACATCAGAGAAAATGCTGCTGGACACACATGCTAGCTGCCCTCCCACTGCTTCCTTGGGTGTCTGAGGGTGTTCACAGGGGTGGGGGTGGGGGGCTTGCATCTTCTAGATAATGTCTGCACATGGAGTGGCAGTGCAATGCCAAGGTGCTTCTCCCCTAAGCAGTATTCACACACCCTTAGCTCAAAGACAGCTCCACACAGCCAACACGTCTCCAGAATGGCCATGTAGTAGCATGAGACTCTGCCTCCCGGATGTGTGTTTTCTCTCTCTTTATGGCTGTCAGAACTTCATCTGTTCTAAGAGTTCTGCAAAACGCCTGCTCTTCTTCCATTTTCTCAAAGTTTTGCAGACAAATTTCTTACATGTATAAATAATTCTGTTTCCACCTCCTCTTCACTTAACAACCAAACCAAAAGAGATTACTTCAAAATGTTTGCTATTTTAACACTGTAATGAATACTTATGCATAGTTCTCTGAACTTAGATTAAATTCTTAAGAGAGATAATTCTGTAGGCCACATAAGCATGTTTAGTGCTCAGAACAGATAACCAAGTAGTTTTGCACTGTTACAATTTACTCTAAACTGATAACAAACAACTGTGCTAATATCCTTTTTCAAAAAAAAAAAAAAAAAAAAAAAAGCATTTGGGGGCAATATTGTCCATCCTGGCACTGTACTATGAGCTGTTTTGAACCTCCTGAGTGGGAGCATAGCTTTGGACGTTGATGTATGAGTTGTAGTGCCTCTTTTGTGAGAATTTTGGTATCTTCCACTGACCTCTTGGATGTTCTACCGTTCTCCTGTGGCAAGTATTCTTATTCATTAAAATCTTACACTGCCTTTAATTTCCTTTAGAGAAGGAGTTTTAGCTAATTCTGAGTAAAATAGGAAAAACATCAGAGATATTCCCATTCAAGACATCTACCCTACTAACAAGTGATGACAAACACGAGCTGTTTCTAAATAGCACACAACATGTTCTGAGCTCTGCTTCTGCTGCAATGTCAACATTTATTCTTCAGCAATTTTAAATGTTAATGATTAAATATGTGTAGAATTACCTGTCATGAAAACCTGTGCTAAAAATATTTGGGAAAATGTCATATTTCTTTTTAAATAAGCTTTGTTTTCTTTGTTCAGAAATAGTACTGTTGACTGTCTCTTAACTGTCTTCCACATTACCTCAGAGGAAAATCAGCTCAGACTATTCAATACAATGACAAAATATCACAAGGAAGCATTCAAAATTGTATAGTCTCCATTGGAATGCTGAATTAACTCACACATACACAAACCTGCTAGTGTTACTATTTTACACACACACACACACACACACACACACACACTTTATGACTACCACCAATCTTAAGACATAATGACTGTACCTTATTCAAAGACACTATGCAGTCTTCTCAAACTCTTCCCTCTCCATGATCCCAAATTTAACTACTAATTAGAAATTATTTCAATGCTTGTTTCAATGTATATAACACTGGTTTTGATTATTTAAATTTATATAAATTATAATCATACCTTAGATATCCTTTTGCAACTGTGACTTATTTCTTTACCTCAACACTCCATTTTTGAGATTTGTTTGTCTTATCAAGAGACTGTAGCTATAGTTTTTCTGGTCCTTCCTGGCCCACGGTCAGGACAAATTTCTCTCATATGCCAGTCCCACAGTTGCCCAGACCCAACCAAGTAAATACACAGAGACTTATATTGCTTACAAATTGTATGGCTGTGGCAGGCTTCTTGTATCTATTTCTTCTATCTTAAATTAACTCATTTATATTAATCTATAAGTTGCCACGTGGCTTGTGGCTTACTGGTACCTTACATCTTCCTTGTCATGGCGGCGACTGACAGTGTCTCTCTGCCTCAGCCTTCCACTTCCCAGGATTATCCTCTCTTCTTTTCCCACCTATACTTCCTGCCTGGTTACAAGCCAATCAGTGTTTTATTTATTAACCAATCAGGGCAAAACATTTAACATATAGAACATCCCACAGCAAGAGACTTTTTTTTTTTTTAGATCTATTCATCTTCAAATAGTTCTGCTTTGTGTGAACTACTAGGGAGATCAGCATCACTCAGGGTGGCTGAGAAACATCAGCACTGCCTGAGAGACCCACAGAATCAGAATCTGTGTTTCCTGAGTATCCTTGTGTGATTTACATATACAGTACAGTTAAAAAATAATAATGGCACTTAATTTTGTTGCATTAAAACTTCACACTTAATTCCCTTCCCTTTAGTGGCCTTTTAGACAGTTTCTAAGATTTCAATGTACTGATTTGATACTTGTTTCTGCATTGTTTTTAAGAAAACTTAATAAACAGCGTAAACTGTCTCATGACTGAAGCCCTTCTAAGTATATGAGTTTTTCTCTGTTCCCAGATAAGACATTAGAAACAAGCAAATTGCCCAAAACCCCTAGATGTGCAAGACATATTCTGTTTCACTAACTTACTTTTACTAACTCAGAGAAAATTCTGAATGTTCTGACCTAATCAACAAAATGTTCAATATCATACAATTTCATATTTCCTTATCCTTGATATTGGGACAATATCTGTTATCCACCAGTCCTGAGGTGAGGTTTCTCATAGACCAGGCCTAGGAAGCCCTTTCAAATACTCTGAACTTATTACATCTTCATCAAGCTCCATGAGGGACAACTCATAGGGTTAAAGATTACCCCTCCCTCATAACCTCTGAGCACTTCAAGGCATAGCACATGAGCATCAGCTCATAGTATCAAATCCCAAACACCAAGGACCTTCTGCTTCCCCACTCAGTGTCTGATGGGCCATTTTCTTGGGTAGAAAAATTCCCCTCTGAGAACATAAACCTGCCAAATGTCTCTCTTGGTCATCAGTGATCTCTGACACATATAAGACTTTTCCTTTTCCTGTTTTCTCTTCCAAAGCCTGTGATTACAAAGACAGCTCATATCTTAGAAAGAAGCCTAGTTATGTTCTCTTGTTTCTAAAAAGAACAGAGAACAAAGAAAAACAATTGCAAGTCCTAACATATTTATAATAGTTTACTCTATGACAGGCTTAGCATTTGCTAAAGCTAAGTCCCTGGCCCCGGCCCTCTTTTGGGACAATTTCCCTTAAAAGAGTTGTTTCTTTCCTTTTCTTTTATAACTTATCTCCTCTTCTTTTATGATACTTTCCACTTTGTAAATTAGGAAACTGGCCTCAAAAGAACAGTGACCTAAATAAGGTCCCATATTGCTTTAGAAAAAAAATGAAGCCAGGTTTCATCAGAAAAAGAGAAATCATTAGTCAATAGCTTTGCCAGTGTTATACAATAAAAATGCCCTGGGATTCCCCTTCCTGAGACCAGCAGGAGGTACGTGCAAAAAGAAAAGGGGGAAAAAAAGATACCTCTGCAAAAAAGCTGAATCACACAACCTGCATATAGCACTAATGAATTCCACAGTGAATGTAAACAATGAAAACATTTGCCCATCTAATTAGGACAACAAGCAATCAGTGGGACTGACAGGTTGTATCAAGGTACAACCTAATGGGAGAGCAGTTCTGAAGAGATGCTAAAGTAAAAACAGCTTATTAATGGTGGACAGTGGGCAAAATTCCAGGGTTTGATCCCAAGGAACTCACATATTTATACACCTGAGAACTGAGTTTTCTCTGAGTGGGTCTTCTGTTGCAAGTCCAGCTCACTCTCTTTCCTGGATACTTCAATCAATAGACACTAAATATGCCAGCCAGTTACAGCTCCCTACAGAGGCCAGCCCAGAAGAAGCTGCATTAGCAGTCATCACTCAGATCCCTCTATCATTTGGCCCTTTTCTATCCAGCTTGGATTCCATCCATGTGGAAGTGAACTGAAGTATTTTTGGGAGACATTCACAGGAAAATGACTGCTCCTACTTGAACAAAAATTTTAAGTACTGCTTCTTGCTAGATATCTACTAAGTGCTGGGTGCTGCCAGATCAGATGGGCAGTACCATTTCCAAGAGCATCCAGCAAGCAGTAGGCATGACCACTTCTGCTGGGACACCAGAATACCCAAGATTCTAGATTGAGCTTTACCATCACCACCACCACCACCACCACCACCACCACCACCATCACCATTATTATAATAGCAAGGGGTGTTTTCTCTCCCAGTTTCACTAGAAAAACCATGAAACAAGGCTATTAATATTCCCAGTGCTGGCCTTTCAATGAAATCCCTCATCACTTTCACTTGCTTCTTACACCAGTCAGCACAGTAATTGGGCACATGTCAAAGGAAGACTCAGCGTGGAGCCATCATTCACACAGTCTCATTAATCAAATATCCCCTTTCCTGATTCTTTCCTCATTGGAAACCTCCATGTGAAGAAACCTGTGCCCATACTACTGAATCAACAGTGTCCAGACATGTCTCAGTTCCATCTAAAGCCTGACCCAAGACACCCCACAGGAAAACAGACTCCCTGTATTAAGAATTGTGCTTCTCTTCACTTTCTTCTCATAGGCATATGGCATTTATTATCTCCGTTCTATGTAAGGAAATTAGTCCTTTGGAATGTCAAGCTATGAGACTACAAATCATCAGTGAGCAGTTGTTTCATCTTAGGACCTTCTGTCTCTGAAACTCACTCTCTTCCCTCTGTATGTATGCTTGTGGGGTGGGGAACTAGGCCATTTCATTCTCCCACAGATTTACACTCATGTGCCCTGTGCTGTGTATAAAAACAATGCTGAAGAGAGACAAACAGCTCCCATCCTCAGAGGGTGTAGAGTGGGAGAAGACCCAACTACTCATATCTGTAGTCATGTGATATCTGTAGTCATGTGATTGCTGATATCAGGCTCATTGCCCACGTCTATCAGTTATGGCCATGCAAGTCCAAAGGTGACTTGTGCAGAAAGTCATTTATTTCCCTTAGCCATCACACAGCACTGAATATGAATTAATGTGTACATACCAGCATTTGTTAAAGAAAGGCAGAATCTATTCAACCCTACCAATTTGCTCTACCCCACCCTCAGCTAGGGAAAATCTAGACCCTGTGATGAGGCGGTTAGTATTAATAAAAGTGTATCATCTGCCAAAAGCAATATGTATTAACACACTAGGGCATAAAACCTAACATTAGGTGTGGAAAAAAAAAGTTTGCCAATAATGTCACACAAATACTTCTACTATTTTGCCACAGGTCACTCCTCAAGAGCTATGACTTTAGAAAGTAAGGCAATTTTATTTCCATTTTAGAAGTCAATTGTCTTGGTAAAATTAACATGAAGAAAAGGCTGTAATATTTCCTTTGAAGGAAAATTCTTTTGCTATTAGAGTGCTTGGGGAAAGGTTACTTATAGCCAAATGATTAGGAGAATTTGAAGATAATCAGTACTCAGTGCTCAAGTTTACTATTATATTTGAGGCTGTGGTTTGAAAGGGCAGAATTGCAGAAATTTTATGGGATCTTAAATAAATTATAGGTCAGCTTTTCAACACTATTTCTCAAAGCCCACAAGGAACTCTACTTAGGGCTTCTACACTTTTGATTGATATGGGGTAAAGCAGATAACCTCAGCTCTAAGCCACCTAGAAGGGAGAAAAGTGGACTACAAGCTACTGGTTTGGGTCTTTGGGATCTTTAAGGGGAGGACCAAGGATTTGATTGGACACATGAAAGAGACTTGTCTTGAGCCAGTACTAAACATGGTAAGTGGCCTGGGTTCCAGACAGGTTGGTTTTTCTTTGTTTGGAACTGTGGAAGGTCGGAATGCAGAAGGAAGGAATGTTATAATAAGATCTGAAGCTGTTGTCTACAGCTTAGAAGAGCTGAACTGAAGAAATCTGACAGAGAAGGGGGCTTTCTGGCCACAGATTGAATACTGTTTGTTTGCTCTCTTTACTTATAAAATTACATTTCTTTTATCTAGTGATCTCATATGTCTTCCTCTTTACCACATGCTTGAAAAATTGGTCTTTAGCCTTAACACAGAGCTTCATTCCATTGAAACCATGATTTTCTGGTGCTGCACTCTGAAGTTCTTCTGAAGAAAAATGAATTCACCCCAGACCTCTGTTGTGCGGTCCAGCTCTTTGTCAGGGTACCTAGGTAAACAAAATACTCTCTAGGCTCACTCCATGCCCCACGCAGGGAACTTCTGTGACTGAGCCAATGAGCCATCGAACACTGGTCAACAGAACCATGGCATCCTGACTGCCCATGCTGCCCAGGGAGACTGGGATTCTGGAGGGGAACCAAAGCTGTCCCTCTTCACATTGTTCTTAGTTGTGAGTTCTCTGCTATTACCAAATGAATCTGACCCAAACCAAACCAGGGTCCATGACCCCCCCCAAAAAAAAAAAAACTAGAAAGCATGATGATACCTGAAATCAACTACACCAGTAGCCTTCTTAAGAAACCACCCTCTAACCACACCAAAGCAGGAGCTTGATCATAATTCAGTGTGGACTTCGACATTAACGAATTCACGGTATATGTCTGAGTTAGTGTTGTTGGCAGTATCATCTTTTGCTCATCCTTCTGTTTAATTTGTTTCTGAACTGAAAGAAAGTCTGTCAGGCTATAAACCCCAGGAGGTGGGCTTTTGTCATCAAACTGCTAAAAATGTCTCAAAATATCCATCTTAACCCCAGAAACTGATCTAGTTCAAATATTATTTCAGGGTTGACTTGAACCAAATGCAATTGCCAGGCCTTTTTAAAGGGCATTGTCTTTTTTCTAACAGAAAAGATGCCCCTTTTGTTGAATTTCAGTGAAACAGCTGGACAGGTGATAATCAGTCTGTGTCAAGAAAGGCTTTGCCCAAGAAGCCACTATGCATAAATAAACAGCCCCCTCTTCTAGGCTGGCCAAATCACAGTAGTGTGAAAATTCAAAAGGGCTAAACTAAGAATATCAAATGTTGGCATATAGTGATAATCACCAGAAATAACATTTCCAAGTTCTTTTTTTTTTCCTCCCAAGTTTTGATGCCATTACAACATATTCTCAGTCTATTTTCCACTATCCCACAAATGCCAGCTCTGGACTCCATTCAAGGTATAATGTCTCCCCAGTTTCCTAGTGTTGAATTCCCACATGTCATTAAGATACAGCAAGCTCAGGCTGAACCAAGAGTCTCTGGCTAGTATTGTATCTTACAGGGGAAATCTGGAATTTGAGTAAAGCAATCATCTCAGCCACGGGGTTGGAAATGAGCACTTTTCCTTTTATGGAAACTTGTTCTAGTCACTGCTCTGTTCTCTGGAAGCCTAAACGACAACTTAAACACTTTTGTACTTTGTTCAAATCTTAGATGAGAAAAGTTATTCAAGGACATAGATCTCATGCACTGCACTCACCACCCTCCTCAGAAGGAAATCATAACTTCTGCAAAACAGAGAAAGTTACAGCCTCTGATGTTCTCCTGGGGAGTTCCTGACTTCCCTCTGTGCCATCTTGGCCACCACAGCAGCCTCTGGAAACTACAGAACACTGTCAGCAAAGCCACAGAGTTTCCATGTCTAATTCTGCCTCTGGGCTCTTTGCAGGGCCTGAGTCCCAGGCCCTCCTTGGGTGCATCATTTTTGATAATGGGATGCTCTGTGGTGATACACACTTGGAGATGCTTTGACAGTGCCCATTGGTGACATGATTGAAGAAACCACAGGGGGAATGAGAGATAGAGGGAGGGAAGGAAGGAGAGACAGACAGACAGACAGACAGACAGACAGACAGAGACAGATACAGAGACACACAGAGAGAGAGACAGAGGGACTTGTGGAAGTCTTTTGTCTCCATTCTTTCAGGAACACTAGCCAGCCAGCCAGCCAGCCCACCAGTCCCAGATCTCCAACTGCCTCAACTCTCCTAGTACCAACACCCTGGCCACAAAAGCACCAAGGCCTCTTCTTGCTTGATTTTCCTCCTCTGCAAGTGGAGGGAGAGGCACACCAACTGCCATGAAGCTAAGAGTTAAAGTTTGTAATCCACTTTCGAAAATGTCTGGCACATGGTGAGACCTACATAAATGGCTGCCGAATACAATTTCTGTTTAAGCTTGTTCAATAAAAGATGGAGCCAAGTCCAAGAGTCATATATAAAATAGGCCTTTAGAGTCAAGTATGTCTTTTTCACAAGATTTTAGTCCTATTTTAATTTCTTTTTTTAATTTTATTTATTTACCTTCCATTTTATTAGTTCTTTGAGAGTTTCATAAAATGTGTTTTGATCACATTTACCCCCAGCTTTTCCAAGGTCCACCCCCTCTTCCCTATCCAACCAACTTTGTTTCCTCTTTTCCAAAAACCCTTCAAGAGCAATTTGGGCTGCCCCAAATATTCTGAATATGTGGTCTTCCAATGGGTTGTGGTGGACTTACCAGGGACTACAATCTTAAAGGAAACAGACCCTTTCCCAGAAACTAACAACTGCAAATAGTTCTCTGAGTAGGGATGAGATGGTGTGCCCAGTTTCCTGCTCCATGGTTGAGATTAGATCTGGCGTGAGCTTGCACAGGTTTTGTGAATGCCATTGAAATTACTGTGAGTTCATATGAGCAGCTGCCTTTCTGTGGGTCCAGATGCAGTCATCCACCACCACTTCTGACTCTTATGCTTTATCTGACTCCATTTTCACAATTACCCCTGAAACTCAAGTGATGGAGTATGGTACATATACATTCCCTGATGGGCCACACATTCTGCAGTCTCCTAGTCTCCACACCTTGGCCAGGTGTGAGTCTCTGAGTTCATATCCAAAATAGGAGCTTCTTATATGAGAGTTGAGAGTTGTTTTTCTCTCTGGTTATAACAGTAAGTCATTAGGAGTCCCTTTAATACTGTCTACATTTAGCAGGACAATAGTAGTGTATTTTCCTGTAGAGCCTATGGCCTGTCCAGCCATGGATACTTGGCCCAATAATGGTACCAGGTTTTGTTTGTTTGTGTGTTTGCTTGCTTTTTTTCATCTTGTGGAGTTAGATTTAAACCCAACCAGAAAGTGGTTGGTTACTTCCATGCCACTATTATACTGCTGAGTATGTCTTGAGTTACTGTTGTAATTTGAAGAGTTCAGAACTGGATGGAGTTGATGATTACTTTTCTCCTTTGGTATCTTGTGTATCACCTTCCAGCATTGTGAAAGCTAGCCTGTAGGGGCGAAGCTTCCAGGTCAGTGCCAGCTTGATTTCATCATGTTCTATGACACATATGTGGTAGCTTCAGCAACAGGGTCTTACCATAAGGTCCTGGAGGTGACCAAGAGCAATGACAATAGTCTATAATGTTTTTTTTGGGGGGTAGGGGTCTATGGGACCTCATTGTCCAGCAACTCCAAAAATAAGTAACCCATTGCACTGGTATTTTTGTAGCTTCTACAAAATGTTTAGTGACATTGTTGCGTTGTTCTATGGTAACTTTATTCTCTCTCTCTCTCTCTCTCTCTCTCTCTCTCTCTCTCTCATCATATGTATGTGTTAAGAAGCTTCAAAAAAACATATGGACTACTTCTAATAGGAAGAAAACACTGTAGTCTTAGGCAAATCACTTTACCTCCCAAAGTTGCATATATATTTTTCCAACTATAATTAATCTCAGTGATAGCTTTCAACTTTAATCTCTCTCTCTCTCTCTCTCTCTCTCTCTCTCTCTCTCTCTCTCACACACACACACACACACACATATATATAATACTTATAATAAAAATCCTGAAACAATTAATAAAACAAGAAATACAAAATATTGCAAGACTCTAAAAAAGAAAAAGTTATTCACCAATCTGCCCCTAGGTCTATAATTTATTTATAACTGTCAGTGCATAATCTCTTTGTCATTTTCCTTCCTTGAATACTTCAAAATTACTCTTGCAAATTAGTCAGTAGAAGTATTTTGTATAAACTTGGAAGTTTTGTATAAATTTGTAAGATTTAAATTGTGAAATATTTTCAAATTTATCAGCATCTACCAATTGCACAACAGTCAGCTTCATTATGACATTTTCAAACATGTATACAATGTTCTTGGATGATATTCATAACTCCATTGACAGCTCTTGTCACCACCCCTGGTCCTGTGGGGTCCCTTCCTCTTCTAAAATAGTCTCCCTTCTTCTTTCATGTCCTTTTAGAAAAATCTTGACTCTATAAATATGCAAAACCTGTCTTTTGAGTCTGGCTTAGTTTGCTTAACATGATGAGTTCAAGTTCTACCTATTTTCCTGCAAAGGTCACAATTCCATTATTCTTTCTAAATAAATAAAACTGTTTGTCCATTCATCTATTGATGGCCATCTAAGATGAATCCACATCTGTACTGTTGTGAATGGGCCTACAACAAACATGGATTAGTAATTATTCTTGTGCTGTGCTGACTTAGAGCTACTTTGGTTACTGTGTCCCTGGACTATACCTTGATATCAAGTATAGTGATGCCCTCAGCATAGATCAAGTATAGTGACACTGCTCTTTTTACTGGGAATGGCTTTGGCTTTTCAGGGTCCTTTATTTTTGTAGTATGAATTTTAGAATTTTTTTTATTTGTATCACTAGAATTTTGGTAAAGATTACAATAAGCTTGTACATTTCTTTGATATCATTGACATGTTCACAATATTAACTCTGATAACCCATGAACAGGGACATTCTAACCTCTGAAGGCTTCAGTTTCTCTCCTCAGTGTTTTATAGTTTTCACTGAAGAAATTTTTTGCAACCTGACTTAGGTTTATCCTAAGTATTTTAAGGTTGTTGTGAACACGCTGGGTTTTTTGTTTGTTTGTTTTTGTTTTTGTTTCTGGGTTGGTTTTTTTTTTTTTTTTTTTTTTTTTTTTGTCCTTATTTCTCTCTCAGCACATTCATTTCTGTACACAGAAAGGCTACTGAATTTATATGCTAATTCTGTATCCTACTACTGTTTTCCTGAAAGTGTGTTTCAGGCAAGAATATTTCCTACTGGGATCTTTAGAAACTTTAAGATCATTTTGTCTGAAAATAGGGATCATTTTATGAAACAATAAATGAGAATAATTTGCACCTCGCTAAAAAGCACCATGCTTTATGTTACAGAACCTCACCTTCTCTGACTGTGGACAGGAAGGGAAAGAAGTCATGAGGCTGGAAAAGAAAAGAGAGAAGAAAGAAGGGAGGAAGGCAGTGGGGGGCTTGATTTCTCATGCCCTGGATTCTGTGGTCTGAGATGTGGACCTACTATAATTGCTTGTTAAGAAAAAATGGAAGGACTGAGGGAAGAGCCTGCTTCATCAGTAAGTGCTTGTTATGCAAGCTTGAGAACCTGAGTTTAATCACAAGGGAAAGATTTCAGACAGGAGGAAATAGAGCTTGTCGGTCAGCCATCCCCAAATCTGTGAGCCCTATGTGCTACTGAGAGACCCTGTTTCAAACAAACTAGGTGGATTTCTCCTGAGAAAAGACACCTGAGATTCACTTCTGGCTACACACACACACACACACACACACAGAGGCATATGCACAAAACACTGCCCCCCACCTCGATCTCCACACCCTAGGCAGTGTATGCTAATGGCTCTCAAACTGGAGGTGTGATCATAATAGGAATTCACAGCTGCATCTCTTGACAGACTATCAGCATCCATCTTTGGTTAAGGACCTAGGATGGCATTTGTCAAGCTCTGCTCTCTGAAGCTACATCTGAGCCCCCAAACAGCGAAATATGTTCACAATACTTGAACTGAACCACAGCCAAAAAGAATCAGGGGACAGAGGAAATTTGTAAAAAGAACTTCAAAAATTAACAAGCTCATGTATTATCATCCAGTGAAATTTTGCTTGTAGGATACTTTCATAGAAAATAGCATTTTTCTGTATTTTCTTTAAAGAAATGTTTTGTACAGGGTCTGGATTATTATTTCCATCTGTTACAAGATTCTCTTGTTTGTTCCTACAAATGCTACAAAGACACTTCACTGGGTCATCTCTCCAGGTCATGCTATGTTCCTAATCACATAAGTCTGTGTTAGCAAGATCCCTTTGCCTCCCTCTACCTCTGCTACACTGCCATTTATGGAAACAAAAATTGGCATTAGAAACTTAAGTGTAAACTAATAATCTGAGACATTGCAAAGTGTGAAGTTTCCATCTCTTGACTTCATACAATTTATAAGTTGTTGGTAGGATATATTGACAGCCCACTACTTTCCTTAAAGTTCTTAGAAGAGATTCAGATCCTCATATACCCAATACAGAAGGCAGCAACTTCCCAGAGCCAGTAGTTCTTAAATTGTGGTACCTAAGTCAATGGCATCAGAAGCATATGAATCCTTGTTAGAAATGGAAATAAATCTCTAGCCCATAATTCATAGTCTGTTGCTATTGCCTCCAGGAGTGACCTCTCTCTCCTGCCTGTAGACAGCACATACAGCCCATCTCAGCTCTCCCTGAGCCTCTTAACCATGTTCCTTCCCCACATCCTGGGCCAAGCAAGTCCTATGCTGCCCTTGCTGTGGAAGGAGCATCCATGGGGCCTTCCATCTTGAATCATGCTTCTTCCTTCATCTTCCTCCACAGAGCCAGGAGTTGGCCTTCCAAGTGCTAATTTGCCCATGAATTTGGCTAATTAAAATCCTTCAAATGCCTGCAGGATGAAATCTAAATGCCCTAACTTTGTCATAAAAGCCCTTTATTAGCGGGCCTTCCCCTAAGGCTTTTTTTTTTTTTTTTTTTTTTAGTATTTAATAAGCTGTTGATGTATTTAATGTAATTTCAAATAATTAGGTTAGAAACAAAGGACAATGAGAAATGCAATATACAGCAGAACTCTATCTTGATTTTACTCAGGAAAACGAATCAGTTTTTAACTCAAATGCTTGGAAAACATGATGATCATCTCTGATGTATCTCCCAACTACACCAAAAATGAGACATTTTAAAATAACCATGCTTACCAAGTTCCCTCCCCAAACTGATCTGCACCTTGAGCTCCCCACGTGCCTTAACAAGAGCCAGTCAGTAGAGGCCATGACATGCATAAGTCCTCCTGGATCACCTGTCTGACCCAGGACACATTTGCTCTGGGATTCAGATTTGTACTTCAGCAAGGAGCAGAATAAATAGGCCACTGTAAAATGACTTGTACTGGGGTGGTCTCAGAGCTTTGCTATTGTCATCTCTCCTGACTTGCACGTAATACTCCCTGTGCCCAGAATAAGTTACTTCAGCTAGAAGTATTGCCTTCACTTGCTCATGTAAGCAGATCTGCTTCTCACTATTCCCTCTCCCAGTCACTGCCTTCCCTCCATGCACCCCTGCAATCAGAGCATGTTGGTTGCATGAAATGGTACTCTTCTGCTTCTCTGGGATGCCTCCAGGATGTCTCCTTGCTAGGTAGGCCCTTTGTGTTCTAACACACCACAATGTAGTGGGTAGCCATTCCGGCGTTGATCTGGAAGTTCCAACCCCCACTGAGGCTTCGGTAACTGCCAAGCCTACAAGGCAGGGCCAAGAGAGGACCCTGAAGAGAAGATCCAGATGGGCCAGCTCTCTGGGTTCCTGGACCCTGGACGCTGGAGGTAGACTGAGCAGAGTTCTCCAGAGAACACCATGGGACTGCACCATACCTTTCCCAGACCCTGTTACCTATCCCTTCACTTGTAAGTTATCCCACAAAATAAACCTCCCTTTTAACTATGTGGAGTTGCCTTAATAATTTCCATGTAAGGGAGCTATTTAAGACATCACATACCCTTACAAAGCAAAGGTCACTGGAGCTGCACCTGAATCTACTGCTGCTTCTGCTACTGACTGAAGCTTAGCAATCACTGCCCTGCTGCTCAGGCCAAAGCTGGGTAGGACTTTTGTGTCCCACTGGAACCACCTCTTGCCACTGCTGCCAAATGTAGTTATTAACTAAATCTCTACCGTTCTATTTACTAACAAAGACTTAGGAGTCAGATGCTGGGGTGGAAACCTGCTAGCTCAGAGAGGCCAAGAAGCAATCAAATGGCCTTCCCCTTTAGCCAGTGATCCAGCAAGAAAGCATCCTTCCACTATGTCAAACCAAACAAGACCACCATACTCAAAGTCCCACCCTACTACTTTGTACTCTCTGTCTTCTGGACCTCCTCTGACTCTCTATGACTGCTTTCTATCAACTAGTTGCTGGCTCCCTCTCCTGACCCCAGGTTGATTTTATTTAATTAATAAAAATGCAAATTCTGCCTGGCAGTAGTTGTGCATGCCTTTAATCCCAGCACTCAGGAGGCAGAGGCAGGTGCATTTCTGTGAGTTCTAAGGCCAACCTGGACTACAGAGTGAGTTCCAGGAAAGGCACAATGCTACACAGAGAAACCCTGTCTCAAAAAAAAAAAAAAATGCAAACTCAAGGTCCACAGTGTGATTGAATATCCCACAACAAATTGGAGTCTGGGGAATTTAAATTTTTCCTATTGCAATAAATGTCATATGTAAAAAAGAAATGCTTTTGATGATAAGTCAAAAAAGTACCCTGACTTCTGTAGCCTCATGACTAAGTCAATGATTCAACAAGGTTGGGATACTGGGTCCAGGATAATGGCATCTTCTCATCTTCAATTTCTAGTCAAAAGATGGCAACACACTGTTTTCTCTATTTGTTCATCTAGTGTGGGAAGGAGTGGGAGAGGTCTTAGTAAAAAGAGAACCTTTGTTTCATACTGTTCCCTCTTCTGAAGGAGACTTTTTAGAATTCTCTGTGTGCAGCCCCTTAGGCTAACTGGGCCAGTGTCTCCCTGTCTCAGTGGAAGGAGGAGGAGGAACTTCAAATCTGACCTTTCCAACCTCACCTGGGGAAATTAAAAGACTCTGGAGATGATTGGACCAACCAAGTAACATATGCCACAAAGAACTGAGAAACCAGGATTCTGAACATGTCAGAAACTGAAACTTTGAGAGCCACACTCTTTTTGTGACTGCACACTATCACTTTTGTTACAAAACTGTAATTTTAATAATTTAATAAATTCATTTAAAAACCCAAACCAAAGCTTCTGTTACTATTTTGAAGTCTTTCAAAGAAAGCTGATTTCTCTTTCTAGTGACCTGTGATAACAATGACTTGTTATGAATATATGGTTAGAGCATTATGGAACATGGCTATTAGTCCTCTAGAAAAGATAATTCCTATTTGATTTTTAAAATATGAGTGATATTACAAAGCAGGAGCCATTGAGTGGCAGGGGATTTCATACACATCTAAGTTGGAGGGAGGTGTATTACAAGGTAGGCTTAGGAAAGACCCATTTTATATTTTTGATTATAAATTCATGTAACCTAGGTAACATGTTTTCACTATTTCTTCCAACCAAATATGCCTTCGTCATTTTAAAATTTCAATCCATAATCTTATTGCAAAGGCTTTTAGTATTTACTTGAAAAACTAAAGTTGCATTTCAATCTATTTTAGCAAGCCGCTGGTATTTACCGAGAGAGATGTGAATATATAAAAGGCTAGACTATTTCAATCAATCAAGTTTTTAAAAGATTAAAATTTTACTTATTGAATCAATTTCTCTGGTGAATTAAATTCAGATCCAAATTTCATTCCAAAGTTAAAATTGCCAGCCATTCGCTTTTTGCAATCAATAGCTGTATTCATTCTGTTAAAGGCAAAAATAAATGAATGTCTATCAAAACAATTAGCAAAGAAAGTAGTTGCACCAAAGTATAGAAATAACTGTTTTTTTAACCTGAAAATTATTACAATTAGCTATACTAGTTATCAATATAAAGTGATTTCTCAGTTTACTATGTCAAGTTTTGGTGTACTAACTACTTTCTACAAGAAGAGAGTATGTTATAAATTTTATACTCACATTTATCATCTAAAGACGTTTATCAAAGAATAGATGGCATCTTAGTTTCTTTCTTATTCTGATCAAATACTTTGTAAAGGCAACTTAAAGGAGAAGGGATGTACTTTAGATCATAGTTCCAGCCTATCAACCAGCACAGTCACAAAATCAGAGCATTAGGTGTTTGAGGCAGTGGTTGAGGTCACATCATATGCACAATCAGATGAGGAGAGCAGTGAATGCATGCCCTTATTCAGCTCTCTGATTCCTGAATGTGGATACAGCATAACCAGCTCTCTCAAGCTCCTGCCACTGTGAATACCCTAGAATAATGGATTCAGGCCTCGTACAAGGGGATGTCAGAGTATTTGGCAACTGGAAAAGTCAAAAATAGGTACGAGAAATGGGGCTATTCCTGTGAAAGACCTGGTATGTGGATTTAAAACCACTAAAACTGTTTTATGACTTGAGTGTAGAAGAGTTTGGAACTCTGTGTTAGAAAAGCCCTTGAAGGCTGTAAGTGGAGCCTAATTGGCCATTTTTATGGAAGCTTAGATGACAAGAATATGGCTAGAAATGGGGCCAGTGAGGGTCTAGCTTAAGGCTGTTCAGAGCAGAACAAACATAACTGTAAGGAATTAGGTCAGGTGTAATTAGTGTGACATTTTGTGTGCTGAGTACCTAAATGAAGTTGAGTTTAAAGGTAATGGACTAATTCGTTTGTTAGAGAAATGTTCAAGATAGGATGATATTCAGGTTGATGCTGAAGAAGCAGCTATAACAGATGCAGATCAGCATCACTGTTGAGAAACCTGTGCTGTACTGGGATACTGCAAGGTATCCTGAGAACAAAATGTGAGTTGTTGGAGGCCTCATATCCATCTGGCAGCAGAACATTGTCTATGTGATACTGGGTTTGGAGGCATAAAAGATATTAAATTCAAGTAGTCATGGGGTCTTGCTCCACATTTCTGAAGAGATGTTGATGCCAGGCAATGTGTGACAGGGACAGAGTCCTTTCAGGGAGGCCCTGAAAGGCTGTTGTTTGAAACTATGAAGGCAAAGAAATCTAGGTAGGGATAGAGGTCTTAGGATATTGGAAATAACTGAGTCACAGAATATTTGCAGAGGAAAGCTGTAAGCATGAAATATGAGTCTGTATGTGCTGGGGTATAGGAGATAGACAGATTTGCCTACCCAGGCCCTCTTAGGAGTCCAAATGAACTCCAGATACCAGACATGGAGCTGTAGGATTTAACGTTTTCCCTGCTAGATTTTGGGTTTGCTTTTGATTTAACCATTTCTTCTAATGTCCTGATTGTTCCATTTTGGATTAGGAATTCTGTGGCATAATACAATGAAAGTGAGTAATTTGCTTTTGGTTTGGTTTGTTTTTGTAGGCACTCACAGTTAAGAGACTTTGTATGTGTAAAATGTTGGAACTGGTTATTTTGGATTGAATGCTAAGATGGCCATGAGCCTATGGAGACAAGGGTTAGAAGGTTATAGCTTAAATGTTAGGTTTTCAGGTGTCAGATAGACAAGGGATGAAATTAGGATGGTTTTTTATCAAATACCAGCTTTATAGTACCTAGAATCATCTGGGAGATGGACCTCTGAGGAAGTTTGTGGGAAATCATCTTGATTACATTAATTAATATAATTCCCACCCACTGTGGGTAGCACCATTCCCTAGTCAGAGGATTCAGAGCTATACAAAAGAGTGAGGAAAGTGAGCTGAGCACAAACATACTGCACTCATTATTCTCTGATTCTTGACTATGGATGGATGCATTATGGCCAGCTGTCTCAAATGTCTACCACTGTGACTTCCTTACAATGACAGGTGTGGTAGTTTGAGTATAATTGGCCACCATAATCTCATAGGGATTGGCACTATTAGGAGATGTGAGTTTGTTGGAGTGGTTATTGCCTTGTTGGATCGAGGAAGTATGTCATTGTGGGGCAGGCTTTAAGATTTCCTATGCCGAGGATACTTCCCAGTGTATCAGTTAACTTCCTGTTGCCTATAAGATGTAGGATTCTCAGGTACCTCTCCAGTGCCATTTCTGCATGCATGCCACCATGCCCCCCACCATGATGATAATGGACTGAAACTGAAACTGTAAATGAACCATCCCACGTAAATGTTTCTTTTACAAGAGTTGTCATGGTCATGGTGTCTTTTCATTGCCATGGTCATAGTGCAATTCACAGCAATAGAAATCCTAAAAAACACAACGGGACATAAGCTGACACTGTAGACTAAAATAATCCATTATTCCCCTAAATAGGTTTGTTGTATTTCAGAGTATTTTATAAAAGGAAATCAGAAAGAACTAAGATAACAACTAACACGAAGCCTATAGAGAAGTGCTAAAAATGCTTTTCTTTTTTTTTTGGTATTTTTGTTTGTTTATTTATTTATTTATTTATTTATCTTTATTTTCTTTTATTATTATTATTATATTTGTGTTTTAATTTTACACATCAGCCATGGGTTTCCCTGTCCTCCTCCCTCATGCCCCCAACCCACCTTCCCCCAACCCCTCCCCTCCATTCCCATCTCCTCCAGGGCCAAGACTCCCCTGGGGATTCATTTAAACCTGGTGGATTCAGTACAGGCAGGTCCATTCCCCTCCTTAAGGCTGAGCAAAGTGTCCCTGTGTAAGCCCAAGGTTCCAAACAGCCAGCTTATGCACTAAGGACAGGTCCCAGTCCCACAGCCTGGATGCCTTCCAAACAGTTCAAGGTATTCAATTGTCTCACTTATCCAGAGGGCCTGATCCAGCTGGGGGCTCCACAGCCTTGGGTTCATAATTCATGTGCTTCCATTCATTTGGCTATTTGTCCCTGTGCTTTTTGCAATCTTGGCCTCAACAATTCACATTCCTACAGTCCCTCCTCTTTCTCGACAATTGGACACCTGGAGCTCCACCTGAGCCATGGCTGAGGATCTCTGTATCCACTTCCATCAGTTATTGGATGAGAGTTCCAAGACGACTGTTAGGGTGTTTAGTCATCTGATCACCAGACTAGGTCAGATCAGGCATTCTCTCGACCATTACCAGCAGTTTACAGAGGATATATCATTGTGGATTTCTGGGGACCTCTCCAGCACTCTGCCTATTCCTGTTCTCATGTGGTCTTCATTTATCATGTTCTGTTATTCCTCATTCTCCCTTTCTGTTCTTGATCCAGCTGGGATCTCCTGCTCCCCTAAGCTTTCTTTTCAACAAATCTTGCCCTTCATTACTCCCACTGTCATACAGGTTGTTCATGTATATCTCATCCATTTCTCTGTCATTGGGTGATCCCTGTGTCTTTCCTGGGGTCCCATTTTCTAGGTAGCCTCCCTGGAGTTGTGTAGCAGTCTAGTCATCTTTGTTTTACATCTAGTATCCTCCTAGGAGTGAGTACATACCATGTTTGTCCTTCTGAGTCTAGGTTACCTCACTCAGGATGATTTTTTTCTAGATCCATCCATTTGTCTGCAAACCTTATGATGTCATTGTTTTTCTCTACTGAATAGTACTCCATTGTGTATATGTATCATATTTTCTTTATCCATTCTTCAATTGAAGGGCATCTAGGTTGTTTCCAGGTTCTGGCTATTACAAACAGTGTTGATATGAACATAGCTGAGCACATGCCCTTGAGGTATGATTGAGCATTCCTTGGGTATATGCCCAAGAGTGCTACAGCTGGGCCTTGGGGGAGATGGAGTCCCAATTTTCTAAGGAAGCACCATATTGATTTCCAAAGTGGCTGTACAAGCTTGCATTCCCACCAGCAGTGGAGGAGAGTTCCCCTTGCTCCACATCCTCTCCAGCATGAGCTGTCTTCTGTGCCATTCTGACAGGTGTAAGGTGGTATCTCAGAGTCATTTTGATTTGCATTTCCTGGTTAATTAGGGATGTTGAGCAATTCCTTAAATGTCTTTCAGCCATTTGAACTTCCTCTGTGGAGAATTCTCTGTTTAGTTCTATAGCCCATTTCTTAAATGGACTGTTGGGCATTTTGATGTCTAATTTCTTGAGTTCTTTATATATTCTGGATATCAGCCCTCTGTCAGATGTAGGGTTGAAGACCTTTTCCCATTCTGTAGGCTGTAGCTTTATCTTGTTGACCATGTTCTTTGCTCTACAAAAGCTTCTCAGTTTCAACAGGTCCCACTGATTGATTGATTCTCTCAGTGTCTGTGCTACTGGTATTATATTTAGAAAGAGATCTCTGAAGCCAATGCATTCAAGAGTACTTCCTACTTTCTCTTCTATCAGGTTCAGAGTAACTGGATTTATGTTGAGGTCTTTGATCCACTTGGACTTAAGTTTTGTGCATGGTGACAGATATGGATCTATTTGCAGCCTTCTACACATTGACATCCAGTTGTGCCAGCACCATTTGTTGAAGATGCTTTCTTTTTTCCATTGTACAGTTTTGGCTTCTTTGTCAAAAATTATATGTTCATAGGTGTGCGGGTTAATGTCAGGGTCTTCAATTCGATTCCATTGGTCCACATGTTGGTTTTTATGCCAGTACCAAGCTGTTTTTATTACTGTAGCTCTATAGTAGAGTTTGAGGTTGGGGATCGTGATGCCTCCAGAGGTTGTTGTATTGTACAGGATTCTTTTGGCTATCCTGGGTTTTTTGTTTTTCCATATGAAGTTGAGTAATATTCTTTCCAGATCTGTGAAGAATTGTGTTGGTAATTTGATGGGATTTCATTGAATCTGTAGATTGCTTTTGGTAAGATTGCCATTTTTACTATGTTAATCCTGCCTATCCATGAGCATGGGAGATCTTTGCATTTTCTGACATCTTCAATTTCTTTTTTCAGAGACTTCAAGTTCTTGTCATATAGGTCCTTCACATGCTTAGTTAGAATAACCCCAAGGTATTTTATATCATTTGTGGCTATTGTAAAGGGTGATGTATCTCTGATTTTCTTCTCAGCCTGTTTGTCTATTGTATATAGGAGGGCTAATGATTTTTTTTTGAGTTGATCTTGTATCTTGCTATGTTGCTGAAAGCTTTTATTAGCTGTATCAGTTCCTTGGTTGAATTTTTGGGGTCACTCATGTATACTATCATGTCATCTGCAAATAGGGAGAGCTTGACTTCTTCCTTTCCAATTTGTATCCCCTTAATCTCCTTATGTTGTCTTGTAACTCTGGCTAGACCTTCAAGTACTATATTGAATAAGTATGGAGAGAGGGGACAGCCTTGCCTTGTTCCTGAGTTTAGTGGTATTGCTTTGAGTTTCTCTCCATTTAATTTGATGTTGGCTGTTGGCTTGCTGTAGATTGCCTTTATTATGTTTAGGTATGTTCCTTGTATTCCTGATCGCTCCAAGACCTTTATCATGATTGAATTTTGTCAAATGCCTTTTCTGCATCTAGTGAGATGATCATGTGGTTTTTTTCTTTGAGTTTGTTTATATGGTGTATTACATTGATGGACTTTTGTATGTTGAACCACCCTTGCATCCCTGGGATGAAGCCTACTTGATCATGGTGGATAATTGTTTTGATGTGTTCTTGGAGTCTGTTTGCCAGTATTTTATTGAGTATTTTTGCATCAATGTTCATGAGGGAGATTGGCCTGTAGTTCTATTTCTTTGTTGCATCTTTGTATGGTTTAGGAATCAGGGTAATTGGAGCCTCATAGAAGGAGTTTGGTAATATACCTTCTGCTTCTGTTGTGTGGAACAATTTAAAGAGTATTGGTATTAAGTCTTCTTTGAAGATCTGGTAGAATTCTGCAGTGAAACCATCTGGTCCTGGGCTTTTTTTGGTTGGGAGACTTTTAATGACTGATTCTATTTCCTTAGGGGTTCTTGGACTATTTAAATGGTTTATCTGGTCTTGATTTAACTTAGGTTTGTGGTACCTATCCAGAAAATTATCCATTTCTTTTAGATTTTCCAGTTTTGTGGATTAGAGGTTTTTGAAGTATGACCTGATGATTCTCTGGATTTCCTCATTGCCTGTTGTTATATCCCCCTTTTCATTTCTGACTTTGTTAATTTGGATGCTCTCTCTCTGTCTTTTTGTTAGTTTGGATGAGGGTTTGTCTATCTTGCTGATCCTCTCAAAGAACCAACAATCCTTTGTATTGTTCTCTTTATTTCTATCTTATTGATTTCAGCTCTCAATTTGATAATTTCCTGGCATCTGTTCCTCCTGGGAGACTTTGCTTCTTCCTGTTCAAGGGCTTTCAGGTGTGCTGTCCAGCTTCTTTATGTGGGCAGTTAGTGCAATGAATTTCCATCTTAGCACTGCTTTCATAGTGTCCCATAAGTTTGGGTATGTGGTGTATTTATTTTCATTGATCTCTAGGAAGTCTTTAATTTCTTTCTTTATTTCTTCCTTAACCAATTGGTGATTCAGTTGAACATTATTCAGTTTCCATGAGATTGTAGGATTTCCATAGGTTTTTTTGTTTTTGTTGTTGTTGTTGAAATCTAACTTTAAACCATGGTGGTCTGATAGAACAGAGGAGGTTATTCCAATTGCTTTGTATCTGTTGAGATTTGCTTTGTGGCCAAGTATGTGGTCAATTTTAGAGGAGGTTCCATGGAGTGCTGAGAAGAAGGTATATTCTTTTTTGTTCGGGTGGAATGTTCTTTAGATATTGATTAAGTCCATTCAAGCCATAACATTAGTTAAGACCATTATGTCTCTGTTAAGTTTCAATTTGGCCGATCTGTCCAGAGGTGAAAGTGGGGTGTTGAAGTCTCCCACTATTAATGTGTGGGGTTTTATATGTGATTTAAGCTTTAGTAATGTTTCTTCTACATATGTGGGTGCCCTTGTGTTTGGGGCATAAATGTTCAGAATTGAGACTTCATCTTGGTGGATCTTCCCTGCGATGAATATGTAATGTCCTTCATCATCTCTTTTGATTGATTTTAGTTTGAAGTCTATTTTGCTGGATATTAGGATGGCTACACCAGCTTGCTTCTTAAGACCATTTGATTGGAAAGTCTTTTCCCAGCCTTTTATTCTTAGGAGGTGTCTGTCTTTGAATTTGAGGTGTGTCTCTTGTATGCAACAAAAAGATGGGTCCTGTTTTTGTATCCATTCTCTTAGTCTGTGTCTTTTTATAGGTGAATTAAGTCCATTGATATTAAGGGATATTAATGACCAGTGATTGTTCGTTCCTGTGGTTATTTTTATTTTTTGGTGGTAGTATGTGTGTACTTCTCTTCTTTGTGGTTTATTGCTGTGGTGTTATCTATTGCCTGTGTTTTCATGGGTGTATCTGTCTTCCTTAGGTTGGAATTTTCCTTCTAGTGCTTTCTGTAGGGCTGGGTTTGTGGATAAGTGTTGTTTAAATCTGGTTTTGTCTTGGAAGGTCTTGTTTGGTCCATCTGTGATGATTGAAAGTTTTGCTGGGTATAAGTCTAGGCTGGCATCCACGGTCTCTTAGTTTCTGCATTATATCTGTCCAGGTCCTTCTGGCTTTCAAAGTCTCCATCGAGAAATCGGGTGTTATTCTGATGGGTTTGCCTTTATAAGTCACTCGGCCTTTTTCCTTTGCTGCCCTTAATATTCTTTCTTTATTCTGTACATTTAGTTGTTTAATTATTATATGGCGAGGGGACTTTTTTGGGGGTGTCTAGTCTGTTTGATGTTCTATAGTCTTCTTGTATCTTCATAGGCATTTCCTTCTGTAAATTGGGAATGTTTTCTTCTATGATCTTGTTAAATATATTTTCTGTGCCTTTGAGTTGGTATTCTTCTCTATCCCTATTATTCGTAGGTTTGGTCTTTTCATGGTGTCCCAAATTTCTTGGACATTTTGGGTCATGACTTTGTTGGTTTTAGTGTTTTCTTTGACTGATGAATCTATTTCTTCTACCGTATCTTCAACACCAGAGATCCTCTCTTCCATCTCTTGCATTCTGTTGGTTATACTTGCCTCTGAAGTTCCTGTTTGTTTACTCAGATTTTCTATTTCCAGCATTCCTTCTGCTAGTGTCTTCTTCATTTTTTTCTATTTCCCTCCTCAGGTCTTGGATTGTCTCCCTTGCTTTTTCATGATTTTCTTTCAAGGATTTATTGTTTTCTTCTGCTTTAATTGTCCTTTTCCTCTACTTTATTTTTGATTTCTTCTATATAAGGCTCTAGCCTCTTGATGATGTTACTTATAAGGTTGTTTTCTTCTTCTTCTTCCATTCTGTGATGTTCAAGTCTAGCTGCTGGAGAAGGGCTAGGTTATGGTGATGCTGTGTTGCTCTTTATTTTATTGTATGTACTTCTGCCTTAATGTCTGCCCATCTTTTCGTGGGTTTCTTGTTGATCTTATCAGTGTACTTGGTCCAGATAAGGCTGACAGATTTAGAGAGCCTCTCTCTGGTCCAGATGGAATCTCTGAGCCGGATGGGAGCTCTGATCTGGATGAGAGTGCTGGCCGGATAGGAGCTGGGGGTCTAGACTCGGAGTCTCAGGAAGTCCCTGGAGTCTCCTTATCTTGTCCAGATGGGAGCTCCTCTCATCCAGATGAGAGTTCCGGGACAGGATGGAAGCTCTGGTCCAGATGGGAGTTCTGGGGTGGATGGGAGCTGGGGCTGGTATCTGAGTCTCAGGAAGTGGCTGGGGTCTCCAGGCAAATTGGTGTGGGGGCAGGGTGTGGAGACTGCAGGGTCTGCCTGCAGTCTTGGAAAAGGGGAGCCTCCCTGCAGGGCCTGACAAATGGCCTGAATGGCAGGAAACTGGAGCCAAGTTGGGCAGGTCCTCCTGGTATGGCTGGTGCCCAGGGGTGGGACCCAGAAGTGGTTGCCTCTCTGACTACAACCCCAGGTACTCACCTATGGTCCAGATGGGAGTTCCAGGGCAGATAGGAGCTGGGGGCTGGTCTCTGAGTCTCAGGAAGTGGCTGGGGTCTCTGGCAGATGGGTGTGGGGGCAGGGCATGGAGACTGCAGGGTCTCCCTGCAGTCTCTTTGGTACAGATGGAAGTTCCGGGGTAGGATGGAAGCTGGGCGCTGGAGAGATGGCTCAGCCGTTAAAGGCTAGACTCACAACCAAAAATATAAGAAAAATGTTCTTCTTAAAAGAATTGCTAAAAGCTGGATGTTATGGTGCATCCCAATAATCCTAGGACTTGGGATATTGAAGCAAGATGGTTGTCATGAGTTTGACACCACCTAGAGACACTTAATGAGACTTGTCTCAAAAAAAATACAACAAAGAAACACATAAAAGTCTTCATATCTCTGACATAAACAGTTTATATTGTGAATGGCTTGACAATATTATCTGGATGTTAAGCATGGCTCTTGATCTTTGAACTCTCTAGTGAATAGTACTAAACACACTAAAGCTGTATTTATCAGGTCTGCATTCAGCTATTTGCAACAGAAAATCACTAATGGCAGCTTACAATGAAGTTGGGTGTTTTGTTTTGTTTTTGTTTTGTTTTGGTTTGTTGTTGTTGTTGGTGGTGGTGGTGGTGGTGTGTGTGTATGTGTGTGAAAAGTTGTTGAGGAAATAGAAGCTGGTGCCTGAATGATGCCATTAGAGCTTAGTTTGTTCAATTGAATTGTGCCAACATTTATCTTCGTGCTCATTGGCTTGTTTTCCTGTGCCCTGCCAGGTTCACAGCCACTCAGACCCAAGTAAACACACAGAGGCTTATATTAATTAAAACTGCTTGGCCATTTGCTCAGGCCTACCACTGACTTGCTCTTACATTTCCTCAGTCCATTCCTGTTAATCTATATGTTGCCATGTGTTCTGGTTTTACCTGTGTGCTGTTACATACTGCTCCCTGGATATTGGGCTGGCGTCTCCAGACTCTGGCTTCCAGCCTTCCCACAATTTTCTTTGTTTTCTTATCCTGCCTATACTTCCTGCCTGGCTACTGGCTAATTGGCATTTTATTTATCAACCAAATCAGAGCAACATACATTTACAGCATACAGAATGACATTCCCATCATTTCCCCTTTTCTTTCTATTTAAAAGGAAGGTTTTAACTTCAACATAGTACAATTAAATAAAACAAAACAGTTATCTAGCAAGAATTACAGTTACAATATTTAGTCTATTTGTATTTGGCAAAATTAAAGAAAAGATTCTATCTATCCTATATTTGTGAGTCTAAAGTTTTATATCTAATTTATCTTTTATCATAACCAAGGAAAATTATAATTATCTAGTCTTCAACTACACCAAAGTCCCCAGAAGGATATAATATTACCTAAGTAAACAGGAAATACATTGTAAACAAATTCTAAAATTTTGGAATGACAGAAACAGCTGGCTGCCTGGATAGTCATCCAAAGTTCCTCTGTATTGTTGGGGCATCCATCTTCAGCCTATAGGCTTAGAGTCCCTCAGTCACTTCTCTCTGTGTCCTGTAGAATCATGGCAGTTTCTTCTGTAAAGCAGGAACCTGAAGGAGCTTCTCTCCTTGCAAAGTTCAGTTGGCCCAAATAACTGCTTAAGTTCCAGCTACCCAGTTTCATTCAAAATGGAAGGAAGAGAAGGGGGTAGTGCTAGAGATGTGGCTGTGAAATCTCAAAACAGTTTTGAGATCCTCTACTTTAGGGCTCTTGTTTTGGTTTGTGACACTGTAAGCTCAAATGGCTTTCCTTGTGTGGCTAAGTGCATTACAGTTAGAACAAGACCCTTAGTCACCAGGCTGATGCCATTCCCATTGCACACACTGCTCTCTGGAAAACAGTGTTTTCTTGTGGAATAACAGTAGCAACAGGGGACCTGGCCACAAACTGGAGAAGAAAGGCTGGGAAGGGCTGGGTAAGACTCATAGGAACCAGACAATGGACACAGACTAAGGAGTGGTCCTCCTGCATGACCTCATCCTTTCTCTCTCTCTCTCTCTCTCTCTCTCTCTCTCTCTCTCTCTCTCTCTCTCTCTCACACACACACACACACACACACACACACACACACACACACACATGCCTCTCATCTCCTTAGCAACAGAAGTGCAGAGCGTGGAGAGATATGGGGAGACAGTGCTGTGGCCACAGCTTTGGTAACTATCTGTGTTGTTAAAAAACAGATGGGATGGTTTGGGTGAGAGAGGGAAGTGAGGGATTAAGGAACAGGGCAGTTTGACTGGCTTAAAAGGTCCAGGTACTTGGCATCTAATTTCTCAACATTGTAAACAGTATCAAAGTATAGAGATAAATGTAGAGATCTCAGTTGACATCCTGTTATTATACAATAGAAGAGAAAGGCCATTCATTGTTCTCACAAAATTACATAGGAGCCAGTGCTCTAACCAGTAGCAAGCAGATGAAGTACATGTGGTCTGACCAAGATGGACTCTGAATTCTTGTTAGCAAATATTTGGGTCATGGATCTAAGCAGGACAACTCTGGACTGAGAGTTGTGCTGGGTAGTTTTACAGAATCCTGCTTGGAAAAGTTGAACCACATCCCACTCTGTGATAGCAGATGGCCTCAGCATGCCTTCATGCTTGGTCAGATGTTATTAATCTATGACCAAAAGAGCAGGTGGCACAAAGAGCCTGCACCATTTCCCTCAGAAGTCACTGAACTTCAGAAAAGCATGACTTGTCTAGACATGCTAGAGTTCCCATCGTCTTTATTTTTAGTAATTATACTTTAAAAGCAAATGGGAAAATGGGTCTGACATTTTCTCTCAATTTTTCTTGTTTCTATGAAATATTCCATTGAATATGTGAGTGATCAGTCATTTAAATACTCACTGGACAAAAGTAATTCTAAAGTAGGGCATTAACTCCAGATTTAAAGAAAAATTCATTAAACCTGAGTAGTTCATTATCATGAAATGCATTTGATTATATTTTTATAGCATGAATCTGAGTTTCCCCAGTACAAAGCATTCAGCAGAGTGCTTTTTAGATTACATTGCATTATGAATGTAAATTATTCTACAGTAAAGGCCATTTGCTTCCTGCTCACTTCCATTTGGTCCTGTGATGATATCCACTCCAGGATGGTGCTGGTAGGGTCAGCATCTCTGCAAGTACCCCTGGAGAGAAGCTTCTAACAGGAATCATCAGTTCACCAAAGCCAGAAAATACTAACCCAACAAATTAAACCCTTAAATGTATTACCTGCAGTTATTTAAATGCCATGGTTAGACACAATCCAGCATTACCCAAACAGCTTTCCCTTTATATTATTACTTGTATTAGTGAAAGCCATTTAAAAATAAAATCCCATTTCAATTTATCTTTGTGTTTATATTGTTTTTCTAGCCTAGGAAGAAAAGAAGGGGAAAAAAACCTCTAATCCCTTTACAAATGAAAATTGCCTTCTTGTGTTCTCAACTAATTTAATCTAAATTGTTAACTCTGCAGAAGGTGGGTTCTGAGGGAGACATTTCCTCCCCAGGGCTAGGGCAATAGCAGGTTTATCTTACTTAGGCATCTGGTGCCCTAATTCATGAGGACTCCAAAACTCTGCACTTGCGGCTCCAGCTCCCAGCCAGCAGCAGGCCCCTTTATGCAATAAATTCTGCAGTGGCAAAGCAATAAGATAATAAGCTCAATCCCGTGGAGTGCCCAAGATAAATGCCGAGTTATGACATAAACCGTTAGGAACTGGAAAGGAGCAGCTGTCTGCTATCACGGGACTGCCTGAAGTTGATGCTTGAGAGGCGGGAGGAAGAGACAGGGAAAGAGGATAACCTCACTTGGCCCTTCAGACAGAGAGAAAAGGAAGCATTTTATAGCACCCACTCTGAAGAACTGGGTGAAGGGTCCTCTGTGTGAATGGCACCCGAACTCTACATATTTGTATGTACCAGACTCACTTCTGCAAAAATATACACATTGACACTAAGGTTTTATATTTGAAGGGAAATATTGGGTGTCCTTAAATGTCCCTCTTCAAGGTCTATTTCTTCATTTTGCCCCACTTCAAGGTCTGTTTCTTCATGTTGTATCACAGAAAAGCCATCACTCGGTTCCCACCTTTGGGTAGAGTAGCATTGTATTTAGAATTTAGAGACAAGGCACTGACCGGCATTTTAAACATCACACATGCCTTATGTGGAGAATTAGTTCTCTGTCAATCTTCTTCCTCAAGCTCAGCCTAGGATACAGACAATTTGAAAACTTCCTTTTACCAGATGGTGGGAGAAAGGTTCCATTGTCATTTGCTTTCTCATTTCAGTTGGACTGAAGGAGGACACATGGAGGTCATTGCTAATGCTTTTCCTAATTCTAGACCTTGAGTGAAGCATCCTAGACCAGTTATTCCTGCCAGAATGTTTCATTGCCTTTGCAAAACTTCTGTCAGAGTAAAGCTGGTTGACAGCTCCTCATGGTTAAGAGCCCTAGGAAGCTCCATTCTAACAGCAATTACAGTATCTGCTAAATATAATTTACAGAGCAGCACAGAGAGTGTGCATGAAGGTGAACAGTTTGGATGCTTCTGCCTCCTGAAGGCAAGATAAACAACTTATCAGTGTGGTTGATTAATCCAACAAAAATACTGAGTACTTGGCCAACACTGTAGCAGCTTGGATGTGAGATAAGAAGATATTCAATTTATGAGGACACTATCTATTTTGCTTTCTAAGGCAGTCTACATTCACCTAAGATCTCAATGCAGTCACATGAAGGTCATTGTCTGCAATGATGACCTCACTCTGGCCTGTCACAGGAAGCATATTTAAAGAGAAGTCACCTGAAAAAAAGCAGGAGCTGATGTAGATATCATGCAGATGCAATGCATGCAGTGATGGAGAGAGCATCCACTGCTAATATGTGATTGGGAAGGCAAGAAATACTATGTTACTTGGCTGCTGGCACTTGGATCTGGTAAAAACCCTGGTACTTAAATCTAGGAAATCATATTGGTCAAGAGTTTAAGATCCTTGAAACAGTTTTATCTATGAAAAGCAGACAATACCCAGAAGACAATTGTCTGGAGTAAATAAGCTGGATGCTAAATGATACTACATTCATGGAGAGTGCTTCACTACCCTTCCCCGCTTTGCTCTGAGGTCTCCTCTGTCCCTTTCCTTGTGTTAGGCTAAAAAAAAAAATAAAAAAAAAATGAGCTCTTGAGCATACACAACCATTTGAGTCCCTGGGATCTGTAAATTTGGCTTTGTTTGCAAACAATGTCCCTGCAGATTAAGCTAGAGTTTAAGAAGAGCTCATCTTTGGTTATCTAGGTGAAACACAAACCCAATAGCAGATGACTCTAAGAGAGAGAGACTTATGGTAGGTTCACCACCATACTCATATACTAAAATCATAACCCCAACATGATAGTACCTAAGCACTTGGTCTTCAGGAAGGAATTGGGTCATTGAAGTGGAGTCCACAAGAATGGAATGACCAACCATAGCAGCCTTAGAAAAAGAAACATAAATGTCCTTCCTGTGAGTCAAATGATGGTACATTGAAAAGACAACTTCCTGTGTACCAGAAAGCTCTTACCAGACATTGAACCTACTAATACTTAGATGCTCTGAAAGTATGTGTGTGGTTTAAGCCTACAATGTATTGTAGTTTGTTAAAGCAGCCACAGCTAACAGATGGAGAGCAGGAGAAAACACAAAGAGGAAAAGATGACATTGATCATAGAGGCAGATACCAAGTTCATGCAGTCAAGGAATGTTGAAAGAGGCAACATATGTGTCTTAGGGTTACTACCACTGTGATGAAACACCATGACCAAAAGTAAGTTAGGAAGGTAGGGTTTGTTTGGCTTACATTTTCACATCAGAGTTCATCACTGAGAGAAGTAGGGATAGAAACTCAAACAAGACAGGAACATGAAGGCAGGAGCTAATGCAGAAGCCATGGAAGTGGGCTGCTTACTAGCTTGCTCATCATGGCTTGCTCAGCCTGCTTTCATATAGAACCCAGAACAACCAGCCCAGGTATGGCACCATCCACAATGGGCTCGGCATTCCCCTCAATCACTAATTAAGAAAATGCCTTACAGCTGGAACTTAGAGAGGCATTTTCCCAACTGAGGTTCCCTCCTTTCAAATGACTCTAGCTTGTGTCAAGTTCACACAAAACTAGCAAGGGCAGTGTGGAACCTGAAGATGCAAGGAAAGCACTGAAGATACCTAGATTTTAGCCCAATGAAACTATTTTATATTTAACCAGGAGAACTGTGAAAGAGTATGTATTTGCTGTTTTAAACCAGGGAGTTTGTCATAATGTTTTACTGAATCCACATGAATTGAATATGTTCCCAGAGTTCATCAATGTCACACATGGCAGTACCTAATATCAACTGCCTGCTGTTCTAGGCCAATTAACATTGCCTTTGGCCATTGTGTTCTAATTTCTTCCTCAAGAAACATGCCACAGATGTTGTGCTTTACCCCTTCCTTTAAAGTTTTCATCAAAATAAAGGTAAATTTCAGCTGGGGTGGAGCCAGTCTAGTACATTGTAGATGATGGTTGGAAGGTAGCAGGTACACCACCATTTGTTCAAGTGGATGCCCAAGGTCCTAACTTACTTAAAAGCCTTTGAACATGGGTAATTACAGCCATGCTGTAGTGCTACCACCACCACCACCCACTCACCCCTGCTGGCTGGGTGAGGCAAGGCTAGCTGTGTTGTGAAGGAAGCATGTATATTCTCTGTACTACTTGGCATCTCATATCCATCAAAGCACATCATTGAAGTGGTTTAAGGAAGGGAGTTGGATTCAGTAGTACAGGAACACTGAGTTACACTGTGTTACTTTTTTTTTTCAGTTCTCTATGAAGCTGTTTGCATGAAGGAGAAAGTTCAAGAACCTTGCTAGCTAGGCCTTTAACACTTCTTAGACAGTTGCTAATTATATAAACAAGAGGCCAGCCTACAAGTCTGGAGCATTGAGCACCAGTCACTGATTTGACTTGTTTACTGTTTTGCCTTATTTATCTAATTGTGTGGACTATGCTTATACATGGTAAAAAATGTTTCTATTTTTAATTGAATATTTCATAGAAGCATATAATATGTTTTGATTGAACCTACTATCATTCCTTCCCCTCTAACACCTCCACTACCCTCTCCACCACTTTTTCTTCCCAACTTCATCTGTTTATTTATTTAGTTAATTAGTTAGTTAGTTAGTTTTGGCTTTTTGAGACAGTTTATCTGTGTAGCCCTGGCTATCCTAGAAGTCACTCTATAGACCAGGCTGGCCTCGAATTCACAGAGATCTGCCTGATTCTGCCTGCCCAGTGTTAGGATTAAAGATGTGAGTTTCCACTGCCTGGCTATCTGTTTGTTTCTAAATTCACTGAGTCCACTTAACACTGTCAGTATGCACATGGATGTAGGGCTATCTACTGGAGCATGGGTAGCCTCTTAGGGATAACATCTTTCAAGAAAAGGACTCACACCCTCCCCCACAGTCATTAATTGCCAATAGCTCCTCAGTTAAGTGTGAGAATTCATTGATCCCCTTCTTCACCCACACTGAGGCCTGATATTATTTATATTTTGTGCATGTAGTCACAGCTGCAAGAGACATATCATGTCCATAAATGATGGCTAGTAACAGTCATCTACTACATTTGGGTCTTCTGAGCCTTCCCTTCCCTATTCTATAATCATCTTTGAGCTTTGTAAGGAAGGGGTGTGTAGATGTCTCATTTGGGAATGAGCACTCCACAAACTCCTTTTCTCTGCACGTTGACTAGTTTATTAATTGTATTAATTGTCATATATTGCAAAAAGAAGCTTCTAAGTTGAGAGTTGTGAGAGATGCACTAATTGATGGGTATAAAGATAAGTACCTGTGAGGGAATTTAATGTCATATTAACTTAGTAGAATAATAGTAGTAGATTCTTCCCCAAAGCCTATGACCTAGCCAGCCATGAGTTCTTGGCCCAGTTTAGTCATATTATGCATGAGTTTTGTCTTATGTAGTAGACATTAAATCTAATAGTTGATTATTCCCATCGCATGTGTGCCACCATTACACCAGTGGGCAGATCATGCCAAGTAAGTTGTTATTGTAGCTCACAGAGGTATCAGCTGAGTAAGACTGGCAGCTTCTTTTCTTTCCATATATCATACACAAAATTGTCCAGTACTAGAAAAGCTAGCCAAAGGAATGAAGATTCCAATTCAGTACCAGCGTGATTTCTCTGTCTTATGGCTCAAGTATGTGCTATCTTTAGCAATAGATTCTTGTCACCCTGTTCTAGAGAGTGACCCAAGACCATAGCAATATCCCATACTATTTTTGAGGTGTTTGGTACATCAGTGACCAACAATTCCAAAAGAGGCAACTTATACCTGACACTGGGTTTTTTGTTGGGAGAATTATTGTCTCCACTTTAGGCTAAACTACATGTACCAATTTTTTTTTTGTTGTTGTTGTTGTTTTTGTTTTTTGAGACAGGATTTCTCTGTGTAGCTTTGTGCCTTTCCTGGAACTCACTCTGTAGCCCAGGCTGGCCTCGAACTCTCAGAGATCTGCCTGCCTCTGCCTTCCGAGTGCTGGGATTAAAGGCTTGTGTCACCACCACCTGAGGACCAAGTATTCAGTTATATGATCCTTCAAAGCACCACAGAGAACATGGCATTCTTGTCTTTTTCCTAATCAAAATGTAAATGACCTAAATTTTCATCCACTTAGTGTTATGTTGTCTGCGAGCTTGTTAATGTATTACCTTTATTATGTTGAGATATATTCTATGAGTCTTCCAAGGACTTTTATCATGATTTAATTTTACCAAAGGCCCTTTCTGACTCTACTGAGATGATCATGTAGTTTCTTTCCTCCTATTTGTTTATAATATACATTACATTACATTTATTGACTTATATGTGCTGAACCATCCCTCCACCTCTGAGATGGAACTGACTTGATCATGGTGAGTGATCTTTTTGATGTGTTCTTTGATTTTGTTTGCAGCTAATTTCACTGAGATATTTTAAATTTATGTTCATTAGGGTGATCGAGCTACAATTTTCTTTATGTGTCAGGTCTTTACAAGGTTTATGTGTCAGTATAAGGCAGGCTTCACGAAGAATCTTGAAGCATACATTCCTCTTCCTTCTTATAAAATAGTTTGAGAAGCATAGGTTTTACTTTCTCTCTAATCATCTGGACAAATTCTGTAACAAATCCATCTGGGCCTGGCTGTTTTTCAGTCAGGAAGTTTTTTTATTTTTGTTTCATTTTTCTGTTGATAATGGATCAGTTTAAAATTTTCACCCATTCTTAGTTTAACTATGTTGAACTAAGTTCAGTATGTCATACACACTAAGAAATTCATCTATTCATTTTAAGTTTTCTGATTTGGTAAAAATAAATGTTTTTAATGCATGCCCTGTAATCGTTTACATTTCATAGGTGTCTGTTATAGTATTCTTCTAATTCTTATCTGATTGAGTTAATTTGGATTGGTTTTTTTTTGTGTGTGTATGTGTCCTTTTTTATTAACTTGGCTAAAAGTTTGTCAGTCTTGTTAACTTTAAAAAAAAAAAAACAACACTAAGACTTCATTTCACTGAATTGCTGTCTTTTTTCTTTTGTCATTTCCACTTCATTAATTTCTGCCCTGTTCTTTTCAGATACTGTTTATTCTTATATTCCCAAAGCTCTAAGACATATCATTAAGCCATTTATTTGGGTCTCTCTGAATTGTTTTATTTAGACACTTAGAACTATAAACTTCTCTATATAAAAGACAACTTTGCTATGTTTTCTTGTCACTTTCATTTAATTCTAATATTTTTTTTTGAGACAGGGTTTCTCTGTGCAGTTTTGGTGCCTGTCCTGTATCTCACTCTGTAGATCAGGCTGGCCTCGAACTCACAGAGATCCGCCTTCCTCTGCCTCCTGAATACTGGTATTAAAGGCGTGCACCACCACCGTCTGACAATTCTAATAAATTTTTAATTTCCTATTTTTTTTGTTTATCTTCAGTGACCTGCTCATCATACAATTGTCAATTATTGAGTCTCTGTGACTGTGTCTATTTTCTGTGGTTTCTGTTGCTGTTGTTATCTAAATTTATTCCATTGTGATCAGATAAGACACAAGGATTAATTTCAGTTTTCCTGGATTTATTGAGAGAAGCTTTGTGACCCAAAATGAGGTCTATTTTAGTGAAGGTCCTATGGGCTGCTGAGAAGACTGTACTGGAAAATGTTTGGATGGAATATATTATAGTTGCTAGTTGTAGTTACTTGATGGATGATGTCTTTGAGTTCTATAATTTCTCCTCATCTTCTGTCTGGATCATGTGTCCATTAATGAAAATAAAGTATTCAAGTGACATGTTATTAGTGTTGGGGTTAATGTGTTGCTTTATGTCTAGGAGCATTTGCTTTATGAAGCCAGGTGCACGCAAGTTTGGTACTTGCATGTTTAGGATTGTAAAGTCCTCTTGATGGAGGGCCACCTTGATCAGTATGAAGTGACCTTTATCTCTTTGCATTACTTCTGGTTTGAAGTCTACTTTGTCTATTAGAATAGCAACTCCTGATTGTATTGTAAGATATTTTATTACACTGTGTAAAGATATGTCATTGTGGTTGGTTTAATAAAAAGCTAAATGGCTAATAGCTAGGCCAGAGGTATAGCAGGGACTTCTGGGGACAGAGAAGTCTGGGGAAAGAAGAAAGATGGGTCACCCCCTGGAAACAGAGGGAGCAATACATGCAAGAGTAGAGGCAAAAGCCACAAGTCACATAGATGAATAGAAATTAATTTAAGTTATAAGAGCTAGTGGGACAAGCCTAAGCTGCAGGCTGAGCTTTCATAATTAATAATAAGTCTCCATGTTGGCTTTTTATAAGATGGTGGCCCAAAGAAAAATCCACTGACATGCTCATTCCCTGATTCCACTTACTTAGAACACCTTTGCCCATCCTTTCACTCGAAGGTAGTATCTATCTTTTGTGCTGAGGTGTGTTTCTTGAAGGTAGCAAAATCATGAACCCTATTTTTTTAAGTAAGTCATCTAGTCTATGTCTTTTGACTGAGTCATCCAGACCACTGATAAAGTTATTACTGAAAGATATGTATTGTTAATATCATTTTGTTGCTTTCACAGTGTTTATTTTCTTAGTCCTCCTCTGTTTAATCACTAGCCCCTAGTCTATATTTTTTTGCTGTCATTTTTAGATATGCTTTTCTTTTTCTTCAGTCTTTTGTGTTCTATTCAGCATCCTATATAAGGCTAGACCATAATGCCTTTAACACATTTTTAATATAGAAATAAAATTTTCATTCTACTTCAGTTATGACAAGTAGTTTTTGGACATAGTGTCTGACCTGGCAAATGTGGTCTTTCACAAACTATAGTATATTTATTTAACCCCTCTGGATCCATTAAAAAATTAATGGTTATTCTGATAGAACTGACTTTGTATGAAATTTGGCCTTTCTCTATTGTTGCTTCCAATATCCTTTCTTTGTTCTGTATATCTAGTGTTTTGAATATTCTATGATTGGGTTGTGTCTTTTCTGTCTTGTCTATTTGGTATTCGGTATGCCTCTTGCACTAATACAGGCATCTTTTCCTTAGAATAGGGGAATTTTCTTCCATGACTTTGTTGAAAATATTTTCTGTGCCTCTGATCTGCATTTCTTCTCCTTCTTCCACACTTATTATTTTTAAATTTGGTCTTCTTACAGTGTCCCAGAGTCCCCGTAAGTTCCACTCAGGGATTTTTATAGAATTTTCATTTTCCTTCCTCTTGCTTTACATTGTACTCAAGCTCTGATATTCTCTCTCCCACTTGATCTGTCTACCAGTGGGCTTTTCCACTGAGATTTCCATTTGATTTACTGAAGTTTTCACTTCAAGTTTTATTCTGATTTGTGTTTTCTTCAAAGATTCTATTTCTTTATTCAATTCTATTTTCACATCTTGTGTTATTTTTCAACTGTTTGCGTTTCTCTTGATTGCTATTCTAACATTTATTCATATATACTTTGAGTTCCTTGAACATATTTATAATTGTCATTTTGAAGTCATTGTCTTGTATGTCATCTAAATTGCTTTTTTCAGGAAATATCTCTTTGGTAGTACCAATTACTAGAGAAGACACTGTCTTGGCTTTTAATGTCTGTTGTTTTTATGATGGGATGGATCTGAGCATTTGGCATTAGGTCACTGGTATTGTCTTTTAGCACAGATATCTATCCCACCTTTACTGAGTGGTTATTTGCATCCTTATTTACTGTTATTCTAATTTTTCAGGTTTTTAATCAACTGAGTGATACTCAAAGCTTGGGGACACTCTATATTAATGTATGAGTGGGATATTAGAAGTCATCCTAGCTCAGTTGTGTGAGAAGATGGAGTTTCCAATCACGGGAAACTTACAAAACTAACAGGTTCTCACTATAGATCCTCAGAAGTCTGTTGAAGGCACACATGACTCTGTGAGCAGTCCTCTTGTCATGAGGACTGGAGTCAACTGGGGAAGGGAAAACATTATCTCCAGAATAGGCACTGCCTGTGAGAAGCTTACATGATTCCATATATAATCTTCAGGGGGCAAGGACTAGGAGCCAGATGATGGATGCAATCTCAGGGAATTAGGCATGTCTACCTGTGGTAGGTTTGCATAGCTCTGCCTGTGGTTCTTCTGTGATGAAAGCTGTGACCACTGGCAAATGTTTTATTTGTAATCTCTCAAGATATTCATATAAAATTTTCTTCTTAGACAAATGTATTTAAGTAAAGTTAATTAATTTAAACTAAAGTATTAAATAAATAACAACACAGGCAGTCATATGAGTCAGTCTCCCAATGATTAAAGTTTGGAACATTCATTGGAATGCTAAGAAGATAATTGTATGATAGACTGTGCATAACTCCCTATGCTGCAAGATACCAAAAATTTAATAGTAAGACTCTCTAAGTTCCCAAACATCCTAAGGAGTTCCAGAGGCCCCAGAAATGTTAGAAATATGGTCTTGTCTATCAATCTGGTAAACAACCCACACCTTCACTCCTACCTTTAGGGAAGTCTAAACTGTATTGTCTCCCCCACAGCCTGGGGCATCTTCATACTAAATAGTCTAGATAGTCATTGTCAAGGGCAAATATATGCAATTATTAAATGAAGCAATTGTCCCATATGGCATTACATCCCAGAAATAGAAGCAAGAATTGTCATTAGCCAACAGAATAAATTGTAAGGGACTGAAGGAATTTATCCTGTAATGGCCACTTTAACCAAAAACATGCAGTTTAGTAATATTGAATTCAAGAGGCATGGATCAAAGTAATTGTATAAAGCAACAACGCTCAGGTACTTTTAGTTGAATCATACTTCAGTCTGGCTACTGGAACTTGATAAGAAAACATCTATTCTTCATTTTTTTTCCAGGTGCATGGTGATAAAACTAAATATTAGAACCTTGTCTGCATTTAAAAAAATCAATTTTAGTCTCAGAAATATTTATGCTTCATTCAACAAAAACACTGTTTTCTTAATTTGTCTATGACAGATTCTGCTTCACTCCTGAGCCCCATCCACAGGGTGGCAGAAACTAAAACCTAAGCTTTGATCCAGTGGAGTAGTCTCACAACAGATCCATCCCCTGAACCATTAGCTTCTGTGACATGGGCTTGTTTTGGTAAAGGCCACCATTTAGGTAGGCCTTTGCCTATCACCCTTCATCCCTAAGTAGTCAGTGAGTAAGCAACAAGCCCTTGGAAAATGGGCAAAGGAGTTTAGACCATGAATCAACGTTCCTTATTAATGCCCACATACTAGTCAATTGGTATAACCTACCAAGTCTCTACCACTTTATCCAGTCAGCGGTCCACAGTGCTCTGTAGGCACTCACTGCTGTGGACCATCATGTCCCTTTGGTCTCAGCAGAAGTCATCCTTTCAGGTTGTCAGGCCAAACTGCTACTCCTCATCACCTGTATGTGACCTTGGGAGAGCTATTTTAATATCACTGTGATTGGGACTCTTCATTTCTAAACAGGGAAGGATAATCCCAATGCACCCCCCACCCACCCACTCAGTGTTTTGGGGTTTATTTTAAGTACTGTGAGTGTCTGGCACACATCATCACTTGTAAGTATTTGTCACTATTGTTATTGTTGCTATAGGAAAGTGTTTAGCCAGAGAGCCTTCCACACCTCCCAAAGGAATTATGTGAGAACATCTGGATTTTATTTATATCACACTAGAGGATTCACCGTCCCCAACCTAACCTTCCCAGGCTGCACTGTGTTGTGGTATTGTGTTCCCCAAAGTATTGTGCACCCTAATAAATTTATCTGGGGTCAGAGAACAGACAGCCACTAGATACAGAGGCTGGAAAATGGTGGCACTCATACCTTTAATCCTAGCATTCCAGAGGCAGAAATTTGTCTGGATCTCTGTGAGTTCAAGGCCACAAGGATACAGCCAGACCTGGTGACACTCGCCTTTAATCCCAGGGCGTGATGGCAGACAGTAAAAAGATATATAAGGCATGAAGACCAGAAACTAGAAGCATTTGGCTGGTTAAGCTTTTAGGCTTTGAGCAGCACAGTTCAGCTGAGACCCATTCTGGTTGAGGACTGAGAGGCTTCCAGTCTGAGGAAACAAGACCAGCTGAGGAACTGGCAAGAACTCATTAAGATTCATGCTACAGCACTGTGTAGTTATTTCGCTGTCAGTGGCTCAGCTTGGCAGAACAGCAGAGATCAGCAAGCTCCTCGACCACAAAAGCTCCAACCGCATTCCCTCAACTTTCACCTTCCACTCCCTCCTCCCTCAATCTGTCCAAACCTACTTTCAGTTTTTCTTTTCCTTTCCTGTCTTCTTACCCTGGGTCACATCTCCCAGACTCCATCTTTGTTGGTTGGTCTGCCATGCTGGACAGAGCTGAAGGGAACTTCAGCTTACTAGGAAAGAGATGCAAGTGAGGATGGTTTCAAAACTACCTCATTCTTTGCAGTGGTTTGTAATCTTAAAAACAAACAAACAACAACAACAAAAACCTTAAATGTCAGCATTGAACATCACCTCCACTGGGAAGGGTAGAGGAGGGGAAGGCAGGAATTTAGCCCTTCACTCTAGAACTGACCTCAAAGAGAAACCCATGCTCTGTTACAATTAGAAATCGAGCTCTCCTCCGAGGTTAACAATGGAGGAAGCTCGGCTGGGAAAAATCCAATGTAGGATGGATGGTTCAAAACTGAACAAATCAAGGAACATGGCACCCTAGTAAGCATCAGACTGAAGCCAGAATTCCTCACTGACATTTTCTACAGGAAATGCCAGTTTACAGGACTCAGAACAGATAAACATTTGACTGAGGTCACACACACACACACACACACACACACACACACACACACACACACAGACCACTGACTCAGCAGAGACTTCCTATGATCTACCATAGTAGGCCACACACACTTGTAAGTTCAAAATCTTCCCGTTCCACACCGTGTCAATATCTGGGAGCAAAGTCTGATGTTCTGAAGGTTGGGAGAGGTCCTCATGCCACTCTACAAAAAAAAAAAAAAAAAAAAAAAAAAAAAAAAAATCAACTGTCTCATCCACAGAATGCATATATCTAGTGATAGACGTCTCCAGAGGCTCTGCCTCACTGGGAGAAGCCTGTGCTCACACAGTGCATCATCTACCATGCAGACATCAGACACTGCTAGGGGTGTAAACTGCACTGCCCTTATATTAGCAATGCCACCACACTGGAATATCTTAGATGTCAGAGGCTTTATGTATGCCCATTTGATGATAAAAACTTACACAGACTGGGAGTCAGGAAGGATCCTTTGGTGTCTCTATGTGTGCTGCCCTCTCTGCCTGCAAGATCAGTCAGCAGCAGGCATTCAGTGGAAGGGGCAGGCCTAACTCATTAAAGCTATTGGCATTTTCTAAATGGAAATGCTCCATAACAGTTGAACAGAAGGAAAAGCTCTGGAGATATGTGGAAGTTCACTACAAGAAAAGTCACCCTGAATGTGTAATCCTATAAGTAAATAAAAATATTAATGCTTGCTCCTGTTGTGTATGACCAAAGGGGGGGGGGGGGAACGGTACCTGGTGGCTTGATTATATGCAGTTACTGGTGTAAAAGTGAGAAGTTATGGAATCCTATCTCTTTAGACTGGAAAGAGCTATTGTAGAGCACTTCATCCTTCTAGATTCTCCCTTCCAGTCATCCTTATTCCTCTCCCAACATACACTCCACAGACCAAAACCAGATAGAGCAACTTCATCTAAGAAAAATTAAGTTCCTTCTTCTAGATTATATATTAAAATATTATAATTGGAAGTTAATTTTCACTCAAAATAGAACAAAACAAAAAGGGCCAAAGGAATATTTGGGTAGATGACAAGCTAAAACAAATAATTTTTTGATATAAGATGAAGAGACTAATATATAAAGAATCCCTTACCAATCAAAGAAAAAGTCAAGCGGCCCAATGACAAGAAATTGGCAATTTAATAATTACATTTATTTATTCATTTAAATTTATTTATGGGGGCGTGTCTTGTGCTTGTCATGGTGTGTTTTGAAGACACTTGAAGAAAGTGATTCTCTCCTTCTAATGTGTCTGTCCAGGGAATTGAACTCTGTTCGCTGGGCTTGTTGGCAAGAGTTCTTACAAGCTGAGTCATCTTGATAGTGCTAAGTGGCATATTTTTTAATCCATAAAAATTCCTGGTAAGCCTTCACTCTAACTTTGAAGGAAAGAAACGTAGATTGAGGCAACAAGATCCATGTTTACCCATTGATGAAATGTTTGAAAGGTGACTATTCAGTGTGTAGAGGGCTGGAGAAAGGAGTCTTTTTGTGTACTGCTATATTTATACCAACAAGTATAGCTTTCTGAACATCAGTGTATCAATATGCCAAAAGCCTGGAAGTATGTGTTCTTTACTGTGCTCCAAGACTGAAGGAGAATGGGTCTAAATGTTCACTCACAGGGGTGAGATAAATACACTTCTCTGCCTGTATTCAATGAGGACCACCCAAGGAATGCTGTAGCTAGTGCAGCTCGGTCCTTGAAAACTGACCGGGACAGCCAGGAAGTAAGAAAGAAACAGACACACACACACAGAGAAAAGCTGGGAGTGAGTGGGATGTGCTCTTTCCGATGGAGCAGCACCAGATGCAGCAAGCAACACTGGAAACTCAGGTTGCAGTCCTCTAGGAGAAGGAAACTGTGATTGCTAGCCTCTGCACACACTGCCAACATTGGCACTCAGACCAGAGCAAGTCTGTGTCTCTTGTCTGAGCCTCACCCTAGGGGGAAGACTTTGGCACTCTCATGAGTCTGAGGCATTTGGATCCCCATGTTAAACAATACACCTTCCCTCAAGGTTTCCTCCATGCCACACCCAATAACAAGCTATATGACAAAATAAATTTAAGGCCACAATAAATGTTTCTAAAGTATTAAGTGGTAGAAAAACTGCTGCAGCATAATTTAATAAATCAATAAAACTGAAGTACATGTAAACACAACACTATGATAGTGACATTATTTTATGTTCCAAAATCTTTGCCAATGAACAGGTATTAGCTAAAGACATGACATAACCAAGTGGTGGCACATGCCTTTAATCCCAGCACTCAGCAGGCAGAGGCAGGTGGATCTCTGTGAGTTTGAGGCCAGCCTGGTCTACAAAGCAAGTTCCAAGAAAGGTACAAAGCTACACAGAGAAACCTTGTCAAAAAAAAAAAAAAAAAAAAAAAAGACATAACCAAGCTGATTTATATGATGAAGTGTCCACTGGGAAAAATCTGACTTGTCAGTGTGGAGGAGGAAATGTCCACACTGAAGGAGTTTTCAGCACCTTGACCCTGCCCCCAGGATTTTTTCTTTAAGCCTTCCAACAGGCAGACTCTACTCACTAAATGCCACTCCTGTGAAAATAGAACAAGTGACGAAAATAAAGCAAGTCACCAAACAAAACTAACAAGGACTCCTTAAACCAGGCAGGAGAACACATCTGGAGTTCTTTTCACTCTTAAGCATCCCTTTGTGACTTGCATTACTGAAGCAGGGTCACTGGTCTAAAAGCTGTTAGTGCCTGATTAATTAGTAATCAGGACAGGGTTGATGGTTTTTCTTCCTCAGAGCCAGTAATTATCATTCCTGACACAGAATTCAACATTTGGTAAGCAGCAGACACACCACCGTCACCATTCTACTCTGTTCCATGCTCCAAATCTATTTAAAGGCTTTAGTTGGAAGGAACCCTTGCGGAGAGGTTACCCTCAGCAGCCTCTTCCTGGACTCCTTTCTGTCACTGTTTCCTTGTAGTCACCGGTGATGTGACTGAAGACAGGAGAGAGCAGAGAAAGGAAGGACAAGAGTGTGTAGCTCTGAGAGTTTAAAAACTCACTCGTGGATATACAAAAGGAAAGAAGGGTACTCTGAAAGGCCATTGTGTTGTAAGAAAGATCGCACACACTAGCATGGAAACATTTAGAGAGCTGACCTTCGCCTTTTCGCCTTTTCGCCTTTCAATTTTGAGCACTGTGCCTGCAATGAAACATATGTACACAATAGTCTAAAGCTGTGGTTTATCTAGGACCCATTAACAAAAGCCACTGGAAGGAAAACATTTGTAATAACTCACCTGTCATACAGGTTTGGCAAGTGAGTAAGCAAACTGCAATTCCAAATCCCTGTTTCCATTCTCAATGCTAGAGGCTACCAAATAAGCAAAGGAATAAGTGAATGGATAAATGAACAAATAAATGAGCTTGCAACAACAATAAAAACTACCTTGAAAGCCTTAGATGATACATCCATGAACACACAATAGTGTCCTGTGGGAGCCAGATGGCATGAGTGGCCCCTGGCCCTGGTGAGCTCTAACAGTGAGGTATCATTCTCACCACAGAGCAACACTTTTTGGGATCTACTGACATTTGTGATTCCCCCTAGGATGGAGGAACCAGGCAAGTTTTATTGAAAACAGTCGGGAATCTGAAGTCTATAAGCTCCTTCACCAGGGCTCGGGTTAATAGACTCAGAAATGATCACTCCCCATTTCTCTGGACACCAGTGCCCTGGAAGGAGTAAGAGAATGGGAAAGTGAAGTCATGCCAGTGAGAAACTGTATCTCAAAAAATAAGGTGGATGGCACCTGAGAACAATACCCAAGGTTGACCACTGTCCTCTCATACGTATGTGCACACACTCATACATACACAAATATAAAAGAATAAATACATAGGTAAACTTTCAGACAGATAAACAGATATAAGTAATAAGACTTCTACAAGACATTATCAATAAAAACAGCCAGAAGTCCTAATGAGCCTAGGTTCATAATGTCTTCCAGGTCAACATTTGATCAGAGAAAGCTTGATGGGACAAATGCATAGTGACTTCTGCAATGCTATTGGCCATGTATCTATAGAAGAGCTCTTCGGAATGTAACTGATTTTTAAAGCTACTGTAAGACATGTCAAACTTCATATCTGATACATGACAATTTCCAACTTATCCATGAATTAAAATATTGAAAAGCCAATTTTCTCTGGTGGGAATGATAAGCTTGGTTTGTATTTTTTAGATTCTTTTTCTAACAGATCATGCTTTAAAATATGAAAGAATCATAAAAAAAGGCCGTTAAAATTATAATAGCAGTATGAAATATGTTAACTGCTTGATTTTTAAAATATAAGTAAGACAGATATATCTTTAGACTACTAGAACTGTTATAAACAGACTTTTCAACACATTGGGTCCTTTCAATGGAAAACAAATTTGGAAGCAGGGTGTGATGGTACACACCAGTATCCTAGTGCTCAGCAGGAGGGCAAACTTATGGCCAGCCTGAGCTACATACCAAATCCTTGTCTCAACTGAAGCTCAATTTATAAATAAACTCAATAATATATGTGTCATCTGTCACCTGTTTTGAAACGCATTATAAAAATAAGCTGAGCCACTAGAAGGACACAGGATGGGTACATGAGATGTTTGACAAAACCAAAGTAGGACACATAGCAAAATGGCAACAGGAGAACTTATGTGGCACCTATATGATTATTCCCAGGACTCTTCAACTTTCCTGTGTAACTTTAAATTTCCATATTAATGTGTTATAAAAATATGGGTGACCAGTCACTGCACTGAGTTATTAGTTTCATCAGGTCAAATCCTCTCAAGAGTCCTGTTTCTTCAACTGCTACTTTCATGTCCCCTGCATCACTTTCTCACTCCTGGATCTTTCTTCCTTTTCCCACAATATCAGTGCATGTGCATTCTGTGTTGGCGAGGGAAGATATATATGCATGGGGTGAAAACAGAAATGCTTTTAGTTAGCCTTAAGGAAGAGAGCTTTGTACTACTCACAGTTTGCAGATTGCAGAAGCCTAACTCACTCTGACTGGAGCTAAATAGAGAACTCAGTTCAGTTCTCTCCAAGTCCAGCTCCAGCAGTGGGAAGCTTCAAGCATGATTAGATCCAAGGACTCTAATGAGTTTGTCAATAGTGTACTTTCTCCGTCTCTCTGGGCTTCTCGCATTAGGTTGCTATTTTTAAGCCATTCTAAGAACATTTGAAAAGCAGTTATGTGAATGGTAAGGTCAGCACAGTACTGTGTTGTATATTAATTGTTGAGTCCTATTTTAGAAAAATTCTGTCCTTACATCTGTGACCAGTTCTGATGACCACCCTGTTACTCACTAAACAATTCAGAAGGTTCATCCCTCTTTTCTCGTTGCCTCACTCTGAGGTTCTCTGCCATTGGGATTCATTCTCATCATTCTGCTAACACTCCTCATGCAAAAGTAACCAGTGACTTTCAGAAGAATGAAGGTGCAGAGACCTTCCATTGCCATCTCACACACTCTCTGGGCAGCATTTGACAGCACTGACCACTCGCTTCTCCCTTCTGAACGGCAGACAAGTATTTGACTTGACTTGAGAGATGATCTCTAGAAGTTCAAGTGAGGAAGTTGAAAGCAGGAGACAAGGATGAGAGACGTGCCCCTCCCACCCCCCAAAAAAACCAACCAAACAAACAAACAAACGAAAAAAAACTCATCAGCTTCAAGATGGCTCTGGCTCTTAATGTGACGCCTTAACTGCCCCCACCGCCGCTCAGTTTCAACACTAGCTCCCACCCTTTAACCCTTATTTGCCTTTCTTTCACTTTGTACCCTCCTCTCTATTTGCAATTTGGGGCTCTGGCATTCAGTGACTATGTCATGTACCACTGGGCCAAGCTGCTTCTCCACATCCTACTGCATCGTGAACAAATTTTTAAATTGGCACCATTTAGTATTATTATATCAACATGATCTGTTCCCTTTTCCAAGCACTCACTCATGCAAGGCTACAAGGACCTAAAAGCTAAATATCATTCAGTATTCAGTAAGGACTTAATAATTAGTGAACTTAAAATACTGAGTACCATTATCCAGATCTCCCAACTTAAGCATGCAGAATTAACTATGTTTAGTCATGGAGGATGAGGATACATCACAAAATCTTTTATTAAGTGATGGCGGAAGGAGAAAAGCATGAAAGTCTGTTTCACTGGGCACACTAGTAAGCTAGACCTGGCTGAGTGCTCTGGGCATAAGTTCCTGGATCCAGAGAAGAAAAGAGAGGCCAGATAGTCCACCCTCCCCCTTGGAATGCTTCTTGGTGGACAGGAAGGGTTTCCAGAATCTGGAATTGGCTTCTGTTGCTAAACTAAAGATCTGCTTTATCACAAGATGCTGAGAGTTGACACTGCTGTTGTTCTCTCCTGCCTTAACCAGCTATAAACTCCTGACAGAGAGCCAGTTACTTGACGTCACACCTTCAGATTCTCAAAATAGTTATCAGTAAACACATTTTCAACAACATTTATCACTTATCCATTCAACTAATGGTTTGCTTTAATGTTTTAATAATAAAACACTTAATGGAATAAATGTCAGACAGTAGAAGGATGTGGATCAATGTCATATCAAACAGCATTCTAGGTAGTAGAAATGCTCTGTATTCCTATTACCCAATGTTGCCTTCCAAACCTTAAAATGCAGCTATTGATTCAGAAAAATCAGATTTTTTTTAAATTTTGTATCATTGGAGGTTAGTAAAATTTAAGTAGCCATGTGTAGCTAGTGAGCAATGTATTAGCACAGGATAGTTAGTAAACTATTTCCTTTTGTTCTGCAGTTAATTTCTTCTTCTCAGAAAAGTCTGCTCCTTACAGACTTTTAATCATCTTCCTGGTCACATTGTACACACTTACAGCATCTATATTGCCTATGTGCCCAAACAGTAATAACAAAGCTTCAGGAAACACTTCAAACCTAATTTGGTTTTTTAATTTAGTTTAGTGTTTTGATATCAGTGTATAGGATGGCCCTATATAGGAACACTGTATAGTATACCTCTATATGTATCACTGGTCATTTTTACATGATATTTAGAATGGGTTAGTATTTTCCTGGGAAAGTAATTTTAGTGAATGTCTAAAATGTCCTAAGTTGTTCATATATCCCTTAATTCTTTAGAAGGTGAAAAAGCTCAGAAAAATGATTGTTCTAACATGTAAGGTTTAGTACAGCAAAAGAAGATATGACAGAATCAGCAAGGGGAGAGGTCCACACATGTGGGTCTTCCTCCTCCCAGCTGAAGACACATGAAGTTTGTTCTGTTGTCCAATGATCCTGCCCAAGGAAACTTAGAACTCAGAAGTCAATCTAGATACCGCCTGTCAAGCAACCATCAAAATTCCAAATGAAGGAAGCTTCCGTTCCCAAGTGGCAGGACAGCCTAATCACTTAGAGGAAGTTTCCTATCAGTGCGGGGAGTCATTTGCCAGTCAACTCCCAAATACCAGCCAAGAGATAACCTTGTAAGACAGCAGCCTCAGGCTTGCTATGCTAATTCCTTTGTGCACAGATACTCTTCTGTATGTAGAAATGCTACAAGAAAAGTCATGAGAGAGAGGGAAGAAGAGAGGGAGAGTCTATCAAACTATATCAAACTGACACTTGTTCCTACAGTATGTGATAATGGTCCCTAATCCTTCATAACCTAGGTGAAACAATGTTTGTGAACATTTACTATGTGTGATGTGATGATCTAGGCACTGAGGACATAGTATTCAGCAACAAAACAGAGGTCCCTGCTTGCATTCTATAGAAAGGACATACATTTAAAAGGTGAGTGAACAAGCAAGCAGAGTAGTTTCAAATAATGGTTAATGGTAAGAGGAAAAGTAGAATTATGTCACAGAATCAATGTGAGCCAAAGTTGACAACTTTGGATTCAGTAGCAGAATGGTTCCTTCTGATGAAGTTATCTTTGAGATGAGATTTCAATTACTAGGAGACAATCATTCCAAAACTGGGAAAGGAAATCTAACGGACAGTAGCCATATGCTGTCATGCAGGACCATGAAAAGATTCTTGTAGCCAGAACACAGTACTAGACTCAGGAAGAGAACAAATGGAGTTGATGTAAAAGACAGTAGGCCAGATGATGTCCTGGCTTTCTCCATCAGTGTAACAAGTTTGAGGTTCATCAAGCATGTCTTAGCAAAGGCAATCTCATGCTTGAAGTTTGTAGACAGCCCTTCTCCACTATATAAGAATGGGCCTTGATGGTCAAACACAATCTTCTTGATAGGCAGAGTCCTCAAAACCTATCACCCTGTGTAAGAATAACTTTCCCTGTTTCTAATTCAATATATTCTGTTTGCCAGTGTGAATGAAGTAAAGTAATAGGACAACTGGTCAACCTCACTGTTCTCTGTTCCCAATAGAAACTTAGAAGAAGTGTGTATACAAACTAATTGTCCTCTGTTGACTGCTGGGATGGACCTGCAAGCCACAGAGAAATGATTTCCCTTTTTGTGTGAAAAAGGCATTGCTCCATACAGTGCTTAGCTGTAGTGTTTTCTAAGATAAAGCTCCAAGCTGCAGTGGGTTTAAACTAAGAGGCAATGGGTATCATTTGCTCAGCAGGTGGCTATGAAACTTTTGAAAAATTTAAGTAGGTGAAAGTAATGCTGTAGAGCAGTGGTTCTCAACCTGTGGGTCACTACTCCTTTGAGGGTCAAAAGGTCCTTTCTTGGGGTCACCTAAGACCATTGGAAAACACAGATACTTACATTACAATTCATAACAGTAGCAAAAAATACAGTTATGAAGTAGCAACAAAAAATAATTTTATGGTTGAGGATCACCACAACATGAAGAGCTGTATTAAAGAGTCACAGCATTAGGAAAATTGAGAACCACAGCTGTTGAGCACGCATGAATTCTAGAAAAGTGAGAGAAAAGCTAAATTTGGTGGTGCACACATGTAATCTCATCACCATGGAAGCAGAAGCTAGAGGATCAGGAAGAAAATAAAAATAACAAAAGAAAAAGCAAGATAAACAATGAGGAGGTCACTAAGGTGTACTATTTGGGAGAAAATGGTCACAGATTGCAGGCAGCAGGCATGAAGCCAGCATGACATGTTAGTAGTTTGATGTGTGTGCGGAGGACTAAACACAATCTCTGTCTGAAGACCGTGTGCATTTTCCTTTTTGTGGATGAAATACTGAGACTGTCTAGGTTCTATAGTTGTGACATATCTTTTTGCCCAAAACATCTGGGTCTTTTTTGTTTGTTTTTCAGGACAGGGTTTCTCATTGTAGCCCTGGCTGTACTGGAACTCACTTTGTAGACCAGGCTGGCCTCAAAACCTCAAATGCTGGGATTAAAGGTGTACACCAGCAAGCATCTGGGTCATTATCTCTGACCAGCCACAGCTTGTTTCTTCACTTAAACACTAAAAACAAAACTATTCGCTGAGACCCATATCTATGAAGCCTGAGACGCTTCCCTTTTGGAGATCCTACTGAAGCTTGCCATTTTCCTTTTAACTACTATGAGTTAATAATTAAGTTGGTTTTGCTTGACAGATAGATTCTTCATTTTCTCCTTATGGTGGAGTATCCCAAGAATGCTGGGAAAAGTTAAAAAAGGTGCAAAGTGGTTCTTCTGGACACCATTACCCTTACTTTAACATTCTAAGATTCTCAGACCTGCAAACTCAGCACTGGAGAGGCTGAAGCCAGAGGATCGCTAGGAGTCCCAAGTCAGCCTTGGGTACATAGAAAGTTCCAGGGAAGACTATGCTACAGAGTGAGACCCTGTCTCAATATATCAGTAATAAATATTCAGAATCTGGATCTGAGGTTCAGATCAAACTAATTCTAAGATTGAAATCTGAGGGAAACAGAGGTGAGGGGAACTGGGAGGAGTGCGGGGAGAGGAAACAGTGGTTGGTATGTGTTGTATGAGAGAAGACTCTATTTTCCGTTAAAAGAGAAAGAATGGAAAGAAGGAAGGAATGCAGGAACAAAAAAAGGAAGGAAAAAGGAAGGAAGGGAGGGAGGGAGGGAGGGAGGGAGGGAGGGAGGGAGGGAGGGAGGAAGATACCAAATATTTGGTCTGTGGTAAATCATTGATGTAGACTTCTCGGTGACACTTAGCTCCTGATAACATAAAAAACAAAAGGTAGGTTCTGGTCCACATTCAGAATCTGTGAGATAGTAGAGGTAAAATGCTGAAGAACTGGAAGGAAAGCATGAAGTCTGGGAAACAGAGGGACTCAGTAATATTCCATTGGGGTGGAACTTCTAACTCACCATCCAGCCATCCCTCACTTTGAAGTGTAGGATGTAAAAGTTTCTCTGCCTCCTTGGAAATGGCTCGAAAGCAGCCAAATCATGTTTTACGTAAGTTTATTTCTACCAACATAGGTGCCATAGCAAGAATCTGAGTGTTCACTTTCCTTCAAATGCTAGGAAGTAGAAAATAACCGGGAATGTAATACAACCTTCAAAGTAGACACATCCCCAAGATGTACAAATAATGATATATAAAACAAAGGAAACGCATGTTGGCTGTAAGTACACAAGGATTTTTCGGGTTATGCAAATTGAATTTCTTTTTAAAATTGCTTTTCTTGAAGAATGCTTGTTAGAATAAATGTATTAAAGTTTTTGAAAGGCATAAAAATCTTCATTCGAAAAGGGGAAAAAAAAAAAGTAGGTGTTCTCCCCTTCAGGTTGCAATATCTTTTCATTGTGTGCTTCTCAGCAACCATCTGAGGTCTTCTTACTCAGTTCCAGGACCAGGTGCTGCAACAAACCAGGATAAAACCTTTCAATGAAAATGCAATTGTTACTTAAAAGATACGGGCCTGTATACAATGCACTCTGCTCTGTCATCTTGCACGATCTAAATATAAAGCTGGGTCAGCTACTTTAGGTCACTAAATAGAACTGCTGGCAGAGGCAGACAATTATTCTTTGTGTTTCCCCCCCCCCCCCCCCCCCCCCCGAATATTTTCACCACCTGTTTTCACATCTGACCTCTCCAGTCATTTTAAGCAGTTCACAAAGAGAGGAAGGAGGGAACCTGGCAAGTCCATATGCCAAACTAAATCATATCCAGGAGACCTGGAATGCCTTCTGAATAAAAAAGAAAAAGAAAAGAAAAAAAAGAAAGGACCTGTAATTAGTGATTAAAACTGGGAGTATTTTGTTTCCCATTTAACCTTAAACTCCTCTCTGCTTCGATGCATTCTCACACTTAATGTGATGCCGTTCAGCTCTACCATGTGAGAAATAAACCAGTAATTACCATGGCAAATGTGTTCTTCACTTTATCTATGGCTTGCCTCGTGTGTTTAGTGGCCAATTTTTCTTTGAAATGAGATGAGACTTCCATTTTTCCTGGTCAACTATCAAACAACTGAGAAATATTTCATCATGTAGAAATTGGGAGATAGATTAAGAATGAGAAGTGACTTTTAACTAGTATTGCTCTTTCTGACACACTTTTGCAGAAATAATGCTATTTTAGGAAATAGTGTTCAAACAGGGAAAACAGAACAAGGCTTAGTAAATTACCAAAGATTTAAAAGCTAACAATTAGCTAACATTAGATTAGAAATATGTCTATCATGAATTAACATAAATATCTGCAAAATTAAGGGGCATCTAATCTGCTTAAAACAAATTTACACACTATAAACAGGTAGCACATTTCTACCATAGAAAAAAACATACCAGAAACATTGTTTAAAGACCCCATATAATAATTTCAGTTAACACTTGCAGAAACTCTCAAGGAGAGAAAGCAGACTTCACCACTCCTTAACTGTGGAGTGTATGTACTGAATTCTTTTCAAAATCTATCCTGAGTCAGGAGAGAAAGGGATATAACTTTCTGGCAGAGAAAGCTGACAGATACTACCTTAGTCGATGTCAAGGTCAATGTGAACAGTCATAAATCATGTTGACAATGCAGGCCCTCGATACAACATGATGGGAATGGCAGTTCCCCTCTGGAAGGTCTCCAAAATCCATAACCCCAGCTCAACCATGGGAATACAGCAGAGAAATCCCAACAGAGGGGTACCCTAAAAAATTCCTAACTAGTATTCCTCAGAACCACTACATTAATCAAAAGTGATAAAGCATAAAAAATTGTCACAGCCAAAAAGGCCCTAAGAAGATATAATCAAATGCAGTGTGCTTTCCTGGATGGGATCCTGGAAGAGATAAAGGATATTAACTGAAAACTAAAGAAATCAGAATAAAGTAGAGAATTTAGTTTAAAATGATTTAGTTTAAATAATATGCATATATGTGAACTATAGTAGTTTATATACAATATATATTATACTATAATATATTATTACACATATATTATAGTCTAGTATATTATAAAATAATTAATATATGTTAAATAAAAATAATCTATATTATATACATTATAGAAAAACTAAGACTTTATATATCAAATATATATTTATATATTATATATAATCAAATATATCATATATACATATATGATAGAAGAACAAATTAAGACTTCCTAGTGGCTAAAGCCAGAAGAAAATTTTGATAGTTTAGCTTTGCCAATGAAACAACCATAAGTAAAGGAAGCTCATGTTGATGGCAGCCTGTCAGGAATCAGGCACTGAGTTAGAGGTGGGGCATTCAGAGAAAGTTTTCATTAAAGCAGAAGAATTACAAATTGAGACAAGAAGGTTGGTTACCTTGCCCAAGGTCACATAGGCCTCAGTGACAAAACTGGTTTAAATCCATGGGTTCCTGATGTATTAGTCCATGTTTTTTCCACCATACAATGTTCCTCCAAATTCAAGAGCAGAGGCCTTAGCTTGGAAATGCAGTACTTCACTGTAAAGTGCCAGGCTCTAGATTTGATCCAGAAGCACCACAAAAATAACCAAGTAAATACATCATGATTCACATTCATTCTTCCTATGGTTAAAAACAAAAACAAAAACAAAACAAAAAAAAAAAACCTAGTCTCAGATTACCTAAAGTTTAATGACAAACATCTATTAATGAGCTTGCAGAACTGGATGTATCACATTTATAACATAAGTAGACCTTATGTTAGAGTGCATTTTTATTCCTTTTGTTGCTGCAATGGACAAAGAATACACAGAGAACACTGCAGAAATGAGGAAATTATAAATATACTTATCTCAATCAAAGTATCTGCAGCTGAACTGTCCTTGTGCCTTCAATTTATACAGTAGCAGCAATATCTAATGTTTAATCTGCTCTCTAAAATGTGGAATGCTTTCTGCTAAATTTCTGTTTACATAGCCTCCGGGAGATCCAGTTTTTATTACAAGTTGATGAGTAAACAGCTGATAGAACCTTGTGGTGACCTCATCAAGGGAAGGAATCCAAAGGACCTTAGAAGCTCGCTGTGGTCAGACAAGCCTCCCTGGAGAGGCCACAGGCGTCTAGTTAAACAGAGCATTGGTGTGTACCAGCTTGAAATGGGAAGGGAGGGAGGAAGTGAGGGAGAAGAAAGATAGGCCAAGTATATATATGGCCATTTATAGATTATATCACTTTCCATATGTCTCCACTCCCCATCTCCCATAACAGTACCTACCAGCCACATCACATGGTCTGGGTGACTAAGAATCCAGGCATGGACATCCAAGGCCAAACAATGCCCCTTCCCACCATTAGATGATGTTACCCCTAACAGTCCATCTGAGCTTCGAGTCCTGTCTCAGCAGCTCCTTGGAATTATATTCCTGGGAAATCAGACAGATGAGCATCCTGTCTGCAAGGGCTTATGATAGAACCTTTCTGCGAAGCTCTTCACCCTGAAACTCTTCTCCCTTCTAAATCACTCTTGGTCATTGTTCACCTAGTTACTTTTACGTGTCAGTATTTCTCATTATCTTTGAAAACAAGCAAATCTAATACATGGGGCAACACTTAAATCTTTTTAGAACAAAATTTTCTTTCTGTATGCAAGTCCTAACTATTGAGCGTGAAGATGAAAGCAACCTGGTACAAATAGATGGAAATTATCACACAAACATGGTATCCAAGGCTGTAAAGCTGGACTTGCAAACTCCAGAAAAGTTTAATAAAGCCACTGTCCCTGTCCAAAGGCCTGAAGGCCTGATATGCAGCGAACAATACATATATATATTATATATATACACATACATATATATACAAACATACATACATACATATATATTATATATATGGAATATCTGATTTGTTGCTTTTTGTGGAGGTGGAGGGGAGAATTAGCAAAAAAAAAGATTCATAATTTTTCTACAAATAAATTATAAAAGCATTAAGTATGATGACTCCCAAGTAGCATGTCTGCTTCACTTGCCTCAACAAAGCAAACAAAAATATAGATGAAATATAGGTGACAGAATTTTAAGCAATTTGAAGACAATTATTTCTAGCATTTCCCACAGGTTTTTTTTTTTTTTTTTTTTACTAGATAATCAAGAAGCTAACTCTGGGCACAACATCCTGGCAATTTGCCACCCTGGACAAGGGTGGGAAAGGAAAGTTTTCAACTGCTGGGAAAAGGCATCGCCAAGGAAACCCCTCTCTGTTGACCCTGCTTGAGAGAATGTGTGATTGCCAGGCTCATCCCATGTCTGAGCAGGTGACAGACAGAAACCACTTCCAGAGAAGTTCTTAAGCCCCCCCAAGAGAATGCCCTGGGCAGTCATTAGCTCATTAGGATGCTCTGATAATTAGATGTCTGTGTGACTGCCCAGCCACATGCTACCATGAGAAATAAAGTCTCTGGGAATTCAGCCCTTGGATTTAATAACAGAGAAAAATGGCCAAAAAGGCCCTGTCGTGAGACGGGGCAGAACTGATTGCCGAAAGAGTGGGACAGAGCTACTGTCAGAAAGAAAGAAAGAAAGAAAGAAAGAAAGAAAGAAAGAAAGAAAGAAAGAAAGAAAGAAAGAAAGAAAGAAAGAAAGAAAGAAGGAAGGAAGGAAGGAAGGAAGGAAGGAAGGAAGGAAGGAAGGAAGGAAGGAAGGAAGAAAAGAGAAGAGAAGAAAGAAAGAAAACTCAAATTTAATAACAGTGTTTCTAATTAAATTTGGATTATTTAAAATGGATCTCCTTTCCTGTCACAAATTGCTTTATAAAAGATTAATTAAACACAATACTAAAGAAGAGACCCTGGCTCCACAAACCAGTGACTAAGCAGTGCCCCTTTGCCACTATAGACACAGTCTGAGCCAGGGTCACAGTAAAGAAAGCCTGGGAAATGTACACACTGGGTCTCAGCATAGTTGGTATCAGATTTATAGAAGTGAGGTAGATGAAAGGAGCATGAATGTGAGTGTGGACTTGGAACCCACTAAAGAAGTCTGCTCTAAGCTCCTTGAGAACCAAATGAAAATAAAGATTAAAGAGAAAAGATTAAGATTCTGTCCTTTGTTGTAAGAGCAGTAATGGGGGCTGAGGGAAGGATGCAGGCTAGGTGATTAGAAGCTATTTGGAGAGCTTTGTGGATGAGGCAGATTTGAAATAAACTATGCAAAGGAAAGAACGCTGATCTTTGATAGGTGAAGATGGAGAAAATGGAGGTCAGGAGACAGGGCAATGGCTAGTGATGATAACAATAGTGCCATAGAGTTAGGTTTTAGACCAAAGGAACTACCAATCACTTGGATGTAGTGGTGACCAAAGTGTGGTCTCTGAAGTAGAGGCACCAGCAGCATTAAGTTTGAAAGGCAAATTTTCAAGCCCCTCCCCAGACCCATGTCACCTGGCACCACACCCAAGGTCGACCACTGGACTCCGCATATCTCTCTCTCTCTCTCTCTCTCTCTCTCTCTCTCTCTCTCTCTCTCTCTCTCTTCACACACACACACACACACACACACAAACACACACACACACACACACACACACATACACACGAAGTGATTTAGTGAAACAACTTCCAATTAATGTACTCTGCACTTTGGCTTTAATTTCCATTATGTATAATTTCTACTTAACACTTTACACTGTAGATTCTTAGAAAATTCTTCTGTTGTTATTAATTTTAAAAAGTGTTAGTGGACAGAAAGTGCTAAAGAAAGAGCTAGATATCCAAAGTGTTAAGCCTGCCCGAGGAAAAACACAGCTAATTCCTTTAATAAAACTTCCTTGTATGCACTCCTTTTCTTTGTGTGTACAGTACTCTAATTGGCATGATATGTAATAAAATCTTGCTCCTATTCTCTAGGTAGGTGTGCCATGAATTTAAAACATTGACATTTTCAACCTTAGAATATTTGAAATCATATGGTAATAAAAGAACTTCCAATAAAACTTAACTCTCTCCCCTTTTATTTTCCTTTAATTGATATTGTATTCATTCTTACAGAATTTCATACAACATATTTTGATCATAGCCATTCCCCCTTCCCCAACTCCTTCAAGATCCACCTCTACCTCCCTACCACCCAACTTCAGACCATTATACCACATAAGTGTATGTAAATGCTTCAACTTAGAATACATTAACTCCATGTATGCACACATACTGTTATAGAAAAAGAAATTATGTCTTCCCTCACCAATGGAAGTACCACAGTATGAAGTGAGATGATCTAGGTGCTATTCTGAGTCCTGCAAATTGTTCCATGTGTGACCTGACGAGTTTTCCTCCTCCTGGGCTTCAACTCATTTGCTGCTAAGATCTAGAGAACCACACTGATTTATGGGTGAGAGCTAGATGACACTCTTGTGCAAGTTGTAAACAGCACTTGCACAGTACTCAACAGCAAACCAGAGCTGTTATTAACAACTTTGGGATAACAGAGCATACGTGTCAACTCATGCTTGAATTTGGTGTTAGCTTGAATCAGAAGCCACAGTGATGCTACCCATGGGAAAGGGGTTAAGTCATTCAAAGTCAGAGCTTGCAAGCATACTTTATGGCATTTTGAGTACTTGGGGAAATGCAAAGTTGTCGCTTGTTCTGGTTTCCCGATTTTGAGCAACACTGCTCTGGTTTGAATGTATGTATCCCTCCAACTTCAGAGTCGAAACTTAGACTCAGGACAATGGACTAAGTGAAAAGAATTCAAATGAGAAGAGCTATATAATGACAACTGTCAGTAATGCCTCACAAATGGGGCTCAGCAAGCTACCCAGCTTCAGTCTCTGCAGACGTATGAGGAAAACACCATCCATGTTACACAAGACACCAAATCTGCTGGTAACCCCAACTGAGACCTCCCAGCACCAGAACTGTGGGAAATAAATTTCTATGGTTTACAAATGACACAGTCCATAATATTTTTGTCATAGCAGAAGGAACGGAGGAAGGTTCTTCTAGTCACCAAGGTATGTGCTCATCAGTAAATGAAGCAGAACTAGAGCACTGATAAAAATACTGAAGAAAACTAGATGTTTTAAGTGATTCATTCATCTTTTTGTAATCATCATAGTAACTACACATATTAATAGGGTATCAGATTATACTAATCTGCATTTCCCTCTCTTTGTCCTTTATGTTCAGTCTCAGCTTCATTTTTCCAGGTCTTCCTTAAGTATAAATCATTGGAAACTATATTGTGGAACAGCAGAATCTATTTCTTCTGTACAGTCATTTCAGTATGCATCACCCAACTGCCCTCATCTCCTTGCTCAATCCCACCCTGCTCTTCCCAGCCTCTAGGTTAGTGGTTCTCAACCTATGGGTCGCAACTCTCGGAGTCAAGTGATCCTTTTACTGGAGTCACATATCAGATATCCTGCATATTGGGTATTTGCATTATAATTCATAAGAGCAGCAAAATTATAGTTATGAAATAATTTTAATAATGTAGCAATAAAATATTTTTAAGGTTGGGGGTCACCACAACTGTATTAAAGAGTCTCAGCATTAGGAAGGTTGAGAAATACTGATCTAGTAAAATATTCCACATTCTGATCCATCCTTTACCTGTCATATATGAGAAGTTTTGTGTTTGTCTGCCTGTATATGGCTTATTTCACTTAATATATATCCTCTGGTTTTATCCACTTTTCTAAAAATGATAGGACCATATTCATCCTTATGGCTGAGGAACCCATTATACCTATAACATAGCTACCCTCATTTTTAAGGCCCCATTCTCTACAAGTACATCTTGTGGAGCTGTTATATCACGATTGCTATGGTCAACACAGGAGGAGGTGACTCAGCTTTTCCTTCAGAAGAGAAGTTGCTACAAGAAGTGCAGGTAGTTGACAACAAGAGACCTTTGATCCACCATAAGATTCAGTGCAGTGGCTGAGCACCAGAGGGTTCAGAGGCCCTTTCTACAGAACACAGACATCATCGTGGACCAGCCTTGCAGCTGAGGGTCTACCTCTGTGCTTCACCACAGCCTGAGGTTCTTCCTGTTTAATCCCCTTCCATTCACATGACAGCACTTGTTCTATTGTGCAGTCTGAAAGCCTTCCTGTCTATGCTCCTCCTTCACAGGAATGTCCAGCACTTCCTACTATCTTAGTCCAATTGACATAATTTGTTACTCTATGATAAAGTCTCTAATAAATTAATTATGTTATGAACATATGTATATTTTAAAAGTACACTATGATCAATCCATTGTTAAGCAATAATTGTAACCTCCCCTTCAAAATTAGCTAACAGAATTCTGTAATGGATAATTGGGTATCTTAATGGACATATTGGATATATATGGATATATTCCTCATAGTCATCTTATTCTGTTATAACATCCTATTGAAAAAAAAAATAGGACAAATGCAAGATAGTGACTCTGAAAGGCATGTCTAACTTTAGCTATGGGCTGGCTAGGATGGAAGCAATAGCTAACTGTTGAACACTGTCTAATGCTGTTGAAATCCTTTCCATTGTGAGAAATTGTGCAGCATGGTTGACCCAGGATATATCTACTCGGGATTTATTGATGAATATTTGAGTTAACACAGACATATGCAAACAAACTCTAAATCAGCCTTCAATAAGAGAAATAATGTAATATGTCTACTATATTTACTTACTTTAAAATATTTTCATCTTATGAGCACAGTTCACTGTTAATGTTAGCACTACTAAAATGCCATAAAAGTAACCTATAATCCGAGGATGTTAGAGACAGAGGCAGAATCTCCAGAGCCAGCCGCTAGCCAGAATAGTCAAAATAATGAGAGAAGCTCTGGGTTCAGGGAGAGACCCCGCCTCAATGCAGAAGGTAGACAGAAACTAAAGAAAACATCCAAGGTCAACTTCACACACACACACACCTGCATGTACGTGTGTGTCTATGCACTTGCAAACATATGTACACACATGCATGAACATCATGCTAACGTATGTTACAAAAACAGTCATAAAGTTTAAGCTAGACAAAGTTAATGAAAAGAAAGATCCTGGAGGGAGAAATACAAATAATTCTAAATTCTGTGAAAATGACTCAGCCTCAGTCAAAGGGAGAGAAATGTACAAGTCAACAATGTTTAGAAGCATCATATAAGAGTGAGGGAAACCAGAGGTAAAGACTGCAGGCCTGCAAGTTGGCACAGCAGGTAAGACACCTGCCACCCAGCCTAAAGAACTGGGTTCAGTTCTTAGAACCCATGTGTTGGAAGGAGAGAACCCACTCCTGTAATTTGTCCTCTGGCCTCCCCACATATACTGTAGCATATACTAACAGACAAAAGTATACAATATAATAAAAATGTAATAAAGACTGTAATACTGATATGCTAATTTGTAAGGAATCCCAGAGCACAGGATAAAATAAGGCACATATTATGATGCTATTTACCCAAGAAAAGTAGAAAAATAAATATTAACATTTGCTTGCTAAAGTAAAATAAGTAACTCATAAAGAATACCATAGAAACTGATTACATTCCCATCAAGAAAGGGAGCTGGGCAACTGGGAAAAAGATTAGAGAATTTTTTTCATCACTGTAATTGTTGAAAAATAAATTCTGAGTGCTTAGCTACATGAATATATTGTTCATTAATAGTTAATTACAACTTTCAATGTTAATAATAAATACTTTATAAAAATTTTTTTCTTTTTTTTTTTGTTTCTAATATTTCGGGTATTTTTTTTCTTTTTTTTTTATTATTATGTGTTTTATTTTTATACAACAGCCATGGGTTCCCCTGTCCTCCCCCCTCCCGCCCCCAACCGCACCTTCCCCCCAGCCCCTCCCCTCCATTCCCACGTCCTCCAGGACCAAGACACCACTGGGGATTCATTTAAACCTGGTGGATTCAGTACAGGCAGGTCCTGTCCCCTCCTTCCAGACTGAGCAAAGTGTCCCTCTATAAGCCCAAGGTTCCAAACAGCCAGCTCATGCACTAGGGACAGGTCCTGATCCCACAGGCTGGGTGCCTCCAAAACAGATCAAGCTATTCAATTGTCTCACTTATCCAGAGGGCCTGAACAAGCTGGGGGTTCCTCAGCCGGGTGTTCATAATTCATGTGCTGACATTTGATTGGCTATTTGTCCCTGTGCTTTTGGCAATCTTGGATTCAACAATTCACACTCTTGCAGTCCCTCCTCTTTCTCGACAATTGGACACCTGAAGCTCCACCTGGGGGCTGGCTGAGGATCTCTGCATCCACTTCCATCAGTTATTGGATGAGAGTTACAAGATGACTGTTAGGGTGTTTAGTCATCTGATCACCAGACTAGGTCAATTCAGGCTTTCTCTAGACCATTGCCAGCAGTTTACAGAGGATGTATCATTGTGGATTTTGGGGGACCTCTCCAGCACTCTGCCTATTCCTGTTCTCATGTGGTCTTCATTTATCATGGTCTGTTATTCCTCATTCTCCCTTTCTGTTCTTGATACAGCTGGGATCTCCTGCTCCCCTAAGTTTTCTTTCCCTCAAATCTTGCCCTTCATTACTCCCACTGTAGTCCAGGTTGTTCATGTAGATCTCATCCATGTCTCTGTCATTGGGTGAACCCTGTGTCTTTCCTAGGTTCCTATTTTCTAGGTAGCCTCCCTAGAGTTGTGTAGCAGTCTAGTCATCTTTGTTTTACATCTAGTATCTTCCTAGGAGTGAGTACATACCATGTTTGTCCTTCTGAGTCTGGGTTACCTCACTCAGGATGATTTTTTCTAGATCCATCCATTTGCCTGCAAACCAAATGATGTCATTGTTTTTCTCTGCTGAGTAGTACTCCATTGTGTATATGTACCATATTTTCTTTATCCATTCTTCAGTTGAAGGGCATCTAGGTTGTTTCCCAGTTCTGGCTATTACAAACAATGCTGATACAAACATAGCTGAGCAAATGCCCTTGTGGTATGATTGAGCATTCCTTGGGTATATGCCCAAGAGTGCTACAGCTGAGCCTTGGGGGAGATGGAGTCCCAATTTTCTAAGGAAGCTCCATATTGATTTCCAAAGTGGCTGTACAAGCTTGTATTCCCAACAGCAGTGGAGGAGAGTTCCCCTTGCTCCACATCCTTGCTCCCCTTGCTCCAGCATAAGCTGTCTTCTGTGTTTTTTATCTTAGCCACTCTGACAGGTATAAGGTAGTATCTCAGAGTCGTTTTGATTTGCATTTCTGGGATAATTAGGGATGTTGAGCAATTCCTCTGTGGAGAATTCTCTGTTTAGTTCTATAGCCCATTTCTTAATTGGACTGTTGGGCATTTTGATGTCTAATTTCTTGAGTTCTTTATAAATTCTGGATATCAGCCCTCTGTCAGATGTGGGGTTGGTGAAGACCTTTTCCCATTCTGTAGACTGTTGATTTGTCTTGTTGACCATGTTCTTTGCTCTACAAAAGCTTCTCAGTTTCAACAGGTCCCATTGATTGATTGTTTCTCTCAGTGTCTGTGCTACTGGTATTATATTTAGAAAGTGATCTCTGGTGCCAATGCATTCAAGAGTACTTCCTACTTTCTCTTCTATCAGGTTCAGAGTAGCTGGATTTATGTTGAGGTCTTTGATCCACTTAGACTAAAGTTTTGTGCACGGTGACAGATATGGATCTATTTGCAGCCTTCTACACATTGACATCCAGTTATGCCAGCACCATTTGTTGAAGATGAATTCTTTTTTCCATTGTACAGTTTTGGCTTCTTTGTCAAAAATTATATGTTCATAGGTGTGCGGGTTAATGTCAGGGTCTTCAATTCGATTCCATTGGTCCACATGTTGGTTTTTATGCCAGTACCAAGCTGTTTTTATTACTGTAGCTCTATAGTAGAGCTTGAGGTCAGGGATTGTGATGCCTCCAGAGGTTGTTGTATTGTACAGGATTCTTTTGGCTATCCTGGGTTTTTTGTTTTTCCATATGAAGTTGAGTATTACTCTTTCCAGATATGTGAAGAATTGTGTTGGTAATTTGATGGGGATTGCATTGAATCTGTAGATTGCTTTTGGTAACATCTCCATTTTTACTATGTTAATCCTGCCTATCCATGAGCATGGGAGATCTTTCCATTTTCTGACATCTTCTTCAATTTCTTTTTTCAGGGACTTAAAGTTCTTGTCATATAGGTACTTCACATGCTTAGTTAGAGTAACCCCAAGGTATTTTATATCATTTGTGGCTATTGTAAAGGGTGATGTATCTCTGATTTCCTTCTCAGCCTGTTTGTCTATTGTATATAGGAGGGCTACTGATTTTTTGAGTTGATCTTGTATCCTGCAAGGTTGCTGAAGGTTTTTATTAGCTGTATCAGTTCCTTGGTTGAATATTTGGGGTCACTCATGTATACTATCATGTCATCTGCAAATAGAGAGAGCTTGACTTCTTCCTTTCCAATTTGTATCCCTTAATCTCTTTATGTTTTCTTATTGTTTTCTTATAGCTCTGGCTAGAACTTCAAGTACTATATTGAATAAGTATGGGGAGAGGGGACAGCCTTGCCTTGTTCCTGATTTTAGTGGTATTGCTTTGAGTTTCTCTCCATTTAATTTGATGTTGGCTGTTGGCTTGCTGTAGATTGCCTTTATTATGTTTAGGTATGTTCCCTATATTCCTGATTGCTTCAAGACCTTTATCATGAAGGGGTGTTGGATTTTGTCAAATGCCTTTTCTGCATCTAGTGAGATGACCATGTGGTTTTTGGTTTTTTGGGTTTTTTTTTTTTTAGTTTGTTTATATGGTATATTACATTGATGGACGTTTGTATGTTGAACCACCCTTGCATCCCTGGAATGAAGCCTACTTGATCATGGTAGATAATTGTTTTGATGTGTTCTTGGAGACTGTTTGCCAGAATTTTATTGAGTATTTTTGCATCAATTTCATGAGGGAGATCGGTCTGTAGTTCTCTTTCTTTGTTGCATCACTGTTTTGTTTAGGAATCAGGGTAATTGGAGCCTCATAGAAGGAATTTGGTAATATACCTTCTGCTTCTATTGTGTGGAACAATTTAAAGAGTATTGGTATTAAGTCTTCTTTGAAGATATTGTAGAATTCTGCAGTGAAACCATCAGATCCAGGGCTTTGTTTGGTTGGGAGACTTTTAATGACTGATTCTATTTCCTTAGGGGTTATTGGACTATTTAAATGGTTTATCTGGTCTTGATTTAACTTAGGTATGTGGCACCTATCCAGATAATTATCCATTTCTTTTAGATTTTCCAGTTTTGTGGAGTAGATGTTTTTGAAGTATGGCCTGATGATTCTCTGGATTTCCTCATTGTATGTTATTATGTCCCCCATTTCATTTCTGATTTTGTTAATTTGGATGTTCTCTCTCTGCCTTTTGGTTAGTTTGGATAATGGCTTGTCTATCTTGTTGATCTTCTCAAAGAACCAACTCTTCGTTTCATTAATCTTTTGTATTGTTCTCTTTATTTCTATTTTATTGATTTCAGCTCTCAATTTGATAATTTCCTGGCGTCTGTTCCTCCTGGGAGACTTTGCTTCTTCCTGTTCAAGGGCTTTCAGGTGTGCTGTCAAGTCACTAGTGTGAGATTTCTCCAGCTTCTTTATGTGCGCATTCAGTGCTATGAATTTCCCTCTTAGCACTGCTTTCATAGTGTCCCATAAGTTTAGGTATGTGGTGTATTCATTTTCATTGATCTCCAGTAAGTCTTTAATTGCTTTCTGTATTTCTTCCTTAACCCATTGGTGATTCCGTTGAGCATTATTCAGTTTCCATGAGATTGTAGGATTTCTGTAGTTTTTTCTGTTGTTGAAATCTAACTTTAAACCATGGTGGTCTGATAGAACACAGGAGGTTATTCCAATTGTTTTGTATCTGTTGAGATTTGCTTTGTGGCCAAGTATGTGGTCAATTTTAGAGAACGTTCCAAGGGGTGATGAGAAGAATGTATATTCTTTTTTGTTTGGGTGGAATGTTCTGTAGATATTGATTAAGTCCATTTGAGCCATAACATCAGTTAAGTCCATTATGTCTCTGTTAAGTTTCAATTTGCCTGATCTGTCCAGAAGTGAAAGTGGGGTGTGGAATTCTCCCACTATTAATGTGTGGGGTTTTATATGTGATTTAAGCTTTAGTAATGTTTCTTTTACATATGTGGGTGCCCTTGTGTTTGGGGCATAAATGTTCAGAATTGAGACTTCATCTTGGTGGATCTTTCCTGCAATGAGTATGTAATGTCCTTCATCATCTCTTTTGAATGATTTTAGTTTGAAGTCTATTTTGCTGGATATTAGGATGGCTATATCAGCTTGCTTCTTAAGACCATTTGATTGGAAAGTCTTTTCCCAGCCTTTTATTCTTAGGAGGTGTCTGTCTTTGAATTTGAGGTGTGTTTCTTGTATGCAACAGAAAGATGGTTCCTGTTTTTCTATCCATTCTGTTAGTCTGTGTCTTTTTACAGGTGAATTAAGTCCATTGATATTAAGGGATATTAATGACCAGTGATTGTTCATTCCTGTGGTTATTTTTATTTTTTGGTGGTAGTGTGTGTGTACTTCTCTTCTTTGTGGTTTACTGCTGTGGTGTTATCTATTGCCTGTGTTTTCATGGGTGTTTCTGCCTTCCTTAGGTTGGAATTTTCCTTCTAGTGCTTTCTGTAGGACTGGGTTTGTGGATAAGTATTGTTTAAATCTGGTTTTGTCTTGGAAGGTCTTGTTCACTCCATTTATGATGACTGAAAGTTTTGCTGGGTATATTAGTCTAGGCTGGCATCCATGGTCTCTTAGTGTCTGCATTATATCTGTCCAGGTCCTTCTGGCTTTCAAAGTCTCCATCAAGAAATCGGGTGTTATTCTGATGGGTTTGCCTTTATAAGTCACTTGGCCTTTTTCCTTTGCTGCCCTTAATATTCTTTCTTTATTCTATACATTTAGTTGTTTAATTATTACGTGGCGAGGGGACTTTTTTTGGGGAGGTATAGTCTGTTTGGTGTTCTATAGGCTTCTTGTATCTTCATAGGCATTTCCTTCTTTAAGTTGGGAATGTTTTCTTCTATGATCTTGTTAAATATATTTTCTGTGCCTTTGAGTTGGTATTCTTCTCTTTCCTCTATCCTTATTATTTGTAGGTTTGGTCTTTTAATGGTGTCCCAAATTTCTTGGACATTTTGGGTCATAACTTTGTTGGTTTTAGTGTTTTCTTTGACTGATGAATCTATTTCTTCTACCGTATCTTCAACACCAGAGATCCTCTCTTCCATCTCTTGCATTCTGTTGGTTATACTTGCCTCTGAAGTTCCTGTTTGTTTACTCAGATTTTCTATTTCCAGCATTCCTTCTGCTAGTGTCTTCTTCATTTTTTTCTATTTCCCTCCTCAGGTCTTGGATTGTCTCCCTTGCTTTTTCATGATTTTCTTTCAAGGATTTATTGTTTTCTTCTGCTTTAATTGTCCTTTCCTCTAGTTTTTTTTTTTATAGTGTTCTTCCCTTTTTTTGTTTGTCTGTTCCTCTACTTTATTCTTGATTTCTTCTATATAAGGCTCTAGCCTCTTCATGATGTTACTTATAAGGTTATTTTCTTCTTCTTCTTCCATTCCGTGATGTTCAGGTCTAGCTGTTGGAGAAGGGCTAGGTTCTGGTGATGCTGTATTGCTCTTTATTTTGTTGTATGTACTTCTGCCTTGATGTCTGCCCATCTCCTCTTGGGTTCATTCTTTGTCTTACCAGTGTACTTGGTCCAGAGAGAGCTGACAGATTTAGGGAGCCTCTCTCTGGTCCAGATGGAAGCTCTGGGTGTGGAGACTGAAGGGTTTGCCTGCAGTCTTGGAAAAGGGGAGCCTTCCTGTAGGACCCGCTGATTGGCCAGAAACTGAGGCCAAGTTGGTCAGGTCCTCCCGGGATGGCCTGTGTCCAGCGGTGGGACCCAAGGGCAGTTGCCTCTCTGGCTATAACCCCAGGCACTCACCTCTGGTCCAGATGGGAGTTCCGGGGTGGATGGGTCCTGGGGACTGGTCTCTGAGTCTCAGGAAGTGGCTGGGGTCTTGGGCAAATGGGTGTGGGGGCAGGGTGAGGAGACTGCAGTGTCTGCCTGCAGTCTTTGAAAAGGTGCTTTATAAAATTAAAGAGTTTGTTTCAATATGTCTCCAAAACAATTACAATAAGTAGGAAAACATATTTCACCTTTCTAACAAGAAACAAATGCATTTTTTAAAGTTTAAAAATACTAAGTGCACCACTCAACTTAAAACTATATTTTGTAGTAAAGCATGGTAGCCTACACCTTTAATCCCAGCCCTTGGGAGGCAGATGTAGGTGAATCTCTGAGTTGGAAGTCAGCCTGGCCTATAGAATGAGTTCTATGATAGCCAGAGCTACTCAGAAAAACCCTGTCTCAAGAAGAAAAAAAAAGAAGAAGAAGCCCTGTATTTAGCTACTTAATGACTTACTATTCCTGTGGATGGTACATGTGAGATGACTAATGTTGGTTGTGACTGTGGAAACTGATCAGGTTTAGGAATTGTCTTAGGTTTTTATTGCTGTGATAAAACACCACGACCAAAAATAGCTTGGAGAGGAAAGGGTTTATTTTAGCTTACAGTTCCACATCATCATCCCTAGTGAAAGAAAGTCAAAGCAGAAACTCAAGAAAGGAACCTGGAGGCAGGAACTGAAGCAGGAGCCATGTAGAAATACTGTGTGCTGGCTTGCTCCCCATGGCTTGCTCAGCCTGCTTTCTTTTACATCTTAGGATCTATTGCTTGCTTGGGTGTGACAATCCACAGTGAACTTGTTCCTCCCCCATGAATCAAGAAAATGCCTGAGAGATTTTCCTATAGGTCAATCTTAAGAAGGCATTTTTTTCAGTTGAGAGTCCCTTTTCCCAAATGACACTTGCTTGTGTCAAGTTGATATAACATTAACTAACACGGGAATCAAAAATGTGTCTGCTGCAGCAGCTACTTGGTCTGTTCCTAAGAACTACCTTGCTATCAGGAACTCAATCTCCTGCTTCCCTGATTCATTTACAACAAAGCAAGAAACATGACTAGACCCAAGACAAGCTGGCTGGAGGCTTCATCTCACCCTGGAGACTGGTTGTCCTTAAAGATGCAAATCAGAATCATGGTTCAGCCAAAGGCATATAACACCTCCAACACAGAACAACAAATTTCCTTTTGGTGAAAACAAACCATTCAGAAGAACATCTGTAACATTGTGGGGGTAGGGGTGGTGGTGGGGACATTCTAGAAGAGTCTAGTCTGTCACTGCTGGAAACAGAATACCTCTTTACACATTTCCAATTGCATCCCAACCCTTCAGTATGATTGCTGGCTTTCTGTCCCCTCTGCATGGCTAACTATTAACTTTAACACTCTGTCTGCATGTTCTTGTTTATTGGTAAATTACAAGTATTGTAAAAGGTATGGAAAAAATACAGTCGTTTTCAAAGATCAAGAGAAAGCAAAAAGTAAATATCAGTTATAATCCATACTTCCCACACTGCATCTCACATACTGCTGGTGCTGTACACAATTTAAGATGGAAAGCATGAATTCTCCCAGAATTTTTTCATAATTTTCACCCCACAGACTTGGTGTTTTGAAAAGAATTATATTTGAAACCTTGATCTAAGCAGAAACATTATACAAAAAGTACTTTGTGATCTTGAAATACACAGAAGGCTGTGCTGTACATACTTCTAATGAAAAAGGACTAAGAGCTACTTGTCCTTGCCCTCAGGCACATGAAACTTAGTAGATATTCTGAGATCTGTATCCTCTGATATAATGACTACAGGACACTCAAGTGCTTCAGGGTTTTGAGGACAGAGCAAAGGCTATCTGAGCCAGACACTTCAGGAAGGCTGGCCGGAAGAGGCCTGATTACATCTCAGCTTTGACCCATGAGAAGCCTCTTATCCAGTAGACAAGAAGTGTGCCTAGGAGGATGAGGCAGAAGGCAAGTCTGCCTGGGGACAACTGCTGGAGCCGAGGCAAGGAAAATGTTGAGAAGCATTCAGTGGGCCACACGAGAAGAGAACAGTTGTGCAGGGCTTTAAATCACTACTAAGGACTTTGGTGTTTAAAGATGAGCATGGTGGCTTCGTGCCTGTAATCCCAACACTAAAAAGCATAAGGTAGGTGGTTTGAAACTGTGAGATTAGCCTGTGTTATATAGCAAGATGTTATCTCAGAAAAAAGAAAGAAAGCGGTGAGGAGGGAGGGAGGGAGGGAGGGAGAGAGAGAGGGAGGAAGGGAGAGAGGGACGGAAGAAGGAAGGAAGGAAGGAAGGAAGGAAGGAAGGAAGGAAGGAAGGAAGGAAGGAAGAGAGAAAGGAAGGAAGAAAGAAAGAAAGAAAGAAAGAAAGAAAGAAAGAAAGAAAGAGAAAGAGAGAAAGGTAGAAAGAGAGATAAAGGAAGAAAGAAAGAGAGAGAAAGGAAGGAAGCAAGGAAGGAAGGAAGGAAGGAAGGAAGGAAGGAAGGAAGGAAGGAAGGAAGAAAATGGTGCAGGCCAGTAATTTCAACATTCAGATGGCTGAGACAGGAGAAACACTGTAACTTTGAGACAATCTGGACTGCATAGCAAGACCCATTCCAAACAAAACAAAACACAAGTCTACCTACTTGCTTTATAAGTGATGAGAATAATGTCTGCAGAAGCAAGTCCATTCTCCCTCTTCCTCTAGGTCTTTGCATACTTAAATGTGATAGGAAAATATACCTGGACAGGAGAAAATACAAGAGGCACAAGTATCAGGATAGAAATCCTGGTCTGCAATCCAGGACTTGCTTTTAATGAATTTCATCATCAGGTACCAGAACTGTAACTTCAGTGTTAATTTTATGCTTTAATACAAGTTGCTGGCAGCATCACAGCCCTCAACTACTACAAAAAGTTCTATCAAATAGAAGAGTCTTGAGCTTAGAATAAGGCAGTCTTATTAAGTCTAGAATTAAGTAACCTAATTTGTTAGGTCAACTATAATCAAAGCACATCGACAAAGTAAGCAAATTGGCTGTTTCCACTCTGAGAGGCACATACTTATGCAGACACTAACTGTAATTAGGCTGGAGTAAAATACAGCGTGAACCCGACAGATGTAAGATCCCAGGATTGCTTTTGTAATTGCTTAGTATTTTCCTTCCTGACTTTGAATGTAAGCTGACTAGGTTACCCAAAGTGACCTGAGACACCCACATCTCCTGATGAGAACTCTCTCAGAGTCACCAGGATGTAAATAGATGCATGTGACTCACATAATTTCATGGACAAAAAGATTGATTTATAGTGCAGAAACAAAGGAGTTATCTCTCCCTGTCATTTGGTGGAAGGCAGATCAGACTTGAGTGCCCATCTATAATCTTTTAGCCCAGTGGAAAGACTGGCTTGGTCACCTAGATGGCTGGGCAACATCTGAAGCACCAGAAGTGATGCTCAACTTCATAGAAAACCAGTCTAAAGCAATTCCATAGAAGAACCACTGTGCCTCCGGCAACTTTCCAATTTCCACTTGTGGTCTTTCATATCCAAGGAACACAGGTTTTGGAACAATACAGACAAGGTTTAAATCCTACTACCAATGTTTGCCATCACTGTGTAATCGTAGACTAGTTCCCGCATCTATACAAAAGGGAACATCCCCAGTGGGTGTAGTGGCTCACACTAATAGTCCTAGTACTTAACAGGTGAAAACATGAGTTCCAGGACAATCAGGCTGTCCTGGTTTTCATTTTGTTTCTGTCATAGAATGCTGGAAGAAGAAAAAAAAAAAACTACCTTGGAGGAGGAAAGGGGTTATTTAAATCTTGCTCTTCCATGTAGCAGTGACTACAGGAAGTCAGGGCAGGAACTCAAGCAGTACAAGAGGCAAGAAACATGGGAGAGTGCATTTTCCTAGCGCACTTCCCCTGGCTTGCTCAGGTACACTTCTTACACAGCCAAGTCCCACCCACCCAGGAATTTCAATGCCCACGATAGACTGGGCCCTCTCACATCAATCAACAATCAAGTGAATCTCATACACACTCTCTCACAAGTCCATCTGATGGAGGCAATTCTTCAATTGAGATCCCTGTTTCCTAGGTACATTTAAGTGTGTATCAAGTTAAAACCAATGTGATATTCCATCCCTTGACAATGTGATACACAAACACAACCCTTTAAACCATAACTTTCTCTTTCTTGTATGTCCCTAAGATCTCATGTTAATATCATAATTAAAACATAGTAAAACTTTAAAAGTTCAACAGTCTTTCAAAACTTCAGTGCTTTAAAAGTTCAATGTCTCTTCAAAAATCCCAAGTCTCTTAACTATGGACTCCTGAAAATTCCAAAATAAGTTACATGCATTCTTATAACAAACAGGAAGAACCAGGACACAGTTACTATTAAATGAAAGCAAAACCACACCCAACAGTGTAAAGATGCTTGATGCTTGATGCTTGATGCCTGGGACTCACTCACACTCATTGTCTTATAGACTATAAAGGGCTTGGTGAATCCCACTTGTCAGCCTCCACCATCCCTATCACATACAAGCATAGCTTCGAGGCTAAGGATGTCTCTACTCCACACCTGCTGAAGTCATTGGCAGATATCCCACAGACCTGGCATCTCTGACATGTTGGAGCCCCATTGCAACTGAGGATTTACCTTTACCAATGGCCTCTCCTGGTCTTTCAGGAGAACACACCTCAGTTTTTCTCCACAACTGCTTCATTCCTGGACTGTCCACCATAACTAGGGCTGCACCTTCACTTATGGCCTTCCATGGCCTCTCACAGTGCCAAGCCTAGGCTATTCTGCATGACTACTTCATGCCTTCAAAGCCAGTACCATGTGAGAGACTTTTACACACTGCAACATGTAGTTGTCAGCTTGAAATGTAGCCATAGCCTCCTCTTTACCAGTTTCTGTGCGCTGACTTTGAGGAAACATTCCTCAATAGGAAAATCCCCTACAGGGAAATCCCCTACATACATGTCCATGGGCCAATATAATAGAGGCAATTCTTCAATTGAGATTCCATCTTCCCAGACCTGTCTAGGTTTCTGTCAAGTTGACAGCTGAACCTGACTATGATACTTGGATACACAGTGAATTTGAAGTCATCCTGGGCTATATGATGCCCTGTTTCAAAAACAAGCTAACTAAACAAACAACAATCTGGGGTACTGGATATGGCTCAATTGTTGAGAACACTTGCCCCACAAACTCAAGGATCTGAGTTGAGATACCCAGGATCCACATAAAAAGTTAGGCATGTCCTCATGCACCTGTAGCCCTGGCACTGTGGGAGGTAGAGATAGAAAGAAGCTAAAAGCTTGGTGGGAGGTGAGAAAGGCTAGATTCAGATTCAGGGAGAGAGCCTACCTCAAGGGAATAAGGTGAATAACAACAGAACAGGACACTTGATACATCTTTCTGTGACCTACACATACATGTGCAAGGATGTACACTCCTCTGTACACATAGTGCATACACTAAACACACACACATATCTGAACTCAGGAAATAATTGTAAGGGTTAAGTGGTAAAATGACATAAAATATTGTAACCAAATCACTTTAATGCAGAACCTTACTTATGTAACAAAAGTTTACTGTATTACTGTATTAGATGGAGGGAGAGAGAGGGAAAAGAGAGGGAGACAGAGACAGAGCAATCAGCTTGTACAAGCATTAAGGCTGAGAAGTCCTATGCTCTTCATTCACCATATTGAAGCCCCAGGAGAGAAGGTAATGTAAGTTTCTATCTGATGCAAGCAGGCCCAAGACCCAAAGAGTGAAGTGCAAGGGCAGAGACTGGAAAAGACCAACACACCACTGAAGCAGCCAGGGAGGAATTCCCTCTCACTTGCAGAGAGGTAAACCCTTTTGCTCTGTCTAGACCTTCAACAATTTTTGGTGAGGCCCATCTACATTACAGGGAACAAATTACAAGTGTATCAATTAAAAGTTAGTATAATCCCCAAACACAGACACATAGGGAATAATGCTTGGCTGAATATGTGGGATCCCTGTGGCTCATTAATACTGACATGGGAAACAAACCATCCCAACCACCAAGTCTTGGTTCATGGGTTCAAGGAATTCTCCCAGTATGTCTTAGTTACTTTTCTATAGCTATGACAAAACACCATTATGAAGACAACTTATAAAATCAAGGGTTTACTTGGGCATATGGTTCCAGAGGGCTGGAGTCCATGGTGGCAGAGCAAGAGCATAGCAACAACAGGAACAGTTCACATCACAAAAAAGTAAGCAGGAGGCAGAGAGCACACATGGAATGGAGTGAGGCTTTTGGAAATTCAAAGCCTGCCCCCAGGGACACACTTCTTCCTACAAGGCTACACCTCCTAATCTGCCCCAAACTATTCTACCAAGGAGGAACCAAATATTCAAACATAAGAGCTTATTGGGGTACATTTTCAACCAGACCACCAGACTGTACTTGTAGCTAGCTGAGACATGGACAGGGGACAGTGGCAGAGATGCAAGAAAACAGAACAAATAGCCCAAGTCCATAAGAGCATCTACTTATATCATGGTAATTAACATTCTTTAGATAAAACAAGGCCATGACCAACTCAATATTTGCATACCTAGCTCTAGCAGGATAAATCACCAAGTCACAGGGCCAAAGACTCAGAGGCAAAAATAGAACAATTAGGAACAATGATGTAATTTCCCATGATAATGCAATACCTCACACAGGCTACATGTACTTGTATCCATATCCCTCTTGTTGAACAACTTTACTTACCCTTATCCAAGAATTTTCCTATTCATGTTTGCAATGCTCTATGTTGAACACAAATATATTGTTAATGATTGAGGTAACGCTTTTAACAAGAAAATGATGACAAGTGAGATGGCTCATTGGGTAAAGGTACTTGCTTTGAGTTTGATCCCCATGACCCACATGATGATGGAAGAGAACTGATCTCTGAAAGTTGTCTTCTGACCTCTACTATGTGCACTGTGGCACACATGCACACACACACACACACACACACACACACACAAATAAATAAACATTAGGAAGAGAATGCTCTGAAGAGCTTCACATACCAGGGAAGCTGCTGTTTCCACTGCCCCATAATTTATGTTAGTTCATTTCTCTTTGGAGGATCACACTCAATTAAGAATGTACAATGTGTGCAAGTAATTCACATCAAAGTCTTCAGTCTGCCCCCACTGGCCTATGATGAATCTCATCTGCTGCTATTTTGCTCAATTAACTACCATTGTTCCACAATTACCCAATCTATACAGTATGATCTGGGAGTCTCCAAAGATCCTTCTTCATCTTTGCCCTGCCTAAATAATGTATCATGTGGCACATTAATGGGCATGCCATTCAGCCTTGCTTGTCAGAGATTTCTTAGAAAACATGAGCCTCTCAAGGCCCCCTGTAGAGGGTGAGATTGTTTCACAATTAGTTTCTTTTCGTGCGGTGACTTGCCTCTTTCTCTTCTTGCCTTATTAATCTCTCAACTCATTTTAATCCATAATATGATTGTACATGTTATCACAATGGTGCCAGTTTCTTTGTGTTCTCCTTGATGGAATATAGGAAGATCATATCATGATCAAAATAGTTAATACCTCAAGGCAACATGAAAATCACTCATAGATAATTGAAGGGCTTGAATGGAATTTTAATCCTTAGAAGTCGATATCTACCATTAGGATGTGTGCTTAAAAATTAAGATGTCTTATTACAAAAGAAGATCACTAATATCTCCTCTTGCCTTTTCTGGGATGTGGTAGACAGTAGGCAGACATGTTCAGACAACGTATTTCGCTCTTACCAGCAGCCTTACCTGCTACTATTCTGTTCACTTCACAGGTGAGGAAACCAGAGAACAATGAAACCAGCAGACATGACCAGGGTTGTTCCCACTCAAACCTCAGAGCTGTGAGCTGGACAAGAGCTGATCCAGCTTCCATTAGACTTCATTAGCCATTGCTCATTCTTTTTAGTTCTATGACCCAATGGTAAGCAAAACAGCTCACTATTCCATGATAACATTAAACATTAAGTATTATAGGTTTAAAAAAAACAGATAAAATGCTTTCTTTCAAACTATACTTTCTTTCATCCAATAAAAAACATTTTCTTTAATATTGAAATTTCCTCTCCCATTTTAAGACTCAGACCTTTACAATGTTCAAATCATCCTATGGCACCCCTCTTCCCATGATATTTTCTCTCTCTTAAATATCTCTAAAATAAAGTGTCTCCACACATCTTCATAAGTGAAAGAGTTTTGCATCTGTAGCTCCAGTATTAGCATATTATCTCACAAATCATTTACATGCTTACTGTGATCTTTAGGCTGAAATTTTCATAAAACTAATGTTACTTTTCTTAGGGAACAAAAATTCCTGGAAGTATTCATATCCACTCCTCCATACCAGTGTGAATGGGAGGCTAGTTAGAAGCCAGTACTGAAAGACAAGCTCCTGAGACCTCGACAATCTCATCTGCCTGTCATACTTAAAGACCTAGCACAGACACAGAAGATTCTGGGCATGCAACTGAGCATTATTAGGTAGATAACAAATGACAAATGGCAGCTAAATGCTTTTAGAGAAGACAGAATTGAGTCCTCTGTGCATTTCTCCTAACTCCAGGACAGTATCATTTACCATACACACATCAGAGCTGCACCCTTCCGGTAAATAATGTGGATTTTCCCATTAAATGAGCCTACCTCACTGCCACAACACTCAAATCCTGGCATCTGGGATTGAATGGCTCTAAAAAGAATGCTGAATTCAGAAACCCCAGTGGGTATTTCAGGTCCTTCACTGGCTAGCTGGTAGTTCTGTCCACTCCCGTCTTCTGTATTCCTTGGGTATGATCTGTTAGAAAAGATTATATACATCCTTATAAATGAACTTTCAGCTAGTTCATTCTAAGAGATTGCTTGAGGGTTGACTATATAATTATGGATACTTTTACAGCTTTTTCGATATAAATAAGAGGTGACTGTTATTTTTTTCATAAACAAGTTTTATACACTTTAGGATTTTTATAAGCATCTTGAAAAGAATAATTATTTGAACCAGTATAAGATTCTAGAAGAGTGTATAGAATTTAATGTGAAACTGCATGTTTTCTGTTCCAAATGCCTATTCTAACTTTAAAGAAGTTGACTGTGGTATAGACTTTGAATCTGATTAATTTGGGTGTGTAATGTTTTTATTTGCAAGGGTTTCTTATAAGAAAGTTTACATGACTAAAGTAAATACAGCAAGTATCTTTTCCACTGCATATTTCTTAGTAAATAAACCCATGATCCCCAGAGGTACAGAAGGACTAGTTGGTTTGCTATTCTGCTAAGTCCAAAGTGTATAAACACTTTATAAATTCCTCCCACATAAGCCCCTGTCTATAAATCCCAAACCCTGCTCTCCTATGAATGCTGCCCTTTTGGTAGACTCCAAGGACAATGAAATCACAGCTAGTGGGTGATGCAACATGAGTCACAGCCATACATTTCCTTGCTCTGTTAATTTTTGGTCAGGGAAGGGATATCTCTTGAAGAAATTTGTAGAAATTCTATTATAAGTTAAAAGACAAAGGAACGAAGCAGTCAGAGAAGGACAGCCTCTCTCCCAGAGCAGCTGAAAATTTTCCATTTTCGAGAAAGCTTCATTTATTTCTACATATATATTATTCTGTTTTATAAAAAAATATTATATATATATATATATATATATATATATCACCTATAAGTCATTCTGGACGGCATATTGTATCTGAAACCTGCCTTGTAGGATTTTCAGCATGCTTGAATATACCAAAGACTCCAGTGATATAAATGACTGACATAAGCTGTACTGTAAAAATGGAGTGCTCTGCCACCAACAGCAGTTTTCACAGGAGAACTACCCTTTCCTCCTGCATTGCATCCATTTGTCTTTCAGGAAATAAGCATGCAAAGAGAAGAGCTGAATTACCCCAGAGTTCCTAAAAGCAAGCTGTGACCTTCCAATATGTATCATTTGGGGAGGATCATGGCTCACACAAAAAATGCAGGCAAAATCAAAACAGGTAATGTTAGTGTGTATTTAACAGGTCTTACATAGATTTCTCTCTCTCTCTCTCTCTCTCTCTCTCTCTCTCTCTCTCTCTCTCTCTCTCTCTCTCTCTCTCTCTCTCTCTCTCTCTCTCAAATGGTTTCCTCAAGGGAATTTCACATGGAACCTGTGAGGAGTACTCTCTCTAGACAACCCTTGGGAGATGTGCTGACTTGGGAAAGGTTGCCTGGTCTGAATGCTGCAGCCTCCACAGAAGAAGCCTGCTGTTTATCTTCATATTTTACCAGAGGTCTTTCCACTACTAACATAGAACCTAGAGCAATGAGTCACCAGAGAATCACCTGCACACCTGCTGTGGGCCAGAGGTTCTCAGTGGGATACAACACACTGCCACCTTTCACAGAAAAATTAAATAATTGCCCCAAACCTAACAACTGGCAGGTAACATATCTTAAAATTCTCTGTATTTGGAAGTAAACTGCAGATGTCCCAGACCTCTTTTCACTTTTCAAATGGAGAATGAGATACAAATTCTTAAATAGAACCCTTCTCTTATTCTATAAAGATCAACACCTACTACTGACATATCTTTGTAAGCATTCTTTAATATTTAAAATCAAATGCAAGTGTTTTTTCCTCTATAACTGAGTCTAACAAAGCCACAGTTCCTTAAATACATGCAACACATACAGAGATGAAAAAAGTTAGCTCTCCATAAAGTATAGCAGTGACACTTCTTCTTGCACACTTAGCATGCTCCTGAATCCACCATCTCATGCCTTTCAACAGCTTCCTAGAAAACATAATCATCACCTATCATGATCAATTACACCTTCCAAAGAAGCAACGGGAGTGAGAGATGGGCCATCTCATTGCCTTGGCCTCAGTGAAGACCTTTCTTTGGTAAAGCACAACCAGTGTGTAAATGTCCTGGCTGAATATAACCCTAAGCCACATCTAGAGTCTGGCTTTGCCCACAGTGGAGTGGCTCTTTGTTTGTTGATGACGTTGGCTGCTCACTGCCCCCCACCCCTCTCAGGTTTCCTCAAAGTTAGGAAAGATTCCAGAGCCACAATCCAGTGAGTTTCTCTCCTTACCACACGCATTGCATGCTTTGTGAGTGGATACACATGTAGCTGTTCCCTTGTTTTATATATTATAAAAGACATAACAGCATATCATTCCTTACTAAAGCCTGGTACAGAGCAAGCCCAGGCAAGAAGAAATTAACAATTTGTTCTGGAATTCTATAAGCTTTGAATTTCCCACAGTTTTATTTCCCTAAAAACTTGTAAAATAACACAATCACACACATACAAAATATAATGCCCATGCCTTTAAACATGAGTAGATAGTAATTAGACTGCAGTTGATAATAAAATTAGCCTCAGGGGGTTTCATGTTTACTCATCTAAGTCAACATGTCCTTGCTTGGCTCACATATAAGTTTCCACGGTACTTAATAGCTATTTGCTGCCAAAAGAAAGAGATCCATATGTTTCAAACAACAAAACAGCACTAAGATCTGCGCAAAATATACAACTGCAGCCCGTGTGCTTTGGCTCAGAGTGTTCTAGACTGGGAATCACATTATGATGCCTAATGTCCATATTTACTCCTCTACCGCCTGGTTAACAAACCTTTGCTCAGGCTGCATGTGAGGAAGGATGTCTTTCACCACCTTACCGCCCCAACAGACCACACAGCTGCAGACTACCCACACCCATGCCAGCTCATCCAGTGCTGTTCACTCCCAATAAACGCTCACTCTGACAACTTGCCAACAAAACTGTTGCCGCGCTTGTACAGGATTCCTGAAGAAAGAGATAAAATCCAGACTAGAAATGAGATTCATACCTGGGTCTCCAGCTTCTCTCTTAAATGAGAACCCTGTGACTTGAGAATATCTCCCATCTCTCTTTCTGACACATATTAGATTAGGACATCAAAGAGAAGTCTACACAGAGGCTACACAAGAGGGTTGCGAAATATGTTCCTATGATTATTACCAAGTTCACTTGGGGACAATCAGCAACTCCACCCTATATGTAAAACCAGGTTGGGCCGATGCCTGTCAGGGTTTCTTCAAACCTGTAGTGTTCATTCACTAGCATCCCTGCAGCAAAGCACCACTGACAGAGGTGTACACAATAGAAATATGGCGTCACCTATATCTGAAGGCAGGGCATACAAAACCAATGTTGCTTTGGCCCCATTGCTTATTCTGAGGCCTGAGGGGCTGGAGGATCATTCCCAGGCCTCCCTCTTTGGCTTGTGGACAGCTGTATTTTCTCCCTGTCTCTTCATTAACAGTTTACTCCCTGTGTCTGAATGTGTCCAACTCTACTGTCTCGGAAGAAGAAAGTCAAATTAGATCAAGGCTCACATTCATGGCCTCATTTCAAGTTGATTGTCTCCACAAGGATTATATCTACAAGTTCAAAGCCCACAGCATGCTTCCTTCTAACTGGTCTGGGACTGGGCTCCACATGCTGAAGTGTCCCAAGTGATACAATATACTTCAGAGTGAATGACCTCACTGGACAAGTACTGGCATTGGCCTCACCTGGAGGAGTGTGAGAAAGGCTACACTGAGCAGGAAAGCGAGCCCTATTGCAATCCTCCCTGTTCCTTAGCCATGTTCACACCCAAAGGCTTTGGGCAAGGTGGAGCTGTGCTCCACACTTTCAAGTAGGTCAGGTTGGGAAAATCCTCTCTACCCACTCTGGTACATGCCAGCCCTTCCTCAAGACAACAGGAGTTGCCAGTGGCCCCAATTCCCCCAGTAAACCCTAATTCTTGGCAAGGGAAGATTTTGTCTTCTATAATGTGACCTGAAGTACTAGAGGGTTAGTTAGGGCTACCACACATAACAAATTTCAATCAAAAAAAAAAAAAATGTGACTACCTAAGTGTCACGGGAAATTTTAAGGAAATTGTGCTATATTTATGCAGTATGCTAGTATATTTCACCAAACATTACGAAGGGCCTAGTGCAGACACAGAAGAGTCAGTATAAGGACCGAATCTGATTGAGCCACTGTACACACACATACACACACACACACACACACACACACACACACACACACACACATTATAAATGACAAATGGCAAGATAAAATTTGTAAATTGAGTTACTCCACTCTTTCTGATTCTAATGAAGAATTTCCAATGCAGCCAAATCTGATTAATTTTTAAGCAACGATTTCAGCCATGACTAAATTAGTAGCTGAGAACAAATAGAAATCCTCCCTGGAGATTGCTTTAGACACAGTAGACAAGGTCTCAGGGCTTACTCACTGTTCAATGGTGCATCAACAGGACACTTACATTTGGCTGTTTTGCTCTGGGTGATGGTGCTAAACTTGTACTGGAAGCTGACGCAATATCAAGCTGTCATACCGGTTTTGCTTAGTTTTCACGGCACTGAGATGAGTAATTTACATTTACACAGAAGGTCACTGAAGCTCAAGGCCCACAGCTGACCAGACTGAGGTCACACCTCTCTTGGCTGTGAAGACAGATTTTATCTTAGCTTCTTTCAGTTTCTACTCACTGAACTGTCTCTTATAAAGTTGAGGTAAGTAGGGAGAGCCTTCACGGACAAGCTTGCTTTGTGTGTTGTTTCTCAGCCAACATGCACCCAAGTTAGGCAGCAGTCTCATAAACATATTTTGTGGGCCACAAGCACCTACCAGTGAAAGGCTGTACATACATCACTAAAAACAACTCAAAATAAATGCTCGCCCAGCTTTGCACTAGCCACCTAGCTTCTTCCATGAAAAAATAAAAGTATTTATAAATTATATAATGGACATATCAGCCAGGAACCCTGCTTCCATGTTTACAAATTGGTTGTCATAGTTCCACACATTTCTACCACAGGTTTTCCTATAGACTACAATAAGTATCAGATTTGGTGATGTGGGGAAGAAAAAAAAAATACCTACTATAGAGCATTGGAGGGTTGAGCTTTGATACCATAACAAAGGAGCTATGGTCTTAGACTGAATCACCTGATGTGGCAGATTGTGTCCCCAGATCATAGCAATAGTTCCTTACTCCCCGCTTCCCCTTCTACCTACGTCCTTTCATTTATTAAACAGCAGCCTCTGGGAAAGGGAGTTGGTTCAACAGTTAACTGTGTACTGACCTTGTAGAGGACTTGAGTTTGATTCCAGTGACCATAATAGGCAACTCACAACCAGGGTTATGTGTGCACTCTACACCCTTGTCACTCAGGGAAGGATGAACAAAAGCATCTCTGGACATATTAGCTTGATGCTGTAGTGAAAATGGTGACCTCTAGGTTCAGTGAGAGATTCTTTGTCAAACAATAATGTGGAGAATGACAGAGGAAAATATCTAAAGTTAACTTCTGGCTTCCACATGTATGCATACAGATGAGAATGCCTGTACACACACATACACACACACACACACATCACACATCACACACAGGAGAGAGAGAGAGAGAGAGAGAGAGAGAGAGAGAGAGAGAGAGAGAGAGAGATTTTAAAGTCTTTAAAAAAGAAACAAGCTGGGCGGTGGTGGCACACGCCTGTAATCCCAGCACTTGGGAGGCAGAGGCAGGTGGATCTTTGTGAGTTTGAGGCCAGCCTGGTCTACCAAGCTAGATCCAGGAAAGGTGCAAAGCTACACAGAGAAACTTTGTCTTGAAAAAAATAATAATAATAAATAAAAATAAAAAAATAAAAAAGAAACAAGATGGAGAAGAGGGAGTCTATTTCCTTTCCACTTGCCCTGACTCTGTGACCTCATTGACTTTACAACTGTTTGAATTTTAGATCTAGATCTTGAAATAACCTAAAATTTTCATTGCTGGTTTCTTGAAAGTCAAAGACCATGTAGGTCATAGGTAGAGCACATAATGGAGAATGATCACCTGTATAGAGAATGCCCCCAGTCTTTCAGACATATCCATCGAGCTCCCCAACCCCCAATCCCAGCACAGGTTATGGGGGAGTCCACCTTGAACTTTCCCTCCTAGACACTTAACAGATAAATTCAGATCCTTGAATAATCCCTGACCACAGCCAAAGACCCTACTCACAGACAACAACCACAGAACAAGTCAGCTTGTAGAAGGCAATAATGTAAAAACAGTAAAATGCAGTTCAGCATTGCAGTCAAAAACTCAGAATTATAGCTTTAAAGAATCATTCAAAATATTCTCATTCAAAACAACCTAATTAGTACATAAGCGAAGGACTTGAATAAGTATCTCTCCAAAGAAGAGAGATGATAATAATCCCACAAATTAATACTTAAACATCACTAATAATTGAGGAATTAAAAATCAAAACCACAGTGAAATAGCACCTCATGTCCACTGAGATGATTGCTATAAAAATAAAAAATAGAAAACAACAATTGGTAAGTACATGCTGCTTAGTTTCAACTGTTAAGTTAACAATACCTAGATCATCCCAGACAGGAGTCTCAATCAGAGATTGTCTAGATCAAATTGGCCGGTAGCCATGTCTGTTGGATATTGTCTTGATTATTCACTGAAGTAGGAGGAAGACATATTCTGAATGTGGGCAAAACCATTTGTTTCATGGGCTGGATCCTGAAAGCTACAAAAATAAAGAAATCTAGCTGAGCATACATATGCAGCAAGAAAGCAAAGATGACTATACTGTCTTTGCTTTTGACTCTGTGTGATATGATGAGTTCCCATCTTAATAAGCCCCTTTTCTCTTTAGTTGATTTTGGTCATGGCATTTTTGTCACAACAACAGAAATGAAGCTGAGTCAGGCAGTCTCTATGCAGAAGTATGGCAGTTCCTCAAAAAAACTGACATGGGGAAGACAAGAGAAGTTAATGTAGTGAATGTGATTCCGATGTGCTGTACACAAGCATGAAATTGTCAAAATATTTCAATTAATTAAAAAATAAAATAAAATAAATTGAACACAGAAGTATCACATAATCCATCAGTTCCTTCAGATATACACTTCAAAAATAATAAAAACCGAGACTTGAAGAGGTATTTGTAGACCAGTGCTCATAAAAGTTTTATTCACAATAGACACCAGATTCAAGGAACTCAGATATTGATCCACAGAAAGACAGTGAATATATAAAACATATGCAAACAACAGAATGTTACACACCTTTAGACACCGAACACAGAAATTCACAGGTGATCACAGGAGGCTGGGCAAGAGGAGCAGGCAGATGTTGTTAAATGTCTATGGAATTTCAGTTATGGCATCAGTTGCTTGAATGAAAATACTTCCTTGGGCTCATGTTTTTGAACACTTGGTCCCCAGATGATGCGCTGTTGGAGAAGGCAATGCCGCCTTGCTGGAGGAAGCACATAACTGGTGGCAGAGTTATGATACTATGTAGCCATGTCCCACTTCCAGTTCATTCTCTGCTTTATGCTTGTGACTGAAGATGAGCTCTCTGAGCTTCATACTCTGGCTGCCGGTTGCCCTGCCTCCCTGCCAGTATGGACTCTCCTTTTGGAACCATAAGCTGAAAATAAATATTTTCTTCTGGAAGTCACTTTTGGTCATGATCTTTTATCACAGCAACAGGAAAGTAACTGATATAGATGGATAGCTGTGACAGTTACAAAACAATTCATAATAATTCAGTATGTAAGCGTAGTTAATAGCAATGAATTCTATGCTCTACATCTAAAACAATTATGTAACATTTATGCTGTGTATATTATATTTTTATACAATGAAATATTGAATTTAGAGAGTAAGGGTCGTAGACTGGTGGTATACAGATGCTAAGTACACAAGAGGCCCTGGATTCAACCCTCAGCACCAAAACCAAAGTTTAAAAAATAATCCTGGTGTACACTCTCATAATCTGGAAGTTTTAAAAATCTCAACATCCTGGATCCATCCTGGATCAGGCAGGCCAACATTTCTAGGGAGGAATACAGACCTAAAGATCTTTTAAAAATCTTCCCAGGTGATTGGCATATGCAGCCAGTGTTGGGAGAAGCTACTTAAAAACCCTGAAATTATGTTATCTGCTTTATCAATTAGCATGCATTCAACACTAAAGCTGATGCCATCAATTAAAACACGGAGAGGCTCACTGCAATCACAAGATCATATTTACATTCTAGAGGATTTTCAAATCCCTGAAGTCATAATTAGACTGAAGTTCTGTGAAAATGCTGCTGATAGCTGAAGCCCCTTCAGTCATGTATGCATTCATTCAACTGGGCTTGGGATCAATGTAGGCATGGAGTTGTATCAAAATTATCCATCCAGAAAAGGCGCAAAGCTACACAGAGAAACCCTGTCTTGAAAAACCAAAAAAGAAAAAAAGAAATAATTAAAGTCACCCTCATCCACAGGTCTGTCTCTAGTTTGGGGCTATCTTCCACCTCAATATTCAAGAGTTTGATCCTTTGAACACTGGGGAAGGCACCCCACTCCTGCACTGTCCTTCATCCAGTTCTTGTCTCTGCCATACTCAAATCTGAGCCACAATCTATCATTTTGTTGGTCCTGCTGGAGTCTTTGGGTTTCAGTACTCCTAACAAACAACATAGACAAAGTACTAAAGTACCACAATATAGATGAACCGCGAAAGCATTATGCCATTTGGAAAAAGTAACAAAAGGCCACATGCTTCATGATTTTTATGAACCAATCAAAAGCTGCAAATCCTTGGAGAAAGAAAGTGTATTGATTGTTGTGAGAATCTGGGGGGGGGGGGTGTGCAATAACAGAGAACAGCTACTAATTAACAGGGAACATTTTTTAGCACGATGAAATGTGGTAAATTGAACATTTGAAATGGATGAAATTTATTGTGGAAATGATATTTCATTGCAACTCCAAGAAGTTTCTGAAGTAAATGGAACAATGAACAAATATTTCTTAATCCTTGCATAAGTGGGTAATGAGTTCACATTCCTGAAAAGAATGCAGCCCAAACATGGAGACACAGGAAAGAGCATCCTGCTCTGAGGCATTGTAAAAGTGCAGAGTGACTCTAGAAGCTTCTGACAGGTCCAGAGTGGTAAGAACTAAGGCTAGAAAGACATTTGCTGCTTTGATTAGGGAACTCTAAATTTGTCCTTAAAGTAATGGATAACTATACAAAGCCTTTAAAGAAGACAGTGAAAGAGACCTTAGAAATGGTCCCTTGGAGTGTGGAATGAGTCCTTGAGATGTTAATAATTACAGGAAAAGACCAGTCAAAGAACCATTGTAACCACCCATGTGAGGCCCTTCAGAGCCCGGCATTCTATGGTAAGGATGAATAAGAGTAAACTCATTTGAACTGCTTAAGAAAAAAGTCCAGCAGGCGCTGGTGAGACAGTGGGTCAAAGTGTTCACAGTGAAAGTCTAAAGACGTGTTAAATCTCTGGAACCCATGTAACGGTTGAAAGGATAGAACCAGCTTCCCATACTTATCTTCTGACCTCCTCATAAGTGCCAAGGTGGGCATGTGCATGCAAACACACACACACACACACACACACACACACACACACACACACACACACACACACTGATAATAGTAAATAAATTAAGTACATGCAAAGGAAAAATGGAAAAGATTTGAATAATCACTTAGTATGCTGAACTGCTATGTAGGGAGAAGGGGCATGCAGTGGTACCAGCTTAAACTTTCCTTAAAGAAACCAGTGAAGCCAGGCAGTGGTGGCTCACGCCTTTAATCCCAGCACTTGGGAGGCAGAGCCAGGCAGATCTCTGTGAGTTCGAGGCCAGCCTGAGCTACCAAGTGAGTTCCAGGAAAGGCACAAAGCTACACAGAGAAACTCTGTCTTGAAAAAAAGAAAAGAAAAGAAAAAGAAAAAGAAAAAGCACATCTCTACATCACTCTGCTATAAATTCAATGCTGAAATGTCACAGATGATGAGCGAAGTATAGCAATGCTATGAACCTGCCACTGTCTTTACATCAAGTCAATCCCAGCCCACCCAGGCTGCTCTCAGTTAATGACTCTACAAGATGTGGGGTACCTATGATATACAAAGCTCTCCTGTTTCTTTCAAGGCTAAGACAAAATATCTGATAAAAAGTAAGTTTAGGGTTGAAGGGGTTATTTGGGGCTCACAGTTTGTGGATACATGCTTCATAGAAGGAAGGCAGCAGGAGTGTGAAGCAGCTAGTTACATTGCACACACAGCCAGGATGCAGACACACACACACACACACACACACACACACACACACACACACACACACAGATGCTCAGCTGCCTTAGGCCGTTTTATTCAGCTAGTCCGTGTGATGGTGCCATACACAATCAGGATGGGTCTTCTCTCTTTAGCTCAGTCTCTTTGAAAACCCAAGTTCCCCCAAGGTGTGACTCCTAAATAATTCTAAACATAGTCCAACTGACAATGAAGATTACTTCAGAGACTTTGCTGCTGGAATTTCTTAGAACCTGCCTCACAGTCTGAGATTTCCTGTGCCTCCTCCCCTCACAGAAGTCAGACTGCAACAGTCTCATGGTCACCCAGCCTGTTCCAGAACTGTCCTGATTTTCTCTTACTGGTGTTTCATATAATTGTGTGTGTGTGTGTGCGTGTGTGTGTGTGTGTGTGTGTGTGTGTGAGAGAGAGAGAGAGAGAGAGAGAGAGACGTAGTTCCATGTTCAAATCTCCTTTCTGCTGCATTCAAAAATAACAAACCAAGAGAAAAGGATAAAGATAATGATAGTTTTACTTTCAGCCTTTTGGGTTTTATACACTGAAATTTGACGTTTACTGAGCAAACATTTTTTTTGAGCATGTATACCTACAATAATCCACATTAATAACTGACATAGAATAACCACGAGGAACTTCTTGGCTCTCCAAGGGTCTGAGGTTTTCTCTGATATATTCATGTCTTGGTTCTGTACTCTTTCACATTGTAGGTAAACATCAGTTATCATCGACAAAAGGGAACATTATACAACGTCCTGGTGAAGGAAAGAACTCAAGTCAGTGGGCTGTCTCAAGGGTTTTAAGCACATTTGTATACAAGAGAGAGAAAAAAAAAAAAACAACAGAGAAATGAATTGTGATCTCTGTTAGAAGTCATAAGTTATTTCCTATGTTTATTTTCATAATTGTGCATTTCTAAATACTTAAAATTTTCTGCAGTAAACATTTCAGCTGTAAAAAGAATTATTGTATCACAGTACAGAAAGAGTTAAATTCTTTGAAGCAGCTAAGAAAAGGTTATATTTTAATCTCAGGGACTTGTCTAGACTCCTTTAGTGTGTTGCCATGGGAATGAAAATAAAAATAAGAATTGCTATATTTAAAAAAAAAAAACCTAGAAAGATCCATATGTAGTGTTTATCTCCTAGACTATCTAAATCTTTCCTCTGTTGTCCAATTATGAAACATTTTCATACATTTTTCTATTAAAACCAGGTCTGAGTTCTCATCTCTACAAACTGAACTACAAGCTAGAAGAAAGCACTCTTTTTAATGCAGGAATCAACATCCTGCCATGCTCGTTAACCCTGAGAAGGTGTTTAAATGGAACATAACTCTAGGAAGACAAAAGTGAACGGCGGTGGTGTCTGTGTCCTGTGTCTGAGGTGTGTGTCCACCCCTCCCAACCCTCATTTCTATTTGAGATTCTTTTTTTCCTATATAAATCTACGCTTTCACCCTCGTTCACTTCTTGCCCATGGCAGAGAAGTCAGATGGTAGAGAGTGTACTTAAAGACAGAAAGCAAAGAATGGTGTAATGTACCTTGGGAGGTTTCATGTATCTGGCTGCACTCTATCTGCAGCAAGCTAGTCATTTGACATTAGTGCCATTTGGTTTCTCTGCCAGAAGCCAGTCAGGACTAACATATGGATTCCTCCTAACTCTTGTTAATACCCAGAACTCCAGATAAAAAGATCCACCAGAAACAGAAATGAACATTAGCATTCAAGAACTTTGGAGCCACAAAAGCATTAAAATACAAGATAAAATAACATTATTAAAACATAGAATCACTCTCCTTTCTTTAAGAAAACCAATTTCATTATTTAAAGATTCTGCAGTTCGAAGTGTGGAACTGAGAGCCAAAGCCGTCAGCATGAACATCTCACAGCAGACTTGAAGGCAAATCCATGCCTGTGGGTAACTGCCTATCAACAGTGACAGAGTGTAACTTCATACTATTTGAGAAGGAAATAAATTTGGAAAATACTGAGTGGGTCCTGGAGTGATCAGAGTGGTTGTTTACACATTGCTATGAATTTGACTAGTGGTTCCAATCTCAAACTGGTATAGTTTTTGACAAGCAAATGATTCAATATACAAAATCAACAGGACTTGAAAGGTAAGCAATAAAGAACACAAGGTAAGCACATGAGTCATACAAATGGAAGGAAAACCAGCCCTAGGGGTCCTAGACTGAGTGACAGCCAAGGCCCTGGGTCATCACTTCCTGCTTCTTGACAGCAGATGCAATATAACCAACTGCCTCCCACTCCTTACTGCCACACATCCCCTGCCATGACAGACTGGACCCCCAGACTGCCAGGCAAAGGAAACCCAGCCTTATTTACACTATTTTTGTTAGGTGTTTTTATCACCGCCACAAGAAAATAAATGAAAACCCCAACTGTACTCTCAGCCCCACCCTCTACTAGCTCTTCTAGTCAGAGCGATCAACAGAACTCTGCTGTCTGCCATTTTCTACAGAAAGGATTTAGTAATATTTTTGCTCTTGATGGCAAGAAATGACTTGGTGTTTGTATAAGAAAATGACATAAACTTGAATAGCAAAAGGCTTTATCATAGTTATTATGATTATTATCATAATTAGGCATTTTTTATGCTAATGATTGAAAGCTTTATTGATCCTATTGGACCTTTTCTTTTTCCTCAGTGCTGGGAATTAAACTCAGGGCCTTGGTCATGTTACCATGCCCTTAGTACCGTGCTCCATCCAAAACCCAGGAAGCTTTATTTTAAAAGGATGATTATTCTTTCCAAATGCAAATTCTTCATTAGCACTTTATAAGAAGGTGATGTGAGGTTAAAGACCAAATAAAAGATATTCTTTAATCAATTTTTAAAAAATCTAACCTTCTTATATTCTTATTCCTTAGGAATATTTCAATGAATAAAATCTTTTATTTTAAATATACATATATGAACAAAATGATAAAAGCATAACCTTGTAATGCCATTAAGCAAGGGAATGTCTACATGTTAAATATAAGACATGCATTTTTAAAACTTAAACATAAAAATTAGGTGTATGATCTCATAAAGAAATAAAAAATTTATAAACATAAAAAGGTTTAAGCAGTAAGATAAATCATTATGAAAACTTAATAATAAAAGTTACAGTGACACACATCTGTGTTTCCATCACTCAGGAGCCTAATGCAGAGGGATCCTGGGAGCCTAGAAGTTTGAGGCCAGCTTGGGCAGCAGAGCATGACCCTGTCTCAGTCAATCAATTAAAAAGGCAAACCGGGAAATCTCTAGTACGGGTTAAAGAAAAGAAAGAAAAAAATTATACTCAACGTTGTTAAAGAATGCAAAGGCAGACTTTCTTAGGGAGCTGCTACTAACCAGAGAGTACTATGGAGAGGGAGAGAGAGCTCAGCCTTGACCTAAGTCCAACAGGGGCCAAGAGCACAGACAGCCGGGTAGCAGGACACAGATAGACATATCAGTAAATGGAAAATCCCTGCAGAGAAGACAGAGGGGTAAGAGGGAGTCTGGCTAAACCAACTTGATGGGATTATGCCCTACAGAGATAGCTGATGGATGTTGAGGACTGAAGATAGACGAGGAATTTCATCATACAGGCAGGAAGACTCTTTGCTGACTCAGCAGAATTCTTGCGTCCATGACACCAAGCAAGCAGAACCACTAGGCAAAGGTAAAAGCCTAAAGTTGGGGAAGTCAGAAAAAGAATGCACAGTCTGGCTCGAAGTAGTCAGAAAAGAGTCTGTCATGTGCTAGAACGACCAGTGTCCTTCATCACAACTGATTAATGTATCAAACATTCCCATAGACTGTTTGATAGAACACAATTCACTAAAGAAAATATGGCTAATAAACATGCCTTTAGGGGACTGGAGAGATGGCTCAGTGGTTAAGAGCACTTGATGCTCTTGCAAAGGCCCCGGGGTTTAGTTCCCAGCACCCACATGGCGGTTCACAACCATCTGTAAATGAGATCTGGCGCCCTCTTCTGGCCTGAAGGGACACATGCAGGCAGAACAAGAACACTGTACACATAATAAATACATACACGCCTTTAATCCCAGCACTCAGGAGGCAGAGGCAGGCGAATCTCTGTGAGTTCGAGGCCAGCCTGGGCTACCAAGTGAGTTCCAGGAAAAGGCACAAAGCTACACAGAGAAACCCTGTCTCGGAAAAAAAAAAAAAAAAATACATACATCTTTTTAAAAATGCCTTTATATGATCAATGATCATCATAATGAAAAAAAAAAAAGACTAAATTTTTTTAAAAATCATCCTCTACCGACTTGATAGATTCAAGATCAACTGGGAAGCCATAATATTGATCTTGGCTCTGACTCCATGTTTCCCAGAAAACAGTGACAAAGGAGGCCTCAATATTTTATGCTTCTGGAAGTGGTTTTAGTGCAAACTAGCCCTTCCCAATGGCTTAGACATGATGAGAAACAACCCTGTCTGCCTGTAGCTCAGCAAACACATATCCTGGCCATAACACAGCCAAAGTTCCTTTTTTTTTTGTTTCAAAAATAGGGGAGTTAGACATATTTGTCAGTCTGAAACTAGGTAGACACTGAGGTAAACATTCTGATTGAGCTAATTAAGACTTTCTTTGATTGCAAAACAATCTCAGATGTAAATTATCTACTCCTACAAGACATTGAAGACAAACCCCCCCACCGAGACACTCTGCTATTCAGATCGGTGATTTCATTTCAAAGGCCTGCTTAAATTCGGTCTCTTCTGTTGACTTTTCTCTTTGGCACAATGAAGGCAAGACTGGTGAGATGTCTCACTGGCTGGAAGGAAGAAAAGAGAAACTTCTAAGCCATTTTGAATACAGAATTCAGTACTTGCAACTGAGGTGAGAGGGTCAGTCCCTGAGAAGCAAACCCCAGAGGAAGAAGGGACTAAGGAGATCAAGTCGGAAGATGCTTGGTGTGACATGCCTGCAAACATCACAAGATAGAAAAGAAAAAAGGAAAATGCCAGAAAAGAAAACTTGGGAGCTGGAGTCCTGACCCAGTGGTGGAGTACTTACTAACTAGCATGCATCCCCCGTACCACACAACCTGGGTAGGAAATGGACTTCAGATTTAGTGTGCATCATCAATGGTTTGTCCTCCAAGACATGGAAAGTGAGTAAAATTGATTAAGAAAAGAGAAAAAGGAGGGTTGGGGATTTAGCTCAGTGGTAGAGCGCTTGCCTAGCAAGCACAAGGCCCTGGGTTCAATCCTCAGCTCAAAAAAAAAAAAAGGAGAAAAGGGTGTGGCTGTTGAAATTGCTGAGTTATTTGATAAGAAATCAATCCCATTTGTTTACTGACTTCTGAGAAGTCAGACAACCCAAGTGTGAAGTGTCCCTGTGATTCTGTAGCTCAGGAGTCATTACTGCCCTGAGAACAGTTTCAATCCCTTCACATTCTTAGCATGCTATGTCAGAAAGACAGACACATTGGTGTCTTTCTACAATGTCAGAAGTTATTAAGTAACAATAATTTCTCGAGCTCCATGGGTTCTGTTGGCTGGCTGAAAGTCATGAAGCAGTCCTGATTCTGGTGAAAGGTTGCTGAGGCAAGCAGAGGCTCTTGCATTGCAATTTTAATCACTAATGTCACCTTTCAGATGACACATCACACATCACACAGGAAATGCAAATAGGAGGGCTACCCAGGGGCTGCAGAAGGGTAAAATGAGCCACAGAAGATCTCTGGAAAGTCCGAAGAGGCCTTAGTTGAAGCAGGAGGCTGCTAGAAATTAAGGGACCCAGTTGGAGGCTCTGGTCACCAGTAAAGTCACAGACTCAAGCCACACTGGAGGATCAACACTAGCTGAGCATGAGGGACTAATCAATTGTCTAGGCAGGGTGTGGGACCATAAAAGCAAAGGGCCTGAATGGGTCCAGGCAGACAAACTGGCAAACAGAAGGACAGGCAGATAGCATTTGGAGTAGGCTGTGTCAACAGTAGTGGCAGCCAAGTTTGTTGTTCCTGGGACAATTTGGAGTTTTCTGCCTGTCAGTCCCTTAATGGACACTCTGGGTCACCAGAAACAAAGTTAGTGGAGGCCATCACCATCATCATGTTAGGTCCCCCCCCCTTTATGAGGGTTCAGGTGGGGGTTATGAATCCTTTCAATGGTCTGATGTGTTCAATAAGTTTTGAGGCCCATTTTTCTGATAAGATTGTAATATATCTGTGTGCTAATTTGGTCCCAATTTACTTAGAAAATCCTACAGGGTGGCTCCCTTTTTACCTGTAGGAATAAGTTTTCAATCTGTGTGTCTTGAGTGGTGACAGACAGATGACATTAATTCTACATCCAGCAAGGAGTAAAGTCATCCTGCCTCTGTGTTTGCTCTCAAAATGAACTCAAAAGCTGCATATAAAATGAAATCACCCAGGGGTAAGTGCCCCCATAACCACCAGGCACGTAGCCTGATCACAGCACTTCACTTCTAGGAATATATTCTCAGCAAATATTTGGAGACACTGAAAACAGTGGATAAAAAGAATCCATGGAATTGTGACAGGCAGACAATGGAAACCATCAAAAAGACTGAAATCGGTGGTTAATCACATTATGAATCTTTCTAAGAGGAATGCTATTCATTTGTTTACAATGGCCTTCTTGTTTGGCCCTTTGGCTGGTTGGTTTGTTTTTTTCACAGTGCTATGGTTTAACCCAGGGCCTCACATGCTAGGCAAGCACTCTACAGATGAACTACATCTCCAGTCCACCTATCTGTGGAAATCTGCAGGAAATATTTCATGATAAAATGTTTTTGCTTTTATTATTGTTGTTGGAGCTCATTTGAGATTGGGGCTCTCTCTGGAACCCTGGCTAGCATCAAACTTGGAGTAACCCTCCTACCCCCTGTCTTTGCCTACCAAGTGCTAGGCTGATAAGCATGTGCCACCACATTTGACTAAAACATTTACTTAAAAGAAAAATCAAGATATAAAACTTTGTGGTATACTTTAAATTTTATAAAATATAAAAACAGAAAAGACCATACAATTTGAACAGACTATATTAAAATTTTTCCTAGTAAAGGTACAATTTCTATTACGTTTTTATAAAAGTTTTGCAGTATTTCTACTATGCCTATATATTACTGTAATAGAAAAACTATAAACATTATACATATGCTAGCCATAGGCTCCCCATCAACACTAACACTTTTAATAATATTAAAGCCAATTTCACAATTCAAACACATTTCAAATAACTTGTTTGGATGATCCAAGACTGTTTTTAGTGACAAATGGGGGAAAAGGTTGATTTTTTTTTTTTTTTTTTTTACATAAAATAACCACAGATTATAAAGAAAGAGATTCTAACGAACAATCCACTGGAAAAATCAAGAAGGAATGTTAGAAAAGAAATATTTCTACAATTCTATTGAGCCAAGCCTAGCCACAGGGAGGCCAGGCGTTGGCTCTGAATCCTTGGGAACTGTTGTGGCATGGAGTGGCTCTGAATCCTTGGGAACTGTTGTGGCATGGAGTGACTGTCATCTGTCAGGTTCACACACCTGCCTCTCTGGACCTTCTGCTCATTCTGAGATGGAAACGTCAGCTGGGTGGGAAGGAAACTTCACAATGACCCCTAGCAGTTTATTCCCCTTTAGATGTGTTATAAATGAAACTAATAACTTCAGAAATAAAAGAACAAAAGTTGATGTAGGCTCCTGGTTTTAAAACTCGGTGTCCAAGTCCACTACTTGAAGTACAAGCTGAGAGGCCTGTGCAGTGGCTTCCAGCTAGGAAACAAAGGAGTGGCAGAGGGGAGGCTTTGAATGGGTCCTTGAGTCTCGGGCCCAGGGCAAGCCATTCTGTCAATAAAAGAAAAGCTGCTGCTTAGAGTGTTCCTCACTTCCAAAACGAGGGCTGAGGATTTGACATAAAAAATCGATATCTACTTGGGAAAAGAAGTATGTCCAAATGGTTATAGAACATAGAAATCTTCACTCATTTCTCATTTCCACCCTGCCCCCAACCTAGACACCTACTACAGATGCCTCCAGTGAATAAAAATGCATAGAAAACCCAGTAGTGAAAATCACAGCAGGTGTACAAAGACAATTTTTTTCCTTTTTTTTTTTTCTTTGCCAGAGGTGAAGATCAAATCCAGGGCCTTGCGCTTGCTAGGCAAGTGCTCTACCACTGAGCTAAATCCCCAACACCCAAACTTTTTAAGTTAGAAATAAAAAATAGTTTTGTTTCTAGGATTAAAAGTGTTTTTATTATTAATGAGCACAACACTTTTCAAGCACATTTAAATACGTTTTCATCTTTTACATCCAGGGATCCACCTTTAGAATTTTTTTCTAGTGTAACCTACCACAATAGAAATATTATGGCTGTCCTCTGATCTCCCTTAAACTACATCCAAGTCTGAAATGCCCCCTGTGGGCTCATGTGCCTGAACACTGGGTCCCCAGCTAGTGGTGCTTATTTGGGAGCTGTTGGACATTTAGGAATTTATACCCACCTGAAGGAAGTAAGCCACCTGGGGATGGGGGGCAGGCTTGGAGGGGCTACTGTCTGGCACCACTTCCTCCTGGGCTCAGTTTGCTTCCTGGCCAGTATCATGTAACAAGTAGCTGCCCTGATGCAGACTCCCATCACCATGGATCAACTAGATCCTCTACCATGCATACCCAGCCATTAGGGACTCAAATCCCAAGACCGTGAGCTAAAATCCAGCCATGATGGACTCAAGATCCAGGATAGAGAGGTAAAATCCAGCCAAGATGGACTCAAGTCCCAGAACAGTGTCTAAAATCCAGCCATGATGGACTCAAGTCCCAGGACAGTGACTAAAATCCATTTCCCTCCCTTCTAACGGGCATCTTATCATAGCAGCAAGAAAAGTAACTATGATAAGCTAAGATTATCCTGCCTTCTCGTTGTCATTTTGTTTTTGGTGTTTTTCTTTTAGTTTTTGAGACGGAGTCTCACTATGCAGCCCAGGCTGACCTCAAATGTTCTTTTCCCCTTCTTCAAGCTCTGGAGTGCTAGGATCACAGGTACACACCAGTACATTCAGCTAGCTTATACTTTTCAACCTTTTGTTTGTTTTTTGTTTTTTTGTTTTGTTTTGTTTTGTTTTGTTTTGTTTTTTGAGACAGGGTTTCTCTGTAGCTTTGGAGCCTGTCCTGGACTAGCCAGGCTGGCCTCAAACTCACAGAGATCCACCTGCCTCTGCCTCCCGAGTGCTGGGATTACGGGTGTGTGACACCACCGCCCGGCCTCAATCTTTTATTTACTGACATGAAAGTAAAAGTGAGAGTGACTATTCTAGTGGACTAAAAGAAACGACTGGGTGGGGAAACGGAAAGAAAAGGGAAGACAATGGTGAATGAGGGGAGGATATGCTCAAATTACACTATATATGGAGCTAGACTTGAGCAACCCAGTTCAATAAGACTTGAAAAGTTAAGACACTCTCAATGAAACACAAAGGTAAAAACAATGAGTTCATATGCTTTACAGCTTTAACCATGAAGTCAAAGGGAACACGCCCATATGAAATGATCCTGGATACATCTGCACCTCTGTAAGAGAAACTGAAAGTCAGCACAGCTGGCTTTGTAATACGCAAAACTATTCCACTTAGAAATCGTACTTCCTCCTTTATTAAAAGCCAGTCTTTCATTGTGCTTCACTTCCGCCTCCATCCCTACTTTTAGGTTCCAGAAGCCTTTACTGGGGTAGACAGTTAATCAACTATTAATATTCTCCATAGCACTTTTTTTCCCTACTGGTTCAGTTGTCAATAGGCCTCAAAAATATATCTGCAAAGTTGCTCATTTTCTGCTAATGACTCATTCTGAGGTCAGCTGTACAAGACAGGTCAAGGAGTTTTCAGACTCGCATCGTTTTTAAAGCCACAATGTCCCTTTAAATATTACTGAAGAATTAATCAGTAATTTAAAAGTTTAGTTGATATTAAAGAGAGACTATTTCATCCTTGATTTAGTTTTATGTGCTCCGACTGGACCAAGATTCTCAAGAGCAAGCATCCTCGGTGTTAAAGCAGACAGGAATGAATGAAAAGAGCTTTGCAGTGCAGCCCATGAGGTAGGGCCCATTCAAGGGAGGAAGCTGCTCCTGGGTACCCAGTTCATCCGAGAGAAAATGGTGAAGGGAAACATGCCCAAAACGCTGGATTTCAAGTGCAATTCTTCAAATTTATATAGGAATTACAATGTTTAAATGAAAACCTTTGAGATTTAAATGAAGTCACAGGAGACCACCCTACGAAGTAGCTAAGAGCTCATTGGCCAGTGCTGTGCTCCTAAAATTCCCATACTTGCTCCCTGAATGAGGCTACCTTAATTGAAGTCTGGTATCTGACTGGAAAAAAAAAATAGACATCCTCATTCTCCATACTACCTCATTTTGTGTACTCAAAAACAGGCCAAAACTAATAGAAATTAACCAGAAACTGGTTATGAGACTAGAGATGAAGGAGAAAGCTTGATTGTAGCAGGCTAGAGAGATGGCTCAGCAGTTAAGAGCACTGAGTACTGAGTACTCTTTCAGAGGGCCCAGGTTCAGTTCCCAGCATCCACATGGCAGCTCACAACCATCTGGAATTGCAGCGCTAGGAGGCCTTGTGGGCACCAGGCATTCATCTAGTGCACACACATACATGCAGGCACTTACACATGCAGAATAAAAATAAATAAATCTTAAGTCCTTTTTTAACGTGACACACCATGTGGTGTCATCTAGTCTATATGTGAGCTCCACACTCATGGGGTTCTTCTCACAGCAGTTTACATTGAGGACCCACAGTTTCCAATAGTAGGATAAAGCAAGTGCAAAGCTCCATCTTTTTCTAAAGGCTAGCGGAGGGCAGCTCAACTCAAATGCTTCTACAGGCAGCCTAGTGTAGCAAGCCCCCTCCATTAATCAACTGATTAAGCACAATGCAGGGAAGAGGAGCTAACTGTTATTTTCATCAATCATGCTGAAATCAAACAGCATGAAACCCTTCAAATGCTTAAGAATCATAATGCTAAACGAACACCAAAGTCTTGGCAACTAAGACACCACAAGGAATCCAAGCAGAAGAGATTTTAATAGTACAGCTGGTATTTTCTGCAAGCCAAATTGTTTACAGGCATTAAAGAGCAAACTTGAAGGTTCTTGTAGTATTCCAACAAGTGCCAGAGACAGATGAATACAAAGCCAGCTTTCAAAGCGTATTTCCTCAGTACCATGAGATCAAAACCTTCCCAACCCCACCTCCACCACCTGTATTTTACCTGTCTGTTTTCACTTTTTCGTTTCTGCTTGTAAACTGGAGTTCTTATGCTCCTTTATCGTGGACTGATCACAAGCTGCTTTGTTCTGTTGGTAATTGCCTTCACTTGAGCTGGAGAGGAGGAACAGATTGTGCTCTCATCACTGTCTAGCAAGGCAATCCATATACTCTGTGATGAGGTTTCCCCTAGCTCTTACTATGGTGACACCTCCAGGAGTTCTGAGGGAACATCTGCCTTCCCTTCCCTGGCTCAGTTCCATCCTATTCATGAAGAGCCTAAGGATGGAGATGTTGTTGAGTGGTACAGCACATATGTACTTACCAGGTCTGGGATCCTGAGATTGACTTCAGCCAAGCAAAAGGAGAAAATGGCTTTTCCTAGCAAAATCTGTCATCCACAAACTGCTTATCAGGTTTGCTTTTCATGCTTAGGCTGTCTCTAACTTGTCTTGGCATTTAAAATGATCTTTTATGAACTAGCTGTCCCTTCACTAATGCTAAGTTCTCTCCATCTACTATAAAACCTAAGAAATATTGTCCTGTTCTAACCTAACTAATAACCTAAAATTTCACTAGGATAAAGATTTAAACTCTGTGACACTTGCTTCTAAGTTTCCTAGTGTTGCATGTTCCTATCTGTCCAAAACTACTACTTAATTAGTGAAAAGATATACTCTTCTTTCTAGCCATTCAAAGACAATGTACTGAACAGTTTTGTCAACTTGACACAAACTCGAGCTATCTGGGAACAGAGAAACTCAGTCAAGAAAATGCTCTCACTAGATTGGTCTGTGGGCATGTCTGTAGGGCATTTTATTGATTAATGATTGATGTGGGAGAGATCAGTACACTGCAGATGCTGTTGACCCATCCCTGGGTGTGTGGTCCTGAAATGCATAAGAAATCAGGCAGGAAAAGCCTCAAAGAACAAGACAGTAAATTGTTCCTCAATGGCCTCTGCAAAAGTTCCTGCCTCTAGGTTTCTGCTTTGAGTTCCTTCCTTGAGTTCTCTCAGTGATAAGAGTATGACCTGACAGTTGTAAGCTGAAATAAATCCTTTCTTTCCTAAGATGCTTTTGATTATGGTTTTATATCACAGCAATAGAAACCCTAACTAAGACAGACACTCTCACCCATAGCAATAGAACAGAATTATTTCCCTTTCTCTGCTAAAATAGCTAATAAGTCAGGTTGCATTCCTTAACTCTTAATTCAGTTCTCCATTTATCTCAAGACTCTGCGATGCAGAGGGCACCCTAGATGTGTACCAAATGACCTCCAGAGAACACAGAGTGCCGTTGTGTTCCAGCTGATCCTTAAAGAAACAAAGCACACAAGCTGGGTGATTCTAGCCCTGGGAAAGTGGACGCAGGAGGATCAGAGATCCTAGACTGGTCAATCCTACACAGTGGGATCTTGTCTCAAAAGCCCAGTGCTTTGTAACTTCCATTCCAAGTGCAGTTGAGTCATTTGGGATCTTGTTAAAGACCTCAGTGGGTCTGGGTCTTGCAAGGGTGGTATTTCCGGATGGACCAGCTACTGTTGCTGGCCCATGCTGTGCTATAAGTGTGAAGACTAGAGACTGCATGTCCTTGGAGCTTTCTGACTTTCTCATGTAGTTCTTTTCCTCTACTTCATCTGTAAATGTTTTGAGAGTGAAGTCTACTGTAGTCTTGGGCATTTGAATACTTGGCTCTCAGTTGGTGATACTATTTTGGGGGACTTAGGAAGTGTGGCCTTGTTGGAAGAAATAACTCACTGGGGGCTGGATTTGAGGTTTCAAAGTCTTGTACTCACTTTGCTCTCTGCCTCCTGCTTGTGTTTTGAAGATGTGAGCCTTCAGCTTCTGGCTCCAGCCATCATGGCTTCACTCTGTCATCATGGACTCTTATCCCTTAGGCCCAAATAAATCCTTTCTTCTATAACTTTTCTTGGCCATAGTGTTTTATCATAGCAATAGAAAAGTAAGTAATCCAGCATCCATCCATTCGCCACCCCTGCCCACACTGCAGTGACCTACCCCAGCTTGCCTGCCTTTCATGCACTGCCTGCCTTGGTCTTTCATCATTCTCTGTCCATCCTATGATTCCTACCATGCCCTTTGCAGTCTGTACCACAGTGAGAAAAAAAAGCTAGTTGACCCACTCACCAAAAGTATTAGCTGGATTTTTTTTTTTTTTGCCATGCTTTCTGTATAGCTCCCTAATTACTATACTGACAGTGAAAGAAAGATTCTGAGGCAAAAGTGGAAGCTTTCTCTGAGCTGCTTCAACTTTACACATTGGAGATACCTAATTCAGCTGATTCATGTTGGCTCGGAATGTAATTGCCCTGGAAATTTCCATTATGTGGTGCCTCTCAAGTTCACCTGCCTGGCATGACTCTGATTCTCCCTCTCTTCTGCTAACCCCCAGGTTGAGATGCTGTGACAGCTTCCTCGGGAACAGAGACTGTTAAAAATGTTGAAATAGTTCTGAAATTCTATCAGCTTGATGATATTACAGGAATGAATCAGACACCAAGGAATGTTGAAATTCAGCTGAAATGAGAATGTCTTTATCTAAATTCCATTAGAGCTGGCACCTTTCAGAGAGTTCCCCAACAGGAACAAAACGCAAACATAGTGTCTGCAAGCTGGCCAAGCTGTCTTTATCTGAAGAACCTTAATTTTCGAGCTGGTCTGTATCACTGACTTTAGACAACGGTCAGTCATTCCTTTCTTGTTTCTTGTGGAATTGACGTTTTGTTATTGTCAAGTTCAAGTATCCTTTACAGCCTACCATTAGGGCTCTCCTGCAGTCATTATCTTAAACCTCCCTAAGCATACCTGTGCATGGATAAGAAAGAGAGATTATGAGTTAACAAAACTGACTCTTTTCCAACAGGCAAAAAGGACTTGTCCTGAAAGCTAAGTGTGTGTGCTCCTGAGCAACGTTTCCAAGCCCAATTGAAGGTTTACATTCTGTGAGCTGGATGAAGGTGCTCATCTCCAGGTTAAACTTTAATAGAAACTGAAGGAAAGAGACAAGTCAACAAAACCCATGCTGTATCATTAGGCAATGAAAAATGAGGGAATTACCAGAATGGGAATGAGAGAAAAAGAGCAGATTCATCTAGAATTTCCTCCTTTGCATTAGCATGGTTCTGATTATAGCTCCTGCATTTGCCTCTTTAAACGAAGACTATCTTAATTACCCAAATGAGTTTTGTAACTATTACTTAGCAAGGCATTGCCTCACTCACCCAATTAAGCAAATAAATAGTCTGATTTTGCAAGACTGACAGGGTGAACTCAGCCCCATCACTGGATTGGCAGCAGAGTATGTTGGCAAGCACAGGCCAGAGGCCTTCTTTTTTCTTCAAAGCTCAAAGTCCATGAAGTATTCTCTAGCTTTTCACCATTCCCTCTCTGAGTGGAAAAAAAAAAAAAAAAAACCTTAGGAACTAAAATCCTTCAGCTTGATTTGAAGTCTCAGTCTTAAATGGCATACAGTAGGCAAGTCAGAACATTGTAAGGGCCCTGGTTTCTAATGTTAGCCTTAAATTGACAAATCTTAAGCTAACATACTAGGCCTCACAAAAGCCAGTCATTTATGTGACTTTGAATTATTAAAATGTTTCTCAGTGGATGCCAAGGCTGTGACATGGAAGAAACAAACTAGGAATACAGACCTCCTTCAGTATGCTTGTGGGAGACAAAAATATTCACAGATGCACCAACCCATACATCAAATTAGATATTTGGAAGGAACGTATGCACATCCTTCTATGTACTTTAAATCAACTCTAGGTGGCTTGTCACACCCAGAGTCACATAAATGCAGTGTAAGTAGATGCTACATTCTAATGTTTAGGGAGTAATGACTAGGAAAAAAATCTGTACAGGTTCAGTGCAGATACAATTTTCACTTTTCCTAAACATTTTCAACCTTAGAATATCTGAGTCCAAGAAAGGGGCTCCTATAGGTATGAAAGATAATTGTAATCAAAATGTAATTATCAAAATGCAGTTGTATGCTGGGAACTTGTATCAATCAAACTGACTGACTCCTCAGAATCAGCACTCAGATGCTAGAGAGCCCCAACCCAGAATTCTCCCTTAGGCTTGAAAATAAGGAAGCATGTGGTCAATGCAAGTAAGAAATCCTCTGGGGATAGAGTGTGGAGAGAAAGGGCCATGGAAAGCCTCAGGAACAGTTGTGCATGCCCTGAAGCTGGTTACCATAAGCCTACAGTTCTCAATCGGCTCCTTTCGTGAATGAGTTGCGTGTGGATGCCCTGCATCATCTCTAGCAAGTGTATCTGTTAGTTTTCTGTCATGTTCCAATCTATTGTCCGGCAGAAGGAAAGATGAGCACAACGACATCCTTTCCATGCCATCTTCTGTGCCCGTCACTCAACCCTTTGGCCCCGAGGAAACCCTGGGTTAGTATCTGTCCAGAAGGCATGAAGCCCAAAACAAAGAATGGAAGTTTTTCAATAGAGGCAAGAGCCAACGAGTTATTTAGGCCCCTGCTCCTTTTTTAAAGAAAAACTTGTAGACAGAAGATGGTTTGGTAAATTTAGAACTAGTCAAGTGACCATCGGTATGAGCTGAATTTTAAAGACAGGAGATTCATAATACTATGTCCTATTGAAGGTTTCCCTTTCCAAAAATTACCAATTTGTGAAAATAAAAGACTTTTGAAGTTTTAAATATTAGAAAACTTGCCTTTGTTCTCTATCCTTACAATAATATAAAATCTGTCAGTTTTGTCCCAAAACTCAGTTATCAAAATGCAGCTTCATAAATATTACTCAGAACACATCCTAACGCCATCACTTCATCAGAGAAGAGGCTGAGAGCAAAATGACAAAAGCTTCCCTCACTCAGCAAAGCTATGATGTGCCTAAGGCACATTATTTGCCAGACTGACCCAGTGAAATATTTTATGACTTGGAACCTATTGTCAACAGTATAATTTAAATATTTTAGAAAGCTTGATTATATAAGACTAGCTGATGAATGATTTGCTCAAACTATATCCCATTTGATTAAAAAGTAATGTTGAGCAATAACATAATAAGGGTAGATTAGACTTATTTAAAAACCATCCTCATTATATGACAAAGAATATCTGTTGCTACTATGGGGTATTTGCTGCCTGATGCCTTCTGTCTAGTAATGAAATATTAACCAAACATATGAAAAATCATAGACAAAATGAAGTTTGACAATTTTTTTGTTTAAAAAACAAATACTAAACATTTTAGGCCTTGTGGGATAGAAGGCTTCTGTTGCAACCACTCAGATCTATAGTTCTAGCCCAAAGCAGTTAGAGACAACAAATAGGAGACAAACACAGCTGTAAGCCATAAAACTTTATTAACTAATGCAAGTGGTAAGCCAGACTGGACCATGAGCTATGACTTCCAACCTCTATATAAAGCCAAAACACCTAGGACAGAAATCAGATCCAGTAATGTTTTCAAAAATTGTCTAATAATTTCAGGGTTTTTTTTAAAAATATTTTTATTTTATAATTAACTTAATTTCACATATCAGCCACAGATCCTCCCTCCTTCCATGGAACTGGACCAGGCCCTCTGGATAAGTGAGAGAGTTGATGAGCTTGAACTGTTTGGGAGACCCCCAGGCAGTGGATCCAGGACCTGTGTTTAGTGCACAGGCTGGCTTTTTGGAGCCTAGGGCCTATGCTGAGACACTTTGCTCAGCCTTGGTATAGGGAAGAAGGGACTGGACCTACCTCGGCTGAGTCTACCAGGCTGGGCTGAATCCCTGCGGGAGAATTTCAGTTTTTAAAGTTTATTTCAATTGCATTTTTCAGTTACATTCCTATTTTTACAAAAAGAGGGTGGAAAGTCTGACTTAAGCATGTACTCAAGTTAGTAACTGTACAGGACCTGTTCATTGAAGGAGCCTATGACAGGTTAATGTACTATTAGATGATACAAAAAACTCAACCAAGAACAAATGATGTTCTGCTAGGACATCCTACATATGTTTCAGGGTCTTACAGCAGGACTGAAATATCAGTACAAATAACACACATGATATGGTATCATTGAAGGATAATTGCCAGAAAGGTGAATCATGACTCTTGAGCAAATACAAATTGAGCATACATTAAAGATTTGGATATGTTATTTAATGAATAAATCACCAAGCTCTCAAGAAAGGTCCAAAGAACATTGCAAAAAGTAGCCAATTCAACAAAGAAATGTTAGGATGGGATTACTGGGTTAGATTTAAGGCTAGTTAATGGCCAACAAAGCCATAAACTGGGGTTATCTGTTCTCTATACAGAGATCATTACACATCCACTTAGCAAAAGTCTTCAGATAACCTCTGCTCTACTATGTTGTCAATGGCTCAGTCAGCAGAAGCCCCACCCTGTGAGAACACCCAGCATTCCACACAGCTGACTTCTCTCTAAAGTATCTATTCTGAAAATATTGGATCTTAGCCTATGTCTCGTCTGCCTCTGGAACATGCTTTAAAAGTGTTTCAGATAACTAAACATTGGCTTGGTGTCTTATTATTTTTTTTTTTACTATGAAATTAGATGATAGAACTAGAAAATAAATGACCTTGTCTGCACCACAGCCTGATGGAAACTCAAAGCAAGGTTAACAACCTTGCCCCCAAGGTCTTCTGCACCAAACCTGAGGTTGTGAAAAGTGTGCCTCTGTGTCCTAGGCTTTAGCGCTCTGAGTGCCTGTATCTAGAGCCAGCCTCGAACAGATTACTGTAGCTGTTGTCATCTTGTAGAAATACATTTGCTGGCATGAAAATGTATTCACACTACATACTTAAGTGAAAAAAATTTTCATTTATGTATGTAAATTTTCATGCATTACTTTATAGTGGCTAAGGATTAAGAGTCTCTCCCCATTCCTTACATGTGGGCTGCATACAATGACAGTCTTCCAAAGAGGATGGTATGGGAAGAGAGTGGAGAAACCTGGAAAACACAGTCTCAGCCAGATGACAGAGGTCGACATTATACTGAGGATCTGTGTTCACAGTCTGTCCTTGACAGGACTTACCAAAGTGGCACTTGATCTCTCAGGTTTCCCTCCCAAACCCAAGAATTCAGTCTGATCATGAGAAAACCATGAGGCAAATCTCAGTGAGAGGAAACTACAAGATGCCTGACATACCAAAGTGATCATGGTCATCCAAAACAGAGACAGGTATGAAAAACCATCACATCCAAGAGGAGGGTGTGGTATGGTGTTCCGAGACAGAGGAAGGGCACTAAGTTAAAAGCTAGGGAAACCCAGATGGAGCCCAGGCTTTAGTTGTTGGTATTATACTAAGACGATTGCTTAATCATGAAAAATGCACCACCACAGAACTGCAAGATGCTAATAATGGGGAAAATGAGCTATGGGGCATGTTGAAACTGGGCTACTTTTGTGCTTTTCCTAGGAATCTAGGAAAAGATCTAAAATAAAATGTTTATGAAATTTCTTTTAAGCTTTTCATTATATATATTTTAATCTATTTGCTTTGACTTCTTTAACATTTTGCACTCACTTATGTTTTGCCCTCTTAGATTATTTTATGCAAAGAAAGCTGCTGTGGATATCACTCTGTATAAATAAAGTTCTGATTGGCCAGTAGCTAGGCAGGAAGGATAGGGTAGGCGGGACAAGGAAGAGGAGAAGGCTGGGAACAGGAAGGCTGGCAGGAGACACCGCCAGCCACTGCCATGAGAAGCAACATGTAAAGATACTGGTAAGCCACAAGCCATGTGGCAAAGTATAGACTAACAGAAATGGGTTAATTTAAGATAGAAAAAGTAGATAACAAGAAGCCTGCCACGGCCATACATTTTGTAAACAATATAAGTCTCTGTGTGCTTTCTTGGTTGAGTCTGAGGGACTGTGGGACTGGCGGGTAAGAGAGATTTGTCCTGACTGGACCAGGCAGGAAATGGGTCTTAGCATCTATGGGCCTGGCGGGTGAGAGAGATTTGTCCTGACTGTGGGCCAGGCAGGAAAACTACAGAAAACATATTCTATAGATTTCTGCTTTCATGTTTTGAGAGCCACTTCTCAAATTTCCATTGCTTCTTCCTCAGAAGCCTACACGTATCGGCTTAACACATGACTCTCCTCAGTCTGCTCTTAACATTCCCCTTTAAGAGAATTCTCTTCATGAATGTGAAAAATTGTAACTTCGATTTAATGAGATTTAAAATTCTTTCCAGGTCTCACATGATTGATTTCTTATCATATGAACTATCTTCTGTAATAATATTTTACTTTATTAATACTACCCCAATGCCCAAGTTAACTCAATGCAGCTTGATTGGTAATGAGAAAAATCATAAAAATATTAAACACAGACCCTGATTTATAAACATGCCAGTAGGTTCTGGTGTGAAAGCTGAGCTTAGCAGGAAACTCTGCTATCAGAGTTGATAACATCAGTCCACACTTGCTAAGTGGTCATATTATCTCCACACTCAGTTACTTTAAGGATAAACACTGTGGTGTGTGCATGCATTAACTTTATTCTATGTCCAAAAGATGCTTATTAGTATTAGAAGATGCCAGCCAGAAATATACATTGCATAAGTGTCTGAGAAGCCCTTCTACTCTTTAAAGAGATCATCCCTAGAATATTCACTAACTAATATAAATGATGTTTAGAAAACAACTTTCATTTGTGAAGCAAAATGTGCCAAATGAAGGTTTATCAGGACTAAAATTATTCTACACACTCTAGAATCTACCACCCTGGAATCAGCTAGCCTTCTGCTCCACTTGATTCAGAGAGTTCCACACACCCCTGCTGCCCTGTAGGTTGGGGAGCATCATTTGTATCCTCAGCAAAGTAGAGCTTTAAAGCCAAGCCTTTTAGTTCTTCCTGCAATCCCAGAACAGAGGCAGGAAGATTCTGACATTTACTCCAGATTGGACTATACACCAAGTTGACAGCCATCCCTGGCTTTAGTAGCCAGACTGTCTCAACAAAACAAACAGTGAACTTTCAAGATGGGAAGAGCTAACAATGCATTGATCATTGCGGTGTGTCTGGCCCTACTCAGACCTTCCCACATGTAGAAACACATGTAGTTTCCTTGTAGACAAGAAGTGCAGAACAATGTGTCACAGATGGGGAACTGACACAGAAAGTTGATGTGGGTGGCTAACAGTCTCACTGCCAAGTAATGCTGGTGAGAGGTACCTTCACAGAACTTTGTTCTTGTGTGCTGACCAAAGTCAGAGGTTCCATAACAAAATCATTGTAAGCCTCAGTGCTTGAAATAAATGCCACAGCTCTACTTCTCCAGCACCTCACTCTTGTTGGGGAACATTTTTTTAAGGTGTTGTTACTTTGTTTATGTTGCATTTTTTTTAACTCTGTGAAGCTGTGATGCTATGCCTGCCTAACACACCTGATGGTCTAATAAGGAACTGAACAGACAATAGCAAGGCAGGAGAAAGGTTAGGCTAGGCTGGCAGGGAGACAGAATATATAGAAGGAGAAATCTGGGAGGAGAAAAAGTAGCCAGAGAAGGAGGAGGACACAAGGAGCCAGCCATCCAGCTACACAGCAAGACACAGAGTAAGAGTAAGATTTACAGAAGTAAGAGAACAGGAAAAGCCCAGAGGCAAAAAGTAGATGGAATAATTTAAAGAATAGCTGGCTAGTAACAAGCCAAACAAAGGCTAAGCATTCATAATTAAGAATAAGCCTCTGTGTGTGTGATGCAGCACAAATCTTAAAAGGTTTTATTAATTTAAAAAAAAAAAAAAAACTCAGGATCCTCCTGCCTCTGCCTCCTTCAGTAAATTCTACCAGTGTGCTCCACCCACAACTGGCTGAGGGTAGCTCAGGTCTGAGCAGAGGCCCGAAAGGCCACAAGCAAGCAGCTTTTTCTGAGAATTTGTACCAAAAATGTTGGGTGCCAGATGTAGCAAGAATCTTCAAAGTTCTTATAAAATCAATCCTGGGAGCCAGGTATTGGGGTGAATACTGGAAGATCAGAAAGACAGAACAAGCCACAGGTTCCTCACCTTGCCAACTCCTCAGCTGATCCTGTTTCCTCAGACTAGAAGCCTCTCAGTCCTCATCCAGAATGAATCTCAGAAGCCTAAAAGCTTAACCTGGCTAGTTCCTGATCCTCACGCCTTATATACCCTTTTGCTTTCTGCCATCACTACTGGGATTAAAGGTGTGAGTCACCATGCCCTGGCTGTTTCCAGTGTGGCCTTGAACTCACAGAGATCTGGATGGATTTGTGCCTTTGGAATGCTAGGATTAAAGGCATGTGTGCCACCATTTTCTGGCCTCTATATCTAGTGGCTGTTCAGTTCTCTGACCCCAGATAAGTTTATTAGGGTACACAATATTTTGGGGAACACAATACTATCACATTTCCCTTTTTTTGTCTAAAATTTTAAAAAGCTTATTACTAATACAAGAAGAACTATATCCAATAAGTATATATAATATATATAGTCAAGAATTACATTAACGATGTGTAGTCCATTAACATTTGACAGATTCAGACAAAAATTTTCATTACTTATCCTATTTAAAACAAGTAGTTCCTTTTTAAAGGTAGATTCAGTAATCTACCTTTTTTTCATATCCATAGTCTCTCTTTTTTCTTTTCTAAGTAGATTCAAAAGTCTACCTTTTATCTTATCATTTCTTTGGTGTGATTTATTTGGGAGCTGGGTGGCACGCCCCTAAAAGAGCAAAAACTAATAACAATACACTCTCTCTTCTCATGGAGAAATGTTTGACCCTTTTTTTCATTCCAAATGTTTACTTGATTAGTGACGCCTTCATTTTTCAGTGGAGATTTGAAACTCTTTTCAAATGTGAAGGGCCTCTTCCAGGATTTCTTTTTTTTTCTTTTTTTTTTTTTAATTATTTCACTCTATTTTCCAAAGAAATAGTTGAATGCTCTTGAATTAACATACTGAAAACTATTGTCCCAGGACTATGGATGGTGTAGTCAGTTCCAACATTTCAGTCCCTAAAATGGCACATGTCATGCCTGCCCCCACCCCTACATGAAGTCGTGTAGTACTGACATGAGTTGGAACAGAACAGTCCCTGAAAAAGAAAAGAAGGGGGATAAGGGTAGGAAGAGGAAAGGAGGTGAAGGGGGGGAGAAGAGGAAGGAAGAGGGGAGGGGGGAAGAACAGCAAAGTTGGGACAGTGGATGTCATCCATTAACATAAGCAAAGTGCCACAATGTCATCCCGAAAGTCCTCCCTAACCAGGTTTCAGTTTGTGCATGGCCATCACTTTATTCAAGATCACACTAAATGAACCTCTCTTTTGTGACGACTTACTCTTCTTTTTGTCCTCTACTAACTTTCCCCCTCCAAACTATTGTATTTTCTATAAGGATCCCATTAATAATCTGTTTTAACTATGCCATTTTCATTTCTGGTCTGCCCTCCTCCTGCCAGCGCCCAGGTAGTCTTCTGTCCAACCACCAGGAAAATAATCCCATCATTGTACAATTATTGTCAAGTGAAGAGTGTCATTCCAAACATCTGGGGGTCAGAGATCATTTGTGATCCTTGATGGATTCTAGGACCATCATAGACATCTAAAAAGAAAACTGAACTATGTTTTTCTAGGACAGAAGTTCCATACTTGCCAGATAGACTCTGGTATCAATGGAATGTGGGTGGAGAGGAGATAAAAGAAAACCAAGCCTTAACTTACTTCTCTCAGGTGCTTGAGAAGGTCTGAAATCTCACTGGAGACAGGAAGAGGAGAAGGGAGGGGAGAGAAAGAGAGGTGAGGGGAGCCAGGAGGATAACACTTAAGAACAAATCTTACAGAAGCATCTGTAAGAGCAAACCCTAATCCTCATACTCAGCATCCAGGCCCAGGTACCAAGCTCCACAAGTAAAAGCATGCATCTGTAAGAAACACTCGGTACCAATAATAGACTTCCATAACCTTCACACTAAACTCACAACCTTGAACCCCTACAGGTTTCTAGGTCTCTCTCTTCAGGCATGCCAGGAAGTTTTGTTGTGAAATTACTCTAATGTGTCATTAAGCATCTCAAACATTCCAGGAGGTGGGCAACCTTGTGCAGGTCACATCCTAAAAACAATGATCGTGGTGGGCAGCCTATCAAGTAATGAGTGGACCAAAATAGGAGAAGTGTTAGCCTAGCAGAAAGTAGGGAGTTGATGCTGAAATGGGAAACAGGCATAAATGTGAGGTATGTTCCTTCTGGGTTTAAGGCAATCTTTCTTTCACACATTAAAGAATGTGTTATCCTAAAAAGTAAAATAAGAACCAGCTTGGGTAAGTACAAAAATACCATAATCCTATTGAGTAACAAACAGTGTTGAAAATCCTGTTTGTATCTTAGGAACTGCTGCTTGGAGAGGCACTCTCAAATATGTTTTCCACATAAAATTTACATCTTTAAATATATATGGTTAAAAATGATACAGCATGTCCAGTCTATATTACTTGTTTTTATTTATCCAAATTGAGAAAAGTTCTCATTGTGTTGTCATGGTGGGCCTCAAACTCCTGAACCAAAGTGATCCTTCTCTCGCATCATCCCTAGTAAACGGTACTAAATTTTGCCACCACCCAGGCTGTTTTTAATAGAAACTTGAGATATTATTAAAAGTCTGTACATGAACTAAAAAAGAAAAACAAGTAACTCTTATTTGTTACATATCAGAGTCTTAAGTGCAAAGAGGTGAACTCATCCTTGTCTGCTAAAGACCATCTACAGATGAGGAGCTAACAACAGTCCTGGGGCCTAGGCCAGGCATGGAAAGCAAATAAGAGTAAGTGGTAGGAAGGAAGAAATGGTATCAGTTCGAAATCTATACACATAAACATTTTAATTCTAGAAAGTCGTAGAAGAGCGCAATCTCTTTATCTCTGTCCTTTTAAATTAAATACTAACATTTTACATCATATTTATTTCCAAAAATGCTTAGTGCAAGTAATAAGATTATTCTATCTTGTTTCTAGGTAAACACCTTTGTTGGAAAAGAAATCTTATCCACAGTGGTTCCGGGTCTCCTCCCTAGCAAAATTTGCAGATGGCACAGTGTTCAGGTTATCAGTCTTGTTCATCCTCTCTTACACTGTGTCAGCTCTGGAATAATAAGCCCAGTACAGCTGCCACACAAGAGTTGCTCTGTTTTTTAAGTTTAATTGTTGTATTGGTGGTTTACACATATTGAGGGGGAGAAGTCAAGGAATTTTCATCTACACTTGGTTGAACCTACAGAGCTGGCTGTTGCAGCTAAAGAGGTCAGCCTACAAGATTACAGGATGACTGTGTGTCTATCTTTCTAGGACCCAGTTCCAGAAGTACATCCAATGGTTCAAAGACTGAGAACAGCATTGCATGATAAAGAAGGCTTCACCGAGTACCCAACTTATGGTAAAGAGGTAGCTATGTTGTAACATACCCTCTCCTCTAGGGTTTGAGGGTTACAGGGCTAAGATAATGAGGAAGAGAAAGAGAGGTTAATTAGAGGAGAAGGCACATTTCTATCTTTTCTGGTGAACAAAGATCTTCAAGAAGTCAAAATATCACTTCTTCACATTGTTTTCATGGTCTGGTGTTTCTGATCATGGTAGTTGCTAATTGGCTTTTTAATTTGAAAGGGATTTAGGGAAGAGAACAGCCAAGTTTAGGTCATGTTAACTTTCTAATATAATGTGGGACAAAATATTTCTCAGTTGCTCAACAAGTACCATACAAAACTGAGTAGAATTTGACACAAAGGTTTAGGCATCAAAAGGGACAGACTCAACATGAAGGCAGAAATGCCAGGCCTTTTCATCCTGCTCTAGGCACCTACCAGGCATTGTCAGGCCCAAGTGAGTCTATGTTTACAGCAGGAGCGTCGTTCAAATCCACATGAAGCACCCAGGCAATTGCTATCATATAACAAATGGTAGTAGTGTGAGTGCAACAAAGGTAGTGGGGACATAATTTGTGACTTTCAAATCACTAAAGAGATAGTAGAGCCAGAGTTGATGAAGATTTACCTTGGTAACCTTTCCACTGCCTTATGGGAACACTGCTAATGGTCAGCTGACTAGGACATATGCCATTGTTTGACAGTTTATATTGATTAGAGTTATGACTCTGTGATGTTAGTCATCAGCTTGCAGAATATTGACAATTTACAAGTAATTTTGACCTGGTGGAGTTATAAACACTATCTTCCTATAGAAAAAAATAAACAGGGCTAGAGAAATGACTCAGAAGAACGTGCAATTGCTGCTCTTACAGAGGGCCCAGGTTCCATTCCCATATCAGGAGGTTCACAACCACCTATATCTCCAGTTCCAGGGAATCTGACACCCTCTTCTTACCTCCACAGGCTCCACACACAGGATGTACACACACATCTATGCAGGCACTCATACACACACACACACACACACACACACACACACACACACACATACACACATACACACACACATAAAATAGCATAAACCTTTTGTAATCCCCATGAGGAAGACTTTAGTTTCCTGTTTTGTACCTAAATTATTATTCTGTATTCAGCCTTCTTTTTGGAATACTCTTTTAACAATGTGTCTTCTTGCTGGCTCCCTCAATAATGAATCAAATAAATCTCTGCCTCATTATATATTTGTGTGATTTACATGTATTTTTAATGATTTGGGTCTTATGTGTTGGTATCTTTAAGTTTCAAATAATAATTAAACATTAAGTAATAAGAATATGTTTGTTGAGGTTCTTTCCCCAAGATAGAATCTCAGCCCATAAGTCCAGTCTGGCCAGCAATTCTGCATATAGCCCAGGCTAGTCTCAATTACAAGATCCTCCTGCCTCAGCCTCCTAAGAGCTGAGATTCAGGAATGCCTGGCTTTATATTGCTTTTGACTGTGAAGCAATATGAAGACATATACATGAGGTACATAATGCTATTTCCAAATATGTATACATGGCATAAAACCTGAGTTGGACTATTTAGAATATTACCTCAAATATTTAATACTTTTTTATAATGAGAGTGCTAAAAATCCTTTCTTCCAGTTATTTTTCAATTTCATATTGTACTCTCTAACTGTGTTCTGTAATTACTATGGGACATGAAATGGAAATTTCAAGTACAGCATATTTGTTTCCAGTCAAGAATTTGAATTTCTGCTTTAAAACTAAAGAGCTAACACTTTATGTAAATGTCACATAGAACATGACATTTCCTTTCATTTGAAATGAATTGCAATTGAAATTGTTGTAATTGTAAACCTGGGTGTCCTTTGTGAATATCATTCTAACATGACTCTCATAATCTGAAAATTACATGAATCCATAGAAAAGTGCCCACTTGATTTCTCAGGTGTCAAGGGGCAAAATTACAACAATTTAGTTTAATGATCTTAATTGGCTTTATATTCAGTTCTAGAATAGGCAATATTTCATTCTGTAAAACAGAATAATGTTCAGATTGGCAGAACAGAGACTGGTTTTTATAGATTGAATAAGCCCAAAGGAATACAAAAATAAAAAAAATAAAAAGTTGATTGGTCATTTCAAAACTAACTTTCTTTGCAAGGTAGGATTAGGCAGCCAGAATAACAGAAAAATAGCTGATTGCCTAGCATCAGGTTACTCTAGGGTAAAAACCTTATGCCTTAATTGGCCTACTGGCCTGTTTGAGAAGCCCAACTATTTCTCAACTCTCCTAATTTCTGGGAAGGTCACAGAATTTATCTCCAGTTGGTGACTTGCAACTTTTCCATGACTGACTCTATTCTGTCTTCTAGTCTGGTATCTTAGAGTTCAATGCAAGATCCCAGTCTAAAACAACTGAAGCATTTCATTTGAAATGGGTACAAAATCATCCACATTTCCAGAAATTTTATAAAATGTTAGTGGAATTTATAGGTCAGAATTTATTGCGGGGCATGGTGACACATGCCTATACTCCCAGCATGAGTATGCTAGAGGAAGGATGGTCAGAAACTCAAAGTTATACTATTTAGTAAGTTCTAAGCTACATGAGACCTTGTCTCAAAAACAAAAATAAGAAAATGAGTCAGAATTTGTAAGTTCTGAGGTAACATCCATTTAAAATTATCTAAAAGTCTTTGAAAAGTAGCTTTGTCCATGAGACTTTTTATTAAACTAAAGATTCGAAGGTACAGGAAACAAGTCTACATTGACCCAGTATTCCAACAAAGCTTCAAGAACATGCATACACATGCTTTATTCTTAATCATACAAGTGGCAACATCCAAGAGAATTGCCCTGCGATCCCTAAAGCAAATTCAAAGACTTTGGCAATAAATTCCTAAACCATAACTGGACAAGTTGGCTGCAGTCCTATATACTTCAGACTATTCAACAATGTAAGTCCTGCCATGTTGAGTTATTTTGTTTGGGGATACATGGATAGTAGGACTTGTGCATGCCAGGCAAGTGCTACATTCTGTGGGTGCTATAGTCAATAGGCTATATTCCTATGCCTTTATTTTTTTGTTTTTTTAATTTTGAGACAGGGCCTCACTGAGTTGTCTTGGCTGGCCTTGAACTCCATGCTGTTTAGAGAATGATACAAGACAGTTGTACTTTTGGTTTCAAATAAGTTAATAAAATGTGTAGCAAGCAAAAGTAAATGAACAAATTAAAAGTAGCACATGGTATTAAATTGGGAGCTATGGCATCCAGTAGAGCCTAGTTGAGGCAGTCAGCTAGTCAGCTAGTGTTCAGTTTTGAGTGCAGCAAATTGTTTTCCAAGGAGGTTGCCATGTGAACAAACACATAAGCAACAGATTGATGCAAAACATCATCAAATTGGGAGCTCTTATCTCCCTTCTCTGTTAGAGAGAGACAGTCAAGGAGCCACCTGCCCTAAGTCAAGCAGTGTCTTCTTGGAAGACACTTAAGATAAACATAATTGGGTTTGAGATGAGGGGACCCACCTTGGTCTTACAGTCCGGTCTCAGAAAGTACAAATAGTGGTGACCATTTGTCGACTTCCTTTATATTACAAACTCACTGTGTGATCCAGGCAGGCCTTGAACTTGTGATCCTCCTGACTCAGTCTCCCAACCAGGCTTGATTAGATGCTGAATTCTTAAGAAGATTCTATATATTATAATTTTAAGAATAGTTTGTAAATTAGAAAAGACATCAAAATTAACTCAAAAGCTTGAAAGATTAGAAGATCATTTGTCTGATTATCAAGTACTAGTGAAATTCATAAAATATTGAGATTCTGCTATTACTAAATTTCAATGGACATTGAATATATATAGCTATAATGCATGACATTTTAATGGATATTATATATATATATATATATATATATATATATATATATATATATAGTCATAATACATGACATTATTAGGGATGATGTTTTTAAAGGCAACATGAAGAATTTTGAAAACTGGGCCATTTGCTTTTTATTTTAGTCCTGGAAAAACAGATCTTTCTCCTGATAATTGATGATAGCCACCAAGAAAAACTAACAGCTAAAGGATTACTCTCTTATGAACTTAAATTATCAGCTGATGGAATGCCAAGTCCTCAAACTGAAAGCCGATGGAAACAACTGAACCAAACTATCTATCACTAAGCAATTACTCAACAACAAACAGACTATAGCGTTTCTAGAACAAAGTCATTTGCAAATCCCCAGAGTGATGCAGTTTGAAAGCAGAGGAAATACACAGAACCATTTGGATGCTAAGCTAGGGGTTTTGTTATCTGCATTAATGTCTTGTTTTTATCTTGGCACAAAGATACTTTTACTGAAGTAAATAAGTTGTTATGTTGGTTGAGTTGGAAATTGACACTCCTCAAGAATATAATTTTTTCTACTATAATATGTATTATAATAGAAATAAAGAAAGATTTTTTTTCTTTTGGTTTTGAGACAAAGTCTTGATAAAGGTGACTCAGACTCCAGATTCTCTTACATCTGTGTTCAGAGAGCTGAGATAACAGGTACCTAGCACTTCTGGCTCAAACGTTAATATTTTAAATTAAAGTTGGGACACCTCACTAACAGGCTAGCACTGGGAATTTCACGTGGGAAGTACACATACTTGTATGTATAAATACGTGAATTTCAACATCTGATGAGTAATAAAATCAGTTCCTGTATAACCAACAAAATTTAATAGCATATTCTTCCCAAATTTAAATCTCAATTACTTTTTAGAGACCATCAGTTTCATCCTCTGGAATGAACTTCATGTCCCATCAATGTCACATTGTTCTTCCTTCCTCTAAAACACAGTGACATCATTACTCCACCATTCCTCAATGTATACCTGACGTTTTCAGATGCGTGCTTGCTCTGCTTTTGATGCTCTCTTGGTCACTGTCTATTGCTGTGACAAGACACCATGACCAAGGAAACTCAGGAAAGAAAGCATTTAACTGGGAACTTGCTTATAGTCTCAGAGGGTCTGGTCTATGATCATCACGGTACTCCATTCAGATTTCAGTGGCTGTAGCTATCACTCCTTTCTATCAAATTAGACTTCTGACTATCAAACAAGAAAATATATAGCAATGCTTCAAAAAGTTAAAAATGGAAAACTAACGAGGCTATAGTTCTCAACATTTTTTTCTACTAAATTTCAACCATGAGACTGAGACACAGTACTCTTTGATGAATGAATGATGCATATTTTAGAAGCACTCCCAATGCTGTCTATATTCTAGGCATTGCTCTTAGCAATTTAAAAATAACTTCATTTAATTCACATCTCCCCACGAAGTAAATATCATTACAGTTCCTCTTTCGCAGATGGAGAAACCAAGGCCACATAATTTGTCCACAGCCACAGAGGCAGTAGAGTTGCAGAACTAAAATGAAGCCTATCAATACAGCACAGCTCTGTCCCTACCTTAAGATGTCATCCCTCAAGGAAGCAAAGGAAACCTTGATGAAACTTCTGCTTTTAGCTTATGCTGCTGCTGCTGCTTCTTCTTCTTCTTCTTCTTCTTCTTTTTTAGCAACTAGAAGCAAAGCCACCTGAGGGATGGCATCAGGTATCTGAAGACCTCTACTGTGTCTCATGAAATGATAAAGTATTTAAAATCTTTTAAACATTTATAAAATCTCACGCTTTTAACCCTAGCGTCACACCCCCCCCCCCCCCCCCCGTAATAATGCTAACAACAAACAAGCAGTTAGAAGGTGCAAGGTACAAAGTACAGGGGTAAAGACAGAAGGTTCTGGAGCTAGATTTCACCACGTTTCAATACTGAAGTTCTTGAAAGGATCTTATAATTGGGAGTCACAGCATTAAGGTCAAAAAATGATTTTTGTGACTCCTTCATCCCAACTGCGGCACCATTTCCTAGCGACCCAGGTCCCCAAAGCTTCATTTATCTGTTCCACATGAGAGAAGAGAAAATGAGCAGAAAGCAAAATGATGCCTCTCCGATGATGCGATCTTGCTTGCCTATTGTTTTCTTTCTTCCTAATCAGAGAGTGGCAACTTTCCCCCACAAAGAATGAAAAGCTGCGTCTTCCCGCACAGCTGCCCTAAGGGAAACTGCTGGCTGGGTATTTACTGCAGTTTACTAACAATGGACCTACTCCCCAGCTGGTTGCTTCCAGCAGCAATTTCATGTTACATATATTTCAGCAAGGTAATCTTCAGAAGCGATGCCTTAGGTCTGCCTTGAACACTGTCGTAGCAAGGAGCAATTTTAGTTACATAACCGTACACACATGCTCACTGCCTGTGCTCATCAGAGGAGACCAAGGACCCCGATGTAAAAGAGGTCTCATAGCAGTTTGGAACAGCCAGGGGACTACAGTGTACTTCCTGGGCTGACAAGGGCGTATGGAACTCTGCAGAAACTCTGCAGGTGAACTGCTCCATCATCCCAGGGACTCATTAATGAGATGACCTTTACCCGTGCCTTGAAGGGCAGTAGAATCATAAAGGGTTGGAGCCAGACGGCAGGAGGTAGTACTATTTCAAGGGAGAGGAACAGCACTAGAAAGGGTACCGATGAATGACAGGCCATGATTTGTTTGTGGGACATAGTGGCTGAAGCCCCTCCCCCGCCCCCATGGGAGGAGCCTAGTGAGAAACAGGCCAGCGGAAAAACAACACAGCTTCTGCGGAATCTGGCCCGGCATTTTAAGGAGTTCAGAATTTTGTTTTCACTTATTTTGTTTTGTGTTTGCTTTAATTAAAAGCAAGGCAAAGTACAGTGTTCAAGTGGTTTTCAAAGCTCTCTGTGTGCAGCTGAGAGAGGCAATTTATGACTGGAATCTCAGCAACTGGGAGACTGAGGCAAGATTAAGAATTCAAGGCCAGTCCACCCTATATATTGGAATTGAGTCTCAAGCAAAGAAACAAGTAAGTAGAACAATGATAAAAGCCACTGTTGTAGTGTAGAGGGCGGAGAAAGGAAGAAATCAGAGATAGGAAGAACTGCTGATCAAGTACTAGAGTCCTCATCCCAGATAAAGGAGAAGCTGGGGAGACCAAGGCGGAGCATTTGGAGCACTTTATGACTCATCATGAGAGATGGGGCCCCCCTCAGATGCTGAGATGAGAGGAAAGGATAACTCACATGTTTGGAGTCTGCATAAATGATGCAACCACCTGGGCAAAGAGTAGAAGTAGAATAATGGAGAACAAACACTGAATAAAGCAGCCAGTGTACTCCTGGTCTGCCGAGAAGACCAGGGAGAGAAGGAAGGACACTGAGGTCTCTGAGGAAGGTGGCTGAAAGCACAGCCCCAGAGAGGCAGCACTGGGCAGCAGAATCCAAGTTCAAACAGTACCCGGAATAAGAAGAAATAACAAGCATGAATCTATGAAGCCATGAGGCTTCAGAAACCACAGGGTATCAACCACCATGAGGAAGAGCTCAGAGAAGTCAACATGGAGAGGTGAGAGAGCATGAGAGCAGACATGCTTACAGGTACAGCTAAATGGAACCGCTGCAGAAGGAAGATGCACAGCTTCTTCAGCTTCGTGGGGCCCAACTGCCCTGCCCCAGTGGGTCCTCATCCCATTGCTCCAGGTCTCCCTGGACTACAAACAGCTCTCTACTCCTATCTTGTCCCTTGTATTGGAACAGCAACTTATTTGTTCTATTTTCAGTGTTTTGAATGTTTTTGTAGATTTATTTGCTTGTTATTGAAACTTGAAATTTATCATGAATAAAGACACCTAATCTAATATTTTTACCTTCAACCCATGGCTTTGGATTTACTCTCCAAGTGCCCCAGAGATTTGACATTCTATATATTATGTCACATAAGTGCCAGGGATGTCTTAAAAATTAATTTCTGAAACAGCTCATACACTTGTCTTAGAAATTTCATGATCACATAAATGTATGTTTAATGCCAAAGAAATTTCCACATGCAAAAAGTACCATTCAAACTATAAAGTGCTTACTCCTTCTGTCTTCCCATAAATTCTATTACTTTTCTTCCGGTATTAGGTCACAAATATCTGTAGTCTCTAAGACTTTATTTGACTTTTGGTTAACGGAAGACTTGGTATAGGGTAGTATAGAGCAGATGTCATGGCTTCTTCAGCAAGTAACACAGAAAATGAGAACAGGGTACAGCAACCACAGACTAAAACAAGCTCAGTCCCACACCTATCATGATATGTGGTCTGCTTTTTAAAAGTCAGTCAATGTAAATAAAAATTAAATGCAAATTAGTGTTAGACTTACAAGATAACCGAAAGCTTATATGCTAGCTAGATTTGATGAAAAGAAAGAATATTGTTCATTGCATTCACCTTTGATAATTCATTATGGATATATAGATGTAACAGTCCTATTAAATAAGAAATACAGAGCCAAATGCAGAGTTAAAAGCCCAAGAGGTCAGAGCAGTAGCTAAGAGCTGATACTAAAAATCCTTTCTTACCCTTTACTGCCGCTGTTGTCCTTCCCCTCAGAAAAGGGCCTACTTCCTGTGTGTCTGTCCTTTTATTGACTTTCTGTTCTGCCTTCTTATTGGTTGTAAACCGAAACCACATGACCTCCTCATCACTGCCTATCTATACAGACCTCTAGGTCTCTATGGTTGGTATTGAGATTAAAGGAGTGTGGCTGTATCCTTGAACACACACACAGATCTGCCTGTCATGCCATTGGGATTAAAGGTGTGTGCCACCACCACCCAGCTTCTGCTATGGCTCCTATTAGCTCTGACCCCCAGGCAACTTTATTTATTAACATACAAATAAAATCACATTTCAGTACAAATGAAATATCACCATAATGGATATGTTTTAGAAAAATCCACATCATTTAGATATACACATAATATACATGAAGTATTTCAAAATAAAGCAAAATAAAAAATAGGTAAGGGCGAAGATGGTCAAAAGGTGATCACTGCTGAAACTAGGTATGTGAATTCTTAATACTATTGTTACTTATCTGTATGGTTTTTAAGAAAAATTCACTAATGATGGCTGCTAAGATAGCTCAACAAGTGAAAATGCACATTGCACAAGCCTGACATCCTGAGTTCAATACCTGGGACCTACACAAAAGGAAAGAATCAGCTTCTGAAAGCTGTTCCCTGACCTCCACAAAAACACTGCCCTTGTACACATATGCCCACATTCACACCACACACACACACACACACACACACACACACACACACACACACTATTTTTTTAATCAGTAAGAAACTTGAGCGCTTTCACTTTCTGAGCCTTGATTATATTTAAGGAGTGTGGGGGTCAAATGTTTTCCTCTGTATGTGTGTATATTCTTCTGTATGTATATGTGTTTATATTTATCTGTGTGTGGTGTGTTTGTGTTATACAATGTGTGTATGTGTTATATGAAAATACTGTTGGAAACAAAGTGCCAACTATCATTCATGGCCATGGAACAGGGTACACATGATGCATCATATTTCCTTTCCTCTTGCACAAGTACTCTACCCAACCTTCCTGAAATGATCCTAGTGCTTAAATTACACCAGATGAATCAGTAGCTTCCTCTGAACTGAAACAAAACATTGAGAATTACTGAGGCTATCAGTCTGCTCACTACCCACTTTTCCTGCCAAATTCTTCCATATTCCCTGTTACATTGAACATGGCCTTATTGTTACAACTACTTTTAAGCTCATACATTATTTATTATTTACTCTAAACTACCAAATTCTGAAAAGTTCAGTTCTACAATTTCAGCCCAAATAAACATTTTGCCTTCCATTTCATATTTCAGGAACCAAGTTGATGCTTCAGTCAAGTACAATTCCATAAGTATTGACCTTTGACAGTTTATTGAGCATCTATTCTACTTAAGACATTTGCTGAACAATATAGGAAAATAAAAAGAAAGTAAATGTCTTCTCTCCCTCTACAGACATACAAAAAATATTTTGTAGGAGTCTCTCTCTCTCTCTCTCTATATATATATATATAGATAGATAGATAGATAGATATAGATATTGATATAGATATAGATATAGATAGATAGATAGATAGATAGATAGATAGATAGATAGATATATGTGTGTGTTTTATATAGTGAGAATATATAATACATAATTTTTGAGAGTAAAAATAGGACAGGAACAACTATAAATACAATGCAATTTAAGTGCACATAAAATAGGCTAATATACATTGAGACAATAAAGCAACTAATGCTCCTGATGAAATTGTCGTAGAGTTTTTATGACATTGGTCATATGTGAGTTGGGCCTTCATAGGTAGGAAGCATATAATAACCAAAAGGGCACTGAAGGCTGTTTCCCCCTGATAAAAGAGAAGGATGAGAATGAGTTGAGTCTAAGCATACATAGTTCACTGGTCTTGAAAGAGGATAAACTTAGAGTGGGATGTATTGGGATGACACATAGGTGCCTGAGAAGCCATGTTGACACCTCAGCATGTAGATGATAACATTTAATCAAGGGCTTCTAGGCAGGGGGTTGCTTGAATTCTGGCAGTAGCAAAATTGGACTGAAGGGAAATGTGAAATTTCAGGAAGACCAATTAAGCAATTATCTCAAAGACCTGATGACTAATACCGCGCCAGAAAAGATGAGAGAAGAGAAAGCCTTTTCCCATTTTTCTAGAAGACAGATCATGGGTGGCCCTAAGACTGTGTTATCACCACTTCTTGGCATGGTAGTTATACAAGGCAGAGGGTAAGATTAATGTGAGAATGTTAGGGTGCCCCCAGGGAACCTCCAGGTACACACCAGCAGTAGAAATGTTGAACCAGAACCAGAAGTGTGCTGGAAGCCAAAATGAGAACATAGACATGACTTCAAAAGAGATTGTCAAAGCTGGGCAAGCTATGGGATGGCCAGAGAAATACAAAGAGAATTGCATGTGTACATGTGCCATTCATTTAATTCTCACACATGTAGACAAATATTTTTAAACACTATCTATTACCGAGATTTTTTATATTAAAGCCAAATGGAGCAAAGCCAAAGAAGGGCAGGCAGGAACTGGTCCTTAAACTTCTCTCTGCACTTCAATCCAGGAACTTCAAAGTTAGTGATTGATCAATGGGATAGTGAGGTTTTTGTCATCTGGGGAGAGGGAACCTCAACTGAGAAAATACCTCCATAAGATTGACTTATAGGCAAGTCTGTGAGGCATTTTCTTGATTAATGATTGATGAGGGAGGGCCCAGGCCACTGTGGATGGTGCTACCCCAGCAGGTGGTCCAGGATTGTGTAAGAATGGCAACTGAGAAAGTCAGGAGAAACAAGTCAGTAAGCAGCATTCTTCCATGACCTCTGCTTCAGTCCCTGCCTCCAGGTTCCTGCCCTGAGTTCCTCCTTTGACAATCCTGCCTAATGGACTGCAACTGATAAGATAAAGTAAACCGTTCCCCTCCAAGTTGCTCTGGTCATGCTGTTTTTCAAAGCAACAAAGAAGAAACTGATAGAACGAAGGAGTCTGAAGGCATCTGCCCATATTCTTCCCTCTTTTCGTTTGGTCTGCTTGAAGGGTTTTCACTCAATGTACTTATGAATTAGTGTACAGGACCATTTATATATAAAGTCACATATGCTCTTTTATATAGGCCATTAAAAGATTGAAAGAACGATTTTGACTGAAATGTGCCTTCTTGCTGATTTTAGAACATAATTTCCTTGTCAGATGCAATATTGAATGCACACCAGGATCATAATACAATATGCACAGTTTAAGGAAATGCATCCAAATCTAACCGTTACACCAATGTACTTTTACTAAAGGCCATAACAGTGTCTAATGAACTGTCTGTCAAATGGCTACAATTAATTATATAGCAAAGCTACTGCAGTGAGACCCTTGGACATCCTGGTAAGGCCTAGTATCCTGAAAAGACATTTTTCATCAAGACAGTGGCTGTTGTTAGAATGTGTGGGCATGTCTACATTCAGGAAGTAGCTAAGGCAAGAGAAAGGGTGCAGATTCAGTAACAGAAAACCCCTTAAACTCCCTGTGAGTTCTCCTTGAGACTCACACTGTTCTCTCCAATTCCATAGCACACCCCTCTCCTGGCTGTCTCTGCAAAAGTGGACTCTTGAGCCTTGTCAGTCCTTTTCTGTTTCTTTATGTTTCCAGTGTTGGGGACGGAACCGAGAGCCTTGCACACACAGCATGCCTCTTACGAAAAGCTTCACTAAATTTCCCAGAATGGCTCTGAAGGGAACCCTCTTGCCTCAGTCTCTTGAACAGCTGTGACTGCAGTCTGATAAAACCTGGCCGGCCTTGTTTAGTTTTTGTTTTGGCACTTGCTTCCCTGACCTCGAAGCCCACAGCACTGCATCTTCACTAGGGCCCCCTGCATTTGTCCTCATATAAGACATGGCCTCACTTGGAAAAACTATATTCCCATACATTTCAGTAACAAAGCCTTTGTCTCCAAGCTCACAGGAAAAGAAAACATTCTTTCCTTGTGGACCTAACTTTTATACTCTAGTTCACTTGACAAACATTAGTTTAGTCAGTACCCATTATCACCAAGCCCAGAGGAGATAGGAACGTGCAGCACACCATCCTGTCACGAGTGGAATTGAAACAAGGCGTGGGCTGCTCACTGTCTATACTCATCGCTCAGCCAGCAGACCCAACCTGGGGCCGAACATAAAAGCCCGAAGTGAGAACTTGATGATCAACAGGTTCCAGCACAAGCACTTTTACAAAGCAGCCTTGGGCAGCGATGCATGTAACTGTGAATAAAAACAATGGGCAGTTTTAAAATAAAACCCAAATGTCAGGCATAAGAAATGCATTTTTCTTACTTTACTCTGAAAGAATGCACCAGGGAGCAGTTCAGCAAATAAAACCTGTTGAAAATATGAACATTCCTGCAGGCTTGTTTCCAGTGGGACACTATCACAGGCTTGTAGTAATACCCCTATTAATGAAGAGAATGTGTGCCTATGACACACATATTCATCAGATTTTCATAAGCAAGGCAGGAAAATACAGAGGTGCAAGCTTCAGAATTTCATATAGGGTGGTAAAAAAGGATCACATGTTATAAAAATATGACAAAATACTAAGGAAAGTAGCACCAATCTACTATAAAATAAAACAATAGGACTTTTAATATTTAGCATAAGTGTAAATGAGAAGAAATCATACTAAACGATGTTATAGAAGATAAACAATAGTCACCTCCTGCCATCAGGAGATATGTGAGTTTGGGGAATGTTGGCTGGGAAGGCTCCCTGATCATAAGGGTAGCATGGGCACATAAGGATAGTATGGCCTTCAGTAAGACCCTGGATAAAGGACTTAGCCCCTGGCATTCCAACCACTCCTATAGCTGTGACCACTGTGGACCCAGAAAAATACTGGATGGGCTGGGTAGAGCATTCTTTGGGGAAAGACTGGAGCATCCCTTTTCATTCCCATCTCACCTTAGTCTTAGGACAGATTCCAGAGCCTTATGCATGCTTTGGCTGGGCTCTACTACTGAGCTACACCCCTGCTTCTCTCTCATTTTTCTTGATAGGTGTAATTCAACTTAACTTTCATGGCATTGACAGTAATGGCTTAAATTTCTTATATATCCTTCCAATGTCCAATAGTGTTTTAAGAAAAAACAAACAAACAAATATCCCCCTCCACTGTTGGAATACGGGTCATGGAGCAAATATAAGACTGTAGATAGATGTGCTGTGTGTGCAAGACAGTCACTCAACACACTCAAAGGGCTAAAGCTCAATCAAGAGCTAAGAACTCAAAGGTCACAGGAGTCAGCTAGTAACACCAGGAAAGCCACTGAGAAGGGGGGTAAAATTCCACTAACTGCAGAGGACACGCAGGCCTTGTTTGCACAGGCCCGGCCATGGCCAGCTTCACCTCAGGGAAAGTCTGGATGGTTATGAATGCTGGAAATGCTTCTTGTATTTCAAAGGGACACACAGAGCCTGGTTCTTACATTTAAAAACATGTTTTTCAAATGTTGGTAATTCATTAGAGCAAACAGAAGGAAATTGTGAGAACAAAAAAGCGTAGTCTTGCCATTTCAACTCCACATAGACCAGTAACTTACAACCTCCACAAAAGGCATCTGTCAGCAGGAATTGTGGGTGCCGCCTCTGTTCCTGCAAAGTTGAATGTGAAAAGAAGGAGAAGGCACTAGCTTCAGGGGAGTGAAGGCCAAAAGAAGGTGAGGTGTGTTTTGAAAGCCTCACATTTTGCTTCTTGCAGTCCTGCCTGCCGTTATTTAGATAGGACATGGAGAAGCTTTGCGGAGACTTAAACCTGACCGCAGACGAAGCATTACCTCCCTCAGGCTCAACACAGCCGACTTAATCATAAAAAACTGTCATAGTTGTCACCATCAAGGTATCACACAATGTGTTTCTTGGAGCAAAGCATGTTTATGAATCACATTAAGTTCTGACAACATCGATGATTCTTCCGAGACATGGCAGACTGAGTGTGGTTTTGGAGTCTTCAGCCCAAACATCAACAAGAACCTGAGAACGCTGGTGTTTCTGGAAGAAGCTAAACCGTCGCCTGCAATGCAGCCACAATTTACTGCAGTGCTTTAGCCAGAGGCTGCCCCAAGCTGTCAGTCTGAAATGTTATGAGCATGTCAGCTGTCAAGGTCACCAGAAGATACTCCAGAAGTTTCTTTCACTATTCTTTGGTAGGGAAAACCATATATCACTCGATTGCTTTAGGAAAAAAAAATTAATATTTGCTATCAATGATTTCAAAACAGCAACATTTTTCAGACAATAAGATTTTTGTCACTTTCATTAGATGGCAAGAACCATCCACCATGACATTTCAAAGTGCTCATGTACCTGTGCATAAAAGTGTGTGTGTACATTTCTAGGCATGTGCATGAGGCATTTCTAATGTGTCCATAGAGAAAGTATTTTCCAGAAGAAATGGGACACATCTTTAATGGTTTCACTGTGAATTTTTAAAGCAGGTAATGCTTGCTTACATGCTTTTTGCACTCTGCTGTAAATTTATTTTCCATATAAATAAATATTATCTCATTACCAACCATCTCCACTAGAATCTAGCAGACCATGAAATAGGCTTCTGAAGACCGCACAATGCACTTAGGCCCAGAAAAAACACCATTTTGGCTTCTTGCTTAAGAACTCATGGAAAAAATAAAAATTTTACATAACAGCTTGGAGAACATACACTATATAATCCTTTCTAGCCAGAGGCAGTTCTGAAAAGGAAAGCAGATTGCTAATAACACTGGAAATGAAGTCAGTTTCCACTTCTGCCCACCTCTTTGTCTACCTTTCTAATATTTTGAGCTCTTGCATTTTTTTCAATAATGCAAAAGAACGCATTTGCTTAACTGCAAAAGCAGTCCAAGGAGTCATCCTGAGCCTTAAATCTACTTAGCTAAGTAGTAAGTAATGATCAATGCACACTGCCACTTATTTTCACATACATACCAACATCCAAGTGTGATGTCAGTTAAGAGCATTACAAAACACAAGAGCCACATTCTAGATTCCATGTTGAAACAACAATACCAAAAAGATAGGCATCTACTCCATTCATTAGGAAAGTAATACTCAATTACCCAATAATAACCACAGCAAATGCACACAATCAAATTTAGTTAAAGACATTCATTTGTATCTTTATCTTACTTAAATCAAGTAAATTATAGCTACTTTTCTATAAACATATCAAAAAGCTGACATGTCCAGAGACCAAAGTCTGAATGGAACACTTAAGTACCTTCCCAAAGTACCATGAAAGCATCATATTTTTGCCAGAATTTCAGCAAAGTGGGATGTGTATCAACACAGCACTAATGCTACTACTGCCTGGCTTAGGAACTGGCAGATGCCCAAATACTGATGCAGGAGCCTGGCACAGCATGACCGGTCAGTTTTGATTGGCAGAAAGCACAGTTTGGGAGGCACAGCAAAGCACACAAAGGCGCACTTGTCTTCCATGTCTGATACCCCAGAAAAGAGGCAGTGTGAGAGTCTGTGGTGCTTACCCAGCAAAACCATCAAAGCTTTACAGCATGAATGAACTATGCCCATACTTGAATTTATCAGAACATGGAAGTTTGGAAAGAACTTTGAGCTCCTACTTGAAGGAAAAATAATCATCAGTGAAAAGTAGCTTGTTTTGATCTGGTGTTTCTGTTGCTCATTATAGGATGTTTATTTTAGGCAGTCATATTCCGAAATCAAGGGTATCCTTACCTATGTGAGGAATTTTGAAAACTGTGTGTGTGTGTGTGTGTGTGTGTGTGTGTGTGTGTGTGTGTGAATTTATAGAGTGAATTTAAAGATTCAAAGGGGTGATTGTTGTTATACTTCAGTTTCTGGTTGGTGGAAAAGCATCACTACAGAGGCTGCTGGTGGGAGTTGGGGGGACTTTGAGAATGACCCCGCTGAGCCATTTCTGCTTTGGAGTGGTGGCATTCTCATGATAATGCAGGGACCACTAGAAACCATGAGCTTCATAACTGTTACCAAGCAGGTGGTTCCATTCTCCAGTCACTCCCAAAATGTTCTACCAGAACCTAACATCCCAAAGGGTGAACATCCGGCTTTCAGTAAACAGGATAGGCTGTAGGAACACTAAAGCCAAAGCGGTATTACCAGGAAACAAAGAAGTCACAGCAACAAGCTCATATCCATCCATAAGAGGGAAGCAGAGTCTGGGGAGGCTGGGCAAGCAAAGCCCTTGCCTAGCAACAGAACCTGAGTTCCAATCCCAATCAGGGGAATCAGGGATGGGGTGGGGGTGGCTCTAAACTAAAACAGTCAGGTAACATCACAAATAAGTGCAGTGTGCATTATCTCTCATTAGAATCCTCAAACACTGGAACCTTGGGCTTACACAGGGACACTTTGCTCAGCCTGGAAGGAGGGGACTAGACCTGCCTGTACTGAATCCACCAGGTTTAAATGAATCCCCAGGGGAGTCTTGGCCCTGGAGGAGATGGGAATGGAGAGGAGGGGATGGGGGAAAGGTAGGGGTGGGGGCGGCGGGAGGGGGAGGACAGGGGAAACCCATGGCTGATGGGTAAAATTAAAACACAAATATAATAATAATTAAAAAATACACCTTAAAAAAAAAGAATCCTCAAACACATACATATATCTACACACTCATTTGGAGGAATAACACAAAACTTAAATGTGGATTGAATAGTAGACAGAATAAAACAAATTTTGTTGTATTTTTAATTTTGATAGTAGAACTGTACTTCTATAGAAAAATGCCCGTTTTATCAGAGAGTCATCCTGAAGTGCTCAGAAATATCAGTTATAATATGTTAATTTATTTTTAAAGCTTCAGAAGTTTTTAACCACTGTGAAACTATAAGTGGTCAGCACTACATTCGCTTCATTTTTTGATGTGCTTTGAGATTTTAATAAGACTGGATATAAACAAACAAGAGAAACCTACTAAAATTTTTCAATTGATTCTATGTATTTTGTTTAGTCAAAGAAAAAAAAAACACTGTATTTTATTTACTTCTTTTTCTGTCTGATGAGTCAAGAATAACTCTTGATCTCATACTTATATTTTTTTTATTTTTTGAGACAGTCTCTTATAGCCTCTTTTCCAGCCACAGGGCAGATTAAACAAATATATAAACAAATATAGCCTAGGCTGGCCTTGTCCTTCAGATGTAGTTGAGGATATCCTTGACTTTTGTCTTGCTTTTGCCTTCCAAGTGATGAGATTACAGGGCTGTGCTGCCAGAACATCTTACCAAGACTTCACACATACTAGGTCATCAGTCTATCATCTGGCCTCTGTCCTGCCCATGATTATAATTAATTTTTAGTGTTTTTCTAAAGGGATTCTGTATTTGCCTTGAGTCAGCCTTAATCCAGTTTCATAGAACATTCAGGAGTTTATTTTCTACTCCACCAATATACATATTAATCACATGACCTGAATTTCTTTTTAAATGTTTTAATTTATCAAGTAACAGGTGTTAAGTATGGCTTTGTTTGCATTACACTCTCCTTCTTACACTAAGTAATATATCCTGAGATTGTTAATACACATATATGTAGGCATTTTCATTATTTTAATCAGCTGAAGATCATTTCTACAGAGATGATAGTATACACTTTTTGTTTTCCTACCATTCCCAGTTGATAGCATATTTTTTTTCCCTGAGGTTCTTTTTCCTCCAGTGGTCGATCATTATTTTTTTGACAGCAAATCAGAGATGGAATTGGTAAACTACTGAAGAATTTTATATAATAAAAAGCAGAAGCAAGTTGAAATCCACAAGCAGTGTTCTTATGTAACCACAGGTAGTCACTCTGAGACAGAGGGTAAGGAAGGGCTGCTTTCTGAAGGCAAGGCCAAAGCAACAGGGGCTGGTTAACTTAGCACAGAAATATCAGTCTGCCTCATTATGCCCCTGGCCCCTGGCAACGGCCTGAAAGCAAGAAGAGAATTCAAAAGAAATATTCTGAAATTACGTTTTCTTTTTACTGTTATCATAAACATAACTGTGTTCAGAACAGCTATTTTGAAGAGCACTGTAATGTATCATGAAGTCAGCAAGACACTTAAAATATCACCATCCAAAATGACCACCAATATGCACATCCCATTCTTACTTCAATTGAGTACATAACATTGTGATGCACTCAAGATGTTTTATATGCAGATTTTCTTCTCCTTTCTATGTGTTGTAACAGAACCCAGATGTTACAGTTTCTTTCCAAATAGCAATAAAAATGTCCTGTTTTTCTAGCCACAGGACAGATTAAACAAATATCATGAATTTGAGAATAAGGAAGAGTTTCAAGTAAATACCTAGCTATCTTTTTCCCCCATTAGGTGAAGTCCTGTTTGGAAAGCCACAAAGAGGCAAAAAAAAAAAAAAAACATTTTTAGTAGAGAGCCAGCAAGCTGTATTGACTGGAAACATGACTCCATCATTCTCAAGTCGAAATAATGCTGATGTACATCTTATAACTTAACTCACCTGGGGAACTTAGCAACAATGGCCAAGTAGAGAGGAAGACCTTGGTACTTGGTTAGTGATTTAATGTTCTGGGCCAAGTAAATGACTGACTTGGGAGAGCTGGCAATACGGTTGGAGTTAAGGATTACCTGGACCAGGAAGAAGATAAGGCACAGAATTGGGGTGAAGTTGGGGGAAAGATAGAGATGTAATTGGAGGGACTGAGGTGAGGAAGGATCTGGAAATGGTACAACAATGGGAATGTGCCTGTTACACAACACACAAACCAACCTAGAGTGGTAAGGAGCTCATCTGAGTAGAACTGAAAGACAAGTTGAAGGCTGAGGATATGACTCATTTGGTAAAGTGCTTACCACACAAGCATAAGGACCCGAGTTCAGATCCCTAGCACCCACATAAAAATCCAGGCACCACAGCCCAGCATATCCTCATAAATCCCAGCACAGAGGAGGTGAAGTCTAACATACTACAGCCTTTTAAAAACAAGCAAACAAACAAACAAACAAAAAACAAAATGGAAGGATGGATGATGAGATGGGAAAAAGACCCAGTTAAGAGGGGGCTTAATCTGGGGTATCTATAGACATCTATAGACATCTGGGAGGATGAGCTTGGTATCAAAGTACTCTGTAAAATCTGACAAGACTGGGTACATGCAGAACGCCATAAGTGGCTTATCTCCTGTCCATACACATTATGTAGGACACGGTAAGTGTCCATGGAAAGTAGATGAAAATCATCTTCATTTCTTTGACAGGCAGGCATCTATGTACCTCTTGATTGACATCCTACACTTCCTCTTTACCGATGGCATTCTGATGTTATTTTCCTTAAGAGGATTTATAAGGCAAATGCAAAGAACATGAAAATCAAAAGGGAATAACTGAAGGATGTATGCTTTACTTCTGGATGTTGGAAATAACTTCTCTTGAAAAGCCAAGACAGGTTGTTTAAACATCATGCAACATATTAATGTGAATTTTGTCTCCACAACACATTGCAGACTTAAGGGGAAAAAAAAAAAACCCTTGTTCCCATGACCAGTGACATCATATACCCTTGGGAAGAATTTATTGGCATTGTTTTCCTATATAGCCATGTTGTCAGCCTGCCTTCTAATTTGTTATAATTATATTTATAGGTCTGTGCTGCTCCCAAGTTTGGGCAGAGAAGCTTTTTTTGGCAGTGGATGATGGTTATTGCAGAGATGCATTCCTGTTCAAAGTGCTGAGAATAAATGATTGTGAATGGGGTTTTTACTTATTTATTTTTCGAGGGCTTTAAAAAAAGGGATTAATTATCTTCATCTGTAAAGGCTATTGCATCTAGATTTAGTTGCATTAAACCCTAATGTAGCCCCCCCATTCCCCACCCTTACATTGTTGTAACTGTCAGGGTTATGCCACTCTGATCACCCCCAGTATGATTAAGTTCAATTGAGCCTGCTCAGGCTGTCTCATACAGTTATGCATGATGTTTCTGCTACATCGCCAACTTCGATAGGCATGCAATCATGTGACAACTCACAAAACTGTCAAAGAAAAAAGTCAATCAAAAGATGTCAGCATAATGATGCACTTCAGCAGACGAGTCAGTGGCCTTTGCAGAACTGTTTTCCCAGGGTTTCAAATTCCTGCTTTCCTTTTATCCTGTGCCACGGTCATAAATGTTTTACCATATCTTTGTTAACATTTTTGCTCATAATGTCAATAAAAGCCAACACGACAGAAATACTATTTTTAATGGTTCATTAGTTGGATGATATAAGCTAGAACATGTTCTGCTGGGTAAAAAAAAAGAAAAAAGACAAACAAGAACACTGATGGGTGGCTCAGAAGAGGATGTGCACTGGCTCGTGTGGCTATGAGCGACGAGGATGACTTTTCTCCAGCTCAGAATAAAGTGACCATGCCAGCCCCATTTCTCTAGAAGTCCTTACAAAGAGTCCTTGACAATATGAACATTGTCCTAATGAGTAGCTTCCTGGGACAGAGAGAAAGCTGAGGTAGTCTTGAGCTTTGCTTCTGCAACTCCACAGCACCAGATGGACAGAGAGTGGACTTTTCAGTGACATGTCCCTCAAAGCAAGGAACTTTCTTCCCCAGAACCCTACAGCAAACCTCCTCACATCTCTCATCTTCGGCATGCATGCCCCCCCAACCCCCGAAGCATTCACTGTGGCAATGAGGGAAGATGATCTTACTTCAGTGACACCAGTCCCCTATAAATTGGTCTTCTTCCTCAGAGGTCCATTGGCTTGGAGGGGAGAGAGGACACAAGACTAGAAAGAGAGGGTCAGAGAGACAGACAGCCCTACCATTTGACATTAGATTGCTTTTTAAGTGGGGATTGTTAGTGCAGGGGAAAGGATGAAAAGAAAAAGAAGCTGTTTGATGCTCTATCTACTCCTTTTATATTCCTCAAGATACTTTTGTCATTGTTTTCCACCCAAACAAGTTTCATTTCTCTTAAGATTATTAACTATGGTAGCAGCTTATATCTTCCTAGTAATTTGTGTTCACACACACACACACACACACACACACACACACACACACACACTCACACACACACGTAGTTGGAGAGCTTCTCTCCAGGTCCCACTAAGCCCCAACAGTCCAGTAGCCCACTTATAAAACAAACACACAGACATTTATATTATGTAAACTGCTTGGCCATTAGCTCAGGCCTACCATTGTCTAGTTCTTACTCTTATATTTAGCCCATTTCTATTAATCTGTACTTTGCCATGTGGCTCGTGGCTTACCAGTACCTTATATCTTTCTTGTCATGGTGGTGGCTGGCGGTGTCTCTCCACCCAGGCTTCCACTTCCCACAATGCTCATCCTCCTTGTCCTGCCTACCCTATCCTTCTTGCCTGGCTACTGGCCAATCAGCACTTTATTTATTTTAACCAATCAGAGCAACACATTTAACATACAGAACATCCCACAACACTTCCCCTTTTCTTTTTTTCAAAAAGCAAGGTTTTAACTTTTATATGGTAAAATTTTAGATAATAAAACAATTATCAAGCAAGAATTACAGTTACAATATTAAAGAAGATATCCTATCTATCTTTGTGAGTCTAAGGTTTTTATCATAACTGAGGAAATTATAACTATCTAGTCTTCAACCACATCAAAGACCTCAGAAGGATATAATATTACCTGAGAACTGGGAGAAGGATGTAAGCAAATTTCAGGAGTCTTGCAGGGTAAACAGAGACAGCTGGCAGCCTGGACAGTCACTTAATGTTTCTTTGTAAAGTTGGGGCATTTGTCTTTAGCCCAAAGGGCTATAGTCTCTTGGTCACTTTTTTTAGTGTCCTGTAGAATGTCTGGCAGTTTCCTCTGCAAAGCAGGAACCTGAAGGACAATTTTGTCAAGCAAAGTTTAGTGGTCACCTTTCTATGGGTCTTGCATGTCCAGTTGATCAAGCAGTCCAGGCAAGAACAGTTTCTTGCCCAAATGGCTATTTTTGCCAAGGTGAAGAAAAACTCCATATGAAGTGTCTTCAATGCCCATCCTCCTCTCTGAAGTAAATCGGTGCTGCCAGGAGCAGATATGTCTCACTGTCCAGAAAGTCTAAATTTTAAAGATATTTTAAATGTCATATTCTGTAGACCTTTGAAGTGTTTAAAGATTACCTGCCTATCTGAAATATATCTATGTATACCTAGAAAACTTAACATGACTATAAGTTTGACTATCATAGAAGACTAATTGATCTGTATTTCTTAATTATCCATTACAATCTAAATGAGTTGCATAAACATAATACCTTCAACGAGAGTAGAAGTATATATACAGTATAACAAAATTAACTTTAAGTTTGTATCAATAGACTAAAATCTATACCAATGTAAAACATTTTAAACAAGTTGTTGCTCTTTAGAAGTAAGTTTATTAATCTACCCTTTCATCCTATTATATCTATATCATATGCCTTTTTTTTCTTAGAAAGAGATCATATTTATAATCAACCTGATTTAAGTAAAAATATTTGTTTTTCTATGTCCCACATCAGAGGGCTCTTCTGATTTGGGACATAAGAATCTCTTAACCTTTTCTTTTAACAATATGACTGGGTTTAGAGAAGGAATGAGCCAATTCCATTTCCAAAGCCAGCTTCATATTTTTTGGGGAATTTGGGCATAGTTTCTCTTACTACTTCCTGCTGGAGGGTGGCACTGTATCTTATGGGGACACAAAGAAAATTTTAGAATTATGGAGTAGTCTGTGAGGGTATATCTTTTGAGCCAGTGGCCTTGAAACTGTTTTGGATTTTGGATCATCAGGGCAATGGTGTCATCAGAGACCTTTCAGGGGGTCTTGGCTGGTCAAACCTGATGTATCTTAATCTGGAACAAATCTATAGCCTCTTTCTTTTTGTGGAAACAAAAGCAGAGACTCTTTCCCAAAGCAACACATCCTTATATCTAAAGTTTGAAATCAAAGTACTTTTAAAATTTACATATTTGTTTAACTCAACAGCTTTTACAATCAAATCTTTTTCTGCAGTTAAAAATCCCAAAGACAACATAAACCAGATTTTCTGTGTAATATCCATCTTTGTAAGACTGAAACGCCGCTATGGCTGCTGGCTCCGCCCATCTCAGCTTCCTAACATGGTGGTGGTACAGTATACCAGCAGCTCTGGGTCTGGAGTCATGCGTACCATCAACTATCAAAAGCAGTTCTATCAAAACAGTGCATAGCCCAGAAACTTTTTTTTTTTTTTTTTTTTTAACTAGCAAAGGCTAAATCCACCACACAGCAGAGTAAAGTGCCACTCGTAGACTCCTCATTCCCGCCACACTGCAGGTCAGATGCACACGCCACAAACCCGCCATAGTAGCTCAAACTGGCAGGCTGCTGCTAACTTGAGAGAGACAACTAGGAAGCTGTTTTTAGCTCTGTTTTAGAATCTTTTTTCTCAGGTTTTTGGTGGAAACTCTTGCCAACACATTGGGCTCCAGATATTGGTTAATAATAAGACTTTTAAAAATGCTGCTACACACACAGATATATATATATATATATATATATATATATATATATATATATATATATATATATATAATTTAGGAGGAAAATCTATCAAGAAATATAGGTCTCTGCTGTAGCATGAATCCTAAGGAGTCTTATTAATAAAAACAAACCTGGAGCCAGGTATTGGAGTGAATGCTGGAAGATCAGAGAAGCAGAACAAGCCACAGCCACCTTGCCTTGCCAATTCTTCAGCTGATCCTGTTTCCTCAGACTGGAAGACTCTGAGTCCTCATCCAAATGGATCTCAGCTGAAGTGCTGCTCAAAAGCCTAAAAGCTTAACCAGCCTCTAGTTCCCTGTCCTCATGCCTTAAATACCCTTCTGCTTCTTGCCATCACTTCCTGGGATTAAAGGCGTGAGTCATCATGCATGGCTGTTTCCAGTGTGGCTTTAAACTCACAGAGATCTGGACGGATCTCTGCCTCCCAAGTGATAGGATTAAAGGTGTGTGTGCCACCATTTTCTGTTCTCCATGTCTATCTAGTGGCTGTTCTGTCCTCTGACCCCAAATAAGTTTATTATGATGTACAATATATTGGGGGACATAATATATCACCATGCTCTGCAGATCATGTCTACATGTTTTTAAAAGATAAACTTATGTGAGGTACTTTTAAATAGCATCGGTTTGTCTAAGGAGAGTTCATATTTTTAGTGCTAGAGAAATGGGCAAAATTTTCAAACACTGTGTGCTTGAGTCACCCAGATTGAATCTCCTGCCTTCTACTGATCATCTGTCAACACCAAAGTGTCACCAGGCCTTGGGAGTCTACCAGTGATGAGCCTGTCTCCTGCTCTCACTGGCATAAGGGACCAATTCATTCCAGAAATCTGGAACATAATACAAGTAATAGCAACTGGGCTATTATTGAGAGTTACTGAGTGTTGTTACAGGACCATCCTCCCAACCAAAACAACTCCCATCTTTGGGAGTTCAGCTGTGCCATTCACGAATGATCATCCCAGTTGAGCTTGTTGACTGTTTGACATGCTACCATGGTGAGGGGGATGGTAGAGAGGATTAAGAACCCTCACCTGAGTATGTGAGTATGCAGACACTCCATACCATCTACTGTATGCAACTCTGCCCTAATTGCACATGGCCTTTGGGAGAGGTTAGACCAGGAAGAATAGGGTAGGGCTATGAGAAAGCCATCATCAGTGCTAGGTAAAGACTTACCCTGGTACAGCCTTCTGCAGGGAGCAACCACACTCCAGTAAATAACCCCTCACCTAAGGGGTGTAAAGTCCACAAAACTCATTGGTTCCCTAGAGTGAACTTCAGTGGACTTGTACCTGTGGCTCTCCCTTTCCTAGAGGGACAGAAGAGGTGAGCAGGGTTTGAACAGCATGAGCATGATAGAAAGAACTTGTGGAAGTGAGCTTCAGAGAGACAGTTCATTTTATTGTTTGGGAGTTATGGGGGTTATGGATAGGAAGGGCTGATTAGTCAAAACACAGCACCTAATTATCATATGGGCTGGAGGAAAGAGCTGGACTTTTGTGCTATGTCATATAGCATTTGCAAGGAGCTCTGTGCAGGGTCATCCTCAAAATAAGGTCAGGAATCTGAGCTTAGAAACACTCTCCAAATAAGGTTAGACAGAGAAGAGGAAGACCCACTGAGAAAGGGAATCCTCCATTTTGTCTTAATTGCAGGGGTTCTTCAATAGTACCTCACTTTGTTGTTGGGACCTGAGGAGGAAGAGGCATAGCTGTTGCTTGTGTTTCTCTCTGGGAAGGAACTTTAGCAACATTTAGCTATTTACTAAGCTTTTTTTTTTTTTAACATTATCTTAATTATTCCTCGGAACAGTCTAGCAAAATGACTATCGCCTGACCACTGAAAAGTTTAGTTTTACAAAGATTTCAAATTGGTTTAGTCAAGATTCAAATGTCTTTCCTTTTCCAAAGCCATATTATTTTCAATATGCTTCAAATGGTTTCCCAATTTCCAATGCCCACCAACAAATGTATTTTCCTAATACATTCTATTTTGAAAGCAGTTGTACACTGACAGTAAACTGAGTATGAAGTAGGAAGCATTCTCATATCCCCTATTCCTATACACAGCTGTACCCGGCTTTTTCTTTTGGGCCACCAACCAGCTCGCAAATCATGACACAGAGACTTATAATCAGTTTTGAATGCTGGGCCTAGCTTAGGCTTGTTTCTGGCTAGTTCTTTTAACTTAAGTTAGCCTGTTTCTCTTCATCTACCTTTTGCCTCCGGACTTTTTACCTCCCTTTCTTTGCTTTCATACATCTCACTTTCACTGCTTCTCTCATCTGGGTGGCTGGTGGCTGCCTGGTTTCTGGCCCTGGGTGTGTCCCTCTCTCCCTCATTCTCCTCTTATTCCTTCCTCTTCTGTCTCTTGAGCCTAGATTTCTCCTCCTATTGATTCACCTTGCATGCCAGCCCTGCCTACCCTTTCTCCTGCCTGTTGGCTGTTCGGCTCCTTATAAGATCAATCGGGTGCCTTAGGCAGGCAAGGTGAAACAGATGCAACACATCTTTACATAATTAAACAAATGCAGCATGAACAAATTTGCTGTGGATATCACTCTGTATAAATACAGTGCTGTTGGCTAGTAGCCAGGCAAGAAGGATAGGGTAGGCGGGACAAGGAAGAGGAAAAGGCTGAGAACAGGAAGGCTGGAAGGAGACACTGCCAGCTGCTGCCGTGAGAAGCAACATGTAAAGACACTGGTAAGCCACAAGCCATGTGGCAAAGTATAGACTAACAAAAATGGGCTAAATATAAGAGTAAGAACTAGACAATGGTAGGCCTGAGCTAATGGCCAAGCAGTTTAAATAATATAAGTGTCTGTATGATTATTTTATACGTGGGTTGTGGGACCGTGGGGGCTTGGTGGAACCTGGAGAGAAGCTCTCCAATTACACAAATTTAACGCATCTTTGCCCAGTTAAAATAATACTCCACAATACACAGCCTCTCTTACATTCAGTATCCCACAACACAGTAGTGTATTCCTTACAGGAGATGAATTGACATCAGTATCCTCATCACTCAAGTCCATAGCTTATACTAGGGCTCACTCTTGGGGATGCACATTCGGAGTATGGATGACTATAAAAGACAATGACCCACCACTGGATTGTCTTATACACTATTTTTACTGGCCTAAAAAAAGTCCCATCTTTGGCCTGTTTCTCCCTTCCTCCTCTCTAACTTCTTACAAACATGTTTTCTTGCTATGACCACAGCTTTGCCTTTTCCAAAATGCCATACAGTTATAATCATTCAACTTACAGTTAATTTGTATTGTTTTCTGAGACAGTCTCACTACTCAGCCCATTCTGGCCTCTGGCCATCCTCCTGCATCCCCCTTTGAGTGCTAAAATTATAGGTGGGTACCACCACAGCCAGGAGTATATAACCTTTCCAAGGAAACATTTCACTTGGTAACCAACTGTCTAAGTCCTCTGTCTTTCATGGTTCATCTGTTAACCCCTAAAGGACATCTTTGCATCTCCTGATTTTTTTCTCAAAAATGAATAAAATTGCTATTGCTGATGTAAGTTTTTATGTGGGTCTGTGCTTTCAAATTCACCCCAATTTCCAGTGACTTTCAACTGCCACAACTTCTATAAATTGCAAAGTGGTCCAAAGGTTTATTGTCTGATTTTCCTTTAAATGGAGTTTCCCAAGGGACATAAAGAATTTCCCCCAAATAGAACAGAGATATTTTAGAAATACAGATTCACACTTAATATTTTATTACAGAGTTTATATAAATTTTATGCAATTACTTAATATGGGCATCCTGGCAGAAATGAAACTTCTGAAACATGATAAAGATTCAATTGGAGTAGTACAAATCAAGATTTGTTTTCACTATTCTTCAGCTGATAAGAAGTGAAAATTATCAGTGCAAATAAAAATGAGAAGGGGGGTGTTTTCTGGAACTCTCATCCACAAAACATTGCAGGTACATATCTTAGCATGAACACACAATCAAAGGAGAAGATTGTGCAGATAAGTGCAAGAACCTCAAAGTCCTGCACTCCCACGTGAAGGCCAAGGTTTGACAGATGCAGATCTAGAAAGCAGCATGCTTAATTCCCAGCCATAAATTCCCTGAAGACATAATGTCCAGTATGGACCAAAGCAGCTATTTTAAAATGTGGGCACATAAAATAAATTCCATTGTTCACAGCTTGGGAGTTTATTTTGAATCACATGAATCATGTTTAACATTTATATGAATTTTTATTTATGTACTGAGTGTTACTTCAATCATTTCTTCCCTTGTAACCAGAAGAGATGGAGACAGAAATAGTCTCCAGGAAAAGAAGCATTTAATCAACCCCAGTGACATCAGCAGCACTGTATCTGAAAGGGTAGTGTGAGAGCTGGGCTGAGGGACAGGCAGTGGGGGGCGGCTGCCTCACTCCACACAAAGTGAAATAAAAAGCAACAGCAGAAGCCACTGGGAAATGTTGACTGTTTGTCCTTGTGGCCTTGAAGCAGACATCAGTCATGTTACTTAATCCTTTACAAGGGTCAGGCAGGTGACATGACCAACTGAAGGTGGTACCTACTCCTCGGCTCTAGGCAACACAGGTTGGTGACCCAGCACAGTCGGATTTCATTCTGTTTTGTGGGCATCAAGAACAATTAAATTTTTGTGCAAGGTCATACTATTTAAAATTCAATGGGACCAATTAACCTGTCGAATCCAGTTCTTGTGGTATTTTACAACTGATTATGTGAGGTGAGGATTACTGACTAACTCAAAGAAGAATAAGGCATCCATGAAATCAGTAATGAGATCTCTTTCTTTTCAATCAAAGTACATACATACAAATAGTCACAGTCTATGATTTAAGTTCTGATGCTTATGCAGCTATGAAATCACATTCATAATGAAGAAACAATGACACATCCTTGAGGAGGAAGCCCCTACCTTCCTGCCCTCAGGGTCATTCACAGTTCTCTCATCCTAGGGAAAGATTCTTAGAAGGAAGCAGAAGTTCCTGCTTCCTGTCACCTTGAGGACATGTTCCCCCAAGTCTCTGTGCTTGAACTTTTAGGGAAGTCTCTCAGGGACACAAGAATGGTAGGTGCAAGTATGGTCATGTCAGAGTGGAGGATTATGGTCTCCAATTTTCACGAGTCCCATAGCTTTGCCATCTTTTCATGGGTGTTTAGAATGAATCCTTCTACTTTTTACTCCAGCCTGTTTTGAGGTATCTCACCTTCATATGGACTTGTTGACAAGCAATGAACTAGCTGACAAAAAAAAAATTATCAAATTAAACACCCAAACTGAATTTTCTGTATATTGAGATATTCAGACACCTTTGAGAGTATCACCATGATCAGAGAACCCACTTTCAATCCCACAAGTCTCTTTGTATAAAGGCTGAAATAGCTAAAGAAAAATGCATATGGAACAGAAATGCCAGGTTCTTGAAGTATCAGTCTATCACCTTGTAAAGTGGTTTCCCTCACTCTAAACCTAGTGAAGGGAATTCAAGGAGCAGTTATGGAAGTGAGACTCATCCTGAAGACTGGGGCACAAGGGACAGATAGTGACTAGAAGATCAAGAAGAAAGGGGGCTCTCTGCCAGAGTGCAGAGGAACGGGCAACATGAAGCTCATTCTGCTGGATGACCAGCTGCTGGGTCAAGATCCAGATGAGCTTTTTCTCTGGGTCTCCTGGGGACTACAGGGAAGAGAGATGATGTGATAACATTTCATAAGCTTCTGGGAAAAACCAGCTGGGTAGGAGCATATGAACTCAATATGGAGGACGCAGGAATGTACAAGAGCCTATGCAGCATACCAGCCAGTGACCAACACCCTTTCCACCTCATGAGCTTTCCCTTACAAGTCTCTATATAAAGTGCCTTCCCAGCCCAAAGTACTGGAAAGTGCTCTGTGGGCAAAGCTGACATAACAAAATAGTGCTTCCCAACTCCTGGCCTTCCTGTCTTCCCAAAGGCTGGTCACCCTCCAGCTACTGGTGAGGGTTATAGTCGTAAGTTTAATGTACTCTAGTTGACTTTCTGTCAACACATTAGTAAAGAAAATTAACTATAATGGCCATTCCATTTTTCCATCTATCATGTATTGTATTCGGTGCCACTTCTGGAAGGTGCCCAGTTGGTTCCTATGACAAGGAGGGGTGTGCTTGCATGGCTTTCATGTGTACTTCTTCCTAAAGGTAGAGACACTAAGGCAGGAAAGTCTTCTTTCTTACATATGAATGGTGTGCATTATGTCCCCCAGAGGAAATGCATAGCATGTGGCCTCCAAACTGTCCAGCTGACATTTAGGTAACAATCCAATCCTTGATTTAATAAGAACCTCTGTTCATTCTCCTGGTCATGTCATGTTTACATGTTTTCTTAATATTCACTTGGACATTAGACATTCTGACCAGACAGTTTACAATATTTGAGTTGTTATAATTAAGAGCTCCACTGGGCTGTACTGGAGCTAAACAACTGTTTTCTATTCTTTGATCAGTAATAGTAGGTGGAGGACATGACACATTTTCCTGCCTACCTGTTCATTTGGTTCAGCATATTCAGTAAACTATTGTAGAAGACACCAGTTTTAACATCCTGTACAAATAACCCCATGAGGAAAGCAAGGCAGGACAGTCACTAAAACTTTGCAAGAAAGAGGGACCAGAAACAATTTCACAGATTTAATTTAGAGTGTGTTTTGAGAGAGAAGAGGCTCCTTAAATCATGAATTCTGTTTTAATAGTATCCATCATCACTGCTATTTATGTAGAATGAATTCAGCACAAGAAAATTTTGATTGAAATTGTCAGAAGGAAGAAGATGCATATAAATATCTTTCCTAGTGTGAATAAATAATCCCCTGTTCTTATCTACAAGATGATTTAATCATCCATCCACATTAATTTAAATTTGCCAATAAATATTTTTAATTAAAAATAAATAAACAACCTTCAGGCAAGCATCTTCTAATGGAAATTCCAATTTCATTTAAGAAAATTTCTGGGGTTGAAATTTCTAGTTATGTGGATGCTGGGTAAAGGGGATTATTACATGTATGAAGCTTCCTTGTTTAGTTGTTAAATAAAAACAGCATATCATTTGAAATTCGAGAATTTATTCTCATTCATCCATTCAATAGTACTTTGGTGTCATTGCCAGGCAATATTGTAACCACCAAATTAAAACAGTGTTGAAAACATCCCTACTTCATGGACATCACATGCTGAAAGGTGTACCAAGTTTTTCTGTCCCACAAGTCAGCTCCCAAATAATGGCACAGAGACTTCTTATTAATTATGAAAGTTTGGCCTTACTTGGGCTTGTTTTTAACTAGTGTTCATAACTGAAATTAACCCATTCCCATTAGTATATGTTCTGTCATGTCTCCTGGTATCTCTCTGACACCTAGATTCATCTCTTTCTTCCTCTCTGTCTCTCTGCCTGGAAGTCCTGCCTATACCTCCTGCTTAGCTAGTGCCCAATCTGCTCTTTATGAAACCAATCACAGAAAATACATCTTCACACAGTGTACAAATATCCCACACCAGAGGAGAGTTAAGAAGTGGCAATAAACAAACAAACAGCCAAAATATAGAATATACAAAAAATCACCACAGAGAAAACTAAGTCCGGGGAAGGGCAGACTTATACTTAATGCATCTTTTCCACAGCTGAGCACTTATGTCCAATTTCAAACAAAAATACATTTTTACGAATATTTAAAAGAAATATGACAGGAACTTAATGAATTAAAAATCTAGAAGACAGAGCTATTTAAAGACTTCGAAGAACATTCACAGAGGGCAATTTCATAAAGCTGTATTAATAGCTCCTATAAATAAAAAGCTTTACAAATTCTAAGAAGAGCAGTTATTTTGCAACAAGGTCATCCTCCCCACTCACCCCCATCACCTGCACACCCCACAGAGCACAGAGATGGTGATAACTCGGCTCTGGGAAGATACTGGCAAATGGATACAGATGGAACTTCAATATAGAACAATTACATTTCCTGGTATTTCTTTTAAGGCTGTGGTGTCCACATGGAAATTATGGTGAAGATTTTTGTTAAGGATCATCATTTCCTTGCATCGTAGAAAGCACACAATCAGAATGATTTTCTTAGTAGAGATGGTATGAATGTTATTCAGCTCACTTCACTTCTGACTACTGACAAAGCATGCACACTGATTTACAAGGCAGATGTGCAGAGGACAAGGATGGGGGTGGAGCCACCATTTCCCGAAATTTCTAATAATATGCTAAAACTGTATTTGAGATAGGAAAAGAGTATTCAATAGCAAATCAAAGAAAACCAACTTTCTATGAAGGTGTTAGCTGCCCTTGAGTTAGAGGAGATTGACATGAGTTCTCAGTAAAGGCTCATATGGTGGGCTGGAGAGCTGGCTCAATGGTTCAGAGCAAACTGGCTGCTCTTCCGGAGGTCCTGAGTTCAATTTCCAGCAACCACATGGTGGTTCACAAACATCTATAATAGGATGGGATGCCCTCTTCTCCTCCTCTGAAATACAGGCCTACATGGAGATAGAACACTCATTCCAAAAATTAAATAATAAATAAATAAATAAACAAACAAACAAATAAATAAATAAATAAAAATAAGGCTCATATGGTGCTTACGTCAAAGGTATATTGTACCTAATGTCAAAAAAAAAAAAAAAAGTTACCACAATACGGATAAATGATTGACATCTGTGACATCCAACGCAGAAGCCATGAGCTACCAAGCACTGAAACCGTGGCTAGCGGGAATGAGACACTGAGTTTTAACAGTTATTGAATTAGTTAGCCTCAGACCTCTCACCAGCGATTGCCACACTGTGCAGCACAGTTGAGCTGTATGTATCCCTTGACAGTAGATGCCAATGCAAGGATGCTGAGCTGTGCAGACCATGCTCCTGCCTCCCACATGGCAGCTCAGCTGTCTAGAACTTCCACTTGGAGTGTGCAGTCACTAGTGGACTAACGGTTACTATGGTGAGAAAACCCGTGCTTAACATGCCTTTGTATCACTTCAAAGTGGCAAAATAAACTTGCTTTCCTAATGACTTGATAAATAAAACAGAGGAAAAGAAGGAATGAATGGGCCTCTGTGGTCTGTTTTTTTTTTTTTTTTAAGTATTAGTCTTTTTATTCCTTTAAGAATGATTTTTTTCAAGGTTAGGGAGATGGCTCCTGAGAAGTGTTTGCCAGACAAGCATAAGGACTGAAGCTTAGCTCCCAGGAACTCACATAAATGCCAGGTTGCTGAGGCATTCTACCTGTAATGCCACCACACCAGAGGCAGCAAGGGATCCCAGGGGTAAGATGACTAGCAGACTGAGTGGGTAAGCTCCAGGTTCCAAACCAGATCCTGCATCAGTAAGTAAAAGTTATTGAGAGAGACATCTGTTATCAGCCTCTGATCTCTGCATATACATACACATGTGCGCTCACGCAGACATATGAATGCTACACACACACACACACACACACAGAGAGAGAGAGAGAGAGAGAGAGAGAGAGAGAGAGAGAGATTCTTTAAAACACTTGGTAAAATGTTGAAAAGCTGGTCCAGAATTTCTCCTTGGTTCTGTTATGTGGGGTGGCTACCCACCAACCCCACAGTTCTCCAGAGTTTTCTTGAGTGGGAGCAGCAGGAAATATTAAATAGCAGGATTTAGAGTGTGGTGATAAACAGAAAATACAGAATAGCCTTGAAAGGGCCTGGAACCTATTCCAATGGGCCCTGGCTGTCTGTGCTCTAGGGTATTTATAGAAACACCAAGGGGTTGACCAAAAGACCTCCCCCAGCACAACCAAGCACAGACCATTTCAGACACCTGCACTCAGGCCCACGGTCCAATCAACCTCTCTATGCAGACCAGCTGGCTAAAGCCACTAGGAACCTAAAAATGGGCTCCCACACTATTAGAGGCAGGTGGTGAGTGTGTGAAGGATGAGTTCCTGTTGCTATGACGTGTCTTCATTCTAAATGCCTTTCTGTGTGACTCTAGGTACCTTCAGCCTCACGTATAGACTCCCTGGACAGAGAGGAGAACCTTGCAAATGAGACAACACATACAAGAATGCATTTTGCTCAACTGAACACCTGCAAGAAGCAAAATTCCAAGAATTAAAAATAAATACATAAATAAATAAGCAAACAAACAAACAAATAAATAAAATGGAGCAAGGCAAGTCTGGAAGATCCCCACCAAAGACATATTCTTAAAAACATCACGTTGTTATAAATTTGCCAACAGGAAATAAGTATCACAGAGAAAAAAATAAAACCTTGCCAAAAATTTTTAAAAAGTTAAAAGAGCTGCAGACCCATAAAATCTTTTGCTAGTAGCCCTAAATATAACCTGAGGTAGCATATGAGCTGAAAAAAGCTAACCTCATCTGATGGGTCGTTTCCTAAAATGTGACTTAAAGAAAATAGAAAACAAATATGAATATTACTTTTATCTTTTGTCAAATGCAAATTTAGAAGTTTTGTTAAAACCATGAATGAAGAAAAACTTAAAACCTGATGGCTAGAATTCATGCTTTTCACGTTATTCAATTTAGTATCACAAACTGCACAAAGAAAGGTGGTAATGTAATGTTTCTTAATTAAGACAGAACTAGTTTTATAAAATACTTTGGAGGAAGAATGAGGATCTCAAATGGAATCCAGGCTAGTGAATTATTTACTTAAAGTGGAGGAGGAGATTTCTTCTTCCAAAGATATGACATGAATTATTTTCTCTTCAGGGACCAAATTACCTAGATATGTTTTTGACAGCCTGGACAGCTTGTCGGAATAACAAAAGCATTGCTGAAGATCTGGAGAGCTTAACAATTTTCCTCATGATTGCCAAGATCCGTCTAGATTGTCGAGATGGCAACAGCATACTTACAATGAAGAGCTCAGTTTTGTGAATTAAGAGCAGACAAAGGATTTTTCTCAAAATCAGACTGAAGTCTCTACGCTGCAGAAAACTATGCATCTCATAGGAAAATCAGAATCCGGAGAGGACTGAAGATGCTTATCTTCCATCTTAGATTTCATTGTGGTTAACATTACAAATACATCTCTTTTTTAGGTTTAAGTATTCCCTCACACATCCACTATATTTAATTCTTCTTTTAAAATATGTCACACTACCATGATGGATAGAAAGGGCATAAATACCTTAAGTAAACCCTAAGACAAGCATAAAAAGAAATCTTGTAATATTGGCCATAGTAGCTAATTTATAGAATTTGACCAAGAGGATATTGAAAGAGAACAAATATATAATAAAAGAAGCCTCAAACTGGACAGGAATCCCAGATTCTGGCTACTGCCACCACCTGCCTGGACACATTGACTTTAACCTCTCTTTTCTCCTGTGTTTGTTGAATAAAATAAATTCAATGAATTATTTTAAACCATGTATTTCAAAGTTCTTCCTTGAATGTTAGCCAAAAAAAAAAAAAAAGCCAGGCTGGGTCAAGGTCAGAATCATTTACACCTTGCTGCTTAATAAACTGCACCAGAACTTAATGATAAAGTGTAATTATAAACCACTGCTAATTTGGCTACTAAGTTCTATTGACTTTCATCGGGAGTCACAGCAGTGTCTAAAATGGCCTCATGGATATATTTAACCATGTGTATTACTTGTCACCTAAGACAAATGTCCCCAGGATCCTTCTTCACCAGTGTGCGAAGAGGGCGACAACAAATGCTTCCAAATCATTTAATGCATTTAGAAGAAACAGCAGCCTACCACATTCTACTTGTCCAAGTCAGTGCCAAAAGCAATCGGATCCAAGAGTGAGGGGACAGGATCTATCTCCAGAAGATGAGGAGGAGAAATGTCTTACTGCAAAAGATGTTACCTACCAGATAGATAAGAGGACTCTATCTTCACAATTAACTACTATATGTTTTGTGTATTTCCCCCTCACACATAGAGCATCAACTACCAATGAAATAACATGGTAGAAAACTTCACTGTCCTAAGTCACTTTGGAAAATAGTGTTTTGACTGGAAATACAATACCACGCAATACAGGTATGTATATATCTTAAAAAGCACATAGGTACCTATACAATTTGCTAGCCACTTTTCTTGTCACCATGACCAAATATCTGACAGAAGCAGCTTCCAAGAAGCATTAATTTGGGTTCATGGCTTGAGATGGTACATAGTAGTTGGGCAGCTCTGTCCATGATGGAGGGAGCCCACAGGCTGCGCTTGCTAGGTCCCAGATAAGACAATTGACAGCTTAGCCAAGAGTGTAAGCAACCTACATCCCTCAAGCCGCACCCCTAATGCCCTTGATCTACCAGCTACACCCATGTCCAAAAGGTCCCACAACTTCCCAAAAGCACCAGTAGCTGGGGATTCTGAGTTCAAATGCATGTGCCTATGAGGGACATATTTCACACTCAAACCATAACAGACACTAGTTCCCTTCTCCATTGCTATGATAAAACACCAACAAAACCAACTTCAGGGGATGGAGGAGGTGGTATTTGGCTTACAGGTTACAGTTCATTATTGAGGAAAGCTAGGGCAGGAGCTCAAGGCAGCATCCTGGAGGCTAGAACTGCTGTAGAGGGCCCGTGGAGCACACTGCCTACTGTCTTGCTTCCAGGCTCATATTCAAAGCTACTTTTTTATATATAGCCCAGGACCACCTCCCAGGGGTAGGACTGCCTACAATGGGCTGGGCCATCTTCCATTAATTAGCAAGCAAGAAAATGCCCTATAGGCATGCCCATAGGCCACTCTGGTGGAGGCAATTCCTCAACTGAGGTCTCTCTTCCCAGGGGTCTCTGCTTGTGTCAACTTGACAGAAACTGAGCGGCACACACACATAATCACTGCATTACAGAAATGCAAAATGAAGATGAATCCATCCAAACTAAAAATGCAGCAGGTAACAGTTCTCTGCACAGCTCATTAGGCTGGCTCTGATATGAATATATGGATATACTTTATGCATTATGCATGTATTATTTTGTAAAACTAAAATGAAAGTTTTATAAGGCTTTCTGAAACCCACATTCTTCATAAAACATATCGCTGAAGCTTATATTTCAAAGTCCCACATAGGCTCCTTTAAAATACTTGAAAACACTTTTCTCTCAAGGATGGTCCCTCAGTTATGGAAAATTCAGGACAAAATATATATCTGCAGTACCTTCCTAGGCAGCAGAGGAACTTTGCTGCCTAGAAATTACCTTTTTTTTTTTGAATCCTTAGATGGATAGCTAGTTTTCTTATTATGTGAATTATTATCCATTATAATACTAGGTAGGAGTTTGGATACAGTTTGTTCTCCAAAGGCTGGAAGTTTGTTCCTCAGTGTAACACCGCTGAGAGGAGGCAGAACCTCTGAGCAAGTGAAGGCTGGTAGGAAGCAGAGAGGTCAGAGGTCACAGAGAACCAGTCTCAGAGAACTGAATGCCCATCTCTCAGGACCGGGCTAGTTACTGCTGGTCTCTTGTGTGGGATCAGTTCTACCACAGGAACAGGCTTATTTTACATTTTTAAAGTAAGCACATATAAATCCTATGAAGTCACAGGTCATGTCATTTTTCATATATGTATCTAAGTGTCCTTTGGTCATACTCACTGCCCATCACTCTCTTTTGTCCTCCCTTTGACCCTCCTGAAAGGCAGACTTATAAAGGGAGCACCCCCATGTTTGGGTTCTTCTGTACACACTGTGCACCCCTCTCCTGCCCCCACCACATGACATCTATCACTATGCCACCACAGCATGAGGCCCTCTTTAGATAAGGATGTCCAGTTTTGAATTTCTATTTCAAAGCCATGAGATAAAATTCACCTCTTTTCTAAATGTCCAAGCCTCTGGTGTTTTTCTTACATACTTATTTATGTGGGGAGAAGTGTCAGAACACATGTAACCCAGAGTAGAGATCAGAAGACAACTTGTGAGGGTCAGCTCTCTCTCTCTACCATATGGGTTCTGGGAATCAACCTCTTCAGGCTTGGCCTCTGGTGTCTTTAACCTGTTAGTACATTGCATCAGCTCTTGGTATTATTATTATTATTATTATTATTATTATTATTATTATTATTATGAGGAACAATACAGACCACACTGAGCATCACTCTGAGACATTTTCTTGTAACTCTCGGAGCCCCTATACTCAACACAGGCACCTGAGCACCTCTTCCCACTGTGGTACTACTAACCTCTAATAGAAAACAAGGGCTAATTTGGGGCACGAGAAAATAAATGCATGCTCCTGAGGAGGAAACGGTGAGCAAGCTGCAGATGTGAGAATGACACCGTTAAAAGCAGTCTGTCAAGAGTAAGTAGAGTGCATCTGCACTGAGCAAATGAAAGAAACTCTGAGAAGCAGGAGAAAGAGAAACAGGAATGGACTGGGATGGAAGCAGGAATCCCAGAAGCAGAAGGTCCCTTAGTGTGGATCTTAGTAGATACCACTGCTCTGAAATGAGAAATGAAAATATAAACATAAATTGAAAGAAAAACAGTCCAAGCAGGGCATTGGCAGGCATATTTTAGAAAGGCACTTTTTTGTTGGTGGTGGTTTTTTGTTGTTGTTGTTGTTGTTTTTTCTCTCCCTCCTGTGAAAGCACAGGATTCCTTAAGGAGCAGAGAGTAGCGCTATTCCCGAGGAGGGTCAAGTCCAAGCTCAGCAGAGATTAAGGCATTCACTGATATATGCAGAAGCAGGGAAGAGTGTCAGGAGAAAGATACTTAGTTTTAGATGCACAAGAGGCTAGATTAAGAGATTAGGAATGATCAAAGGTGTGTGTGTGCGCGATACAATGAAACTCACAAATCTGTAGACTATACATATATAGTGCTTAGAATATTAGAATAGTAACATAAGGAGTTTGGGAACAAAGCTTTGTGCCTCATGAACTAGATGGGAGGCTCTAAAGTGCAGCACAGCCCTGGGCAGCCTCACTGTAGAACAGTGAACAGTCACTACAGTGGACAAGGAAGAATGGAGATGAGAGAGAGAGAGGGAGAGAGAGAGAGAGAGAGAGAGAGAGAGAGAGAGAGAGAGAGAGAGAGAGAGAGAGAGAGAGAGAGAATTTATGGAACCTTATGTGAATAGAGCTGGAGTGTATGGGAGATACATGTACAGACACAAAGAGCCGGAGGCTGGACTCAGATACCATCTCGGCAGCTTCCCAGTCCTGCAGCCTTGGGCAAGTCACTACCACAGCAGCCTGCTTTAAAGATTAGCTATATACTATTTGGCACGATGTCTATCACTTGAAATGTGTGCATGAGGAGCGAAGCTTTTTAAAATTAGGTTAGAACAAAATTAGTCTTTCCTATTTCTCACTCCTCATCCCAGTATCTTCCCTCTCCAGGCAGCCATGGGTCCCTGCAGTTCCTCTCCCCCACTCAGCCCCCCCCCCCGCACCCCACAGTACTGTTGGGTTGTTTCTATGTCCTATTCCAAACCTTACAAGGATGATATTCAGCATCTCTAAGCATGGACTGACTCTTTAATTCACAGTAGTTAATCTCTTTATTACCAACAAAACAACTAAACCCAGGCAGCTTTTGCACGTCTGCAATGTATGCTTACGTGGACACTGCTATAGAGGGGCAACACCCAATTCACTAGAAGTCACTGCCACCCGCTTCCTAGTTCTTGAAGAGACAACCCTGTACTCGTCCTTAAGGCACCAGTCAGATGTGTTGAAAGATGTGTGGTAGTTTAATGGTTTACTGGTGCTTCAAGAAGTTGAAGGTTAAATTATTACAGGACCTAACAATGTTAGTCCTAGACATATATCCCAAAGAATTAAAAGTAGGGACTTAAACAGATATCTGTATTACAACAACATTCACTGTGGCATTATTTACAATGGGTAAAAGTTGGAAATTCAAGTATACACCAATGGATGAATATGTGAACACATGTGATCTATAGATACAATGGAATATGAGCCAAATAAGTATATACTGATACACAAGACAACATGGGTGAAATGTGAAAGCAGTATACTAAGTGAAAGAGGCCAGGTACAAAGGATACGTATTAGACTGTGAGCCATGGTAAATTATCTACAACAGGCCAATTCCTGGCTTGAAAATTAGTAGCAACTGAGGAAAAGGGAAACAAACAGTTATTTCTTAGGAAGTTTAAAACTTTTTTGAGATGATGAAACACTTTGGAAACAGTGATGATGGTTGTTCACAGCACTGCAAATATAATTTTTGCTGCTGCAATGTTAATTTCAATGGTGAAAATTGCTTGTTTTGTGTATTTTTCAAAATATTAGAAAAACATACAAACTAGAACAAAAAATCCACAGTTTATCAACTGTAACAAATAGTTTCCAAGTTTTAGGTATCTAAAATCAAGATTTGTTTTATAATCCAATGTCTAATACCAGCTGTGAGCTGGGCAGTAGCTGTTTAGTAACACCATTGCCTATAAATGCTCCAATTTGTTTTTCCTATAGTTACTGGCTATTGTATAACCTCTAAACATTTCAGTAAAAAATTCATTCATTAATCCCTGCATTCAGAAGACAGAGGCATCTGGATCTCTGATTGCAAGGCCAGCCTGGTCTACATAGCAATTTCCAGGACAGCCAAGGCTCTATAGGAAGACCTTTGTATCAAACAAACAAACAAACTATTCAATCACTGAGCTGATCCAGTGGAGAATCACATGTAGAAGACCCTGCAAGGGGAAAGAACAGATGAACACTGACTAGAGAATGCTTTGCTCAGACTGTTGCTAGTCTATTTTTCTTGTTTTACCCTTTAGGTATAAGCAAGAGTCTAAACAGACTCTCTTAAAATATATGAAATGTCAAAATTCTAAGTTTGAAGGAATTATTTTGTTTCCATTTAGTATGGACAAAAGGAAAGAAAACAGACAATTCACACACACAAATACTAAATGGCGATTGAACTCACTAAAACGCTAGGAGCCTAAGGTGGGAGCCAGTGTAAGGGGCAGACAGGACTTCCTAGTTCTCCAGCCTCCAGGTGGAAAGTGTGAGCAGGCTTCCCAACTTCTCTCCCCTTCCCCATTGCCAATGACTCACCTCCTGGTTGCTGTGGGAAAGACAACAGTGTGGTTTTTCCACTTTCTCTTGCCTTTTAAAAAGTGACTGTCTCATGGATCACAAACCGTCAGCTTCTCTGTCTGTGTGACCCAAGGGAAAGTCTGTGCATGTGCTGACAGAAAGAACTCCAGCTTTCCACCCCTGCCTGTGATAAGTCAAAGCTGATACTAATACATAACATAGGGAAAGCCATTGTCACATCTTTGTCGACAGCAAGAGAGACACGCCTGGTCCCTCGGAATTCTTGCATTGGTCTTGTATCCTCGATCACACAGGAAGGTGATGTGCTACTGGTTTTCTCAAGCCTCACCAAGTAGTTTACTAAGACATTGCAAATAAAAGCATGCATGAAATTTCTCTATGCATTAGTATCACTAAAACTTAAAGGTAACCCAGTAAATGTTGATCTACTTTTAGAGAGTAAGAAGCTCATTTTCATATGCTATTTGGGGGGAGTTTAAGAGAGATGGAGATCTCCAGAGGACAATTTGGAAGCTAACTTGAAGCAGAAGCGGTAAGTGCCACTGAATTGGCAGTCCCCCTTTTTACAGTGGTACTCATCCATGGACAGTTGTTTGCGGATAGATATTTCAAGCAGCATGTTTAATGATAAAATGTTGGACGTGATTAGCTAGACAGATGGCTAAGCAAAACACGGCATGTTTTGATGCATAAATAGTTTTAAACGACTTAGGATGGAGTTTCACTATGGTCTGTGGTAGCCTGACTCCCACCTGTGTTGCTATGGTAGTTTGTGTAGCACAGGTGCAGGAGACGTTAAAAGGGGAAAGAGGCACCTGGGTCTCTAGATTCACCCAAGTGTTTCTCCTCACCTGTCAGCATCTCCTCCACTCCACTCCATCCTCACCTAAGACTAGTGCTCTGTCAAGACTGCAGGACTCAACCTCACTCTTTATCCTCCACATTTGTTTGTTTTCTCTCAGGGAGGAGCATGGAAACAGAGTTGTATGTTATCTGATTTTGATGAGTTTGCATATTTAGTTATATCATTATCGTTTCTTTGAGAAACCTCTAATACTTATTATAGCTACTAGTTTCATATAATATCTATACCCATTTTTTTTAGGCAAGGTTTCACTATATTACAGCCTAAATCAGCCTCAAACTTGTGATTCCCTTTCTTGGCCTCATGAGTTCTGGATTACAGGTGAGTACCACCACATGAGCCAGACACACTTATTAAGTGTTAAGTATCCTGACATTAATAGAGATTGCCATATTAATTTATTGCATTATTTCTTCATTAAAAATATTCCTGAATGAACCCATGGGCTGGCAACAAGTAGTCACAGATGTGTCATTGTAGCAGATCTTTTACATTGTTTCTAATATTTCAATTAAAAAATGGGAAAGTTAGTTCGATACAAGAGTTTAACAATACTACCTACTCTTCAAATACTTCTTCCCTCCCCTAATTATTTTTTTCTGAGCTGATTGTAAACATCCTGTGAAGTACAAAGAGCTACAAACTTAGAATTCCCATGCTAAATAATAGCTTCAGCCATTTCATCTGAACCACAGGAAGCATTCTAAAAATAATCCACTGAATGCTTCTCCCCAGCTAAGGCTGGTTTATGGTCTTAAGTCACAAGATGGTAGAAGTCATTGGTGGCTGAGTGCCATTAACTAGCAAGAACCAGTTAATTAATCCTGAATGAAGTTCTGTCTTTCTCTTTGAGCAAAACATCAATGCTTATTTGGTACTATAACACACGTGTAGCACTCTACAACTTCCAAAGTGTTTTTCCATATTGTCTGATCCTGTCCAGTAATCTCATAATCAGAGTCAAAGCAGGCATTCTGCATCTTCAAAATGTGGTACTTGTTTCATAGATATCAATAATTTATCTACAAGTCACAACTGGGCGAGAGTTAAAAAAAAAAAATCAAACTCTCCACTGTTTTAAACAGTTCAATGGCATACTAACTTTTTTTTTTTAAGCTGTATTTTCAATGGCAGAGAGATCTGTCCCTTGGGAACAAATGGGTAATAAGTGCTTGTGACTTCTATTTATAGTTTTAACAGCAGGCAAAGATTTGTATATGGGGGTGGGGAAATGTGTGTGGAGGCCACAGGACAATCTTAGGTGTCATTTTTTTTTTTCCCCCGAGACAGGGTTTCTCTGTGTAGTTTTGTGCCTTTCCTAGAACTCACTTGGTAGCCCAGGCTGGCCTCGAACTCACAGAGATCTGCCTGGCTCTGCCTCCCGAGTGCTGGGATTAAAGACGTGCGCCGCCACCGCCCGGCTAGGTGTCATTCTTATCACTGACACTACATTATTTTTTAGACAGAGTCTCTCAACTGATCTGGAACTTGCCCATAACCTAGGCTCGAAGTCCAGGGAGTCTGTCTGTGTCTCCTGGGAACCGAGATTACAAGTACGTGCAGCTATGCCTGGCTTTTTTCACAAGGGATCAAACTTAGGTCCTGGTGCTTATCTGGCAACGTCTTTACCAACTGAGCTATCTCCCTACTCCTGACCATCAAGGATTTTTCAATAAAAACTATTAGTGCTAGAGAAAGATAAAAACTACCACAAAACTTAATTACATCTTAATTACAACATTGATGTCTCTTTCTTAAGACAAAACTGCCTCCCACTTCTGATCTTTAGTTTATACTACTTCTCAAAGTATTTGAAAATAATTTACCTGAAAAAAAAAAATCACACAAGGACCACAGTGTTTCCTAGTAATAATGGGGAAATCAAAGCAGTACCCAAATCTGCTGCATTACTAGAAAAATATGAGCACCATTTAAAACTCTAAAAGAGATCCTTCAAGGATGGTTACTGAGACAACGGAAGCACACATTATAAGGCAAATCTCAGGAAATAAACAATTGTGGGCAGATGTTTTCATCACCGTTCACTCACTATCCATCCAGGATTACTAAGTCATTCTTCCAAAATGGAAGGATAACCCAAATCCACAGAACACTGAGTATAATCACATAGTTAAGATAGCTTGAAAATCCATGAGTAAGACTAGAGACACCTCAGTGGCTGAGAGCACTTGCTGCTCCTGCAGAGGACCCAGGTTCAGGTCTCAGTACTCACATGATGGCTCACAACTCCCTGTAACTCGTTCCAGGGAATCCAACGTGCTTTTCTGGCATGCACAGAGTGCACATACACACATGCAAGCAAAACACTCCTAAATATAAAATACAACTTGAAAATAAAAATAACCCTAAAGATATGGGTGAAGGCATGCTACAAGAAACCACAACTAAGAGCCTCTCAGGAATCCACAAGGTTGACCCCACCTTGGTCTGCTGGCAGTGGTCCAGAGGGTGCCTGAACCAGTCTACTCTGGTGACCAGCCTAGCAAATAACCTAGCTGTCATCATAATGCCTTTGTCCAGTAACTGATAGAGGCAGATACAGAGATCCACGGCCAGGCACCAGGCTGAGCTCTCGGAATCCAATTGATGAGAGAGAGGCGAGATACTGCAGGTGAGGGACATCGAGATCATGATGGGAGGACATGCAGAGATGACCAGCCACACTAGTGGAAGCCCATGAACTGTGGACTGGTGGCTGTGCAGACCCCATGGGACTGGACTAGGCCCTCTGGATACAGAAGATGGTTGTTTGGCTCAAACTATTTGGGGGGCACCCAGATAGGGGGATCAGGACCCCGGTGCCTGTGGTGTGACACCTTGTACAACCTTGGTGCAGTGGGAAGGGGCTTGGACCTGCCTAGGCTCAGTGTGCTGGGCCCTGCTGACTCCCCATGGGAGACCTCGATTTGGGGGATGTGGAGATGCAGGGTGGCTTGGGAAAGAGGGCTGGAAGGTGGGAGGGAGGAGGAGGGGGGCTCTGTGGATAACATTGGAGTGAGTAGAAAATTTCTTAATAAAGAAATGAAAAAATAAATAAAAATTAAAAAGAACATAAAGAAAAAAAAAGAAAAATCACAACTAAGAGCCAATGTCCTTGGACACAAAGAAAAACTGGCGCATTCCTTAGGGACACTGCATTCCTTAGGGATACGGCAGTTGTCACTGGTTTGTTCCTCTTTTGGTTCCAGAAGTCACACAAAGCAAAATAACCCAAACCCACGACCGATTAGCTGTGTGGCATGGGTACTGATGTGTTCTCGAAAAAGACAAGACTTTGAGTCTACACTGTTTGTCTTTAGGAGTCAAGGTATGGCCTACAGCTGCAACACAGGGAAGGAAAATAATTCTAAGGGAGCCTTCTAGAGATAGACTTCTGGTAAACGGATGCTGGGCATCTATCTACCTAAAAATTTGAGGTGTCAAGCTTTAAGGTCAAAGGGAACAAAGCCCTACCATTTCTCTCAGAACTAACAGTTCTTATTTTCTCTCCTCTTCTCCTGTCACCTTCCCCAGTCTTTGTTACTTTGTCTGTTGGGATTCTTCTACCTCTTCTTGTCCCCATCCATTTCTCCTTCCTCAAGTTTATAATTGGGAAAATGCATGACTTGTCCTTTTACAGTGTGTGCTTGCATTCTCCTACATGCTTTGAGTTGCAGACCATGCAAAAATAGGGAAGCAATGTTCAGGCCAAACACAGGTCAGTGAGAAAATTGGGTCCAGCTCTTCTCCTACCTATCTTTTTAACTATGAGCAACTAATCTTACAAAAGGAAAATATTCTTGTTCAAATCTTGGACTTAGAGTTAATAGTATATGTTAGTAATTTATAGCTTGCTTAGCCTAAATTAGCATAATGGGTATTTCAGGCTCTTCAATATGTTCAAGTGGAAAAGTGAAGTTGATGAGGTTACCCAGGTCATTCTGTTGTTTAAATTTCCAATTTTTAAAGAAAGTAGATTTTTCTCAAACTGCAGAGATGGATGTTTGCATGTCCTTTACCTCTTAATGCTGTTGTTTCCCTCTACAGCTTACTGAAGAAAACTGTATAGTATGTATATATATAGTTTATAAATAGTCATTTATTGTATACAACACTTCAGAATCTGAATTTTGCCTATACATAATGCTATTTTTTTATTGGTTTCCTATTATACTTTCTATTAATGGACAGATTGGGGGTGTGGCCAGATTCCACATTACTGGTTGTTTCCTGGCAAGACATTTCACAGGTGTCACTGGGTACTTGCCACTGAGTCTTACCAGACCTGTCATGTAACGTCGGACAGACTGCAGGTCCAATTGCCATCCTGATCCATGAATATACTCCCCATCAACTTTCAGTAGCTTCAGTATGACCACTATTTAGACTTGCTAATGCATCAGGAATTATGCTAACAGTGCATTTATCAATTGGAATCCTAGGTGTTCTGCAAAACTTTCCTGGTGTCATTTGATTTTTCCAAAGATAAGGCAGGAGGCTTCTTTTTATTCTATCCACCAGTTTTCCCAGTAACTCTTCCATATCCTCTCAAAGGTAGCATAATTGATTTGGTGCCAATTTGGGCTCCTGTTTTCATATCACTTGAATTCAGAGATTTACATATTGAATATGTCTCAATCCACTTTGGTTACCATCTCCCTTGGTCGTGAAGTTGCTCCATCTATTCAGCCTGTGGTTCAGAATTCTTGTAGTAGAAGGTTTTTTTCAAAACTTTCTGTTTTGGTAACACTGAGGTATTACTTTTCATTTTTGATTGATTACACTGTGGCTTTGTTGGAAGATAACACACTTAATGTGCACTCCTGAATAAAACGACAGCTAAATTTGCTTCAAAATGAGCTGGGGGAAGCAGATTTTGATGAAGATGAAAGAAGTTTGGTAATGTTGATAACTTTGGAAGGAGGAGTATAATAGCTATGAATATTATATAATTCTCTTGTGGACATCTGAAAATTCCTAAGCTTCTTTTTCTCCAGTTCTTAGTAGTAGGTTTTAAAAGGTCACTATTACAGAAAAAGAAAATATACATTTTGAGCTCAGCTTATACCCAATCAAGACAGTTTCCAAAGACTGTAGAGAAAGTGCATGTGTGAGGACAGGAATAATTTTTTCTTATTCAAGAAAAATTTAAATAGTTGAAGACAGAGTCTGCAAAGTATGGTTCTTAAAGTATTCTTTATTAAGATCATTAAAAGTTGCAGAGACAACTTTATATTTTATAAAGGCACAGGGAGACAGTTCTGATAAAATATTCAAATTAAACAGTAACGTACAGTACAAAAGACAATTTAAATGCACATACAAACCCCAAATGTTTGATTCAAAAATATTTTACCACGTCTATTAATGGGCAATGATTAAAAATATAAATTGCTGCTGTATAATAAATATCTGAATGTGAACATCTTGATAGCAAAGAGAACAAAATATTTATTGCTTTTCACATACATATATTTTCCCTGTAATTTAAAATTCCTAATTCTTTTACTCTCTTCTCAGCCTTCTCCAAAGAGAAAAGAAATTCCACATAATCTCTAATGGTGGTCATACCGAAGTAGCTACCACTCCCTAGAGTGCTTCTTCACTTCCTGCTCTGTAATCACAAGCACAATCGCTCACCAAAAGTAGGAAGCTGTGGACCCACAGACAACTCCTGTAAGTTCTAGCCTCCATGTTATGAATATGTAGAAAATATAATGGTGTTGTTTTGAAATTGTATATTTTAGTGTAGCTCTAAGGAAGAAGCAAAGGAGTGTTGATGATTTTTCTTACTCTCAAAAACTTTTTGAAGTTAAGATTAAAAAGTTAGATTAGCAAAATCTTCAGTGTTTCATTGAGAGCTATGCAATATACTGATGTATAAGAAGTAATACAATGTGATCTGTTTATAATGGAGATCTCTTACCCTTGGCCTTCCCATTTTTAAACTTGGATCAACTTTATTGCCATCTTCCTTCACTTTGGGATAAGAAACTAATTTAAGATGGTAGAAAGAGAATTTCCATCTCAATAATCAAGTAACATGAAAAGTGTCACCCTAAATAATGAATCAACTTAAGAAGTATTTATGCTAATATATTTGATGAGTTATTGGACCACGTCATGTTTAGATGGTATATAGCAGCTACGAATGTACCTAGTACAGAGTGGATGATCAATAAATAGTTGCTGAATGAATGAAAAGGACAAGCTTGGCTTTGGTTGTGCATGTTTTAATTACTTTCTGATTTCAGTAAGTCAATCCAGAACCCACTACTGCACACTACCCCAAACTCTACTGCAAACCAATGCAACAACTTCAAACAGAAAAATATTGCCTGTGCTATTGAGAGTCAATTTTTACATAGAACAGTTTTTAAATAGACAAAAATTTTACACATTATTTGTTAACCTTTCTACTCACATATTTAAATTTGATGTTCTGATATTTAGCAATTGGGTAAAGAAGATCACAGTGGGCAGACAAGCTTTACAGTAGAAATCATGAATATATCAATAAGTAAAAGGTTCGGATGCCTAATTAAATTCGAACAATGATTACTGTGTTCATTTTGAGAAACCTACCAATGAATAAAATGTTACAAGATCTTTAAGTTATACATTTTCTTAAAGCAGTAGCTCAACTGTCAACATTAAAGGAACAGGTAGATCTTAATTTAAAAGCAACAGCTAAAATACTGAAGTGGGCTAAGAATTGACCAATTCTATTTTCAGTTCTAAACATGGAATGTGTCTAATATTTCTTTGGCATATGCACTACTATCTTGGACTAGTTAGCATTTAAAATCATTGAATTTTATTGTTTCTTCAATGTTATCAAAGTGTAGACTGCTAGTGTATTCTTCTTAAAGCCTTTTCACAAAGGACGCAGTGACATTTTGTAGCATATGTTGAACGACATGTTCAGTGTATACTTATAATTACTGGCATTGAGGGATTAAACTCTTAAATAACCTGAAATGATATCATGCAATGAAGCACAGAAGGTTGAGGGGAGGTAAATTATTTACATAATGAAATACTAAGATCTCTGTAAAAACAGTAAACCTGGGAGTCCTGCTCTAACAGTAAAGTATGTACCGCATAGCACTGAATGAAAACTACTTATATTAAAATTTAAGCAAACACCTAAGTAACCTGGGTGTGTAAAAAAAAAAAAAAAAAGGAAAATAATTTTACACATCAGAAGGAAAAGGTGGCCTATAAAACAGGCCGATCTAACTTGACATTCAAAGTAAATGCAAGAGATTCACAAAATCATGGTAGAAATGCAAACTAAGTACCAAGTACCCTTTGATACACAAGCCATGTAACTATCAGACTCCTTTCCAATAGTGTAACAATATTATTAATCCACTCAGGTATGGGAAGGGAGAAAGCAGTCAATGGTATCTCGTCTCCAAAGTGAAGAACAGACTCGCAGAAGCATCATGTGAACTTTGATGTACAGTAATGTCTTATTTTGATGGATGTTAATGTAAGATCTATCAGAACAAGTTCATCATCCTCTGATGTAATACTTCCACATTTTGTTTTTTTCTAGGCAGTTTTTTGGTGGTTTAGTTTTGCCAGTGCTATTTCAGCGAAGGAAAAGAAAAGATCACCATCTACTACCTCGCGTTGTGACTTAATTGTGCTAGATATCCGCGCAGTTCTTTCGCAGCCTGGAATCGGCCATAGCGCTTCTTGGGGTTGGCACACTCATCCAGCAAGGCCTCCAGTCGGCCATCTTTGGCAATTTCACTTGGTGGATCATGAAGGAGTCCTCCAGAAGTGCCACGCCAGGTGGCATGTCTAGACAAGAGGTTCTGACAAATGGCATAGTAATTATGGTCCACAGTGACACGAGCACAGAGAATTTCTTTTGAAAATGATAAGCAAGCCTCCTTGTCACAGTCATCGAACTTGCTTTCATACCATACGTCCCAGTTCTCAGGCTTATCTGTAAAAGAAAAATCAGAAAGTTTATTTGAAAACCAACTTCTTACTGTTCTCTAACCAGAACATCCCATTACCATACATTTATTCAATACTTTTATACATAAACTATTGGCAAATTTAATTAACATATTAATTCATAAAATTCATAAATAATTTACATATTAATTTACACAACACCATTTATTGACATCTCAGGTAGAAGGATCAAACAAAACCCCTATTATTTTTCAGGTTCATCTAGGGTTTTCTCTAACATAAAAAGGATCATAAAGCATCACCTAACGCTACAAGACTGGAGAGATCTGGATTTCTGCCTGGAGCATCAGAAGGCTACATAAGAACTATAAAGATAACAAATCAAGAAATGAGAGAAAACAGCATTGTAGCCCACAGTACAGTATCTGCAAGGGGATGAACATAGGAACACTGGTCCACCTGGCTGAGGGAACAGAACTGTAACTAGAATGTGAGACAGATACCAGGAAACAGATACAAGTGAAGCTAAAATAATCAAGCTGTAACTTGCATGTTCATTTGCTGCACAGAAAGGTAACAAGGTAACTTTCTTTCTTTCTTTTTTTTTTTTTTTGGTTTTTTGAGACAGGGCTTCTCTGTGTAGCTTTGGAGCCTGTCCTGGAACTCATTCTGTAGCCCAGGCTGGCCTCGAACTCACAGAGATCCACCTGCCTCTGCCTCTCAAGTGAGTGCGCCACCACTGCCCAGTGAAAGGTAACTTTCTACAGTCAGGAGGGACAAGGATGATCATAATAGGCCTGTGAGATGGCTGAGCAGATAAAGGTAAGCCTGATGACCCACATGATGGAAGGAGACAAGAGATTCTCACAAGTTGTCTTCTGTCTCCACACATACACCATGGTATGCCCACACCCACATATATACACCCACAAACACACAAAGAAATGTAACTTTAAAAAGTTACCACAACTAAAGAAAGTCCAGGAAGAAAAGCCAAATCAAAGAAATATTTGAGACAAAAATTAAGACTTAGAGAGCAAAATTCAAGGTTCTACCTGGATGGCAGGATAGGTAATTGTAACATAATGGTGTAAATATTTTATAATATAAACTAGCTATAAGACATTCAGGTGCACCTGTCATTTATGTGAATGGAACTAGATTTGAACCCCTGGGTTTAATTAAATTCAGAAGACTAACATGTATATGAGAACACAAAAGCAAGCATATGCTTGGTGAAGTCAAGGCTTAAAGAGCAAGTTACTAGAGTGTGCAAACCTGAGATGAGACTCCTTATGCAGAGAAAATGCACTCAGGAAGGCCCAAAAGCAAAAGATTCATCTAGGGAAATAAAAGGCTATTACTCCTGAGGCATCAAGGATAATGACCAGATACTAAAATGAAGCATAGCAGGGCCAAGCCACACAGACATCAGAACCACTGAAGCCAGGGAAAGCTGTTGTCATTAGCCAGGAGAAAGCAGGATACCACTTCTTTTTTGTTGTTGTTTTGTTTTGTTTTTTTTTGAGACAGGGTTTCTTCCTGGATCTCGCTCTATAGACCAGGCTGGCCTTGAATTTACAGAGATCCACCTGCCTCTGCCTCCTGAGTGCTGGGATTAAAGGTGTGCGCCATCACCGCCCTGCAGGCTACAACTTTTAAAAATGGAAAGCATGACAGACAATCCTACAATAGTCACAAATATACGAAGAGGAAGAGGGGAACAGGACCCTCAAGTAAGGTATTCATTCCCTGTGGAAGGATCCATGACTAAGAGATCATCAGAAAAGAGCTTGGTGAGTACAGAATCTGAACAGGATGTTAAAAAAGAAAGTGCTAAGCAGGATTGTAATGATCATAGAAAATGCAGGTCAGCCACATGGGCCAGGTACCACAACTTGGCAATTCTGAAGGTAACCTAAAGTTACTCATATCCCTTATGTCAGGAGTTGAGGTAAGCTAAGAAAGTTAAGATTCTCAAACAACTCTTGGGTGTTTTTTTGGTTGAGAAAAGGTCTCACAGTAGCCCAGGATGGCCTCTAACTCAGTATGTACCCTAAGCTGGCCTCAAACTTGTGATGCAACTAAGACACCTGCTCGAGTGTTAGGATTCAGGTGAGAGCGTGACTTCCCTAACATTTCTCTTTCTAGTCAAATTACTTCTAGAATATAGGTTTTATTTATCCTTCACATGTTGAAATTACTATGGTATTTGAATTTCAAAACATTTCCTATATATTACCTACCAATTACACAAAGAGCTCACAACAAATGGACTGAGATATTAAAATCACAGCATTAGACTGAGGCCAGATCTGTGGTGCTAGACACCATCCAAGTTAAACATAAGACAAAACCATCACTATGAGAACCTCAGAGAAGAAAAAAACCACAACATTCCGGTAAGGCCCTGCAGAGAAATGAAGCCTCCACTAAAGCTGACACTTTGATGAGCTGTAACAGCATAAACTACCTTTTGCATTAAACAAGGCCTTGCAACTTTTTCCATACATAACCTCCTTTTGCTCAAGAAGTGTTTATACAACTCTGAACATACAGGAATAGAAACCAAACATTTACTGATTTAAAAAAACCATAAATTATTCTAAAGCAATTATTAGATATATTAGTTGCACCATTTATTAAAGAAAGAAAAATTTCCTACTAATGAGATAAATGTGTGTTTATTTTTAATGTAAGAATTAGCTCTCAGTTGAGTATCTAATATTGCAGAGCACATAGAATTTCAATATTTTCCAGAGCTGATAGATATTTTGAATTTGTAATAATAGTCAATACTGGGAATGCCACTGTGTATAAATACATACTAGAAAATGGCAGAATTATGTTGAGTCATTTCAGAAATGCTAGCAATCTCTCCTAATCCCAAACCCAAACTGATTTTTTAATGAAAACTTAAGCCAGCAATTCAAACAGTAATTTTTAATATCAAATATTCTCACATAATATAATCTAAAAAATACTAATTTGGTATTTATATGCCAAGGAACAACTGTAGGAAAACAGCAAGTTTTCTGTAGTCCAACATTTCTATATTTTATATGAATTGTTTGCAATTCATAAGACACAACAGTCTCCAGTACGCAACAAGGTATTCTAGGCAGCAAAGACTGGCACCGTATAGAATGATAGTATGTCCTGTGCTTTGCATAGCACACCCAGTGTTCAGAATCTAAGCTGCAGTGAAGTTACATGATACAACACAAGCACTCTCTGGTATAGATGTCTCAGATTTATTATGTACTTAATTTTGAATTATTTTTTGCTTCTTGCACAACTCAAAATCCTTTGACTATTGCTACATTTTTTTCACAACCCCTACATTTGGTTATGCAACCCCTTTGAGGTCTGACCCAGTTTAAGAAGCTGTGTCCTAAACCACAGAATACATTATGCAAAAGATGTGCATACATGTACACATACCTCCACAGACTCCACAAGAGGATGGGGAGGGGAGTGTGTACTCATTTAAACATGGGATTTTTACTAAATATGGAGAAAATTTAATTAGAAGTATAACAAATATTTGTTGATCCTGGTTATACAAAAATTTTTAAAAAGACATAAGATTGTCATCTTAAGAAGAAACTTAAGTTTTTATTACAAATATAACATTTAAACACAGAAATGTACAAAAACCAAATATGAAAATTAAATACTTACTTTGTCTAATTAGTCTTTTGTCAGCAACTAAAACATTTTCAGCATCCACAATGATTACCTTCCCATCTCGAGGACCAACTGCAAAATTGTCAAAGCTGACGTCCAGGAGGTAGAGTGCAAATTCAAAGTCATTGTTTGTAAGCTGTTCTGCTATTTCCATTAACTGCCAAGCAAGGTCAACTCTTTTCTCCCATGGTGCATTAAAGTAACTCCACAGTTCTTCTCCAACATAATTTACAGCAACCATTCTTCCACAAGCTCCAAGATATTTTGCAAATGGCCATCCTTCATCAGATGGAAAACTCTACAAGAGAATTATCTTAATATTATAAGACAGTCTGATGAAGTTACATTAGCCTCTCCCCAGATGCTCTCAGTAGATTCCTACTCGGTATAGTTTATCAGTATAAACTTCGTTTTCCGTCCTAACTCTCCCCAGATGCTCTCAGTAGATTCCTACTCGGTATAGTTTATCAGTATAAACTTCATTTTCCGTCCTAACTCATACCATTACTATGGACCCAAAAAAAGTATGGAAAATTTTTTATTTGAAATCTGTGACAAGTATTACTTTTCAAAATCTTGGAATATAAGGCAAGAAACAGTGTCTTTATTACCAACTCTAAAAATATTTATACTTTTCTGCATCTTTTTATCCTACACATGAAAGCAATCAACAGTTTCTTTTGAATGGACATCTTGAAAATACACTAACCAGTAATTATTTACCTGATTAGGCACTGTGCTGTGTGGGCAATAAGGGTGAACTATAGAGGCTCTGTTTAGCCACAGGCTTTTATTTTAGAAGACCAGACACTGAACAAATCGTATGGTGTTAGTTACTAAAGTTTTTGTACAGTCTTAGAGGCTTAACCAATTCATAAGCAGTTGAGAGAATGTTGGGAAGGATTCTTGGACTTTTAACAATAGCCAAAATAGGAAAGAATAAAGTGATCTTGGTTAACACAACCTCCATCCTATGGTCTTCTATTAATCTTGTTTCCTTTCCCCCCCTTGCCCTAGCCTCAAAATTACTTTTTCACATTCGTGAGATTTTCTAATGGGCTTTTTAACTACTGGGAAGATTCTAGTTCCAAATCAAAAGTAATGCCTTTATAACCATAAATAAGTCATTTTTAACTTAATTATCAACTAGATCTGTCCATGATCTCATTCTTGGTGGGAATCTAGCTCAGGGCCCTGTGCATGCCAGACAAACACTCCACCACTGAGCAACACTCCCAGTCCCATTGAAGATACTTCCTACTGCTAAAATGTGCCACTACAGAAATGACTATTGGAGGGAGAAAAAAACAAAACAAAACATGCTAAGAGTTTTTATAAGTTTCAGATGTAGAATTACTACTAGGCCAGGTTTTGTGTCATCCTTGTACTTCTTAGCTGGAAAAAAATTTATGAGATTATACTCACACCAGCACTAAAGGAGAGTGAAGGTGAGCCAGGAGACAGTAAGTACAACCTTACAGCATCCCCGACAAACAACGCAGCAGCCCACTTCTATTACTGAAACCTGAATAATGTATGTTTATTTAAAGAGCCAGAGATGTGGCCCTCCTTGTTAAAAAAAAAAAAAAAAAAAAAAAAAAAGCAATGATAATTTTGCCTAGATCTTTAATTGTCCAAACAGACTATCTGAACTTCAAAATCCTTATGCTAGAACAAGAAGCATCCTTAGAATGAAACCTCGCCTGTAATTCCCAGTTCTCACTTATGTCCCTTTTAGGTCTATACATAGATAGCAATCATACTTGGCATATACAACTTTTCCTTTTAAAAGTATTTTACGACAAAACACTAATCACATGGAAAGATACAGTGGATCTTAAATATAGTAAATTAATAGATTCACTTTGGGGACAGCCAGCAACTACTTAGCCCTTAGAAATTAGAAGTAAACATGTTTTTAATCTTTAACAATATTTTTTTGTTTTTTGTTATTTGGGGCACTGAGGAAAAAAAGTGACAGATTGCTCATGTGAAATGTACAGTGTAAAAACTGTTCACAAACCACACACTATTTCAACTTTGCTCACAATTTAAAATACCTTATAACTTTGACATTTTTGTTAGACAAAAGACTACAACAGACTTAGCTATTTCTCAGAAGTGTGAATGCATAAAGATCTTGACATGAAAATGGAACACTGAAAATTATGTAAGAATGTGGAATTGCATTATTTTGTCATGTAAAAAGTAAAACAAAACTACCTCCATACACTGTATTATTCACACGCCATATTGTAGAACAGACACAAGCATATCTTTGTGAAAATAAAATGGTCTTGACAACAAGAGAAAAGGGATCCCAGCCAACATCTGCACATGTACAAATGCCTCCTTGTTTTTGGAGCCTTTCCAACTGGCAAACAACAGTCAAATGTACACTTCATTACCCGCGCCCCTCATTGAGGAGGGTAAAATATATGAACAAATGTCACACTGAACGACTTTTGTATTAGCATAGTGATTTCAGACAATCTTTAACTGAAATCTTATGCCTTATTTTAAGAAGAACACCACAATTCTTTCATGTAGTTTGCTACCTAATCTTTTGGAAGAACTTTAATCAGTGAAGTCACACCATTTGCTCATAAGACAGTATTTTTCATCATATAATCAAAATACTCTTCATTAATGAGAACTAATTTTTATTAAACACACCGTAGCACATACAAAAAAAGGCTCAGGGTTGGAAGGCAAAATATTTGTATAATTCTATTTAAAACAATTCTGGCTTACAAGCAAAATACCATAGCCAAGCAGAATTTGAGAGACATTTTTAACTTTTAGAACTTGGATTTGTTAAATATAAAGTAATATTAAAATTTTTTTTTTCTGATTAGCAAACTCCTATTGGTATACAGCACAGTAACCTAGATTAAGAAGTTTACTATGGAGGCCTAGATTTCCTGACTTAACCCAAAAATTTGAAAACCAGACATTCAAATTGTCTAGAAGGAGAGTATTTCATTTAATCTGAAATATGCAATTATTTTATTGAATTATTTACAACTGAAAAGACATGCAAATGCTTCTCGAGTAAAGGAGAGGATCTTCAGACTTAGAGCAGTATCAACCACAGATCTAGGAGGGGCTCTCAACTGTTTCTAAATGTTGATAAGGTATTAATGCGTGTATAAAACATAGAGCACCGATGTTATAAAAATAAAGACCACAAAAAGGTACAAAACAGCTGTAAATCTGCATGTTTGCTTTTCCTTTAGTGTGTTTTAAAAATTAAGTTAGTGGCAGCCCAAAGACAACTATATAACATTAATGTAAACACAGAAATTACTTTTATGTAGCATGTAATACAGTAATAGAATACTTGTACATTATATAAGGCCCTGGAAAAGACTGAGATCCACAGAGACAGAGCTTAACTGAAAGAACTAATCTAAGCATCTAAGCACAGTTAACTGCTAAGATCTAAATATTATAAAAGCCTTCTATTAACTTGAAAAATGAAATATTTTGATCTTGAAATGAAATACAAATTATCACGTTTAGGCATCTTGTTTATTCCTGGTCAATAAAACCATAAGCTATTTGACTACCACAAAATTCAAGTGATGTCAATAACAACAATGGACGCACTGACACTGTCTAAAAACCAAAAATTTACTACGGTCATCTTCCACTGTACAAAAAACAAAAACCCAACAACAAAACCCACGGAGCTCATATACAACTTACATGTCAAGATTATGGGAAAAGACAAGAAAATTCAGAGGTATTACACTTCTGTAACATACAGTGTTCAACAAAATTTCTACACTAGTACAAAACTACTATACGGCATATAATAATGGGTTTGAAACGATAAAGGTAGACTCAACTGTCCACCTTAACCTCTACTTCTCAATACCTGAACATAATCCTTCTTCCTCCCACTCCAGACTCCAACAGTCAAGCTACAATCATTTGCTACAGCTTCAGGGGCAATTCTTTTCACTAAGAACAGTTTCATACATGTTAACATAAGCCTGGGATGTACTTACCACACCTATAGTCAGTCTAATAGCACACTTGGGCTTGGCCTAAATAGAGATCATGTAATAGAAATAATCTTGTTATTTTGTATCATAATATGTGCTTGTAGAATGCCATTATGTGTTAATAGCATATGAAGTTACCTTTATAAAATCAAAAAATTCTTAAACAGTGGAATACTGGATTGAAAACAGGTAGCAATATGCCTTGAATCTATCTTGGCGATTGCAAAAAGAACCATAGCTAGCCTGGCTTTTTTTTTTTAATACCCTTGGACTTTAGGTTTATAACTCATATAACTAACTCAACATATTTGAATCCCAATTTCTTTCTATTGAACATTAAAATACAATGACTTTGTTTTGTACTTTGGTAGTAACAGGTTAATGAAGCATTTGGAATTTGTTTTGTACATGTCACCAATTTTTAAAGTCTTGTATTATTAGTATTTATGGCTGTGTTATACATACTCAAAATACCATGTATTTTAGAAAATTTGCTAACAAACTCGCATAGCCCATTATGAACTAAAAGCTTTTAGAAGGAAGGGATTGGATTGAGTAGTTCATGGCCATGATTAGAAGGTGTCATTCATGGATGTCTTAGAACAAGTCAGGAAAATATGCACATTTCATGATGAATATGTGGATTTGGGGAAGCAGTTCTTTAGAAAGTTTGCTAAACTTGGACTGCTTGACTGAAGACAATAGAACAAATATCATTCCAGTTTTACAGAGGAAGAAAACAGAGCTCTCAAATGACTTACTATTTTACTATAAATGACCAGAGACTAACAGATTAAAATAAACCAGGCGGCGCTCCCAGCACTTGGTAGGCAGAGCCAAGAAGATCTCTGTGAGTTTGAGGCAAGCCTGGTCTACAGAGTGAGATCCAGGACAGGCACCAAAACTACACAGAGAAACCCTGTCTTGAAAAAAAAAAAAAAAAAGAAAGAAAAAAGAAAAAAACAAACAAACCACAGATTAAAATAAGGTCAACTTACAAAGACTTGTGTTCTACTGTCTTTTTCTCCTATGTAACCAAAATTAGTTTCATATAATAAATTTTAACTGCCCCAAATCTTTTCATAGAAGAACACAATCTGTATAATTACTCAGGAACTCATAGTATTCTATTGGAAGATAAGTGCAGTTCACAAGAAACATCAAATAAACACACAGGAAATGGTGCTACCATTTAGGATTAATTTTTTTTAAAGAGGGAATTCCTAATATAAACTAACTTCCAAAAGCCTACTAACCATTAAAATATACAATCTAAAGGTCCATCAGTTTTTGTATAACAAGCATTTCTACACACAAAAAAATAAACAAGATTCAAACTTAAGAAAGCAAATGTGTAAAAGCACAGAAATGTGTAAAAGTTTAATTTCAATCTTAAAATTATTTAAAAAACACAAATCTGAATGAAATCCCAGTGTGGCAATGCATGCTGTAACAGCTGTTCATACAGATTAGTCAGCTGGGCCGGGCTGGTGGCAGACCAATGTTCACAGTTTTGTGAACTGTCTAGAGGGGTACAATAAAGTTACTAGATGATTCAACAGTTACCTAATTTTTGCTAGACTTTCTCTAAGATCTTAGCTTCTTAATTTATCTTGGGAAAGAGTGGCCAAAAATCTACCACAAATACAGCAGACACCTAACAAACTCAAGATATTTAAGTCTCAAGATATATCTCATTTATCATGAAATCATTTTCTGAATGCCATTTTCCACCCACCTCAAATCCCAACACTAACCAATGCTTTGAAAATAGCAAGGTGGTTTTATTCACTGAACAGCATGTCAAATGGCTGTATGCAAAACTGGGAACCAATGTCAAATACATTAACAACAAAAACCCATCTTAATATCTTCCTATATTAAATAGAAATAAGTCGTCTTGTAAAAAGAAATCTACCCCTAAAATTCACTTGGCAAAGATTTATGCAACTAATCTCAACAGATCCTTTCTTAGATACTGCACAAACAGCAACTGTTACCCACATTTCTAACTTGAATGTGTAAGTACAAATGCTACATGAAAACATTTGCTCCCAGTTTAAAAAAAAAAAAAAGCAATAGAAGAAATAAGAACAACAAGTTTCCTTACCATCCAATAACCTACGAATGTGATCTTATTTTCATTAAAACAGTACTGACTTCCTTGGTTCCAAAGCACAGGCCTTCTTAAGGACAGTAAAACATCTGTTAACAGTAGTGTCTCCTCCCACCATTAAATAAATGTCTGGTGCTAGTTTATGGAGATGATTAGGATTCTGGTTGTCTTAAATTTAAGATGAAACAAATTCCCCCACCCATTTCTTCTCTGTGCTTTCTTACAATGAAATCTAATGGACGCAGAGATTACTCACTTCCCTTCCTTCCCATCTTAACCCAACAGCAAATCTTAGAAGTTACTGTCCCTCTCTTCTTCCTTAAATGCATTCTCTAAAACTATTTCTCATTCTCCGCTGCTTTGAAAATAAATAATGAGCTCATATGAATGGGTACCCCACTCCCACACAAGATCCTACTTTGAGGCCCTGATTTCTTATCACCAGAGATCTTCCTTGTCCTCTTCTTCATATGTAAAATTTAAAATGACTTTGTTCTTGTGTACTTCCCAAACATAATGATCCAGAAAGCAGAAGCTGTACAAACAGCATCCTGATCTGTCATCCCTGCTGTAAGCCAAGGGTGTATGGAACAGTTGCTGGCAGTACTCAGCAATGCCATAGGAACTCGGATGTAAGTTCTCTTTTATACCATTCATCAATGTCAGTGTACTGAACAAAATTATAATTAATGATTTACCAAGAAAAATAAAAGATTTATTTTGTATTTATGATAGTTATTCTACTCCACTTACCTCATATGGAAGAAATGTCTAACACACCGCCTCCCCTCCCCACCCCACACCCCTGCCTTTTAAATGACTGTTCCCAGTAAACTGGAGCCTGAAGTAATAGCTATGTAGAAGTATACACATACAAATATATGGAAGAGAGGTGGTATATGAGTATCTGTCAAGGCAAAAACCATATAATCTGACACATATATCAACATAATGTACTAAAGATAATCTTCTAACTATTTTAGCTGTCTGAAAACTAAAAAAAACTTGCAAATAATATATTCTAAAGACTTATGTTTATAAATTAAAGATATTTTACACATATTAACTTAATGTTCCATCTCCTTTCATCTTTAAAACAATCCTGTCTGGTAAGTACTAACATCCTCATTTTATTAATTAAATTTCAGGGCCTGAAGCATTTGAGTGGTTTGCCCTGTGTCATCAAATAACTTCATGTTACTACAAAATATAAATGGGCACAATTTCAGCATAGACCCCACCTTCCTACCACCCACTATCTACCTCTGTACTGGCAAAATCCCACACCCTTCAGTATTCAATCCCCCCTAAAAAAAAGGCATATATTACTTTTATGATGGACCCAGGTATACCTCCCTAAATGAGACATATGATGTGTATATACTTCCACTTCTAGGCTTATAATGATGTAATGATTGTAACTAGTAAATGTGTGTGTGTGTGTGTGTGTGTGTGTGTGTGTGTGTGTGTGTGTGTGTCCTAAGCTAGCTCTTCTTGTGGCCCAGGGCAGTCTCTCTAACTTTTTAACGCAAATGCCTTACAAGACAATTTGCCAAATGAATAAGCAAAATTCAATTATTTTGACTGCAATTCTAACAAGCTCTGTAATACTGCATAAATAACTCCTCTTTGCAACCTATAAATTGGATAAATGATTTCAATATATAACTCCTAAAACTTTCCAAAGGCTAGGCTTGGTGACGCATGCCTGTAATCTCAGGACTTGGGAGGTGGGACAGGAAGATCAAGAGTTTATGGTCAAAAATAAAACTTTGCAGGGTTTATAACTAGGATGGCCAACTATCCACCCCACCTTAGACTCATCATTTTCGGTCTTTAAGCTATTTCATAACCATTCAAAATTCACTGAGTGTCTAAGAAATCCAAGTCTCTACATTCTCCAGGCCATTACTAGTTTACTATTCAGGTAATGAATGGAAGGCACAGGAATGAAGGTACAGTTGGCACTTTGTGAAAATTTAGAAGCAATCAATGACAGTAACATAGGTCAGAGCAGCCACAAGGCAGAAAAGCTGAACAAAAACCAGGCTGACAACCACCTGGAAAACTAACCAGTCACCCCAAGACCTGAAATACCAACCCACAGCAAGCAGAGTAGGCAGCAACAATGAGAGAAAGATCTCTATACCCAGCAACAAATGTAAGGATCGCAGACTAAGCCCATGCAGTAGAAATAATATGAAGTGATGTTTCCTTAAGGATGTCTGTTTCACTGGCTTTCCTAATTTAAATAAATTCTTCCCTCAGTTTTGGACCTGAAGTATATCAAATTGTGTGTGTGTGTGTGTGTGTGTGTGTGTGTGTGAAGTTGTAGTTTCATGAAGTTTGGTCAAGTGTTAAACACATTGATGAAGCCTCAATTATAGGCACTCAGGTGAGATTCAAAAGCTTAGGAACTTTGATAAAAAGTGCTCCCTCTGCTCTGCAGGGCCTGTGATGCATAGCTGCAAGCCTCACACTGCGGACTGAGGCAGGAAGACTGAGCTGAGCACCAAAAACAAAACAAAACAAAACAAAAAACCCCAAAAACCACAGCATCAACCTCTAATGGGTTTTGAAGCCTAAATGCAGGACTCCAGTTATTAAAATCAGCTGCCAGAGGGAGAAACTGAAGGGGGCTCCACAGACTACTGCTTGAAATCTCCAAAGTAGAAAACATCCATTCTAGAAACTGCTGAACAAGATGCAAGGCTCCATAGTTTTCTGCTCCTTAAGAGGATTTTTGCTTTGGTTTTGAAATCTGATTACAAGTGTGTAAAATTTAGAGATAGGAAGAAAAGCTCCAAAGATTATTCGCTCTGGCCTCAAGCTCACACCCTAGCAGAGACCTAGTATCCCAGTCTCCCAATCCTCTTTTAGAAGAGATTAGTTAAATCCATTAGTTAAACTTAGAAAACGGACAACAGCAACAAAGAAAAATGAATTTCTCAAATGAGGAATTTGAGAGTTCCCCTAACACAGCAGAATCAAAGGAACTCAACAGACCCATTTAAGAGAAATGAAAGTTTCCATATAAAAAAAATTAATGCTTCTCAAGTTATCCTAACTTTCATCTAAATGATCCTAATCCTCTGTCTACTTCAAAACAAGGTACCTGGAAGTACATCCTCCTGAACACAGACTGCTGCGAAGGGCAAAACACCACTGAATGTTCTCTACCAAATTCCATTGGCTATGTCAAAACGGATGAGATCAGTATAGCTGAGGTTTGGTTCACAGTCTGTCAGATCCACACTCCAACTATGTTCCTGGCAGCTGACCAAACGCACTAGGTGATTACAGTTACCCTCTGTCCTTACGCTAGCATTTATTCACTGTTTACCATGCATCAAGCCCTACACGAATGCTCTGTATATATTTTGCCTTTTACAAGTAAAAGGAAAGCTTAAAAGCCACAGCTTGAACAATAATAATTGCATACTATAAAAATTAAGTCCTATTAAAACTATGATTCAGAAAATTTAAGGCAAATAAAGTTCTACCAATATAATATAATTAAACAAATTCTTGGCTCTTCCCCCTGAAACAACCAAGGGCTTTCTTCACTTGCTAGGACTCCTAGGTGGGTCACAGACAGTGGCAGAAATTAAGCATCTCCAGACTCTCCCCACCCAGACCTCCCCCCTGTTCAAGAACAGACAGCAAGCACAAATACCAACAGAAAAGTTACCAGCAGAACACCTTCCAATGTTTTTCTTCCATTTCTAATGATCCAAGATGGTTATTACACATAAAAACCCCAACAAAATGGCCTCCCAATACTTCCCTGCCCCTCCACAGGACGAGGGCCTGCTAGGCATGAGAACATACCTCTTGATGGGTGAAAACATAAAAGGAACAGTTTCTGACATGACTGAGATCCTGGGACTGTCTAGTCTGTTGCAGAACAGCTTTCCTAGAAGCCAGACTAACCGGTGAGACCAGTAGGCAACAGGAACAGTGGGACAGGGACAGCACAACCTACAGTTAACAGAGGTGTGTATCTTACAGACAACACCGTGCACTTCATTTCCCACTGTTTCTTAAAATCTGAAGAGCTAATGAGTTAAATGAATCTGTATTCTCATTTTTTCCACTAGTACTGTAAACCAAAGATTTTTATTGTTACTTTTGTGAAGAACAGTTTGATAGCATAAGCTCAAAAGGTACCCCCCCCCCTAAAATTTTGGACAATAGAAGTAATTTGGACAATAAGCAAAATCTAGTTTGTCATCAAGCATTCCAAAAATTCGTTAAGTGGCTCCCTCTCCTGGAAAAAAACTGAAAGGTGAGTTGTCTTTAAGCTGTAAAGCCCAGCTCCTTAAAAACACTTTTTAAAACTATATGAAGCAAAAGTATACATCAGTAAAGCAGTCAGTACCTGTGAGTGACTTTCCTATCAGCACCAATATCTTAACTCTCAAGACAGCTAGCTGGCTTTATAGAAACTGTACGCACTAAATGCACCGTCTGCACAGCTAAAAAGTAATGCAAATCATCATCTGATTTACTATATAAAAAGTATTCTTGAGTACAAATGTACTTCCCAACTTATTAGTTTATGCCATCAACAATTCTCAATCACACCATTCATACTTTCAAGCTCTCTACCCAAGATCAAGTGTTTCTGTAAGGGAAGCAGCTACTCCAGGATCTTAGGTCAAACCCCATCTACTCAGGGGAAGAAAAAAGAAAAGAAAAGCCACTATCACACTGTTAAGAACTCTAAAATGTGTCTTTTCCAAGTAGGTGACATAATGGAGTATTAGTACTATCCCTGGGAGCTGGGCTGTCTAAATTAAAGATGTCACAATCTTGTACACATTTTCTCACATACTACATTTACCCTGTACTCTTGGTAACCTAATCATTCACCCAGAGTAATTGTGTCATTAGGTTTCAAATAAAGTGAGAAAAATGCCACGTCATCAACAAAGATGAAAATAATCAGTGTGGAGAAGAGTTAGGACACAAGACACAAGCACACTGGACTATCTCAGCTGCAAAACAAGCTGAAAACGCCAAGACTGTCAGGACACAAAAGCTTTCTGTAAGAGGCAGTTTTGCTGTGTGGAGATTACAAAGTTTCCCAAGTTCAGACTCCTATGTTTATAAAGAGGCAAACAATGTTTCTGAGATATTAATCTTAATATTAGTTGTTCCTAATGTATCTCTCCTCAGAGTCAACGTGATAAAAATTGTTCAATAGGCATTCAGTATTTTAAATGCAGGAACTGTAAATACCTTAAGTTCAGTGCTAAATTTGGGTACCCCAGAGAATTTGACTATCGACCTCAGTGCTAAGCTTTGTCCAGGGACCAATCTTACTGATACAAATATAGCTGGGGGGGGGGGGGAATCAAACTTACACTTAGGGACTCAACCTTTAGAGACTCACTAGTCTGGAAACTAATGAATAAAATAATTCTCCAAGGTAAATTTAACCGAGTTTACACACTGTTCACTATCGATCAGAGATAAAACAGTATTAATTACACAATCTGAACTTTAAAAGTAACCCATCACATATATCCTAACGGCACCTTAAATTTTTTCTAAGACTCACATTAGAACTTCATCTTACCAAATATTCGTGTTAAGACTACGTGGCTGAACTAATCAAGGCTGATTTCTCTCGACTAAGATGGATGTAGAAAACTTAAAAAAAAAAAAAAAAAAAAAAAAAGCCGTAAATACAGTACATTCTTATTCATAGTTCAATCAACAACAATAACAAGGTCCAAACCCCTCCAGCCATTAGTGACATTCTTAGCGGAGAAAGGGTGTGAACTATACAATCAATTACTTGTGGTTAATTTAAAATCACTTTCTCTAGTACTTGCCGTACAGAACTGGTAACTTTTCCTGCAGTCAAGAGGGCTCACACCCCTCCTCTGCGGTCACAGCCCAAGGGCACAGCACTTTAGCCGGCGGGGGGTGGGGTGTGTAGACACACAAATTACTCCAAAGATACACCCGGTTTTTCTCTTATGTTTTTTCTTCCTGCTACCACCAGCAAAGGGATCCCATTCTATCCTGAAAGGCACATTTATTTTCAAAATAAAGTCAGAGGAGAGCAAAGAACGTCCGTTGGGCTGGAGGCCAGAACCTCCTCTCCTCCTCGCTCCTAGCTCTAACCTAAACACTTTAATTCCTTCCTTAACCGGATTGCCAAATGACTAGGGCAGATCACCAGATCAGGATGCAAATGCCCATTTTGGCCTTCAGCCTTCCCAGCCCATATCCAACACTAACTTTTCCCCATCTCTCAGCTCCTAATTCCACGCAAAGCACGAGTCACGGACTAGCCCCCTTCGCTTACCACCCTCCCGCTCTGTGATCTCACCGTCCCCACCTGGTCCCAGAACTAGCCGAGTGACTATCGGGGAGATGAGCTGGAAAACTAAAACAGAGGCAGGCTCAGGAAAGTTCGGCTAGCCAGAAGGGACAGCAACGGAAGGGTGACCGCAATGTCCAAGCACTCGGGAGAGGCTGCGAAGGGGACAAGGGCTCGCGACAGCACTGGACCTGGCATCCAGACGGGGACCGACAGGAGGGCGGAAGGAAACTCGCGGGCAGGCATTTGGGGGAGAGTTGGGGACGCACTCCCTCTGGCGTTGAAGAGCCCCGCGCCCAGGTAGCGGTGACGGCCCCGGGCCCGCGCCTACCTACCTGTAGCACCAGCGGCTCGGGGTTGAAGGCCAGGGTGAGCAGCAGCTGCATGCGCTCCGAGTCCTTGAGGTTGCGCAGCAGGAAGCTGCCCGAGTCCTTGGTCTCGGCGTAGCGGCGCACCAGGCGATCGAGCAGGCGCTGCGAGGGGCAGTGCACCAGGTCCGACCAGCCCTCCACCGCCTCGGGCGTGAGCAGCCGCACGTCGCCGTTGAGGCGCGCGAACTCGGTGCGGGGCATGGCCTGGAGCAGGTCGCAGCGCGGCCGGCCGGTGGCCCGCTTGCAGATGCTCTGGTCGAGCTGCGCCAGCTCGCGCTGCGACCCCAGGCGCTTGAGCACCACGCGCCGGCGGCCGCCCTCGCGGGGCTCGCCGTACTGCGCGAAGTACACGTTCTTCACGTTGAGGAAGTCCAGCAGGCGCAGGCGGCCCCACGCCTCGAAGCCCACCTGGCCGTTGAGGAAGCGGCGGCACCAGCTCGTGCCAAAGCACGCCGGGCACTTATTGAGCTGCAGGAAGCGCCGGTCGGCGAGCTCGTTGCGCTGCCAGGAGGCGAGCAGCGACGGCGAGTGCAGCAGCATCAGCACCAACAGGCTGCCGAGAGCCGCCAGCTTCAGGGCACGGGACAGGCGGCCCAGCTTCAGGGGCACCAGGCGCCACATCCCGCCCGCGCGCGGCAGCGGCCGGGACCGGGGCGGGCGAGCGCACCCCGAGCCGCCCCACCGGCGCCGAGGCCCGCGGCGCAGACGGAGGGCGGCAGCGAGGGAGCCCGCGAGCGGGCTGCGCCGGCCGAGCGCCGCGACTTCCCGGTCGACGGTCTCCACAACTCCCGGCGCCCTCCTCCGAGCTCCCCGCCCTCCGACTCCGCGGGCGCCGCCTCCTTGCCCGCCAAGTTATAGAGGCGCGGAGGGAGGGGAGGGGGAAAGGAGGGAGGGAGAAAGTCGGGGGGGGGGGGGGAGAACGCGGCCGCGCGCACGCGCACTCCCGCCCGGGACGCTAGAGCTGCGCCTGCTGGTCCCGGGCGAGCGGCGCGCGCGCGGGAGGGGGGAGCGTGGAGCCCGGACTCCTCACACTCGAGAAGCGGCGGTGTGCGGAGGGGCGGATGCGGCGGGCCCCACGCGCGGGCGGGCACGCCCGGGAGCGAGGGGCGGAGCCGGGGGCGGGACGAGCGCGCCGCTGGGAAGCGTCAGCGCGGGCTCGCTTCCCAGCGCGGGCTCGCGGGGAGGCGGGGGTGGAGACGGGGGGCGGGGTGAGGGTGGGGGGGGGAGGGATGGACGGAGGGCGCGCCCGGGAGGGCGGAGCTCGCCAGCACCGCAGCCGGAGCCCTTCCGTTACGGTTACTCTTGTGTGACTGTCGGGCTTCACGGGCGCGCCGGAGGCCTTTGTAGAAAGGTTCTCCGGAGGGAGAGGGCGGGGAGAGAAGTGCGCTACGGGAGCACAGCCGCTCTCCCCCCGACACCCCCGAAGCAGGAGGAGGCGGGACCGAAGCCAGGGGGCGGGTCTGGGGCGGGGCCAGAGCCTGGGGGCGGGGCCGGGCCGCCTGCTCCGGGCCTTATACGGTGTGGCGCGCGCGTGGGCAGGGGCGGGGTCCTTTGACTGGCAGGAGCCTAGGGGTGGCGCGCTTCCCACCGCGGTTGGGCCTGTGGGCAGACGGGGCGAAAAGCTGCAGCGGCTCCGGGCCATCGCTGCGGGGCTGGCATTGTATCTGCGGAGGCATTTAGAGTTTCGCTGAGTGAGCACTGGCAGGATGAGGTCCTGGCGTCGAGAAGCCGTCCTCACCGGCGCTGCCAGGCGGGTCCCGGAGGATCCCAGTTCCCCAAGCTTCGCCTGCTGGGGCCCAGGCCTGTCTAGCTAAGAGGACGCGTTGCTGTAGCGATGGCCTCAGGGACCGGGTTGTCAGGTGCTGCACCTGTGCTGGCTGATTATCTCAAAGGACACCAGATTACGGAAATAACGTGGCCTAAAGCGCGTCGAGTTTTAGAAGGTCTGGGCTCTTCGGCCGTGACTTGAAAATAGGTTCTATTAGAACACTTTTTAACTTTTAGCACTCACGTGATAGCTAGCTCTTGGTACTCTGTCGAACAGACTTTTACTGCTGCGTTAGTTTTAGAGGTCAAACAGGAAAATCACAGGCACGGGTTTGTAGAGATAAACTCTGAGACAATGAGAGTTATCTGTACTAGATTGTGGATCACTTTCCTGAATTTGATGATAACATGTAGCCTCGGGCTCTGGAAGAATACTGGTGAGGTTAATGTTTTGTACCTTGTTATGTAGGAGTTCAGACTTTGTTATGTAGGAATGCTTAGAATATGTTTAACATGGTAGTGATTTTTACATGCTGCTACAGAATACAAATGTTAAGATGTTAAAAACTTACACCGAGTGACTGAGAAATGTGGCTGACAGAGGAGCATCCCATGCTTCCCTTGGCAGAATTTTGATTTTTAACTTGCCCATCAAGCATCACCCCCCCCCCCCCCCCCCCCCCCAGTCCGTATGATAAGTTATGTAATCGAAAGCTCCAATGAACTTTCCTCTGGAGTGACTGGAGACCTGAACTGTGTGGCTCATTGTGCTGCTTCAGCAATTGTAAGCGAAGTTGTAATCTCTAACCTGTGCATTGTCTTCAACACCCCTTGCCTCAGAGATCAGTTTAATACCAGACAGTGTGTGGGATTACTTTAAAACAAACAAAACCAAAACATTAAATTGAAGTCATTTTACAGGTACAAACAAACAAGGTTATTACTCTATACAGATTGCTTGGGGGTAGGGGTGGGCTCTTGGTTCTTTGCTTAAAGTTAGTTTATGTTTGTTTAACAGTTCTCAACTTAGGGAGTAAGTCTGGTATTGGTGATCTCTCTGCCTCAGTCTCCTAAGAGTGAAGTGAGCATTTAGAGATATGACAAAACACATTGAGCCGTCTGAAGTTTTTGCAATTAAATTTTCTAGATATTAAGATAGTCTTCGGGAACTTAGTAAGTTGTAGAGACACAAGAGATAAACTCAGAGATTGGAAAAGATCAGTAAGTATTAATGTACTTTTCTTCCCCTTTCCAGTAAACTACGAGATGCTTTTAGCTAATGGATCATAAACGGCAAGCCAAAGTTCTTGATCATTATTTTAAATAATGACAATGTTATTTCCAGTGTGACTGCTATTGTTACAAATGTGTCTAGTACAATTAAAGACCAAAGTGGTTTTAATAATTTTATGTATTTATTTGTGTGTGTGTGTGTATGTGAGTGCTTGAGCAGTTACACACCTATACACACACACACACACACACACACACACACACACACGGGTGTCACTGCGTTTGGGGTGGAGGTCGGAGGACAACTTGCAGAAATCAGTTTTTTCCCTCTGCCATGTGGATTCATGGCTCTTAGGATTTCAGATAGTCAAAATTGGCTGCAAGCAACATTACTTGCTGAGTCATCTCGCCTACCCAATCCCACAGTGCTTTGATACCAAGTCATCTAATTTAAAAAATATTTAATTTTATGTATGTGTGTGTATATACACGAGTGCCTGAGTGGATGTGTGTGTGTGTGTGTGTGTGTGTGTGTGTGTGTGTGTGTGTGTGAACCATGTTCATGCAGGAACCCTGGAATGTCAGAAGAGTCATCAGATTTCCATGGAGCTGAAGCTACAGAGTGGTGTGAGCCACCATGTTGGTGCTTAGAACCAAACCTTGGTCCTCTGCAAGAACAGTTAAGTGCTCTTAACCTCTGAACCATCTCTCCAGTCTCCCAGTCATCTATTTTTGTGGTCAGTGTTTTCTATTCATTATTGTCTGGAGACATTTTTGTTGTCCAATGGTAATGAAAGAAACCCACAGAGTCTGCTTAAAGGGCAAAGGAATTTATTAGGGGAGAAGAACTCACAGTACAGAACAGAATTGTCACAGGTTCTGGAATGCTGGGGTAGAGTCTCACGTGGTTCCTGCCATCTAAATCAGTCCTGCATCCAAGTTCCACGAGGGAGCGAACAGCAAGTGTATGTGCATCTCAGGTCTTAAGGGTAGCCAAGAGGCCACGCCTCAGAGGCATGTACTTCAAGGTCATAGGCAAGTAGACCAGTTATCTGCTACATCTCTAGGGCTGTGTTTCAGGGTCATAGAACAGATATCCACTACAAAATGGGGAGTGGAATGCAATTGGTTTCCAGAAGTATGCTACATTGTACAAAACACTACAACAGGAAAATAGCCCCTCCAAATGTTAATGAGCAGTTAAAAAATGTGTATAGAATTCTCTTATGTAGTGAGGTTTTAAACATGAAAGCTTGTTCTTTATACTATTTACAGAGAAAGTGTACATTTAAATGCATGCTATCTTATGGCCATAATGTTCAAAATGTGAAGTCAATTTGGAGGAATGTCTTCCATTTCACTATTAGTAAACAACTGATTTACAATAGAATTACCCAAATTTGGGATAATAGAAATATTTTACAGAATATATTTCTTAATTAAATTGAGAAAATGTGTCCTTACCTAATAATCAGAATTAATTCCTCATATTCATTCTATTAAGTGCTCTGGCATTTATGTCCTGGGACATTGTATCCATCATGGTTCAATATAGGTAAAGGATATCCCTGTTGTAAAGACTATAAAGCCAATTTGTGTGTACCACAGTGCTGAGAGCAGTGACTAAGGCAAGTGATTTTCCTGTTAGTGGTTGTTCAATGGACACATAAGTAAACAACTGAAGGAATAAACCCTTTAGGATAAAAATAATGTAATAACCCAGGCTACAAATGGTATTAGCAGATTATGCTTCTCTGATCTTCCAGCATTCACCCCAATAACTGGCCTCAGGTTTGTTCTTATTAATAAGACCATTTAAGATTGCTGCTACAGATACATATCCAGAATGTGCCAGTTCTATGCATGTGAAGGACAAGCAACAGAGAGTGTGTCTTCTAGAAATATGAGATGCCACTCCCATAAAATTTCATCAGCATGACTGGCCAAACATGAGCTGAACAAAGACGCCACCAATAGACAGGCTAAAGTAGATGGGGAAAAGCCTATGAGCCTTAACCCTGTAATATAGGCAACTGAGGAAAGCAGAAGCAGGAGAGGTAATCCTCCTCAGGAAAAAGCACACCAATTGGTTATTCAGTGGCAAATGGTCAGCCCTGAAAACACACATACAAGTAACATTATATGGGCTGAACATGTTGTATTTAGAATATATGTATAGACATATGCATAGACGCATGTAATAACAATTACTGAAAAAAAGAGGCCATGAATTTGAATGAGAGTGAGGGGAGGAAAGGGAAGGGAGAAACAGTGTAATGATAAACACACACAAACACACACATACAATAAATAAATAAATAAATAAATAAATAAATAAATTAAAAAAATGGAAAAGAATGACAAGCACCAAGAATACCTGCATGAAAAGTACAGTTTCTCTAATTGTATTATGTCTAGTCTAACAAAACTATCACAAACTGGGTAACTTCCAAAACAATTATGTTTCTTAGAATTCTGGAAGCTGGAGAGTGTTCTGAAAGTGCTTACAAGTTTGATGTCTAGATTCTTCTGAATAATTGTGGTGATATTGTGTTGTGACCTAATAAAATTTGCCTGAAGATCAGAGGACAGAACATGCCACTAGATTAAATGTAGATGTCAGGCAGTGGTGGCACATATCTTTAATCCTAGCACTTGGGAGGCAGAGATCCATTTGGATCTCAAAGCTACCCTGGACTACATGAGATTGATTCAGTTTAGGAGGGGAAACAGAGCCAGGCAGTGGTGGTACACACCTTTGATACCAGTACTTGGGAGTCACAAGCCTTTAATCCCAGCATGTGACATCTCATTCCTTTGCCACCAATATTGGGGAAGCACACATGCCTTTAATCCCAGCACTAGGAAGAAAGTGAAATGGCTGGGTGGAGAAAGGCATATAAGGCATGAGGAGACAGGAACTAGATACCCTTTCTTCTGAGGACTCAGAGGCTTTCAGTCAGAGGATTCGAGGAGATAGGATCTCATCTTCCATTCTGTCTGAAGATTTGGTAGTGGTGAAAAGTTTCTCTAGTGGCTTGTTCCTTTGTCTCTCTGATCTTTCAGCATTTACCCCAATATCTGGCTCTGAGTTTTATTTTTGTTATTATAAGACCATTTAGGATTAGTGCAATAGATCATGAATATACATATTTCTTTACCTACAATAATGATTTTATTATGACATATATATGCACACATACATATTTCTGTCTTATCATTATCATTTGCAATAATATCATTATCATGGCAAAAGGAGAAGAGATTTTTCTGAACTCCTTCTAAGGACACTAATCACCTCCCAAACATGCCTTATGCAGAGGCCATTACACTGGGAATTAGGCATCACAGTACAAATTGTGGGGACACATCAGGACATAATGTTATTTAATGGGACATGAGACAGAATATGATAAGGAAAGTGCAAGTGTGATTCTATACATTTTCTTCAGTGCTACATTTCCTTTTTAAAACTTAGCTATTGAAACCTGTACTTACCTATCAAAATATAGCTACTACTGTATGTTACTTTTGGTCTAAAAGATTTACATGGTCATTTTTCTTAAAATGGCAAGTGATTCTCTTGTTTCTACCTTCAGTGCCTAAGACTGAGAAATTTTGACAATATAACCATTCTATACTTGTAACCAAGTATTGTTAATTATCTGATTTATATCTATTAGATTTACCTTAAGGCTGGGTTCTGTTGAAGTCTTTTAAGTTCAGTATTTTAACAGAATTTTAAGTACATTTTAAGTCAACAGTTCCATACATAGAAATTTTCTGGTATGACACAGTTGACTGTTGGGTGTAAAAATAAGATTGTCAAGCTTATAACAACACATCCATGAATTGGCTTGAGCTAACTGAGTCATAGTGTTTGCCACTCAAGTAAAAATAATGCAAATGAGCCCAAATACAAATGCAACATAATTCACAATTTAGAGTAATTCATATTAACATGTAACATTACCTAATTCTCCACTTTGATTAAGTTAATCCAAGGAGGCATATTTCTTTTGCTTAGTAATTTTTTAAAAATTCATTTTTTCTAGTTTGTTTAACAGAGAAAATAATGCATGTAAAACTGGTGTCTCACTGAGCAGTTGCTTATGTACCCACTTGTTAAGACCTTTTGAAAAGTTCACCTAAAACATGTTTACCTTCATAAATTAACATCATTATCATTATCTGTTTTTCAGGTTGGCATAGATACTAAAAATGCCCATCAGTTCAAGCCAACTACAAAATTGTGAGGGTATGGGTTCACAGAGTCACAATTGCTGGGAAAATAATAATATACATGCAAATATTATGTGAGCATAAACAAAATATTCCTGTAGCTACAGATACCTTCCTTTGTCCATAGGACTCCATTTAGGAGTGTAGATCATGTACAGTAGGAAAATTGTGTTTCACCCTCTCTGCCGGTTTGATTTCCTTGTAAGGCGCTTCCTGAGTTTCCTACTTCTTGTTGGTCTCTGGCCTATAAGGGTGATGTTCTTGCCATCTCTCTTTGGTGATACAAAAGTAAACTACAGCACTCCTTTAGGAAGTATACCAGAAAGCTAGAAGAGCACCCTGCTGAGAAGCTGACCTCCATCTATGGTGTCCCTAGCCGGATCTCATGGAAACCACATGCACGGATAAGGGATATACTGTCTGTCTTCTACCTGATGTCTGCTGGTGTCAAAGATTGGCCACTGCTAAGGAAGGCCAGCTGGTTTTTCTACCTGGTATCAAATACGTGTTTAATGCTCCGAATTATATACTCTAGAAATACCATTTATTTTTTTCTCTCATGGAAGGACTTTGAGTAAATTAAGATTTCCCAGTAGCCAAGATGTCTTGTCAAGAATAATTTAGAATCTTTATAGAGAACAGCTGAAGAAGACCTGACTAATGATAAGATCACCGTGTTCATGATAAGATGACTATGTTCATGATAAGATAAACCATGTTTTTTCTAGACTTAATATTATAAAGATGCCTTATGTAAAGATGCTAATTTATAGTTAACTCCATCAGAATCCCAGCAAGACTTTTACTAAAGTTGACAAACTGAAAATGTAAGCAGCCATAGCAAGGGCCAAAAGCACCCAAGCCAGTCGTGAAGGGAAAACAAAGCTGGAGGAGCTGAAGTAATAACCTTGGGATGTTGTAATGAATATTAATTAAAGCAGGTATTTATACAAAGTAGAAAGGCAAACTAGTGAAACAGAATAAACCTAAAAACAGATCACCAGTGTATGACCCAAAACATGGCATAGCAGTACAAGGAGTAAGGTGTCTTTCAAAGACTGGTGCAAGGTCACATGACCCATATGAAGAGGTTGACATGTATCATGCTCTGAGGGGAACGGGATATAAACAAATATTGCACAACCAATGGCATGCTTCAGATTCCTTCCTTTGCATGGACATTAAGTGCAAGGAGTTCTGGGAGGATGCTGTGAATGCCAGGAGAAGTTAGGTTTCACTCCGAAAAATTGTGGCTAGAGAACTCTGGCAAAAGGAAACTATTTCTAATTCTCCACGAATTTAAAGCATAAAAGAACAAAATGAGTGAAGGAGCAAAGTGATTTGGGAGAAAATGGCATATACTGAGGACAAGATTTAAAATACAGAAGTTTCTAAAAGAGGGATTTGGGAAATAGAATAAATATTTAAAACCAGGTTAAAATACTATGAAGTACATACAAAAAAAATACTTTGTAACTTAGCAAAATCAATCTGAAATAACCAAAACAAAGTCTTATAATTTTACTGGACTTGAAAAATATCCTTTGGGTATCAAGTAGTGAAGAACATATGCTTTAATAGTGCCCTCAAAAGCATCACAGAATAAACTTTCATTTTCTTGAGAGACTTTGGGAAAGAAAATGTAAGCTAAAGATTTTATACCCAGCAAAGATAATCTCAAGTTTATAAAGGGCAGATTCAAACTGTTATAATTCATAGTTGGATTATAAAATGGAATAAAACAAGTAACTCATTATCTTAAGTTCTAACTATAATTTCCTACGTCTTTGAGAACCAAGATTCTTAATGTGGAAGATAGAGATATACATAGAAAAAGAAGGTACCAGGGTCTGTATTGATGTCCATGGCCCATGTTGCCACCAAAGGCCACATAGATGACCATGGTCTGGGCCTCAACCTGTGGCCAATGAGTGTGTCTGAGGGCCATGCTGCCACCAGGCATATTCTGATCTGAGTGGCCTGTGTTGTCTGAGGGGCCATGGTATTGTCTAGGCCAGAGCTGTTGCAGAGGGCCATGTCTGAGTATATAGCCCTATAGCAGCCAGGGTCTGAGTTGATGTCCAGGGCTCCACTTGTCACCAAGGGCCATTCAGATGACTGGGTTCTGCTTGGCTACCTTGGACCCATGTCAGTGTCCAGTGACCATGCTGCACCTAGGGCTATGCTCATCTGGGTGACCAGTGTTGCCACTTGGAGCCATGGAGATGTCTAGACAAGGGCCTATGTCAAAGGCCATGTCTGGGTCCATGGTCCTGCAGCAGTTGGTGTCTATGGTGATGCCCATAGCCCGTGTTAGCATGATCCAATCTGCCCTTCACTGGCCCTGAGATGGTTGGTCCTACCCCTCGCTATATATTGCAACAGTCCAGCTGGCCCTATATACCCCTCAAGGGAGAGCTCCCAGCACACAAGAAAGATGGCCCCACCCCTCACCATAGGTGTGCACCTCACCTAGGAAGTACACTAGAGCTGACCCTGAGGGCATGAGAACAGGAGAGCTGATCCCACTTCCCCTCATCTGCCATATGGTGGCATGGGTGAAGAAAAGATAACCTCCCCTCACCCCTCACCCATTATCACCTGCAGCAGGCAAGAGAGTTGGCCCTGGGGTCACAAGAGCAGGAGAGCTATCCCTGACCCTCACAGGCTGCAGTACATAAGAAGCAACCCCTGCTTCCTGATGAGTGATATCATTCTGTATGCTGTGAATGTGTGTTGCTCTGATTGGTTGATAAATAAAGCTGTTTGTCCAATGGTGAGGCAGAATAGGGTTAGGTGGAACATTCTAACTAGAAAGGAAGGAGAAAGGCAGAATGGAGGAGATGCTGCCAGCTGCCTCCATGAGAAGCAAGGTGTAAAGATACAGGTAAGCCACAAGCCATGTGACAAAGTATAGATTTATAGAAATGGGTTAATTTAAGATGTAAGAGCTAACTAATGAGAAGCCTGAGCCAGTAGGCCAAAGCAGTTCATAATTAATATAAGTAAGTCTCTTTGTGTTCATTTGGGTCTGAGTGGCTGTAAGGCTGAGATGAGCCAGGCAGGACCAGGAAAACTTTCAGCTCCAGCTTCCTGCCTGGGCAGCACACTAAAGCTGATCCTTTTGTCAGGGACACAGGTAAGCCAGCTTTGAGGGCTGCCAGGAGCAGGTATGTCTCATTGTCCAGAAAAGTCTAAGTTTTTAAAATATTTTAAATGCCATATTCTGTAAGTCTTTGAAGTGTTTGAAGATTACCTATCTAATTGAAATATACACTTATATACCTAAAATTTTAATCAACATGACTATATGTTTTATTATCCTAAATGACTATTAATCTGTATTTCTGAATTATATATTATAATTTTAAATGAGATGCATAAACATAATACCTTAAATGAGTAAAAATATACATATTGTATAACAAAATTAACTTTAAATTTGTAGCAATAAACTAAAATCCATAGCAATGTAAAATATTTTAAACAAGTTGCTTTTTAAAAGTAGATTCAATAATCTACCCTTTTATCTTATCATATCTTTAGTTCAAAGAGGAAGATGATACTCTATATAGAGTTTTATCTTCTTCTTGGCAAAACTGGCCATTTTGGCAAGAAACTGCTCATGCCTGGACTGCTTGACAGTATGTTATATAGATTGAACATGCATGACCCATGGAAAAATGACCACTAAATTTTGCCAAAACAAGGCAAGATGGTCCTTCAGGTTCCTGCTAAGCAGAAGAAACTGCCAGACATTCTACAGGACACAGGGAGAAGCTATGAAAAACTCTAGGCCTAGGCTGAAGATGGATGCCCCAACATTGCAGAGGAAATTTGGGTGACTATCCAGGCAGCCAGGTGTCTCTTTCGTTCTAGATTTTTGGAAGTTGCTTACAATGCACTTCCTATATTACTCAGGTAATATTATATCCTTCTGGGGTCTTTGATGTAGCTGAAGACAAATAGTTACAATTATAGCTTTCCTTAGCCATGATAAAAGATAGATATAAAACTTTAGAATCACAAAAAAGATAGATGTTAGAATATTTTCTTTAATTTTGCTAAATATAAATAGACTAGATATTGTAACTATAATTCTTGCTTGATAACTGTTTTGTTACATGTAATTTTACTATATTAAAATTAAAACCTTCCTTTTTGATTACATAGGAAAGGGGAAGTTGTGTGGGATGCCTTTCTATATGCTGTGAATATATGCTATTCCCATTGGTTAGTAAATAAAGCTGTTTTGGCCTATAGCAAGAAAGCTTACAGCCAGGCAGGAAATCCAAGTGGAGGGACATAGAGAAGAAGGATGAGGCTGGGGCAATGCCAAAGGAACAATAAGATGCCAACAGACTAGTAATGCCACAGCCACATGGCAGCTTTGTAGATTAATAGAAATGGGTTAACTTATAAGAGCTAGCTAACAAGAAGCCTGCTATAGGCCAAACAGTTGGTAATTAACATAAGCCACTGAATGATTATTTTATAAGCAGCTGCAGGACCACAGGGCTGGGTGGGAATGGAGAAATATGGATCACAGATAGCAGGGCCAGGTGAGACCAGAGAAAATTCTGGCTACATTTGGTACCCCATGTTGGGCACCACATAATGTGATTAAATCACTAGCAATCCACAGAATCAGCTTAATGATCAAAGGAATTTATTTGGGGTTAAACTTACAACCACAGGAGATTTATCACAGAGTCTGGGAAAGCTGAGCTATGTCCCATACTGAATGTCATGGTCCAAGATCTCAGCATTCAAACCATGAAGCAGCTAAGAGAGTCCTGCATATGTGCATCCCAGGTCTTAAGGGACCCAGAGAGGCCATGCCCCCAGGGACATGGCAGGGGTAACAGCTACAGATGCCTCACTAGGGGTGGTGCTTCAGGGCATGGCTCAAACAGCCACCCACTAGAAGTTAATATTTTAGGGGTCACCCAAGCATTTAATGAGAATAATCACATTCTAACTGTGTCCCTTTAGCACTCTTATCTTATTTTCTATCTCTTACTACAAGATTTCTAGCTCTGTATATAACCCTAGCTGGTCTCTGCATGCTTATATTTTATGTATAAGCTTATTGCTACCTCCTGGTAGTATTTCTACCATATTTGTTACTAAATGTATCTCACTTGCAACTCTCTTTTGAAACCACTTTTCAAGTAATTTCTTTAACCCAGATGACAAGTTATAATTTTCTTTCTAGTAAAATAGGAGGGAAGTGCTTGTTGTTGCTTCCCTCTCTTAAAGATCTAAAGAATTTGTGTTAGTGGCATCCATAGACTTTTTTTTTTCTGATTGGTGATAGTAACTATTGATAACCAAATTGTATCAACGTACTACAAAGACATTGAATAGTAAAATAACACCACATTTTATGTATCAAAGTTCAACTGACCTGTTCCAAAAGCCTCAGTCTTAACCAAATCACTGTTGACAAAATGATGGATGCTGTACTCCTCTGAGAACTTCCTTACAGGATTATTTAAAATTCTCCCTCCCCGTCTATTTGGAGTGTTTGTACTACCTTGGCCCAAATCAAATATTGCTTCAGGCATTTGGACAATGTAATGACCTACCTTGTCTTTTAGGCTTTGGCTCTGGCAATGTTTGAAGGGACCTTGTTAAATGTTAAGTCATTGCCCATTATTATAACCCTGGCTCATATTCTCCAGGTATACTTGCCAGTTTGATTTCTTATCCAGAATCAGCCAATCATTCCCTTAAAGGGGAAAGAAAAAATGTTTGTATGGGGAAAACATAATTTTTTTTACGAGTATTATTCAACCTCTATCACATTGCCTTTCTGCTTCTCCTTAACATCTTGTGAAAGATAGGAGATATAGCCTCTTACCCTATAGAGAACAGCTTATCTGCCTTAAAATGTTATGGTTTTTTATATATGGAAGTTTTATCAGAACAGTGGCTGTCTTAGTTTCCCAGGAATGTCTTAAGGTGCCATACCACAAACTTGATGGCTGTAAAAATAGCCTGAAATCTGTTGTCTTACAGTTCTAGAGACTACAAGTCTAAAATCAATATGCTGGCAGTTTCAACCCCTCTTGAATCTGGGCAACCATCCCTTGCCTCTTTCCACCTTCTGGTGTTAGCCAGCATCTTTTTCATTATTTGATTGTAGAAACATGACTCTGCTACTCTTTGGCTTTACTTGGTGTTCTCCTTGTTCCTGCTGAAAGCATTTCTCATTTTGAAAATCAGAACTCTAAATAGTAGGATATAATGTACAGGAATGGCAATGATTTCACTGTGTGCCCTGCAAGTCCAGGTGCTGGCAATAAGACAGTATTAAGAGATGGGGCCTTTAAGGGAGGGTGTGGGCATAAAGTCCCTCCTTTGTGAATGGGATTAAGTGCTAATTTAAAAAAAGCTTGGTGGAGGAAGTTCATCTTTGCTTTTCTGGCTCTATGTGAGGAAATAGCATGTCTCTATCCCATGCATAGAGCAAGGAATAGTCTTGACTGCTAAACCTGATAGTTCTTTGATCTTACATTTTCCAGCCTCCAGAATTATGATGAATTACACAGTGTGTGATAGCCTGTGAAATCACAGAAGCAGACTAGACAAGATGGTAACTAGTAGATCACTAGATGTAATAGTGAATGATGAAACTTTCATGTTCTTTACGAGGTTGGTTACATCTAAATCAATATACAGTATATGGTGGCATCGCTTCTGTAAGAACAATTCATAGATCCAGGAAACAGAGTTGATAGATAGAAATGGGAAGGAATACCATTACACTTAACTGCTTTTTTTTTGTCCTAAAGCTAGACTAATCATGGTGTTTCCTGACCGGTTAAAAGTAACTTTCCTTAAACAATAAATATAAGATGACCCAAGATGGCATGCAGGCAGAGTCTGCTACGATCTCCAGGAAGTAAGCTTGGAAAATCTGAGTAATACCTATCAGAAAAAAATAGAGTTGTACATTATTCCTGGGGAGACATAAGCAAATGTCTACTCACAACAGATAGGGAACATATGCACAAATATAAAAAGAGTTGAAGTTGGGTTGCCCTATGTGCTTGTTAGTTTTTTGTCAACTTGTTACAAGTTAGGGGCATTTGGGAAGAGAGAACCTCAACTGAGAAAAATGCCTCCATCAGACTGTTCTGTAGGCAAGTCTTTGGGGCATTTCCTTCACCAATGACTGAGATGAAGGAAGGCCTAGCCCACTGTGGTGATGCCACCCATGGGTAGCAGTCCTATGTTGTATGAAAAGGTGATTTGAGCAAGCCATGGAGAGCAAGCCAATAAGCAGCACTCCTTTGTGGTTCTGCTTCAGTTCCTGCCTCCAAATTCCTTTCCTGAGTCACTGCTTTGGCTTCTGGGATGATGTGTTGTGACTGGGAAGCCTTCTAAACCCTTCCTCTTCAAGTTTCTTCTAGGCATGGACTTTATCACAGCAACAGAAAGCACACTGAAATAGAAATTGATACCACAACCCTACGTTATTGCTGTAACTGACCTGACCATGTTGTTTGGGGAGGACTGTGGGAAGGTTTAGAAATTTAGGGTGGTAAATTAGTGCTCAAAGCTTAATGAGCTTTGCTGTGGGAAACTGAAAGAAAAGAATACTGAGCAATCTGGATGATGGAATCTTGGCCTGTGATGTCTTAGAGGGAAGTTTGAGATGCTCTCAAAGACTCTACTAGGGATGTTCATATAATATATTTAAATTAAGAATCTGTGGTTTCTGGTCAGGTCTGTGAAACCAGCTGTGACTAAGAAGCCAGCATCATTGAGGTGAAATCATCTGAGGAGTATTTTCTCAAGGTCAGCACACAGAAGCTGTGATCCAGAGGGGAGAAATACAGCATCTCATGTTGACAGCCAAATTTTGTAATGGATAAGAATCCCCTAGATGGCACTTGGTTGGGTAGCATGAGAACTGTAGGACTGAAAGGGTTATGATGAGAAGCTGATGGTTGGCATTGTAAGAGGCCAGGAGAGGCCATTGGTGAAGGTACAGCCTCAGATGCAATGGAAACTCCAGGATTGAAGGGGTCATGGAGAGAAGCTGAGGCTTGACACCATGTGACAGGCTTGTAGGCCCTGAAGAGAGGCCAGGAGATTATTAGTGAATGTGAAGCCTGTGGAGACCCCAGCATACTGGAGATGCCAAGACTATGAGATGACCACCAAGGAGGGTGACAGGTATGGCACAGAGCAGGCCTGAGCCTAAGAGACAAGTGGTTATAGACAGAAAATCCAGAGAAGAGCTTCATAGGCCATTTGGAGCCCAGAATATTGTGAGTGAATCCCAGGTATGGGACATTGACGTGCAGGATGACTTATACTGCTGGTGTTGAGCTTATGCCCATTTGATTGGAACTGTACCCTGGTTCTTGCCTCTTGGAATAAGAACTATGTAACTTATTTTTTAATGTGTGGAAGCCTACAGTTAAGGAACTTTGGATTTTTAGACAGTGAACTTTTAAAGACTGTGGGACATTTAAAGGTATAATATGTTTTATATTGTGATAGTGATATGAAGTCTTGGAAATAAACAAGAAATGAAAGCTTGTTTCTTAGTCGTGATATATTGGTGTATCAAGTTAACAAAGGGTCAATTATACTGGTTAGTATTTTGTCAACTAGATTCAAACATAAGTCATCTGGGAAGAGAGAACCTCAATTGAGAAAGTCCCCCATGGTATTACATATAGGCAAGTCTCTATATAGGGCATTTTCTTGATGAATAATTAACATCGGGGGTCACAAGCTACTGAGGGAAGTGCCACCTATGATCAGGTGGTTCTGGGTAGTATAAGCAATCACACTGAGCAAGCTATGTACTCTAAGTCACTAAGAAGCATTCCTTCATGGTGCCTGCTTTGGTTTTTACCGCTGGGTTCTGCCTCCTGCTTCCTGCCTTGAAGTCTTGCCCAGACTTACCCTCACAATGGACTATACCTTTCATTTGAAATAAACCTTTTCCTCTCCAAGTCTCTTTTGGACATGATTTTCATCACATCAAGAGAAAGCAAAGGAGAATATACTGGCTAGCTTTCATGCTGCTGGAAGGTGCTGTGCACGATACTGGAGGAAAAAAGGAATGAACCATCATGGGAAAGGAATAAACCAAAGCACACTGCCAACTGAAGGAAAATAAATAGTACCAGAGAAGCAAGTGAAAGAAAAGAAAAGGAAAAAAAAATGACACCTTTACACTTTATGTTCTTTTGTTTAACGTACTTTTCCCACCAGTTTTCCACAGTTAGGTTAGCTCGTTGTGGTTTTCTTGAAGTCCTTGATTCCTTGAGGCTTGCTAATAGAAAAGATGGTGTCTCCCAATCTGTGACTCACCTACTTTCACAAGTGAATTTATCCTTCATCCAAAACTCATGAAAGTTTTATTTCTCATATCACAAAGACCTTGAAAGTAGATTTACCACATTTTTTTAAAAATAAGGTAATTAGGGTTGGGGGATTTAAATGATTTGGGTTTTAGTCACACAACTAATTTAATGACAAATTTCAAAATCAAACTTTTGATACTGGTCTACATTGTCACAAACTAACTTTTAGTAATTATTTCAATAGAATTTACTTGATCTGTTAATATTCTCCCTTTAAGCTACCAACAAATAGTACTTATGAGAACCTTACCCTAAAAACCACAATAGCTTCTTTGTGTGTGTGTGTGTGTGTGTGTGTGTGTGTGTGTGTGTGTGTGTGTGTCCAAGTGAGTTTAATTAGAGTTGTTTAAAGGAACATGGGTAAGGGGTTATTTGAACACAGTCAAGTTACCAGTGGCTGCACCACTGAAAAAAAGTTTCTCCTTCCCCAAAGGAAAGACCATAAATTGCCTATGGATCCTCAAGATGGCCAGGGTCACATAAGCCTCTACCTTCTCAACCTAAACTTTATTCTTATTCTTTCTAAAGTAAATGTATTCATAGCTAAAAGGAACCATGTTTAGTCAGAGCAAACTTGTTAGTAACAGTCTTAAGATGCCTCTTGTATCATCTTATATAATTTTTACAATTACTTTTTGAGTACATCCTTGCAGTTAGAGTTTTCCTGTCTGGCCCACAGTCAGGACAAATCTCTCTCATCCTCCAGGCCCATAAACGTTCAGACCCAACCAAGTAAACATATAGAAACTTACATTGTTTATAAACTGTATGGCAATGGCAGGCTTCTTGTTATCTACTTTTTTATCTTAAATTAACTCATTTCTATTAATCTATACTTTGTCATGTGGCTTGTGGCTTACCGGTGTCTTTACATGTTGCTTGTCATGGCAACAGCTGGCAGTGTCTTCATCCATCCAGCCTTCCGCTTCTCAATTTTTTTCCTCCTTGTCCCACCTACCCTATCCTTCCTGCCTAGCTACTGGCCAATCAACACTTTATTTATTTTAACCAATCAGAACAACACATTTGATGTACAAAACATTCCACAACACATCCTGTAGACATCTTAAAATCATGATGGGAGCAGTTCTTCTAGGTGTTCCTATAATAGAGGATTCTAAACTGTCAGGTGTCAGTGTAGTTTAGATTACAAGTTTAACCTGTAGCACAAGCCACCCACCTTGAAAAAAAATGGCCATCCTTGCTTTATTTAAAAAACAGTCTAGTGTATTAAACTTTAGGGGGGAAAGGCATCATGCAGAAGACAGCTAATTAGCTCGATGGATTTCTGCAATTCTAATTGCTTCTGTGAGATCCAGGCATACACATCAGCCATATTGGCATGTCTACTGGGATGAATGTTAGGCATTCCAAGGTTAGTGGGTCTCTGTTAGAATTCTGGCGACCCCTCCCTGTCCCAATTGAGTTCCAAAGCATTCTTGTCTACTCTTTCTTTCTTACTCTAGAGGCAGCCTACCAGCAAGTACTGCTGGGTTTATTTTCTGAATCTCTTAAAACCATAACTGTTACCATCGTAGTCCACATCTTCTCTCACCTCTTGTAGTTTATGTTTGCCTGCTTCTACTCAACCATTATTGTACCACCCAATCTACATGGAAACTGGAGTAATATTTTTATAATATGAATTAGACCCTGTTTACTACCCTGAAGCCCAAAGCTTTTGAATGGTTAAATATAGGCACATTGTATCTGGACTATGGACTAGTATCTTCAGCTTGCTCTTGGTGCCTATACACCCTTTTGTTTGCCCCCATCTAATATGACTCTCTCTCTGGCATTGTCCTACCCATGCTGCCCTTCCAGTGTTTAGTAGCAACACACTAAGCTTATTGCGCTAGCTTCAAAGAATTTACACTTGATACTTCTTTTACCTTTCTCTGGATAACTTTATGTAATTCTGGTCATTATTCAGGAATATGGTCAGATATCCCAAGAGGTACTTTCTTTGAATGTACCACTTTAAATGAATGGCTCCCCACAATCAAATTCCATTTTAAGCATTATTTAATCATATCAAGTATTACTAGTTGTACATATTAATTATCCCTTTTAGTGGAATAGGAATTTTTTCTTTTCCATGGATCCATCCCATACCTTGTACAGTTTCCAGCATTAGATAGAAATAAGCATTTTTTGAGTGAATGGATGAATGTATTTATTTATTTAAATAATCACCATTTTAAAATTGAGTAAAACAGTTTAATTTTATGTGTAGTGCTAGCTTAATGAAGTTCTTTTGCTTTGGAAAAAGAATCAGTTGGCTAATATAGTGTGCCAGTTTAGAGTCTGCTGAGAAAACCATTAATAGGTCCCAAATAAATAAATAAATAAATAAATAAATAAAGCCCAAGAAAGCAGAATTCATCTTCATCTGCAGCTGTGGTTCTCAACCTTGGCTACACAGTAGAATCACCTGGAGAAGTTATAAACGTTTGAACTACAGAACCTCTGGGGATTGAATTTAGGGCTCAACATTTTTTTTTTAATTTCCCAGCCAAATATAATGGTCAGCAAAGGCTGGGAACTACTGCTCCATGAGGTGTTTTTCTTTCTTTCTTTATTCCTTCCTTCCTTCCTTCCTTCCTTCCTTCCTTCCTTCCTTTCTTTCTTTCTTTTCATTCTTATTCTTATTCTTTTTTTTTTTTTTTAATAAATCTCAATGTTGAAAACAGTTCAGACTGTAAGAAAATAGTCATTAAAGAAAGTAGTGGGTGAATAAATGAATGAGCATTGGGCCTAGTGGTAGAGAGCTTGCCTAACATTTGTAAGATCCTGGGTTCAATTGACAACACTGAATAAAAAAGAATGTGTTTGCAGAAATTGAAAACTATTTGAAAAACATTTAGAAAGTGTAGTATACTAATGAGGTTTCCAGATTTAGCAAATTAAATGAGAGACTCCCAGTTAAACTTGAGATGTAGAAAAACAGCTTATTTAGTAAAAAGAAAAAAAAACATCAGATTTTGCATGGGACATAATTATACTAAAATATATTCATTATCTATGTTTAATTCAAATTTAACTGAGCGACCTGTATTTTATCTGGCATAACTAATTAGTGATGAGGGGATGGTTAAGATTGCCTTATAAAAATCAGCATGTTATTAAATATGTTAAACAATTCACTGTGAAATGGTAATTTAATCTCTACTATCTTCTGCTATGCAAAGCTACCATAAAACAGTCTATTATCCTTAGGAATGAAATTAATTTTTCCTTTTTAAGCTTTTAATAAAGTAGTCATAAAAAATGAAATGAGTTCTTATATGCTAGGGATGTTCCAAAAGGATATAGAATCTTAAATTTATTTATTATCTGTTTTTTGGTTGTCAACCTGTGGGTTGTGAACCCTTTGTGAGGTCAAGCAACCCTTTCACAGGGGTCACATATCAGATATCCTGCATATATTTACACTATGATTCATGACAGTAGCAAAATTACAGTTATGAAGTAGCATAATTTTATGGCTGGGAGTCACTACAACATGAGGAACTGTATTAAGGGATGGCAGCATTAGGAAGGTTGAGAAAAACTGCTCTAGAGTATGCTAAATAGACAGGTGTCAAACTGCTATGTAAAGATTTATCTTTGTACCCACAGATTAATGCAGCTCTCAGCCCCCATCAGAGAAGCTTTTTGCAGTGGACAAGTGTGGGAGCCCACAGAGGCTATCTAGTGAGACCTTACTCAGGGTCAGAGAATCTGAGCTTGCTTTACCCAACAGGGCTGCATAATGGGATGATTTGCCCATTATGGTGTGGTTACCAGTTGTTTGGAAGGGTCTACACTTGGCTGTACCATGTACTTTGAACTTGCAAGAGGGAGGGAGGTCTTTTGCATATTATAAAAAGTCCTTTTGAATAAACCTTTGAGTGGCTGGATATTGGTCTAGGGCCCTCCTGAAGCTATTCTGTGTCTCTGCCTTTCTCTTCATCATCTAGGTCTATCTTTCTATCTAATATTTCCTAATTTCTCTCTGAAGAACCCTTGGAAAGGTGGGAGCAGATCAGAGCTGGACTCACACAGTCTCCCACAGACAAGTTAATACAGAGATTCACAACTGGCTGACATGGAAAGAATATGTGATATGAAATGTTTAACCCCCCAAAGGAATATTTATGTTACCCCAACCCCACCACAAAGGCTTAGGGACCATCAAGGAAGCAGAGGTGGAAATTGAACTCACCAGAAGTTGGGGATCAGGGGACTGCAGTGAAATTATCTGTGGACATGTCAAGGCTGATGCACTCATGAACTCACTGAAACTATTGCTTCCTACACAAGTACCACATAAGATTGAGCCTGTCGATATTTCATCAGAGAAGCTCTTGAGTTCTTGTCCCTCCTTGAAGAATTATTGACAGTTAATGGTGACTGGGGGAAGAACGTTGCTTTCTTCAATGGTATGACTACAGATAAGCTGTTCATGCTCCAGTATATAGTATCTCACCACGTTCAGCCAGGAAACCCACATTTTTTAAAAAATATGAAGTAGAAGGAGGATTGTAGGGAAGAAGAGGAGTTCCAAGAGGAGAAGAGGTGGTTATGAGATGGCAACAGGAGGTAAATGGGACTAAAATTCAGAATATACATGTATGAAACTGTCAAAGAATGGAAAATAAATATAATCTTTGGAAAAGACTTAAAAAAACCAGTGCTCCTTGCCTCTGGATTAGGGACTATGTTGCAAGGACTATATTTTGAATTCTCATTCCATCCCTAGGAAGTGTGAGAAAGTCTTTCTGGCTATGAAGCCTTATTTCTCCTTAGCTATTTTCTTCCCATATTGACTAGATAAAACAAAATTTCTGTAGCTATAATGAATATGGCCTGTCATTAATGCCCAATAAAATTATTGAACAAATCAGTTAGATAATTGGTCATGTAGCCTAGTTATCATTAACTTTCAACTCAACACAGCCTAGAAATCACATGAAAAGACAGGCTTGATTGAGTAATCATGTTCACCAGTTGGGTCTGTGAGCATGCCTCTGAGGGGCTATTGTGTTATAATTGATGTAGAAGGGCCCAGCCCACTGTGGGTGGTGCAATTTCCTGGGTAGATGGTTCTGGGCTATATAAGGAAATTAGTTGAGAGCACTGGAAATTACTCTCCCAAGCCATTCCTCTATGGTTCTTATCTCCAGGTTCCTGCCCTGGCTTCCCTCAGTGATGATGGGTTGTGGCCTGGATCAATATTTTCAGGATAGCAACAGAAGGAAACAGGAACATCATGCAAGTAGAAGCATCATGGGTCTGGGCTTCTGCTTAAAGTGCCCATAAAGTTCCCCTCACACCTTTGCTGTGGGAGCCCACAACTGACTCAGTTTCCCAGTTTGAATCTGAAGTCTATTTCGAGTCAATAGAGTTCAGGCTTGCTGGCTCCAGGACCATAAGAAAGTCCTGATTAGCCCATGGGAAGGAACACATTATCTAGCTAGACTCAGGCTGCTGATGCCTGCTGGAGGTACATTGAGATAGAAAATGAAACTGCCTGCTCCTTGACTGTGGATGGGATAGATAGTGGCTGAATGCCTGTGCTGTGCATTGTTCTACTTCTCTCCTTCAAGACTGTGTACAAGCTGGCTGTGAAATCAACTCGGGGCTGTTCGGCATTGACTGGCAGTCCTCTCGACTCTTTTCTGTCTTCTTTATTGCCTCTTCAATCCACACGCCTCCACCCAGCTACCACAGGCTCCGACACTTTGCAAACAAGAAACAAATACCCTTATATTTTTGGATGTGAGCCTAGCCTTTAATGGATGAGCCAGGCAGTGATGGTGCAAGCCTTTAATCCCAGCACTGCAGAGGCAGAGGCAGAGGCAGGGGGATCTCTGTGAGTTTGAAGCCAGCCTGGTCTACAGAGGGAGTTCCAGGACAGGCTCCAAATCTACACAGATTAACCCTGTCTCCAAAAAAAAAAAAACCAACCACAAAAAAAGAAGTAAACACCCTTCCACAGCTAGATGGAAAGTGTGTGTGCTCTAAAATTCACCAGCTGGTGGGTGGGATCCAAAGATGGATCAATCATGGATCCAGTATAAAGGATGAAATAATGAAATTATACTTTACATTTTCATTTCTCAGTCTCTGACCAGAGTAAGGAGTGACTCCACAGCTTCCTGCAGGATCTGCCAAGTGACTTTCTTAGAATTTAGGTCACTCACAGATACTGGCTTATAGGAACAATGTCTTCTGTCACTTAAGGAGAATGCTTTTCTTCAAAACTTGTCTTAAATATTAGAACAAAGAATTAACGGTGTTTTTATTTGCTTTCTCTTGCTAATTGTATGTCTTCACAAATTTTAGCCATCTCTCATTTTAACGATCGATAGCCAAGCAAAATGTAAACATCGGCAGAGGAAAAACAGGTCTACTCAAATAGAAATGTCTAATTTATCCCATTGTAGGGGAACTACTTGTGCAAAGGCATAGTTGGGCAAGCCATAGTACTCAGGCTGACAATCTGCGATGAGGGTCATTGTTTGGCACCACGTTGTTTGATAAGCAATACAAACCTAACATTGTCAGAGCCTGAGAAGACACGGAGAGGCCCTGGGAGTTCTCAGCATGCTGTGACATCAGGTGCAACTGTGAGTGTAACTGTGGAATACAATTTGGATTTGGTTCCTCGGGCAATTATCCTGAGGAAGTGGCTTGTGTCTTCAGTGTCTAGCTCTCTATGGACTGGAAGTGGTTGTTTTTGTTTCCTTTTAATTTGAGACAAGAGTGGACACTCTTGAGATTAGATTTTTGATCCCCTGTATCCTAATTAAAATATGTTCTTAGCGTATTCATCTTATACTTTTAATTGGTGCCCATAGTAATAACACGTATTCCTTGATGAGGCAGCATAGTAAATGTCAGAGCATAGTAGGGGCAAGGGCCTTGGGACTATCTTTTTGGGTTCTGAGCCTTCGCTTTGGCTCTTATTAGCTGTATAACTTTTGGCCAAGTGCCTCACGCTCTAACTTAGTTCTCTCCTTTGTGAACAGGAGATGATATTTTCCTCCAGAAGCCACCACACCAATGTTGACAGGTTCTAGGCCAGCACCCTGGCCTTTGCCTTACAACAGCCCCACGTGGGTGCTGAGAGGACCCTGAGCTAGGCAAACAGTTTCTGCTCCCTGTCAGCTAGCTGTCTTTCAGGGAGACTGTAATTGTCTACTCTAAGGAAGTAACCACCACTTCAGGACAGGCTTATTCTTTATCACTTGCACCATTTTATCATTTTTGTCTTCTGTGAAGTGTTGCTTCCACTTTGACTGCTTTCAGAGGCTCGCTAGCACAGCATTCGGCTTTCCATTCATTTTCAACCTGGGAACTCTTAACTCGGTATAAATACTGCCACATTTGCCTTCAAGTGCCTCAGATCTTTTGTCTGTTTTCCTGTTCTCTCTTGATTGTGTCAGCACTTTACAAACATAATTTACATACCATTCTAAACCATTTTGATTTACCAAAGCCTCTCCCATCTCACACAGGTCATGTCCCATTGTGGAGTTCAACAAAGCTGACAAAGCCCCATATGTGACCAGAGGTGCTCCTGGGTCAACTGCTTCCTTAACTCTTCTGTGAATACAACCTACCTGCCCAGTGAGCTGGGCATCATTCACGGTCTACCTCATGCCCACTTTCCTCAGTTAATGTCTGTCCTCTCTCTCTTGTCTTCAGACTCTCCACAGGGACCTCAGCTAGTGATGACCAAGTGACCCCAATGGCTCACATGAGCCAATCCATCAGGGACTAATTGACCTCTATTATGTCAGACAAAACTGCCTTTATCTCAGTGCCACATGAGCAGTTCAATCATTCAGTTTCTCAGCTTCCATGGCATTCAGACTGATCATAACTACATGTGGTGATATATTGTATACCCTAATAAAATTTGCTGAAGATCATAGAACAGAAGAAGCCACTAGATTAAACATAGATGCCAGGCAGTGGTGACACATACCTTTAATCCTAACATTTGGGAGGCAGAGATCCACCTGGATCTCTGTGAGTTCGAAGCCACCCTGGATTACATGAATTTGACTCAGTCTAGGAAAGAAACAGAGCCAGGCAGTGGTAGCACACATCTTTAGTCTCAATACTTGGGAACCACACACCTTTAATCCCAGCACTTAAGATCTCATACCTTTACTCCCAGTATTTGAGAAGCTACACACCATTATCCCAGTACTAGGAAGGAAGTGAAATGTCTGGGCAGAGAAAGGAATATAAGGCATGAGGAGACAGAAACTGAAGGCTTTCAGATGAGCTTTTTCAGGCTCAGGAATCCTAGAGGTAAGAAGTGGCAGTGACTTGTTCCTTTGTCTCTCTGATCTTTCAGCATTTACCCCAACATCAGGCTTCAGGTTTTATTATTATTAAGACCATTTTAGATTCCTGTTACAACCACCACTATGTCCCACTGCTTCAGGAGCTAGGTCTGAGAGGCTCTTTCATTCCCTGTTTAAAATTCTTCCTCAATTCGAGCAGTTCAAATGCAGAAAATTTCTCAGTTATCATTGTTTCCAGTACAGGCCATTAGGAAGGATCCCATCTGCATGCTCAGTCAAGGATTTTCCCTTTCTCCCTGTTAAAGGGGATATTTAATTTCTACCACTTCTCTCACATTCTCCTCACTATCCAATCCCCCCATGAGTTCCAAGGGATCAAGGGCTTCTTAGCAAGTCCCAATCTGCATTCTTTCTCTTGCATCTTGCCAGCTCTAGGAACCAGCAAGCCAATACTGCAATTTCATCTTCCCCTTTACTCAAGTTTCCTGCCAAATCACAAAGTAGATGCAGCAGAACGTGTAGCATCTGCATGTCTTTTTCTCCACTGAAATTTCTCTATCACATATGTAAGTTCTTTCTGGAAAGACCATGTCACATAACTGAAGCCACCACCTATTTATTATCACACCTTGCATATCTACTTCCATAATACAATCTGTAGTGTATCATTCTATCAGTTTGGGGAGCATCTGCATACTTTCATAGTGGACAATACCATTCACCAATGTGGTATGTCACTGTATGCCATGTTCAGAAAGACAGGCATCTTGAGATTCCTCTGAAGTACACTCTTGTCTCAGATACTTTGGTCTTAGTTGCCTGTCATATCACCAATTTCAGGAACATGCAATCATTGCTACGGGAAAGAGGCATGACATGGGGAAAGGTACCCACTTCCAGATTATTCCCTTGGATGATCCACTCTTGGGTGAATAAACATTGATTGAATGTGTCAGCATTGACTCTAGGTACCACACAGCCACTTTTCCCAAACCCATGTTTGGTTGTCAGTCCATGTTTGTGTTATGTGACATTTCCTGGGGGTGAGAGGGACATAAACAATCATGTATTCACTTCAGATAGAGTACCAACAACAGATCCAAGTAATAATTCCACTCAAGTCTATTAATGAACCAGTTAGTTTATTGTAGTTATTTGATATTAGTACTCACCTGCACAGGAGAGTGGTTACTTACAGGAGCACAAGGTAACTGCATTCACAGAACACCCTAATTCTCAGCATGGGTGGAGACTCCAGAAGACTGCATCCCTGGAGTTCCATGCCCAATCACTGTCCAGTCACTTGACTGATAGAAGACTTCTCTCCCAAGGAAGTATTTCCTGCTTTTATCATCCAGTGAAAGAGACATATCAGTTTTTATAGCTTTCTGTACTTGGAAGTTTTTTTTTTAGCTTTGGTAACCCAGGCTAGGAACTTTTAATTAGAAGAGATAGCCACACAACAAATTATTCTGTAGTAATGATGACAAAGGACCAATCTGGTAACTACTGCCATGGAGAGAAGTGACCATAAGATCAACCTTGATGCTGGCAATGAATAGAAGATTTGGGGTACACTTTTCTAGTACCACATCACCAGGTGTAATTAGACTTTAAAATCAAGTGGGGTGGTACTTATGTTTGATGACACCTTGGCATTCTAGAGATGCATCTATTAGGTATTACACTTCCCATAACATAACAGTAATGATAAAATAGATTTCAAGAATGGCGATCCTATTTTCATATTTCTTTATGACAGGGATACCTACTAGTTTGATTATCTGTGGATCTGCAGAGCCTCTTCCTGGAAAGAATAGCCTTTGAAAACTCTTCATGAGCCATTTGTGCTTTATGCATTTCCAGAAGTGGCTTCTTGTAGTGGTAAATCTAAAAGTCTCTGTAAAAGTATCTGGATATGGCATAGCCTGCTTTAAAGACTATCCCAAGGCACAGGAACTAATTAAAGGTTCTGAGAAGAGCTACAGCAACCTAGTGAACCTTCCTCACTGAGTATTTTTAGGTCTCTTAACCCTGAAATCTTACTCTGAGCATGATTTAGTACCATCCATGGAATAAGATTTGGTCACTAGCAACAACATTGCTACTATTTCACTTAGTTATTATTGATATATATTTATTGATTTGAAAGATTTAAAATTCTTGTTTTTAAAAATGTTTAGAAAAAAAAAAGAATAAGAACAAGCCTTGTCCTAGGGTCTGTGTTTGCAACTTCCTACTCATGACCAACACTAAACTCAACTTGCCCCAACATATTCTCTGGTTACTTCATCATTCCTTATGGTTTGTTTTGTTTTTTACAATATCTACTAGTAGTGTTCAAAGTCAGCTATTTACTTATCTAGTCTCACTCCTACTTGTGAAATTCTAGAGGACTTACACTATAATTAATCATCTTCATGGTCCTAATATCTAATATCTGACTTTTAGTAGAAACTTGTTAAGGAGGGGGGTCTCTTGTGAATTATGTAAAATTAATTTGCACTGTCCCTAGATATTTTAGTAGTGACATTCTGGAAGTTATGGACAGACACCCCTAGGAGCAGGCTGTTTACATTTGAGGAATTCAAGCCAATTGATTTTGTGGTAGTACTTTGAGATTGTGTTTTGATGGAAGTGATTACCCTAAGGAAATTGATGAATACTACAGTTGAGGCTACTTGATCCTGGAGAGCCAGTTGTTAAATATCAATAGCACAATACCAGATATACTTAGAATGTGTATATATCGACATATACAGATAAGTAATCTAGATATCTTATAGGCAATACCTTCTTTTCTTAGCATATATTAATTGGACAGAATAATGCGTTTCACGGTGACACTGTCATACATGTGTATAATGTACTTTGATCTGTTCAACTCCATTACCTTTTAATAGGATGAAATAATTTTTAGATGTTTAAGCTATTTTGTAAATGTTTAAAAATAATTTTAAGTGAGTTGTCATTTAGATTGCAAAGTACTGTGGAAAGAACAGGTTTTTCATTTAGTGCTTGGATGTCTTGAAATTTATAAGCACTCAGTTATTGCATGGGTGGTGGGGAGAAACTGATGTCCTAAACATACTTTGTGTTTTCAACAGTGGGCCGTGGTGAAGTGGGAGGTAGACGTTGAAAAGAAATGAGTGGGAACTACAGTAAAGGTCTAAAGATAACCCTGACAGTGAGTTCTATATTCATAACTTTGATTAAATCAATATTTTTGCTTCTGATTTTATATTCTCAAAATACAAATGGATAAAAAGTTCCATTCAAAACAAGGACAAAATGATAGCTTTAAATATTATGATGTATGCATATTGAATTTGGGAATGGCTGGATGACAGAAACACACTTCTACTGCTTCAAAATTGTGGCAAAATGAGCTTGAGTTGAAAAATTCCCCTAACTTCTCATTTTGAACATCTTACATGAAAAGTTATTCATTTTTTGAATGTCACTACTAAAATATCTAGGGAGAGTACAAATTAATTTTACATAATTCACAAGAGACCCCCCCTCCTTAACAAGTTTCTACTAAAAGTCAGATATTAGATATTAGGACCATGAAGATGATTAATTATAGTGTAAGTCCTCTAGAATTTCACATTTCACATGAAATGTGAGGTGTCTGCAGAATGCTGGTGAAAGTATGTTGTTTGCTCACTTCCTTGTGTGCTTGCTTGTTTTTGAGAAGGGTCTCCTGTAGTTTTTGCCCTTGGACTCACTGTTTAGCTGGAGGTAACCTTGAACTTAAAATCTGGGATTACAGATGTGTACCTCCATACTCAATCAAAGGACCAAACCCAGGGTTCCGTGCATGTCGTGCAAGCACTGTATGAACTGAGCACAGTCCCTCAATGCAAACATTTGACCTCACACAACATGCTAACTGCAGGATGCACCAAGCGGTCTGCTCCTGTTGTTACAAAGGAAAGGAAGTCAAAAGCTAAAATCTAATACTACTCAATATAGTATAATGCTTATTTTAAAATGCTTTCAAGTAAGTTATGGTCTGCATAGACTAAAATAAACAGAATTTAGAATGATGTTTAATGATTTTTTTGTGTGCATGAAACCTCTGTAAACAAATCTCTTTTTGCCCTTCTTTGTCAATCTTCTCATTATTATGGGTCTGCCATCCACTACTATTGATTAATTTGTTTGTAAAAGCTGCATTTTAACTGACTTTAAAATGATTCGTTAAAAACTGAGCATGTTAATGGGATAGTTTCAACACCTGTTTGCAGTGTTGTATATCAAATACAATTCAATATTCAAATAAAGTTAAACATGTCTGTCTTCTCAAACTTCTACCGTTTCTTCACAGTAAAAATCTTCAGATGCCTTGGTTGTGGCCCTTGGGAATGCTTTTCTGCCATTCAGAGCCACCTTAGTGTGGAACCAACACTAGGACTTCTTACCTCTGCCTCACTGTCAGCCTGCCTGCATCACTCCACTCCCTTCTGCTCCTCAGCCACTCACTGGCAGCCATCGTTCTACTCTCAACTTGTAGGATGGATATTTAACAATGCATCTTTTGCTCTAAAACACAGAGGGGATGGTTTCTATTTGGAGACTAAGTCGAGTAAATATAAATTTATTTGTATTATATACTTAATTAAAATAACAGGTGCTCACTTTTCAGCACCTGGCAATATATTCTAACCCTTTAGGAATAATCAGCAGCCATTTGCCTTTATTTACTCTTTGCCTACAGTTAAGCTATAAATAACATCCTATTCCCTGGAGGAGCTCACAGACTCAGAGCTATGAGGGCTTGTGCCTTTCATCTTTCACATGGTGAGCTGTGCTGTGTATGCTTCCCCCCTGAACAGAGTGTTCAAAGCCAGTCTACAATTAGAATGCAGCTCTTCACTACCCTTAAAACATCATTAGCTCAGTCTAGTTTGAAAAAAAAATATGTTTTCTTTGACCATGGGTCATAACCACAAAGCAAGATGTTTTGTTCAAATGGGACTTTGTATGTTCTGAACAAGGGTTTCTTGGAAAGACCTGAAAGGCTGTTTTTCTGCAGTGCCTCTGTACAGATGAGCTAGACTTCCAAGGCTAAAATGACAGTGGTTCTACTCTGACCATATAGGGTGCTCCTGTTTCTAAAGTTGTTTTTTAGTTAAGAAGGAAAATTTAATGAAAACAGCTCCCTGAGGGCTGCCTTCCTGGTTTGCTCCCCAATTCTGTTAACACCTCAGTTCTGTCTATGATTCTCAGCTACTGATCAGCCTAGATCCTTAATGAAGACTAGCCAAAGGCAGATTGTAGACTTGCTGTGCACTTAGGAACCAAGCACAATTTTCCAAATGGTAATTCCAACTTAAGGAAATCCTAAACATAATTATAAATATAAATGTGAGCAGTATGTGGAGTGTGTGTTCTCTAAAGACCCTGGTTCAGAGTGGATTAATAGTACTCGTGTTGGCATTGTTGGGCTTTCTGCTTGATCATCAGTAAGAGAGCCAGAAAGTACACATGCTGCCAGCAACAGTTTCATGGATGGGCAGAGGCCCAGGACTTGGTTAGGGATTGAGCATGCCACATGAATGTGAGGCGATGCTCAGTGTAAGAGAAGAGGAACAGGGAGAGCCTGTTCCTTGAATTAATAAAAAACAAACCAGAAACCAGGATGTGAGCTAACATGCTCTCCATAGGTCCACTTCTGGATGGCCTGCTGTCTGGTCTTCTCCCTTCCTGCCTAACCCCTCTGCCTTGCCTAGCTTAATACCCAGCTATGTCTATCTCCTTTCTTCCTGCCTTCTTCCCAGCATAGATAACATAACATTGGTTCAGGATCAGCAACATTTGAACTGCAATTCTGTTGCCTCATATTGCATATTGCCTGGTAATCTTTGCTGTCAGCATCCTTCCCAATCTCACCCTCTACATCCCTTAGTGGAATGTGCAAAACTGTCACAAATGAAAACTTCAATGACTTCAATATTTTCTTCTTCATAATTTTGTTTGATAAATTACTCCATCCTCTTTAAAGAAATTATTTTCTTTCAAAGATGTTTTGTTCAACGTATCCCTCCCAATTTTCTAAGCTTAACATTGAAGTAAAAATTTCATAGCTGAAAATTTGCCTAAGTATGACTTTTTTCTTCTCTGTTATTCTTTTGAAACTCAGTTTAAATGAACTCAGTTAAATGTTTTATGGTGTCCATGTGCTTGGCACACATCATAAAAGATAAGTGTCACCAAGGAGCTCTCAGTCTGAAATATGAAGGCTTCCCAAGAGTCTGAAGTTACCAGCAAGTGCTTTGCATTTTGCTTACTATGGGCAATTCAAGAGCCACATGTAGCAATCTAGTTGGCTTCCTATCATTGTGATAAATACCATGACCAAAAGCAACTTGGGGAGGAAAGGGTTTGTTTTCCTTTGTACTTTCACATCATAGCCATCTCTGAGGGAAGAAGCAAGGGCAGGAACTGAAGAGACCTGCTTACTGGCTTGCTCCCATGGCTTGTTCTGTTTGCTTTTTTATATACGCAGGACCACCTACCCAGGGGTGGCACCACTCACAGTGGGCTGGGCCCTTTCACATCAACCATCAGTCAAGAAAATGCATCCCCAGACGTGCTTACAACCCATTCTGATGGAGGCAATTCTTCAACTGAGGATCTCTCTTCCCAGGTGACTCTGTGTCTAGTTGACAAAAACTAACCAGCATAATTGACTCTTTGTCAACAAACATATTGCTATTAAACCATAATCTTTCCTTTCTTGTTTATCCAAGAGTTCATGTTAAGATCACAGTATAAAATATAGTATAACTTTAGAAGTCCCACAGTCTTGAAAAACTTTGAACACTTTGAAAGTTCGAAGTCTCTTTAATATAGCCAATGATAAGGCACACCGGGGAATGCAATCTCTAGTTCTACCCATGCAAAACTTGATTCCTAATGAAGAAGGGAAAACTAGATCTGGAGTGGAGCTAGCAAAGGGGATACAAGGACTCAGTTTGTTTTCTATCACATCCAACATCAGAAGCTCTTGGTGACTTGCTGTTTGAAGGGAGGCATTGGTGCTGGGGCACAGATGAACTCAGTAAATAACTAACTAAATCAATTTTTCGAACTATCAAGTAAGAGATGATACCCACACTAATGTGTCTATGTAATAACAGGTACAGAGTGAGGCATTTCCCTCTGACATGCTGCTTCAAAGGTTGAACATGCCTTCCAGAGCATTACTTCATCATTTGTAGGCAGCTTTGAGCCATTCCGATGGTCCTGAGGATGCTGGTAGTTTTCCTTGACCCATTGTCATCCCTGTAACTCTAACTACCTGACTTTTATCTGGTCTCCTGCTTTTCTCCAAGGGATAGCCCCCCAAATGGTCTTTTATTGAAAATGTTGAATCATTAATTTTCACCAGCACATACAGAACTAAAACATTTTCCAGTTAATGTTTACTTGAACTTGTTCAAACAAGGGTGTAGAAACAGGCAGTGGCATTTACAGGAGAGGGCTTCAAATCACCAACACTTGGTCCATATTTATTATGCTCACTGGGTGATCTAGCTGTAAGGAGCTCACTTTAGCCATATGGTTCCTGTGTAAACGTACAGTGATGGAATGTTTTAGTTAAAACCTGAGAAAGCACTATTACAATTTTATTTTAAGATAGAAACTATTCATTACATATGTTTTATATAAATATTTAGAGCTCAAATTCATTGCCAAAAGAAAACCAAATCATATGGGTATGGGGAGGCTGTCCCTAGCTTTCTCATCTTGCAAACCTACTTCCCATGTCTCTGGACAGACAAACGTGAAACACTGGTTTGATGGAAAAGATGTTCTGAGTTCAAACACAGGGAAAACAAACACTGTTCTGGTGGCTTGGCTGTTCTAAGTAAGCTCCCCATCCCCGGGCCTCTTGCTCCTCACAGTCATTAACCATCAGTACAGGAGATTCACCTGTAGACCTGCCCACGTTCTCATCAGGTCTGTGATAAGATCCTGGAAAGAGCATGTTTACCAGATGCCTTACTTGAGTCTACTGTGCCCAGTATTTATGAGAAGTGCTTCAGTTGACAGAAACCCGGTTCAAATCACTGGCATCTGTGACTAGCACTGCTGTGTGGGCTCTGAGATAGCTAGCCCCAAACCCCAGGACAATACGATCACAGAGGCCCCAAGAATGAGTGAGACAGCTGCTACTGAATGTCCTGTGACTCATTCTTTGTCTTTGAGTCTGTCCTCACAGGACTCTCAGCTGCTGAGGAAGTCCCAGTTCACACATCTTAGCCTCAGTCAGAAGGGACAACTTCCCTTGCCTCTGGACACCTAATTGTGGCCAGGGAGACATGGTCATTTGTCAGAACTAAGGGACTAAGTGATGGATGAGAAGCAGTTATGGGAAGCTGCTGGAAGAAAGGAGCAGCTGACTGAGTACAAACTGCCACAGGTGCTCATGACAACTGCATATGAAGACTGACTTTAATTCAACTCTTCTAAATGTATAGTGTCCACAAACCAGCAGCAGCACATACATTCATTTTCAAACGTCACCTTCAAGTCTAAAAACATTCTTTCCAGAAATAGAAATATTCTATCAGGTTAGATAAAAACCAAGGACAGTATGATAGACGACACTCATAGACAAAGGCAGTGACTGTAGTTGCCTAGAAACAATTATTTCTCCAAGTTCTGATTCTGTTGTGACTTACACTGCCCAAGGCCTTTCACAAAAACCTACCGTGACTGGGACAGCAGTGAGAGAGAGGCCCAGGGGATCCAAAACAGTGTTTTGAATCTACTCATCTGCCAAGTGGCTAACTGCATATACAGAAAATATCAGGGATTTGGAAATGTGGCAGAGGCTGTTGTCAAGACAACCCCCACTGCTATGGATGCATAACTGAATTCTTTTTGTTTGTTTGTTTGTGCATTTGTTTTTGGAGCTAAGGACCAAACCCAGGGCCACGTGCTTGCTAGGCAAGCGCTCTACCACTGAGCTAAATTCTAACCTCCTAGACTTTCTCAGCTTTTTGAAGTGCAGTCCCCCAAGAATCAAAGCTCTACCACCTCTGTCTTCATCTGTGCTTCCCTGCTAGTGAATAGGGCACATCTTTCCCTCGGAAGGTGGGTGATAAAGGAGGGGGGAAGGAATAGGAAGGAATGGTGGAGGGGAGTAAGACAGAGATAGTTTCCAGGGGGGGAAAGGAAGGTCCTGGATTGATCATGACCCACATCCTTTGCTGAAATAGGTTCATAGAAATGACCATCCCTTCTAATCGGAAACCATGTCCATTTATATAAACATCAAAGACCTATTCTTTATATCATTTTCTTTCATAAAGATAAAATCAGTGCTCTCATTAAGACATCTAAAATATAGCCACCTCGCCATAGAAAATAGCCCAGCAGATGATTTTTGCTCAGGATAATTTTCCATTTTCTGTTTAAAATATTCCTGTTCTGCATAAGATCTAAAATTTAGCTTTTGAAGGCTCCAGGGGATGACATCAGAGGTTCCTCAAGAAGCTGCTGTCTCTCTGAGCTTGAATGTTTTATTTCCATCACTAATGATTTGTTCTTCTACTTGGGAACTGTATAGCTTCCCTTTTCAAACCCTGAGGTTTGCAGTTATGAGTATATACACATATGCTTTTTTTTTTTTTTAAACAAATATACAACTCTAGAGTCCCTAAAATTTTGGGACACTTCCTTTAATCTAGTACCTCCTTAGCAACCAGGTCTGCTATTGGTAACTTTTTATTCACTGTCCAAAAGGGTTTTTTCAAAGAACTACTATTTTGGTACTAAGATGGATTATAACAGTAAACCACAATCTTTCTTTCATTAAAAAACAGTAATTACAGTCAGTTGGTGTTCTTCCATGTGCACAATAAACATTATATAATGACTCTATAAACATATTCTGTCATAAAACTAAGTTATATTGATTAGTACAAAGGTAAAGATCTAGAAGATAAAATGTTTATATCCTCTATTAGAATTCCAAACACAGGTACTAAATGCATACCATGTATTATTTAACTTGCCAATAAAGAAATAACAATGTATTACTGGGGAGTTGTGGAAGTTTATGTGTGTGTATAAGCACACACACACACACACACACACACACACACACACATTCTGTGTTGTTTTATACATTGACATGGAATTCTTAAATTAGGATACATTTTGAAAAAGATTTGTTCATTGGCAAGAAAAAAGATCAATGAACACTTTCACTTTGAAGTCACTTTTTAAATACTGTTAACTGCATTAAACATTGGCCAGCAGGCTCAGCAGTCTTTGGTGTCTGTGTAAATGGACCCAGTGGGGTGTGAGAAGAAAATAAGAGAATTTTTAAGTCTGTTAACTTCTTACACACTTGAAGTAACTGTTTTCATGAACCCTTGTAATATCTAAGGTGGTAGTAGAGGAACACCATGCAAAGGATTTTATAAATAAACCTATTTCCTGAGTGTGCTGGTGCATAATGGCACTTTCTGTTGCATCACATAATTTGCAGTGTTTATGAACCATGTTTAAGGTTTTGAAGAACCTCCAGGCTCATTTACATCAGAGTTGTACCGATCTAATTTACATTCCTACCAGCAGTACACAAGGGCCGCCTTTTACTTGATACTTGTTTTCTTCTGTGTTTCTGACACTAGACAGTCTAGCAGAGGTGAGGTTTTATCTCATGACAGTTTTCATTTGAATTTCCCTGATGACTGCTGTGTTGAATACATTTCAGACACTCGCTAGCCACTTGTATACCATTTGAGAAATGCCTTTTCAGGACCTTTGTCCATTTTTAATCTGCTTATCAGGTGGTTTTTGGTTTTGCTTTGCTATTGAGCTGTTGTGGAATAATCTTTTTTGTACACTGTGAAGATTTGTCACTTGGGTTGCTTTAATAAAATTTGAATGTCCAATAGCTACTCAGGATTTTCTGGGAAGACAGGATGCTGGGAAGAAGAAGGGCGGAGATGTGGAGAATTGCCAGCTGGCCAGAGGAAGCAGCATGGGCAGTATAGAGTAAAGATAATAAAGCCACAAGACAAAAGTAGGTTGACAAAAAAATGGGTTAATTTAAGTTGTAAGAGCTAGTTAGTAATTAGCCTGAGCTATCAGCTCAGCTTTCCCAGGTGGTTATTTGGGAGCTGGCTGGTAAAACAGAAAAAAGTCCACCTACAAATGGTACCCAATGTGGGGCCAAGTCTATCCACATAAAACCTGAGAAAGTTTTTAAAAAGATTCTAAACACACAAGAATGGAGCCAAACGTGGCTTCCTAGCCTCATGTCTCTCATGCTGGCCTCAGCACACAGGCACATCTCCCAGCAGCTGCCTGTGTGCTTGAGCCACAAGTGCACCATGAACTAAGAAGCTGCATGGTGAGTTTAAGTTTGCTCATGCAGACAGAAAAGATTACAGATATGCAGGAAAGCAGGTTCAGATGGGAAAAGAACCTCTAAATAGGTTACAGTGTGTTTAACATTGTGTGTAGGCTTAAAAAGAGGGGGGTATAGACAGTTATAGAAAAATTAGTTTAAAAATAATAAAGTCTTTAATGAAAGAGTAAAGTAAAAAAGAGAATAAAACATGTAGAGATGAGAAATATACAGAGAGTCTGGATCCTATATGCTATTGTATTGTCTTTAAAGTTTTTTGATTGCTGATGAACAAACCATAGTTGCTGAGGGACATTGGATTGTGGAAACTGCTAAATTAAACCAATCTGTACATTTAAAAAAATGTCTCAACTTCAAAATGGAAGTCAAAAAATATGTTGCATTATAGAAGATGTTATGCTTTTGTTTCCACAGAAAATGAAAGGTTGTGGACAAAGGCTGTGGATTCGTACAAGGTTAAAGAGCATAAGGTGTGGTCAGGAAAGATCCCCCAAAAATCCTGACTATAGACATAAAAAAATAAACCTAGAAAAACTACAAGACAGATGACATATATTTTACCTGCTCAAACATAAAACAAACGAAAAAATCATCTTTGGCTGGCTTGGGCACAACACAGAGTCCATACTTCTGTTAATGCAGATATGTATGTTACTTTTGAAAGTTTATGTGTTTTCAGAGCAAGAAAACCAGACATCAATGAAAATGGGTGGCCCAGGTAATCCAGCCTCTCATAGTGCCTCTGTTGCAGTATCCTCAGAGTTCTGCATCCAAGAAAGCTTCAAGGCTGCTGGCTGAAATGGTCCGGTCTCCACAGACTATTCTCCTCAAAGATGCCAGTGTCCCCAGATAACAGGAAGCAATTTGATAACAAAATGCTCACATTCCCATGAGATAGAGTTTGTTGTTTTTGGTTGTTCAATGGGTTGTGGATGTTTGTCATAGTTTAGGGGGGATATAGAAATATAATATAGAATAAAAAGGCAACTATTCACCTCAAATATTTTATGTTTGTATGGATTTTGCTATATTGATAAAATTTAAAGTTATTTTTGTTGTACTAAATAATGTTTCTAGTCTTGTTTAAGGTATTGTACCTGTGCAGCTTATTTAACAGTGTAATAAAAATTTCTAGTCCTTGAAAGTTATTATTACAAACTGTTTATAACAATAAAGAAATACAGGTTAGTAGTTAGTTGTCTGTAATAATCAAACTTGTAGTCATATTAGGTATGTTTTCAAAGTTAAACAGATACATTTTAGTTAGATAGTTGGTATGGCATTTAAAGTGTTTGACTAACATAGGGCTTTTCATGACAATGAGACATGTCTGCTTCTGGCAGCACCAATTTACTTCAGAGAAAATGATGGGCACTGAAGAACCTCCATATGGAGTTTGCTTTCTTTATGGCAAAAACTTGCCATTTGGGCAAGAAACTGCCCTTGCCTTGACTGCTGACAATATGCTATCCAAACTGGACAAACAAGATACAAAGAAAAGTGACTGCCGAATTTTGCCAAGACAGGATAAGACAGTCCTTTAAAAATTCCTTCTTCACAAAAAACTCTTGTCAGATATTCTAGACCTATACTCCAAAGATGGATGTCCCAACTTTGCAGAGGAACCTTGGGTGACTGTCCAGGCAATCAGCTATTTCTGATGTCTCTTTTAGTTTTGAAAGTTGCTTGCTCCGCACTTCCTGTTTGCTAAGGTAATATTATATCCTTCTGGGGTCTTTAATGGGGTTGAATACTAGATAGTTATAGTTATAATTTTTCTTAGTTATGATAGAAAGTAAATTAGGTACAGAGCTTTGGACTCATCAAGATAAAATAAATAATGGAGTATTTTCTCCAAATATGCCAAATACAAATGGACTGAACATTGTAAATGTAATTCTTACCTTATAATTGTTCTTGCTGTTTATAGTTATGTTAGCGTTAAAACCTTTCCTTTTTATTTAGACAAAAGGGGGAAAGTGTGGAATAATCTTTTTGTACATTGTGAAGATTTGTCAGTTGGATTGTGTTAATAAAAAGCTGAATGGCCAATACCTAGGCAGGATTTGGGGGGAGGGGGCGCTGGGGAGAAGGGCAGAGACATGGACAGCCACACAAGAGGAAGTACCATGGGCAGTACAGAGTAAAGGTATAAAGCCACAGCACAAAAAATGGATTGATAAAAATGGGTTAATTTAAGTTGTAAGTACTAGTTAGTAACAAACCTAAGCTATTGGCTGAGCTTCCATAACTAATAAGAAGTCTCTGTGTGGTTATTTGGGAGCTGGCTGGTGGAACAGAAAAATCTGCCACCTACATTGGGCTGTTTGAGTTCTTGTGCATTTTGGATTCTCTCTCTCTCTCTCTCTCTCTCTCTCTCTCTCTCTCTCTCTCTGTGTGTGTGTGTGTGTGTATTCCACTCTGTTGATTGATTTCCTGCAATGAAAGAAGCTTTGTAGTTTGCTACAACTCCACTTCTCTAATTTATTTCTGCATGTGTGTGTGCATTGTGCCTTTGTTTGTGTGTGTATAGGTGTGTCTTTCTTGTTTCTTCCCACTTTATTTACTGGACCATGTTCTCTGCTGTACCAGGTACTCAGTGATTTGGCTAGCTTCACTAACCATTTGCCCCAGGGATCCTCTGTCTCTACCTCCAATGTTCTGGGATTATACAGTCTGCAACACATTCCTGGCTTTTATGTGGGTGCTGGGCATTAAAATGCTGCTCCTTATGTTTTATCAATGTGCCATCTCCCTAGCAATCCTTTTGTCTATTTTTGTATTGTTGTTTGTTTTTGGTGTCATAGCTAAAAAAAGAAAAGAAAAGAAAAAAAGAAAAATAATTAGAAAGACTAATCATTTAGTATTCTATATTATTTTAGGTATTACATTTAAATTTTTAATTGGTTTTGAATTGTTTACATAGAATGAGGAACCAACATTAAGCATATGTGAACATTTAAATTTCCTGGCACCATTTAGGGGGCACATTGTCCTTTCCCATTATGTACTCTTGACAACTTTATAAAAGATAAGTTTGCCCACCCAAGCTTCTGGGTTTATATTTGAGTTCTCTTGTATTCTACTGAACACACTCTCTATCTCTCTTTCTGTGTATGTGTGTGTGTGGGGGGTGTGATATATGTATTTATGTAGGTGTGTGCACATGTGGATGTGGATGTGAGTACACATGGAAGCCAGACATTGACACTGGGTGTCTTCCTTGATCACTTCCCACCTGATTTTAAGATTTTTTTTTTCTTCTTGGCAAGTTAATTGTGTTATATTAATTTGTTTATTGTGTGTACATGTGTGCGTGTTTCTGTGTCTGTTTGTGGGTACCCACCTCCCATGGCATATGTGTGGAGGACAGAAGACAGTTTAAAGTGAGTCAGTGAGCCAGTTCTCTACTTCTGCCATGTGAGCTCTGGGTATCAAACAAGGGTCCTCAGGCTTGGCAGAAAGTGAATTTACCCACTGAGATATCTAGCTGGCACAAGTCACAATATTTTTTTAGACAAGGTCTTTCATTGAACCTGGAGCCCATTAACTCAGCTAGGCTGGCTGGCTGGTAAGTTCACGGATCTGCCTGTCTCTGCCCCCACCTCATATTTGCTCAGCAGGCACCGTGCTGACTGAACTGTCTCCACAACTCCTGTTTTTAAGACATCATATACAATTTACATGTGTGTGTGTGTGTGTGTGTGTGTGTGTGTGTGTGTGTGTGTGTGTAAGAGAGAGACAGAAACAACAGAGAGACTGTGTGTGCATGTGTTTGTTTGGGTGAGGGTGCAGGCAGTGCCTGTGTCTGAGAAGGACACAGGACAACTTAAGTGTCTTTCCTCAGATATCATATGCCTTTTTCTTTGAAGATTTGCAACATGGTTTCTTACCTAGCATGGAAGTCACCCATTAGGCAAGGCTGACTGACCAGCAGTCCTAGGGATATGCTTGTCTCCAGCTGCTCAGGACCGGGACTGACATCACCTGCCATCATACCCATTTTTTTCCCCTAATGAATTTGACCTCACATCCTTGTACTTGCAAGATAAGCACTTTACTGACTGAGTTTTCTCTCCAGTCCTGAAGCACGTATTACTTTTCCTGTGTGGCCTTATACTAGGTTTTGAAATCAGGAAGTATGATTCATTAGTTTGCCTTTGCTCATTTGGGATCATTGGTGCTTTGGTCATTTGGGGTCTTTTTAGTATTCTCCGAATTTCGGGATTGTTTTTTCTATTTCTGTAAAATGGTTGGGATTCTCATAGGAATTATATTAAATCTGTTCATCCTCTTGGGCTGGAAAACATAAATATCTTTAAAACATCAGTCTTTTAAATCCATGTATACAGGCTACCTTTCCCATTATCTGTCATTGGTTTCTTTCATCACTGTTTTATAATTTTCTGTCAATACACAGGACTTTCTTCCCTTTTAACTAGCTTCTCTCTCTCTCTCTCCCTCAGCCCTTCACCCATGTTCACCCCTGTGTTCTTTTTGGGCATCAAAATGGGTAGACTCACGTTTGGATAGTTTTGTGTGATGCTCTGTGGCACACAGCCTCTCTGAAGTTCTGGGTTCTAACACATTGTTGTTTCTGAGTCTTTAGAGCACTTTGAAAACTATGATCCATCCACCCATCATGACACCTGCAAACTACATTGTTTGACTTACTTTGAAATGATTTAGATGCTTATTTCCCTTCCCCCTTTTCTCTTTTTCTTTACTATTTGCTCTGGCTAGGATTACTTTCCTGTAAATATTAAGTAGAAGTAGCAAGAGAAAGCAAACTTGCTTTGTACCAGGTCTTAGAATAACAGAGTGCTGTGGTTAGGGGCTGCATTTTGGTAAAGGTTGCATCCCCTGATTCCTCACCTTTATCTGGCTAACTTGAGCATCACATCCACTGATCTGCATATTTTGAACCATCCTGACCTCCTAGAGAAAAATCCCTCTTGGCCATGCCCTTCCAGTGGCTGTCAATTTCAGTTTTGCTAACATTGTATTGGTTGTTCATATGTGTGTCAGTAGAGATGCTAGCCTGTGATACTGTTCCCTCTGGTGTCACTGCTGCCCTGGAGACAGGATGGCTCTTCTCTCACAGAGTATGGCAATATTCTGCCTTCTATTTTCTGAAGGAGTTTATGAACTTAATAAAGATTGAGATTGCTTCTTCCCTAAATATTTGGTAAAATTCTGTTTGGTTCTGGAATTTTCCTTATTGGGCATGTTGGAGGTTTTTGTTTGTTTGAGAAAAATCTTATTATGCATCCCAGATTGTCTTCAAATTCACAACCCTTTCATCTCAGCTTCCCAGGTCCTGGGATATAGGCATGGGTCCTATTTCCAGACTTAAAGGAGGCTTTGTGATTATTAACACAATCTATTTATTATTCGTATGTTTAGGCTCTTTACAAAGTCATAGAAGAGTGTATTGTCTAGAAATTTATCAATTTATTTAAATACATATGTTTGTTTACTTCCTAGGGCTTTTTAAAAATCTATTGAGAGAATACACATTTGTGGTATATGTTCATCTATGAGAGAGGGTGCATGTACCTGTTCATGGGAGCAAGGGAAGGGTGTCTGGTGTTCTCCTTTATCGTTTTCCATGTTATTGCCATGAGACAGATAGAGCCTTCCTCTGAGGCTGGAACTAGATCAGAGGCCAGCAAATCTCCTGTCTCTGTCCACCACAGTGGTGGGATTATAGCCACACCTTGCTTTTTACTTGGGTTTCAGGGATTTGAGCTCATGCTTGAGCAGCAAGCATTCTTAGCCACTGGGCCATCTCTCCAACTTTGAATTTGTTTGGTTTTTATAGGTTACCCAAATTGTTGGCATATAAATGTTTAGAGTAGTCCTTTATGATCCTTTTAAAAGTTTCCCTCATTTTTATTTAAATTTTTCATTTTTAATTAGCATTTAAGCTAACATACAAAATAATGAATTACAATAGGCATTTTATACATATGCCCTTGTATGCTGTTCTTATTTACCCATCTCCTGTACTTCCTCATCCAACCCATGTGTCAATCTTAGTATTATTTTCAGAGCTATTGAACTTCTCAGAAAGTCCTCACCTATGCCTGTATCTTGGTGTGTCTTACCTATGTTTTGGTTCTTACTCTATTTTGAACTGATGTTTTAATTGTGTGCACGAGAGAGAGAGAGAGAGAGAGAGAGAGAGAGAGAGAAACACAGAGAGAGAACCTTTGCTAAACCTGAAGTATCTGTCATACTGTCTCCTCTTTCATGTCTGCATTTATTTACTTCTCCTTATTTTTAGTTAAGCCAGCTGAAGTTTGTTGGTATTTTATAAAGAACTATTTTTGCTGAATTCCCTACTAATTTAATTCTTTGATTTAATCTATGTTCTGATCTTTATTGTTTCCTTTTTCACAGTTTTTGACTTAGTTTGTCCCTTTTCTATTTTCTTGAAGCATAAAGTAGGTGCCTGATAACTTTTTGAAAGACATTTGGCACTACTTTATCTGTATCCTGTTACTTTTGCTACATTGTATTTTCCTTTATTTCAGGCATTTTTAAAATTAGCTTTCAAGCCAAAGGGTGTTAAAGAGCATATTGCTTAGCCTCCACATATTTGTGTTGTCTTTCTGTTTCCAGATGATTTAACAATCCTTTTAGACTTGAATATAAAGGAAATTAAATCAATACCTTGAAGAGAATTCTGAATTCCCACATTCACTGAAGCATTATGCATAATAAGCAAGATTCAGACACACACTAGGTATCCACCAAAATATAAACAGAAAAAGAGGATCTGGAATATTATTCAACCTTTAAAAAGGAGAGAAATCCTATAATTTGTGACAACAGGAATAAACCAAGAGAACATTATTCCTGATGAAATAAACCAAACCCAAAAAAGACAAACACTTCATGATCTCATGTATGTGTGGAGTCTGACGGAGTCCAGTTCTAAGCTAAGAGCAGAAGACATTAACAAACATAAAGAGGAGACTAGGTGTTTGCTATAGATTAGTATAAAGAGGAGAATAGATGGTTGCTATAGATTAGCATAAAGAGGAGAGTAGATGGTTGCTAAAGGTTCATATAAAGAGAGTAAGCAGTGTTTGTCAGGATACAAAATTTCTTTTTGGCAAATGAGTGAGTTCTGGGCTCTAAAGTGCAGCATTCTGGCATAGTGTCAGAGCTGCACTGTACCCCTGAAACTGCTAGAGAAGAAGTCTTCAATGTTACTACAAAAAGGAGGGGAGATGGGAAAGGTTTGGAGAGGAAAAGAGAAGAAATAGCAGTATTTGAGGCAGTAGAGTTGTTACTCAGCCTGACTGATGGTCACTTAACAGTTCATGTGTCTATCCATATACCACATTGTGTGCCACAGAAACAATATCAAGTCTTATTGGGACTTCATAGAAACTTTTGGAAGCAATATAGCAACTTGGGCAGAATTAACTTCATCTCATCAATGATAAGCATCTCTACGGTCTTTGTGTTTTTAAATGACTTATTTTTTATAGGAGTGGGAGAAACACATGTGCCACCACATGAATGAGAGGTCAGAAAACAAATTATAGACATTCTTTTCCTCTAGCACAGGATCAAAGTAACTCAGATTGTCAGCCGTGGGACCAAGTGTCCTAACCCACTGAGCCATCATACTAATCCTCATCTCTCTCTCTTTCAATAAAGTTTGATATTTTTCATTGAAAAAGAAATACATGCATGCAGCCTGTCCTGTTTAATTGGCCTTGACTTACATTTTGTCTTCCTGTGATGTTCCTTGAGGGCACGGACTGATTCTTTTTCACCAACAACATTTTACTTACTGTTCAGCACCTCATAAACACTAATGAATCTGCTGCTAGTACAATTAAAAGAAATAAGATCCTGGCATTGATCAGGAAGTGATGAGATATTTATTTATAGATAATAAATGGTAAATATTATAAGAAATAAAAGAATATGTTTAAAACTTGAATAGTTTTTGATTAATTGACCTTCCAACTACAGTAATCTTAATTATCATGTCAAAAAAAGTTTGCAGACCTGGAACCACTAACTCTAACTACAAACTTCATTGTTCTCTCTATATGGCTGCTCCTGTGACAGTGTTTGACACAGAGTAGAGATGCTCGGTAATATTCTTGGATGAATAATTAATGAGAATGGATAGAGAAGGGCTCATGCATTATTTAAATCTTGGAATGTTGTAGAAATGGGCCCAATGCACAAATAGGTCAAGTAAATGTTTCCTGGGCCTCCTTTTTCCCCCCTCTAGTCCCTGGCTTCATGGCTTAGTGACTTTTGGAGCCCAGAACTTTCCAAGGAAGCACAGAGCTTTTCTGAAACACTCCCTCAATAAATCTGCATATTGCTTTGCTGAAGAACAAAACACAAACTGTAAAACAACAAAATGAAAACTTACAAAGTTGTGTGTGGTGGGACATGCCCATAACCACAATATTTGGGAACTATTGTAAGTTTGAGGCTAGTCTGTGCTACATGGTTTCAAAAAGCCAAGGATGAAGTAGCACAGTGGTAAAGAACTTGCCAAGCAGGTTCAAGCAAAATGAAGAAACAAAGAGCTGGCCTCCATAAACTAAATGTAAAGAAGCGATGAGAGAGGAAAATTCCCTACTATGGACTCATGTTTACTTACACAAGACACCAACAGGAAGGCTTCCAAAGACTTGTCTTCTACTGGTCTACCAAAGTTCAAAAACTCAGAATTCAACACAGAATATAAACATTTTTACAAAAAAAAAAAAAAAAAATACTTCTATATATTGAAATTACTCAGCTTTTATTAAAGATTTTAAAATTAAGTCATGAAAATAAAGAGGTTTGAGGAAGAATTTATCCTTTTTAAGCATTTTTAAGTATGTGTATATGAATGTTTTGTGTGAGCTTATGGATATCACTTGCATGTAGGAGCCCACAGAAGCCAGAAGAGAGTGTCCCATCCCCTCATACTGGAGTTACAGATGGTTGTGAACTTTTTATGTAGGTACTAAGAACTGAGCCCTGGTCTTCTGAAAGAGCAGTAAGCGCTCAAAACAACTGAGTCATTCCAGGCCCAGAATTCCATTTTTTTTTTTTTAAAGAGCAAATGGTTACAGAAATTATAGCCATTCTGGAAGTAGTAGTAGTATTTTCTCAGGAACCTTTAGTGTGAGTCTTACCAAATTGTTGGGAATGAAGGAACTAAGATTATAGTTGTCATTAAGTTGCAGGTCAGAGACAAAGATCTAGTTATAGGTCAGCAAAATTACTGGACAGAATTTCATCTGATAGTATTCCAATGGAATGAATGAACCAATCCCTTGCACAGTCAAGTTACATCTACTTTTCAGCTAGACCTCAGACTCTTGTCTCAGATGAACGCTACCATCCCAATGGATACAAGAAGTCGAACCAGTGGACTGGGCTGCACTGTTGCCATCACTGTTTGTTGCTGTACAGGAGACTGAACACTGGGTTTGGGGCATGTTGTGTGAGCATTCTTTATCCTCAGTCCTCGGTGAGACAGGGACTCAGTATGCATCATAGCACTTTCTGCTTCAGCCTTCCAAGGCTAGGATGACCACACAGACTGCCATAGCTGCCACCTCTGACTGGTCAACTGGACGTTTGAAGTTTTGTTTAATTAAATAATTAATTAATTAAATCAAAGCCATTCCAATCCAGATGTTCAGGTTGATCTTTCTACTGAGAGTTCATCTAATGCTTTTTTTTTTTTTTTTGTAATCAACAATAGGATCATTTATCACCAATCTAAAGGGTTAAGATATTCATTTCTTACAGTATGTTTTTTGGTTTTTTGTTTTCGTTTTTTTTTTTTACATTTTTAAACTTTTGCTAAAACAAGAAACTGCCCATCTGATATTGGCTTATTTTCAAAATAAAGATGATGTATCTTCAAGTTGTTTAATAAGAAGCTGACTGATCTGTCCTCATGTGGACTCATCTACTGCACAAATTAAACTCACTAGTTAGCCCTGGCTGGCCTTGCAGTATGACAGCAAGCCTTCTGCCTCAGCCTCCAAGTGCTCAGATTCCTGGATTGCCAAACTACCCTCAGCTGCAGTGAGTTCTTACAGCAGCTGGTCCCTGATCTCCTTCAGGTCAGCTGTGGCATTCCAAGCCTTAAGACAGAGTTCTTGTTACGCCTGAACAAGTTGGCATTTTGGTGACTTTCTCCAGTTCAGATTTATTTTAGGATCCAAGCACCTAGCTCTGTCTTATCCTTCATGAATGGAGTACGAAGCAAAGTCATGACCATTTTTCAAGGTCAAAATTTGGCCTAAATCCAAGATCTAGCAGTTTAGGGAGCTCCAGCCAGCTTCCATTTAAAGAACTTAGCTCTAAGCCTATCTTCTCTGAACTGTCTTACCCCAAAAAGACCTTTACAAAAAGCATAAGTTCTTGAAGAACAACTTGAAGGTTGTTATATTTTCCTAAGGGGATAGCACAGTCATTTCACACAGTGTATGGCAGGGCCGAGCTCCCCACTGCTCCATTAGCAACTCCTTTCTTAGTGTTTTCCTCTCCAGAGCAGCTGGTCTCCTGCACCCTCCCAGAATGTCTTAGCCCAAACACCCCTCACCCCCACCATCACCCGGATCGGGTGTCTCTGAATGGTTGCCTGCTGAGTAGTCTTCAAGGTTCTGGAAAATAAAATCTACCTCCTAGGATCAGTGAGAACAAAAACTGCCTTGGTACGACAGCCTTTGAGATGATACATCATTTTTATTTTGAAAATAAGCCAGTATCAAATGGGCTGTTGCTTATTTTAGCATAAGCACAAATCCTTTAAAAATGTAAAAATAATGTACTGTGAGAAAAATGAGTATCTCAGGCCCTGGGTTTGGTAATAAATGGTCCCATCACAGGTGAAATGTGAAGGGCTTTAGGCTGGTGATGTAAGGGAAGGATGTGACAAGAATTCCAAGAGGTTTTCGAACTGTGTGCTAATGAAAGAATATTTAGAGATGCCTTGTTAATATTATAAAGCCAAATGGTAAATGAGCATTCCCCTTAGTCTCACTCATAGTCATGTTAATATGTTTTGTGGAATGTTACCCTAAGGAAAATCATGTGGTTTAACTTGACCACTTTTACTACCTCTTGGTGATCTGATGATAAGGTAACACTCAGGTAACTTACTTTGAACTTGAACTTCATGGGTTTTTGTTGTTGTTGTTGTTGTTGTTTTGGTTTTTCAAGACAGGGTTTCTTTGTGTAGCTTTGTGCCTTTCCTGGAACTCACTTGGTAGCCCAGGCTGGCCTCGAACTCACAGAGATCCACCTGGCTCTGCCTCCTGAGTGCTGGGATTAAAGGAGTGCACCACCACCACCAGCGGGGTTTTTTGTTGTTGTTGTTGTTTGTTTGTTTGTTTTGCTTTTATCTGTAACAAGGAGTTAACTTTTTTTTCCTGTAATAAAGATGAAATGATATGCAGTCATCACTCAGTATCCCTGGGGACCAGTTTCAGGAACTCCACATTCATTACCTGTGGATGCCAGCTCACATCTATAAAATGACTTAGTATTTGCATATAACCTGTGCATCCCTGTTTAAATCATCAGATTATCGATAATAATAAACACTACCTAAGTAAATGGTAGATAGAAGAATGTGCTTTTCTAAGTTGGAGCTCAGAAAATCATTAACAATATCAAAATAAAAAAATTTGATGTATTTTTCAGTGAGACTTTTTTTGAGGATCATTTTAATAACAACAGCTCCAATGTCTCTGGGCAATACTAAACTCACTAAAACCTGGCAAGAATCATAGTCACACACTTTGCTGGCAAGCATTCGTTCACAGTGAGAGCAAAGTTTCTCCAGAAGTTTCTGCATAATTTTACACTGTGTGCCCCTTCTTTAGAAGATTTTTCTTTTGTTTTGTTTTGGTTGTTGGTTGGTTGGTTTGGTTTGTTTGGTTTGTTTGGTTTGGTTTTTGGGCTTCTTTGAGACAGGGTCTCTCCCATCTTATCTCTGGCTGTCCTGAAACTCACTATTTAAACAAGGCTGGACTGGAACTCACAGAGATCACCTGCTTCTGCCTCCCAAATGTGGGGATTAAAGATATATGCCATCACGACTGGCTCTGTAGATGTCTTTACTGAAAAGAGGACACTGGGGTACAGAAGTAAAGGGACTGGTGAGAATCAGAAACATTTTTTCCAAATATTTTTTATTCCTGGTTGTTTGGACATGAGGATACACAGATCTGGATGTAAATTGTATGTGTGTAATAAGATTGTTAACTCCCCAAATCTCTCTAGGGTGAAAGCTAAGTGAAAATCACCTGCATAAGAAAATGTAAAGTGAGAACCTGTTTATTTTTTTCTTCAAAGTTATTTATTCCTCCAAAAAGATAGCAACTTTCAATTCAAATGTCATGTGCTAAGACATTTTCTGAGTAGCTGCAGTTTGGAAAACAGAAAATTGTTTGGGGACAATTCCTAAGGCAACCCCAAACAATGCTAATCTTGGCTGTGTATAAAAGCTACTCAAAAGAATTGGTTGTAAAAAAAATATGGAAAGAAAGAGATTTATCCCAGCTGTAGTCATCATTCCCCAGCACAAACTCTAAATTGCAACAGTTAGATGCCATTCTAAACAAGGCTTAAAGGGTGCTTTAAAACTGGTAAACTTAATGGGTGTCTAATGGTGAACATAAATAACAAATGTTTGTGTGCCGTGCTGTGGGATAAAATATTGATTAAAAAAATCCTGATTGGGTTTAAAATGTGATATCTCAAGCTAGTTACAAAGAAATGTACCAGTGGTAACTGAAGGATTGGAAAACAACGCAATTGAGTAACGATTGTCATGGTAACCTGTAGGCTGCAGTGTGAGCCTCTTGCAGGTCACTCATCTCCTGCAAAGCCCCATGGAAGATTTTGGTAGAAGAGATGATCTGCATTTTAGACATTAAAAATGAGGCAGAAGGATGTTAGAAGCCAAAATGATTAAGGATATAGTACTTTCCTGTTCTCTCCATAGCTGTGGAAAATCTGAAGATGGCTTGCAGCTTTCACAATGCAGAGGTTGAGTCAGTCCCTCCCACATCCTACTAGAAAGGAACTAGGTACGTGGACCACAAGCACATGGGGTGTCAATCATCAAAGCAGCTGGAGAAATTACGATACTTCTCCTCTTTATCTAATAATTTGGAGATCGTCTAAATGTAAGTTCTGTGTATTCTAACTCTATTCTATGACATTTAAAAAATTGTTTTTGAGCTCTTATGTATTTTTTGTGACTCAGACTAGTTCACAGGAGATAGTCCCTTGAGCTCCATTTTCAAGTGAAGATATGTGAGCAACGGGTTGTTGCTTTGGAAATGAGCACTTTGTGAAACTCAGATACACATTTTTACTGAAAGCAAACTTATCCTGGAGATGAAAGTGAGTTTGCATCTTCCTGGTGTGCTTTGTACAGGGACAGGAAGTGCTTTGCTGAAGACACAGTTACTTAATTATCTGTGTACCACTGGTAATGTAGTCATGCCCCTTACTTTACAAAAAGCCATGCCAAAATTATAAGTGAATTGTCTGTTTTACCAGTGAGCTTTTCTCTAGAAGATAAACACAGGAATGGAAGACACCTGGCTCTTAGCACCCAGGTTAAAGAGGATCAGGTACAACCATTACAGAATCATTTGGCAAGTTAATGGAATGGGCACTGACTTTAAGAATCATAGATTCTTAAAAACCACAGAACAGTAAAACATCTTCCAATTTTATTTTTAAGTGGCATCTTTTATTTATTTCTGTTGTCCAAAATAATAAAGCACTTTGGTCATTTTTGGTAAATGACAGCAGCATTCCAAGTTTTAGGCAAGAAAGGCAACTCTAAGAGGTATCTGTTCGCATTGCTAAAAAAAGCAAGTACTGTTTGATACCTTTTGCTGTCTTAAAGAATTTTAACATGTGTACACTCTGAAGGAATGCATCTAGTTTACATGGGAATGTAAGATAAAGAAGAAAAATTAATGCAATGCTTTCTAGTTTGTGGTCCCAGGCAGTCAGGGTTTAATTTGGGAGAGTTTAGCAACGGAGAACCAGAGAACTGGAGAAAGGCACAATGCCACTTCCTTAGTCACAAAGGGTTCTTGCTGAGATCCTTATGTCTCTTGTTATCTTGGATCTATTCCTGTAAAGCTTGTAGTAATTTTCTAAAAAAAGAATGTGAGGGCCTAACTGCTGACACATAATTACAGCGGGATGATGACGGCTCGTGCTATAATCCACTATAATCAAGGCTGGATTCTCTCTGATTATATGTCCAGTTGTTCTCAGCCTTGAAACAGTTGCTAGCAATGTTCTTGAGAAGCAATTTCCCCCTGTTCTCAATCCTTTGTGAAATCTGCTTGAGCATTTATTGTAAAATCTTGAAGACTGTATCCCCTAGGCACTCTTTACCTTCTACATACAGTGTCATATATAAGTCATTTATTTTAGAACTTAGCTGTGAGACCTTAAGTTTCCACATCAACAGAGAAAAATGAGAAATTGGTGAGAAATGACAAGAGAATTTTGAAAAAAAAAAAAAGAATTCTAAGAAAGAAGAATTGTCATTGACCAGCTTGATCTGTAAATCTGTTTTGCATGAGTACTTTCTTGACACAAGAGGCCTCTACATGAGGACTCAGTTTTGTCCTGGAATGAAGAAGCATTGGCAGCCAAGACTGGCATACTGCACTCCCATGTCACCCACTTCCTCTGCCTGTGAAGGACATTGCTAGTTGGTCCAGTCAGTCTCGGTATGACACTGCATAAATAACCTTCCCTCTACTGTCACTCCGGTGGAATGCATATTTTAGTATATACTTTGTTCTGCACCTTGGTCCAGTAATTCACATGAAGATCCTTTGTACATATTCAGTGATATATCCACGGGAGCTAAGACAAAGAAATATTTTATCAATCTGTTATTTTCGTCTGCTTATACTACCATGACCAAACAGCATGGATCATGTCTTACTTTCACATAGTTCTAGAGGTTAGAAGGTCTAAGATTAAGATCTGGCAGAGGGCCGTCTCCTCACTGTGTCCCCACATGATGGAAAAAGAGCAAGTAAACTTCCTGGCGTCTCTTTTTATTAGGACTAACTCTACAATCTGGGCCCTACCTATATCCCCCTATTTGACTCCAATCCTATAAAGACTCCATCTCCAAAAGAAGTCACATATGGTAAGAGGTTAAACCTAAATGTAGTGGGTGGCTGGCTGTCATGTCAGCAAATCTCAACTTGAACACAAGGGAACAGCATGGTCTTATTGTTCCAGGTTCTGGGCCGGGAGGGACCAGGCCAGTTAAGTGTAGTAATCTGATAATACTAAGGAGAAAAGTCATAGTGATTCTGAGCCAGGGAATGTCAGAGGAATGATGTTCAGTTACAAGTGCAATAAGCCATGTGGAATCCAGTTTTGAAAGCTGGCTACAGACAAGGGAGAATGTTGTCCTGACTCACTTCCTCACAAGGGCCTCTTGGGGATCATATAACAAAGATCCATGAGTCCTGGAGAATCCTAAGTCCTGGAGAGCCCTTTCTTGATGACATTAAAGCCACAGAATGTAGACACCAAACTCTACAGAAGGATTGGCTATGGCTACTCATTCTGGCTGCTCATTCTCTTCCCAGAACAGTTGAAAATCACAGCTGCCTTCAGATACAACTGAAGTTTAGTCCATTTTCCATCCATTCTCTCCTTCCCTGTTTTCCTTGCTTTCTTACCATTACCCTCCCATTTTCTTCTCCTTCTTCATGAATGACTTAGGAAAATGCTTTGCTAAAGATGAAGGGAGGGCTAAGGAGATGATTCCGTGGATAAAGGGCTGGCTGGCTGCACAAGTATGGCCTGAGTTCTGATCTCCAGCACCCACATAAGAAGTCAGGCTTGGCAGCATGTTCCTTTAGCCTCAGTACCGGTAGGTAGAGGCAGGAGGACCCCAGGGGCTCCCCACATAGACAGTGTAGCTGGATTGATGACTACTAGATTCAGTGAAACTGTCTCTCAAAAAATAAGGTGGAAACGACAGGGAAAGACACTAGACATAAACCTCCCCATCTTTGCAGGGACAGGCACACACACACACACACACACACACACACACACACACACACCACACATACCCACACAGGGTTAGGAGACACCTCTATGGGTTTCAGTTTTCCTTGTGGTTTATGTAAACTAGTCTGTAGGCCTAGATTAGGCTCAGATGTCCAAGTGCATGGGGGAAGCAGACCCATAGCATATTGCAGACAGCACAGGCTACAGCTACTCTGGTTTGTACTACAGCATTCACCAACAGTTCTTTGAGTGGAAAAGAGCAGCATATTCTGAAACTGAGATTTCATCCAGGGTCTCAGGTGAAAACCAGATGAAAGGAGAGGAGGGTGAGTTTGGATTGGGATGTGGTTTTGGTTGTGAAAAGTGAATTGGAGAGCCCCCAGCTTGGGGTATGAGCTCATCATAAAATCGCTGAGTTGTCTTCCCAATGTGGAAGCTAACAAGAAAGCCTTGTGACATAGCACAGATTTCAGCTCACGATCAAAAGCAAGAGAAACAGAAATAGAAACTCCTGCTCAGAGCTGTGTAAAATGAAACAGGTTCTTTTACAGAGCAACAAACTTCCTGACACTGTCAGGCCTGGAGAAGGAACGGTCTGAGCCCTTGTACAGACAGAGCAGTAGACTCTTCCAATCAGGTAAGACTGGCTCAGACGTCATTGGGCTGTTCATTATGACTGGAATATCGCAGATTCTCTGGTTCTGTACAGCATGATCACAGGCACAGGCGCCACAGCCGGGAATTAGTTAAAAAACAAAACAAAACAGTGTTGAAATGCTGAGTCTAGGAGTTTATGAGTTCTGACTGTAGGTGGTAGGTGCCAGGTCTGGGCATAGCAACTTCATCCCTGCAGGCAAAGGCTGCCTCCTGTCAGTGAGGGTGACCTCAGCTTATCAGCATTAGCATCTTGGGTCAGACTAATTTGCATATGACGGATATTAGCAAGGATGTAAGGATAATTACTAGAAGAAATGACTGCAGGAAGGAGCGAGCATTTGCCACAGAGAGCAGCTGGGAGGCTAGGTGACTGGACTTCTACTCTTGGAGTTCATTTCACTGTATTTTTATGTTTCTTTTGTTTTATTAGCATATATTCACTGTTAAAAATGATGGGTTTCATCTTGACAATATCATGATGTAAGTCATGTACTTTACTTATTTTACCCCACCCCATCCCCACTGTTCTCTCTCTCTTTTCATTTTATTGTTCAGTTTTCCTTATATTGCAATGTTGAGGCTGGCCAGAAAGTGTACATCTCATTTGACTCTGACAAAATGATTTAATCTATAACAGCCAAGGTAGCATCACAGGAGAAAAAATTTACATCTGGAAGATGTCCAAAGGATGCATGCAGCTTCTCACAGGAAAGAGAACATTCCCATGTGGAAGATGATCAGTGAGTCAATATTGCTTCTCACCAAAGAATCAAATGCTAGGTGTTTTACCCTATCTATAAGGAATGTTTATGTAAATGGGGCATATATAAATAAGACAGTTCTACATGGGGTATCTATAACAAGTGTAAGAGGAGGTTACTTTGGTCAATCTCTATTATTCCAAGGCCATGTGTTTAAACCATTCATTGTTCATCTTACACCACCCAGCAGTTCTGCAGTACTAATGTCAAAACTTTGGTGTCCTTTCCAGAGAGGCCATCATTCCTGGTTGGATTCTTGTGGCAAAAAAGAGATGCCCAGATATTGTATCTAGGTGCCCCATTCAGCAGAGACATTGAAACCTGATATCACTGAGATTTTATGAGTTCTCTTGGGTCAGATTATTACTCTAAAAGGACAGAATGAGGTGTTGGGAGCTTCCATTTTGCCAGGAATGAGACAGAGTTGGATAGAGTGAAGTTGGATTTATTTTCAGGTTCAATAGTTAGCAAACCCTGGCATCTTTGTACTCTGAGTGCGAAAGGCTGCCTTGACACCAAATCCTGGCCTGAGGACATTCTTGTTTTTCTACGAACCACTCAAGTTCTTTGGAGGACCAGATATTTCCAAACTGTCCTGTGACCTGTGCAGAGAAGGCCTCTGCCCTGACAGCTGGTCTGGAGAATCTGCCTATCACATACATCAATTTGCAAAGACTCAGATGTTTGCTAACTAACAGAGCAAGTGAGAATTGTAAGAGAGACTTAGGAGCTGAGATGGAACTCCACCCAAGCCAGAAGGCATGCTGAGCTGAGGACTCTTGCCTATGAAGATGGTAGTGATGGAGGGTAGGGGGATAACTGAAGAGAAATAACAACTTGCTTCCTTTCTTCTGGAGGTGTTGGGCATTTTGAGAAGGGAAAAACTGTTTTGAGAAGGGGAAGAAGCTCCCTTCAACATGACCAATGGACCAATACAATTTCTCACCTAGAGCACCTCTCCTACATGAAAGAGTGTTCACATCTGGAAGATGACCAAAATAGGGATGTAGCTTCTCACCTAGATTGTTTCCAATAAAAGAGAAAGATTGTGTTCATACTCTCTCTGGTCTTCACATCTGGAAGATGACCAAAAGATGGATGCTGCTTCTAACAAGAGTGCTTCTTTTACAGGTGTGTGTGTGTTCACATCTGGAATGGAGCTTGGTTGGGCCAGATCTTGGTTCATCCTCTTCTGCTGCTCACCCCAGCAGACCTGTGCAGGTCAGAGGGGCCAAACCCTTTAACCATCAGGTCTCTGGGGACAGTACCTAGAAAGTAGTTAGGAGGAATGTATTGGAACATAATGTGGGTTCACACTATGCATTGTCCAGTTCCCATGATGCAATATGAAGAGGGTTAGTTCCTGGCTATGAGACTCCAGCAGTGGAGTCTGATGCCAGCAAACCAGCTACCTAGAATGGTATGACTGCCCATCCTTCTGGATTTGGTCCCTGCAATTAGTTTTCTAGGGTTTTGTAGGCAAAGCACCACAGACTGGCTGTCATACCAGCATCAATTTCTTTTTTCACAATCCTGGAACTATAATGACTGGAGAAAAAATATGTTCTGATCCTCTATTTCTGCAATTATAAAATAGGAAGAGAAATACCTACCCCATGAGGCTTCTGAAGAAAATTTAACTTATACCATTTGTACATAAGCAAAAGATCCTTGGTTCCTGGGGTCCCAGCTTGACTATTGCAAGATTGCTGAACATACATATGAGTTACAGCCTGGTTTACTCAGACACTCTACTGAATTGTGTAGATATATAAATGTAAAATAACAGTGAAAAAAAACCCTGAAATTTTAGGTAATAGTTCATACATGTTCCTTTTCATAGAGTCTATATATGGAATTTTAGTCTGGGGTAAATTCAAAAATGAAAGTTATAATAAATTCATGTATTACAAAATGAAAGAAGGCCAGCTTTCATTTTGCTGCAGTATTTTTTTTCAACACTTTAATTTTAGAGTGAAGCAATTCAAATTATGTTCCCTAATGGTCTTTGGTGCGTGTTGTACAAATTGCAGAAAGAACAAAACAGAAGAGAGAACCCATTGCTATAATGGGTTTCATTTTTCTTCTTTCCTTTTTAATCTAATGTTTTTGAAGTGTTTTCCCATGGGAATAGAAGTTCCTTCACACAAGTTGAAATGAAAGGGAAGAATTCTCCACACAGAGTGGCTCATAAAAACACGTTTCCTATCTCATCTCCAAGAGTAGAATGGGTTTCACGGACCTAACTGAGGAATGTGAGCATCCTAAGTGGAGGTTCCTGACTGAGGAATGTGAGCATCCTAAGTGGAGGTTATCTTAGAGGGAAAACTTCATCTCAGGGAAACAGAGAGGAAAGTTGCCAAAAGAGAATTTGCTTTTCCTTCTTGCTCCTTGCCTGGCAGAGCTGATGATTCTGTCCTTCCTGGAGGCAGACATCAGAGAGTAGGGGGTCTGTCAGGGGACAGGATAGATGTTAGTCCAGAAAGGTATGTCCTTAAATGGGCAGAAGAACATCACAAACAGAATCCCTAGATGACAGGCTTAGTGACATTTTCTGATCAGGTGTGGGCATTTTGAGGGTGTCTGAACTGTGTTTGGAGATTTCTTTTCTTCCTCTTGAGGTAATTCTGCTGTCTTTCCGCTAACCTCACAGGTATAGATAGCTTTCCAAATGCTTTACAGCTTCTATCCACTTCCCCATGGGCCTACCTGCTGAGGCCCAGGTGTGGTCCTAGGAAATGTTAGCACTTCTTCATGGGTCTCTCAGCTTTGCTCAAATCCAGATAATCTTCCAAATCCTTTCTAAATCACACTGTGTTGCCAGGTAAAATACAGGGGCCCAGTTGAAAGTAAAGTTTAGATAAATGATAATGCCTTAGTGCATGTGATCATTTTTATCACCACTGCCACCAAATACTTGATAGGAACAAGTTAAGATAAAAGATTTGTTTTGCTCATGGGTTCAGAGGCTTTGTTTCATTATGGTGAGGAGCTGGCAGAGCAGCCTGTGTCCTAATGGACAGGAGGCAAAGCAACAGTAGGACCAGGACAAAATACAGCACCCAATGACTTCCTCAAAGCAGACCCACAATTTCACTATTTCCCCATAGTCAGTTCAAAGTTTGAATCCATCACTGGATATTTATCTGTTTTCAATCCAGCTAACGAAAGCCCTATATACTATGACCCAACTTTTTTGCTTGTTTGTTTTTCTAAGTTCTCTTTGTTGTTTGGTCCCTCCCCAATAGGCTACTAACTCCGGGTTTCCCACAGCAGACTTTGTGATATGAACTGGAGTCCGTGCACTTTATTTTGGATGCTTTGAAAACTTTGGTAAGGAAAGGGGAAGTGGGACATTACCCACTGTGGGTGGCTAGAGCTGAGTCCTGTGGGCAAATTCTGAGAAACAAAACCCATGCAAGCTCATTCCGCCTGTGGGCAGAAGCAGCTGGGCTGTTCACACACCAGCTGTGCCAGTTACTTGTTGAGAGTTCCATTTGGAGTGTTATTCCTCTCATGTCATTGTCCCGAGAGATGGACAGTGATCTTCTGGCCATCTGAAGAAAAGACCTCAGGTAGAGATGCAGATGCAGGCAAGTCAGAGCACACTGCTGGAGACAGGGAAAATTATCATGTACAGGAACAGGGACAAGGGCAGCTGTTGCAGACATTGCATTTCCATTTTAGGGTACTTCATGTTGTTCTTCTCTCAGACTCTTTGCATCTCATCCCCACAGCCCTTTGTTCTTTTCAGATTGTAACTTAAACTTTGAGTCATGATCTCATAGGGGGTCATAATTGAATGTAGGGGGTCATGAAAAAGCCGGAAGAAGATTTATGAATGTGCAATGGCCCAAATCAAATCAGATGCACGGTGAATCCAAGGTGTTTCTGGCAGTGCTCACCTGTGTTACATCACCTGACTTCCCTGCAGCCCATGCTCACTTCACACAGAGTCTGCCCACACATCAAGCAACTCCAACAAACACAGTTAGCCTGAAATGCCTCTGCCCAGCTTGAGACTACCATATGATGTGAGTTGCAGTATTTTTACTATAAATGCAATGTCTCCAGCTCTTATAAAAATATAATAGTTTATTGGTGAAATTATTAAGGCCACTCCACATAGTTAAAAGGGAGGTTTATTTTGTGGGATAACTTACAAATGAAGGGATAGGTTGTAGGGTCTGGCAAAGGTCTGGCACAGTCCGGCAGTGTTCTCTGGAGAACTCTGCTCAGTCTACCTCCAGTGTCCAGGGTCCTAGAACCAAGAGAGTGCTCTCCTCTCAATCCTGGGTCTTCAGCTTCCTCCCTCAGCCCTGCCCTGTGGGTGTGACCATTACCAAAGCCTCAATGGGGGTTGGAACTTCCAGGCCAATGCTGGGATGGCTACCCACTACAATAGTTTAATTACGAAAAACAAAACAAATTTTTCTATTGTCATTTAGCAGCATGTGACCTTGGAATTGTTATATCATTGAATGGGATTGAGTTAGAATGTTATGATTTTAAAAACTATGTTTGTGGAACTGGAGTGTTTGCTGCTTAGGAGTGTTTGCTGCTCTTCCAGAGCACTTGAGTTAGACATCCAGTAAGCATACATTGTGATTCACAACCAACTGTAACTCCAACTTCAGGGGATTGGATACCCTCTGCTGGACTCCCAGGTAACCGCATTCATACACAGAAATACACATGTGCATATGACTTAAAATATAAAAAAACAAAAATTATAAACAAAACAAATATAAAAATCAACCTTTAAAAATTGCTGTTTGAATTGCTGTCTGACTTATCTTTCAGTTTTTAGAAAAGTCATTCAGCGGATTTGGCCTGGAATTAGTGTTGAAATTTTTTTTTTTAAGTCTGAAATGGCCCTGAAGATTTACGCCCTCTGTACTATGTGTTTATGGGAAACAGTGTACTCGGCATTGATGATCACTCATTAAAATATCAGTCAGCTCTGAACAATGATGAAGATGCTCTACATCTTGGAGGATCAGATATTCAGCCAACATTTAACTGCATAAGTAAAAATAACTAACAATATCCATACCTTAATAATTTCAAATTGCTATACTTAAGACAGATTTTCTGCCAATTTTGTTATTCATCAACATTTTTTTTTTTAAACTTAGCTCCAAGGAGCAGGCCTGTGAGAGAGTAGGCCAACTTAAAGAGTCTTTCTTGATAGGAGGTATAAAGAAGGGGCTCTCTTCCTCTGACTGACATGAAGTAACCTGTGATGGCTTGCCACTCTCTTGGCTCAGAAAACCTTACAAGCGCTGTAATTCAAGTGTACTTAGTGTTCACTGTGACACCTGTCAAGTTCCCTGAGCTTTGGGGGGTCTACATATCTGAAAATCTACCTGAACATGTCACCTTAAAGAAGTCATACATGCCACTCTGGTGATATAATGACAGACTTGGTAGTTGTGCCCAGGCCAAACCAGGAGGGAGGGGATGGGATGGGCAAAGTGTTAGTGGACCAAAAATAGTGTGAAATTTTGCTACCTAGGCTTGAAAACGGAGAAAGGAATGTTGAACTTAAAAGGTTCAGACATAGATCCTCTGGTCATTAAACACGCCCAAATGAACAAAGCACCCGAGATGTATCACCAAACCTGCGAAGCCCAAGGTCATATTGACCTGCATGAGAGGTGTCCTCTGCCACATTGAGATGCTCCTCACTGGAAAGGAAGACAGGAGAGAGGGAGCCTGCATCCCAGAAAGAGAACCATGAGAAACAAAGCAAGGTGCAAGGTATAGTAACAAACCCAGCAAGAGTGCAAACCCATACACACATATTGATTTAAACACAAAATATTTTTAAAAGAGCTAAGAATGTGATCAAACAGAAAACAATCAACAACTTTCCGTATTTTTCAGAGAAATGAAGTCACAGGGCAAACTGTAGCTTCCCAAATTGGAAAGACAGGCAATCAGACTGAGGAATTAAATCTTACTGGGTGAAAATAGGAGCAGAAATCTCCCTGAGAATGGTCCGGGGGTGGAAAAACCCAAACTGTAATTGGTAAGATGCTGAGGGCTCAGTGTGAGTATCTTGGTGAAAAGTTCCAGGGCACTTGGTCAGTCAGTCATCAGGCACCCTACACTTTGTGAGTCCATTCCAGTATTGCCAGGAGGTTTTCACGGTAAATACTAAAGGAAAAAACACTCCTTGCTTTGGTGGAAGGAGGAGAGACAGAACTCTTGATGCCTGCCAGAGCTGTCTGTTCTTGCCAAGGTCGGCACTTAGGAGGATTGATTTTCCCAGAAGCTAAACGGATGGGTTTTATCAGACTGGAACCTGTCTTAGGGAAGAAAAAGAGGAAACCCTAATTCCTCCAGCCATCCTGCTTCACCTCACATTAACAGAACTTAAGACGTGCATCAGCAATTCATGGTCCAGGGACACACACTGTTAGAGTGTTGGGAATCCAGCCACAGGGCCCCAGGCAACGCCTTTTCCCCACACAACCTCACTGCCCTGCTGCCTAAGTTCCTTTTGCCCCAGCTCCTCTCATCCAGTATAAGAGCAACAATCAGACACCACACTGGTATCTGGAATTACTGGATCAGCAATGGTTTTGGTAAAGATTCAACTGACATGGTGCAGCTTTGTATATTTATGGACACAGTGTGAGGTATTTCAATTCATGTATACTAATTAGTAGATTAAGGTAATTGGCATTTCCATCACCTCAAGCATTTACCAGTTCCTTGTAGAGATAAAGGATTTTTGAAAACCTTGTGACCGAGTTTCTGTAAAATGTATAGAAAACCCAGGAGTAGAAGGATAATGTGAGCAGGAACACAAAGGCAGAAGCTCTGCTACAGACTCTAAATGAAGGGCCAGAGACCAAACCACCAATAGAAATGACGGACAAAGAACATCTTTTCTATGCTCACTAGTAAATCACCCATGGCAGAGGAAGAATCTCTGAGATTAAATGTACAAAAAATCAGTAACTTACCAAACTGAAAAACAAATAAGTTCTGAAATATAAAAATAGCAGAGTATGTAAGGATTGTCACATAACTACAAAGGATGCAACATATGTGGGAGGGGATCACAGGAGAAGGGGTGGGGGCAAGGTTTTAAAATAGTGACTGAAGACTTTCAGACAGGAAGCCATGCTTTCAGAAATCCCAGAGAAGACCAACAAATGAAACTAAACAAAAAAGTGAGAAAGTTAAAATAAAATTCTAGTTGGGCCTACTGATACACACCTGCAATCCTATCACTCAGAAGGCTAAATAGGAGGACTGCAAATCTGAGGACAGCCTGGATGTTTTAATCACTAAATACCAGCCTATAATGTATAGTGAGTACCTGTTACCAATGAAACAAATAAACTATGCCTAGTCATGTAGTAGTCAACTTCTCATTAGCGTAACAAGAGATCTAAGGTAATCAAACCCAAAAAGAGGAAGTTGAGTTTAGCTGACAGTCTTAGAGGTTTCCACTCTGGCTTTGGAGCATATGATGCAATCCACCACAGAAGTAGCAGGTAGCCAAGGAAACATATGAATCTTATGCAGTCAGGAGGAGATAAGGGAAAGGGAGAGACAATGGTTCCATAATTCCCTTCAAAGCTGTCCTCAAAGACTAGAAGATGCAAGAATCTACCTCGTAACATTTCCACTCCCAAGAGCACCAAGCTGAGACCTGAGTATAACAGGATAGTGTTTAAACCCAAGACAGTCCAAGCTAAATAAAATATCTTGAAAGAAACCAGTATGAAGAAACACACCTGTGTGTGGTTTGAATGAGATGACCTCATAGTCTTCAGAACTTGAATGCTTGGTCCCTGGGTGCTGCTGTTTGGGTTGGTTTAGGAAGTGTGGCTTTGTTGGAAGGACTATGTCACCAGAGGTGGGATTTGAGAGTTTAAAGACTGGCATCATTTCAAATCCATTCTCTGCTTCATGCTTGAGGTTTAGGATATGAGCCTTGAGATGCTGCTCCAGCCACCATGCCTGCTGCCTGTTGCCTCCACTCCACCATCATGGAGTCTAACCCTTGGGAACTCTAAGCCCAAATAAACTCTTCTGTAAGTTTCCTTGGTGTTTTATCACAACAGTAGCAAGGTAACTAATATACCTTCTCTACCGCGGTTAGGAGGGAGCAGTGTTATTCAACTTCTCAGAAGCCATGTAAACAAAACCAGAATACCATGAGAAGTATGGGAAAATAGGGACACCACCAGAGAGTCTCCACCTGGGGAACAATCCCTCAAAAGTGAAGGAGAAATAAAGCCTGACTTGAAAAACAAAAGTAGGAAATTTGTTGGATTCAGATATAACTTGAAAAAAAAATAGAAAAACAAGTTCTTTAGAGAGAAAGAAAATAGTGTAGGCCAGAAATGCAAGGCAGAAGAACACTGGAGATGGAACAAGTGGGGGCAGGCTAATGAATTTGTGTTATTCTCAATTGATCTAAAAAGTAGAAGTTTTATTTAAAGTAACAACAGCAGCAGTATGTTCAGTTATGTCTGGTATGTATAACTGAAATGACTGGCTGCAAGAACAGAAGAGATAATGGGGAGAAACTGGGGATATTTTGTAATTATGAAATGCTTGCACTGACTGAAGCTTCACAGTGTTACCTGAAAGTGGATTTGAATTGGTCTTAAAGATAAATCACAAACTATAGAGTAATCGCTAAAAATTTGCTAAAGAGATATCTAAATTGAAATGCTAACAAAGAATAAAGCTTGAAATCCTAAAATGCTTAGTAGGAACCACAAAAAGTAAAGACTGGAGAAGAAAAGTAGGAACAAAAACAAGGGTAACTACTGGAAAAAAAAGTAAGAAAAAAAAGGTAGAAGTAAAGCAAACTGTAGTAATAGTCAACTTAAACATCATTGATCTCAATACTCTAACAACAACAACAACAAAACCAAATTATCTTTGGTTACGTGCCTAGCCTTTAACTATTGAGCCCTGTGGTGGTGAGGGTGAGGGAAAGATGCCCTCCCCACCTTGCACCTACCACCTGTAGCACAAATCTTAAAAGGTCTTATTAATAAAATCAAACCTGAAGCCAGTTATTGGGGTGAATTCTGGAAGATCAGAACAAACCACAACCACCTCACTTCACCAATTCCTCAGCTGAGCCTATTTCCTCAGACTGGAAGCCTCTGAGTCCCCATCCAAATGGATCTCAGCTGAACTGCTGCTCAAAAGCCTAAAAGCTTAACAAGACTCTAGTTCCTATTCCTCATACCTTATATACCTTTCTGCTTCCTGCCATCACTTCCTAGAATTAAAGGCATGTGTCACCATGCCTGGCTGTTTCCAGTGTGGCTTTGAACTTGCAGAGATCCGGATGGATCTCTGCTTCCAGAATGCTAGGATTAAGGGTGTGTGCGCCACCATTTTCTGGCCTCTATGTCTATCTAGCGGCTGTTCTGTTCTCTGACCCCAGATAAGTTTATTAGGGTGCACAATATTTTAGGGAACACAACATCATCACATTTCCCCCTTTTTTTTGCTTATAACTAATGAAAGAAAAACTATATCCAATAAGTGTATGCAATATATACAGTCAAGAATTACATTAACAATAAGGGGAACTGACACTCCCCCTTACCAGCTATAGCACTCAGGAAAGTGGGCTCTATACCTCACCTGGGCAGCAGAATAGAGCTGACCCTGTTGACACCCTGAGAACATGAGCGTGGGAGATCTGGCCCCACCCCTCATCGCCATATGGTGGTATGGGCAAGAGAGAGATGTCGTCATGTCCTGTTGTTCCTCCCCCCCCCCTCTGCCTCCCTGCCCACCGAAACACATACACCTATAACAGGTGGGAGAGCTGGTCCTGAGGTCACAGGAGCAGGAGAACTGTTCTTACCCTGCCTCTTACCAGCTGCAGCACTTTGGAGAGTGGCCCTTGCACTTTACCTGGGTAACCCTGATGGTGTAGGTGTGGGAGAGCTAACCCTGAGGACATGAAAACAGGAGAAGCGGCCCCACCCCTTGCTCATCACCACAAGGTGTGAACTAGCCAGGGTAATGCTGAAGACCTCACCCTGGTAGTGATGAGAGAAGAGAGCTGGCAGGCTGACCAACCCTGCAACTACCCAGGTCCAGAACCAAGAACCAAGGTTGTGACTTGGCCCACCCCAACATTCACCCCATTGATGATCTGCTGAAGCACGTGAAGGGGCCAGTACTGCAGACTCAAAGTTGCAGGATCTCCACGACACAGACCAACAACAGGATTTCCAAGAAGAGGCCCAGCAGAAACCAGAGGCCTCAAACCAGACCGATGACTCTTTGCAATGAACACTTGCAAGTAAAGATATACAGATAAAAGGGTTTACAGCATGACTCACTGTGCCATGCTACAGCTTCCATGACAAGACTGATTTTTCCTTTTCTTTTTTTCTCTTAAATTTCATTTTATTTAATTTTTTTTGGGGGGGCAGGTTGCAAGGGCAGAGGGCAGATACAAAGGAACAGGGAAATGAATGGGATTGAGATGCATGATGTGAACAACACAAAGAATAAATAAAAAGAAGGTTAAAAAAAACAAATTATCAAGGTAAGTGAAGAATAATAACAGTATGCTCTCTAGAAGAATTCCATTTTAAGCTGGGCAATGATGGCACATGCCTTTAATCCCAGCACTTGGGAGGCAGAGGCAAGTGGATCTCTTTGAGTTTGAGGCCAGCCTGGTCCAGCAAGCTCCAGGACAGCCAGGGCTACACAGAGAGACCCTCTCTCAAAACAAACAAACAAACAAACAAACAAACAACAATAACAAAAAAGAATTCCATTTTAAATATAAAGATAATCACTGATTATGAGTAAAAGTATGAGATAATATGCCATGCCAACAAGAAAAGTGAGAACACATAAATACTTTTAGACAATGCTGACTTGAAGCATTAGGAGTAATGATGGCATTTTATATCAATACTGAAAGAAGATACAGCATTTTTAATGTGCATGAAGAAATAACTGAGTATCAAAATTTATACAGCAAGAACTAATAGATATCCAAGGACAAATAGATGAAGTCACTATTATAGTTGGAAACCCAGTGGCTCTCTATCAGAAATGGATACCCCCTAACCTGGCAAAACGGCTTAATGGGAAAAAGTATCTGCTGCCAAGTCTGGCAGCCTCAGTGGGCTGCTGGGACCCACAAGGTGGAAAAAGAGAAGCATCTCTGAAAGTTTTCCTCTGACCTCCACATGTATACTATGACATACAGTTAATAAGTAAGTAAGTCAATTAATAAATAAATGTAATTTAAAAAATGAATGGATTGGTCCTACAGGCAGAAATTCAGCATAGACATAGTTGAACTAAACAACAGCAAATGTCAACTAGATATAATTGATATTGTTTAGAGTTCATCCTCAAAAAAGAAAATTACATGTTCTTCTCAACCTTACATGGAACTTTCTCCCAAACAGACCACACTATGGACCATAAACATCCTTAACCAATGTAAAGGAATAGAAATCACATAATGTTTGCTCTTAGTTAGCAGTAAAATTAAAGTAAAAATCAATAACAGAATGATATATGGAATAGTCTAAAAGTACACAAAGAATAAATAATACTTAAATCAAGAGAAAATTTAAATGATTTTGACCTAAACAAAAATGGAACTTATCAAAGTTCATGGGGACAGGGGTCGATCAGGGAAAGTCACTCTTACGGGGAAACCAAGGTTCTAAATGTGTGTTAAAGAAGAAACATCTAAAGCAGGTCATCAAAGTTTCTACATTAGGAAACTAGAAAAAGACAGGTAAAGAAGAGTAAATAAACCCAAAGAGCACAAAGGGAAGAAATAAACATTAGAGCAGAAGTCAGTGAAAGCTTTAAAAGGACATCGACAGATATCGTCAGCAAAAGGAAACACTTACATATTAAAATTTCCAATGAAATCAGTTAGTGTGCAGACCGGCTAAGTAGGAAAGAAAGAAGACGTAAGTCACACAACTCAGAAGTGACAGAGAAAGTTCCACTGCAGACCTCCTGCATGTTAACAAGACAGCAAATGAATATCACAAACAGCTCCATCAACCACAAGTTTGGTAACTTAGATGAAGCAGACCGGTTCCTTGAAAGATAAATATGCTACAGTACACAAGAAGAAACCGATAACAGCCTAACATCTTGTAAAGAAATAGAGCCAGTAGTCAACAACCTTCCAAGCAGAAAGCACCTGACTAAAGTAACTGGATAAGAAAATTCTGAACAACTCGAGGAAAAATTCCACCAGTTCTCTACAATCTCTTCAGAGAACAGAAGCGAATAAGAACCTTTTTCATAATTTTATCTAAGAGGATAGCATTATTATAACATCAAATATTAAGTAAGGGTATTATCAGAAAACTACAGACCAATCATTTTCCTGAACATAAGTGAAAAAATCCTTGTCAAATATTTAGTAAATGTAACACAAAGTGAATATGAAGAGTTAAATGTGGTAACTAAGCCTGCACACCTTGCAAGTTTGGTTCAACATTTAAGAGTAGTTTAGTATAAATCCATTACATCGTCTAAAGAAGAGAAAATACATGACCGTATCAATAGATACTGAGAGAAAATTCAGCAAAATGTGCATATGTTTATGCCAAAAGTCAGCACCAAATCAGAGAAAGGAACTTTCTCCACTTGCTAACAGAGGTCCTCAAAACAGACAAACAAAAACACCTACCAAATAATGAGAATCTGCAACTTTCCTGACAAAATCAAGACCACAGCAAGAATATTTTCTTTTTTACAAGTTTTTCTACTTTATACTTGAAGTCCTACGAACTCAGGTTATATTAAAGAACAATAATAAAAGGAAGAAAGAAAAGGTATGAAGATTGAGAGGGAGAAAAAATATTCATTTTCAAATGATAAGACTATCAAATACAGTGGAATCACAGAAAGAAAATTAATTGTTTCCCTATATACCAGCAAAGAACAAGTAGAACTTGAAATTAAAATACATTGTCATTTACACTAACTTCTTAAGAAACTTCTACTCAAGTTTAAATCCAACAAAATAATAAAAGATCTATATGAGGAAATCTTCAAAACTCTGATGAAATACATTGTATTACTTACTTTTCTATTCCTGTGATAAAGCACCATGGTGGAATATTATTTTAACCAGGTGAAGATGTCTTACATCTGTTTATGCTGCATTTGTTAATGAAGTAAAGATGTGTGTTTAATTATGAAAGATGGGTTACATTTGTTTCACCTTGTCTGTCGAAGGCATCTGATTGGTCTAATAATAAGCTGCATGGCCAATAGCTAGGCAGGAAAGGGATAGGTGGGGCTGGTGGGCAGAGAAAATAAGTAGGAGGAGAAATCTTGGCTCTAAAGAAGAGAATGAGGGAGAAAGAGAGGGACACACCTGGGGCAAGAAGTTAGGCAGCCAGCAGCCAGACATAAGAAGCAGTGAAAATAAGATACACAGAAGGAAAGAAAGGTAAAAAGTCCCAAGACAAAAGATAGGTAAGGAGAAACAGGTTAATTTAAGTTAAAAGAGCTAGGCAGAAATGAGCCTAAGCTAGACTGAGCATTTATAACTAATAAGAAGTCTCTGTGTCATGATTTGAGACCTGGTTGGTGGCCCAAAAGAAAAAGCCTGGTACACACCATGGCTAAGGCATGTATGATACACACCATGGCTAAGGCATGTATGAGAGGAGGGGATGCAGGAGCAGGGAGTGAACAAAAGGTCTACATGCCTACTGTTCAATCCTTGTGTAAATTAAAAATGCATTTAAAATAAAATGTATTGACTGAAAATATTTCACTGATAGAAAGTTTTACTTTTACTTCCTAAGTCTCCATTGCCTTCCCCAAAGCCAGTTAACTCCTGAGGTAATGACAGCAAGCAAGTCTTTTAGAGCAAACAACTTAAAGAGATACCAAAAACATCTCACCCAGACTACAGTTATCTCTCAGTCATGTCACATTAGGTCAGATGCTCTTCTATCCGGAGTCTTTTCTGATTCTGCTAAACTCACACAATCAGTGCCTTGCTCAGCCATCATCTGAGACGCTTCCTCCTGCAGCAGGTGGGAACAAATGCAGAGACCCACAGTCAGACATTGCACAGAGAATGAGAGACCTTGGAACACTTGGGCCTACATGGGATGTCTCTGACAGATCCCTTACTTCAGGGCTCAGGGAACCCTGCAGAAGAGGAGGTAAAAAGAGTATAAGAGCCAGAGAGGATGGAGGACACCAAGGAAACAAGGTTCTCTAAATCAACAGCATTGCCTCACATATGAATGTGCAGACATGAGGCAGCATGCACAGGGCCTGCACAGATCTGCACAGACGGGACCCAGAGCTGAAAGAAGGGGAAACAAGCCCCTACTCCTAATCCAGAGCTACTTCCAAATAATAACCTTACAAATGATATTCACTTACAAGCAAAAATTTAGTTTTCTTCAAGGGAGTCTCACTGGGGAAACAAACTATTCTTAAGGGTAGGCTATATGCTCAGCAATAAATGGCCAACAGAAAATTAACTCAATAGTATCATTGTTTGTTGTTTTATAATGTCATGTCAGGGCTTTAAATTTTTTTAATTTTATTTGTATATGTGTAGTATATGTAAATACATACATATATATGCCCATATATGCAAATACATACATATATGCATATATATACTCTCTTTTTAGCATGCAGGTCATTTATGTATATTATAACTTTCAGGTTAGTGTTTTTATGAGATTCCTGAGTATATGAACGAGTGAGTCTCTGCATCTATATCTGTTTCCTGTGACTTTTCTTGGGCTCTTTTCTTTCTATTTGTTTTATTCTATTATATATTAGTTTTGTTTTATCTTATTTTATTACTATTATCCCTTAGAAGCCTGTTTGTTTTCTAATGAGAGACAGACAGGGGTGGATCTGGATGGAAGGTGAAGTGGGGAAGAAATGAGAGGAGCAGGGGGAAGGGAGCAGAAACCTCCATCAGATTTTATGTGGAAAAAAAATTATTTTCAATAAAAAGAAGAAAAATCAAAAAAGAGTCTTGTCTAGTAAAGGGCAGCCTAGCACTGGACACTAAACCAGATGTAGATGAGAAACAAAACCTGCATGGTAGGATTCTGTTCATATAGAGTATACAGAAAACTTAGGGATGGGCAAACCTCCTGAGTTAGTGGTTGACGAGGGCTTCAAGAAAGAAGTTACCCAACAGTGTTGGCTAACGGGTGTGTGGGGTTTAGAGAGAGGGAGCTAAGGACACATTTCTAAAATTACAGTGAGTGTGGCATCTGAACATTTTAAAATCTCTCAGGTGTACTCTAAGGTGGGCACAGCAGCCCATGCCTGTAAGTGGAGGTCCTGGGAGGACTGCAGTGAGTTCAGGGCCAGTCCATGTCGCACAGAGAATCTAGGGTAAGTCTAGGCTACATAGCAAGACCTTGTTCCAGAAACACCAAGAAGAAGGACAAGACAAGGATGGTGAGGATGGGGATGGTGGAGAGGAGGAGAAGTGAGAGGCAGAGTGGCAAACTAACAAGTTCTAAAGTCAGTTCAACTTTAGACCACAAATTGTACTTTAATAAGATTGTTTACAAAAGGGAAGGCGGGATAAACCAAGCATAAATGTGACCAAATAATCAAATGATTGCAGGGAAGGAGAGGACTAGCAGAAAGAATCAAAGGGGAAAATGGAGGTCTCCTGGCTGACCTCCAGCAGCTAAAGAGTGACTACATGGACCTGCCTTCACGGTTCCAAAATTTTGCTTCATATTTTTAAGGCATTACAACAAATAAGAGTCAAGAAGTCAACGGATGTATCCTCCGTTCCACTATGAACTGTTTTTAGTTTAGAAGACTCCATCAAAACCAAAGGAAGAGAGAGGTGATGTTGTACAAGCATCTGGGTTCCTGTGCAGGTCAATGGGACAGTACAACTGTTTTTTACCACCAACCTCTTCACTATGAATGAACTACTGTTCCCCGAGTAAGAAGTCACTAATGTTTGAATCTTTCCTGGCGTTTCAAATGTTCATATAGGTTCAAACATGATCTTCCAAGACCTTTTGAAACGCATCACGTTGGTATAAGGACTGGTTCTCAAAAGTATGCCCATCACTTTGATTACATTAAAAGCACCTGAAGTCTGCTGGGCCATGGTGGCGCACGCCTTTAATCCCAGCACTTGGGAGGCAGACGCAGGTGGATCTCTGTGAGTTCGAGGCCAGCCTGGGCTACCAAGTTACCAAGTGAGCTCCAGGAAAAGACGCAATGCTACACAGAGAAACCCTTTCTCAAAAAACCAAAAAAAAAAAAAAAAAAAAAAAGCACCTGAAGTTCCCATCAAATGTAAGATGCCAAACAACTGAATTGTGACATTGGGCTTGAGGTATAGGGTTACCTGTTAGCACTGAACTCTGTGGGAATAGGGTATCTTCTCTTGGGCATCCCAGAAAATACTGTGACACATCATAATGCCCTGCTGTAAAAGGAACTATGTAAAAGACCTTTGTCACCTTTGTCCTGGGAAAAATTGTCCAGAGCAAATCCCACCCTTTTGTGACTACCAACACCACCCAGGGCTTAAAAACACAGTAAATTCTGTACTTGATCATGTTTTCCTGTTAAATTCTGCTATTGGTAAGGTCAAAATTATTTCTGTTTAACTCCAATTACTTCAAAAGTTATTCTAATGTGCTTTCTGTATACCATCCCAGCTCATACACTCTTTACAAAGGAGTTTAAATATGTTGATAAGCAAGATCTTTCGTAGTTTAAAACTTTGCCATCATGGAGACAGGAAACCAGAGCTCAGTATTCTGTTGCTTCTCCCCCTCCTTGTTTGCAGAGGAGAAGCTCATGGATGTTAGACCGCATTTTGTTACCAAGAATATTAACCATAGAGGCATTATCAAGTTATATCTGCAATACCTCTAAAGTTTTAGGAGCAACTGAAACCTAAAAGATATGTATCAAAGGTATTTTGAGAATGAAAAAAAAAATGGGTAAGAATCAGGTCCTTGGATTGTTCAGCCAGGTCTTTTTGTATCACACTACACTCACACCACTCACCTCTTATCCCTAGAGACCATCTAAGGAGGTCATTGCTTCTCATACCCAGTATATTCCTGATGGTGGCCTGAGGGGTGTGCTGTACATGACCCAACATTTAAGCACTAGAAAATCTCCCAGTTCCCCACCTAACACACTTCCTGGGTCAGCTCATAATAGTAGTTCAGAGCAGAGAGGCCATACAATGTCGGAGTGTTAAGGCGCTGGCCAATCTGCTGGCCTTTGTCTCTCTGCCCACTGGGTTAGCCTGGCTGCCTTCCATGCTGTGTGAAAATTTCCTGTTTCTCCTGTCCTTTCATGGGATCATCTCTTAGAAATATGAGAATCCTCATATTTCTGTGGAGCATCTCAGTGTGACACAAACGTTTTCAAAGAGAAGACAGTTATTTGAAGTACATTTATTGATGGGATTTTCAACATAAGGAACATAAAAGGCTTATTGTGAGAGTCCAGGCATTAGACAGGATCTCCTCTACTTTGGGATTCCCAGAAAGCAAAGTGTAAGAGAAATCACACAGCCTTGAAGCCATTTATTTATATCAGGGATCAATTAGTAATATGTAAATGTCCTAAAATTGGTTATGACTGTGTATTGTAATGATTTCTTTTTTAATTGTGACTCACAAACTGACTAATGAAGTTTTAAAATACCCCAACAGACTTCTTCTTGGTCCAGTCTGTTCTCAGTCAGGCTCATTTGCTCAACACCCTCCCATACACACACACACACACACACACACACATATGTACAAAGACTCCTTTTCACCAACTTAGTCACTAGAAATGGAGGAGGGTGAAGATGAAAGTTTCTTTATTTCTACATTACAACTTTTTTTTAATGATTAAACACAGCCTAAAAACACTCTGACTTTTTAGGAATCCCACTTTCTTTTTTAAGCAATAGTCTACTTGACTCATTGGGGAAAGGACAAGGAGGACAAGGACTTTGGTTACTGTCTTACTAGTGTTACAGGAAGCTTACCAGAGAAGATCACACGGAAAAGGTCTATAGCCAATTGAAAGTCCTTATTTCAGCTGGCTGGGGCTATACTTGGGTATTTAAGATCCATCTATAGCAAGGGTTTAAGGTAAGGCATTTTTAAAGGCAAAAAACCATATCCTGGTATCCCACTCCATAGCTGCAGGGAGAGATTTTACACAAGCAGGCAGGTTAACAGAAGCTCAGTTAATTGGAGCATCTTGACCTCAGGTTCCTAAACTAGAGTTGGACAATTTTCTGCATGATTCTCCATCATCAAGGAGATACAATTCTAGTTAAATCTAAAATGGCCTCAGCAGGAATCCAAGATGGAGGAACCTCTGCGTTGTCTTGCCCTAGCACAAGGGCAAACTACCAGGTCGAAGTGAGAGTAAAGGGTAACAGCAGCTGCTGAGCTACTTAGACTCAGTAATGATTCTGGAATGTAAGCAACCATCTTCAAGGCCAGCCTGACAGGTTTTAGCATGTTCCTTTGGCTGACAATGGTTTCAGATGGAATAGCAGTTTATATTCTTTGAGCTGTGTGAGAAATACTGGAAATGCAATCCTAAACTCAGCACTTCAGTTTCTTTGTCTTCTTGTCTAGTTTTTACATTTACGGTGATAATTGGAAATCACAGATTTGACTTGCTTAGAATTGTGCCTGGCACACATAGAAAGTTATTACCATTATCGCTAACAGTAAAAAGAAAAGTTTCTTTTTACTGTGATAACTAGAAATACCAGGTTATTTTAAGCAAAATTAGGACAATTAAAATAGAATAACAAAAAAGTACTTTCCACACCAACATAAATGCAGCATAATTTTTCTTGAGATTGCCTAGAAATATTCCATTTCAGAATATTTCTATTATGGCTGTCACAAAAATTATGTGCTGACAATATAGAATACTGATACTGGCTTTTCTATCCTGGTGCTCAAATAACACTATTTTGATTGTCACCTTTAGTGGAAGCAAACGTAGGTGCCAATGACCTGATCCATGATCTTTTCATTGGTGGGACTACGTTTTGGTGTCTTTTACTCTAGCA